>NC_140494.1:34724290-35924290 GCF_964271855.1 Acomys minous
AAACATCCATCTAGACCCCAAAACATCCTAAGCCTGGACAACCAAGCTTAATTGTGAAATTAAACTATTTGGTCTTCAACCCGGCCAGAGACTTGAGAAGAAGCAAAATCAATCACCTGAGTAAACAGGAAATGTAGGCTTGCGGTTTCCATATTAAAAAACACCAAAAAAAAAAAAAAAAAAAAGACAGAGGCAGTTTGCTGCCTGTAGAGTCACCCATAACTCTTTAAAACATTGGAGGATCATCTTCAGCCTTCTGGCCCAGTATATCTGACCGACATATTTGTGAGGTAGGAACTATTGAGGACTTGCTTTCCCTTTCTTGGCAGAGTTCGGCTGTTGACTCTACCTGCATCGAAACTTGCCAAGTTTTAGGCAGAATTCTGTCAGTGGTTGAAACAAGGACATTTTCCACACTGTCTGCCTGAGTGCTGGCTAGCCAGGCCCCTGGCAGCGTCACCTTCAGGTTTCCTATCTCCCTTCATGCGGCAGGACATTGACAAGGCTACCACTATCCAGAGACTCCTCAGTGATGACCCTTTCTTTCTCTCAAAGGCCTTAAAGTTCTAGAGCCTCCGTGATAAAGTGTCCCGTTAGTCAGGACACTGGTGGGGACACTGATTTACATCACTGCTGGAAACCTTCACTGTATAGTATCTGAGCTCCTGGCACTAGATCAGGACCCTGACTCGGAGTCCATCCTCCTTGTGGGACTCAGAACAAGTCCCACGGGCTTACAGCTCTACCCAAGTGAACACATTTCCCTATAGCTGCTGTGCATATGCCTGGTGAGGCCAGGACACTGGCTTCCCTTCAAAGCTGCCTCCCCACTCTCCTCTATGCCCTCTCCTTCTGGGATTTTATTTCAAAGCCAGTGCACCTACCTTAGCTGTATGGGGAAGACAGCAAAAGTAAAGACTCTCCCAGAGGAACACAGCGCCGAGTGCTGGAGGTCACAGACTGATTTGGCCAATGTCTGCTTCACTGTCAGACTCTTTAGGGTCTGCCTGATGGAGAAAAATAGAAAGGGAGCCCAGAATGTTCCATGGAAGGAAAGCAAGGTGTGCATCCTTCTACTCTGCAGCAATTTTCTCTTAGTCTTCATAGAGTTTGCATAGTGGGAAGGAAAACACCCACCATAGTGCAGGGGCTGCATGATGGATCTGAGCCTCCACTCCCCGTGTGTTAGGTGGAATATAAATAGAGCAGAGTCCATTAGAATAACTTGCTATCATCATGAATTATAGATGGCACAATGCTGCTCAGATTTGTCTCCCATACGCTTAAAATGGAACCCCATGTGCTGGTGGTTGGGGCAAAGGGGATAAAGCGCTGTCCTTTTCCTGAGAGCGGGCTGGGCTGTGCAGACTTCCCCTCCTGCATTGTCCTGGGAGCAGGAGGCGGCTGGCTCTGTGCACAGCAGCCCCCGGGGCAGCACAGAGCGCAGGCCCGCTGAATGACCGCAGGGACACCAGGCCATGTTTCCTCCATGAATCCAAATTGGTCTCGCAGCTGGAGAGGCATCAGTGGCTGATAATGGCCTAACAACCTCCAGCACTAACAGATACGACCTCGCGGTGCTGACAGGAATGTGAAATGCCTGGCCAAGTGCATGCACACCACGGCGGCCAGAGCTGAAAGCCACCTGGAAAAGAAAACCTTCTCGAATAACAGGAGTGAGGCTAATCTGTAGGTGGCGAGGTACACTGGAGATTCTTTGAAACATGGTAGCTGACTCTCCTCCAGATCTCCAGGAAAAAAAAAAACATGTTTACAGAACACTCAAAATAAAGGTGAACTTTGCTGGGTAGGCTAGTCATTAGAAGAGGAGCCGAGCCTGCAGAACAGCCTCGAGTGATCTCACTTCAGCCCTCTGATACACAGGAGGATGAACCAGGGACTGTTTACTAGGTCAATGGTGAAGCCCTCCCCTGTCACCTGAAAGCCAGCACTGGGTAGCCTTCTCCTGCCATGCCTACTAAAAGCAAACCTAGGATAAGGCCCAAATTGAGGAGACCCAGGGCTGGAGAGGTGGGTCGGCAGTTACGAATGCAAAGGACCCGAGTTCAGTTCCCAGCACTCATGTTGGGAGGCTCACAATAATGTATAAGCCGAGGTCCGGGAAACGCAACACTTGCTTTCGGCCTCCTCACACACCGTTCACACTCCAAAACGAGGAACCCTTGAAGTCCTAATATGAAGCATGGGACAGGGTTTAGGAGGACTTTGCCTTTTTAAAAGCAATGTTACATCCTAACTCTCCGTGTACACCTCGCTCTTCCATGCTCTCTGCTAACAACTGTCACCTAAGGGAACAGCAGCTGTAATAGAATGAGCATCGTTTCTGGAAGCTGTGAAGAACTGCTGTGGTCCCCCACGTGCACTGCTTACTTTGTTATTTACAGTGACACAATACCTGGCAAGACTTGGGAGGGCTGGCCTTGCCAGAGGAAGTATGTCACCAGGGGAAAATCGGAGAGCCTAAAGACTCGAGACCTCATGAGTTTGCTCTCTTGATTCCTGCTTGTGGTTAGAGATGTGAGCTCCTTGCTGGTGCTTCAGATGCCTGATTTCCCGCCCCCCCCCCAACTCCACCATCATTGGCTATTGATGTTCTGAAATTGTAGGCCAGATAGCCTCTTCCTTCTGTGAGCTTCCTTGGTCATACGGTGTTACCACACCAAGAGAAAAACTAAGCAATTCAGAATTTGATAACAAGGACTGAGCTATTATGACAGAATGACCATGTTGTGTTTTTTTGTTTTTTGGGTTTTTTTTTTTGAGGAATGTGGAAAATGTATGGACTTTGAACTAGAACATCAGTTGAATGCTACAAACAGGGCTTAGTGGGCTACCTGTTTAGGATTTGAAATCAGTAGTACTGAAAAGGACAGACTGTGGATGGCCGGCTGATGAGGTGTCAGGGAGGAACAGTATTAGCAACTGGGCTTATGGTGGCTTGAACGAGAATGGATCCCATAAGCTCATATGTTTGAATATTTGAATATTTGGTTCCCAGCTGCTAGAACTGTTTGGGAAGGATTAGGAGATATGACCTTGTTGGAGGATGTGTATACTCGGGGCTGACTTTGAGGTTTTAAAATCCATACCATTCTCAGTCTCTCTCTCTCTCTCTCTCTCTCTCTCTCTCTCTCTCTCTCTCTCTCCTAGTTGCAGATTAAGAGGTGAGATCTTAGCCGTTCCTGCTTTTATGTACTTTTTCTACCATTATGGACTCTACCCCTCTGAAATAATAAGCCCAATTAAATGTTTTTTTTAGTATGTTCCTGTAGCCAGCATTTGCTACTTTATGGGTTCCATTCTCTCTTCCACCCTTTTCTACCCCTTTGCTTCTTTCCTTTCAAGCCCCTAAGACTAGATAGGAGAGAAAAAAGGATGGAGAGGAAAGGGGGCATCGTTATCATTAGATGACTTCCTGTGACTAGGGCCAGGCACAGAGTTCCTTAGGTCAAGTTTGACCTTTGTTATCAAGATATCTCCTTGTTACTTCTTTGCACATGACTACTTTACAAAGCAGCAACCTACAGCATTCAACCACCAACCAGCCCCCAGCCTCTCAGAGCCCTAGCTTATATACCTTCTGAAAAATTCCCAGAATTCCAAAAGGTACACACTCAGCAATACCTGACAAAACCATGCCCCTGCCAGAGCAAAAGGAAAATCATAGTCAGCTACTGCAAAACAGTCCCATGTCTCCACATGTGAGATTAAAACGAAAACATATTCCTATAAACATTTCTGTGTTTTTTAAAGAACTCAAAATTACACAAATCTCACTATATGTTCCCTTGGTCATGCTGTTTTGTCATAGTAATAATAAATATATCTAATAAGGGGCAGGAACCATTTTTTGAAACATTGTGGCAAAAAAAAAAAAAAGAATGCTTTCTGCCCTTGTCTCAAGAACTTGACTGAGGCTAAATTTAAAGGTAATAGATTAATTTTTGTGTGTAGGAGACTTCAAGACAGCATAATACTGACTGTATCAGTGGTTAATAGTGATCACTCTTATTCAGGCAACAAAGGAAAAAATGTAAGTGGAGCAGAAAGAAAACCAAAATGCACAAAAAGCATATGGAATTTTAACGTTGGAGCTAAGTCTTGTGCAGAAAGAGATACCAAGATGAAGGAGAAGCCTGCTCTGCATAGGAGAAAAAGGAAGGGTGCCCTCAAGGGTGCTTCCAACTGTGGAACTTATGCTCCTTAAAAAGAACTGCAAACAAAAGCTATGGCAAACATGACTAAGGGGGCGAAGGTACATCCCAAACTGGCAGGCGGACTTGGCAGTGTGCTCATTTGTGATGCTGACTGTAGAGTCAGGAAGGTTGGAGGAGTAAAGGAGTCATGGCATCTTCCTCCATGGTGTCAGAGAGCTTCTGAGACCAGAAGAGTCCCCGTTTTGAAGCCCTGAAAGGCTTCCACAGCATGAAGCTGTGGAAATGACGCCTGGATTGTATCAAGGACCCTAAGGTGTTGGAAATGCCCAGAGCAGTGTGGTATATACCAAACAGCGCTGCACAGAGAGAATGGAACCAGCCCAAGAGAGAGAAGAGAGTTATCACCAGCAAAGCTGGAAGGGTTGAATGATTTAAGACCTTTGACATCAGGCATGGAGCTACAGGATTCAGAGTTTGCCCTGCTGGATTTTGGTCTTCCCTTGGTCTAGTATCTTCTCACTATGCCCCATTCTTCCTGTCTGGAATGGTATCATATATTATGTGCAAATTGTATTTTGAAAGTATGTAATTTGCTCTTTAGTTTTATAGGGGATACAATTAAGATACTTCCTTGACAGCAGGCTGCCTTGCCAGGTCACCATGAAGGAGGATGTGCTCAGTCTTGATGCAACTTGAGGTGCTGGGATGGGTACCTGGGCGGGGCGGGGGAGGCACCCTTCTTCTGAGGGATAGGGAAGGGAGTAAGAGGAAGAGTGAGGCAGGGTGGGACCAGGAGGAGAGGAGGGAGGGGGTTATAATTTGGATGCAAAGTAAATAAATAATTTAATTAATCAATTAATTAAAGGAAAAAATTGCCTTGAGTCTCAGAAGACGCTTGAGACTTTTATGGAGTGCTGAGTCTAAGGTATTAAAATGTACTCTTGAAGTTGCATTAAATGTATTTGGATTTTTGTATTACCATGAAACTAGAGGAGGTATCAGGGAGTGGGTTAAGATGCCCCCCCACCCCCGCCCCATCCACACAAGTCTCTGGTATTTGAATACTTGGCTCTTGGTTAGCGAATGTTTGGGTGTTTTTTCTTCCCGCCATCCATGAATGTAAGACCAAATAAAACCTTCTTCTATATGTTCTCTTAGCTGTGGTGTTTTATCATTGCAATAGAAAAGTAGCTATGTACTTGCCCACAGGCCAATCTAATGGAAAGGATTCCCTAATTGAAATCTCCACTTCCAAGATATGTCTAGGTTTGTGTCAAGTTGACAGAAACCAAACACCAACATGTTCCCATTCACCTATCCTATAGGCATGCACACATCCACCAAGTCCATGCATACATGTGCATGACCATACATCCACATATCCTATGCAGATCTCCCGTGTACACATACATGTACAATACACACATATACACATTCCATCACAAGTCCACATGTGCATGAGTATTCATACATTTCTACATATTTCTTATTCACATACTATGTATACAGGCTCACACCTCATCATGTGTCCACACGTACACATATATGCTCAAAATCACAAATCCCACATACAGCTCCATGTGTGTAGTTGCACATATCTCATCCCATAAGATTATTAGTTATTTTTCTATTAATATGATGAAGCACTATGATTAAAACCCTTATAGAAAGAAGGGCTTGTTTGGCCTTATGGTTCCAAAAAGATATGGCTCTCTCCTGGTGGGGAAGTGGCAGATATGGTGGCTAAAGCAGCAAACTGAGAGCTCACATATTGAAACACAAGCAGGACTGAGAGAAAATAAATGAATGACTTGAGTCTTTAAACTCTCAAAGTCTGCCTCCAGTGACATCCTTCCCCCAGCCTGACCACACTGCAGGAGCCTCCTCAAGTAAGTTCAGCAACTGAGGACCAAGCACTCAAACACCCAAGAGAATGAGAGACATTTCTCACGCAATCCATCACTATACCCATTTGTATACATGTATGCTCACAAATGTACGCATTCCACACAGAGACCCAGATGTACACATATGATTCACAGAGACACATGTGAACAGGCATGCTACATATTGTTGTGTACTGCTAAGTCCACATAGACAAAGCTGCACACACATGAACATAATGCTGCACATGTATTCATGGAGGCAAACATGAATAAACGCATATTATAAAAAATATTTGTGCGAGAACCTGGCTGGTGTTTACAGAGGCTGTGTATTGTACCCGCAGCATCAGGACACAGGCAGTGCTCTGTTGGTGGGCGAGGGGGGGTGAATCTTAGGTTCTGTCCAGGTTCCCAGCATATGGGGAGCATTCTTTTCTTCTCTCCAGAGACTCAGTGGTTAATCTTACCTGTACAGACCAGGACAGCCATGGCAGGGACCATGTGAGTCCTGCACCTACAACACTGCCTAGCTACTGCTGGCATTCCTGCACAGCTGTGCAGCTCTGTCTGAACATGTGTCATTCCACTCATGACATGATCTGGGCAGCAACGTCACCCTAAACTGCATTTATCTGTCATTTAAAAATAACCTACAGAACATCATGTCATTTCATGAACTACACAGCAGAGTGACCCGAACCCAAAGAGGAGGAGCAAGATGGCTGAATCTCATCTGAGGTTCATCAATGGCACAGCTTCCTTTACCATCCAATTGCACAATGCCAGTAGCTTGGGAATGTCCTTGTTCAGGCTCCAGCCTGTGAGCCGAGGAATCCTCCTGACCCATCTCTCCTTACCCAGAGCCCTGTGCATCCTTCCACCTTGATCTTATTAAGGAAACATAAGGAGCTGATTCCTCAGCAGACGGGCAATCCGATGGCTATGAAGTGCTTACTCATGTGAGGTAAATTAGCTCCCACAAAGCATTGCTCATTAATTTGCTCATTGTAAAATGCCATTGACTACATGTGACTTTTTAATGTCTTGAATTTCCTACCTTGTCATTAGCAGCTCTCAAAACACACCCTGCTGCCCTTGGCCTTTGAGAAGAGATTCTCTATAGGATGAGGCTAAAAACAGTCACCTAGGCCCACACAACATACTGACCTCACCAGTGTCACTCAACTGTTACAGAGAAATTGACTACAGGCTACTGTCTATCTTCAGTGTTAGGCATTATTATCCTCATATCCCTGACACTTCTTGGCCTGGACAGTGGCCAGGAACGGACTTTTACAAGTTCCTGTCCCACTCTGTGTGGAATCCAGCCAGGAGGTGCACTTTTCACTTGGGTCTAAGCGGAGCAGAACAAGCATACCTCCTCTAGGGCAGCACTGGGAGAGGAGACCCACTGTAAAAAGACTGCGGGGGTGGGGGGGACTAAAGTGTGGACATGGCCAGTGGTCAGCAGCCTGGGCGCCACCATCATTGTCACCCCATGCCTCCTAGTCACTTGCATGCTCGCCCTGTGACTGTCTTCTGTATTTGACTCTGTACACACACATCCTCATTTCTGGATTTCTCCAGAGAAGTCATTGCCTCCGGCTGTGTGTATAAAGCATGTCTTTTCTGCAATGTTTAGTTGCTTTTCTTATCACTGCATGCATGTGCCTAGCAGGAGGCCTGTTAAGGGAGGAAGGATTTCTTCTGGTTCAGGGGGTGAGGGCATAGTCATTGCTGAGAAAAGATAGTTTGCTAGATGACAGTCAAAATTAACCATTGGGTGAAGGAAAGGTCAACATCTTTTTTGTGTCTCTGCCAAAGTCTGAAGTGACCTCAAAGCTCAGATACAGTGGTCAGCTTCAAGTGAGAGCTCTGAGGAAGGCCTTTCCATGGGGTCTCATGTATTATAGTCTGGCTCAGCCTCCACCTCCCACACGCTGCATTTACTGTGTGTACCACCATGCCCACTTATGTAGTACTGAATGGAACCCAGGACCTTCTGCATAACAGGCAAGCACCCTATCAGCTGAGCTGCATCCCTGACCTTAATGTCTTCCTTAGCAAGGAAATGAACCTGTCAGAAGCACTTTTATGCATGGTCTCTTGCAAAAATTAGCCACCCCAAGGCAAAGTCCCCCACCCAAAGCTGGAACCACTCAGGGCATCCTTCAGACCCTCTTCCTCCCCCACGGCTTGCAGAAGCAAGTGAACTGAGATTAGAAGTCAGCGGGCGTCAGCCTGTTCGGGGCGTGTGGAAATGAAGTCTTGAAGAAACTGGGTGAGAAGCAAAGTCCTTTTGACTGTTGTCTCTTGCTTTTTAATGTTCTCAGAAACGGCTGTATCTTTCTTAGTCCCTCAAGGATTTTTAGATAAAAAGAGAGGCTTTATCTTTGCATGTCTATAAGCAGTGAAAAACTCAGGAGACCAAAACCTACAGGCAATTCAAATAAACTAAATCCGATCAAGGTAATATCAATGCCAGAATTAGAAGGAACCCAGAGAGAATATCAATAACAACATTAAAACAGCAGGCTTCAACCGGAATCAATAGGCAGAATAAACAGAAAAAATTAAGTCGCAAAGTGTTAGTAGATAAAAGCCTCTTGCTCATTAAAATTCTGTGTGTCTTTGTGTCTCTTCATCAATCCACCTATATATCTGTGCAAATGTATCAAAGTTTGTACTGTAAAAGAATGATGAAATAATCTAATTAATTTCCGGTGTCATTCTACATATTTCTTTCAAGTTAAAACTGCAATATTAATAATGGTTTGCAGTTTAATAAAATATCTTTATGTCCTATTAACTCATATATCAGCTTGTAATAAAAGACATTTTCTATCAAATAGCTAAACTTCAAAAGAGTTTTGCTTTGATCAGGAAAAAAAATCAGGTCCATTTCATTTGTACCGAATAACCTCGTTCCGTTTTGCGGGAAGGCTGGTGTCTTTAGCTGCTGCTCTCATGAAAGGGATTCCAGTGGGCAAAAAGTAAAAGAGAGAGAGACTGTTTTGAGGAAGCCACAGAGCAAGGAGATGTGCCTTTTATTTCATCAGGCAAGGGACCATGGCTCGGAGCACTCAGTCAACCTCAGAGTCCCCAGAGCAGGTGCTGGCTCCTGGCATCTAGAGCACTCAGGTAGCAGCCTGGGGCTGGAATTTTGGGAATGCTAGCACAGGACTGAAATCCCAGCTATAGGACAAGAGTCCTTTTTATTTCTCTTTTAAGTCTTGAATCCTGCTCACTGGCAAGTTTTGTTGGACTGACAAAGAATATTAAATAATTTACTCACTTGCCACAGGACCCAAATTCTGCTCTGGATACCAAGAATCCTGCTTATTGCCAGGGTCAGTGGAACCTTTCCTTTCCTTCCTTTCTGTCCCAGGCCCAGAGCACTTGTGATCTTCTCACACTTAGAATATACTAAAACAGTATGGCCACCAGCTTCAGGAAGGACTCGGGAGCCCCATCCCCTGAAGGGGATCATAGTGGCTTAAATTTAACATTGAAGTTCAGTCTAAGGAATGACCTGATGCGAACTTTGCTAAAAAATCACTTCTCCAAGAGATCTCAGGGCCATTTTCCTTTCTGAGAACAGCCTTGGTCAGAAGGATTGGCCCAGCGACATGAGTGTGCTCACATGTACTCCTCATCTATTCCTCGTGGGCTAAAAACAAGAACAAGAAAGCCTTCTCATTAGTGTAGAGGGCCCTAGACCATGTCACCTCCAGGCTCCAGTCAGAGAGCAGGAGCTTGGGACAGTATCCACCCCTAGTCCTTTCCTACCTGGAAAGCCTGTCTGTCCTGAATGGTGATGAGCCAAGAGAAGGGAAGTGACGCTATCACAGGAGGAAGATGGGGCCCCTGGAATCTCTAGGGGGATAAGAGTTTTACCAGTGTATAATTTGCAATTTCTTTTATATCAAACTTAACCTGAGTCCACCCAGACAGTAGTAGTCACAGGTCTTTGCTAAGGACACCCCCAGGGTCTTTTGGAAGCCAAATTCTTGATGTCTTGAGCAAGCTTTTCTGCTTGCCACCCAACCCAGCTGTGACTGTCATCTCAGTGAGGAAGTTCTATGCCAGCCATCTCCCAGCACCTAGTGTCTGCGTGGTGCCCATATCGTCACCTCACAGGCACTTTACTCCGCACTACTCTCTGTGGGATCACTGGCAATATTTCCAGAAAGCCTATGCCTAACATCACATTTCCTCTCAGCTGCTTTCACCTTCTTATTTATATTCTAGAAAAGTCTAACCCTTGTGAGTGACCTTTGAAAAGCATCATCACAGCAGAGACTTTACAGTGGCCACTGAGGCTCAGGGAAGGGGCGCTGGGGCAAATGGAAGATGAATTTCCCATGGATTTTTACATCCATGGCGGAGTGTGCTCATAGTACTAAAATTACTCTGATACCAAAAAGAGATTCTTGCTCATTGGCTCTTTCTCTCAGTGCTGTGGAATTTTAAAAGTGGTTTATGACAAGAGTTTCAGTCCAGAGTGTCTGGGTGCCAAAATAGTGTGTAAGATAATTTGGTACCAAGAAGCTAGAATTCAGGATGCTTCAGGGAGTTCCCTGTGCACAGGGCGCGAGCGCGCGCGCGCGCACACACACACACACACACACACACACACACACACACACACACACACACAAGCTCCTAACCTTGAAGATAAGGCCTCCACAGACAGTTCCCTTTAAGATCAAGGAAGTGATCTCCTGTTCCCCACATGACATGGGCCTCCAGTGCAGCCCACCTCTAAGGCTCTGCTTGCTGCCTGTAAGGTTGGACTTTTCTACTGACCCACAATATCTGCTTGGAGTTGCCAGGTCCTCTTCTACCCTTTCTCTGTAGAGTTATGGTATTGCCATGAGCTCCTTGGCCTCCTCGGCATCAAATCAACTGAGCATCGAGAGTTTGCTACTAAGGATCCCAGGAATAGAAGCACATCAATGTATTTGAAGCTGTAGATCTGAAACCATACATACCAGCTTTCCCGCGTCATGAAGCAGGAGACAGAAGCCCAGATGATCCCATGTGTCAGAATCATTATCCTTACAACACCACAGTGAAACCCACACACTTAAACCCTGGCCATTCACCATCAAGCCCTTCCTTATTTTCAAAGTGACTGGATAAAACACTTTTGGCAAAGTCAGTCTTCCAAACTTAGACCTTCAACTATGACATATTTGTCTTTGTCCCTTGCTTGACCAAGTATCCAACAAGGTAGATAGCTCTTGAAGAGTGTCATTGGATGGTGACTTCTGGCCATCACACACATGCATGGTCACCTGCAAAAACTTATGCATTCCTACACACAAACACACTTACATGAAAAGACTCACATATAGACCTCCACTTGCACATATGAGTGTGTATGTGCATGTACCTTTGCACACACACATACATTTGCGCACACACACACACACACACACACACACACACACACACACAGAGGGGGGGATTAGACATTGGAGTCTGTTTCTTAGGATAGGAAGATAAATAGGAAGACAAAGATGAACGGTGCCTCCCACTGTCTCAGCCTCCTCTTAAAATTCCCAAGAGTCAGCCTGGACTCACATTGGAAATTTAACTACCACCACCAAACAACAACAACAACAACAGGAAGTGCAAAAAGGAAATAATAAGAGAGGTATGCAGGCTGACAGAGGGTTAGCAGCTTCTACCTGAGTCTCGGGCTACTCAGGTTTTCCACCACTTTATATATGAAAGCATTAGTCAGATGTAAAATTAACACATTTTAACTTTAACCTGCATTATATTTTTAATTAGTCTTATGCCTTTAATGAGTGAGAGAAAATTCTCAATTGGCTGGCCCTCCTGTCAGTCAGCCTTGCTTTCCTCAGCGTGTTCCCACTATAGATTCCAACTGGAGGATTATCCCAGAGGCCACACCCACACTTTATCCTTTCCCAGGCACTGGTCTCTTCTTCCCTGAGTGTCCCTGTGTTATAGCTGCAAAGGTGTAGCTTCAGCCTCAGGAATGTGGCTCCCTGAATAGTGGCTGCTCAACATTTGTGCAGCCCTGTTGATTGGCCCTCCAAAAAGATCCTCTGTTGCTGAGCCAAGATAAGCTAACTGCGGCATCAACAGGAGGAGTCATAGCTATGGTCCAGTCCTCTGGACCACCCATGATCCAAACATCAGATCAAGTCCACAGACAGGCCTTCAGAGAACAACCCAGTCCACCTCGACTGGGGCTATAAACCAGCCAAGGTCAAGACAAAAGCAGTCATCCATTGTGCTGACTAGCCCGTGTATAAAGATAGCAGCTCGAGGAGAGAAAGGTGGCAAACTGCTGCCCACAGGCGGCTGAGCTCAGTCCTGGAGTCTCAGCTACATCCCCAGGGGCCACCAGGAATCAACACAACCCACCCTGGGGACTCACCAACTCAGAGCAAAGACATAGTGGAGGCGTGTATGGCCAGAGATGGCAGATCAGACATGCTTCAATTTACCAACCCTCACTCAATTCCTCACCTTCTACTGCCTGAGGCAACCAGGAGGTGGCTGGAAGCTACAGGCCTCTCAGTTCTGTACCCTCGACCCTCTCAGTGCATGGAATACAGTGAATACTCAATAAGTGTTCATCACTACAAAGAAAGAGTGTTGGAGACAGGGAAATGCAGTGAGCTCCCATCTACCGACAAACACCAATAAATATGTGAGTGAGTGGTCTAATCAGTTCATCTTACTTTTCAGTTCAATTCCAGCAACCCAGGAGGTAAATCTCTACAAATTGTGGCAATAATATGACTTGTAAATAGCATTTTTTAAATCGTCAAAGCATAGCCAAACTTTCAGAATCTATAAACTGCTGATGTAAATGAGTCTATGTAACTGCTTCATTGGTTAAAACAAACAACCAAGCAAACAAACAAAAAACAACTCTCAAGGCTATATGGGAACCAGCTATAACTCCAAAAGGATGAAGAGATTTGGTAAGGAGGAAGAGGGCTGTCTACTAGCTGAGCTTTCACCACTGGGAGCTGAATGAATCAGGGCTGACGGTTAGAAGTGGCTTGGTTTGGCTTCATCCCCAGCTAGCTAGCCATGATGTCTCTGCTGCTCAAGGTCCAGAGACTGCGTCAGGCAAAGCTGTGGCTCCTTCTTGGCTTATTCACTGAATGGATCCCCATTTCTGCTCTCCAAGTTCTGAGCACTGTTTTTGGGGCTAAGGTCAAGGAAACATTCCAGACCTAAACACTCTTGAGGAGGACCATGTCTCATGGGTGAGGCTAGCGCAAATAGAGGGGTTGATGTAACAACCATGGCAAGGGCCTTTAGAGCACCTAAAGGTGAGACAGGGAGTCACTAGAAGTATAGCCCAGATCGTATTTGTGGAGTCCTGTGAACAAGCTTTCTTTGGGTGATTGTCCACCTCCTCTCTGCATGGTTAGGATGGCATGGGGCAGTGGTCACAGGGCAGGCAAGGCAGGGGGCAAGCGCAAGTCTTGTAACCAGGAAGGCTTACAGCAAAGATGTAAAGGAGTACTCGATTCTAAGAAAATTCACAATAAATACTTTTACCTCCATAGACTGGAAGATAAGTTACTGCAGGAAATGATGTCAAAACTCCATATAGATTCTGGCATTTTTTATTTTATTAGTTACCATTCTCTCCCTGGGTGGAATTACAGGGCAGGGTGTGAATCCTCCACATGTGTTGACAGTGAGCAAAGATCAAATTAGGTTAGTCAGCACTTCCCTCTCCTTACATGTTTTAAGCTTTTTTAAAAATTTACCCATAGTAATTGTACATAATTATGAAGCATGTGTGAGAATTCAATCGTCTGTATGTCATGCATGTGTCAGACCAAGGTGACCTCCATCTGTGTCTCAGCAGGTCATGATTGGTCTTCAGCCCACCCCTTTGAGCTGTTCACAAAAGGCATACCAGGTTTCTGTGGGCGGCCGTCACCCCTTCCTCCCATGGGATTCTAGGACCCACTGCTCTCTTCTAACTACAGTGGTACCCAGGATTCAGCATCCCTCCACCCCGTTCTCCCATCCCGCCTCTGGTAATCCACAGCCCACATTCACACAAACAAGTTTTAGCTTCCACATGGAAGAGAGAATCTGTGGTAGATTTTTACTATGGTTGTTTCACTTCTCTTGACAGTCTCAACCATTTTGCTAGAAATGATAAGTTTTGACTCCTTTTTCGTTATGAACGATATCGCATTCGCACATATGCTTCTCTTTTTGAATACATCCATCGATGGACACCTGCGTGGATTTTATATCGCTGCTGTAGGATTCAGAACTTCAGTTGGCATCAGTGTCAAGTAACTGGGCTGATTCTATTTGCTGTGGACACATTTCCGTAAATGTGGTCACTTAGTCATCTGGTCGACCTATTTTCAGTTTAAACATTTCTGTTTTTGTTAATACGCCAACTGTCCATTAACGACAGTCCCTGTGGTATGTCTACACACATATCAAGCGGGATCAAAGCTAGCCTTCTTTAGTCACCTCCACAACTTTCCCATCTCTAGGAATTGCTAGTCTACTTTTAGGATTGTTTTTAGCTTGTGCGTGTGTGGGAGAGGGTGGCATTCCTGCTTTTCTTTGTGTAGAGCTAATCACATCTAACATCATGTTTTCCAGTTCACTCATCTTATTGCAAATGACAGGATTTTGTGTAGCTTTACATACGAATAGGATCCCTCCACTCATACGCAGTGTTTTCCTGACCGTCCATGTGCTGACTGTGCCAGGGGGAGCCCTCCTCGTACCTCTGATGGCTAGTGCTGTAGTCACCATGTGTGTACATGTGCCTCTTAGGTGTCCATTTCTTCCAGATTGCCATTTGAAGTGGGATGGCTGAGTCATATGTAGCTCAGTTTTTAGATTTGTGAGGTGCTTCCATTCTAACTCAGCATGGCTGTGCTAGTTAGCACTCACACCACACCTTACAAAAGTTTTACTGTCTTCTTCCCGGCCATGACTATTCTAATCAGAGTAAGATGGTGCTCTTTGCAGGTGAACCCACCTTACCTGAAGGCCAATGAAGTTAACCTTTCATTTTCTTCACAATTTATTGGCCACCGAAGGTTTTTTTCCCCCCAGAAGCATCAATTTGCATCATTATCTGTAGTTTTGTTTTTGAGTTTTCAGAGCTACCTACTTGTTTGGGATATTGATTTTCTGTCAAGTGAACCTCTTGCAGGAGGGATCTCCACCCTGGTCTCTGCTGCTTTCCCTTGCAGAAGCTTCTTAGCTTGATGGGACCCCACTTGTCAAATTCTGCTTCTGTCTTCTGCGTTCCTGCGATGCTCTCCAGAAAGTTGTCGCTGACCTATGCTGTGAAGTGCCTCCTTGGTGTGAGATGCCTCCTTGGTGTCTTCTTCTGGTAGTCTTATGTCTCCCATATTCATATTGAGACCTATGGTCCATATTGCAGTGGCTTGTTTTCTGGAGCCAAAGCTGAGGCTCCAGTTTCCAAATACCAGATGTGAACATCCTTCCCAGGTGGTACTTTTCCCTGCTAGTTGCTTCCTGGGAGGGCCCCTGGCTTCCCTACAGTGTGTATATTATATAATGTTTTATAAGGTAATTACATTACCCTCCCTTTTCTTTCCTCCCTTTAAGTCTTCCCATTCCCCCCTCTTAGCTCTGTTTCAAATCCATGGCCTCCTTTTTCATTAATTGCTGTTTTGTTGAGAATCAATTGACTGTGTAGTCTCCTAATTAAAAAAAATTACCAAAAATCACTGGTGAATTAGGAAGTAGATTATATTTTTCTTTCCTTATTTTATTTTTCTTTAAAGACAGGTTTTTGTCCTGTAATCTAGGCTGGCCTTGAAGTCACTATATAACCTAGGATGATCTCAACTGCAAATGCTCCTTCATCACCATCCACAGTGCTGGGGTTAGCAGTGTGCACTGCCATAACTGGCTAAGATTTTCAACTGTCTACAACAAATACCTGCACATGTATCTACATACACATATGGATACATATGCTACAGATATTCATATACGAATACACATGTGATCACTTCTATGGTAAGTAATGTGTCTCACCAAGGTCCCAGCCCTATGTGCCTTAATCAGGCTACCACAGCAAGCATGGAGTTGGGTCTTGGGACACAGCAGGGGCACACAAACCCACTGCAGCAGCTGTCACAGCCCCAGCAAGCCCTTACTCTTTACCCCCATAACACACTGCCTGTGTTTGGACTGCCCCTTTCCCAGCTAAGACTCCTGGGGCATAACTTTATCTCCTTTTATGTGGCAAAGCACCTCCCTTTGAAAATTAAACCACATGGTCTCCCTCCCTAGGAAATACAGGTTATAATTTGAGAAAAGAAAAGCCAAAAACATTACTGGTTTTATGAAGGCGTGAGAGGAATAGTCTAGAAGAAATGCACAGATTGCTAAAATTCACAAGGAGAAACACTCTAGATGTAGGCATGAAATACGGACATCTTCTACTAAAACATCACCCTGAAAGCACCGTGGATAAGCACAGTGTTAACCCAATTATAAGACAGCAGAAAAGGCTTGGAAAGAAGAAATAATCAATTTGCCTGAATGAGAAGACCCCACATTGGAAACAAGGGCAAAGTCATCTATAAACTTTAGATAACTGATCTGCAAAAGGCCTGTGTTTACCTGATCTTAATCTAAGTTTCCAGAAGACAGGATCAGAAGATGTCCAAAGAAAGTCTATTCATAGGGATTGCATGCTCAGTGTTGGCCTAGAACCATCTGCACATACTAAGTTACGAGACACACTTTGGGAAATGGACATTGTCACTGTGCTCACTTCACGTGAGAACACCCAGGCTGTTACATATGTGAACAGCACTAATTTGTATTTGCAGCAACATTTTTGCCTATAGGAGGTGAGATGGCGGCTAGCTGGCTACATAGGAGGAGTGGCTCTGGTAGTAGAGATCAAAGAGGGTGTAGAGAAAGCACCAAGAATGGATCCTAAAAAATGTGCCCAAGGCTGAGCATCCACTCTGTCCTCACAGCATACGCATTGCCCAGAGATCTTTGCCTCAAGTTCATGATGTTGGAGGATCATGGTCCTTATAAGTTTGCACATGCAATGCTGGAATGCAAACTTTCTTTGCCAAAAGCCCTTAACCTTCATCACCTCTTTAATAAACTGGCCATCGCTCTCATTTTTAGAAGAAAGTATGTGTGTGTATGTATAAAATGTATCAAAGAAATTATTAGTGTCTGCTCTCAACCTCTATAGTGGACTGCGGTGTTGTTTTGTCTCTAACAAGATTTGTCTTTCCCCTCCCCCTCATTGCCTGAGGATGACTGTACAGACTTTAGCCCATTTAGCCCTGACCTTCTCGGCTGGTGGGCTACCTTCCTGTCTTCCCTTACCCATAGTGATAGAGAGGCCTGAAAAGTTCTGATCCAAGTTGGACCACAAACCCTGGAAGAACTGGTTCCCTCTCCAGGGCACTCTCCAGGAACTGGAACTAAATAAGGATGAAGAATCTGATCCAAAGAATGTGAAAGGAAGATGATCTGCCTGAATTGGGAGTGTGACCACTTCTGAGCTGAAGAGCACTGGCTCTCTGTGGAGACTGCCTGGAGGTACAGCTGGGCTAACCCCAGGCCACACCGAGACCTGTGTTCTCCTGTCGTCTTACACGACTTGCCTTTAGTTTGTGAACTGCGCTATGAAAATTGGCTCTGGCTTCCCTGGGTGCAGAGTAGCCTCCGATCACGTTAATTAAAGCGGGAGTCCTCATATTTACCTAGCGTTTTCTCCCAGGCACTGTTTTTCTTCTAATTGGGACTTGAGGGCATCCCCCAGCCAGGGTGCCCTGGGCTACAGAGCAGTGGTCGCTGCTGGCAACCTGACAGGCTGCTAGGCTCCCCCGGGAGACACCTGCCCCTGATTCAACCAGGGGGCTTTGCTCCTCCCTTCCATCCCAGCCACAGCGACAGTGTTCTGCATGAGATTGCTATGTCATTCCTGAACAGTGACGGTCGCTACAGCCGTAGGTGGCTGTGCACATGCACACATCAGCAGGGCCGGCCACCTCATTTCAGCATGAGACACTCTTCCCACTCGTCCATGGTCCCCAGAGAAGACCCCCCCCCAAAAAAGGAAAAGATGGAAGGGTAAGTTATGCAAATGAGGGGCCTTTACATCCCATCCCGGGTGATCACAGTGCCTTTTCAGAGATTACAAAATCAAATATTTGAAACCCTCCCTTTGCCTGATGACACTGGCCTCTAACAGCAGCTACTTGGGAAACTGAGGCAAGAAGACTGTAAGTTCTGTGCTAGCCTGGACAGTTTAGTGAGACAGTGTCTCAGAACAACAACAAATACAGTAAGTCAAAGACATGGGGAAGCAGCCCAGTGGTAGAGCCCTTGTCTAGCATGTGCAAGACCCTAGCTTTAAGAGCTTACTGCAACATCAATCAATCAATTAATCAATCAATCAATCAACCAGTCAGAAAAGCTTGAGATTGTCATGGCTAGAGCCTTCTTCAGAGGTTGAGTTTCCTGAGCCAGTCAGGTCTCTCAGTATTGTCCTCCCTGGTGACACAGCCATCCATCCACAGGAGGCCTGAGCTCCCAGTCTAGAGTGTCTGCTGATTCTTCTGGCCCTCCACATACAGCAGGATACCTCACTCCAATGACACGCAGAACTTGAGTGACCGGGAGCCTTCACTGACCAACCGCTGTGTGTACTTGAACATTCTCCTAATGTGTGCTAGATGGCCATGCCCAACATTCTATTTTTTGACTTGCAAGGTAAATGGACTCCCACTGCCCACACAGGCTTTGCAAAGAGCCTCTGTTTTCCTTTATTTTGTGTTTGGTGTTGCAATGATCGCATCTCCCTAAACTGTGCCCTGGGTTTCCTTTTGCTTTGCTCTGCATTGCAGCACTGGCCTGTGGGCTTCTGAGAGGTAGTGCTAGAACCAGGACAGACAGAATTTCTAGGAAAGGAATCCATGACTTTTCTTTCTCTGAAGCTTTTGGTTATTCAGGTCTCCTCCCCATCCTTCCCCCTTATTTGCACAAAGCATTTTCCATGTGACGGGGACGAATGGACTTAATAAATCCTATTACTCCAAAGAACAATAAAATAACAGGCTGTGACACTAGGGCAGCAATGAATAAGTGATAAATAACATTTTTTATTTTTCTATGTCATTATTATCATTCCTCCAGCCTGACTGCTGATAGCCTGTCTCATTGAAACTCAAGTCTAGATCCCTGTGCACACTGGGAGGCAGGACACTCTGAGCAGCCAGCCCTAAAAAACTGAAGCAGGACTGGACTAGCCAGCTGCAATGAACCACATCCCACAGGATGCTCCAGGGCCAGGATACACAGCCTCCAGCCTCAGTGAAGTACCCACGGATCTTTCTTTCCTCCAGACAGGGCAGCACCTGTGTCTGCCTTGACTTAAACTACCTACCCGAGTGTTGGCAGACTGTGGCTAAAATTGCATAAGGATGCAGAAGCAAAAACTTCATGGATCTAAAACAAAGTTCTGAGGAACTTGTCAGCAAAGAAGGGAAAGAGGGAGGAAGAATGGGGAAGAGGAGGGATGAAAGGCAGGATGCGGTAGAGAAATGAAAGAAACACTTGAAAGTCTGTCGAGGAAGGTTTTCCAAGTTAATATAAGAGAAACTCACCTACGCAGAAGGCTGTTAGAATATCCAACAGGATTCAACAGGAGCAAGGGAGGAAGGAGAGAAAAAAATGAGACAAACACAGTAAGTGGTCATAATGCCCCAGCATGACAGAAAGCTAAAAATGAAGAAGGTATCCTTCAAGAAGCCAGGAAGTGGAGAAACTCAATATATAGAAAACTATAGGTGACTCTTCCTCAGAAGCTACCAAAGCAAGAAGGGAATGGCGTGGGCAGAACTGCCATACCACAGAGCCAGGGCTGTAGAGTGTACACTTTAGAGTAGCCACCAAAAGGGCTTGAGAAGTAAAAAATAGAATGCTGGAGAGACAGGGGAGAGAGAGATTGGAAGGAGGGAGGAAGGGAGGGAAGAGAAAGAGAGAGGGGGGGGGAAGGAGGGAGGGAGGGAGGGAAAGAGAGAAGTAGGGGCACAATAGTTGCTCAACTACAAAATATAGAAGTAAAAGAAACAAGGGGGTTATGGCAGCAAACATAAACGTGACATGAACCAATTTTTCAGTATTCACTTTAAGTGGCAGGCAGGCAGTCTTGGACATATGCATGTGAACAATATTAAGCAGACTCAGGGAGGTGCATGTGTATATATGTGCATTTGCGCATGTATGTATGTATGTATGTATGTATGTATGTATGTATGCATGAATGCATGCATAAGCATGTATGCATTAATAATTAAAGAAGAGAATGTTTTAAAGGGAGAGGGAGGGATGTGGAGGGCAGGATGGCGAGGTAATAGTGATGTAGACCCACTGTTCATTTGTGAAGCTCTGGGAAAAAAAATTATTTTCAGAATTCTAATGGTCAAAGGCCCAGCAGAGCATGGAGATGGCAGGCAGGCATACAATGCTGGAAGCACCTAAGGAAGTGGGTACACTGGTGAGAGCCATGAGTTAAGGGTGACTACACTCTGAAGTACTCTTGTTATTACTTTTAAAGCAGAAGGTGGGGCTGGAAAGATGGATAGGCAGTTATGAACACTTGTTGTCTTGCCAGAGGACCTGGTTTCAGTACCAGTACCCACATGTGAACCATCAGGGGTTCTGATGGTCTCTTTAGACTTCTGTGAGCACCAGGCACACAGATGGCACACAGACATACATGTAGGCAAACCGCTCATACACATAAAAAAATAATAAACTTAAAGTAAAAGAAAATTAAAATGCAGAATTTGGTTTTGTTATTTTTAAGCTATGTTGTCAACACACAGAACACTTCATTGTTTGGGGGAAAGGAGCCTGTTCCTGACACCCCAAAGCTGAATTGCAGTAGGAAAAGGAACCTCTCACTGCTGAGTTGGCACTTCCTTTGGCTTGCTGGAGGAGGGATTGCCTTATGTTGGAGCATGTGGTCATCTTGCTGTAAATACCATATTCATTTTCATGTTCTTCTCCCTCTCCACCACCAGCAAAGACTCAACTCACTTAAAAAGAAAAGCCTGTGGACCGTCACCTGCTAGAACCGACTGTGAAAGCACGGCCGGAGGACAGTGTGGTGACGTCACTGTGGTGGGTATCCACCCTCACCAGTGCCCTGACACTTCGAGTCCAATAACTCTGCCATCTTAATTTCAGGGTGTGATCTGCAAAGGTGCTAGATAGGAAATGCCAACTCTCTGAACTTCCTGTTGAGGTCAAGATCAGACCTCACTGGCTTCCTGATCTTGGTAATTCACACACAAAGAGGGTTTGCACCCTGTTGGATGTTGTTAATGACTGCCAAAATGTCTTCACTGGTTTTTCAATAAATCTGTAATGCAATTTTAAAAACACAAAGGTAGAGATGGCCAGAACAGACCAACAAAATGAGAGCAAACTGTATGTCTGTTTGTCGTCTGACCGAAATGCAACTTAATGTATTACAAGTACATAGATGGTGAAGCACGGGATAGGGTATTTTAACTCAGACCGAACAGACTTCAAAGCAAGGAGCAGTGAGGGACAGGGCCGGAGACAGACTTTCCAGAAAGTCGTCAGCAATACTCAACACATCTGTGCCCAATGAACCAGAGACACAAGGACACAATAACAAGTCCACTGCCATGGATGTAGATTTCAACACACTTCCATCTAAAAAGAGCACTTCCCGCAGGTAGAAAAATCAATAAGGACGTAGCTGAATTAAACAAACTCCAAAGATTGCTCCTACTGACCTCACATGGCAGCAGAGGCACATTCTTCTTGACCTAGGATGGACAATTTGTCAAAATAAACTATAGTCCGGGTCAAATCCAGACACCCTACTAGAAAAAAAAATAAGCATCAGATATTATCAGCTCCTTGGTGATGATTAAATTAAATTAGAAACAATCATTGCAACACAGCCAGCAAAATCATAAAACACTTGGGTGTTTAATGACATACTTCTGAAACAGGGGTCAAAGGAATGATCTCAAAAAATGTTTTGATCTAAGGGGATGTGAAAATGCAAATGAACAAAAATTGCTGGATACTCATAAAACAGTGGTGAGAAGGAAACGCACATTGCATGCACTTGTCTGGAAGAAAAGAAGACCTAGAGTCAATACCCCAACTCTTCCAACCAGCTTCTTGAGAAACAGAAACAGCAGCAGTAAATTTTGTCAAAAGTAATCAGAATGAGAACATAATAAAAATTAGAAGAGCTATCAAGGGAATGAAAACCAAATAAATAAATAAATAAATAATAAAACAAACAAAGCCAAACATAGATTATTTTAAAAGCTCTGTAAATCAATAAGCCTCTTTCCAAAGTAATGAAGCAAAAGAAAGGCTATGAATGCTTTATCTCAGACAGAGAGTAAGCAACCACTTCGGGTCCTGTATACATTAAGGGGATATTAAAAATGCACCACAAACAAGTCTTGCTTGCCAGTTTGGTAATACAGATGAACTGTAACAATTCTTTGAAAGAGATAACCTGCTAAATCCACACAAGAAGATGACGGCAACTTATGTTTGTTTGGGTGTAAGTGTGCATGTTTGTGAAATTGAATTAGTATTTTAAATTATTTGTAAACAATACAGGCTTGGATGAACTTATTAAAGACGCCAACAATGAGGACATTATACCACTTGCCCTTGGAATTAGCTAGAAGAGAGGGTCCCTACTGACCCCGCACCAGGCATTACCACAGTGTCAAAATTAGACTCCTCGGTATAGAACTAAATCTACTCTGAGGATCTCATAAAAATGGATTTAAAAACAGACAGACAATAAAGAAATTGGCAAGTGCATCTGACAATTTTTAAGATACAGAACAATGTCTTATGGGTTATACTTGTTTCAGGGTTGATTAAACATTGAAAAATAAATTAATATGATTATCACATCATTGAACTAATACAGGAAAAAAATCAATGATCAGATCAATAAAGACAGAAAAGCATCTGGCAAAGTCTAACACTCATTCATGATTTTATAAAAAAGGATCAATAAACTAAAACCATTACTAGAAGTCCTGGATAATATAAAAAGATAAGAAGAAAAAAAATTTAAATTGTACATGAGCCAGAAAGGGAACTGTACAAATGTCTGCAGAAGAGATGTTAGTCTATATAGAAACTTTAAGATTTACCAAAATGTTCTTGAACTAAGAAACACCTATTCTAAGGTAACAAGATACAAGTTAGCACTGGAAAGTCAACTGTAGAGTTTCCGGTATAATTATAATGAAGATCTAAAGTTCAAAACATGAAACAGAGTAACAATTACATTTGCATGTAAAAAGTTAATTTCTCACGTCTTGTGAATTACAAAATGTAATTCACAAAAAGGAAAACTGTGCTAAAAGGAATCTAGAATGTGAGCAATGGACTTGTAGCCCATGTGCACAGACTCTCAGAGTCAATCCTGTCCTTGTGCCACCTCCATCCACACATTCAACAGGAGCCCGGTGGGCAGTTGTTTATCTGAATATCAGCAAATTTACACTGACTCACGTGCAGAATGGGAAACTCCCAGGTCAGCCAACACAGATGGAAGGAAAATACGGTGTTGGAGGTTGGACACTGCCCATTTCAGAGACTCACGGTGAAGCCTGTGTGCCCGGGGAAGTGCAGCTTTGCACAGATGAGTGGGAAGACAGAGGGACTGACTACAGCAGCAGAGGTTCAGCCCAGGCCAAGTGTGAGGAGGCCTGAAGGCAACACTGTGTAGCAAACACCTGAAGCAGCAGAATGCCTACCTGTAAAACGCTGACCGTGTCACAGATCTTCAGAGAGATTTATTCAAAGTGGGTCACAGGCGCCAGAGTAAAGCTCAGAATTACAAGACTCTACAATCACAGCACAGGGGCAAATCTGGATGGCTTTGCATTTAGACATTAGCACAGAAAGCACAATCCAGGGACTGCTGGAGCCGAAGTCATAAAATCAACAGCTTTTCTTTGTGAAGCACACCTTGAAGAGAATGAAAACAAGCCAAATAGTAGGAGAAAGTGCTTACAGAAGAAAGGTCCTACAGAAGCCAGGTCGCAAGGCAGAGTCTTCATAAAACTCAAAATAAGAAGGGGAGAAGGAAGGAAGGAAGGAAGGAAGGAAGGAAGGAAGGAAGGAAGGAAAGAAGGAAATAAAAATGCAATGTCTTAGTATGTTGTTGTTGTGAAGAGACCCCGTGACTATGGCAACTCTTTTTTTTTTTTTTTTTTTTTTTGGTTTTTCGAGACAGGGTCTCTCTGTGTTAGCCTTGGCTGTCCTGGACTCACTTTGTAGACCAGGCTGGCCTCAAACTCACAGCGATCCGCCCACCTCTGCCTCCCGAGTGCTGGGATTAAAGGCGTGTGCCACCACGCCCGGCTGACTATGGCAACTCTTATAAAGGAAAACATTTAGTTGGAGCTGGCTTACCATTCAGAGGTTTAGTCCATTATCATCATGGCGGGAAGCGTGGTATCATGCAGGCCAACATGGTAGCTGAGTGTTCTGCACCTGGATCTTAGGACAGCAGGAAGACACTGGGCCTGGCTTGGGCCTCTGACACCCTGAAAGACCTCCTCCAGTGACACACTTCCAACAACGAGAGCACACCTCCTGATACCTGTCAAGTAGCACCACTCCCTGGTGAGGAAGCATTCAAATGTATGAGCCTACGGGGCCATTCTTATTCAAACCACACAAGAAATGTTAAAAAAAATAAAAATAGTAAAAATAAAAGCAACTCAACCCCCAAAATAGGTAGGAGAATCCACCAAAGGAGAAGGGCTGATGGGAAAGGAACCTGAGAACAGTTGTCTCCCCTCCTGTGTTATTAGGGAGATGAGAATTCAGATGGATCACTCACCTGCCGCTGAGGACAAATGCTTGGAGGATGCAGGTACTAGGAGCTCACTCATTGCAAGCACCAGTGTCTTTTCACTGAACGCTCCTTGGTATTTATGCAATGATTTGAAAACTTTGTCTACACACAAACCTATACATAGACACTTAATTCAAAGACCTCTAAAGCTCGAAACCACAGAACAGGCAAGATAAATGGACTAACAGTCAAGGGCACTTGCTGCTCTTACAGAAGACTGGAGTTTAGTTTCCAAAACCCATATCAGGCGGCTAAGAACCATGTCTATACCTCCAGCTCTAGGGTACTTAAACACCATGTCTTGACCTCTGTGGGTACCATACTCACAGAGCACACACAAGCAAAACAAAATCAATATATATTAAGAGCAAAGCTGATAGGCCAGGCACGTTATATCAGGACAGAAAAAGATAGAGGGATGGGCGAACCCTAAATGCACAAACCCCAGCGGAAGGAACCATGTCTCAGTTCTGTGACTACACAGCACCTGGCTACAACATGGCTTCTGGAAGGAGGGAAAACATGGAGATGGACAGCCGTACCTCTTGGCAGCTAGAGGAAAGGGGGATGAGAGATGGCGCATTAATCATTGTGAAGACCTAACTGGTGGAGGCTACATTTTTACTTTACATCCAGTAAAAGTGGCCTTGTGAATACACTCTACTGCTCCACATGAAGCTTGCACACACACACATACACACACACACACACACACACACACACAGAGAGAGAGAGAGAGAGAGAGAGAGAGAGAGAGAGAGAGAGAGAGAGAGAGAGGGAGAGAGAATCCGTGAACATGGGTTCACGTGACTCATGGTGGAATGACTCACACAGGCATCTTTAGTGCCTCACTTGGCCTATCTGTCCTGCACCTCCCGGGACTAAAGGTCCTCAAGGACACCTGTCACTCAGCAGGTGCTTCCTGAACAAACACATGAAGGAAAGATGGATTTTCTTTTTCTGATTCGAAAGCCAGTGATATTTGAGGATAAGAGCATATCCCAAGGCCTGTGCTGAACAAATCTACACAGCTCAGGATTGCTGCTACCACCTCAACTCCCCATCAGAAATGAGACAGTATAAGCCATGACTTTAAAAAGAAAGCCAAGAGGCCCACGTCTAGCTAATGGCTTGAAGAATTCATGGTCTGTAACCATGATCCGGCCCTCCACACATAGCTAAGGGTGTGCCTGTGTCCTGTCTGTCATGGATGCGCTATTAGACACATGCTGCCAAAATGAGCCTCCCACAGAACTCACAGCTCAGTGGCAGTGAGCACTGGGACACTCTGCAGTGCTAGGATGACTTTCACAGTGAAGATAAAATAACAGGGAGCCGTGGGTGGCCCTTGGGACTGTATGGAGGTTTGGCATTCATGGGGATCCTATTGAAAAGTAGAAGTTTTCATTTTAATTTGTGTCAGTTGTGTGGATGTTCTCCAGAGGGCTCAGCCTTCACCTACAAAGGTTAAATTTTGTTTAAAGCTTCACAGCCTTGAGATTGTACTGGACACAAAGTTTTGGATATTCCACTAAAAGCAATGATTCAGAAACCAGGCTTTCTAGTCACACTGAAGTGACCATCCTAAGGTCCCTGGAAAGCCACAATGCTCATTGTCTTCCTGGAGGATTTGGTTGTGCAGATGTGGTGCTGACAGATAGCAGGGATGCCCTGGTGGCTCTGCTGGCTGGCTTGCTCACATGTGTGTGCTCAGAAAATGGTACAAGCTGGGCCTCCATGGAGCCTAGCCCAGCTGTGCCCTACGGCACATGCAACTGACAAGGAGCCCTTTGTAAAGAGGCATCCAGCCCTCAATGTACCTTCATGCATCCTCCTGGTTGATCATCAGCCAGTCGGGAAAGAGTCCATAACTGCTCCCAGAGCTGTATGTGGAAAATTTAATGTATAGCTTAGGATTTAGTTGGAATGCAGCCTTCTTCCAGCCCAACAAATGACTAGAGGGGACGCAAGGCATTTCACCAGCGTTAGTGGTCATTGCACAGCCATACACCGGGGGCTTCATAGAGCTGCACGGAGGCAAAGAATTTAAAATGGACAGAGTTGGGATTATTAAAGAACATGTTTAACTCAGAGAAAAGCTTTTTAAGTAATCAGCTTGCAACACCATCAAAATCTGGGAGAGCTTTGTCCAAGATACCCTAAGGTTGGTATACAAAACCCCCAAGACAAGAAAAAGCCAACTGCCCGCAAGACCATCTGTGAGGAGGGAAAGACTTGATGACAAAGCAACCCCTGATGATGAAGATTGTAGCCAGACAATGTCTCTTCAGCTTCAAATGAGAGTGAAAATGGCAGAGACAAAAGGGAAAAGGAGATGAGATTATTTAGTGGTAGATTCGGTGCCTACATGTGAAATAAGAAACCAGATTGTGACTCTGTGGTCCTTCAAACCAATGAGGAGACAATGCCACCAAACATGGTCCAGAAAAACACAAATATCCCTTCCACATGAACATGGCTAGACACTGGGTAAGTGTGATGGCTTCTCAGCACAGACTCTCCGAGAAAGGGTGTGATGGGATGGCAGGAAGGACAGAAGCCTCGCTGTAGGAGTTTTTCAGCGATTCTGGTGAGCTGAGGCAGGGCAGATTTGGGGGTAGTGTGATGAAGGAGAAAGTCAAGCCTCAGATCTGCTGTCAGTCGGTGCAGAAACCTAAAGGTGAGGTTGAGTTTGAAGTGTTGGGGCTACCTCACATCTGCAGCACTGGAGATGTCCTCCAGAGGTGCTGCTGGCAATGGCTGCTGTTAAAATTCACACACAGGTTGGGTTGCCGGCTGCGGAAATGACTCAGCACACAAAAGCACATGGTGCTCTTCCAGAGGGCTATGGTTTGATTCTCAGAACCCAAATCAGGCAGCTCACAAACACCTGTAACTTCAACCTCAAATGGTTTGATAGCATTTTCTGGCCCCTGTGGCTATCCCCATGCGTCTGCACTTACACACAGGTTGGCACACAGGCACATACACATACAAATAAACTCTTCAAAATTGCAATGCCAATGGAAGCTCAGCCAGGTCACAAGAGCACTGCTTGTGTGTGTGTGGGGGGGGGCACCACACATCCTGCAGTAAGTGTTTGACTACTGGATCTGGAAGATGGAAACCTCCAGAAGAACATGGACTGAGAACTCAGAAGCCAGACACAGTCAGCACCCCATACCCACAACTCCAGCACCATTCTCAGCTACCCACATGAGACGCCCCCAACTCAAAACATTAAAACCTGAAATAAAGCAGCATTCACAGTGCCATGCCCCTCCCCTTGACCACACTTTCTGATTACATTCCTGTAAGTGCCCAAGTTTGAGAAGACCACACCCATAAAACAAACCCTTTGAAGGCTGAGGGAAAGCTATAGTACACACCAGCAGCGAAATACAGACCTGAGCTATCACTGTCAAAACCTATGTGAGGGTACCGGCATTTCTAAAATGTGACAACAGTTGCTGTTTGATAGCCCAACCAATAATCTTGGTCCTCTCTTGTGTGTCCCTTTTCCTCTATTGGTATCGTGTGTGAAGCTCTCTGTAGTAACACCTCTCTGTGAAACTCTGGTGCCTGCACAGGGGAGGTTTTACTATGGAAAGGAAATGAACACCCACAGGATGCAGGCCTTTGTGGAATTTTGGGTACAAACACAGTGCGTATAGCCGTAAAGTCACAAGGTGGTCGTGTCCGCATTGGTTTTCAGCACATCACTCTCCCAAGTTCAATATGGATGACAACCTGATCTGCATCCACAAAGGAAGAACTCTGTTAGGCTATGCCAAGAAAAGGCAAATGAAAAAGTGTTGTTTGTTTAGCACTATGTGCTCACTCACCTTTAATCCTAATTTCTTCTCCTTTCTTCTGATCTGCCTTTCCATTTACCAGACCAACCATAGGAGACAAAAAAACAAAACAAAACAAAAAAAACAAAAAAAACCCCAAACACACAACAACAACAACAACAACAACAAAAACCAAATGTTAATTGTTAAACCAATATCCTGTCACACCCCTGAACCAATTCCTATACAGCCCCTCTCACCACTCAGCTGAAGCGGGGATGAAACACACAGCTGTTTGTCCTGACAGAGAAGTGCCCGGTGCCAAGCTCTTCTCCCCAAAGCATTCTCTATAGACGGGAGCTTGTCAGAAAGTGCCTCTCTTCCCTTCGGTGCTGAGGAAGCTTCTGCCTTGGATGTGTGCAGAGTCCTGAGTGTGAAGATCATAGCTTCAGAGCCCAGCACCTACCTCCCGTCAGAGCTGTGACCCAGACCCCACAGAACTGGGTTTATCCCCTCCCAATTTGTAATCCACTAGCTAGGCATATCATTTTCACTTCTGAAGCCCTTGGCTTGTTTCCAACAGCTTTTAAGCATGTGACATATCCCACACAATCCCCCCCAAACCAATTTGTCACTTTGCTCTGTGGAGCAATGCTCCATGAAGAAAAGTGAGCCGAACCTTGGGGCTCCTACAGCAGTGCACACTCCTACTTCTCCTCTCCTCAAGCTCCTAGGAGTGAAATATTGGCTGCTTCTGAATTCCATGAACCGAGCATAGTGTCTGGCACGAGGTGGGCATCTGGGAATAGCCTGGGAAACGGAAGGTGATAGGTTGGTAAATGACTTTAAAGGGGAAAACATATCCAGAGATGTAAAGCCTGAAGATGCTCACACCATCGCTGTAAGCATCACAAGGTACGCCTGTGACCTCCACGCTCTGTGCACACCCCTCAGTCAATAGAGCATGGCTACCGGGATAGTCTCAGCTTCCTAGTTCCGTAAGTGATGACACTGGGTTTACCCCTCAACTGCTTTCTGTCACTCCTAGGAACCAGAATGTGGAGCCGAGACTCAGGAGAAGCTGGATAGGAGACTGTTAAGTGTCTGGAGAGAGCAAGAAAGACACCGCATGGGTTCTGGCTGTTCCCTGAATTGGGCTACAGGCAGCATGACTATTTCAAGACCAGTATGTTGACGGAAGCCCTTCCCTTTCACCTCTCCCAAATACCTGGAACGCAGGAGCCTCAAGTAGGACACTTGCCTGGCTTCCCTACACCTACGTGTTTTTTTTTAAAGAACACACACACACAACCAAACAACAGCAACAAAACCAAACACAAAAACAAACCAAAAAAGAAAACAACAACAACAACATAGGCCCCTCAGACTCAGACTGTTATAGAAGGCATCCTAAAAGGCTACCATCCTTAGGCAGCCCAGTATGAGACAGACACAGCAGTGGAAAGGCCTACTGGCCCAGGAGGGGAAGACAGACAGAAGCAGAGAGACCTGTCTTTCCTCTCCTGTTAGGAAGGGTTGGAAAAGTAGAATGTGCTGCTTAGGTCCAGGAAAGAGTAGCTGGTGAATCCAGGCCTGGCAGAAGAAAGGGTCCCCAGTACAGTGTTGGGGATGCAGGGCTTTCCAAATACACTCCTGTCACAGCTGCTCCTGGACTGATGCCCTCTGGACATCTTTAAGGCCAGGTTAGAATGTAGCCAATGAATTTTTGTCTTACAGATTTGAAGTGAATCTGCCTTTGCTTTGCTCCATGTCCCTGTAGTCAGATCCCAAGTCCCAGGTAAGAGAAGTCCCTGAGGAATGAAATGGTGGCAAACCCCCACTATCAAATGCTAAGGCTGGATTAAGAGTGACTTTCACTTACCCGTGGTGGTGGCGGCGGCGTCGACGGCATCATCACAGGCTTTGCCCTGCGCTGAGACACCTGCTCCAGCATCCAAGTAAAAACCTGAAACCAGCAAATCCCACTCACAATAGCATTCAGGCTGGAGCCTGAGAATTAAAGGCCTCCATTGTTTAGGAGGATTATTTATTTGCCTTTACCAGCTTCAAAGCAATGTGAATCTTCACTCCTCTATTGATCCTGGTTGATCAGATTAACTTTGTTTTGGATCCCTATTGAAACAAAGACAAACAGATACATTTTAGGCACTTTCATGTATAGCTTTGTTTCAATTCAGAATTCTTACTGTGGCCCTACTTCCTTGTTTTAAAGATTACCAGGCAGTTGGGGGGAAAATAAGGGAATTACCATAAACTCTGTTTGCTAAATACCAACACTTTCAGGCAAATTATCTCAATTGTAAAATACTTCTGCATACCAAGTAATTATAAGCAATTAAAACCCCACTGTCAGTTTACTTTCCCTTGTTAATTTGTAATAGAATTACCTGTACTCAGGAAAATGCAAAGATTAGAAAGCCCTGGAAATCAAAGACATCTCTCAACAGTACAAAAATGAAGCCAAACATTTATCCTGCTCTTCGGGTACTTCAGATTTCAGATAAAATTATTTAATACTTTCCTACCCTTTAATGAGCCATCAAGAGTCTGGAAGATATTTCCTTGGAGACAGAATGTTCTCAGGCCTTCTATAAACACTCCACAGAGGTTTACTGGGACATGACTCAGATACTCAGGCTGAGATTAGTGTTTGTCTGCAGGCTGCACTGCAGTCTTTTTGCCTAGCTCCCTTCTTCTGTCAGGGGCTGCTGACCCTGCATTTAACCCCCAGATCACAGGTCACCTGCTGCCACCTCCCCTGGTCTAAGCAGAATGGAGAAACATGAATTTTAGGACCTCACCCAAACTCGACAATAGAGACTTGCCTTCTCAATCTCTACCACACCCATGGTGAAGCCCAGAATGGGGTCGTTCCCTTAAAGCCACTTCACAGGGATGTATGAATCCTCTCATAAGGGCCAGAGCTGTGTATAAAGGTTATTCACTTCTGCAACATAAGGCTGCAACCAAGCAAACCCAGAAAGGGACACAGTTTTGGGAGAAGAAGGGTTGAGCACACAGTTGCGTGAACAGGAAGGGAATCATCAGACTCCTCTGTTCCAGGGTTCCCTGTAACAAACTATGAAGATACCCACCATGCCCATGTGCGCCAGCCACTCTCATGAGTGCTGTGACTCAGCGACCCATGAGACCATGGGTAACAGGAACCCCACTGGAGCAGTGTTTCCATCCCATGAAAGACAGAGGCTGATAGAACACTGCCTATGATTCTATGGTTAGACTTTAGCATTAGGAGCACAAGCTCGTTGTGCTTTTACTATGGATCAGACATGACAACTGTTCTGTTTCTGCTATGGCCTCTGTACCTTATAGACTCACCTTTCTGGAAGCCCTTTACTCTCTGTTCCCTGAGATAATTGTATGGAAAGATGCACTGTCCTTCTATCCCACTGGACTGCCTTCAGGCAGCCAAGAAAATCTACAGCAACTGCACAGGTGTTGGTGGGTAAGCACTGTCTATCAAGGGCAGAAAATAGTCACTGAAAACTAGGAAGAACTGGGCAGAAGATGACCACAGTACATTGGAACATGAGACTAGATAAGCAAATTGTCATTGAAACATGTTCGCATTAGAAAGCAAACCTGATGCTCTTTTTTCTTTCCAGTAGATCTTCATATTAAGGCTGCTCATCAGTGTTTCCAAAACTAAGTGGCAGAAAGCAAAAGAAAAGCTTAAGAACATGGTTGTAAGGTTAGTTGATGGGGTCACTTGTATCCTGAACATCTTAAGGTCAATTTAGCAGCTCAGGCTTAACCTGATGACTTTCTGCCATGGGTGGGGCTAATTAAAGGAGATAGGAAGTTCACTGAAAACTCAAAAAGGGGAGGGGGGGAAACTGCTACTAGTAAGCATATTGTAATAGAGCTCAGTTGTTCTTCATGTTATTTTTGCTACATATCTGTGTCTAGAGAAGACAAAAAATAATCTCTCAAAGTGTTTTCAGTGAAACTAAGTAACAAAAACCCGCAAGCCAAACCTTCTTGTAAATATCTAGGGTGTTTCTAGGACCCTGGTTTTGAATTTACAAACAAACAGAGAAGCACCCAGGACACCACGTGGAAGCTAATCCTCAAGTAATGGCCTCTTCTTTGGACTACATACCCTTGGGCCCTGTCTCATGAAGCATGCTCATGAATTTTCATGTATACACATGTTTCTGGGTGCAATAGAAGTCAGAGATCAGCTTTCAGGAGTTGATTCTTTCCTCACACATTTTTTTCAGGCATCACCTCTATGGTTGTTTCTTGTGTGGCCCATGAGCTTCCTGGCAGTTCTCCTGTGTCTGACCCTCCAACTCCTTGCAGGAGTGCTGGTATACACACACACACACACACACACACACACACACACACACACACACACACAGACACACACACACACAGACACATACATATTCACAAACATATACATGCCACATACACACAGGCACATTTGCATACACACTAATAATGATGAGCAAGTAAATAGTAAATATACAGTTAGAATTATAAAACTCCCCAAACCTGTGCAATGTCTGATAATGAATGATAAGCTAAGTGGAATTTGGTTTCTCTGACAGGATGGCATAAGTCTAAGAATATTGCATAAAGTAAGGAAGTGTTTGAAGCCCTCTAGCAGAAAAATCTGGATATAAAGCAGTATGCGATCGTGGCTGCCTTCCTGTTTGTTTTGCATTGCTGACACAAGCCTGAAGGAACCTGACTGGCTAGAAGGGCTATTTCTGTTAGCGTCTTTTGTGCGTGTGCTTTCTTTAATGTCCCTAAATTATTTTACCAAAGGGAGAAAAAATCAATGACAGGTTTTTTTTCCTTCATTCACCAGAATGTCTTCTGGAGAAGAGACATTTGTAGCAGTAAGTGGTACCCAGGGAGTCCAGTGGACGCTCCCCTGTCAGCCTTTCAGGCATTATGGCATGGCTCGAGTGTGTCCTTAGAGGGATAGATTAATTGACTCTTGCCTTAATGTGTGGAGTGCTTCTGGATACCCACCCCCTGCCTGTGTGCACAGAGCATCACTGCTCGACACATCCATCTCTGGTTCTACGGAAAAAGGGCACAGACAACAACATTGTGCCATGCCCCAGCTACACTAAGGACAGCCTGCAAACAGTCACTTCTGATGAGACCCAGTGGGTTCAGCATTGGCAGTCATCTACCTGGCAGCAAGGTGGACACCGGAAAGCTCTCAAGCCAAAGAGCTGACCCTGCTGTTGCTTCCCGTGATCCTCTAGCCCCTCTTCTATGATGATTTCATCTGAAAGACCCTAAACCACTGCCTGAAATGGGACATCATGGCCAAGAGGTTGCCTGAGCTTCTTAGGCTTCCTGGATGTGCTGTCTAATTCCGTCCCGCTGGGAGGGCCAGGTGAGAGAGCTTCCCAAAATGAATTCTATGCAAACTTGTGATGACTAACTTAGTGAATCGTGTCAAATTCTAAATTTTATTTTTATTTTATTTTTTATCAGCTGCTGGATAATTGAAGGGGAGAAGATGCCCAATTGACATCCTGCCCCAGGCACCAGCCTGACTGCCACCGTCGCGCCTCCCAAGACAGATGTCAAGAAAGAGCGTGGCTTCCCACAGAAGTGGTACCCCGCTCCCTGTCAAAACTTCGCAACCCTCTCCTGCTGTCACACTTCCATCTTGTCTCTGCTCCATCAGCTTCCACTTTCCAATAGAAAGTAAACATCCCCAAAATGCATAATGAATGACAATGAGGTTTGAAAAGAAATGACCCTCACATTCCCTTAGAAGTTCTCATTTTCACACAGTAACATCAGTCACATATTTTTAACCAAACAATCAAAGTCTCAATTACCAACACAATCAAGTAAGCCAGTTACAGTTTTTCCATATTTAACTGTTTTTTTGAGAAAACTATCTATTTTTAGATTAGCAAATGAATAATAAACCAATCCAGTACAGCCCAACTACAGACAAACTTTGGCACTGTCAATCAGAGCCCTGTGCCTGTGTCTGCATCCCAGAGAAGTATCTCCTGTTTACTGCCCGTTCAGTCACAAATGGACTCAGCTCCACTGTGTCCAGCTGAGATTCCCACTGCTTATCAGCATTCATAAAAACACTATACTTCAAAGTTTGCCTTGAGATCCTTATTGCCCAACCTCAAGTTTCTGTGAGCTTCTGTGAGAATGGCCATTGGGATGCAATGCATACCTACTATCTTAGGCTGGAGTAAAACAGAATGTTCCCGAAAACGTAATATAACAGACATCTGGGCAGGATATGGGAGAAGAGCCCTATCATAGTCGTGTGATGTGAGAAGCCATAGTAGCCATCTTGAGGTAACACCAGGCTAGAGGTTGGAGAGGACACACACTGTCAAGTGTCAGGAAGCAGAGGGAGGGCATAAAATAGTGACACCAGTAGCGAAGCCATAAAGGTTCCTCAAAGCCCAAAATCAGTGTCATCCAGTAACCCCAGTCCTGTGTAAAACATCTGAGGGAAAGGAAATCCGTACGTCAAAGCGATCCCTATGCGTCCATGTTCATGGTACACTGAGGGAAGATGTGGAGTCTGTCTTGTCTGTCAGTAGAGCAGACAAGGAAATACAATGCCCTCAAGTACTTGATACTGTGAGGCTTATACTAAGGAAAATTCTGTTATTTGCCTCAAGGCTGTACCTGGAAAGCATTCTCTAGGTGAAGTGAACTGGACTCAGAAAACCAACCATTATGTGGTCTCATGTGCACTGACTCTGAGCCCTCTGAACTCTCAAAAGCAGGGCAGAATGTGGACAGAAGGAGAGGAAACTATGCTGGCCAAAAATGCATAGTCTGAGGCTGGAGGAGTAAGGGTACTTTGGGGTTCTGTCTCTCTCTAGTGGTAAGAGTGGAGTGTAGGAAGAACAGGGTCCTGTGCTCCCTCAGTCTCAGAAGTCTGTACAGATGCTTCCTTGGGCCCACTGGAACCATGTGCTGACCCTGGAAGGGGGCTTCCAGCCTGACCTATGTGCCCAGGATTGCCATTTCCTTGATGCTCTTTGAAAGGGTGACTGATTTTGTTTGTTTGTTTGTTTGTTTGTTTTGTTTGTTTGTTTTTGCCTTACAAGGTAACGTGTGCTTGAAGGGTTCATCTTAGAAAGTCCGTAGGCCCCTTAATGTCAATGAACAGGTTGTTCAAGTCCAGGAACCTCTCTGACAAACACTGACTGTGAAGACCAGCATGCCTTGTGCAACAGTCATCAGTGGTAAACATTTGCTCAGCAGGCGTTTCTTCACCTGAGATGTAACTGCACCAGGAAAACCTGTGTACACCCTTGGTACCTGCAACTCACCACCCACCAAGGCCCAAACTCCAGTGGGGAAAGATGTACATGAGAAAGATGTTTCAAGAATCTTCTGCATGCTCTTGTGGGTGTTCGTGTTTGTGTTTGTACTTTTGTTACTGTTTTTGTTTTAACTCCCTGATTCACTGAACCCTGGCTTCAGTCCAGTTCCCAGAGTCTGGGGTATGCACTTTCTTTTAGTCACACCACTTAACTATCTCACATGCAATAAGTGGCCTGTGTCACAGCAGGAGTCTCCCCATACTGTCATCACTGAACCTCAAGAAGCAGGCTCACCAGCTGTGGGGCAGCCAGGAGCAGAGCCATTTTAAACACCGAGAACAGTCATTTACTGGTGGTGTGCACTGAAAGGAAGGAAGAAAAGCTTTAGTCAACCACTTACTCTAAAAGAATATTTCCAGAATAGTCCATGAATTATCAGGTCCAACAGCAATATAGCCTTGATGAGAATAATTACTGTTTCGAGGCTCCGAGAACTCTAGAATTGAGGACAATCTCCCCCTAATGCAGCTTGTCTACTCTATGATGGGACTGGGGGCCCCGGGGTGGGCTTACTGGTTCATCTCACAACAAGACTGAACCCAGAGCCCACCCCGCTCAGGCCAAGAGGTAGAGGGGGAGCCAGAGCTTGGAGAGATGCCTAGGCCCAATAATCTCCCTTAGCTGTGGCTTCTGGCTGATCACGATGGCTGCTCTATTGATAAAGATGTCTGAGCACCTGTTCATGGAGAAGAAGGCTTGATATAGGCATGCAATATGCATGTGCCATGTAGATTCTGCTTTGCCATACTTAGCAAGGAGTTCTGCCTTAGCCATTTATGTAGGTCTGTAACTGAAGAAGCTGTGGTCTTCACCTTAGGAAAAACCACTGTAGTTGGCGTCTGAAGTATCATCTTCTAGAAGGTTTATGTGTAGCTGGTATCATCTCTAAATAGCACACTTAGCCATTGATGGGTTCGTGTGAGAAGAACAATTCTGATTTCTGAGCTCTTTATTCTCCCTTAACACCGTGGAGCCACATCTCTACAGGTGTTTTCTACTGAGAGTCAGTTACTTCCATCATGAGCTGCAATAAAGTCAAAGGTGATTGTCCCGGTGTTCTAGCTTTCTTTCTATTGCTGAAATAAGCAGCAGGATGAACAGCAACCTGGGGAGGGCAGGCTTACTTTAGTTTACACTTCCACATCACAGTCCACCACCGAAGTAAGTCAGGGCAGGAACGTAAGGCAGGAACCTGGAAGCAGGAACTAGAGTGGAAGCCTTGGAGGAACACTGCTTACTGGATTGGGCCCCCATCCCCCAACCCAGTGGTTTTTGCTTAGCCTGTTTCTTAAAGCACCCAGGACTACCTAGGTACCCAGGGGAGATATCTTCCACACTTGGCTGGGCCCTCTCTTATTAACCATCAATCAATAAAGTGACCAATAAATTTAACCACAGTCAATGAAGGTGTTTTCTCAGTTAAGATTCCCTCTTCCTAGATGATCTTGCCTTGGGTTAGGTTGAACAAAACCAAACAAACAACAAACACCCACCAAATCAAACCAACAAAACAAAACAAAGCAAAAAAAAAATCAAACAACCGAACAAAAGCCAGCTAGCACACTTAGGTTGACTATGTTATGTAACCATTAATTTTATTTTAATTCCAGATTTCAGTGTATATACCAGACTTGACAATTCTGAACTGGTGAACCGACCGTTACCTTCTGATCTGAGGAGGGATTCTGAGAATGACCACACAAAGGTGGTCCTCTATGTCTTTCACAAGCAAACAGACAGTTCATCGAGTCAGCTGTAGATGACAGAATCAAGTCTTGAACATGAATATGGCTTTTCAAACTCCCATTAATGCACAAGCACAAGTTGTGTGTTTTTTTAATGTGCATGTGTGCGCTTGCCTACATGTATGTATGTGTGCCATGAGAATACTTGGTATCCTCAGAGGTCAGAAGAGCGTGTTGGATACACAGAGACCAGAGTTGCGGGAACTCAACTTAGGTCCTCTGTGAGATCAGCAAGCGCTCCTGATTGCTGAGCTTTCTTTCCAGCACTTAAAAGTAATATATTTATACTCAATCAGTACGATGCAGTATCTCGAGCTGTTCTCCCTAAAGGGCAAGACGAAGGGGTACAGCCTGATACCCCAGTTACTCATGAGTCTGGGATAGAAAGATAACAAATAACAAATTCAAGGCCAGCCAGACTACAGCGTTGGTTCAAAGCCTGCCTGGGCAACTTACCGAGATTTGTCTCAAAATCAAATGAAAAATAAAAAAAAGGAAGAGTTCTTGGTATAACTCAGATGAACAATTTCCAGCACTGGAAACAGGACAGACAAGCGTACCCTCCACCTGACTCTGTGTGCCCACACGGGCTGCCCGGCAGAGTCTGTGTCTGGCCCCATCAGGACAGCTACCTCTTATCCCCAGAGGGATGTGTGCAGTGATGGGAGAGAAAAAGAAAGCAATCCACGCCTGGTGCAATCGGGTCTGACCCATAGTCTCGACTTTATTCCCACTAACTGTGGCTGTAGAGCTGGTGTGAAGCCATCTGTTCTGCCTTAAACGGCTTCGATCCTACAGCTCAGATGAGTGTGGACCCCCTCAGAGCCCCTCTGACATTCCATGCATATGTGCCCCTTCTATAGGTACCTACAGGTTCCCAGATGGTTGTGAGAAGAAAGCCTATGTCATTCCTGTGCCACAGGCATCCATCATGATGACAAGGCCTCAATGTTTCCTCCTGCATCTCTCAATAAGCCCCATGCTGCAGCTTTACCTGTGTCCTCCATGGGCCTCCAGACTTGTTCGAGACTGGACAGCTTCCTCTTTATGTCCTCTGTGTGACACACACACCTTGGGTTAATGGTGACTGAACTCCTTCTTTTTCTTGACACATTCACAGTTGTCCCTATTGATTATAAAATCTCAAGTTCATCACTCAGAGCCTAGTGAGAATGCAGAAGTGATGCTCATGGCTTGGACAGAGAAGACTCACTGCGAAGGACTCTGAACTAGGTGTTGCTGTGGGCAGACATGTTGTCCCCAAGGTACAAATGTGGTATGTCTCACAATGTCACTTTGTTTGGTTATAAGGTCTTCATGATATCATTAGTGAAGATGAAGGCAAGTTGAAAAAAGAAAAACTGGGTCCTGGGTCATCCTTGGACACCTGCAATCCAACACTCAGGAGGATAAAGCAGGAACTATCAAGTTCAAGGTCAGTTTGAGGAACATGACAAGATTTTGTTTAAAAAAAAAAAACAACCTAAAAAGTAACATTAAAAATAAAAACAGGGATTGGAGTGCTATGTCTACCAATCAAGGACCACAAGACTGCCAGCAATCAATCACCTAAAACTGGCACAGACAGGCCTAGAGCAGGGCCACCCCCAGCAGCTAAAATGACTCGTCTAGCACATACCTTGATTTGGGACTTCCAGCCTCCAAACTGTGAGACAAACCCAATCTGAGGTGTCTGCTTGTAACTTCCCAGGAAGTTGAATCCAATGAAGAAATGATAGCATATGAACGTTCAGTGTGTTAGTTGATGTAGCAGCTTTCTATAGCTGTGAGCTGAGAAGCAGGCATAAGTGATGGAAGGAAAGGTACAGTTTGTGCAATTCTAGGGCCTCCATCCATGGCTGCCTGGCTCCTCAAATAGAGGCAGGGCAGTAGAGCACCAAGAACACACGGTGAGGAGGCCAGCCAGAGCCTGTTGACTCTCCCTTGGTGACCTGCCAATGTTTAGCCTCTCAGCGACTTAGTTCTTCCAGCCAAGTCCCTCCTCCTAATGTTTCTAGAACCTTCTAAAACACTACCACAAACTGGGGACCAATTTTACTTGTGAGTCTCTGTGGGCATTTCATATTTAAATCATAAAAGAAAATGGAGAAAGGGATTAAAAGAGGAGGACAGCAAGCCTAGGGACCAGCTTCACCCGTGGGCTGAAGAGCCAAAGAAAGGGACAGGGGAATGATAAAGGCTCGCCCAGGACTGGCTCACAGACAACAGTGCTGCTGGATTGGTTCTGGGATGTCAGAGGAATGATAATGGCAGGGGAGGGTGGTCTAGCATCAGAAGTGTCAGAAGTGTCTGGCGAGGGACCCAAAACTGGGCAGGCTGCTGCTGCCTGGTAAAGGCACCCAGCCAAGCTGATCGGAGTAAGGTGGAGGAAATGAACCCTCATGCTCTCCTTGACTTGCAGGCTCATTCTGGTGCCCCATTTGCAGTCTGAAGAGAGAGGAGGCCCATGCAGCATCCTAGCGATGCACCACGCAATGGGAGGCTGGGCTTAAACGTAATAGCTGGTGTCTGACCAAGCGCCTCCTCTTCCTGCCTTGCAGAACCATTAGGTGTGTTCGTGTGTGGCACTTAATGTCCAATTTAGACACTTAGATACTTAGAGGAGTAATTTATCTTAGCTTCCTCCACAGTACAAAATGCTGTCTATTTCCTATACTGGTGCCTCGGGCTTAAGAGAATAAATAGATAAAGGGAATTAAGAAGGAAGGGAAGAAGGAAGGTTGGAGAGAGGGTAAGGGAGTATCAGGCCATCAGTATCTGGCAGCAGGCTGGGAGGGAGGGCCCTAGTGAGAAGTTACCTTGGCCTGCCTGTCCCTTGGAGTACACATGCCTGGTGAGCAAGTGCCAAGGTTCTAAGCTAGAGCTTATTACAAACCTCTTAGCTCAACTCTAGAGATAACACCACAGTCTACAGCTTCCGAAATGATCTGACACTGCCCCAGTGGTCATGCACGTGCTGGCGGTGAGGCACAGCTACTGGGGGAAGGCAGGCGTGGGCTCACACTGTCCTTCTATACTGGAATCATTTCTTGGCCAAACCTAAAGTGCATCCTGCTCATCAGGCAAGCTCTCCTGGCGGTCATGATGGCTGTGGAACCACACTTTTGTGAGAGGAAATGGCATTGATACATGATGGTAGCTTGGAGATTTCTACGCCAGAAACTGTGTCATGGTATAGACACCATGCATTTGACATGTGCTGTGAGGAAGAGACCAATGCTGCATCCATAATTATCTTCAGATATATCTACTGGCTTCTTCTCCAAGCTGGATGTCTATAGATGAGGTAAAAAAACCACGCAGGGAAAGCTAAAATTCACAACTCACCTTGTAGTCCTTCAAGTATTTCCAAGAGGACCCGAGTCAGCCATGTGCATGTCTGTTGAACTGTCATCTGGTGTGGAAGATGGGTGGGCAGCCTGTAGCCCCTATGGGGACATGGAGGGTTGCTCTGAAGTGGAGGAGCCTTAATATAAGCTATGGATGTATGGGACATGGGGAGGGAAGAAATTTTGCCTACAATGGCTTCCCAATTGGGCACGGGTGTGTTATTTCCTTCGAGCCAACTTACTTATGGAAATGAGTTTGCCAGAAGGCAACTCTCCTTCTTCTTCTACTACTTCTTCTTCTACTACTTCTTCTTCTTCTACTTCTTCTTCTTCTTCTTCTTCTTCTTCTTCTTCTTCTTCTTCTTCTTCTTCTTCTCTTCCCCTATCACCCTGCCTTTTCTTCAGGAATAGGCAGGAATGTGTGGACACAGAGATTTCCCAAAACTCACAGAAGGGTGGGAGGCCAGGCCAGGAGGACTGAACTTGTGTCATTAGAAAAGGAAGAAGTGAACCAGAGAGATCCAGCCAAGAACTCCAAACCATGGAACCTCTCCAGAAAATGACCTAGGCTGACAGTTAAGTGACAAGAAAGGTCATGGCCAGATAGGTCAAGGCCCCTGGGTCCTGCCTGTGTTTACCTGGAAGACCAGCCTTGGAAAATGCTGGCCGACCGTAGATTTTTTCTGGATTTCTCAGAATTTCCCAGATGCCCACTAACCTTTAAGATACTAGTTTTTGGACATTTTTGTTGAAGAAATATCTCTAAAATGTAGAAAACAAAAATTTTAACCCATCAACCCATGAAGTCTGGTGTGCACATCTGTTCACATCCTGAGGTGTCTTACGCATGCAACTGGGCTATGTTCTACGGGTGTGTGTTTGTCAATGGATGCTGTAACGGACGTCTAGCGCATCAGCTTTTATCTACAGTGATATAAATGTTTGCAGGATGATATGAAGTCCTATCACTGTTTGGTCTAAGTTTCAAACATTTTTGGAAGTGTCAAGCACAAATATGCCATTTTGTGTTTCCTATCCTTCTGTCCCGTGTGTATCTTTTCCTCTGAGGGCCTGACTAGAAAGTCATCTGTGGATTTGCTCAGATCTGAGAAATGTGTTATCGTTGCTCAGCTATTATCTCTAGTCCTCTCCAGTTGTTACTGTCACTTGTTATTTTGAGGAATATGTGGAGGAAATTCACAAATAAGCCTGAAAGCACACTGACATCATCCTGCACGTTTTGGAAGAAAGGTGCTATTGTAGCCATAATTGAATGTGATTAAGTTTATATGATAATAAACCTACCATTGGCTGTTAAAGCATCCATTTCAAAATGCATGGCTATGGTAAAACTCAAAGGTTGTCAGAAGAAAAGAATTTAATAACTCTTATCAACTTACATGGCAATACTGCCCACACCTGAACTTAAAGTATTCTGTGAACAAATCACGCAGGAACAGGATGTCTGCGTGGTCTTGTTTCCTCTTTTCTCTTCATCAGGGTGGCATGCCTTCTCCACAGACACACCTCCCCTACTCAGACATACCCGTTCTTCTTGAAGCTCCTACCTACCACAGGCAAAACAGAAACCAGGAGGTTATTTAACCCAAGAATATGGGGTATGAAGTGGGCCAGCCTCCACTGCAGGCAGAGGGAGATCCTGGCAGGCCCACTGGTCTGTAACTAAAATCTTTGCACTAAGCACACTGTCTTGAACTTGTCTGGGAACAGGTTGTTCTTAGAGCCTCCTACAAATGGCAGCAGCTGGGGATTACCTGCTTTCACTTTGGAAGAAAGAAGAAATGGTGTGGTGCAGTGTAGGATCTAAAAGCTCAGGGGAAAGTAGCTTCCCCTCCCATCCTTTGAAACCCACATAACCAAAGGACTTTACACCATCAGGAGGGGCTGCTGAAGCAACCTGGAATCCAGCCTGGGGAGCTCTGGGGAGTTCCTGATGCAAGCATCTCCTAATAAATGCAAACCACAAGAGAATCCACTCATAGCCAAGGTTTGCAGGGGTGTGAGTGTGCCACTAAGTACATGAAATGCTTATAGCATAAACTAGATTTACACGATAAAAAGTCAGAGGACACTAACTCACAAAGAGCCCCATGTATACTGCAGAAGAGAACCAACCTTTGTGCTGATTGGATGTCATGGCTATCCATCCTCCCTCCCCCACACACTCCCTCCCTTCCCAATGCCAGCCCCCCCCCCCCCCCCCCCGCCCTCATGCCTGGGTCAATCTGTGTTTGAGCTGTCTAGGAGCAGTTACAGACTCTGAGAGCTAAAGATCAGTCCTTAAACTGCAGAGTCCTGGCAGCAAGTTATCAGAGGTCTGCCTGGTACTTGGCAAACAAGACGGTCGCTCTACCCTTTAAACAAATAATTCATTAGGTAATTAAATTCAAGCGAGATTACACTAATTAAATATACACTGCTGTTGAATCATAATTTCTATGTGCCTCAGTTAAAGATGAACCGTCTCTATTCCAGAGAGACAGAGACAGCCTTAAAATAAGTTCTCCATCGGTGGAAGAATGGATTTTCACTCTCTTCACATAGTTCATTTCAAGAGGAAAAAACATAAAAGGGTGGGGCTCCTGTCTAGAAATTTTGGAGTATGTTCTCTGCTCAAGCGAGGGTTGGTGGAACAGCCTCCCCATTCACATGCCTCTCCAGGGTATCCTGCAGGAACCAACCCTCAAAGAGCAGCTGCAACTGATGTGCTCTCAGTCTTAAAAGGAAAGGACACCTCAGACCATTGCTGGCCTGAAGGATGACCACAGACTTGGAGGAAAATTAGAAGTCTCTGTTGTCTCCAGGCTCTGGCTGCCTCCCTCTAATGTCATTTGGAGCCACCATGGCATCCTCATCCTCCCTGGCGCTCACAGGGCTCTTAAGTCCCACTGGCTTTGATCTGCGATCTCAGCTGCTGGGAGCTGACAGTCCTCTGTGCGGCAGTCGGGGTTTCATTTGTCAGACACGCGTTTGCTAGCTTAGGGGAGCAGGAAGCAACACCTGTACTGCAAGAATTTACATGGCCTTGCTCTGGGATGGGATTGATTTGGGACGGGTGAAATACAAACACAAACTAATTAAAAACTGCATAATGGAGCCCTACAGGAACACGGCAGAAAAACAAATAAATACAAGCGCAGCTGGCGCTACGATTGCGCTTCTGCCCCTGGGCGACCGTCGGGTGACATCAAATTATAAGCCCTGAAAACCTTCATTCACACCGTCGCTGTTGATGGTATTGGAGGCATAATGGGAGTGATCTGGTTAATTAAGGGGAAATTTATAAAATATTTACGTGTGTGCTCACGCATACTATCCCCATCCTGCAATTCCGAGGACGCAGATATCTTGTTTCTGTAGACTGATCGACTAGGTCCAGTCCGCTCTTCAGTCCTTAGTCCCCTGCGATTTTCAGGCCTGGATCTGCAGGCAAAAGGGAAGTGCAGTGAGTGGTTCTTCAGCGACCCTCAACACAGGCCAGGAGACTGCCTGCTGGGCTAAGCCCTAGCCGGGGGGTGATTCCTACCTGGCAAGGCTTCCTCCCAGGGCGCTTCCTTTTGGAGCGTTTCCTTCAAGGTTTCCCCAAGTAACTGGTACAGATTTCGCCTTATTAGAGGATGACCACGGGGCTTCTGCCACAGTCCCTGCAGCTCCCAACCTACCAGGCGATTTGCTGTGTGTGACTCTTGTTTGCCTTTGCCATCATCAAAATCTCAAAAAGCTCCTCAGTAAAAGCCCTGGCATGGTGCTGCAAAGGGGAGTAAGAAACCCAATTTAGGGAGCCCTGGCCCATGAGGATGCTACCAAGAGGGTTAGGTGCATAGGGTTGCTGTTATACCCTCACTTAAGGTTCTAGGCTTTTGATACACAAGCTGGTACTTGTAGGGTACATCTTGGCCCTCCTGGGGAATGATACAAATTGTTTGTTTGTTTGTTTGTTTGTTCGTTTGGTTTGGTTTGGTTTTTCCAGACAGGGTTTCTCTGTGTAGCCTTGGCTGTCCTAGACTCACTTTCTAGACCAGGCTGACCTCGAACTCAAAGCGATCCACCTGCCTCTGCTTCCCAAGTGCTGGGATTAAAGGCATGAGCCAGCCTTAACAAGGTACTTAACAATGAGTACTTAACAAGGGGCTTTCAATCAGCACACACAAGTCAGGTGGAGAGTCTCTGTGGCTTTGACCAGGTTAGCCCAGACCTGGTGTTGCTGTCCCCAGAACCTGACTCCTGTCACTTGCACCAGCTGTTTTTCTGCTCTGGTGATGAAGCCGTTACCTGAATGGTCCCAAGGATGACTTAGGACCCTGGCCGTCTCCGCACAGCATACTCTGGCAAGCACTGGGTGGTGATTTTTGAAGACACAAACTTGTAAGCTAGGATATTATTTACTTGATTGATCTCAATTTTATCTAAACAAATCCCCCAGGGAGGGGCGATGAGTGGAAGCAGCAAGACCCTGGGAAGGCATCACTAAAAGGCAATTTTCTCTCATGTAGGAAAGTGTCCCCAAAGACCAAGTTTCCTTCATGCCTTAAGACCCAGATTGATCCTAAGGTGGCAGGGTACACCTTAGCAACCCCCATCCCTGACCCCCTCTTCCCTAGTGTCTCTCTTTTCTTTCTCCTTGGTCCACAGAGGCTCCATTCTGCCCCAAAAGGGTGATCCCAAGTCCAGTTGACCCACCAGGATGCCCCAGTCCTCAGCCCTGTGCTTGTCCCAAGGCTCTGTGGCTCCCAGAAAGATACAGGACTCCATCAGGAGCAAGTTTGAAACCACCTTGCAGAAAACCTAGGTCTGAATCTCTTCTGATTGCTTTGCCTTGACAGCCACGGGGATGACTCCCAGAATTTCCAGAGGCTGCTTGTGGTTGAGGAAGAAGATATTTCTGTGTGTGGGGGGGGGGTGGGATGGGGTGGGGAGTGGATAGGGGTAGGGGGTGGAATCCATGGGTTCTGGCAGGTGAGGGCAGGTGAAGCTTTATGACAGAGGCTTCCCTATTCTGTACTGTTCACCCTCCATCCAAAACAGGCAATGACAGAAGATCCTGGCCAGAATTGGGCAAGTGGGCCCCCTAGCAAGGATGATAAAATAAGACTCCTATAGTGTTTCTGGCCCTGGACCTCTTCTTCCAGCATACAACAGACACCATCAACTTCTTGGTCCTAATTTTCTATTGTATGTAAACCATTGGGGGGAGGGGCATGCAGTGCTTGTAACCAGAGACAGGACTGTCTAGCTTCCGCTCTGCACCCTGTCAGGCTGGAGGACTTGGGAACAATTCTATGACTCTTCTTTTGTTCCCCACGTTGCTGTCTGCACCTCCTTGTTGGTCCCCCCCACCTCCAGCTCCCCTCCCCTCACTGTCACCTACAAGGAGCAAAGGAGAAAGGAAGGAGGTTCCAGGGTCTCTGCTAGCACTTGGTTTTAAGCACAAATGTCTTTTTGCAGCCCCAGACCTGACTAATAGCAAAGAATGGGAGCACAGGCAACCTGCCCAAACACTTGCTGCTGCTGCCCAGTCCTGAAGGGAAGTGACAAACCTGTCCAAGTGGGGCCTCTTGAATTATCTTGTCGACTTTCCACTCATTTCCTGTCTTTGGTACTCTATGGAAAAGTAGCACTGATGAGCCAGTTAAGGGGAGGACAAAACACTCCTAGCTCTTTCCCAAATCCCTCCCTAAGAGTTCTAATAAACCTAAAGCAGGTGACCCATGACCTGCAAGTCAGGGGCTGTTGTGGGGAGTGAGGACAAGCCAGTAAACTTCCTGGGTAACTACTGGCCAGGAGAAGTGTTTGGACTGACTCCCCACCTCATCCTATGAGGTAACATCCCAGGTCTTACCTTACCTGTGTTTACTTGTCACCTGAAATGTGACTCGGGTTCACTGAGCCCCAGCAATGGTCAGACCCTGTTCGTCACCGTGACACCTGTGGTTTTTACGTTTGTTTGGAGTCTGTGGAATGTAGCATTCCAAGATTGTGTTTGGAAGGGGACTGTTGAGCTGGGACACCGCCCCCCCCCTCAAGAAGTCACAAGGAGGAGCTTTGTAAGCCAGAGCCTCCGGTGTTCCCTTCTGATACCCTCCAGTCTAAGTCAAAGCAAGAACAGGTCCCTAGGGGTTGGAGGGGGCATGAAGTATGGGGGCACAGATGGAGGGGGCAGCCTGAACAAGAAAGAAGACCTGACCAGAGCAGAGAAATGAAGCCCGATTGATTTTCCAGCTGGTAATTAGTAACTACTTTTACCAGCTGTGTTGTGGCTAATTACAGGCAAGCTTCAGTGTCTGTTATCAAGACCTACAAGTGAGGACTTCCTGATGTTGTGGGAATTTGGGACAAGGAGGTGGGCTTTAGCTGGTGTCCAGGGTCCTGATGGCCCTGGACAGCAGCACTGCAATATGCAAGTTGGGACTCTCTGTCAGGCCTGTCCCCTGTGGCCCTAAATTCACTAAGGCTGGTGTTAGAACCTGCAGTTCTGCCACGAGGCCTATGCCACATTCTAAACAGCGGCAGGCAATGTGGCCCTAAGATTGGAGGCAGGTTTCCCGACATTTTGGTTCTGTGCTTCCAAGAACAGTCTAGGGAACCCAGCTCAGCAGCATCCTCAGGCTGCCTGTGATCCATGAGGGAGGAAGGTGCGTTCAATGTCTGGCCTGTGCAAACAGCCGCCAGATCCCTGGCATCCCATAGCCGTTTATAGCTAGAGCTTCCAAATTGTCTAGTTTTCCTTCTCGCAACGTCTGAAATAGGAGCTGCGCAGGGGTGGAGAGAGGCAGCGGGGCGGAGGCGGGGGAGGGGATGGGCAGCGGGGTGGAGGGTGGGGAACTCAACTGTCCGGTCCAAGGCTGGTCGCAGCGACACCTCAGGTACCTGAGCTGCACACAAGTTGACTCTCCGCATCTGCACACCTAGTGGACAAACGCGGGCTCTCAGGCGTGCAGGCTTCTCCAAAGCTAGGGTAGGGTGGTAGGTAGTTGAGGGCAGGATTCCCGCGTCCTTTTACCTTGTGAGGGTCTGCCCCCCTCCTTCACTCCTTTCCCCCTCCCTCTAGGGTCCCTTCTGCCCGAGGCAACGACTTTCCAGCTGGCTTGCCTATTTTTAAAGTTTTTTTGCTTTTTTTATTTTTATTTTTTTAATTTGGAGAAATCGACTGAGCCACATCACTCTTCTCCAAGTGCAAGGAGGCCAGCCACTTCCGGGAGATCTGTTGCTAGCAAGTGGAGCCAGGGTGACGACGACGCACCCTGTAACTGAGGTGTCCAGCCACGCATTGATTTATCCGAGAACTTCAGCCAAAAACGTCCCACGGAGGTGCGGCAGCGCCAGCCACAGAAGAGGGGCAGCTCGCTATAGACTGTCCCCTGGCCCCAGGCCTCTTTCCCCGCCGACCCAGCTGTAGAAATGCAATCCCAGAGTAGCTTTTGTTAAAGGGGGTTAGGGGGACAGATCTCGGATGCAAAACCGGGTGTCAGACAGCTGTAAACCGGTGTCGACAGGTTGTCAAAAGCCGCGGGGGCTGGTTGGGAAGGAGCCTGAGGCCTCCGGACCCACACCAGCAGACGGGCCGCGCGCGCCCACCGGAGGAGGAGGTGGCCCGGCGGGCGAGGGGCACCACGTGCTCGCCGTGAGGGGCGGGAGCGGCCAGCGAGGGCGGGCTGGAGGCAGGGAGGGGGGCGGGAGGGGAGCCAGGGGCGGGGCCTGTGCTCAAGGGGATGCCAATCAAAGCATCAACTTCAAATTGTGTCTGAGAGCCCCGCCGCCGAGCGGAGGGCGGCCGCCGCAGTCGGCGCGCGATCTCGGATCCGGGCGCAGCCGGGAGCCGGGCGCGGCCAGCGAGCATTGGGCCGAGAAACCCAGACTGGCCCCCGCCCCCCCCCCCCCGGCCGGCCCGATCCTGCCCGGCCCGATCCTGCCCGGCCCGCTGCTCGCAGCCCGGGAGTCACGTCTCCAGGAATCCCCAGCCGGCCCTCTGCCCGCGCTGTTAGTGTTGCACTCCGCCACCGCAGAGCCCGCGGACATGTCCTTCCCGCAGCTGGGCTACCCCCAATACCTAAGCGCCGCGGGCCCAGGCGCCTATGGTGGAGAGCGCCCTGGGGTGCTGGCTGCGGCCGCAGCTGCTGCGGCCGCCGCCTCGTCGGGCCGGCCGGGGACCGCGGAACTGGGAGCAGGCGCAGGAGCGGCCGCAGTTACCTCGGTGCTGGGCATGTACGCCGCGGCTGGACCGTACGCGGGCGCACCCAACTACAGCGCCTTCCTGCCCTACGCTGCGGACCTCAGCCTCTTTTCTCAAATGGTGAGTGCTCCTGCCTCCCGCGCGCACTCCTGGCCCGGGAGATCTCAGCGCCTGGGAACAGCGGGAGCGGCTGGCCAAAAGGGGAAACAGAGGACCCTCAGGCAATGTCTAGGAAAGGAGCGCGAGTGGCCCTGTAGAGGGAATCCGGTGGCGGGGACCTCGTTCCCTGGGGACTCGAGAGTGCCCATAGGCCTGGATAGTGACCACTGCGGTCTTGGGAGATTGAAGACTGGAGTCAAAAAGAAGGTAGCGCACTAGTAGAGAGAAGCCTCGAGGAGCAGGCTCCAGAACGCGGCAAGCGCTGAAGGTCCCGGTAAAATCGGCCAGTGCGACAGGGCAGGCCCGCCGGGCTCTGGCGACCAGGGCCGTTTTCCTCACACCGCCCTGGCCTGGCGGCCGGCCTGGCCTACGGCTGCTTGAGCTTTCCCTTGGGCCCAGAAGACCTTTCTTCTCCCTCTTTGGCAGAGCACAGATAGTTGCCCTAGAGTTTGCCAACGGGAACCGGTTAAACCTAGTAGAGCTGGTCAAAAACATCCTATCAAACAATAGACATCCGCAGAGCAGAGAGGTCGCTTAGTGGCGTGTGTAAGGATCATAGGCAACGGAGATTAAGAAATACTAAGTTGACATAAATTCTGGCTTCAGAAACAGTGTTTGTCTTTACTTTAGTAAGTTGCCAAAGTTTTCATTCCATTTGAACCGAAAGAAAAGCACTTTTCTTCCCGCATTACATAAGGGCGAATTAAAGGAATAGAGTCCCAGGGCTTAAAATAAAGGGTGCCCGCCCATCTCCTGTCCCAGTGGGTGTCAGGTGGGGGAGGGGGATGTAAATTTAATTCTCCGCAGGAGCATTGGCCCGTCTGTCCTTCCAAACGATCAATTTTCCTTGGTTTGACTGAAAGGTCGGGCTGCTTAAACTTGAGGCCGCTGCCAAATTGTGAGGTGGGCGCGGGGTTTTTGGAAGGCAGCATCCTTCCGCCCTGGATCTTCTGGAGAGTGCAATTTCCAAGAACCCTGAATTATTTTGTCTCCGAGAAAACAAACCAGACCGGACACCCTAAAAGGTTGGCCGTTTATGCAGGATAAAGCGGCCGCCGCGTTTTCCCGAACTTTTCTTGTAGTTTAGAAAGAAAGCTCATTTCTCAGTGGTCAGGCTAGTCGCTTTTCTGACGCTTTCTAACTAGGAAGATCAACCCCCATTTTGTTCAGACAGCCAGCATGCCCCGGGAGCGATGAGAGATTTACAAGGTGCCCTTTCAGAAAACAATTCCCAGCAGATCGAGGCTGAAATTTCTCCTTTACGATTACAACTAAAATAATTTTGAAAAGCGAGAAGTGCGTTTCACAACAACGAGGCACAGATGAACTCGGGCCACAGAAGCCCTTTCGACGCGGCCTTGATCACTAAACTAATTAGTCAAAGAAATACGCTTTTAATAACTTTCTAAGTGCTCAGACTTATTCTTTGATAACCTGGTAACTGGATCCGTTTTTTTTTAATGGAAGATGAAGGGCTATTTATTTTCTGCGCGTATTTTTTAATCTGCAAATTTGAATACAGATGTGAGCCTTTTGGGAATCCTGCCCTGGTATTTGTGGGGGAGGGAGGGTCTGTTCCCATTGTCGTGAGGTAGGGAGAGTCCACGGGAGGTTTTTGCTGTTGTTTAGTTTTGCTTTCTCTTTAAGGACAAAATCAAATTCGTTCCTCTAAGGTGTTTGTGCTACCTTCAGGTCTCCTACTGGACTCTGGGAAAGTAAGCCTAACCCAAATCCTCCACGGAGGCCTTGCTTTCCAGTATTTTCTGATCCAGTATTTGGAACCCAAAAGATAAAATTGTGAGTGAGCTTCTGTCTGGGCAATTTATGGTAATAATGAGGCCTAATGAGGCTGTTAGAAAGATAAAATGTTATTTACCAAAAAACCTGATGGGATAATTTGACTTGCTGTGTTTTACTACTGATGATAAAAAGAATATTGATTGCAAATAAATCATGGCCTCTAAATGCCTGCAAACAGTTTCTGTTTGCTCGGCTGCAGATCAAAGTCAAACTTAAGAGATAAAGTAAGCAGAGAAGAGGCCCAGGAAACGGAACCGGTTCCCCTGAGCAGCAGCCTGTGGCTCTAGGGCCTGCTGTTAATATTTTACAGGATCAGGTCTCCTTTTGTATTTTTTTAAAAATGTGTTCTTGTCATTGTTACTGAGGATGGCCAGGATTACACTTTAAATTACCTATCAGCACTACAGACCTCTCTATGTGAGTGAACCATTATATGTAGATTTATTTCGGAGGCAATAGGAGGACTCTGCTTTCATTTTAAATTGGTGATGAATTTAGGCTGAAGAGAGTGCCCTGATGGTTTATTTTGATTGAGTCCTTCAGGGTGGAAAGGAGGGGCCTTTAGTACTGAATGTTTCACGGCGGAGAAAATGTTTCATCAGCTTACATAAAAGGCTCCCTCCTCCAGCCACTATAAGCTGAACTTGAAAATCGGAATTTTTTGAAAGGGTGGCATTGGGGAACAAGGATCCTGGGAAGACTCCAGGGAGGCCAGGGCTTCTAGAAGTTTATCCAGAGTGAACAACAGAGGGGAAAAAAATCTGTTTACTGGAGATCCAGTGCCTGCAATCTAGTTTAAGATCCCAGCTGCTTTGGGTGTCCAAGTGTGTGTGTGTGTGTGTGTGTGTGTGTGTGTGTGTGTGTGTGTGTGTTCGCGCTTGTGTGTTCCTTTTCTGAGCCTGGTGAATCAGTGCCCCCAGAGGCACCCGGGGTCCACAGGAGCGCGGGTGTTCTTTTCCTAGCTCCAGTAACTCACATTTCCCTCTCTTTTCTCTCCCCCACTTCCTTTCTCTCCTCTCTCTTGCTCTGCGGTTGCTGCAGGGCTCTCAGTATGAACTAAAGGACAACCCCGGGGTGCACCCAGCTACTTTCGCAGCCCACACGACGCCTGCTTATTACCCCTATGGCCAGTTCCAATACGGGGACCCCGGGCGACCCAAGAACGCCACGAGAGAGAGTACCAGCACGCTGAAAGCCTGGCTCAATGAACATCGCAAGAACCCGTACCCCACCAAGGGAGAGAAAATCATGCTGGCCATCATCACCAAGATGACCCTCACACAGGTCTCCACCTGGTTCGCCAATGCCCGCCGCCGCCTCAAGAAGGAGAACAAGGTTACTTGGGGGGCACGCAGCAAGGACCAGGAAGATGGCGCCCTCTTTGGCAGTGACACAGAGGGCGACCCTGAGAAGGCCGAGGACGACGAGGAGATCGACCTGGAGAGCATTGACATCGACCAGATCGACGAGCGTGATGGGGACCAGAGTAACGAAGACGATGAAGAAAAGGCGGAGGCTCCTAGGGCGCGCATAGTCCCCACCACCCCAGCTAGGGACCAGAGCTCACCCCTGTCGGCCGCTGATACACTCAAGTCCCAAGATTCGCACTTGGGCCTGGCTAAAGAGGTCTCAGAGCCGGGCAGCACTCGCCTGCTGAGTCCTGGCGCCGCGGCGGTCGGCCTGCAGGGCGCGCCGCACAGCAAGCCCAAGATCTGGTCTCTAGCTGAGACAGCCACTAGCCCCGACGGTGCTCCCAAGGCATCTCCTCCGCCGCCCTCCAGCCATCCCAGCGCACACGGACCTCCCAGCGGCTCATCCCTGCAACACCCGGCTTTTCTGCCCAGCCACGGACTGTACACCTGTCACATAGGCAAGTTTTCCAACTGGACCAACGGCGCTTTCCTAGCACAGGGCTCCCTGCTGAACATGCGCTCCTTCCTGGGCGTCGGCGCCCCACACGCAGCACCTCATGGCCCACACCTGACCGCACCACCACCTCCGCAGCCGCCTGTCCAAGTTGCCGCTGGGGTGCTCCACGGTGAGAAGCCCTCAGCGCGTAACAGTCCCTCACTTCCAGGTACGGAGCTAAAAGGTCCCTGCATCCACTCACTTACTTAATCCCAGGCTTAGGGAAACCTAGAGATGACTGAGTGACAGTAGTGATGCATAGGGGTGGCTTAATGTAAGGAGCTAGGCTAGAGCTGCACCCAAGGGCTTGTCCCAGGGAGGGGTAGGGGCAGCGTTGGTTTCAGGAAATCTGCCTGAGCTTTATCTAGTAATCTGGGTATAGGGGCCCTTCCAACCGGCGCACCCCACTACCTATACCTTTCCCCCCTAACTTTACACATTTTCTGTTCCCTCGCAGAGAGAGACTTAGTCCCCAGGCCGGATTCGCCCCCACAGCAGTTAAAGTCGCCCTTCCAGCCTGTGCGCGACAAGTGAGTGCTTTTTGCTTTTGCCCTGGGGCGGGATGGTTGTAAGCACCAAGGGTTCTGCAGCCTCAATTGGAGAGCACTATCCATCTAGACCTCTCCAGTTCTCAGGAACTGGAAGCCAGTAGGAAGGCGGTCTAGCTCCAGCCCCAGCCCCAGCTCTGCTGGAAGAAGCTGCGGCTTGGCGCACTGGATCTGTCTACTCATTGCTGGTGTCTTCTTGCTGTGTTTCCCGTACAGCTCGCTGGCCCCGCAGGAGGGAACGCCTCGGATCCTCGCAGCCCTCTCGTCCGCCTGATTAAGGGTCCTCTTTTACTTTCGCTGGGGGAGGGGAGGGGGAGGGGAGGGGGAGGGAGGAGACGAGGGAAGAATTAAGACAAATATTTGAGACTTGTGTAAAGGACAAACATGCCGGCGGAGTCAGCGATTCTCACGCATCGCTCTCTGCAGAAAGGGGCTCATCTGCCTAAGCGCTTGAGGGGTGGGCAGTCTCTGCCTGCCTCTAGGGCTGATTATCCGATTCGGTAAATGCCCCCTGTGTTTGTGTCTTCTTTTCTTTGTTTCTTTTTTCCCTCCCTTTCTGTATATAGCGTGATTTCAGATTGTAAATAGCGCGTCAGCGAACTTGTTTAAATCATATATTTTTGTCTAATAAACTAAATGAAACTATGTCCAAGCTGCTGCAGCTGTTTGTCCTGGTGCCCCTGGGTTTTGGGGGGAGGCAAGGGTGTATGCGATCTTGAAATCCTGGGCACAGGCCAGGAGGCTGTGGTTATGCCAGCGACTCCTTTGGGAGTAGGGTATTGGAACAGTGTTCCCACCGAACAAACCACTGTGTCAGGCATACAGGCTTTCCGTGGTGGTGGTGGTGGTGGTGGTGGAAGTGGTGGTTCAATTTGCTCGTTTCGCTCCTAGGCCAGTTTCTTGTTGGCAGTTGGAATCTTTGCCACGCTCAGACGAGCGTTTATCTGGAGCAGCCTTTCTCAGAACGTAAATGGGTTCAATTTTAGGCAGTTTACAAAAAACGATGTCTTAAAGTGGATCAAAATGGGGGGAAATGAAGAGAATTTCCAATCACACTCCCAAAGGGGAACTTCGGGGCTCGAAATCAATTACTCACTAGTTGTGAGATCGGTGCGTTTTGGAGGAGGGTCGTTTTCTGGGGAGAGTGTGGACGTAATGGAGTATGAAATATTGCCGGCTATGTGTTTATTCACTTGGTTAAGTGTAAAGAGGGGGAAACGGAAGATTCTTTTAAAGATCTTCATATAGACAAGCGAGATGGGGTGCAGTTCAGGGTCCCGGAGTTCTCTGCTCTTGTGTTTCAGGACGCGGCTTTGGCTGCAAAGAAAGAGGCGCCTGTGAGTGGTAGGTGTGGGGGGTGGTTGTGGTGGAGGAGTTGTCAAGGGCGCTTCTCTAAACCCGGGTGGGAGGATCCTCGGCCGTGCACCAACTGAAGCCGGGACAAATAGTCACCCAGAAGCTGTAGTAGGGCTGGAGGGGGCTGAGAGCGACTTTAGCAACAATGTAGGAAGGAGCGGGCACCCCACCCCGGCACAGGCTGTCTGGAAAAGAGCTTTGAAAATCACAGCGTTGAAATTTAGGAGTCCGTTCATTCAGTCTTTGCGGCTTTCCTATCCTGTCGGGCGCTGCACGGCACTTTTCCTGCACTGTGGAAGGCTCTGACAACTCGGATCCAGGACTTTTGGGACTCTGATGGCTGCGGGATTCGTGATGTCTGTGCAAGCAAACATTAAAACTGCCTAAGGGGATGTAAACTGCGGGCTTAATGGGGGAAAGTTAAAGTTGGGTAGCCCCTCCCCAGCTTGGGCTCAGCTCTTCCCAGCTGCCACGGAATCTTGCTCTCTCCCAGACTACTCAGAAATGTGTGTGTGTGTGTGTGTGTGTGTGTGTGTGTGTGTGTGTGTGTGTGTGTGTGTGTCCGTGTCCATCCGCGCGCCTCTTTGACCACCGCTCCTTGTTTACATGAAGGACCAGCGTGGACCTCCAGGCTCTGCCATGGCCACACTGCCCTCAACGCAAGCTCCATTTCCTGCTCAATTCTTCCCACTCTTCCCAATTCTTCCCACTGGGTTGGGTGAGGACTGGGCTTCCGGACCTCCAGACTGAAAACAGAGGCTCGGAGCCCCTGCCAAAGAGAGTAACTATATCTCATGTAGGATCATGAGTTAGTTAATACGCGGTAGGTCCTAGGTTGATGTAGCAGCTGAGGAGCTGAGCAGTCCAGCTAGGTAGATGTAGGTCCAGTAGACTCCCTCTGCTAAGCTGGTGGGAGCTCCGAGGTCTGAACGGACATGCTCGAGGCGCCCTCTATGGTCGGAAAGCAGAATGGGGCCTTGACCCCTGCTGGCGCTGTTTCTAAGGCTCCTTGAAACTCTGGGACAGTTGGGCCTTGGGGCTCTCTGGGCAAGAGCATGGACTTGTAGTGACAAGGCTTCAGGCTTGTTCCTGGGATCAATCATGTGTGTGAGCTAGCCTGTGCGGTGTGTGTCTGGGGGCCTGCCAGGCCACTGGCATTTGGAGGCAAAAGTGGACCTTGGTGGTAAGCTGTGCTTTCATTGTCCTGATGGGGTTTGTTAAGTCAAAAGTATCCTTTTATAAAAGTCTGTGCTGAGGTTGCATGGAGCCTCACATCCCTACACCCTTTATCCCAGAGGCTCTGGAGTGGGGTCCACAATGAAAGTGCATCTCTAAAGAACCCTGACCAGCCATGCCTTGTGTCTGGAATGAAGAATGGGGTACCCAGGCATGCTGGCATGCTGCTCAGACCTTCAAACTGTGCTCGGAGATCTGTTCTGGGTGCCTGTGGGAAGCAGGAACTGACTCTGGTGGAGTCCTCCAGCCCAGACAGGTAAGGCTCTCCCTTTTATCTGAGACTAGTAATTGCCTGGGTGCCTTCCCTCCTCTCTTCTATTTACTGTCCCCCCCCCCCCTTGCACAATGCATTTGGGGTACTCCGGGGCATGTGCAGCTGTAACTAAACTAGCACACGGCTAACTGACAGAATCCCAACAGTGCGGGAGCCTGATCTTCTAGAAGGTGATGCTGAACAGCCTGGGTCCTCCTCCCGAGAACCAGCCTTCACTGTGTGCACGGCAGGCCTCAGTCAGAATTGCTTTTCTTCAGTGCAAAACTAAAAATGAATTTTTAACCAAGCCCCAAAGCATTGTATTGTATCGTTTGTTCACACACCTTTCTCTGCAGTTGCTACACATGTACAAATGTGCTGCTGTTGTGTGGTACTGGGTGCTAGGTGTTGGGTGCTGGGGAATGTCATCTTTTGAAAGAAAAAAAAAAAGAAGGAGAATCTGGTCACAGAGATACCACAGTCTTACATCAGAGTCACAGAAGTTCTTTGAGACTTTTTGCCTGTGCAGGACACATGTACCCCACATTGCTTTCCAGGCTTCATCCCTGGTGCGGGGGCACTCTGTGGGGGCACTCTGTGGTACCGAAGGAGGACCTCAGAGTTGGGTAGGACTCCTCACAGAACTGGTGGTCACTGCAGAGAGCATCCTTTCTACTGGTGGAAAGGACATGCAGTATCCTAGACAGACAGACAGAGCTTCTTTAGAAGTTTACGGGAGGGCACGGAAGCATGAGAAACATCTCTAGTCGGGGTGTGTGTCGCGGCATGGGGGGGTAGGACTGAGTGCCCAGCCTAGCTCCTGTGGAGTGAGCATCAGCCCCCTTGGCTGACCTCCTGGAACTTCTGCAGTCTCCCTGCTCCCACCCATCCCTCTTTCCTCTGATCCATTATATAAAAGCACATTTATCTCCCTGCAATATGGAGAATTCATATTCATATCTCCATTATAGTAGTCTGACACTGATTAATGCAATGCGGGCCTTGGCTCGGAAGGGCACCACCCAATGAATCATGCCCTGCCGAGAGCTCCAGTTGTCCTTTGGTCCAGACTCGGGCAGAGAATGAGAAGATGGAGGGCAGGGCTAGACACAGCACCTGGGGCGCCCCGGGCTGGCTTCTCCACCATCTTGCAAATGCTCCAAACCTCAGATGAGCGGGAGCTCCGTGCAGGCCCTGGGGGTGCAGAGACCCCAGAAATGTTTCCATCTTAAGAAAGGCACTATCCACCAGGGGGTGGGGGTGGGGCCCTTCCATGGCAGAGACTGGGGTTTGTAGATGCTGGCTTTGGAGTTTGGGGGGGGTGTAGACCAGGAAATGCATTCCCAAAGTGACTGGTTACTTACCAATAGCTGCTGCAGAGAGAAATGCCGGAGAGAGAGAAGGAAGCAGAGCCCAGAGGGTCACTTGTGGAGTGAAGTGATGAACAAGAGTGCCGTCTAGGGTCACAGGACACCCAGTGGAGCAGACATGTGTTTGGAATCCACCAGCCACAGAAATTTGCAAGGCCAGACAAACTTCTAGGCTTCTCTGACCTCATTATAGGATGGAGCACTGTAGGAGGAGTCAGCCAGGCTCTGGGGTCTCCTGAGTTAGACAGGGAGGTTTTGGGGTACTGGATTTCCAGTGTGATGGGTGATGAAGGAGAAAAGGGGCGTGGCTTTCAGAGGAGTGCATTGGCCATAGTGTTGGAATCCAGAGTAGGAGGCAGGAACCAGGAGCCAGAACCCGAGAATGGTGATCCGTGATGGCTTGTGGGCATATTAGGGGATGAGAAGCCCAGAATGAGAGAGCCTCGCCTCAAAGACTCCTTGCAGCTGCAGCCTAAGAACTGTTCTGGGCAGAAGCTGCCAGTGGGTGCTTAATTGTACCATCTTCATGCAGACCCTGCTGTGATCCCAGGAGCAGTTTAGTTGCTGCCAAGCATTGCAGTCTCCAGTGTGCCCCCACGGAGCCGGATTACTCTAACTATAGCTCTGGATGAACAGAGCAGGAGCTCAAAGCTCTCTCCAAAGGTCAAACTATGGAGGCTGCTGGAGGTCTTTGTGTCTCAGGAAAGTGGGACCTGCACAGAGGGCCATATTCCAAGTGGTGCTGGGTCAGTTCGGAAAGCCAGGCTAGGGCCCCACAGTCTAGGGGCTGCTGGAAATGGTTTCAAAAGCACATCTTCTATAGCTATGTTTGTTTGTTTTTTGTTTTTTGTTTTTAACCAAAGCACTGGTCAATTGTGTATCTTAACAGTTGTTTTGATTGGAGAGAAAAGCTTTGACAGCCACCCTGCCACCATGGCAGAGGACTCTTGTATATCCTAAAATCCCAAGGTTGTTTGAAGTGGGCAGCAGTGAGGAGCGCAGCCTTGAGTCTGGAAGATGAACCACAGTAAGCTGGCCCCTCAGTGAGTCTTTTCCTGGCACAAAGAACTGAGCAAGGGTAGGGCCCTCACAGCACTCTGGAGAGTTGGTCTGAGACTTGGTGTGGGTAGTCACTCTGCAGGCTGCCCCTGTCGGCTTGCTAAAGAAGAGCTCTCACTGTCCTCTAGGCAGTGAGGTGTCCTTGGGCAGGGCCAGGGTACCAGCCTTTTCTCTAAGGCACTGCTGGTTTTCTGAAGACTCCTGGGCTATTTCTGATTTTCTAATCCTTACTCCAGCTCCCTGAGTGTATTAGTTGACAAGAGGATGTTATGGTTAGGGGCTTCCCAGAGGTCTGAGGCAGGAATAAACTGGTGAACCCATGACCTAATCCCCTCTTCCTTTCCCCACTACAACCTGGAAGGTTCTAAACCCAGAACCATAGAGGCCTGCCCTGGACTGTGGATTGCAGGTTACGTCTCCTAAGCAGAGGGCTTTTTATCTTTGAATGCCCACTCCAAATTCATCTTCTTTTCATTCCTTTCCTTCTAAGCTCCCCGGGAACAGGGAAGAAAGTATCCCAACTTCTCCCCCTGGTTATTTTCCAGAGACAGCTCTTTACTGGTGCTGGAGAAGGTCAAAAGATGAGAGAGGACCTGGCTGCTGGAGGCACAAGATGCATCAGCCGAGACTGTGCTGGTCATCCTCAGTCTTGGAGTTTTCCTGTATCCTCCCGTTGCCCCGTTTGTTTGTTGTTGTGCTTGTTATTGACACTTAAGTGTATGCTTAATTGCTGGTTCCTTGGAAAGCTTCAACAATGTCAGGAAATATTAAAAACGGCTGTGAGGGGGTGGGTAAGAGGGACGAGAAAGGTGCGGGGTGCCCTGAATGTTAAAAAGATCTCACAATGAGGTGATTAACATTTTTATGAATAAAATTAATCACGCATTAGCTCAGCAGTGCGTACATCGGAAAGCCAAGCGCATTCCAGCAGCCCCTTGCTTGCACCCACGAACTTTGGGGGGCTTCCTGCTCTCACTGCAAAAACACACAGCCCTCAGGGACTTTAGAGTAACGGGAAGTGTTAAGTCAGCAATAGATGTCTAATTCTGAGGCACTGACAAAGAAAACAATTAAATCTTGCCCCCCCCCCAATGTTACAAAAGAAGACATCATTTTTGGGGACCACCATCTCTTTAAGAAATCCTGAATTGACACACCGTAGTATCTATTTTCGAATATGCATATGTAGTCCTAAGACTGGGGACATGAAGGGCCTCCCTGCCCCCAAGGTGAAGTGTGTCCCCCTAGGTGGTGCCCTGGTCTGCCTGACCTATGCTAGTTCCACTCCGCTGGCTAAGTAAGTGAGATTAAGGGAGGACAAACTAGACCCTCTGACTTGTTAAAAATCTCTGCTCGCTCCCAGATAATGAAGTGAGATCTCTTCTCTCTAGCAAGGTCTTCCTTTCTGCCTACTTTCTCATCTCTGGCCACTGCGGTTTTGGGATTACTCCAGCAGGCTGTACAAAGGGAGGCGAAGCCATCTGAAGTGTCACTCCGAGGCTGCGGTGAAGCAGCTGCACTGCCATTTTGTTGATGCCCCCAGCTCATGTGTGCAGCAGAAGGCGAAATCAAAGCGGCCCGTCTTCCTCAGTTCTGCACATTATTTTTCACCGCTGTGGCGAATCTCTCCGAGCTCCGTGAACCAATAAAACAACGGCCCCTGTTTGAGTTGATATATTAATATTTACTGAGGATTTGCAAGGTCGGGGCTAAATGTCAGCAGATTGCTGGGGCAGTCCTGCGGGGAATAATTAAACACATCTCACAGCAGTTCAGCTTCCTAACATCTTTATTAATCTTTTTTTTCCCTTCCCTCCTGAAAGAGTACATTGAAATATTGCTCTGCAACCTCAGAGAAGGCTCAGAATAAGTTTAATAATAAAACACTGTGTTGGCGGTGTTTGCTCCTGACGGTTTCCTGGGATCTTCCCCGGCAGATGTTTGTGAACGGGGAAGCTCTGATGTGTGAATTATCACCAAGCTGTTGGGATTCTCACCTGCCTTGCCATCAGATTTATCCTGCCCAATTTGCCAAGCACGATAATACTGTTGCTGTGATTTGATCCACAGACTGGCAGTGCCTGCCTGGCCCATTCTGCCACACAAGGTGACCGACGGGGGTTCCTGGCTCTCCAGGCCCACCTACTTTAACATGATTATAGTATACACTTTAGTACAAGTTTGACAATTCTCTTTAATAAGCTTCATAATTAGTGTTGGGATACCTCATTACAAGTCATTGCCTGTAGCAGTACTAGGCCAAACCCCCTTCTGCAATCTGATTTATTTTTTATCAGGCAGCCGGAGCTGTCTGGAGTTTTTGTTTATATAATGGGGTCCTGCATTAAGCCCCCAGTGTAAAAGCACCACCAGGAAACTAATTACTTCTGTGTGGATTCACCACAGATGTGTCCTGCTGATCCGAATGGCGTGTTTCTGACTTTGGTCTCCTGTGGTGACTTGTATAAAAGATGAGAGGCAGCAACACTGGCACGCCAGCTTCCACTTAGATTCAGCCTGGCATAATTTAAAACAGGGGCTGTGGAGGAGGTCGCATAGGTGAGTTCAAGTTGCTGGGGAGCACTTCCTCCCTGCCCTCTTCAGATACCTGCATTGTTGGTTTATGCCTGTGGGTATTTTCTTTACTCCTGCTTAGTAGAAGTGCACTGCTAAGTGAGCAGTTGGGAGTTCAGATGATTTCGGGCTGAAAGATCCTTTTCTAGCTAAGTGCACCCTCTTGGGATGACCTATCACCTCCTCCCAAACTTGACATCACCACTTCTGCAAGCATCTGTGAAGTAGGACCTGCCTGTCCCAGCTGCTTGCCCTGGTGGTTTCTGGGGCACAGGCTTGAGCAACAGCCCCTTGGCTATGTATGTTTCCATGTTGTTGGTCTCGGCATGGACCCTCTGAACTGTTTCCAATGGGATTCTCCAAACCCAGACCCTCTCTAAAGCTACCTGGCTGATCTAGCTGTGAATTTCTCACACGTGGAGCATTTCAGGACATTTTTGGGCTCTCCACCACTGCTTGTTTCCAACTTAACATGGAGACTCAGTGGTGGGTCAGGAGCTCCGTGTTCTCAGGTGTTATATGGTTCCTCTGTTGGTTCTGTCCTCCCAGGACCAGAGTGTCTGCTCTTACAGCTGTGCCTGAAGCTGCTTCTGGTTTCATTGCTCGTTGCATTTTTTGTTTGAGTTTGCAAATATAATCTCAGGGAAATTGGCAGACAGCACTGTATTTGTGAAAGAAAAAACAATGATGGCTGTAGTAATAACAAGAAAGTCAGGTATGTTTACCACCTGAGGAAGCTAGAGACCTACCTAACTTTGTCTGAGGAAGCATCAGACATCTTGTACCAGTATCAAGAAAACTGAGAGAACTGTCAGTTCAGATGCACAGACAGGCCTGTTAAAGGGGAATTGTGAAGAGGCCCATGACTCACTAAAGGAAGACATTTCCATGCCAGAAGATGAAGGTTACCTCAGCTCTCAGGCAGGGGGCAGTGCCCCTCAGGAGAGGTTACTGAGCTCTGTCTGTCTGCAGTACAGGCAAGCCCTGGGATGCTGGCTTCATGCCTATGCACAGGGAGACTAAGGTTCAAGTTGGGGGAAGGAGAAATCTAAGGAAAGGGGGTGGGGCTTGCCTTCGACTTTCTACACTGGGTGACTTGAGAACTTTGTGCTCTCTTCCTCAGACACATCTCACTGCCTCAGCTCCTCAGAGGAGGTGTACCTCCTCCCCCCAGCTCCTGTTTTGGCAGGATTAGGATGGGCTTCAGGAATCTGCATCTTCGGTAAGGTCATGTTGAGGGACACAGTAGAGCCATCCCTTGCAATAGAATGCTACCTGCGTTCTGAGATGCAGACAACCTCTTCCTGTTGCCGAATCAGCTTGTCTTACTTTTCTGGGTTAACTGACACTTGAACTAGAACTGGAAAGTTCCAAGCAAATTGATCTTAAATGGTGAGAATTGTTTGTGGTAGCCAGAGTAGGATTTTTCAAGCATGGTGCAGTGTCTGTCCTCTAGCCAGCCACTTAGAGGCCACACGAGTCACAGGAGACCTGCAGATGGTTACATGAAACTGCTCATGGTGACAAATCTTTACAAAAAGTCTACTATGTTCACAGTCAGCAGAACCAATTTTTCAGTGCCCCGCAGAAAACGAGGGGTTACAAAACTCTACCTGGCCCCTTACCTCATGATGGGAGCGGGGAGCACTGCAAGTTCTGCAGCCCAGGCAGTGGCTACAGCTTCGCTAGGCTTTTATCCAGGGCTGCATGTGATCAAGTTCTCCCTCCATTTGCAGCTCCCTCCATCTGCAGCTCACTTTGACATGGCAGCTGCCTAAGTCTTAGCCAAGGGACAAATGAAGGAGAGTCTCCACCTGGATGCACATGCCCACCAAAGGCTGATTGAAGGGACCTCAGTTATACAAGTAAGGAAAAAAGTAGTGCTATCAACGCGAACAGTAGCATGACCTGTGTAGAAGAGACCTGAGGGCTGGTGTACCTGGACGGAGAACTTCCCACAGGCTGAAGGCATCTCAAGGATGAAGCCCATTGTAGCCAGGAACCTCGCCCTCCTTTCTTAGTTACCTGCAAATGAAAGTAATGATAGCCAAAGAATTGTGCATGTGTGTGCATGTGTGTGCATGTGCGTTTGTGTGTGTCATACACATATGGAAGCTATAGCAGTTAGTGTCTGTCAGGTGTCTTCCATCGTTTTCCACCTTAGTTTTGTGACAGGACCTCTGACCTTGGAGATCCTATTTCCATTCCAGCCGCATTGGCTGGCCTGACAAGCCGATGAGGCTGGGTCTCCACACTCCTCTATTGGATTACAGATGAGCCACCATGCCCAGATTTTATGTGGTTCATAAAGAGCTGATGTCAGGTCTTTTTACGTGACAAGCACTTTACCCTCTGGGTCACTTTCTCAGCCCTCAAAGAATTTCTCAACCAAGTTGGAAACCAGCTTCATCCATGGGATAGAAAGTGCTTCTTTGTCCCCTGAGAAATATCTTATTCCTAAGAAGAGAAAATGGGAGGGGATCTTTAGTAAAAATATGCCCAATCTCCTTGAGCACAAATATCTGAAGAAAACAACAACAACAACAACAAAAAATCTTGATAAGATAGGAACACACAAATCACAATGCATAGCTTCGGTTTCCCCTAAAATCCTTTCCATTTTGAACCCCAAATATTTTCAGAAGTTTCAGGGGTTCAAAGACTATGCATTTGGGTACACATATCCATAATTTTGAGGGGTTGAATTCAACATACATATTTCTGGTATATTTGTAATTAACAAAGTTCCCTGTTTATTTGGTGGCATTTGATGATTATCAAGCACCCTTTGAGGCTATTAAAATCATCCTGAAATCCCACTTTACTTTGACAGCTGAGGGGCCATCTTTTCGGGCTGTGCTACCTTCCCACCCTGTGCACCATGTAGTCTTTCAGTTCCTTTGACGATTAAGTTTTCAGAATATGAAATCTGTGAAAATGTATGTTCCTGTTGACAGGAGAGTCAAGTGGTCCAATATTGCTCCAACTTCTTCCCAGTGACAAATGATGAGAAGGGTCCGTTTTTCTCATGCCTTGCTTTCAGAGGTATTTCAATGAGGAAGCCATAAGTTAAAACTTCATTTGGGTGAGCTAAAGTCAGTGCACGGAGCTGTAACATAGTAGCTAGTGGAATATGGGGAGGGGGCGTGAGGACAGGCCTGAGAGTAGAGGTGGGAGGGGGCTGGGATCAGGCTGTAAAGAGAATAAATTAATAAGTAAAAGAAAAACAGGATAAGATCCAATACCTCACTGTTTCCCTTCCTTCCTGTAAAGCCTCCTCTCCCCACAGCATGGACCACCTGCTGACATTTCTTCTCCTCTCTTCCAGGTTGGACAAAGAGAATAGGCACCTTGAGACTTTCCACAGATAAGTCTCTAAATGTCACAGTAGGTCCTTGGTCATGGGCTTACACCAAAGCATCAGCCAAGAGCTTAAAGCTGAGTGGGCAGGTGGTCTCCTACAGAGATGTTCTGCCTGAGGTTCTTGGGGCTCAGGAGCTACAAGGAAGGATGCCAGGGAATGAGTCAGCAGAGGCTGGTACAGCAGCATCTTCCTCCTCCGTCTTGTGTTCTTACCTCCAGATTAGGCCATTAGTATTTTAGTATTCCCCTCAAAGAATACTCATTAAAAAAAATAGAACATAATTCTTCTCAGTAGGCTAACCCAACTGTGGCCTACCAATGAAAGCTCACTTTCCCCCTGTTGTGCAGCAGAGAGAGGCCAAGAGACTCAGCCCACTTGAGATCATTGTTATGGTTTCCGTGTCCTGCTTTGGTACTTGCTAAGTCACCCAACAGTGAGAAAGCCGCGTGTCTGCTTTTCCTTTATGGAACAAGACTTTCTCTGCTCAACGGCCCTGTCTGTGATCATAATACCTTTAATGGTCCAAAAGGCACATATGACATGTTTATTATGGTTCTGCACGTTCTGTGCAGTGGAGTTTCCTATCCTGTCAGAGCAGCATGCTGTGTCATGGCCAGCTTCCATTTGAGCAGATGACTTATTGTCAGTCAGCAAGAGGCTTGGGAGTTTTGCTGATGGCTTTTGTCAGCAGGAGGGGGTAACTGATACGACCTCTCTGCTCCTTGCTGAGAGCTCTTTTCAGGACTGCAGCAGAGGTACATTCTTCTGAGAGGGTGGAACTTATACTGCAGCAGATGGAAAAGGGCAGTCATCTGTGTCACAGAGGCAATTTCAACAGGAACTGGTCAGCTGCAGAAGTTTCTCATAAGAAATGTCAGAATTATTGCAGGAGGTGTTGGGAGATTCTTGCCTAGGAGAGTATTTTGCATGAGGGCTGGGTTACTTGCTGCTCTAGACTTCTTATGGACTCACCTGGTTCTAGAACAGTGAACTAGTACAATAAAAAGACTTTTGTGTTGTTTTGGTCTTCATTATCCAAATAGCTCACATGTGCATGCATGTGTGTGTGTGTGTATATATGTGTGTGTGTGTGTGTGTGTGTGTGTGTGTGTGTGTGTTTGAGTAGCTATATCTTTGTGCATGGCATGCATTTAAGTGCACATATCTGATACATGCATCCATGTCCGCTGTGTGTGTGTGTGTGTGTATGTGTGTGTGTGTCTGGTATTTGTGTCTGTGTGTGCAGGTGTGTATCTGGAAGTCTGTGTACCTTGTATATGTTTTGTTGTCTAAAGTTTTTTGCTCTCTATCTGTCATCTTCACTCAGCAATGGATTTCTCCGTCATGAGCAAAGAACGTGGGGACGCCATCAGCAGGAGCATACAGCCTTTGCTCCTCGGATGCAAGCCTAGGACAAATGCCCAAGCCCAGCCCCATTTACAAATGGCACAGTTGCTGAGGGGGATTGAGAAAAATAAGAAGCAGAAGTAAAAACACAAGAAACTTTGCAATTGAGAGGTGAACGGTTAAGAAACCAGGTCCACGGTTTTTGTTTTGTTTTGTTTTGGTTTTGTTGTCTTTTTTCTGTGCTCCATCAAAACTTCCCACGGCTCCCCAGACACTAGGAAGTACATTACAAACTTCCTTGGAGGGTCGATGTAGGAAAGGAGGAGCCATGGTGGATACAGGTCCACAGGAGAGAAAGTCCACCACTTAGCTCTTGGACATCTACTCTTTTGTTGTACTTAAGGTTTGACCTATGATGTAAAAGACCTAGTGATTGTTCTAAAGAGTAAATGAGTGTGTGTGCATGGGGAAGGGAAACGGGTACTGTTGACCAGGCTCACCAGCGTCGGCTTTGCTGATTTGAAACCTATTGCACACAATCCCATCATTGAACCCTGCATGCCTTCCCTTCTTCTCACTGATCCTGGGAAGAACTGTGCTTATTTGGAGTATTATATGCTTTCTTACAGGCCTGGACTCATTTTATAGCTAAGAAAATGGATCCATGTGTTTATAAGACTTACTGCATATGGGGTTTTTTTTTCCTACTGTGTTGACTAGGGAGACAGCAGGTCCAGAGGAAATGACCTTGGCCTTCTCCAAGGCTTTGCTTTCTCATGCCGAGATAAACAGATCTACAAGTTTCAATACATTCTTCCTCAGATAGCCAGATTTCATGCCTTGACTTTGTCCCCTTGGCCTGGGGCAGGACCCACAAGGTGGTCTTCATTGACCTTGGGATTGGACCAGGACAACCTCTGGTGTGTGCTCGGAAGCACCAGCCCTTCGTGTTTCTGGCTTAGTTGTGCTTTGACTTTCCTAATGCGGACTCTCTGCCCTACCCACTGTGTGCATTGTGGTAACATGATCTTGTACCTTTTGAATGTAAACATCAAGACCCATAGCTCCTCCAAAAGGCTGTTCAAATTCATTTTGTTAATAGCAGTTGTTTAGTTTCTGTGTCTATGCCAGTCTTTGGGCTTTGAAGATGCTCATGTGTTCTCATTTGCATCAAGGGTCCTATACCCACACTAAGCCACACTCTGCCTGGAAGACAGCAGCCTCCCAGAGGTGGAGGTCTTCTTTCAAAGAGCCTGGAATGGGCAAAGTGGGTCCTGAGGTAAAGTGTCACTACAGTGTCACTCTTCCTCCACACCTCACAGAGACCACACTCAACACCACATAGATGGTTTTCCCACTCCTCTGCTGTCCAGATGCATTCCCTTCTAGCACTTTACCTAGACTCCTGTGATGGTTACAGGTGGTCACATGGGGAGTGGAGTATGGAGGAAACGGGTTTGTACTTTACAAGATGACCAGCATCTTAGTAGGCTGCTGCAAAGAGGTCAGGCAGCCCATGGAGTTAACAAATTAGTGCCCTCCCCCTCATGACAGATCCATGACACTGTATTTGTCTTTCACACCTCCCATTGGCTGTACACATGTGCAGTGTTCCCACTTAAGACACCTCCTTCTTGCGGTATTTTCCTTTCTGGGCTTCTTGCAAGAGCATCCTAAGGGAAATTCCCTGAATTTAAAATACGCACACTAAGCCCCAGGAGACTAGCCTGGCTGATGCCATTCTGGGCCCCAGTTCTTCATTTCCTGGCAGATGTGGCACCCTGAACTGGAATTTCCCAAGAGCCTTCAGTGGCTTGGCTCTCTTTTCCTAGCTGGGAAACAAACTCATTCAATTAGCTCTTTGCCTTTTGGTCTTTGTGTACCCTGAGAACATCAGTTATTCCAGAGCCTGGTGTCCCCCACCTCCCCATGCCTGGGGGAGAGCTGTCCTGGGGGAAGCAAAGTGTGGCAGAGCCTTCCTGTGGGTTGCCAGGGTCATTTCCTATGTGTTTCCGATGAAATACTTAAAAAATAAGAACAACTGAGAACTATGAGCTTCCAAGTTCGGTTTCAAATCCCTCCAGTTAAAGCCATTGGTGAAAACAGTTAGCGTCTCTATATTTCAGGATACAGGCAGGGCCTTGTAGGAATCTTATTTAATTATGTGCAATATTAATGTTATATTGATTATGTTATTGCCTGTAAATCCAGTTGCTTAATAAAGCTGCAGGCATTTTGCAATAAAGTTTCATTTGCAGTCAATTAAAGGGTGTCAAGGGGCAAGGAGCTATGTGAGGGGGGCCTTGATGCTAAGAGAAAAGGTCTGAGGACCAAGGGACATAGGAGCTGCAGAGAATGGGCCATTTGTACAACCACTGGAATGTGCGTGCAGAGACACGTAGGCCTGGGTAAGATGGAGGGAGCAGCAATTCACTGCCCTTATTTTTAGCACGGGGATCTGGAGATTTCAAAGGGCTGTCGGTACCTTCGCCTCTAATGCTGCACCAGGGCAGCATCTGCAGTGGGCAGGATAATGTCTGACTTAAAAACTAGAAGGAAGTGATAACTGCCAATATTGAGAGCACGTGGGGCGGGAACAAAGCATACTTCTATTGCTAGTCATGTTCGCATCCAAGTCAGAGGAAATGCCATCACCCTTGGACAATCACATCTGCCACCAATATCAGGCCACATGTGGTCCTCCTTTTATCTCTCCACCAAAATCTCGTGTCCTGATTTTAGCATCTGATGCTGAATTCAGGTCATTGCAAAGTGAGGGGATTTGCTTGTTTCTGCCTTTTCTCTCAGGGTGTGCCTAAGATGTGGCTTCTAATAACCAAATACGAAATTAATATTAGTGTTTTATGAGTGACCCTTTGACAACACACCACAGGAAATAAAATAAGTGTTCTATGATTCAGAGAGATAGCTGACGTTTTCCATCAGTTCATGTCATGGGAAAAGCCATATGGTTGTGCTTAATTTTTCCTGATGCTGGGCAAACAGGCCCACCATAGTGATGTACTTTAGCTTTTCTAAGTGGGTGACCACTCACCTGCAAGGTTGAATTCTTAGTCTCATGGTCAGTGTGCTTTGTTATAGCAGGGAACAGCACAGTGATGTCTATTACAGGGGATATCAAAGGTACCACGTTTGGCGCCACTAAGATGCTATGACCACAGCTGTAGCTCTTGTCAATGTCAAGTGATTTTAAAACCACACAGTAAAATCTAGTATTTCTTCCATGATACTGAAGAAGCCTTCTGAGGATTCACCTTACAGTGGGGGTGGTTCATCTTGACTGTTGCTTTGGTTGGGAGTTGTCTAGAGGAATGACACAGGCACATCTGAAGACTTTGCTAGAAAGAACTGCTCCAGGGCATCTGATCTGATCTGATCTGATCTGATCTGGTCAGCAGTTTAGCTCATTGATTGCCTTAAAATTTTAATGGTCTCTTGGGAGGTGGTGGGAGGAAAGTGGGATTTAGCAGGAAGAAGTGGTCACTGTGGGTATGTATTCGAGAGACACACATTCCTTGCCTTGACCAATTGTCTTTTCTCTACATTTTGACTCCCTTTCCAGCCGTGAAGGACTGAACCCTCTGAAACTGTGAGCCAAAATGTAACTGTCTCCCCTATAAGATGTTTACTTATTTAAGTCTTTGATTATAGCAAGAAGGTCTCGCTGACATGATATGTTGTGTGGTTCTCTTACACTCTGTGCTGCAAGTTTGTCCACAGTAGCCTTTGCCTACATGTGGGGAATCATTGCCCAAAGCTCTATGGGGCCTGCTGGGACAAAGACATCTCTGTATGGAAATTCTCAGAGGTTTTTTTTTTTTTTTTTTTTTTTTTTTGCTGCACTGTCATCTGTTTTCCCATGTAAAATGCCACGGAGTTTACAAGAGAATGGCTTCCCCCTGGTTAAGACAATCCCTGCCCCATAGGCTACCGACTGTTACTTTGGTGTTCTACTTGTCACGAGGCAGCTGTGCTATGAGTCAGCTCATGGCTCTGCTCTCTGCTCTCTGGGCGCTTTCTCTCTCTCTCTCTCTCTCTCTCCCTCTCTCCCTTTGTTTTTTTGAGACAGGGTTTCTCTGTGTAGCCTTGGCTGTCCTGGACTCACTTTGAAGACCAGGCTACCTTCGAACTTACGGAGATCGACCTGCCTGGCTCTGCTTTATCTCTTGAATGGCAAGGAATCTCCTTGTCCTCTGCTGTCAGGCCAGCCTAGGATGGCAGGATTTACCCCCATGGTCATTTCCAAGACAGGAGTTCTATTTGCTAAGAGGGCTCATCTGTTGGGTCCAGTTCTTCCCATTGATCCATCACGTGATGATTTCCAAAGGCATTAGTGATAAAATAGAGATGAAAAGTGTCATCTTGATTACACATGTGGTGAGAATTAATCAGAAATGTTTCAAAGATGGCACAGGACTATCCTGATATGGCATTTTTTTCTGAACAGGGTCTCATCAGGACTACGAGTAAAGTAGGAAACTAGGCAGAGGGTAGAAGGCATCAGAACAGAATAAAATTCTAGAGCTCCAAGGGCCCAGGTGAGAGCTTGAGTTTTCTCAGAGGCGTTTGCCTCTCCAATAGCTACCATACTGTGATCGCATGAAATGGAGATGCGCCCTGTACAACAAACTCTTAAGAAATGGAAGAAAAGTCAATGTGACTGAGTATAAATCACATGACCAAGAAATGGTTCCACTTACACTTAGCTTCCCACAAAGAGGAGAATTTAAAACCTGAAGATTCTGCCCCCCTGCTCAAAGACACCATATCTCCCTCAGAAGACAGTGTAGTGCATGCTCAGCCCACACACTCACACCAGGGTTCCTGCGGTGTACTCCGAGTGACTCAGTAATGATGAGATGCTGTGTGCTTCCCGACAGCAAGGAGGGAGGCTCCAGAACATTCCCGTCATAGAACGATGATAAATGTTACAAATGATTGATATGGCACAAACATGCTTCCACTTTGATGCCAAATGACAATGATGTGTACTGACTACATTTGTGACTTAATCCAAAACTCGATATGGACTTGAAGCTGCACTTCCGTTCACCACATGTGCTGTGAGAGTCAGCAGAGAGCATGGGAAAGCAATGAGTCCTGCTTTCTGTTAAACAGCAAGATACGGCTTTATGCCGCTGCCTTTGTCTGCTGGTGTGGATGTGTTAACATTCCTTAATGGCAAAAGAAAGACTCACAATACAAAATGACACGGGTTACTTGGGTAATAGTTTGCATTATAAACTTAATGAAACTAGCTCTTTCGGAGACTGAGCTTATATCCAGAATATCTCAGAAGATGGCATGATGTGTGTGTGTCTGTGTACCTAACATGTATGTGGGTGTATGTGTGTGCAATGTATTTATATGTGTGTTTGTTTGTGGTATGAGTGTATGTGGTGTGTGTGAGTGCATGTGTGTGTGTATATATAACATGTATGTGTGTGTACATATGTGTGTTTCTGTGTGGTGTGAGTGCATGTGTGTATCTATAATGTGTGGGTGCATGTGTGTGCACCCATAAATATGTGCCTGAACTGTAAGCTATCAGGTAAGTAAAAAAGCAAAGGACTTAATAGCCAAGTGTCGTCAGTACCCTCAGTACCCACACCCATCATAGCTAAAAACAGTGAGTCCTACAGATGTACATCCTGGGAATTAACACTCTCATCCACCAACTGTGTGTGCTAAGGGAGGACAAAGGCACCAAGGCCTTCTATCCACCCATGACAGGAACCGTGACAGAGGCAAGGTCCTCATTGTTCTCAGTCACTCAGCTCTAGACATCAGGTTAGTTTCTCAAGAATAGTGCCTCTTATGACATGGCTGTTTGAGAACTTCACCTGGAGCAGTAATTCACACATTAAGGATATTTGCTGCTCTTGCAGAGGACCCAGTTTCAGTTCCCAGGACACACATGGCACCTACAATCACTTATAATTCCAATTCTAGGGGATCTCTCACCTCTTCTGATGTCTGCAGGTTCCTGCAAATACTTGGTGCCAACGCAAACACACAGATAAGACACTAGCCACATTAAATAAATATTCATTTAAAAAGTTTAAAGATTTCAGCTTACAATAATCAGTGTTCTGATTATGAAATGAATTCCAGAGTGATGTGACAAGGTCAGGCGTCTGCTGCCATCTGTTCAGTACTGGATTAGGTAGACCACACATTGTCACTACAGAAACCATGAGTGAGAACTTCTTAAGGATAATTCCCATTTCAAAACTATAACATCTATGGGGTTTGATCTTAGCAGTCAATTTAATTGGATCTGAGATGAAGCAAGAGACATACCTGTGGATGGGTCTGAGAAGACATTTTTAGAAAGGATTATGTGAGGTCTGAGGCTCTCTACCCCTTACCCCCCCCCCCAACACACACACACACAGGAAGCATTTTCTGGAAGCCCAGATAGAAAAAGGTCTGAGGGGAGAGCAGTGCTGTCTTTTACCTGTCATTTTCATGGTTCGCTGATGAGTGCATCTACCTTGATGCTGACCTCTTCCTCCTGTGACATGATAAACCATTGTCCCTGGTTCCCCCATGGACTAAAGACCAGCAGCTCTCTGCCAATCCTCTAGGCCTCAGCATCAGGTTGGCACTGCTGAGACATCTAGCCTTCTAGACTGAGCAGTGGCCATTTTCCCAGCCTCTCTTGTGTGAAGACAGCCATTGTCCAACTGCCCAGACCAGATCATGCAAGTCAATGTAACACATGCCTTTGTAATATATTTACATTTCTTTATTTTGTTCCTTCAGAGAATCCCAACTAACCCAATAGCCCCATTTGTTGTTGTTCCAAGGACAACTCTTAGATAAAGCATCCCACACTTAACAACCACAAAGCTTAGCTTCATGGGGCAATGGTGGAGCTCAGAGGCTCAGACATATTGGGAGGTCTTTATAAGAGTTGAATGCCATGATCCTGCTTACGTCCTCCATGCGGAGGTGTGTGGACACTAGGATACACACGTATGAGCATTGGTACACCCAATAGAAGCCGTTGCTGATGTTTCATTCCACGTACCTCCCACTTCAGGACTCCACTCCTAGCCCAAGGCCAGAGTCAACCAAAGAACCGCTCATTTCCCAGACACACGAGCCAGCCCCTCCCCTCCCTGTGACAAGGCTCATCCCTGCTTCCTGTCGGGTCCTTGGTACACCCGCCCCCTAATAGACTTGGACTTATCACGTGACTTCTCTTTTCTGCTTTTTCCATTCTTGGCTTGCTCTGCTAGCTCAGCCTACGATGTGTCAACATCTCCCTCCAGTGACTGATAAGCAGAGAACTCTAGCCTGGTCAAAGCAGGAGTCCACATAGGCCAAACTTCTCTTTATTTAAAATGTCCCCAGAAATCTCCTTGGGCTTCAGATCTGCTCCCTTTACACCATCCTCTTCTATCTTCTCTTCCAGAACAAAGTTCTTACTCTCCTCCCAGACTCCTTCATTCAAGACCTTGTGTCTCTAGACCCAGCATCCAGTCTCTCTCTCTCTCTCTCTCTCTCTCTCTCTCTCTCTCTCTCTCTCTCATGCAACTTCTCTTCTCTGTGACATTGGTCACAATGGACTCCCTTGTGCTCATAGCAGGGACACCAATACAGTCAGCCCTGCTTGCAGTGGGTCTAGCATGCACAGCTTTAGCTGCCCCGGTCATGGGTGGATTGGTTTTAGGGTTTATTGCTATGTAGTTATGCTAATCATTAGCTGCCTCTTCCCTGTCCTATCTTTCTGGAAGGTTCAAGGACACCTGCCCAGGCCTTGTTGCTCACTCCTGGCACAAGCTCATCCGCTTAAAGGATTCTGAACAGCACCAACGGTGATGAGTCTTGATGGAGACCCTTTAGCCTGGGCCTCTATACTGGCCTCACATCTGCATCTGGCTCATGAATGAGCTTTTTCAGCCTGCCAATCACACAGGGAGCCTCGATTTCCTTCATCAAATATGTGCCGTGCCCATCCTACTCTTCAAAAGGAATGGAAGGCACAGCTTTCTTCCAGCTGTGAACCCAACCTCTACTTCTCTGTCCTTCATTCCTGTGAGCTCTGCACTATCACCAACTCTCCTAGTTCTACCACCCTGGTCCAATGCACTCACATCCTGCTCCTACACACACCCTTGGAGAGCCATGGACTCATCCTACAGAGTTGATACTGGGTGCCTCAGGGAGCTAGGGTGGAGGTAAGGAACTCTCAGCAGTGCAAATCCCAGGACGGTGAGCTGCCTATGTTGTCTCTGAAAGGAAGACATTCATTATACACAGCACAGCCCCATGTCGAGGTGCTATAGTGGGATGCACTGCTGCTGAGACTTGAGGAAGGGTGAGGGGACCACAAAACTGGGACCCTCATGGATGGGATTAGATCCTAAGAGTGACAAAAGAAGCTGGCTCTTCAGGACATACCTACCTTCAGGATATACTAGTCACCTAAGATCCATGAGTTAATGTCTCATCAGATATTGTTGGTACCAGTACTGAGAACTCAGCCCTGGAGATGTGCAATACAGACACTTATTCTGTTAGTCGATGTACTGTTGCTGAGCAGGACTTGTAGTGACAAAGGTCATGAGAGGTCTTTGCCAACTAGGTTTCTAGGCTCAGGATGGTTCCCACACACTCCATCAGCACAGCTTTGGGTTTTCTGGCAACACATTGCCAAGGAGCAAAGGACACAAGCCATCAAGAGCATGCACAGATGTGGTTCCATGCTTGGGTCCCCAGGCCATCAAAAGGTTCATACTCATGGCTCTGTTCTGGGTCCCAGGCTCTGAAGATCTAGCACTACGGGACCTGGCTAGGCTATCCTCAAATCTCACTTTAGCAACTGACTAGCAAAGCAAGGCCTCCACCTGGATGGGGCCCTGTGATCAGGCTCTAGACCCATCATTGGCACGTCCATGTGTGTGATTGCGCATTCACGGCCAAACGGGCAGTGGGCGCCTGCAGTTTGCACAAGTATGTGCTCAGGCTGATGTGGTGCCTGGCTAGTAATTCCGTGTTCCTTTCTTCCTGAACAGCTCCCGCCTGCCTGCTTGCATTATTAACAGAAAACGCTTGGCTTCACTTTTCCCCGGGACTGGTGAGGATTAATAAGGAGAGTTGAAAGGTGCCTTTGGGTAAAGCAACCTGAGTGGGAGGAAAAGGGCCCTCCTGATCTCAGATGGACTTGCGTTTCCTGTGGACATGCCCAAGGCTGTTTCTGTCTGGCTTTCATGATGACTTATGTCATCCGGATCCAGGCAAGGGAAGAAGATGGCACAAGAGGTTAAAAGGAGTGAAGGGGAAAATTGATTTTTCAATCGAAAGTGTCGTAGCATTGATAACAGACTGCCCCAAGATTATAAAGCTTCCTACGTCTGTGTCCACTGCCGCCACCCAGAATTCATTTAGCCTTTTCTCTTCTTCCTAATGAAAAGATCAGGATTAATAGCTAGCTAAACAAATTTATGTGGGATTGGGTTCTCTGTAGCTACAACTGAGTAATTTTTGCAGTTTATCATTGTGGTCTTACTAGGGACAATCGTAAAGGGAATAAGAAACCAGCTGACGTCTGGCTCTGAAGCAGAGCTGTGGTAGCCACAGCCTCGATCCTCACATGCCCACACCTCAGCTGCCCTCTACTCTTACACAGAGGCAGGATGGTTACTCCGGGCTTCTCTTCCCACCCTGGAGTCTTGTTCTGGGGATGAAGCATTGTGCAGGTCTGGAGATCTGATACAGCCAGGTTTCCTTGGCAACCACTCTACTGTGATTTTTATGTCATTTGGGAGATGATGGGAGTCAGAGGGAGATGCTGCCTTCCTTGGTTCCTACAGATGACTGGCTCCAGATTTCAGTTGCACATTTGCACACATTGGCAAGTTGGTTTGGAGAAAGAAACCTTTTTTTTTTTTTTCTGGAACTGGGAGTTGAACCTACAGCATTGTGCATGCCAGACAAGGCAAGCGCTTGGCCACTGAGCTACCTTCCCACCCCCTTTCACAGTTTTAATTTTGAGATAGTGTCATCCTAAATTTCCCAAGCTGAATATTTTGTTTTGATTCAAGGTCTCACTCTATGAGGCAGGCCACTACGGACTTACTATGTAGTCCAGGCTACCCCCAAACTCAAGGCAGCCTCTGCCTTAGACCTCCAAGCGTTGGGATCACAGGTGTGCACCCTAGTAACAGGGTTGACAGGCCTTTTCTGCCAAGAACAGCTGAGTTCTCTCTTCTACACTGCACAGTGAGGCCTAATGTGAGGAGCTAGAACAAGGGACGCCTCTCATTTCTTCCAGCCTTCAAAGCGCAATCTTCCAATTTTCAGATATATGTGCTGATGGAACCCAGGTAGGATCTGTGACTACTTCTTACTCTTGTTATAAACTCATCTTCCTCAGACAGTTTGCAAGATACTGTTCAAAAGCCTTTGTCCAGGTCTCGTACTAATGTTTAACTTGGAGATAACCTTTATCCTTTCTGAAAGGAATATTAACCTAGCCAGATGTAGCCTCGATAAAGATTATTTTCTGGAAGAATCTTTTATTTCATTTTTCCCATACACAGTTACATGTATGAACTCATAAAGACTGTGGCAGCATGGACAAAGCTGGTGCAGTTTCAAGCCAGACAAAACCCCAGCACTGAGAAGGGGAGAGCAGATGGCCATCGCTTCTGATGAGGAGGACACCAACCATGGTTGACTCATGCCTGTGGTAAGACTCTCATTTTTAACTCTCTTGGCCCTTTAAAGATCTCATCTCCAGATGCTTTAGAATATGCATCATGTCTAAGATGTATTTGTGAGGCTCTGAAGGTCCCTCTGCCAAGGGAAGGTCTCTTCCCTCACTTGGCCTGCCCCATCCCCTACAGAGGTTCCCAGGGAGATGTGTCTGCTCTTACACAGTGCCTATCCCCTGTGTTCTATTGCAGCTGCTCTCTCTACACGAAACATTTGAATTTACCACCAAAGGACGGACTTTATGGACAGGATGTACAAACTGTTTCTTGTCTTTACTGTCAATGACCTTGGACTATTTTAGGACCAGGCAGGAAATAAGGAAATATACTATAGCAAATGTGTGTTTTGGTGTCAGTTTTAGGCTTAATGAATTGAATTTCAGTCAGAGTCAAGTTCATGGCTTAAAAAAACAAAAAAACAAAACCCAAAACCCAAAACCCATTTTACACTCACCACAGGGTTTTCAGAAAACCCTACCACTTCTCAGCCAGCACAGGACTAAAAAGTCTTCTCCTGCTCTCCTGTGAAGCCACTCTGTGTGTGAGTGGGCAGAGATGGAGGGATTTGAGTGCTGAACATTGAAAAGTCAGTTTGTCTGTTTTGCAACTTAATTTTCCTTCAAATCATAGGCTGGCCTAAGCCCTGAGAATGTTAGGGATGGACAGGCATTTGAAGAGTGAATGGACCACAGAGGGATGCTTTCTAGATGAGATCATTTCCATTTTGAGAAGTCTGAGGAAGAAGTCATTCTTCTTTACCCAAGAGCAAAGGTCAAGAAAGTAAGACCTATAGCCCCAAACCAGGATGATCATAGCCTGTGTTGTTGTACTGTAACAGAGTGCCACAGGCTGGATCATTTATAAGAAAGAAAGCCTTATTTTATTAATCCCTTGAAGTCTGACTTAAGAGTTGCACCTGACGCAGGCACAGTGACCATACTTAAGTATATATATATAAAAGCATGTAAGACAGGGTTAGGGTGGATTTTACAACAAATATATTGCTCATTTTCCAATCTAACAGCATTTTTAAAGATACCCAACCAGCACTTTTGGGCCAGGGTTTACCCAATCAAGGGCTTAGACAACATTTTCAAATACACGAGGGCCCTTACCACATACCATGCCTGCTGAAACCCTGACCTGAGCTGCCCAGTCCTCACTGCTCTAAGAAGTGGATCTTTGCTGTCTACCACTCTGCTGTGTTGTGTGATTATGGCAGCCAGAGTTAGAAGGTCCCACTGTCAAAGCACAGGGCATCATCTGTAGAATTCTCTTTCAAATCCCCGTGGGTCAGAATTACTGCTCACTTCAGTGGAGCATTGATAGGGGGAGCCGTGGCTGTGTACAGAAGGCAGAGAGACCACGGTAACGTAGTATCCCTTTCTCTATTTCACTGAAGCTGAAACTTTTCTAAAATAAGATTTAATAAATACATAAACCCCAACAACCCCAACAGACCGGTCTGAGCCCCCAGGCCTTTTGCAGCCTTCTTTGCAGCCCTCTCAGTGAAGCTTTCTGGCACTGAACTTCAGATCTACCCATCACGTGTCAAAATAAGCGCAGCCTCCTGGTTACCTTCTCATCCCTCATGCCCACAGACTTCACAGCCATCCCTACCTTTAGTCTGCACCAGAAGAAAGGAGCTGTGATCTCAACGTTGCAAGCTTTTATTTACCTTATCTGTAATATAATTAATAGATGACTGCTCAGAGATCAAGGTGCTTTGAAAGGGAATGAGACAGCCTTGTATGAAACTTGCTCTTTTGAGTCCGTCCAGGCCCCTATCAAAGTCTGCCTGATAATTTCATGTAAATCCTGGTGTTCCCAACCAGAATCTTTTAACCTGCGTGCACCATTCTTAACACACTACATTTCAAAGACAGTGAGGGCTGGTCTAATGTGTTACAGAATTACATTAAAATTGGCCAGCAGAAAAATCACACTGGTTTCTTAAAATTAATACAGTAGCTCATTCCCAAGTCATTCTCCAGGCCTCCTGATCTTTCAAAAGGGCTGGAAGTAGGAAGCTAGGTCCCTGGTGTGAAAGTGTCTGGTTTCCTACATGTAGAACCTTGCCTGGGATTTTTGGATACTGGTCCTTCAGGGACACTCTCCATAATGACCTTAAATGCTCCCGCTCACCCTGTAAAACACAATATATCTATCTGCTTACACTCCTGTTCTTGTGTGTGCCTGGACATAATTGTTTCTCTGCTAATCAGTTGTTATCTTACCTTGGTGCCTGCATTAAAGAGAGAGAGAGAGAGAGAGAGAGGAGAGAGAGAGAGAGAGAGAGAGAGAGAGAGAGAGAGAAGAGACAGAGACACAGACACACACACACACACACACACACACACACACACAGAGAGAGAGAGAGAGAAGAGACAGAGACACAGAGACACACACAGACACACACACACACACACACACACACACACACACACAGAGAGAGAGAGAGAGAGAGAGAGAGAGAGAGAGAGAGAGAGAGAGAGAGAGAGAGAGAAAGAGCTCATTGGGGAATCAAAAAGTGGTTCAACTGAGAAGTTGCTTGCCACGAAAGCACAAGGATCTCAGCTTGAACCCCTCGGACCCACATAAAACACACCACAGCTGGACATGGCATGCAGTTAAATGGCTCAGGGACAAATGCTTGCCATTCAGTGTAAGCACCCAAATAAAAGAGAAACCCAGGCAGACAGGGTGGTAAGTCCTCTTCATATGGTTTTGTTTTTGTTTTTGTTTTTGTTTTTTTTTTTTGGTTTCTGAATTTTAGTATAGATTTGGCAGCTACAGTCATGATGCCTCACTGGATAACAGTATAGACTAGGCAATGACGAGCATGGTTCCTCACTGGATAACAGTATAGAGTGGACAATGATGACAATGACAGGCACAGTGTCTCACTGGATAATAGTATAGACTGGGCAATGACTGGCATGGTGCCTCACTGGATAATAGTACTGACTAAACAATGATGGGCATGGTGTCTCACTGGATATCAGTATAGACTAGGCACTGATGGCAATGACAGGCACAGTGCCTCACTGGATAACAGTATAGACTTGGCAGCTATGGGCATGGTGCCTCTATGGTTAACAATGTAGACTAGGCAGCAATGGGCACAGAGCCTCACTTTACCTCAATCAAATCCCACTAATTTACCTGCAGACTTTAAGTTAACCCACCCACAAGGCTACTGCTTCTCATGATGGCCAGACTCATAAATCTAAGGATTGAGATGTGGCCATTCCTGTGGGGGAACTCTAGTCAGCCCTCACAGTTGCTAAGCCCATGGGGTCTTCTCTAGAATGTGTGGTGACTTCTCACTGTTATTCAGCCTCTAGGGTCTTGAAAGGGTATCCTCTCCATGTACACACCTACTCTGTAATTGTCTGGTACTTACAGAGTCACCTCTGTGCCACTGACACTCAGGGAGCCAGCCCAGGAGCTGCAGAACTGGAAGAGGAGAGCTGGCACTGACCCCAGAGACTTCAGACAATTAATTGTTTTGCTCCCAAAATCCCGGATTTGAGGGCAGACTTTGAGTTTGCTTGGCTTACACCACCCTTCCCAGGCTTCATGAGTCAGTCATTAGATCTGACCTGCCAAGCAACTCTAGGCATCCTAGTCTACCAGGAGCTGCTGTCCTCGCAAATATGCACACGTGTGACTATATATGTACATGTACCTGTACACCCATTGGTCCACAGGTGCTCATGAACCTGTCCACACGACTAGGCCAGGTTGCCTGGAAATGTTTACTTTCCTGAGCACAGACCTGAAGTTTGCGTAGTGAGATTTCCATGTCCTTGTCACAAATTCCTCATCTCTCCACATCCCCTCCTTTTTTTTTTTTTTTTGTCACTTTTGAAACCACTCTGGATGCTTGCTTGAATATAGACGGCCCCCTCCCCCAGTGACCTAATAGGACTCTGGTACTTTCTGGACACTATGGGTATCTGAAATACACAGGAATGGGGCAATGTCCAACTTAAGGGAGAGACTTGAGTGAAGTAGGAGCTAAGCGGTATAGCACAGCTCTTGTTAGGGAAAATGAACCTGGGACATCAGTTTCCTGTAATCAGTAATGGTCGTTATTTATTAAGCAAATGTCTGGGGCTCACTGGGACTTGGGGGAAACCTCTGTCCAAGTCTGTACCAAGGGTCTACTGTTCCTTAGGAGGCAGCAGTTCCTAATGTCCAGCTACTTTGTGGGGACTGATGAACAAGAGGAATAGAAGAAGAAGGAGGAGGAGGAGGAGGAGGAGGAGGAGGAGGAGGAGGAGAAGAAGAAGAAGAAGAAGAAGAAGGAGAAGAAGAAGACCATGAAGAGCAGCAGGTCTGTTGCAGTCAACACTGTTTCCTGGACCAATGATATTCTGACATCCTGACTGCGTGCCTGTGGGTCCTTTAGGGCAGGGGCTTCTGATGCCGGAGCCTGCAGAACTGGAACCAAGAACCCAAAAAGTGAAGAGAAAGGAAAGAAGGAAAAAAGGGAAACAAGGAAACTACAGCACACTGGCTCTATCTACCCTACAGGAGAGGGAATGCTGTGAAGAGAAACTATGGTGGTGGGGCTATTGCAGGACAGCTCGTAATGTGCAGGGTATGGGTGTTTAAGAGTTCTTTCTTAGGGTTATGAGGGGACAACCACTCCATGGCAGCTATGAGGGCATTATTTGGGAGGATGTGCTGTAGGAAGGCTTCTTTTACTTCTTATAAGTATATTTCCTCTACACAGAGATCCTTTGAGCCCCATTGAATATAATTTCTGGAGGTCTCCTGTTGGCTGGGTAGCAGGTGGCTCTGCAAGTCGTTCACACAAGGGATTAAAACCATGAAGGAAGGATTTCTCCAAATTGATTTTAGTATGCTGCCTCTTGGGAGGAATATCTTGCAAGAGTCCCAGAGCAGCTATAATATGAGGAGCAGCCAGCTTCACTCTTTCCTTTAGAGGCTGAAGTGAGGAACCTCTCTAGTCTCCCCTCCCCACTCCACTCTTTCTGGGAGCTCTTTGTTCCTGCATTATCATAGACATAAGGGTCAGCAATGGAGCCCCATCCCATGAGATCCAGGTCTTCCTTAGGGGGCTCAGGGGACCAACACGTCAGAACTTCATCCAGCTCCTGGAAGAGTTGAGCCAAAAGCGTGAAAAAGGATACTGAAGACTACAAGGCATCCATTTTTTCATCACTACAGACTTCCATGCCCTGCATTGTGAAGCATGCTCTTGCTTTCTGCTCTGTTTGTATGAGCAGGCCAAGGCTCTTCTTGGTACCTTGTTGCCTATATTCACAGTAGTTATTGAAGATCAGATTACAACAAGGAAGAAATGTGTGGAAAGTAATTTGCCTGGAATCCTCAGCAGTTTCAGTGCTGTATCTGTAGTGTCCACTCAGGGGGAGAGCAGACACCTGGAGCCTGCAGATCCTAGGTGCTCATCACATGGCAAAGTAGAGCCTTGAGGTTAAGAAAGAGGAAACTCTAGGTGGAAGAGGCACTGTGCAGAGCCAGACACTGGAAACCAGGTCCAGAAGCAAAGAGGCTTGTTAACAGTGCTTGCTTTGCACAAAACCATAAATATCCCTGTAGATGTGAGTGGCATTCTCTAAGTCCAGTGCATTAGCTTGTTGCAGAGGAAGACTTGGGGATAGAAAGGGGATTATTCGCCACTTGGAAAATGGCTGCCACTGGGCCCAGCATCCTGTGAAAGAGTGTAGGAGCTGGAGGGCGGTCCTGTCATCAGGGCATGTTCAGAAAGTCTCTGTGTGTGCTCTGCTGGTTTGAGACAAGCTAGAGTTTGCCCAGGGAAAGTATCTTGGCTAGACTTGTGCTACATTTAGGCTTCTCTGCAAGGGCAGCCCATGCACACCCCCCTTTAGGGTAAACAATGCTCAGATGGGGCTGGTGAGTAATACTGGAGGTATGACACCTCACTCCAGGGGAACCCTTTCCTCAGCAGTCCTGGCGATAATTGTCCTTTCTATATCAGGGTTGTCAATTTCCTTCCTCTTTGGAGGAAGTCTGCTACCCAAACAACTACTGGGTCTTCCAGGATATTAGCTTAACTAATGTTCAACTTCCTTCCCACAGTAATACTTTCCTGTTGAATTTGAGGACCTCATGTTGGGACACCCACCGTTTCAGGACCCAGGATGAATGTCCATCTGTGAAGTTGATGGCTTCATTCTGTTTGGGCCATGGCCACCACATCTCAGACATGTGGAATTCCTTCCTAGATTCCTCCAAGGGTAGATGATATCCCAAGGATGCTGCTTGTCAGCTTTCATCCTAGCACACCACTGGTCTGAACTGACTGGGTGTGCTAGTCTATGTCTAGGTGAAAATTCTTGTAGGACAAACAGGGACACACATATGCACAACCATTGAGTCCCACACCCCGATATGCTGCAATCATAGTCAACATCTTCCAACCCTCCCCCCACACACAGCCATGCCTATCCTCTTCAATGGCATGAATCCTTCTCTAATATGGGCAGGGGCTGTGGCCAAGGACACTCTTCCCACGCTGCTGTGGTACTCACCTTTCTACCTTCCTGGTTTGCCTTCCCAGGTCCAGCTGACCTCAGGATGCACCTAAGCCTTACTCCAAGTACAAAATGAAGGGAAAATGTCCAGAAAGAAAGTGTTAAGTATAACTTGGAGATGCTGGATGGTATCAGGGGACCCCTCCCTCGAGACAGCACTCCAATTCTGCAGGGATCTCCCAGGGAATTTGGTTCTTCGGTAGGTAGGAGTTACTCAGTAGAAAAGCCTTTATGAGTATGGCTTAAAAACCAACATTAGAGGCTGATGTAAATGGTAGCCCAGAGCAGACCAACCCACAGCCACCTTCTGGACAGAAGAAGACCAACCACCCAGACCCAAAATCTTAGGATGAGGTCCGATCTTTTCACCTGGCATCCTTGGGTATAGACCCAGAAATAATTAGAGTCTTCCTTGATTTTTTTTATTCATTCTCAACAAGTCCATGGGGTGTTTAGGGCACAGGAAGGGGGCCAACAGGAACTGGAATAGTGCCTTTGTCTTCTCTGCCCCTCCAGGAAAAGTTGTGACTGTCCTCCCTACTCACTAATGGTGTTCCTGGCTGACTATATATGCAGACAAATGTATTTTCAATGGTCATCAGCTCACTTACTCATATATCCACAGAACAATTGATCACCCATCTGTCAATCTCAGTACTCACCAGGAAGTCATTAGGTATGAAGCCAGGTATGTGACTTAGTCACATAGGAAGCAGAGCCCAGCTTCAGTCTCCAAAGTCTTCAGGCCCTCATCTCAGCTAGGCTGTGGCCTGGGACAATCCTGAGTGAAGCCTCTCTGTGCTCAATTCCCCAGTGGCATAGGGCAAAGGTCACTTGAGATGACCCCTGACCCTTCTGCACTGTAATAAAGGATCTGTTCCTCATGCTGAGAAGAAGTGGTTATCATGGAGTCCCAGAAGACTGAGAGCCTATGGGCGCTATACCCACCAGAGACCCAAGAGTCTTGCAAACACTTATGACTCATATGGGGAGCCCATGCCACTTCTGGCCAAGGAAGCAGAGTTGATTTTGTAAAGAACGTCTTAGGAGAGGCTCTGCATCGTCAGGAGGGAGTGTAGGACTATGTCACTGCCTCTCCTGTGTTCTACTTTGTTTTCTATTGCTGTGATAATGCACTTTGACCAAAAGCAACCTAGTGGAGGAAGTGGTTTATTTCATCTTATATCTTATCATAACTTCCTTGATACCGTCCATTATTGAGGAAAGTCAGGGCAGGAACTTGAAGCAGGAACTGTGGAAGAACCCACTTGCTGGCTCGTTCAAGCTCATGCTTGCTTTGCTTTCTTACACAGCCTGCCTTGGAAATGGTGCCTCCTATACTAGGCTGCACTGGTGGTGCCCTCCATTGATAAGCAGTCAGTTGCCCCGGCAGCATCAGTTGCTGTCAGCAAGCATTGGGTCTTCACCTGGGTCTTTGTTACTGCAACTACACATTATAAAGGGTGAAGCACATCACTTTCCCACTCCAGCTTATGCAGGCCAATAGACCAGTGCCACTAGGGGCCTTTGCAAGCAGAAGCTATTCAAGCCTGGAGCTCAGTGCGGATTGCTTGGGAAAGCTATGAGTGCAGACTCCTCGAGTGGTCCTGATGGGGAAATTGAAGGAGACTTGGATGAAGACCAGGGTGCGAGGAATTCGACAGCGACACTAACTAAACACTGCTGGTTTGGGGCTCCTTGCTGGAGTTCAAATCCCTCCTTCTGATACCTATAGCTCTGGCTTTTGCAATAACACAGTGACTGCTTCCTGCTGCTCACGCCAGGTGAGCCACAGGGATGGAGCATTCTTGGGAGCAGATGAACATTAAGGCCTTTTACCTGCACCAACTTTATCATCTGGACTGGCACCTGAGGGAGCCCAGGACAAAGGGCAACACTGTAAGTTTGGGAGTGAGGAAGAGAGAGACATACTACGCCTTGTTATTTTTGTGTAGCTATTCTGATTCCTGCAACACTTTGTAACACATTTTGGGACATTCAGATAATCCCAACTAAACATGCCAACCACACATTACTATTCTGGGAAATGACCCTGGAAGCATGGACACTTCTGCACAGTGTAACTCATTATATTTTTATGGCTTTGGTTAACACTGGGCCATAAAAACTAGTAAATAACTCTTAAAAGCAGAGCCATTTGCTTAAAAAAATATTTTATGAGCTTAATTTTGGAGATGGTCAAACATTCCATGAGATTTTTTTTTCCTTCTGTATTCATGGAAACTTTGGTGTCTGGATGGCTCTGCCTGGTCACAGTACTTTCCTAATCAGCAAGAGGAGGCTGCCTTTCTGCTTTACGCAACTTCCTCAGTGTTTTCTTCAGGGAACCCACAGGAGCCATATGCACCCTACTTTGATTATTACTAAGTATAGACCCTCACAACCATCCCAGAGACTCCAGACCACCATCACCACCTTCCATGATCTTCTTCGTGGAATCCAGGCAGCTACTGATGCACTTGGCCCTCCAAATACTCATTTGCACTCTGGTGTCATGTGCCTGCACTTCAGGTATGCAGAGAAACTGATCATGGTCAAGGCTTGCCCTTGCACTGGTGGCCTGGGTGTGGAAAAACACCAAATTGACATGGGTGGAACTTGAGTTGCTCTAGGGCTCCTGGACTGAGCCTGTTCTCTCTTCTTCTGTTCTCAGGAGCTCTGTGAACCAGGAGAGACTCAGAAGAGTCACAGGGAAAGAACAATACATAGACGGTTCTCATCCAGGGATGCGGATGTCAGTAGAAAGCAGCTAATGGTACCATGATGTGACCAGCAACACAGAGGCTTGTTGTTGATAGGCACTAATCTTACAATGAACAAACAGAGAGGACCTAAAAGCTTGCCCTATTGCATGCAGTCAAGGAGTAGCAGGGTCATTGCAATCTGGAGATTCACACGGTATCACAGGAGCTATAGTCCCAACAGCTTCTTCTGTATCCTCCAAATCTGCTGCTCCAAGGAGCCAGGACCAGGCTCCTAAGCATGGCACCCACCTATGCTTTATATATGAGGATGTTCAGGCCCATACTAGAGTTTGGATCCCTGTGGCAAACATGTAATTCCTGCTCCAGTGGGCTGGTAATTTGTCACTATTGGCCACACGCAACCACCTGCCTCACAGCCTTGGAGCACAGATGATGTCTGTAAGTCTATGGGGGAACATTCCAAATTCACTCCACAATGGGTGGTGACTATGGGATGGAAATTTCCAAGAAACATAGAGAGATGTGAAAAGCATATCCTCGGTAGCATGTGCCACCAGTGTAGCTGAATTCTTCCACCAGATCTAGTGAGAGATGGGAGAGTGAGGTTTGGGGCAGGTTGAGTGTGGGATTCGGATTCATGGTGAAATCAGAGGCTGAACCTTAATTTGAAGGGACTGGGCTTTTCTTGGGGTTCATCACATGCCGTACCATTTAAGAGACATAAGCACCTAAAGAGTTCATCTATTTGCACATGAAGAACTTCAAGTGGGGGAGATGACCCAACAGAGGCCTAAGCTGGGGGACATACCTAAAAGTGCATAAGATTGCTGAGTGTATCTGTCCCAGAGTAGCAGTGAACGTGGCCCAACACGTCTGTAGGCCACAGGCTCGTGTCGCAATGTTGAAAGAGTTTGTGGGAAATGCGGAGCCAGGGGCCTTATCCAGTATTCTTCATTACCATTCACTATTGCTGCTTGCTTTCTTTCTCCAGGTTGTGTATGTGCGTGCACGTGTGTGTGTGTGTGTGTGTGTGTGTGTGTGTGTGTGTGTGTGGTGTAGCATTGCCCAAAACTTCTTATGTTGCAGACACATCTTTTCCTGTCTTTAATGTTTCTCTCGATGAATTCTTTTCCAGCTCCACAAGCCTAGTAAAAATAAGTATGTGGCTTATGGGGAGAGAACAGAGACTAGGACCCTCTGGCCTCTCACTGTGGGTCCAGGTAAGATAAAGGTGACGGCAGAACTCAGCCTTGCACCCTACAGTGTGCAAGTCTGGGAAAGCACATTATCCCCATTGCACTACACATCCGTAGAGGGAGGAATCACACAGCCTGCTTCTATGAAATATTGTTGTAATTATAAACATGCAGAAGATTGCATATGCCACACACCTAGAAGCTCATTCTCCAAAAATCCTTAGTTAGAACTCAGGGCTAATTGGGATCCCAGCAGCCATCCACACTATCGTGATGGGGTGACTTTATCCTCAAGAGAGGGGAGGGGATGCTGGCTGCATTGACTTGGCCCCTTCTGTACAAGCCTCTTGTGATGTATCTGATGGAGACATCTGAGTTTGCACGCTTCGTGGTCTTCATCTGAATCTAGATAGGAAACGCTTTGTCGAGATTTAGAGCCCAGGAAATCAGTCCATTACATTCTCAGTAGGTGCCACTTATACGCCTTTAAGCCACATCTGTCGAGATAAAACGGCATTCCCGAGACGTTTGGCGGCATGGAGGCTGCACAGTTGTTATGGAATGTGAAGTGTTAGGACAAAGGGATGTCAGATATAACCCCGTTTTTCTCAGTGCCCCCTTCTAGTCCAGAGCTTGAAGCAACATCATCTGCAGCCCTGGGTGTAGAGCTGCTGTGGACAGTCATTTCTGCCAGAAGACCTAGTTGGCCCTGAAAGCTGATGTTAGCTATATTTTTAGGGAATGTAATTTTCCCAACACCAAATCATACAACCTGCCTAATGTGGTTGTCTTGTTAAGTGCATCACCACCTTGGGAGGTATAAATTACAGAGGCACAAGACGAGGCCTGAAAGTGGCTCCTGTCCCCATGTCTGGGTGTCTACTGTGGTCTCCAAGCCAGCGCATGCATATCAGTCATGGGGTCCACCTTGGCTGAAGGAAAACTAATTTTGGTTTCCAGACAATTTGAACTACAGCTGCATGTGGCCTCTGTGTGACACTGACACTGTGTGGACATCAGCAAGTGTTTCTTCATCTAGGCCAGCTAGTGAAATCGATATGTGTTCGTGCCCCATGAACCATCACTGTAGACACACCCATCACTCATGAGGGTTTCCTTTCTCTTTGTAGAGAATCAAGTCTATTATAGCTATATTTACTTTTCAATGAACTTGGTGACTTGATGTGATGCTTTTTTCTTGTAGCCACTTTCTTTTCTTTTTTTTTTTTTAATATATGAGTAATTTATTTACAAAATTTGCCCCCATCCCCTCTCTTTTCTTCAACTCCCTCGGTGTACCACTTTACTCCTTCTCAAATCATGGACTCTTCTGCCTTATTGGTTTACACACACACACACACACACACACACACACACACACACACACACACACACATACACATACACACACACACATACACCCACCCACACACATACACACACACATACACACACACACATACATACACACACATACACACACACACACACACAATTTGCTGAGTGTTTTTAATGTTGCTTATATGCATGTGATTGTAGGGCTGACCATATGATATTAAATAACCAATGAAGTGGCTTATCTTTGGGAAAGACTGATTCTCCCTATCTTAGCAGTTGTTAACTGCGTGTGGCTCTTCATCTAGGGCTTGGGGCTTGTGAGATCTCCCCATGTACACTGACATATGCCTTAGTGTTGTCATTATGCAATCCTCCTCAGGGTGGCCATGATGTTGTGGTTTTGTTGGTGCATTTCCCTTGGTCATGTCAAGAAGCCACAGTCTGAAGCTGAGGCCCTGTCCTCTGTCTCTTAGAATCTTCCTATCTTCTCTTTTTTAATATTCCCCAAGCCTTAGGTATAGCTATTATGCTGCAGATTTGTCAAATGGGGATGAGCTCTCCGTGTGATGTGCTCTTCTCTGAGTTCTGACCAGTTGTATCTTTCTTTAATTATATCCATATGATGCAAAAAGAATGATGAGGGGCAAGAGCTACACCTATCTGTGGGTATAAAATAAGTATTCCAAAGGCAGGTAGGAATTGTCCTATTACTGAGAATGATTACAGCCCCTTTCAATTCAACCTTATTCAGTTTTCCTGCCTCACTGAGATACTGTGGGCAGTAATAGTCTAAATTCTAAGTGATTATTTGGTGTATGTTTGCATTGTCACATGATAATTGGAATCAGGGCAATGAAAAGACAGCCACACCCTCATGAGTCACCATTCATGGCAGTGCACACTTGAGACCCATTTCCCTAGTCATTTCTCTTGAGGAGTATGGTACTGATGAGCACAGCCCACCTGCACTGGGTCGGCTTTGGGCTTTGGCTTCTACTCTTTTGTACCTCATGTAAATAAGACCCTGTGATCTTAGACTTCTGTGTCTTATTTCCCTCAGTATAATGTCTTCAATGTTCGTCCACAGTGTTGCCAAATGGCAGGATATCTGGAGTGTTCTGATGGAATAGTTAGCTGTCAGTGGACTGTTGGGCAGTTTTCAGTTTGACCGCTAGGAATAGAGCTTCAGGGACCATAAGGCACGGCTATCCCTGAAGACAGCTATTTCATTTCCTTCCGTTGCACACCCGTGGCAGCTGCTGTTGGTTTGTGTGGTAGTTTTACTTGCTCATTTATTTTTCAGAGATCTCTTTGCTGTTTTCTAAAGCATCCATATCAATTTTCTTCCACAATATTAAGGCACAGAAGTTCTACTTTCTTCATTATTATCAGGAGCATTTGCTATTGTTACTCACCCGGCGGTTGTATTTTAACTGTGAAAAACACCTGCAAACTTGAAAGGTAAAGCCATACCCCGGGGAATTCTTACAGGGCTCTCAGCCTCAACCTACCATTTCTCACCCTCTAATTCTGACCTTATTAGCCATTTTAAAATCTTCCTCTGCGCCTTTCTCGTGCTTTCCCCCATAAAGTAAGCAATATAAACATGTGCTCACCTCTCTTCTTTCCTGTAAAAATGTGTAGCAGTGTCTGCATACTTTTCTTCGCAATGTATCTCAGTTCGACTGGCCATCTGCCCTTCTGCCCCTAAAGACATACTTCTTTACCAAATTCTTTTTTTTTTTAATTCCTCACAGAATGCCATTGGGCGGGCCATCCAGCTAATGCTCAGTGTTTCCTTTGGGTGCAGATCCTGTTCGAGTGACCACAGAGACACCTGTGGTGCCAGAAGCCAGAGATTTCATGAAAATGTTAAGCTGGGTCTAATCACTATAAAAAAAAACCTGACACCCAATTATAAAATATCAAAGTTTTTTTTTTTTCTGGGACTATCCCAAAGCATCAAGACCATGATGGACAATAAATAGAGAGAGAGCTGGAGATAAAGATAACTTGAGAGACACCCAGACTGATTTGCTTAAGAAACAAAGCAAAGAACACTAAATGATGTTCTGGGAACTTGAAAAACCTGGAATATGAGCCACAACACAGATAATGTTACAGTAGTGTAGGAGTCCTTGGGGTGATGATGGCAAGGCAGTGCATGGATGCGTCGGAGGCATCTGGGAGGGTCCAGAGCCCAAGGGTACAAGGCCAGCTCAGCTTCTAACTAAGCCTCTCTATTCCTAACCTCTATTCTGAGTACGCTGGTGGGGAAAACAGGGGAGGCGGATAATTAAGTATCAAGTATCCTAAATGGCAACGTGCTGACAGCTCCCCTAGGCACATCAACTGACTGACAGCTTCCTCGGAATGCACCTGACCCTTGGACATGTGACACCAGCAGCACTTCCCATGTACCCAGAGGTCCAGAAAGACTGTGACTGACTACCTGAGACTGACAACCTGGAAAACAGAGGGAAAAACTCAGCCAGTTGTGTGTTTCTTCTGCAGGACTTTTCACTGACCAACATTTTACTGCAGGATCTTGAGGTGCAACCCGGTGCTCTGTACTTCATCTCCCCGTGTGTCATGGTTTGCTGCCTCTCTAGAAGATCAAGTGACTGAAAACAGCTGCCTCTGAGGTTTCAGAGCTCTCGCTGATGTTTGAGAGCCTTCTGAGATCAGCCCTTAACCCTATTCTTATGAGCAAGTGACTGGGTTCCTTCAGCATCCCTTAGGAACACTGGCTGCACACCGCAGTGATACCACTTGCTCTCAGAGACACATCCCGGTGACAGGGCAAGAGGACACTTGCTTTCCTTGCTCCTTTACATTGAGTTCCTTCATTCTTTGCTCCTCGCGAGGCCTATTCCTAGCAGTCCCCTGTCACTCAGGTCCTTCAGCTACTCCAAAGCTACTCCAGCTACTCAGCTATTCCAAAGCTCTCCCTGGATCATCTAGATGAACCTAAAGTGCCCACAGGTGACATTGTAACTGTAGGTGATAGACATAAGTGGCTTAGTTTCCTGGATATTAACTTCTGTCAAAATGTAGGCTGTGCCCATGACATATGCACCAAGCAGGGTGATGATCAGCGACATTGGATCTGTGAGCGTATAAGTGACCTCCATGTGCCGTGTGGCCTTTTGGGGAAAAGGGATTCAGCAGGAAACCTCATACCAGAGACATCTCTGACTCAAATATAAGAAGTTTATTATTAAGAGTAGTTCATAGAAATCATAGAATAAAGGAGACAGGATGAAAGCAGTGTGTGTGGTAGGCACGCAATGACTGAATACCAGAAGTATGTCCCAGCAGGCCCAGTCAGGGTGAGCCCCTCCAGCCAGCCCCTCCTTTTTGCCAGGGCTTCAGCCTCACCTCTCTTCCTATCTGTTATTCCTGGTGCAGAATGTGGAGCATCTCTCTTCAGAGTTGCTTCCTAAGAAATGAAGAATCAGGAAAGACGCAAGAGGGTTGCCCTAAGCACACACCAACAGAGGGAGTACGACTGCATCATTTTCATCTCATGTGGAAAAGCTCAGCTACCTTGTTTTGTTTCAGCGCAGAACCTGCTACTTTCTCTCCCTGAGAACAAATTGGTTAATTTTGCAGAGTGCTGTAAAATGGCCAGGACTGCAGGAGGCCCCACACACGGATACTGGGAGGAGAAAGGGCTGGTGGGAGCCCGGGCTTGCCGTTTGCATAGCAAATTTCACGTTTGCCTTTGGAAATTATGCTTTCTTATTTATAAGTCTTGTCAATGAAATAAATTGAATGGCGTCACCAGATGGCCTTGAGTTTTGTCATTTACTGCTTAGCCTCATCTTCAGAAAGCTTTTGTTTGTGGGACTGGAGGGTGTGAGGGCGTTAAGTGGGGGGTGGTGGTGGTGGGGGGGAAGGAAACTCAGTCTAACCCATGACTGTCATGGTCATCTATTTATTTGCTCAGTGAGGTGAGGGGGAGATATCTCATTTAGGCTTATTAAAGGGTCCAAAATTGTAGCACTCCCTAGAAGGGTCACTATAAATATGCCACACACTATATTTCATAGGGTTTATGGGAGAGGAAATTGAAATCTCCTAAAAATAGAATTGAATCTTGTCCAAACAATATTGGATATACCAAACTAGTGTCTCTGTTATTGCAGAACGGGCTGCTTTTCTAAGCACAGTTTTATAAACCTTTAGTTTGTTTTCATAAATTTCGGGCTTTCTTATAATTCTCCAGTGTTTTGGAGTTATCAGCCAGGATGACAGCCCTTTGGAAGACAATAAGGAAAGGCTACTTCTTCACCTACCAAGGCAGTGAGACACAGGCAGCTAGCTCTACAGCTACAGGAAGTCGCAGAGGAAGGGCCACCTGTACCAGGGCAAGGAGTGCTTCTCGCAGAAGTGGCTCTGTGCCCCACCCCCCCACTGTGCTTTTATTTATTTATTTATTTATTTATTTATTTATTTATTTATTGCTTTCAGAGATGAGGCCCCTTGTGCACATCTGCTTTTAATGATATTGCTTTCCTCCACACTTCACTGTTCATGGACCCTAGGAGTACATGTATCACACGTCTCTGTCTACTTGTACCCTGATAAACCCCCACATCCAAAGGAAGAGCTTTGCCAGTGAGTGGACCCAAGGCTGGCCTCCGGAACACAACATACCTCTGTGTCTATCCTGCAAGCCCTTTCATACTGCTATACTCCTGACACTGCCTGGGGCTTGCCTGCAGGAGGATGACCTACACAAACTGCCCCAGACACCCCAGTAAAAGAATGCAAGGGAGTCCCAGGCACTGCTTTTTTCTTCTTTGACCCCCAAGTTCTCTTTTAGCTTTAAATTTTTAATTATAAACAAACTACTAACAGGGGTCCCTAAAGCCGCTGTGGTTGTTGTTTTCTGACAGAATGTGACGGAATAGGAGAAGGCAGAAGCATATCCTGGGTAGGGAGAGGGAGGCCTGGGCGCCTCTCCGCCTGGGGTGGCTCCTTACCTGTTTGAAGGCTGCTTCTGTGTGTGTCACTCCTGCGCTGTTAGAAGGTTAGTCTTTTGTTAAATTATTCAGAGTTTTGTGGGTGCCACTCAGGCTGGGATTAAAGCTTGAGGCTCCTTTCTTGGCCCTGCTGGGAGGCTGCCACATGTTTTCTATAACAAGATCTCCAGGAAAAAACAGTTTCGACAGAAAAAAAATTAGCATTTGATACACATTAATCCTGTATCAATGGCATTCAGTCCACATAATAGCAAGAAAGATGCTTCTGCGGGGGCCACTTATTTATCTTCCACCTCAAGTTCTAAGTTTCATCTGCTCACATCTTCACCATAAAGGTGACATATGCTTCCTATGACGTCAGAGTGATTAATTAGCGGTGTATAAATTACTTGTAATGATCCTGGAAAGGATTTATGATCTGTCTTGTCTTAGGATAAAAGCGTGCTACTGTTGGCAAGAATGTGTAAATCTAATATCATTATTGACAGTCCTCAAAATGGCAGGATGTCCCTTACTGACAGGCTCGGCTCTTCCAGGATCTGTTTGTGGGGGCCGTGCAGCCTCACAGGATACAGTCCTCACCAGAATGCCTCTTCTTCTCCCTGAACGTCAGGTCTCTTCAGTTCAGTCCACAGACTCAGCTGCTTTTCAATAGAAGGCACCAAAAGGGGCCCAGAACCCACCTTTAACAGGCTGTCCTGTGCACAAAGAAAGCTGCTGGTAACATCCATCCATGGAGGGCTGGTTTTCACCTATCCTGGTGAGTTTCACACCCATTGTCTTGGAATGTTCCCAACACTCTGAGAACATAACTATAATTAAAGGTTTATAGACAGAAAACAGAGAGACCTAAACAGGTCAAGGGATTTCCAGGTGTCAGTGGGCCATACCAGGGCAAGGTCATCTGATGGAGAAGCCTCTTATTCAGACATTTCAAAACAGAGGAAAAAGGTCATGGATATGAACTGAAACTCAAGTACCTACCTACCAGTAAAAAATTTTTTTCTCTAAAGAATTTTAACAGGGTCTTACCGTGTGCCTTGGCTGGCCTGGAACTCTCCTTGCAGCTGAGGCTAGTTTCAAATTCATTCAGATGTACGTTTCAACACAAGTACGTAAAGCCTGGAAAGCAGACACGGAAGGAGGAACTCTGACCTCCAACCTAGAAGAGAAAAATGAGGCTTTGTGTGGTGGAGGAGTGTTCTAAATGTCCATTAGCCTGCGAATTCTGAGCTGCTGTTTGTGAATCCTCCCTCAGTCCTTCCTGGTGCTGGGTTCCTCATTACCACAACATTGGCATGGTTTTGACAAGCCATCAACTCTTTAATCTCCTTTTCCTCAAGATAGGCAACGCCCCTCTCTTTCCTCGAGTGTACTGTGGACATGAGTGAGCTCTGTGAACACATTATTTCTGAGATGGATAGTGACCCTCTGTTCCACCTTGGGTGCCAAACAATCAGTAGAGGCTTGATGTGTACACCTCTGCAGTTCTCCATGTCCAAGGTCACAGGTGCTGAGAGCTAAGAGGTGCTCTGTGAATTATGTGGTGAAAGCTATGGGACCCTTATAGATATATCTTACTGTCACTCTCCCACATGAAAGATGTCCCTTCTCCTTGAGTAGGTCGGCCAGTCAATGCTCTGGCCACTGTGCAATTGCTCCCTCATCCTTCAACTGTTAAGCCTAAGGATCTGAGTACCTTGGCAGTTGGTTCTGAGAGGAGACAGCAGGTCTAGGTGACTCTCAGACATCACCACTGTCTTAGCAACTGTTTTACTGCTGTGAAGAGACACAATGACCAAGGCAACTGTTATAAGAGAAAACATTTCATTGGAAGTTTGCTTACAGTTTCAGAGATTTAGTCTATTACCGTCATGGTGGTGAACATGGCAGTATGCAGGCAGATGCTGGGCCTTGGTTTTTGATACCTCAAAGTTCACCCTCAACAAACCTCAAAGCCTTTCTTCAACCAGGCCATGTCTCTTAATCCTCCTGCTCATTTAAAATAGTACAACTCCCTGGTGATTAAGCAGTCAAGTGTATAAACCTATATATTTTGGTCCATTCTTATTCAAAGTGGCCATAGCCACTTTTTAGTGCCTTTTCTACAAATCTGAAAGTAACTGAGTATATTTAAGCTTCAAGAAGGCAAAGCCCAGCCAGACTGTCACGGGGGACAGAGCAGGGAGCCATTCTACCATGCCTTTCTTGGGTTTGCAGCTCAGCCTGGCAGCCTTCCAATGGAAGGAAGAGGAGTGCTGCTGCTGTGAGAATGACTCTATGGTCCAGGTTGCCCCTGGTAAGAAATGATCGGTCCTCTCTATCTTTGCCCCTCCCATAACTCATGGTTGTGAGCACCTGTCTCCTCTACATTCTTTCACAGCCCATGGTTTCTTCTGATTTCACACACACACACACACACACACACACACACACACACACACACACACATACACACTACCCTTACTTTTTTCTTTTTCCCCCTTGGAAATATGAGTTGGGTAGCTCTAGGAAAAGGGAATGTTAGAAAGCTGCACATCTTTCTGAAGCTTGACAGCCTTTCATAGAACAGAGAATATAAGAACATTGAACTTCAGGCTCACAGTGGTGTGGGTGCAGGACAGGGCGAGGATCACAGGATATTCCAAGGTAATACCGACACCTGGCAACTACCTGCCTCTAGAATGTTCCCAGTGGGTCTGTCTCTAAGTCCCTGGCTCTGACTAGCACCAGGCAGAAGGGGAAGTTCTTTGCGTTCCCTTGTTGTTGAGTGCCACTCTGGACTCAGCTCCACTCTTGGCATTTCTGTTCTTTGGTCCACATAGCTCTTTCCATTTTAGACCCATGGTAATCTGCTCAGGATTCTGATGCTGAAGGAACATGCTACAGACAGACTGACTGACTGACTGACTGATTCACTGACTGACGATTGACTCGCGGTTCTAGGCAGTTAGGCTTTCTTTGCTTGTAGGACCACTTCCTGGCTTGCAGACAGCCTATCTTCACTTGGTGTGTATACTGTGTGAAGTGACTTGCAGGAGAGAGACAGACAAATAGCGATGGCTTCTTATAAGGGCTTTAACACTGGTATTAAGGTCTCACCTTGCAACCTCACATAGCCATAATTTCTTTCTTACTACAAATATAGCCACAGTAGAAGTTAGAATTTCAACTAATGATTCTTGTTAGGCATAGGCAAAATTCTATCTAGCAAGGCCCAAGTATCCATAGAGAGACACAGAGGAGTTAGAAGTATCCATCTCCAATCTACCCGGGAACCATCTTTGCAGAGGTGAGGGTCCATCTTTGAGTACAGAAGAGGATGGCCACAGGGGATGCCTGGTACAGGGTTCACAGAGGAAGCAGAGATAGAGGAGGCCACAGCAGGGGGTTCTTCTAGGAAGTGCTCTGCATTGTTTGTGGCCACTGATCCTTTCAGTTGAATGTATGGTGAGGAGTCTTTCCACTGGGGAGTCTTCCTGGATACAGACAATCTGGAAGGCCCTGAGTTAAATTTTGGGAAGTCCAGATCCAAAATATCCAATGCTATGGGCTATGCAAGGATTGTTTCTATTTTCTCAAGGGGACTAGGAATCCACAGTGTCTAGTAATTTAAGTGGGGAGGCCTGGTGGCACTCAGAGGAAGGATAAGCAGGCTACCAAGATGAGACTTGATAGCCTATGAGCATAAAGTCAGGGAGGAGGTCCTCCTCGGTCATAGACATAGAGGAGGGGAATAGAGTGAAAGCAGGAGGGAGAGAGAAATGGGAAGATACAAGAGATGGGATAACAATTGATATGTAATCTGAATAAATTAACTAAATAATATAAAAAGAAAGATAGACGAAAATCCAACAGGCCCCATAAAGATATACACACAAATATGACTTTGGAAAAGAAAAGCTGTTCTACACAGAATTACAAGAGCCACATTGATGATTCACTAAAGGCAGAGTTCAAGCTTGTGAGTCCATTGAATGCAGAAGGCTGACCTCCCACTCGAGCTTTGAGTCTGAGCTCGCAGACAGATGATGAATGGGCAGATGGAGTCAGGGTATAGTGGATCCCGGCATATTTACACGATGAACCATGATGATGATGATCAGAGCCAGATCTGCTCTGACAAAATCATCCAGTGATTTATGTCCAACAAACACTTTGGAAATCTAAACTACATATGAATCGTTTTAGTGGTGAGAAAATGTATAATCGCATGCCTGCTTTAGAGGGGATAACTCAAGCAAGAAATGAAGACACATTTCTTTCTTACTCTCCCACAATCCTGGCATAGGCTCATGAGTATGGGCATTTCTCCACTTCCTCTTATGTTTGCCCCTTCCTTTGCTCCGTCTATTACTCATCATCCTTTGAGGTTTTATTATTTTTTATTGGCACCATGGCTGTGTATATCTACAGGGTATAATAGGATGTTCATTGTACATAGGTAGTAACACAATCAGATTAAATCAATCACCTTGCTTGCTTCTTTCTATGATGAGAACACATAAAGTCCACCTTTTGGGAATTTCTAAAATGTGGATTTACTTACGGCCACCATGATCTGCTAGGAGTATTCTTCCCGTATCTCTGGAACTGTGTGTCTTTGATAAATACCCACCTTTTCTCTCAACTCACTTTACAATCTCACGATTAGTTGGAGCCGTCAATCAATTCCAGTATCCATTTACCACAGCAGCCTCAGTTAGGTCAGTCCTGAAAACAGCTCCTGGACTCAGGCTACACTTTTAACAATGACCCATTTTAGTGACAGGGCAGATATTTTCAGTGAAACAGGAGTTCAAAATTTATCCTAAATGAATATTAGCCACTGGGAATGAGAGCACCCCAGTGCTTAATTTTGTTCTCTCACTCTTCATCAACCCGTTCCTAGCTTCCAGGTTCACACTCATCTAGTTTGTGACTTATAACTATGGATTCCAAAGTATATAAATGGAAGTTTCTGTCCCAAACAGTCAATTTCAGGAACAAAGGTCTGAGTCTTTGTGAATCATGTACCCCAACCCCATACATCGTCCCATCCCTTCATATCTGCCCTCTGCCTTTGCAACCTCCCCCTCAAAGAAAACAAAACAAAACAAAACAAACAAACAAACAAAAAGAAACAAAACAAAATATTAAAATCAGAAAAAAATAAAAAGCTGTGGCATGTCATGATTTGTCACACAGTGTACCCTTTGCCCAAATAGCTTTGTTCACTGCAATGAGGCATTGGTTCTAGTTTGAGGCCTCTTGCTTCTACAACACCATCACTACTGGATTCTCACCAGTAATCCTCTTGCATATCCTGTTGTTGCCCTGTGTCATGGAGATGCTTCAGGTTTGGATCTGTAGGCCTGGCCCCCTCATGTACTTCAACAGTTCATAGAGGGGGTAGATGTTGGAGTGGGCTAACTCAAATCCCCGGACCTGTGTCCTAGTGGAATCTGAGTTGGTCAGCCAGCTCCTCCACTTTGCCCACGTGAGGGACAGGGACAGCTCGCCTGCCTGCAAAAACTGACAAGGGGTGGAACTGGCTCTTCTGCCTTCATATATTCAGACTGGTTCTCCCTCATTCACACCACCAGGGCCAGCTCTATTGTGTTGCCCAGGTAAAGTGGATACCAACTCTCCTGAGTGCTGTAGCAAGTGAGGGACAGGGACAGCTCTCCTGGGTCTAAGTCCTCTGATAGTACGAGTTGATTGCTTTAGGTTTGAAACACATCATTCAATCCCATTTTTCTGGAAACCTTTTAGGACCTACTTGAGGGCAGGATGGGTAACTTCTAACTCTCTTTGGGAAGATGGCCAGATCTTGGGGCCAGGCTTTGATTTGGTTTCAGAGTGTGACAATAGCACATTCTAGCTTCTTCTTTTGTATTGAAGATGCATTTACCAGAATTTTCTCAGCACTGTGGCTACAGAAGATCTCCCACATGTTATGTGCAGGTCCTGCCTTGGGTCCTAGTATGGCATGTGGTTGATATATACAGATCCACTGTTTATCTTTGGACAGTTTCCTGCAGATCACCCTGACTCCCTGACAGGGAAGACACTATTCTCTCTCATGAGCACTCAATAAATCAGGGCAGCTGAGGGGAGAGGCGTCTGCTGCTTTCAAATGTTTCCAGAAATGTGAATGAACCTGTGACCCAGGTACTTGGAGTCTGTTCTCTTCAAGAGCAGAATGTAAAATAAGAACTAGTGGAAGGCCAGACATGCTGGTCAAATAGTTTGTGCTTAGAAGACTTAAAACACATCTAAGGCAAATGTTAGAGACTGCATTTTATCCTGCTAGAGGCAATCTGAGGAAAGGGCATGGATTGGTCAAAGAACTGGCTAGACTCTATGAAGCCAGACCCACCAGTCTGATGAGACAGGCCACGGCCCTCTCCTCTGAGACTCAATTTTTTGGCTGTAGGATGAAATGCTGTATGACACCCATGCTCAGCCATCTGAAGATTCACAAGGGAACAGATAACCAGCTTCTATGAAGCCACTTGAGCAGATGGTTGCATAGTCTCCTTTGAAGTTTGAAGGTGCTTGTTGTTCAAACCCCACCGTGGTGGGCAGGGCACTTTGGAACATAGATGTCTGTGTGCCAATGTGCCAACACCATGGAATCCTCTGAGGAGGGAACTCCAGAGGCCCTGCTGACCACGATGGTGAGATGTTCTGAGAGGACTCTAAGGCTCTTGCATTCTAAGGCTGTGCACTCTGCTGAGGATGGCTAAGAGAGATGTCTTCATCTTCACACATACAACTAAGTACCGTTCCTATGCCAGAGATGCTGACACACTGGGGATGGCATGGGTAGCCAGTTACCTTTCCTTTCTACAGCTTTCTTATGATCCCTTGGACCTCTCCTGCCTATGGATGCCTGAGAGTTCATCTGATAGCCAGGAGCCTGGTTGCATTGTGGGTGGCAGACTGATGACTTTTTAATTGAGGCCAAGTCTGTTGATATAAAGCTCGAGTCAGTAGCCATGCCATTTGGAGGGGTGGAGGGCAGGGGAGAGATTTTGAATTTCAATGCTTCCATAGAGTCTGTGTTAGTTTTCTTTTCTAATGTCATTTTCCTTTTCTGTATGAGAAACCCAGGCGCAATCTTGGGATTTTCATAACTGATTTATTTTTCAAGTTAATTCTGGCAGGACACAAGTTGTTTTAGGCTTGCTTTAGTTCCTGAATGACACTCGTTTTTTAGAGTTCATGCTGTGGAGAATGATTCAGGTTGGCCTGAAATATTTGAAACGATGGTGCCTAATAGAGTTCTCACTTAACTCCTCCTGTGAGATTAAGACTTCAGCCGAAGTGTGTTAGTGTAATCATGAGGTTATGCTAGTAATTTGGGGGCTGTCATCTCTTCTTTTGTCCTAGATTTCTGCACTGGCGGCAGGTGGTACATAATCTCAACTTTCTGGAGTCTTCCCTTCTCTAAAGTAGGAGGTTGAAGAGATGGCTCAGGTGTTAAGAGCACTGGCTCCTCTTCCAGAGGACCTGGATTTGATTCCCCCACCCACATGGCAGTTTATAACTGTCTGAATCTCAAGTTTTTGGGGATCCAATGACCCCTTCTGGCCTTTACAGGCAATGTATGCACGTGGTGCATGGACACACATTCAGGTAAAACACACACATGTACCACATAGTATAAACATAAATTAGAATTGGGAACTGTTACCATAATGCGGTAGCAGGCGTCGGGTGTTCACATGGCTTTGGTGTCTGCCATTTATGCATACCTTTGAATTACCATGTGCTACCAATGTTAGTGTCATGGGGACCCAACGCCCAACAGAAACAATGTAAGGGAGGAAAGATTTTCTTAGCTTCTAGTCTCACAGAGATTTCAGTACACCATGTTGGACAGCTGGGCAGTGGGGCTTTATCTGTGATGGCTGCAGCGTGATCTGGGTTGTCTGTTCACATAGTGGGGGTAGTAAGGAAGAGCACGGAGCCAGAAGCGAGGGTGAGTCCAGCCTTCAGCGACCTACATCTGCCTTTCAGGCCCAGTCTCTTTAAACTCCATAGCCAACAAGCGCCAACAAGCAAGGAAGTTGGGATCACAACATGCGTGTTTGGGACACATTTCAGATTCAAACCGTGATGGTTATCAAGCTTCACCATAGGGCATGGGGTTACTTTACATCTGCGTCTCTGTCTCCACCTTTCCCTCACCTTGGATGTTTCCTTGGGTGAAGGGAGGTTGCTCAGAGCAAGAAGAAGTTGACCTAACCAAACAATTTAATGCCAGAAATTTAGGCTCAGATCACTGAAGCCAACACCATCATCACTCATTCAGTCAGAAGAAGCTCGAAAAAAAATACTAAAAATACTTAAGACTGCTACTGACAGATTCTGACTTTTTTATAAATCCATTTATCTCCTTACATAGTACAATCACACACAGAGACACACATAGATAGTCACACACAGGCACACAGACATGCATATATGCGTATGCACAGAGACAGACAGCATGCACATGCACTCACATACAATACAAACACACACACACACCACCACCACCACCACCACTACCACCACCACCACCACCACAACAACAACAACAACAAGGTGAGCATTTCTGTCAGGCATCTGTCCCAGTTCTCAGGGAACAAGCTTGATTTTGCTTACACTGGAACACTTGTGGCCTAGGGACCCTCTGTTAAAGCATGAGAGCTCAATCTCTCTCCCTTTGCTCACCCCCTGCCTCTCTCTCTCTCTCTCTCTCTCTCTCTCTCTCTCTCTCTCTCTCTCTCTCTCTGCTTCTCTTCCACATGGAGTGTTTGATTTCTCACAACCATCTGCACAATAAGCCAGAAGGAGTCAGGAGTAGATGGTCTTGAACCCTACAAAATGCAACCATCAGGGGCCCCTTCTTTCTCTGAGTTTGAAGAAGTACCATTCCACAGTGAATTGGTGTTTCCAAGATGCAGGGCCTCTAGAAGTTTCCCTGCATGTTTCAGTGTTGAACACTGCTCAGTATGAGACCCATTCACACCCAAATGCCTCCCAACACTAAGAAGACTGGCCAGGCCTGTGTGTACCTAACATGCTGTCCTAGGTGAGCCATCTGCTGCTATCACGTGTCTGAGAAAGCGTCTCTCTTGGGCAACTTGAGCACTGCTCAGCCTGCACTACACAGTTCAGTGGGTGCTGCCCAGCCTGCAGCCCCAGGAGCACCCACATGAGGATCAGCCTGCAGAGTGAGGCTGACATCCCCCAGCCAGCTCAGCTGAAGTGCTTCCCTGTAAATCCCAGGCCATCAGAAACTGAGGCTGGGTTTCAATTTAACCAAGTGAAATGTCAACTTCTCTTTATTATCAGGAACTCCTTTAATAGATTTCCAGCACGAGGCCTCAGGTCACAGAGAGAAGTGCAGGGCAGGGAGATTAGCCCAGTACTGTCATTGCACTTGCCAGAACAGGCTGTATCCACCCTATAAATAGTCAGCCCCATGCACCTTGCAGGATTTTCAAACCCATCCTATGACCTCCACTTGGGCCCCTTGGAAGTCACTCTAACCAAATGTCATGAGGTTTACAAACCTGAAGAAGTCCTGGAACAATGTGCTCTAGTCTGGGGAAGTCTCGCCTCTTCCTTAAATACGTTCCTTCTGTGTCCTGGTAAGAAAGGTGCCAGGCTGTGAGGGTGTAGGACATAAATACATGAGCACAGTGGACCAGAGCATCACAGATTGGCCCTTCCCATGAACCGACAGGTCTGCACAGGAAGGCAACATGGTCCTCAGTGAATGTGGGAGCTTCTCTGGGGCCTGTGAGCATGATACTGTTGGTTTGCCAGGCCTGTGTATATCAGGGTCTACAGAAGGTTCTTTTACTTGGTGGTGATAAGTCTCCCTGACCATTCATGGTCATCACTGGAACAGTAGGCATTGTTAGACAGACTAGCCATAATGCGTAAAGACCATTCATTGTTTTACTGAAGGATGTACTGTTAATCTCTCTAATATATCTGTCTTCTCATAGTCATTTTGTTTTTCTGTCTTTCTTATTCAAACTCCATATTCATATTTTTGGATGACATTTTAGGTTGTCATCCCTTTTATTATATTGAGATAAAACATCATACAGTATAAAATGTAAGCTCGGAAGCCCTTTTTCATTTTTTGGCACAGTGTCTCACGTAGCACAGGTGGCTTTGAATTCTCTGTGCGTCGGAAGATGGCCCTGAGCTTCTGTGCGCCCCTATTTCTGGGGTCTCAGGCCTGCAGCACCCCACTTCACCTATGCAGTGCTAGGGATGCAGTTAAGAGCTTGATGAAAACCAGGAAAGTACCCTACCAGCTGCGCCCCACCCCAGCCCCAGTGTCCCGAAGCATCCTCCTGCAAACTGCAATCCTCTCCTGTCAGACTACGGGCCCCTCCTCACTCATTTCTCTACAGAGATTTTAATAAGCTCTTCATTCTATCGTGAGCTGATTAGCGTGTATTTTCTCTGGAAGAGGAAAGATTGTTGAGATTGTCATATTAAAAGTGGTTTCCCTGTCATAAGTCACGTGGACGTACACAAGGCTTCATCACTCACCGTGTGTGACTGATTTTGGCTGTAGTTTTTTTTTTTTTTGCACCGGCACCTGGATCTTCTGCTGAGAGTGAGGGTGGCACTGAGCCATGCTTATAGGCATCGGTGGGCAGGGCGCTTCTGGATCTGTTCCCTCCCTTGTGTCTGCTGTGTGACACAGGGTCACACTGCTGTAACCAAACGCCACCATTCTGCATAACATTATCTAAACAGCATTTCTTCTGGAGGTTCTCCGTTTGGAGCTTGTTCTCAGTAATTTGTATCTAATGGCATTAACTTACTTTTCAGTCACTTTCAGTTTGCTCTTTCAGTTTTTGAGACATATATGCCCTCTATCACTCATGGTAGGTATTCCAAGTTTTTAAAAAAATATAGTTTTAATTAAAACAGAATTATATCACTTTCTCCTTTTCTTTTCTCTCTCCAGTCCTTCCTTTATACCCTCACTCCAAGTCCCATGCCCTTCATCCACAGACTGATAGCCTCTTTTTTTTCTATTATAACTGTTATGCATATGTACGTATGTATGACATATATATGTGCATTCACGCACAGCTTGGTGAGTCCATTTTCATTATTTTTGTGTATATGGTTTCAGGGCTGGCCTTTCTGCATTGGACAACCAATCAGGGTTCATCCCTGGGAGAGGTTAATTCTCTTCCCGTCAGCAGTCACCAGGTGCTTCTAGCTCTCTGTCTAGGGCTGGGATCTCGTGACACTTCCTTCCTTCCACGTTGGCATGGCTAGTGATATTTCCACTGTTACAGTCTTGTTTCTGCTGCCGTTCCTGGTAGAGACTGTGCCACAGAAGACTTCCTGGTATTCTGGTTGTTAAGATATTCCCACCCCATCTTCTGTGGTATTCCCTGAGCTTTAGATACGGACACAGTGATGTAGATGTGTCCGTGGGTTCTCCATTCTGTTGATCTGCTTGTGTGCAGCTAGGTTTTTTTTTTTTTTGTAATAGCCCCCATTTGCTGTAAGAGGAAGCTTCTTTGATGAAGTACAGTAGTGATACCTGCCTGTGTGCATATGGATAAGGTTTAGAATGTAGTGAGGACATGTGTTGGTCTAGCAAAGCGGTGGTTGTAGATTCTCTTCTAAGGCCCATGCCCTCCCTCGCCACTCCTGGGAAGTTGGCCTGGTGTCTAGAGCCAGGCTTGAATTCCCTCCTGTTGAGTGGGCCATAAGTCCAGTGAGATGGTCCACTGACATGAGAGTGCCACTTACAGCACCTACTGCACGTCTTAAGATACATTGCACAGTCATAGTCCTAAAACAATATGTTACTAGCACAAAACAAACACGTAGAACAAGAGAGAGGGCTCAAACATGAGAATTCATAACTTCAGCCATTTCATACTTGGTAAAATGGCAAACCAATGTACAGAGAGGAGAGAGGACAGCTTCTTCAACACATGGTGCGGAGGAAACTGGAGCGCCAAATGCAGAAATATGAAGTTAGATTTGTACTTATTACCCTGATCTCAAATTAGATCCAAACAGAGAGGAGACCTCAATCTGAAACGTGAAACACTAAAACTGCTAGAAGAAATCATAGGCAGTGCCCTACAAGGGACAGGGACAGGGACAGGGAAGGATCTTCTAAGCCAGACTCCATTTGTCCAGGAAGTGAGGCCAACAAGATGGCACCTGGGACCTTACAACTCTAAGAAGCTTCTGCACAGCAAAGGAAACTGAATCTAGTGAAGAAGAAGCAGAAGAAGCTTCTTTATTTTCCCAGCACTTAGGGAAGCAAAGGCAGACAGATCTCTGTGAGTTTGAGGCCACCCTGGTCTACAAAGCAAGTCCAGGACAGCCAGGGCTACACAGAGAAAACCTGTCTCGAAAAACCAAAAAGTCAGGATGACTACTGGGAGGATATGAAGGGGACCCTAGCTGAGGCTCTTAGTAGCAGGGGACGTGGAGAATGAAGAAGACACCCTCTTACTAGACAAGACTCTTAGTGGAGGGAGGAAAATACCAACCCACACACAGAAACTTTGACCCCAGACTTACCATGACTACAAGACATGCAGGGATAAAGACAGAACATATAAAGCAGAGATTGAGGGAATGTCCAACTATGGCTGGCCCAGCTCAGGACCCACTCCATGGAAGAGATCCAACCCCAGACACTATTAATGATATTCTGCTATGGTCACACAGAGGAGCCTGCCATGGCTGTCTTTGCAGGGGTCCACTCAGCAGTGGATCCAAATGTATGCTGAGATTCACTGTCAAACATTGGGCAAAGTATAGGGGGTCTTGTTGAAAAATCGGGGGAAGGATAAGAGGACCATGTAGCAAGCATGCTACCAATTAAGCTGCATTCCCAGCTCTTTTGTTTTGTTTTGTTTTTGTTTGTTTTTTGCCTTTTTAAAAACAGGTTTTCTCTGTGTCAATCTCAATATCCTGGGCTTACTTGCTTTGTAGACCAGGCTGGCCTCAAACTCACAGCAATATGCCTGCCTCTGCCTCCAGAGTGCTGAGATTAAAGGCGTGTGCCACCATGTCCTGCTTCCCAGATCTTACCTTTATCCTTGAAAGAGTATTTCTGGGTGTTGGGAGTGCTTCTGCTTGCACTGGAAGTTTATTTGTTGTCTTCTAAGTCATCACTCAGAGAGAAGATCACACTGTGGAATGGGAAGGCAAGGTCTCCCTTTGACTGTATTTAACAGGCACACTCATTGTTTGTAGGCCAGAATGCTCCTCTCCAGCTCTTTCCCACTATGTTTCCTGGGGCCCCTTTTGGCCACACCCCTTCCTGGTTCATGGCTTTAGGTAGGCACTGAGTAGTTTCTTTACCTTCTCAACTCTTATCTGAGAGAATGTGGGTGATGGAGGCAGCATTAATAGTTTCTGGTTTGTCATTTAAATTATTTTATGTGTCTTCAGAAGAGATCCCAAGTCCTACATAGACAGATGTCACTCATCAGATATGCTCTTTTGGCACAAAGGTCATTTTTTAAATCCTTTTAAAGTTATGAATTATTTGGATACAATACTGAATTCTTAAATCAGGCTTGCTTTGTCCTGAAAGTTGTTCTGATTAATCAAATTCTCATGCCATCTCTGAGCTAAGCCTAAGGATAAGAAGCAGTTAGTGGGATTATACATATATTATATATTTACAGCTGCCAGGTTTTACTTTACTGTACTTTAGTAACAATATTTTGTTTATTGATAGCTTTGGACCCCATGCTATTTCTGCTAAAAGTCAACTCACTTCAAATCACTTGGTAAATCATGGTGAGAAGCTTTGGTTTGTTTCCCATAGGAAAAATTGGCAAGGAAAAGCACCGTGACTTTTATTAAGTTGTGTACACACACACTGTGGTGGTTTGAAGAAGTGTTCCCCATAGTCTCTGTTATTTCAACACTTGCTGCCCACTTGATGGTGTTCTTTGGGGAAGTCAGAAAGCCTTCAGAATATAGAGGTTTACTGAAGGACCTTTGTCCCTGATGATGAACTTGGAAAGTTTATAGCCATGTCCTACTTCAGGTTCACTTTCTTTGCTTTGTGTTTATCCTTAAAGATTTGAGGCTCAACTTCCTGCTTGGGCCACCTGATGCTGTGCCCTCTCACTATTTGTTACAGGCTCTTCCTCTGGAGCCATAAGACACACTGTTTCTTCCATTAGTCACTTCTGACCCCGAAGTGTAATCACAGCAACACAAAGTAACTGAGCCACCTATAAGGAGATCATTTAGTGCAATCACTTTTTACATAGAAATAATTGTGAGTCTTTGATGGTTACTTTTATTGTCAACTTGATACAATTCTAAAATAAAGTGGAAAGGGAGTCTCAGGGAGACATTGTTGGTCAGTTTGGCCTGTGAGTGTGTCTTTGTGACAACTCGATTACATTAATTGAAGTGGAAAGCCCTGCTATGGTATGGTGGCACCGTTCTGTGGCTGGGAAATTTGCGTTGTGTAATAGTGGAGAAAGCAGTCAGGGCAACACTATGCACACATCAATCCATTCGTGTCTGCTTCTGGACTGGGAATGCAATGTGGCCATCTACCTCAGATTTCTTCCACTCTAACGTCCAAGCAGTCACAGGCTGTAACCTGAAACAAACCCTTTCTCCTGTGAGTTGCTTTTGCCAGGGCATTTTATTATGGAAACAGGAATAAACCTCAGATGTTATCTTACTAAAATGTACTAATAGCCACAGTCACATCACTAATGCAAAATCATCAGCCTATTTGTCTCTATTAAACAATTCTCAAGGTTTCACAAATTTAGTAACTATTTTCAAAGTATTATTAAATGTTCATCAGAATAGTGTCTGGGAAGCATGTATTATGGTTTTGATATAATGGCATTTTCTGAATACTTTACTAAATAATGATCTTAGAGTAAATTGCTGTTATTTTTACTGGATTTATCTTTGGGCTATATTTTATTCACTTTAAAGATGATTTTATTTTGTTGTTATTATTTGTTCCTGTCTGTCTGTGTGTGTGTGTGCGCGCATGCATGTGCATATGTGTGTATGTGTGTGCCACATATGTGCAAGTGCTTTTAGAGGCCAGAAGAGAGCTTCAGGTGCCCTGGAATTGGAATTAGAAGCAAGAATGAGAAGCCTGATGTGGGTGTTGGTAACTGAATGTAGGTCCTCTGCAGTAGCAATCTGCTGTTCTAAGTACTGACCTGTTGGAGGTTGGTTTGATGTATTTTGATGTTAATTACTGCTTTTTGTCTCTGGCCTTACCTGTACCTTGCCTTAGAGCCTAACCTGTTTGTCCAATAAAAGGCCATCACACCTAGCCAGGGTAAATGGGATAAGCCCTAGCTAAGGTTCCAGGGCTTGGGGAGACAGAGAATCTTGGAGGAGACTGGAGGAGAGGAGAGGAGAAGAAGGCTAGGCCATGGGTTAGGTGGAGGAGAAGCACATGGCCAGCATAGATGGAGACTTGGTCCAGATTATTATGAACATTAGCAAGTCTTTGGGATTATGGATGAGTGGTAGCATGATAGAAATTATTAGAAGCAGATGGCGTGGGAAGTAGTTTAGGGGATTAATATCTGCCCTTCCCCAGGTTAACTAAGGCTATTTTAAAATATAACAGGTGTCTGTGTCTTGATTGATTGCTAGCAGGTTGGAAAATACTGTCTTAATAATAATTATAGGCATAATAATAAACATTATTAGGCCATACTGGTAAAATAACTGCAACATCTTTCTAGCCCCTTGACATTTCCATGTTGAAACAAATACAATTTCTGTCAAAAGTCACAGCCCCTTCCTCAGAGCATACCACTACCTTATAATTAGAGAAAGGTTGGGGTGTTGTTGCCCAAGATGGCTATGGGTAGACACTGTGCCATCTAGGAGTGAAGAAAATCCAAGATCCTTTCCCACAGAGAGCCATGTCTTACCATGCAATTATTACTTTACTAATTGGTTATATGTTAGTACAAGGTAGGGTTATTGGCTTATGTGGATCCTCAAAATGAGCTACTCAGTTGCTTAGATGTCTCCTTTGATTGGCATCACCTATATTCTAAATAATTGAGGTTTTATTCACGTCAATATTGCTTGCATTTACCATGCACCAAGTGAAAACTTTGGCATAACTGCTAGGCTAATTGGGCATTGGGGATTCTTAGAAGTCTTTATTATGTGGAAATGCCTACATAACGCTTGTCCCAATATCCCTGTATCTGGGGCTGCTTTGTAGTTGCCACATCTTCAGGGACCATCGATACTAGAAATAAAGAAATTCAATATAAATTGTACTTTGTAGAAAGCTCTTTAAACCCACTTAGTGTGTGCAACCAGAGCCTGGGTTAGCTGAACCTTTACTCAGAGAAAGGTACTTGCTTACCTTCCTTTCCCAAAGCTACATAGAAATCTCATTCTTTTACTTACCAGAATGAAGATGATTTCAAAGGCAGTTACTCTTCAACTTTAACTCTGACTCATGTCATTCTCTGATGACTCAGTCCCAAGGCCTAATGGAAACTATTCCCCAGGGCTCTTCTCTGACCGTATACTATGTGACTTTCCATATGCACCACTGTTTCCAAGTGAAGGGACACTTTCCTTTGATGCAATGAAGCTAGTCACTACAAATTTTTAAGAAATGAGAGCTTGGGGATGTCACCAAGAAGCAATAGGTGTGGTCCCCACAATCAAAGGCCAGTTCACAACTGCTTTCCTTGAAGAATGCTGGAACTTTGCTCCAGGGTGAGGCCACTGGACTGTCCTGCATGAGTATGATGTCACATCAGATGCACCTGTTCAGCGGAAGTCTCTTATATCCAGCTGGCATCAGCCTGCCTGAGCTTCAGTGAACTCACGCTAAGCTGCAGGCTTGGGAGTGAGAAGTGTGCACATAACCATCTAGGATACCTTCCTGGGAGTCCAGGGTGTCCAACACCTTCATTTACCTCCCCTTCTTCCTGCCTACCTTTTAGTCCAGGCCACACATCAAAGCCCCCAGGGAGATGTCTGCAGCTCCAGCAGAGGTGACACATAAAGTCAAGTAGGAACTCCCGTGTTCACCATCCTTCCTAGCAGACTGAGCTCAGATGCTTGTCCTTTACACGATCACCTTTCTGTCTACCCCAGGCCACATACTCCATGGTGGTCCCTAAGAAATGGCCCCAGTACAGCTGTTTCAGTTTGTGTGAGCGTTCTCTGCGTGACTGAAAAAGTGAACTTTCCTGATGCTATTCTCAGAACGTACTTCTGTTGTTATGTGGTATGTGACCGCTGGTTTAATGTATGTAATATGTATATAATATTTATGTGTATGTGTATGCACATGATGTGTGTTTGCATCTATGTGTGCACACACAAGTGTTTGTATGAGTGCTTCTGTCTATGCTCTGCATATAAATTATTTTGCATGTGTAAGGGTTTGTATGTGGTTGTAAGAACCTCTCAGTGTGATATATATATATATATATATATATATATATATATATATATATATATAATTTAGTTCAATTGTTTCTTTTGTAATTATTTTATTTTTGTACATATACTTTTATATTATTACACACACACACACACACACACACACACACACACACACACACAATAGATTACCTATGGCAAGAAGAATCATGACACAATCAGGAATTATATAAATGTTACATTCTTAGTGTTTTGGCTATTTGTATTTGACAGTCTTGAAAAAGACATCTTTCCTATCTTGGTGCATCTAAATTTCTGAATATAAATCAATCTCCATCACATATTGTCATTATCAACTTAGAACACCTATCTAGACCTAAAAACATCTTAACCCCTAAACAATTGTTTCTTATTTTTAAAAAAGATTTGTGTTTAATTGTGTGTGTGTGCGCGCGTGTTTCTTCATGTGACTACCAAGCCAGAGGATGCTAGAAAATGGTGTCAAATTCCTTGGAACAGAAGTTACACATGGTCCTTTGCAAGAACAGCAAACACTCTTTTTAAAAAATATATTTTTAATGAAGTAGAATTAATTCACCTTTGCACTTCTCTTTCCTTTCTCTATGCCCTCCTAGGCACCCTCCGTCCAACCCCTTCCTTACCACCCTACTCTCAAGTTGAAATACATACACATCCATACAAATATCTAAAGACCAGATTGATTTGCAAAGTGGTTGTACAAGTTTGCGCTCCCACCAGCAATGAAAGAGTGTTCCGCTTTCTCCACATCCTCGCCAGGATGTACTATCACTTGAGTTTTTTATCTTAGCCATTCTGAGGGGTGTAAGATGAATCTCAGAGTCATTTTGATTTGCATTTCTCTGATGACTAAGGGCATTGAGCATTTCTTTAAGTGTTTCTCAGGCATTTGGTATTCCTCTGTTGAGAATTCTGTTTATTTCTGAGTCCCATTTCTTAATTGGGTTATTTGGTTTGGTAGTATTTAATTACTTGAGCTTTTTATATACTTTGGATATTAGACCTTTGTGAGATGTAGGGTTGGTGAAGACCTTTTCTCAGTCTGTAGGCTGTCACTTTGGTCTGTTGACAGTGTCTTCTGCCTTACAGAAGCTTCTCAGCCTCATGAGGTCCCATTTATTAATTGTTGACCTTAAGGCCTAGGCTATTGGAGTTCTGTTCAGGAAGTTGTCTCCTGTGCCAATGTGTTAAAGGCTCTTCCTTACTTTTTCTTCTAACAGATTTAATGTCTCTGCTTTTGTGTTGAGGTCTTTAATCCACTTGGACTTGAGTTTTGTGGATGGTGGTAAATATGAGTCTACTTTCATTTTTCTACATGTAGACACCCAGTTAGACTAGCACCATTTGTTGGAGATGCTATCCTTTTTCCATTGAATCAGAAAACTGGGAATAGGGCTACCTCAAGGCCCAGCTATTCCACTCATTAGAATGTACCCAGAAGATACTTCACCACACAACAGGGTCATATGCTCCACAATGTTCATACCAACCTTACTCATAATATCCAGAACCTGGAAACAACCTAGATGTCCCTCAGTCAAAGAATGGATAAAGAAACTGTGGTACATTTACACTATGGAATACTATTCAGCTATTAAAAACAAGGAAATACTGAAATTTATGGGCAAATAGATGGAACTAGAAATGATCATCCTGAATGAGTTAAACCACACCCAGAAAGACTCACATGGTATATACTCACTTATAATGGGACACTAGCCCAAAAGGGATGTCCAAAGAAAGTCTTCACTTACCAGAAGATCGAGATAGATGCGGGCAATTTAGGTGAGGGAAATATGGGAGAATGGCGAAATAAAAGGACTCAGAGGGTCCTAGAAACCCACAAGAAAAACATCATGATGGGCGGATCTGAAACCAGTGGTGTCTGTCTGCTCATACTACTGTACCAACCAAGGATAATACATGCAGTAAACATTGAACCCCTATTCAAATTTATCCAATGGACAAGACGTTCTCCACAGTTGCATAAGAGCAGGGACTGACTCTGACATGAACTCTGGTGCCCCATATTTGACCACTTCCCCTGTTGGTGGGAAGGCCTGGTGGCACTCAGAGAAAGGATAAGCAGCTACCAGGATGAGACTTGATAGGGCGTGACCATATGGTGGGGGAAAAGTTTCCCTTCTGTCACAGACCTAGGGGAGGAGAAAAGGGTGAAAGAAGGAGGGAGGAATGGGAAGATAAAAGGGAGGGGATAACAACTGAGATGTAATCTGAATAAATTAATAAAATAAAAAAAACAAATATTTAAACACAACCTTGTCTGTACCAGCAGCTGTTTTGTCTCTTTTCCAGTCCCTTACCTCTTAATCCACTTTAGCATATTTTTCATCTTGAATTTCTCAGTGATTCTCAGAAAAGGTATCTACATCTGATTTTCTTTGATATTTTCATTTCAAGGAGAGCTGGGACAGACAGGCCACCTTCTGATTTTCTGTCTTCTGACTTGACTGGGGAGCTCCAGGGCAAGGTCATGAACTAGAACATAAAACAAAATCAAATTCTATACAATCTGAAAATTAGTCAAAGAAGACAGATAGTATGACAACTAAACCAGAGATGAAGCTTGAGCAGGAAGGTGAGAAGGACCAAGAACAAATCTTAGTGATGTAGCATTCAAAGTTCAAGGCACCAAATACACAAACAAATGGATGCACGTAAATTATGCACATACTAGGAGAGCCCACATTTATACTCTTAAATGGCTAACTAATCTTTACAGCCGTGTACCTCTAAAATCAAAGAAAAATTTCAAACAAATATCCAGGCTGAGGTTTCCAGCCAAAATAAGGGAGTTGTGTCAATTTTCTTGGTTATAGAATGTGAAGGTAAAACAGTGATTCCCCACCGAAACTAAGTCAAACACATCGATAATGGTTCCTGGAAAGGTGGCAACCCAAGACTTTTATACCCTGCTGTGCTATGCTGATGGGCACAGAAAACCTCTCGAGCAAAATGTTCAAGTACACCAGAGAATTGTCAGCTGCCCCAGGAAAATTGATCAGAGCCAGAGAGGGAGCAAATACAGCCTCTGTGTTCCAGCTTAGTCTAGGTGGAACTTTCTTTTCTTCTGCTCTCCCCTCTTATCCCACTTCCCCCTCTCTTCTCCACCTTCCTTACTCTCTCTTCTTCTTTCCTCTCTCTTCTCCCCACTGTGTGATCATAGGCTGTATTTTTCTAAAAGAAAAAGACAGCTAAGGGGGAATTCTCACTCTGGTTGCCACACACGCCAGACCCATTGAGCACAACCTGTTTCCAGGGAGCTTCTCAAAGTGGGAGTTGTAAAAGGCTGGCTGAGTAGCTTACTTAATCTGTCAACAGCAAGTTGAGTTTCAGTGGGGTAGGGTATGTGAAGTGGCAGAAAGAAAAAGACAACAATTAGATGAAATAAATAAATAAACACATGAGAAAGCAAGTCTCATTTTTATGTTTTATTTTATTTTTAGGACATGTAAGAGTAGTTTTTAAACTGAAAATAGACATTTTTTTCCATACAATATATCCTGATTATGGTTTCTTATTCTCCATCACCTCTCAGATTCTCTCCTCCTCCCTTCCGACTCAAATCCACATCCTCTTTTTTATCTATTTCATTAAAAAGCATCTAAAATAATAAAATAAGTTATAAACAAATAAATCAGAATAGAATGAAGTAAACAAACAAACAGAAAAAGAACCAAAGAAAAAGTGTGAGAAGCACAAATAAAAACGGATTCGCACATTTGCAGAAACAGAAGTCCCATAAGAATCACAAAACCCGAAACAGTAATATACAAGAAAAATACCAGCAAGAAAAACAAACAAACAAACAAGCCAACAAACAACCCACCCCAAATGCACAAACAAAATATTATGAGACAAATAAAGACTCTCTAAAAATACAATTGAGTTTATTTTATGTTGTCCATCTATTTTTGGTCATGGGGTTTGCTGTTAGGTGTGGTTTGTACGCCTTGTGAGACTACTGCAGAAAATAACATTTCATTTGCAAGTGGATATCAATTGGAAATAGCTTCGGGCTTGGGGATAGGGCTTGTATCCACCTCCTCTCTGAGCACTGGCTCAGATCCATGTAGGCTATGTGCATACTGCCACAGCCTCTGTGAGCTCATATGTGCATCAGTTTTATTTTGTCTAGAAGTTCTTGCTTTCTTGGTGTCTCACATTTGCCCTGGCTTTCCAGTCTTTTGTTTAATACAATACCTACATAACTCACTGAACACAGAGAAATTGAGCTGGTGGCTTCCTACAGCCTTCACCCTTTACACACTCGTGTTCGTGACACTGGATGGTACTCTGCACACCACCAAAAGAGAAAGGCAAGTATCAAGTCAGCAAGAAACCCTTCCATCTACAAGGGTGAGCAGCTACCTGCAAGATATTCTGGTGCAATAGTGGTACAAAAGTTGTAGGTGTAACCAACCACTCCTTGAGTGAATGTAAGGCCCACTTCATGAGATGGAACCTATGCTTGATACTGCTCAAGTGTTTATTTTGTGTTGGTCCTTTGATTCTTGGGAATGCAACCTGCCCTTAAGTGTGGTTTGTATGTTTCCACCACTTCCTCCAGAAAGTTCCCTGAGCGCCAAGTGGAGGGATTTGTTGGAAACCTTCTATGTAGGACTGAATGTTCCAAGGACTCTCCCTCTCTGCACATTTTCCAGTTGAAGGCCTCCATATTTGTTTCCATCTACTGCAAAAGGAAGCATCTTTCATGATGGCTGACATGGATCTATGAGTATAGCAGAATATCATTGAGAAACATTTTATTGCTGCATTCCATAGTATTTGGATTTCCATTAAGCCTATTGCTTAATTTCATGTTCTTGGCCATTTAAGCCATCTCAGGCATAGGTTACATCTCATGGGCCTTAACAGCCAATCAGGTACTGGTTGGTTACCCACATCCTTTGTACTACTATTGCACCAGCCTATCTGCAGGCCGCTCATCCTTGTAGATGGAAGGGTTTGTATCTGGCTTTATGCTTACCTTTCTCCTTTAATAGTATGCAAAGCACCTTCCAGTGCCATGGGCATAGGGGTACAGGCTCTAGGAAGGCACCAGCTCAATGTCTCTGGGCTCAATGAGTTATGTAGGTGCTGCATTCAGCAATAAGACTTTATCAGTTTGTGGAGAGAGCAACAAATAAATAGCCTTTACCATAGCTTGAGTTGTTTGGGGGCTGGGGTTTCTATGACAGAGCCTTTGATCAGTAGCTCAATTATATTTAACCCATTCCTGCCACTGGAGGTCTTATGAGGTGGCTAGTGATGTCTAGTTGGGGTTTTGTTTCCCCTGTTGTTTGGTGATTCCTTTTAGATTTCTTTCATGTTGCAAATCTTAAGAAGACTCTATTGTATTAGTTTTCCAAACAAACCCTCAAATGTCCCTTAGTTTTAGCTGTCTCTTCCCAGATTCCCTCTATTATCCTTCTTTCCCGTCCTCCTCCCCGTCTGATCCTCCTGTCCCAGTCTCTCCACCTAAACCCATCTATCTGTAACTATATATTTTATTTCCACTTGCCAGGGAGACTTAACCTTCCCCAAAACCCCTTACTCTGTAACCTCTGTGGTAATATAGACTGTGGTTGCCTTGTTGAAGACTTAACAGCTAGAATTCAAATACAGACAAGTGCATACCAAATTTTTCTTTTTGGGGTCCAGATTACCTCACTCATGATGATGTTTTATAGCTCCATCCATTTACCTGTGAGTTTCATGATTTCATTCTGTTAACAGCTAAACAATATTCAGTTGTGTAAATGTACCACATATTATTTATCCATTTATTCTCTGATGTACATCTAGACTCTTTCCAATCTCTGGATATAGTGTATAGAACAGCAGTGAATATGACAGAGAAAGTGTGTCTATAGTATGCTTTAGAGGCCTTGAGGTATAGATCCAAGAGCAGGACACCTGTGTCTTGAAGTAGATCCATCCCCAGCTTTCTGAGGAACTGCTGCACTGATTTCCATAGTGGTTGCATATATTTGCAGTCTGACCAACAATGGAGGAGTCTTCTCATTAAACCACATTCTTGGTAGCACGAGCTGTCATTTGTTTTATTGATCTTAGCCATTTTTATTGGTGTGAGATGCAATCCAAGAATCCCTTTGATCTGCATTTCCCTGGTGACTAAGGATGTTTAACATTTCTTTAAGTGCATTGCTGCCATTTGTGCTTCATCTTTTGAGAACTGTTTAACTCCGAACCCTATTTTCAATGGGGTTATTTATTTTCTTGATGTCCAGGATTTTTTTTTGAGTTCTTTGTATATTTCAGACATTTAGTCTTTTTTGAATATGTGATTGGCAAAAAAAAAACCCTCCAAATTTGTAGCCTCATTTTCATGTTTCCTATGAATAAGTATTTTCTTAGAAATGCAATGAAGCCCAGAGAAGCAGAGGAGGACATAAAAATATAAGAAACGGAGTCAGTGAACAGGAAATGGGGATACAGGAAACCAAGAAGGATACAGGAAGGGAAAGGAATAACCAGAAGAAATGTAAGAGTAATGACATGACAGTGAAAGTGCGAGATGGAGCTTGATGATCCTATTACAACTGCCAAGGGCCTGGATTCTCCTGCTCTGCACAATCAAGATTAAAAAGCAGAACAAACCAAAACAGATGGGCTGTTAAGATTCTCATGACTGAGTTCTCACATCCCCTTCCTACTCAGAGCACCTGGCTGGCACACAAATGCTTTTGATGAAATAAATGACATCTGCAAGCACCTCCCATAATCCTGTTGGGCTCGTCACAGTCTGGAACAGCAGGGAAATAAACTAAAATGTTCTAGAAAAGTTTCCCAGGAGATGGGGGAAAAATAATTCTGACTGGATCCTCCACTGACTAATTAATCCATTCTTTGGATATGCCCACCCCCTTAACATCTTTATCAACTGGAATTTTACTCCATGTGCAGCAGACTATAAATAGCAGTCTCTTAGGAGGTACTTTTGTTGCATTTCATGCAAAGAAGTTAGGAAAGAGGTTGGGCAACTGTGATTCAGTCCTCCTGACCTTGTAATTCTTTGTTGCCATAACTGATAATCCTAGCGAAGGGGGCACAGCATCACTGGAGGGGGGCGTTCCTCTGAGTCAGAAGCCCTTCTCTTTCACTGCCTGGAGCAGCTCCTGGGTCTCCCGATGACATGTCTAGGTTGTCGCTGAGTTATTAGGCAGGAGGATTCTCCCGGCAGGACTGTCTGCTGGTGGAGAGTCCCTCCTCTCCCACTCTGTCTGGAATGTTCCAGGGGGACTCATAGCTCTGACCCCACTCCCACGATGGGGGGCGGTCTCTGTGTTTGCTCAGTTAGCTTCAGAGACTCCATGCACTGATTTTCTATGTGGGAGCTGTCAATATAAATGAGTGAAAGTTTAAAAAAATCAGAGAACTGCTCTCTGGGAATAAATTTGGAACATACATATGCCTCAATGAATTCTGGGCTATAAACAGAGAGATTAAGCACAGGCAGTCATTTTATTTTATTTTAACTTTTAAATTTTAATTTATTATACATTTACAGAATGGAATACTACTCAGATATTAAAAACAAGGTAATCTTGAGATTCTCAGGCAAATGGATGGGTGGAACTAGTAACAACCATCCAGAGTGAGATAACCCAAACCCAGAAAGACATGCATGGTAGATACTCACTTATAAGTGGATATTAGCCCAACATAGATGTCCTCTGAGAGAATCCACCCAGTGGGGGCTTGGACAGATGCTAGGACTCCCTGCTGAATTCTGGGGTAGGAAATGTTGAGAGTGGTATGGAAGAATGGAGGGATGGAAGGATCCAGAGGGTTCAAGAGCCCCACAAGGAGACCATTAAGACTGGCAGATCTGGACCCGGGGGCGCAGAACAAACAGCCAGTCATTTTAGAAATAGAGATGAGGAAGTGTTACTCAGACATGGAAACAGGAATCCCTTGCCATGATGAATATAGAAGATGAGAGACAGAGGCTGGACCTACAGTTTTGGAGCACCTGTCCTCACAGAAGCCCCTAATAAGGCTGCAGTAACTGTTCTGAAAGTCTGTGGTTTGGGCAGAGTCTTTGGCAATGGTGACCATTGTCGTCCCTGTCCTGTGTCTGACTCCTCTCCACCTCTGGCTTACTTACTTTCTCATTACAGTTGACATGAGCAACTGCATTTTGATCTCAGTGACTAAACTTGTCCCACTGCATTGGAACTGCAGAAGACTCAGCAGCCTCATGACCCAGGAGCCCCAAGGGTCCATGGATGGTGAAGGCCATGGTGTCATGTCCTTCTGCTCTCATTCCCTTTTCTATGACTGGAGAACACAACTCACCTAGGCTCACAGGACATTTCTCAGGTGTTCAGCCTTAGCAAACATCTATTTCCTGGTTGGAGGCAGGGCCATCTCAGATAACATTCCAGGGTAGGCTCTGAGAGCACTGTTTCTCCAGGAATACTTCTGTCCCTTTAGATTAGTGAGTGGTGTTCCTTTTGGCTTAGCCACCACTGGGCAAGATCCATGAGATGTCCACCCACACCAGCTACAGAGATGCCAGCAGCCACAGGGTGCCAGTCTGCAGTTTCCTGGCGTGGGGCCGCCTGCCTTTTGGCTGCAATGGTGTCTTGTAAATGTGGTAGTTGGTGGTTAAATGTCTGAGTGGCAGAAGTAATAAATGGGCTGTTGTTGCTATTATGCTATTTGATTTTGGAGATGTTTTTCCCAGTACATTGCTGTAGAAAAAGTATCCACACAAACAAATTATTACTTTTTTTTTTTACCAGCCTTCCCCGCTAATGTGTTCTTCATCTGCCAAGGCAGGAAGAAGATGAATGTTGGGAAGGAAGTGACTGCCAAGGGAAAGGTTGAATTCAAAATGGTACCAATGACAGAGTTGCCTTCTTGCTCCCATTCTTCTTTGCTGCCACAACCAGCAAAGACAATGCAGATGGGATCAAGATGGAGACAGGCAAACAGACATATGTGCACAATCATTATTGTAACAATTTTCTACAGGCTTTTCAAAATGTTCATTAGCATATATCAATTATACATAGTAATAATTTTCATTATGATATTTTCACATAAGCATATCATGTATTTTGATTACATTCACCCCCTCACTCTGAGCTTAACTCATCTAGTGATCCTGACATTTCAAAGTTGGCTGTGCAGATTCCCGCACTGATGTTGGAAGGTTGGAATACCAGTAAAGATATATGCACCTTGAATTGGTATTTATTCCATTTATTTTTTATTGTAAGCCGACAAAATATAATTTCGTTGCTTTTTGGAAATAAATAAGGCATAACCACATAAACACACACATGCACACATGTTCACAGCCCTTACAAACATATCAATAGTCTAATGCACACTCACAGCTTAATGCACACACACATACACACATGGGCAAACACATACTCACACACATGACACAGTCTGTCTAAATCAAGCAAATTAGTGTATCTGTCACCCCAATACTGTCATGTTTTTGCTGTGAGAATGCTTTAAATTTTCTCTTTAATAAGCTGTGACATATGTACTATTTATTATTAATTATAACCACAGTACTGCCCATAGATGGAAAAATCTTGCTTCTTCCTCCTGACAGAAACTTGTCCGTTTAACACACACTTCCTATCTGTGTCCCATGCCTCCCTTCACCTTGGTGATAGGTAAATTTAGCCTAGTCCTGTCTACGAGTCTTCACATGGTTTCCATGCTCCCCCCCGATCCTGCCCATGTCCCCCCAGTGTGCTCACGCTGGGGACTCTGGTCTTTGATACCCGTGGCTGCACGGACATTTTGTTTTAACTTCTAATTTCTGATTGCTAATGATGTCAGGCATCATCTCCTGCTCTGAGGCCCAAGTTCTCGCTCCTTTAATCTTTTGCCTCCATTATCTGTTGCTTTTTTTTTTTCAGATTTCTGATTTATGGGCATTTCTCGCATTTTCTAGATAAATACAGTCCCCTGTTGGTTTTAGATATTGTGAATATATCCTCTCACTCTATCTGTTGCTGACTTTCCCTTCCCCATGTGTTTTTCATTAGAATCAATCCTTATTTTAATGTAATAAATTCGACATATTTTCCTTCAATTAGCTCATTTGTTTCCAATTTTTCTTGTCTCATGAAAATGTATTATAACATATAAATTTTACTTTACATACCATCGTAGATGTTTCCCACACATTTTAAAATGAGTTTTATGTCATTCATTCCCAAGTATTTCACAATTTCCTTTTTAGCTAAATATATGTTGCTTAGATTCCAGAAGTAGGAGAGTTTTGCAGTCACACTTTTTACTAATTTCTCGTCATCAGAAAACTTCCTTTATAGCATTGTTTTAAACATTCACTGGGGCCCCATTTTGGCTTCATTTATAGTTGTGCTATATAGTTGTGCCTATGTGATTGTTCTCTCCCTTTTGTGCTAAAAGGCAATGCCTCTCAGGCTGTGGGTGCTGCTCAGGGCTACAGTGCGTACCTAGCACCCATAGGCCCCTGGCTCTCATCTTCAGAAGACAAAAATAAGCTAATAATGTTAGTGCCTTCTTTGTTAAATTTTCATTAAACATTTTTATTGTATCACAAGCCACTTTCGGAAATTCAGTAAAACGATCGTGTAGTCTTTTGACTCAGCAATAACACACTGTTCAGAAAGTGTCTGAACACTATGTGTGTGTGTGTGTGTATATATATATGTATATACACACATATATACACACACACATACATATATATTATATACATACACACATATACATACATATATATGTATATATGTATATACACACATACACATATATGTATATATATACATGCCACTGTAGACAGATGTGGTGAGCAGGCACCAAGAGGCCAGGAACACATGTCCTATTAGGCTTTCACCCAAATTTACCATCCATGTTTACGCACTAGAGTATTTGCGAAGCCCTGTTGCTGTTATGTTCCTCATTTTGATGTGAGTGAATGGGCTAAAACTTCATGCATTGTGTACCAGCTTCTGTTGTTTATCTATTTCCTCACTTATTTTATACAGTTACCACTTAGGACTAAGAAAGAACAGATCAGATCCTCCAAGGAGTGCCTCCAGGTTGCCGAGGCCAGGTGTGGTGGGGGCAGCAACAATGTAAGTCCCCAGCAGCCAGAGACTGCTTCCTCCAGAGCCTGCCTGTACTCTCCAGCAGGGGTGGAGGTTTTCCTGAGTTGCTGTGTTTCTCTGAGGCATTTCCACACATGTATGAAGGTAGTTTGTATTTGTTATCTGTTACCCACTCGCCTCTCTCACCTTCCCATCCGGTCCCTCTCCCACGACAACAACCTCTCTTATAGTGTCTGGCTCTTTTTCTGCATAAGAGAGAAAACACATGAATCTTGTCATTCGAACCTGGCTTAATTCACTAAACGTGGTGCCGTCCAATTTGATGGAAACGACACAAATCTCATCTTCATGGTTGAATGGCAGCTCTGTGGCACTTTTTCTTTTCCCTTCATCTACTGATGGGCGCTCAGTTGATTCTGTACTGGCTTACCTCTTCAGTCTGCCACTTGTTTGGTAAGTTCAGCACATATTTGCTCATACCACTACTGGACCATTTCATTTCCCTTAAAGATGCTTTTGTCCAGTGTTTAGTAAATATTAAAATTGTCACTGCCGCCGCCAATGGGACAGTGTTTCCATAACATGCACTTTCTAGCCTTCCATTCTGGATTTTATGAGTGAGAGTGATTGAGGCTTTCTTAAATCCACTTTGGAATTTAGGTCTATTTATTGCTGAGTTTAATGTGCTTTTGTTTGTTTATTGTAATTATTTTTATATTATGATTTATTTCTATGTTCCTAGCTTAGTGCACTTGTTTATTGTTTTTACCTTTTTACTGTGTAGATGAGGTTTAAATTACAGGTTAAAATTATACAATTTACTTTTATTGTTTTGTTGGCTTTCTAAAATTGGAAACTTATAATTATGTTCATTGACGTCTATTGATCTTCCTGAGTTGAAGCAAAATTAAGTTACAATAAAATGCGGAAATCCAAGTCCTTAGTTTGATAAGCCTTGACAGGTGTGTGCACCTTGGCAAATGCCTCCCCTAGTATCATTCTGAGTGTTGATATTTCCCTGGAGGCCCTTTGTCCTTTCAAGTCAGCCTTGCTCAGTTCCCCTGGGATGGGAGCATTCAGACTTCTGTGTCTATCTTTGCCTTTTAAAAACTATTTCTAATAAAAGAAATTACACGCTGCCAGGTCTCTTCAATCTGCCTTCTTTTATTTAACACCACTGTGTTAAGACTCATTCATATTTTCAGTTATCTGGGCTTTATTGGTAAAGAACATTCCATCTTATGAACATAGGTAACACACTATAATTAAAAATATCTCCTTTATTGAGAACACACCTAGGTTATTTCTAGTCCAGGCTATTATGAATAGAGCCGGTGTGTGCTTTCTGGCAATTGTTCTCACACGAGTGTGTATTCATGAGTTCATGCTTGCAGGTCCATCCACGGGAAAACCCACCAGTAAAACTCATTTTCTTAATAACACCTTTTCTTTTCTTTTTTTTTTTATTTGTTTGCTTGTTTTTGGTTTTGTCAGTTTTCTTTAAAATATAGTATTTGCCAACCTGGTCTACAAAATCAGTCTAGGATAGTCAAGGCTACACAGAGGAACTCTGTCTCGAAAAACAAAAACAAAGAAAACAAACAAACAAACAAAAATATATATTTATTTGTGTGAGGGTCACGCTACAGAATACATGTGAAAGTCACAGGACAAGTGGTCTAAGCCAGTTCTTTCCTTCAATAACGTGTGTCCTGGGGATGGAACTCAGGCTGCCGGGCAGCAAGCGCTTATACCTCCCGAGCCACCTTACCTGTTCCTCATGCTTGTGGCCCAGCCTGGTCTGGAACTCATAGCAATATTCTCACTTCCGCCTCCTGATTGCTGGTATTATTGGTATGATCCTTCCAAAACTGGCCCTTATTTGGATATTTTGATTATCAAAGGTCTTTCATTTTGGTTAAATTAAAACAAATTGTTTTGGTCTTTGTGGGTTTTGTTTTGCTGTCTTGTTCCCAGAGTCCTTGCCAACACCAAGAATGTAAGAGCACTTAACTCTTTGTTGTATCTCAGACAAGCTATTTCTCTCTTATCATGTGGTCCATGACTAGCTTTGTGCTAATATTTGCTGTATTTCCCACGTGGGTGGAAATGCCTCAATGAAACCCAGTTAACTCATGAAAAACTCAACCCAGACACCAAGTACATGCCCTCATCTGGTTCTGTGTTGTCCAACAATATCATTACAAATACTTTCTCTCCATCTCTGGATTGGCTGCCACCTTGGTCAAGAGTTGACTGGCAGAGATGGAGGCCACCTGCTCTGACAACTGTGCTCTGCTCCCATGGTGACTTCCTGTGAGCCACACAAGACAAGGATTCACATAGTTGTTTCCCTACATGAGAAAAGGTCCCTCTCTGCTGCTAAGGCTGGTCCCAGACTTGAGATCCTTCTGCCTCATTCTCCATAGTGCTGGGGTACAGATGTGTATGTACCCCCATGGCTTAAGATTATTTTAGCTATTGTAAATTTACAGTTCCACGTAGACTGTATAATTAGTTTATGTACTTGTTTTTAAAAAGTGCTTCTGAGATTTTCATTGCTTTTACTATCTTGATTCGAAAAAAATTATATATGCGAATCTCATTTCTATATATTCTTTTAAGTTTGTTTCTTTTAAATTTTTGTTTGTTCATTCATTCACTTATTCTGTGTGTGTGTGTGTGTGTGTGTGTGTGTGTGTGTGTGTGACTTGTGGGTGGACCCCTCTTATGTCAGGCTTTCATTCAAATGGTGGAATGGGCCTGAGTAAAATCCAGGGTCATAGTGCTCAAGAAGAGTCCCCGGGCTCTGATTCCAACCCCCTTGCTCTTCCCATCGTTCTGTGCAGTCCTCATATCCTCACCTGCCCGTCCTGTTAATCATGTTGCACTTGGCTTCGAGGGACAGAACATGGGCTAAGCTGGGGTCAGCTCCTACTCATCCCCGTCTCTCTCATCTTCCCCCCCTACCTCTCTACATCTTTGTCTCCACACGTCTTCATCTGTCTTCCCTTTTCTGTTCCTTTCTTCTTTCCTTTCTCTTTCTTTGATTTTCTATTCCTATGTTCATGGCTCCATTTAGCAAAATGCTCAGCCACTTCTGCTTACTTGTGTTATCCTCCGAAGCCCTTTTCTGTCCTCTGCACATTCTTTGCTGAATTCATGTGACAGAAGTGAAGGATCCACCTCCCCAATGACAAAACATTGCAAACATGACAAAACATTGACTGCATTACTGGAGATTTACTATATACTCCACAACTATATCTTCTATAGACTAAGAGAGATCAAAATATTTACATATACTAAACAATCTTCTAATGATCATCTCCCCACAGGGGCTTGTGGTCCAGCGTTTCACCTAGGCGATAAGATGCTGGAATCCTAAGAAAAGAGCAAGAATGTGCACATTCATCATTTACAACAAATGCAACCTTTATTTGTGAAAACATTTCATTGACATTGTATTTATAAACATTTCTTTAAAATAAGATTATTTTTTACCTTTCCATGGGTCACATGTTCACAACATTTACTCACTATCCGCTGACATTTGGAATTGTGGAATATGTCATACACAGAAGAGCATTCTCAATCGGGAGACCTGCAATAATTTTGGTGATATGTGTGTGTCTCTGAATTTCTCATAAATTAACTTTGAAATTTTGAAATGCACATAGCTTGTAAATGAAGACTTCACAGAGGTAATGTCTCCATCTGCAATATAGGTGGAGCATTCATACCTGCTATTGATGGAAAATATCTTTAGAGACTTTCAGACAACCTCAGCGTCAATCTGTTCTGGTTGGATCTTTACAATTTAGGATTGGAGATATAAATCACTATGTTTCATTCGGTCACCTTTTGTAGAACTTATTTTATTTTTATTTTGTGTGTATGTATGTGTGTGTGTGTGTGTGTCTGTATGTGTGTATGCATTCTTGTGCTGGTACCTTCTGAGGCCAGGAGAGGGCATCAGATCCCCTGCATCCATGGCAGTTGCAAGTGGCCTTACAGGTGCTGGGGATTGAATTCCAAACTTTTGCAAGAGCAGTGAATTCTCATGGGCATGAAGCCATCCCTCTAGTCCCACATTAAGAGGTCTTGGGTACTCTGGAAAAGCCAATAACACATATGAACATTAAATTTCCAGAAGAGATACAAGGTGGGTCCCTGGCATCAGTAGTGTCTTGTAGTCAAGTTGTTTTAGCACTGCTTCCTAGGCTGCCCAGTATTCATGATACGTTGGCCAGAAAAGGACAGACAGGGCTTACCAAATACTCCAATGGAAGTTCAGTATCACTTCCAGACTCACCTCACAAGTTAATTATATTAACATAAATGATGACCATACAACTTAAGAATTTGCATCTTTAGTTAAAATAGAGTATATCTTACTATCGTTGTATTAAGGTCTCTATTCTTGTGATAAAATCATGACCAAAAGCTACTTGGAGAGGAAAGGATATTTTTCAGCTTACAACTCTCAGGTCATACTCCGTTGCTGAGAAGCCATGGAGAAATGTTGTTTCTTATGAATTGTTCCTCTTAGCTTGCTCAGTTTGCTTTCTTCTTTATATACTCTAGGACCACCTGTCTAGGGTTCCATCAATCATTAATCAATGTAGCACCCCACAGGCTTGCCTATGGGCTAATCTTTTGGAACCATTTTCTTAATTAAGATTCCTTCTTCCTCAACATGTCTAGGTTTGTGCAATGTTGACAAAAATCAACCAACACAATATCTACTGTCTATATATCCATCTATTATCTAGCTATATCTTTCTTTCTATCTAATCTATCATCAATATCTATCCTCTATTATACCTATCATCTTTTTATTATCTATCATCCATCTTTCTATTATCTATCAATTATCTCTCTATACTTACCTGTCGCTTATCTAACATCCATCATCTATTATTATCATTTGTCTCTCAGTTATCAATCAATCAACCAATAATCTATGTACATCTAGTTATCATCTATTTTTCTATCCACTAAACTGGCTGTTTCCCATTTATCTGTGTTGTTTGCTAAACAATTTGGGGATTTATAGTAAATATAGTAGATCAGATCTTAAAAAGTAAAATTACAATTAACTTAAAAGGAAAGGCTTCAGAACCAATTGTGTTCTGAAAACTTAAAACTGGTTCTCAAAAAGTACATAAAAATCTTTCTAATGATGTGCATAGTCAGAACGTATTTATTGTTGTTATCAGTACCCTTTGAGCAAACATTAAATTATATGAACCATTAAGCCTGTGGGCAGAGGGTGGGGGTATACTAAATCTTGAGTTGCAGAGGTAACTCTTAGTTTATACTTTATATCACCAATCATGATTTCAGATCAGAAACAATAATGCCCACAACCCTGACTTATTAACTGTTAGTTATTTTAGTTGAATTTCGCCATCCTATACCCTCTGCTGGAAACTGTGTTGATAATTCCTCCAAGAGCTGATAGCAGGTAAACCTTCTAAAAATGTGTTCTATGGACCTTAACTCAGCACTCTTTTTTTCCCCCTTTCTGACTTGGAAAAGTGCAATAAGTGTAGTTTCTGGCAGTGTCTTTTTGTACTCAGAGGGAGCAGTGTGTCTGCAAGTCTCCTCAGTGGGTCTCCAATTTTTACTCTCCTCCTTTGTGATTCTATAAAAAGGCTTGCATAAAGTGCTTCCTCAGAGGTTCCAAGTGTGGCTTAGCCTTGGATGCATGCAAATTGTTTAAGATCCTTAAATATTTAAATATATTCTGCAGCAGTCTGACTGCAGCACGGTGACTGAGGCCACTGCCGCCTTATCTAGAATCTGCAAAGCTCCCACCTAAAGAGCTATCATTAGGCCTGGAATATTCCCAGCTAGCCAGCACAGCTTTTGTATTACATATTTATAGCATGCAGTAAACTCAGATTTGCTTTCAGAACTGGAGGGCGGCATGAGAAACACATAAAGAGAGTGACCCCATCAAGGCAGCGAGACAGAGAACTAGCCTCATACGTTCAGGAAAAAGGAGGGATGTGTCCATATAGGATTCCTCCACAACAGGGTGAGGGGAGTTCTGAAATAGAGAAGCCATCATTCAGTCAGTTTTATTATTGTATTTTATTGAACTTTGCGGTCTACTTAGTGAGTTTGAGGGGGGTAGAGGTGGCCTGTAATCTTTCAAGCACTAAAACGTCTCTTTTCCTTTAAAGAAAGGTCTTGAAAGTGAAACTTTGCCTCATGATGGAAGACTTCTATCCATCCCTACACAGTCTCAGTAGGGTATTCTACTAGCTCACCCACACACTACTCTCCAGATAACATGGTCTTGGTGTTCTTATAGCCAAAAGTTGGTGACCATGCATTCCTTATTAGCCTCACTCTTCAAGGTCTAACATCAAGATGCATGGCAAAGCACACAGGCATAGAAAGCATAACTTTCAGGAATGGAACCTGGCCAGGTCAAACCATTTCTCATGGGCAGCAAACTCAAGTGACACCAGCATCAGGACCACATGTAGACTTGGCAAGTGTGTAGCCACCTTAGGCTGAAGCCCTTACCCTTTGTTTCAGTAGCTGCTTCCTGTTGAATCAGAAATCTTCCCCCGCTCCCCACACACACTAGGTTCATTTACATGACTTTGAGTTTAGGTAATTAGTTGTCCAATATGAGTCAAGATAGAATCATGATCTAATGATTCAGACAGGAGTACAGAGAACTATCAGAGGATGGGAAGTTTAAGATATCAGTTTTATAAAGCTCCTCTTTCAGTGTATTGCAGTGTTTGATGATTTATGAACATATTGATCTTAAAATAGTGATGATAATAATAATAATAATATTATTATTATTATTATTTGCGTGTGTGTGTGTGTGTGTGTGTGTGTGTGTGTGACGGGAGAGAGAGTGGTGGGGTGCATTGAGCTTATTGTGTCTCTGTTAGAGCTGGGCAATTATCAACCTCTTGAAAATCAGAGCTCCAACTTCTTTAGGCCTTTACACTGTTACTGATCCTCACATAGTTCTCCACTTTATGGACAGTGTGCTATGGAAGCTACATCTTTAGAAACATGTGGCTTAATACTCATAATAAATATCTGCATTCTGTCCATCACTTATTATATCTATCTACCATCTATCATCTACATTTCATGTGTCTATCATCTATGTATCAATCACCTATATGTCATGAATCTATTTATCAATCTATCAATCAGTCGATCTATCTACCTATCTATCATCTATCTATAGCTACCCACTTACTCATCATCTATGTATCTACCTACCTACCTATCATCAACTATTTATCTGTCATCTACTCACCTACTTTATCTATTTATCATCTATCATCTATCTACATATCAATTACCTATCTCTACCATCGCTCTATTCTTCTATTTTTCCATGTTCTATGACTCAAGTCTGTGATATCTTCAGTAATGAGTTCTTTACATCAAGTTCCTGTGAGTAACCAAGTGCAATTCAACAGCCTTTAATGCTCGAGGTTCCTTGGGAAGCCATTGGCCAGCAACTCAAAAAGAAGAAATACATTTCCATTACTGAGGCTTTTATTTACTAGCATGAATTATCTAATTAGAAGTTGGTCACTTCTGCTTTTGGAAACTCTACCCCCATCTCTCTCCAAGTGTGTATATTTGTACAGTAGTAACTTCTACAAGTCATCCCTTGCATATTCCTCCCCATATTCCCTCCTCTACTCTGCCTTCTATTTCCACCTCAATTTCACTCTTCCAGTTTCCGTTGATTCATTGTACTACTGTGCTCTATCTCCCATTATTTGAACAACACTTCATCCCCAGTATTATAGCTCTTGACATACACTTTAGAAAGATTTAAGATCATAAAGTATTCCCATTGAGTGGATAGCAGAGGTCGTGCCTTCTAAATCATCTACTAAATACTAGTGGAAAAATCACATTAGTCTCAGAGACAATTTAAAACAAATAAGGAAAGAAAAGATAGCAGTAAAAATCACACTCAAGGGGTTAAGAGGAAGACAGGATGCAAATCTGGGTCAAAGAAGGTTAATTGCAGACCAGACAAATGGATTCACCTGGTGCCCATGCTGGTGTGGTCCTGGTCTGTGTAGGAGGACTCGTGTGTTCCTGAGAGACACGAAAACAGAAGATGCCCAGGTGGAGGCTTAGCCTCTGATGTGTGTGGTATGTGTAGATGGAGGACCAAGAGCAGAACTGGCCCGTAGGCATCTGCCATTTTAATGTAAGAGCACGTGTTTTAAAAGTTTACAGAATCCATAGTTTAGTTACCACATCACTCACCAAACTTGGCTCTGAACAGCTTTTACCATTTCCAAATCAAAATGTATTTCTAGAGAGGAGTTTACAAACTGCCAAGGTCTCTCATGTCCCTTAATCTCCTCGAATCCCAGCTCCCTCATATGTAAAACTCCAGCAACAACAAGGGCTAACCCACCAAGCTGAAGCAACCAACCAGCAGAAATTAAAAGATGACTTTCAGGCATTGGATAAATAAATGAAGATTATACTTCCCTCTGTACAGACCTGGCACAGTGTGGGCCCCGGGCTTGTTTACTTTCATTCCATTGAATGTGCTGAGGATTTGAAAAATGCTAAACTACAAACTTTAACAATGTTTTCAACCACATCACAGTTAATAGGAAGCGGATGCTGCAAGGGGCCACCAGTCTATAGTGACTAGCACTGCTGCACAGTCTTGTCCTGGTTCCTGCAAAGCCACCTGACTGTGTGTGCCTCAGTAAGCTGTTAAATTAATGAAAGTAGAAGGAAGGCAGAGGAATCACAAGTTCAAGGCTAGCCTAGCTTCCCAGTAAACTCCAAGCTAGCATAGGCTATGTAGAATGATCTTCTCTCTCAGACTCGAATCTACCTCAGTGATCAGTGCCAGAACCTAACATCGATAAGATCCTCTCACTTCCCAATAGCACACACATACACTAACATACATGCACACACATACACATATGCACACACATGCATACTGTCCTGATGTTTTGTCAACTTAACACAAGCAAAAGTTATCTGAGAAAAGGGATTCTTAAGAAAATGAACCCAAAAGGTCATTCTATAGGCAAGTCTGTGGGACATATTTTGATTGACGATTCATTTAGGAGTGCTCAGCCTGGTGTGAGTGGTATCACCCTGGGCAGATGTCGCTGTGTTATATGAGAAAGCAGGCTGAACAAGCCATTAGGAACATGTCCTCTGCTTCCATTCCCGCCTCCATGTTTCTGCCCTTACATCCCTCAGTGATGTGATCGAAGAGTTGTAAACTGCAATGAGCTCTTTCCTCTGTCAAAATGCTTTTGGTGTTGGTGCTTCATCACAGAAATAGAAACCTTAACTAAATCATACACATGCACACACATGAACACACACACAGTGATCCTGTTATAACACTATGTTATCTGTACGCCTACTCACAACTCAGTGCACTGTGTCTGAGTCCCAACAGAAAGTCCTTGGAACATGAGATGATGTTAAACATCAGTTAAGCTTTTCATTAAGACAAGGATACACACAAACCCCCATGGCTACACTCATATGTTCGTAGTGAGCATTATAAAATACACCAAATACTTAGGGTAGAGTCAGGGCACACTTTTTCTATAAAGGTTCAACTTAACACAAAACAGAAAAAGGCCATGATTTCCCTGCAGGACCCTGTGGGAAATTAACAAACCCGACACACAATATTAAGACATTTCACTAAATGCCAAACATGCTATAGGCAACTTTTATTTTTTTTAAGTTATGGAAAAGTAATTTAGGTATTGCTTTTATGACCATTTGACACCTTCCTTTGCCAACCCATGGCTAAACTTTATTGATCACAAATCACCATAAAGTTTTCCTCTCCGGAGCTCAAGCCCACATTAAGGCATTCGTGTCCCCTAGTGGGTCAGTTACAAGGTCACGTGTTTCTCACATGCTGCCTACCAGGGAGGGGTTCAGCCTTCCTGCTGACCTCAGTTCCTCATGGGAGACCATGGTCTGCTCCCAGCCTTATACTCCTTCTCCGGCCTATACCTGATTAGACTGTGTGAATATTTTACTTATATACTATTTTCACATTTTTCATCATCAATATCAGAACTAAACACAAGTGATTTGGGGTTACAAGAGATTTCAAGAGTCAAAGCCACATAGTAACTGGAAATATTAGTACATAGGGTAGAGAAAAATGCCCTTTATTGTTGCAGTTCGTCCCTCATATAATAACGGTGGTTAGGGATATAACATATGGACTGAAAGTCTACTTGCTTCGCATTTGATGAAATATTAAGAACACTTCTGAATATGTCATAAATATTGAGTTATTACAGATCTGTGAGTTATGCTAAGTACAGTTTAGATCTATCTGTCCTTGCTCTTGTCACAGTTATTACTGTGTGTCATGGAAACACTTTAAATTTATGGTTAAGCCTGTAAGCCTTCTACTTAAACATGTTATTAATTTTTAAAGCTCTGTTTGAGAATAATCACATATTTGTTTCCAGAAGCGAAGTAAAAAGGGATAAATTTGCAGCTAAATTAGAGCAGGTTCTACGGGAACTTGTTAGAAGGTTGTTGAATGAGATATCCGATTATCCTGAGGGACTTCCGTGTAAGGGAAAGGGACTTTGATATTTATTTCCTGGAACTTTTAGGGGAAACTTATGCTTGGAGGGTCATTTATTGCCCAGAGAGAGAGAGAGAGAGAGAAAAAAAAAAAAACCAAGAGTTCAGAGAATGGAACAGGAGTGATGTGCTGGGTGGGTCCCAGTTCTCCTCAGTTCACATGTTGAGTCTCTCACCAGTGTCTCAGACCCTCTGGGTGGACAGTACTTGAGGACAGTCATCTTGGACTTCTTGTCCTCAACACAGTGAGAAAACATTGAGCTATGGTTTCAGTTCTGGTCTACAGAATGGGTTTGCTATGGCAGCTTTAGAAAACTCACTCAGGTGGTGGCTTGTTGGAGCTGTTGGCGATCAATGTTAAGCTCTGACTCCTCGGGTTTATACTGACCTCTTTGAAGACTTGATCACCAGTACTTGTAGTGCTCTCAGGTAGTGAGCTTAGACACAGCGTGTGGCAAGAAGCATAGGAGGTTCAGCCACCGCCCTACTCAGAGAGACAAACTAACAGCTGACACTTCTAAAACCGATGCTGGCCTTTTAAGAAGGCACTGCAACTTCAGGTTAGCGTGTGTCTGCATCGGGGGGGGGGGTGGGGGTAGCTACAGCTTCACACTCACCAGTTTTTGGACCCCAGGGATGCCAAGCACCCACTTCATCATTTCCTCTGTTCCAAATCCATGCTATATCTCAGCATTTTCCTACAAACTCACTGAGATGCCTAGCAACCCTGGGGAGGCAGGCCCCATGGCTGTTGACCACAGAGCATTGCATGGTGGCTACAACATTCAGGGGAGGTGGCAGGGATGGGAGGGAGCCAGGAAATCTGGCACACAGTGGCCACAGTGGCTGCAGCCTGCTGATGTCTCTTCTTAGACATTTATTTGCCAGGACGATACTTTCCTACGCATTCCTGGTATGTGGGTATCAGAGGATCTCCTTGGCCTTATCTTCCAGGGGAGGAGACCTAGCATGAGGCCCTTGTACAATCAATCTCTCAACATCTTTCTAAGAACTGTAAACCAGGCCTTCAGCAGGGCTTGGTTTTATCCCAGCCTTTTCAGCCCTTGGCTGGGTATCCTAGTACAAGATACAGGAGGAGCAGAGAACAGATCTCTCCTATAGCATGCACTAAATGGCCTCCAAGGGGTAGACAATGCCGAATGCATTTCTCCAATGCATCCCTGGTATCCTGTAGCATGTGGGGTGGGGCAGCTGCTGGTGTGACTTCCTGGCCTAGTCAGGCATAGTGCTTGTTCACTCTCTTGAACATTGCAGGTTTGGCTTTCCATGAGAAACACAGTACGGTGGTTGGATGTGACAGGCCCTCTAAAATCTCACAGAGTGACAACCCATTGCATTATGATGTCAGAGAGGACTTCTAAGAAGCAATGGGCTCCTTCTGGGGCCAAGCTAATGGGGAGGGCACCCATCTATCGATGAGCTCATCATTTGGTTTTGGTATTAGAAGGTGGTGAAAATTATCATGTGGGACCCAGTTGAAGGAAGCAGATCACTAGAGTGTGTCCTTGAATGATATGCCCTATTCTTGGTCATGCTCCACCTTGGCTGGCTCCCAGCCATTATGAGTTAGTTGAGCAGTGTTGTTCACCACTCCAAGCTTGCCACGACAGTCATCTTCAGCACAAGCTATCAATGGGGCCAAGGAACCACAGACAAAAACTTCTGGAACATTTATTTAAAATTAATATTCCTTCATTTAAGTAGATATATCAGCTATTTCTCACACTGGGAGTTAAAAGCTCAATAGTCCACTAACGTATTTAGAAGGAATTCTCTTTTTAACATCAAGGTTGTTCAGGATTACACACAGGCACACACACACACACACACACAAACACACACACACGAGAGAGAGAGAGAGAGAGAGAGAGAGAGAGAGAGAGAGAGAGAGAGAGAGACAGAGACAGAGACAGAGACAGAGAGAGACACAGAGACACAGAGACACAGAGACACAGAGACAGAGACAGACAGAGAGAGACAGAGACACATACATAGACACGTATAGAAACATTCACATAGACACATATATGTATATACAGTGGCACACAAATTTACAGAGAGCACATATAGAGACAAACATACATGCACAAAGACACACAGATACAAACAAACATAAGTTCATACATTATAACAGAGAGAGACATGCACCCAAACACACATGTGCATACTCAGATGCATATTTATATTCACTCTCATACACAGACTCACATGCTCACCACAAAGATTCACCCATGCACCCACATGCACTGGCTCTTACCCTTCCTTACCATGTTACAGGAAAAGCTGCTCAACATGCCATGACCCTCAGTGAAGTCCACTCACTGCCATCCACATGCCTTCATTGACTGTTGTGTAGTGTGTCGGGTAGAACACTAGCTTCTAGGTCTCTGCTGGGCGGCAGTACTATTCCATTTGCAGCTACTGACAAGCAATGGGGCTACGACAAGAAGATAGTGGGCGGGTGAGACCCATCATTTCACCATGTTTCCGTTTCAATCACAACTCTTTCCCTCTTCAACATTCTGTGAAGTCAGGGTGTCTTCTTGACATTTATGTCTGTGTTGCCTTTTAAAGTGCCTCTCAGTGTAAGACTCATGTGTATGTGGTTGTGTGTGTTTACATGTGTGTATGCACACGTGTGTGTGGGTGTGTGTATGTGTGTGTGTGTGTGTAGGTCAGAAGTTTGCATTAGGTATCTTCCATTGTCTCTCTCCACTTGATTTGCTGACTCTCTCTCTCTCTCTCTCTCTCTCTCTCTCTCTCTCTCTCCAAACCTGCAGCCCATCAGTTCAGCAAGGGTAGCTCAGCCCTGGGATCCCATGCCTCTGCCTCCTCAGCAGTAGAATTACAGTCAGCCTGGTTATTCCTGTAGATGCTAATGGTCTAGATTCTGGCCTCAGGCTTGCAGTGTTGGCCCAAAATTCTGATTTTAGCTCAAAGTTTTGCTTCTTACTGCATCTCTTGTTTAGCTCTCTTGCATTGCTTATTTGGCCAGGGGGCTGATGCCACTGTCATTGACCCATAGTCTAATTCATGGGGCAAAGCAAAGCCTCTACTGTCCTTAGCTGTTTTTAAATGATGACACTCCCCCTCGCTCCCCAACCCCCGATTCTGGACAGCAATTGCCTTTCAGGTTGACTTGAGCCTCATAGTTTTTATTGTACATGATGCCATTTTCTTGGGCAATCATCAGGCATATATTGTAAAGAAATCACACCATCTGCTTGAGGGTTGTTACAGTCTACCCTTGATTCTTGCTGTTACCATTCTGAGTTATCATACATTTAAAAAAATATTTCCAGGAACGGAGATTGTTAGTCCCCAATTACAGCCATTTCTTCACTGTGGTTTTATGTGATTTGATTTTATTTTCAAAATGTCTGTTTATATTATGCATGAAATCACTCCACATGCCTCTGGGATTTGTGTGATATGGGGGCAACTAACTGCTTTTGTTGGGGTCATTGGTGAAGTGATATATTGTCATGAAGGAATTAGGGATCATTTTGAAAATTGGCCTCCACTGCTACTTGTGCACAGTGCGGATCTGGAACGGTGTTGGCAAGTGTCTATTGTATTGTAACGTCAGGCGTCTGCCCCATTTACAGGCCACGTTTCTGGTTGTTTAACACAAAGATTACCTTCCTGCTTGGGTCCTGAGGCTAGAACCTGAGCTCCTGGGGCCTTGAAACTGGAAAACGTGAAGGTTTTCCCCATTTCTGACTGTCACAGCTGCTTATGATGGGGTTGAGTTTGACAGATATAATGGGATGAGAAAAAAAAATGAGTACAATCCGGAGAGGTTGGGGAAGTTGAGGAGAGCGTGCCAAAATGATACAAGATTTGAACGTAAATCCCCTTGAGAGAAGCTTAAATGTATTTTGCTTCAAAAACTGTATCTGAGGGTAGAGTTAATCACTGTAGCTGGGTCTGTGTAACAGACTTCAGATGGTTGGGTCTGGAAGAAGCAAAAATGAAATTGTCTATTTAAGGATGTTTTCAACCACAGTGCGTTCCGTTTCAGGCTTAAGCCAAACCACAGTCTCTACCTCTCCCTAGCTGGGAGCCTCCGCTCCAGTGGTGAGTGTTTGAGTTAGGAAAGATGATCACTCCCCTGTTTTTCTTTTCCAATTAAAAACACCCATGCTTACTTTCTCTTTGAAAAGTTATTTTTTAAGGGTTGAGAAATGTCTAGGTGTTTAAGATGGCAACTGCTCTTGCAAAGGAGCTGGTTGGTTCGCAACCTCTCATAATTCCAGCTCTGGAGTAGCCAACCCCTCTTCTGTCCTCTGTGGGCACCTGAGCTCATGTGCACATGTGCATTTGCATGTGTTTTCTTTTCTTTTCTTTTTTAGATCAATTGTTGGCTGTAGCTTGCTGATAAGCTATGAGGATTGCCTCATCAAGGCATCTGCAACCACAGTGCAACCTCCAGACCTGTGACTAGGAGGCAAGCATTGTGGTTATGGTGTGGCTAGACACTGGAACAGCAGGCTCACCACAGGTACCATCTATGTAGCTCTGTCAGGACCCCGAGAGGAGGACCATGGGCTCTTCAGCTTGAACATGCAAACTATTGCATCTTTGTCTTTCTAATTGCAAAGTAAGGGGCACATTACCATTCTGAATGTAGCTGGTGGTGGTGAGGCAAGCCATTTTAATTACTGCACACTTGGGAATGGTCTTGCGTAAGATGATGTCCACAGCCCCAACGGTAGTTATCAACTTTAGCTTCCTGATAATTCAACACTTCGGACATCACAACTGACTATAAGACTGATTCTTAAATTCTTACCAATCTTAAATCACATGTAGCATGCTCCCGCCCTGCCCTGTAATTAGAGTCAATGGCAACAGCAGGGCCTGTACTCTACCAGCACAGTTCATGCTAAAGACGAAGCTCACTCCAATCACCATGGTCCAGTGATCCTACCCCTGAAATGTAAAATTAAGAGTCCCAATGAACAGGTAGGAAGTTACTTTCCTGGTGAATGTGAAAGGGGCTTGAGAATGACATCACTTACTAGAGGAACAGTTGCAGTATTCATTGCATGGCATTTGGAAGGTGATGCACAAAACATCCAGAATGGCATAAATGCTAACTCCAGGATAAAGATGGAAGTGGAGTGGTAGGCTGGGCCATCGCTGCTTCTTCCTCTAAGAAGCAACTCAGTTATGAAGCCAACATCATACCCATAAGAATCATTTTCCAAACCTCTAAAGAGATAGAGTGGATCCATCCAGCAGGAGCACTCACCTTGGTGGTGCTGCTGGTGGTGATGGTGTTGGTGGTGATGATGGTAGTGGTGATGATGGTGTTGGTGGTGATGGTGTTGGTGGTGATGATGGTAGTGGTGATGGTGGTAGTGGATGGTGGTGGTGGTGATGGTGGTGGTGATGGTGGTGGTGATGGTGATGGTGGTGGTGTTGATGGTGGTGGTGGTGGTGTTGATGGTAGTGGTGGTGTTGTTGATGGTGGTGGTGATGGTGGTGGTGGTGGTGGTAATTGGTAAAGGACGATGTTCCTGGTCTCTTGTAACTATAGCTCAAAATACATCCAATTGCAGAGGTACCTTGAAAATCATTCTTTAGGCTAAGTCTGTTGAGCGTCTGACATACTTTATGCAAACCTGGACTCTCAGTCTGAAGCAAGTTTGGGCAGGACTGGTGTCTCGGCATGACACAGGTTCCCTTCTACCCTGTTGCCATCATGGCAACAGTTATGTGCCTCCTGCCAGGGAACTATCTGGGAATGTCTCCGTAACGGTCAGTTTTAGTAACTTGACACAATCTCAAATCATTTGGGAAAGGAGTCTCAATCAAGGATTTTCTGGATCAGGCTGGCCTCTGGGCATTATCCTATGTTAGTTAAGTGATGCGGGAAAGGCATTATCCCACTGGGTGGCACCATTCCCTGGATTCGACTTCTGGGTTTTGTGAAAGTGAGAGAGTGAGTGGGTATGCATGCTTTTCTTCTTCCCTTGTACTTGGCTTCTGTGACTGGCTGCTTCCCAATGCCTGCCTTGATTTCCCGCAACTGATAGATTTCAATTTGGAATTGTGACTTAAACCTTTGTCCCCTGTGTTGCTATTTCCTATGGTCCTTTAAATCAATGAAATAAGAATGAAACTGGGAAGCTCTCCCTGGGGTATAAAGCCACTCTGGGAACATCCTCATCGACACGATAAGAAGTGTGCCTCCTAGGTGACTCCCAGTCCATTCAAATTAACGTGGGAGAACAATCACCACACAATGCACTGTTAGAGTTAGACTCTATCTGCTGAGTTTGGTTCCCCAGGTGCTAGGAAGCATCTGGCCATCACTTAGGTTTTATTTCACAACAGTGGGAAGTTTTTCATTACCCAAAATCATCATGGTGATGTGACCAATGTCACTGTAGTAGAGGCATCACAAATGTCACCATGGTACAGGCATCACTTGTGAATGTTCTTCTCTATCATCTGCCTTGCTTTGGTTCATGGATGCATCTGGAATGAGAAAAAGGTGGTTTCTACAAAAGTGGAGACCAGATATCCACCCCTCAGTACATTGCAGATAGTCTTCTGTTGGTACCTGTTCCACATAAACACATAACAAAACACACAAACAATAGAAATATTTCATCACGGCGTGCAGCTATTACAAATGTTATCTCTGAGAGCTGGATATTCTATAGCATTGGTCATGACCACAGACCTGCTCCCTAGAGCAGAAGGTTTTGGTGTCTGAGCCTCATTCCAAATTCCCACTTAAGAGACCACATCTTGCTCCAGATCCTCTATTAGCCTTCGTGGTCCTCAAGTCGGCTGAGCAGCCCCAGTATGGTGCCATCCACCTGCTCTGAGTTCCTTGTCACCTAGGCAATTTGTCTCCAGCTTGACTTTTTGGGTGCCTTTCCAGTGCCTGCCAGTGAGACCTGTCTGCTTCAACTGCTCAGCTTGGAGAAGACAACAGCTTTTAAAGGCAGATCCTTAGTTCAGCCAAGGGATGTGAGTGAGAATTTAAATCAAATAGCCAAAGTGAAGCCAGACAACACTGGAGCCTGGAGGTCGTTAATCATTCACAAACCCTCATGGGTGCTCAGAGAGGATTTCTCAGGCGGCTCACCTGGAAAGAATGCTCTCTGCATAAAACTACACTGCTCATAAAAACTCCCTCTAGCTCCCTTTGGCAAACACCCAGAGCCAAGCTGCATGCCTGAGGAGGGATGTGTGGCACAGGGTTAGCTTCAATTTCCCACATTATCATGCGGCAACAACTGTTTGTTTTGCATTTGGCAGTGAATGTTTCACTACCTGCAGGTAAAAAGGGTGCACCCATGTTCAACTCAATAAAACATACACGTTCTGTTTGCCTCTACCTTAGGAGGTAATAATGTCATGGCATAGCTCTTGTTTGGTAGCCTGGGACAACACAAACTGAGAGTCCTTTTAATAGTCCATTAGATAATGTTTGTAAAAGCCTGGTCTCTCTGACAGAGGCAAGCTTGGCTTCAAGCCTTTAGCTTCCCTGTACCAGCACTGGAAGTGCAAATGTCAGAGTCTGCACTTACCAGAACCCACCCACGGAGGTTGGCCAGGGTCCCATTCCTCACTGGCAGCCTGGGTGCTTTCTGGACCCACAACGCAGCTATAGTGGGCACACTTTAGGGAGAATGTTATCAACAGAGGCAGGGTGTGTAATGGAGAGCAGCAGGGAGGAGTTGGTTTTATTAACCTGATTTTTGCTCTGTAAATTTCCAGTGAACCTTCTAGGATGAGGAGACACAGAGAAGCTGTGAACATACTAGAGAGCGTGTCTGCCTTTCTACTCAGTTTAGCTTATGGCTGACACCTCAAAGAGATGTCCTTACTTTACCTTACTTTTATATGCTTTCAACTCCCCTTACACTGTGAAGCTGATACACACTTGGCAGGAATCAGACTTCAGATACCGGATTCTGTCCTTTGCCCTGGCTTATAGCATGCAGCATGGCTTTCCTGTGATGGTGGGCACACATCCAATCCTTCTTAGTCCCAAGGCAAACTCAGCTGTGAGTCACTAGAAAAAAAGTCACAAAATTTTATATTTAAAATATACACCATGGGACCAGCACAGGATGCTTGTTCCCAATCCAACGGGATGGGTGTGCGGTAAAAAAAAAAAAAAAACCTGGAGCATTAGTCCAAACAAAACCCAGACATAGCAAAGCAATCCTCCAAAGTTCCAAGCTGTGCATCTTCTGCGCACATGGCACATGACTCCCCTTCACTGTGGCCTCCAGTCCAGCCGCCCTCTGCCTAAGATAATCTTGATTTCTTCCCAGAGCTCCAGCTGCCCATTCTCTACTGCCCATGTCCCTCCTCTGTCTTTGTAGTCACTCCCAGAAGTAATGGTTATGGTCTGCTTGCCACATTCTGGGCTTTCTGAATCCATGTCGACAATTTCTTCCCACAGGCCAATGCTAAATGCCCCTTCACTAGTGCTACAGCCAACAGCCCCCTCTTTGCACCAATTCCCCACCTTCCCAGGATTTCTAAGACTACAGAGATATGCCTGAGAAAATAGTCAACTATAGAGAAAATGGATCTACTGGAGAATGCTGCTGTAAGTTCTAGGTCTTGGCCTCTTAGTCAACGTGTTCTGGATAGCAGTGGCAAGAAGTGTGTGAAATAGCACACTGCTCACCTCATGGCAAGGAGGCAAAGTGAATAAGAAGTGATATGGTCCCCACACCCACCTCAGGAGCATCCCATAATGACCATCACGCAATAGCACCAACCTGCAGACCAGGTCTTCAATACACAGGCCTTTGTGTGTGCTGCTTATCCTTTCTATAACATCAATTATGGCATAGAAATATTAATAGTGTCTAGTTGGACTACATGTCTGGTAGCAAAATAGACTGCTTTTGTTAAGATGGTATGGAAAATGGCTTTTGTATGAAAATTATCTTTTCTTCAAATTATGTGCAGTCCATGTGAGAATCATGATGAAACACACACACCGTTAAACCAACACTTATCCCTCATCAGACAGATTATAGTCTGGGTTTTCTCTCCTTAGCTGTTTGAGGAGACAAGTGACTACAGTGCTTACAACCCATGCCATTGCTTTCCAAACAGACAAAGCCAGTGGGAGGCCCCGAGTCTACACCAAATCTTCTGAATGAACCCTGCTTCCCTGTTCCACCCATCTTGGCACTGTCACAAGGATCAGTCCCTACCTTCTTCTTGACTTCCATGTCCTTAGGAACATGTCTTCTGCCTCCACCCAAGAATGAGTCTCCTGACCCAGAGTAGAGATGGTACCAGATGACCATTTCCTGCCACAGGTAAACTGATGCATTCATGTCTGTTGTCATGGTTTTATGCTCTCATGGGCTATAAGGACATTTCCACGCAGGAAAAATGGTTTCTGCACTATTTTCAAACCATGACCGATGTCCATCCATGCTGAAGTCATCTCATCTTTTCCTTTATTGGCCTTTGTCAGACATCATATCTGCAAGGTCTGTGGACCTTGAGGATGTGATCTGTCATTCCCTATAGATGACTTCTCCAGGGCCACCTCTAACTTTTCTTACCACCTTTTGTCAGATACCTTCTCATACCTGAGTTTCTCACTCTTAGGTCACAGATCCTTTTTCCAGGCTTCAGGTGACGAGAGAACAGCATTACCTCATAACCCTTCCTCCAAAGAGCCCATTGCCCAGCATCTCTGCTGAGGAAGAATGAGCCAAGAAAACTGTCTTATCTACAGATCCTGGAGGTGGCCTGTCATTCTCTGAGACCTACCTCTCTCTCTCTCTCTGACTTCTAGTGACTATGATGTTACCCTGAATTGGAACTGAGCTCCTCGGAAGCAGGATGTTCTAGCACAGGTCTGGAATCCCAGTGCTGCAGGGGTAGATATGAGCAGGTCGCTGGAGCTCACTAGCCAACCACCCCATCTGAATCAGTAAGCTCAAGTTCAGTAAGAGACTCTACAGCAGTGGTTCTCAGCCTTCCTAACACTGAGACCCTTTAATACAGTTCTTCGTGTTGTGGTGACCCCAAATAAAGGGATTTTCATTGCTACTTTATAACTGTAATTTTGCTGCTGTGATTAATGGCGGTCTTAGGTGACCCCGTGAAAGGGTTATTTGATCTTCAAAGGGGTCATGACCCACAGGTTGCAAATTGCTCTAGAGAGTAGGGCATGTGTGCGGTCTCTGTTCTCAGAGCCTGCTCACAGCACCTAGCAGGAGGAGACACTCAGCATAGGGACTCAACTGTCTTGTTCTTTAATGTTCACCAAGTTCAGTAGATCATAGTTTCTCACAGTCCAAGGCTTTCCTGTTCCCACTTCCATAATGTTGCCTTGCTTAACCTGATGCAACAGTTTGGATCTGGTACTCAGGCAAATGCCCACATTGAGGAACAGGAAGTACTTTTAGGCTGTTTCAGGGTCTACAGACATGGACAAACATGTTACTGTTTTGTAGGAGGGATGACCACATGGCTGACACTGATAAAGTCCCAATGACTAGCCCCACATCGAGGCCTCAGTCCTATGAGCTGAACTATCTAGGCATGTGTACATTGTTTCATATAGCCAGAACATCACATCCAGTGAACCCATGCTTGCCTTTAATTGCATAATGTATACACGGTCTTAAACATTAACACTTAATACAAAGAATGTTTGAAGGCAAGCTGAGGATCACTTGCTGGCTTTGAATATTTACTTCAAAGATTTTAAATTATTTTTATTTTTAGTGTTCTGTAAACAGTTCAGTCAGATACACCATATGGTGTGCAAATTTTTACCAAAATTACTGCTTCAAATAAAGCGTTACTGAAGTACATTAATAGGACATCGTTTCTAAGTTTAGCTTGTTTTGTTAATTTATGTTCACTAACGTTATTAACAGCAGACAGGAGGCACAGGAAAAGGTTCAGATCTAGACCAACGAATTACTCCTCTGCTGAGGTGTCCATCAGTTTAAGATGGCAAACGCATGATTGGAGTGGCCAGAAGAGTGCAACAGTCAATGAGGGCCAGTAGGATTGAGGGACCATTTTAAGGTAGACCCAGTCTTCTTTTTCCCTGATGTATATAGCTCTCAAAATAATAGAACTTTCTGGAAGGGAGTATCTTGCCTGAAAAGAGTGATGAGCTCAAGCCTTGTTCCTGCACTTCCTGGAAATGACTACGGAAAATACTGAAATACCAGAGTCTGTGTCTTTTCAGGATGGAAGAAAGACTAGCCCCATGAATGAAAATGCATGCCTGCAGATATAATTGGAATTGTACAATTGGAAGCAGAAAAGGCTCCATACAATCAGGCAAAATTCTTCAGCCTTCGGGCTAAGCTCACAATAAAGCTGTTTTCCCTGCCCCTTCTTGCAGCACTGTATTAACCTGGTTCATATGACTTATTGTGTGGGAGTATGCTCTGAATGGCCAGACTGAGTTCCTTCTGAAAGTCCTTGCCCAAGAGCCAGCAGATAGAAGGGGTTGGTCTTCTCTTTTATTGATGACCTCTGTGTCTTTCAGAAAGTGGAGGTTTGTTCCAAGGATTGGCAACTGATGTAGGACAATGGGCATTTCTTTTTCCAAAGAGTCAGGAACAAGGCATATGGTGTGTGTGTGTATGTATGTGTGTGTGTGTGTGTATGTGTGTGTGTGTGTGTGTGTGTGTGTGTGTGTGTGTGTGTGTGTTAGAATATTACAGAAGCAGATCCTTTGTTCCATGGTGAGAACTTTGTAAAGGGAGATAGGCAGGAAGGTTCTCATCCAATCTGCAGACACAGATCCACGGAGCAACACTGTGCCTTACAGTAAAATAAGATGGGCATGATGGTTTTTACCTGTCAAATACCTCTCTGGATAGTCTTGACAAATGGCTGCCGTGAAAGAAGCTGCTGTGTGGGTCAAGTCAAACTTGCTGATTAAGTGGGATGAGTTCTGGGTGAATGGGGACTTTGTAGAGTCTGTGAAGGTGGACAGGAGGGAGTGAAGGGGCAAGGGGGAGAGGCAGGAGGCAGAGAAGGAAGGGAGGAAGATGGGAAGGGTTATTTCTGTCTGTCTCTATATCTTTGGCTGTAGTTTTAGCAACTGCCAGAGTCTAGAAGACAAACCATGCTCATGTACAAGTCACAGAAGCAACTTAGTTTGCAGAGAGGCAACCGAGGACAGGGGAAGCTTTAGATCCATTAGTGATAGGGTGACCTTTGGGATAAGGACAGGAGTGAGGAAAAAAGGAGAGGAAAGGGGGTAGGCATAAAGGAGAGGGAGGAAGTGAAAAAGGAAAGGAGGAGAAATGAAGAAAAGAGATGGAGAGAGCGAAGACAGAGGCAGGGTGGAGGGAGGGTAGAGGGGAAGGAGCTCTTCCTTTGTCTCAGGCACAGAGCAGCTGCCAGGTCCTGAGCTTAACCAGGGTTCACCTGGACAGTGGAATCTATAAATCCCTCATGTGCTAAAGGAGTGGGTGCCAGGTTTGTGTGCCTCAGGACTCCTGGGCACTAAGGTCTGAGCAGGTGGATGAAAATCTGCATTTATATAGTAGATGTAACCAGAGAGGCAGTCATGAGCAGAGAGTTAGAAGGAGACTCTGACCCCCAGAAAGACCACCCGTTTGGTGACGCCCCTTCATATCAACACAGGTTCTAGTCCTGTGTCAAGGAGTCCATGAGACTGACGATCCATGGACTCTTATTTCATGGAAGAATCTACCTTTCTCTCTGGTAATTGGATTTAATGTTGAACACTCAGGATGCTACTAAGGGCTGGGTGTCCTGACCCCACAAATATATCAAGTTCAGTTCCTGCCCACTGCAGCCATTCCTCAGGGCTGACATACACATCAGGCTTGGAAACTGGGGTGTTGCAGGTACCATCTTGGCTGTGTGAGCATGCTATCTATCAATGAAGAAGATAGCAGCTCCCCCAGGGCAGAGGCAGCGGACCCAGTCAAGTAATTAGTGTATGTATCTTGGGCAGGGGCTGTTGTTGAGATTGATGCTGCTCGTGTTTCTGAAGACACTTGTCTAGCAGTTCACAGCAGTGTTGGGTTCCCACAGGCAGCAGCTCCCACAAAGCTCAATTTCTAGTGTCAGGTGTGTTCTCAAGTCCACCTGAGGCTCTTCCACTACATCTTCATGCATGCAGCGTGCTGGCATGCTCTCAGCCCAGACTGTAGGCCTCTTTCTTGTCTTCAGAGCTTGCTGTGTGATGTGGCTCCCGGGGTGCGGTGGCTCCAGTCCTCTGCTTAGCTGCTGTGTAGTCTGGTGGGGCAGTGACCCCTGCGCGAGAGTCTCATCTGGGGATGATTTGTTTTCTTACTTAGATTATTGGACCGACTTCCAGAGACGCATACAAAAATCTACAGCAGTGATTGTTACAGCCCTGAAGATCTCTCTGGGTGCTGGGATTTCATCCCTGACTTTCATATTTGTAACCCTCTCCTCCTTAATATCCCCTGTGTCTGAAAGTGTGCTCTAACCTCTGACACCAGGAAGTCAGTCAATAAACCCCAGCCTCTTTGATCCAAAGGATTATGGGATTGCTTTTTTATGCAAAGAGAGACATCAGGATAAGCAAACACAGACAGGAAAGGCCCTGAGGAGCACGGGGGCTTGGAGGAGCTGGAAAAACTGCCAGAGAATTTGCAATGCAAACCTCCTGGACATTTGAGCCTCTTCATCAGTTGGAAGAACCCAGATAAGACAGGCCCCTGAGAGGGTGTTCCAGCACTGATCCAGGACACCCTGTGAGGCTTTCCCCCGCTGAGTGACGGGCAGCAGACAGCTTGGGTTTGCAATTCTGCTGGCCATACATAGGCTCACTCCTACTGTATTTCTAAAGGGATGGAGCCCTTGAGGACTGATTATCAAGGTCCCTGGACTTCCTCATCTCAGACTCCTAGAACCCACCCAAGGCATAAACACTCCATCTTGCCGAGATCTGTCACCACAACTCCACAAAGGGCAGTGTCTACATGACTGCAGAAGGCTGCCTGAGAGACCCTAGAGAGAGCTCAGTGTGAGAATTCTCAGGTGCCTAATATAAAGCAGTCCAGGCTTTGGACCACAATCCGTGAACACCCTTGTTTATACTTTAAATTTTCTATGGGGACCTCATACCCCTAATCGTGGTGTTAGCAGAAAATAAACAGCCACTGTACATTGTCTGCTGCCTAAGGAATGACAAGGAGGAAAACTCTATTTGTGTCAAGGGCAGTTATAACATTTTGAAAGTTTTAAATCTGACTTCAGTTGAATCTGGGAGTGAGGAACACGTGGATACACATGACCACAGCTCAGGTCTTGGCAGACAGGATAAATATGCCTCTTCACCTCCACAAGCTTTCTGCTTGTTGGGATGTCTGCAATTTGCTTCAGTGGAAAACACTTGTTTTCTTAGCTGAGATTATGATTTCATAACCCCTCTTTCAGATTCTGGCTATTACAAATATAGTTGAGCAAATGTCCTTGTTGTATGGTGGAACAGCTTTCGGGTCTATGCCCAGGAGTGGTATAGCTGGGTCTTGAGGTAAATCTATTTCCACATTTTCTGAGAAAGGGGCAGATTGATTTTCAAAGTGGTTGTACAAGTTTGTACTCAGACCAGCAATGAAGGAATGCTCCCCTTGCTCCGCATCCTAACGAACGTCTGATATCATATGAGTGTTTGATCTTAGCTATTCTGAGAGGTGTACTTGAAGAATGGATGAAGAGACTGGTACGGTAACACAATGGAATACTGCTCAGATATTAAAAACAAGGAAATCTTGAAATTTTCAGGCAAATGGACGGAACTAGAAATGACCATCCTGAGTGAGGTAACCCAGATCCAGAAATTTATTCACTTATAAGTGGACATTAGCCACATAACACAGCATTACCACATTACAATCCACACAGGCTTAAAGAAGCTAAACAACAAGGGAGATTCTATGGAGGATGCTCAGTTCTTATTCAGAAGAGCAAATAGAATAGACACCAGAAGCAGTTGAAGAGAAGGAACAGGAAGGGAGTCTACCATAAAGGTCCTCTGAAAGACTCCGCCCAGCAGGGGATCAAAGCAAGTGCTGTGACACACAGCCAAACTCCTGGGGGGAGCACGGGGAGTCTTATGGAAGAGCTGGGGGTTAGGAGGACCTGGAGGGGACAGGCGCTCCACAGGAAGATCAAAGGAGCCAATAAATATGGGTGAGGCTGCAGAGACTGCTGCACCAACAAAGGACCGTGCATGGAGAGGACGTAGACCCCCTGCTCAGATGTAGTCAATAAGCAGCACAGTCTCCTTGTGGGTCCCATAATATGGGCAGTAGGGGGTCTCACTGATGTGGACTCTGATGCCCACTTGTTGAACACTTCCCCCTGGTGGGGCAGCCTTGCCAGGCCACAGAGGAAGAGGATACGGGCAGTCCAGACGAAACTTGATTGGCGGGATTCAGATGAGGGAGGGGGAGAGGGCTCCCTTTCTGAGGACTAGGAGAGAGAGGGAGGAGCGAATAGGGAAGGAGGCTAAGACCAGGAGGAGGCTACAATTGGGATGTAAATTGAATAAATTAAAAAATAAAATAAAATAATCCCTGTTGCCATGCAGGGCTTCCTTGTAGTGTGTGCTGAGGACGTGGAGCCACTGAGCACCTTTGAGGATTCAGAGTGGACATGTGTTTCTGTATCGGACACTTTTCTTCATGCTGTGAGAAAAACACCTAACAGATGTCATGTATGGATGGAAGGTTTATTCTCTTCCATAGCCCGAGGAACAGTCCATCACAGCAGGGAGGTCCTGGTGGCAGAAGCAGAAGGCAGCTGGTCACATTGCAGCCACAGTCAGGAAGCAGAGAGAGGTGAAGGCTTGTGCTCAGCTCTCTTCTGCATTGCTTGCTCAGTCCAGGACTGCGGGCCATTCCATGATGCTGCCCAAAGCTAGGAGGCATCTTTCTATCTCCTTCTAGAAACTCCTCCAGAAATATCCCGAGATGTGTTACCCACATGATTCTAGTCAATTAGCTACCATAGGATGCATGGCTTTCTTTATGTTGGCTTCGGCGTTAGGGAATAAGGATGTGTATGTCTTCTTATTTTTTTTTCCAGAGAAACAACCTTCTTATGGAAGCAGGCTCTGTATACCACAGGAATTAGTGGTGGGTATTTTGAGAAGACGGACAGTAGTCAGTGTGAGGAATTTGTGTGTGTGTGTGTGTGTGTGTGTGTGTGTGTGTGTGTGTGTGTGTGTATTTCTGTATGCACATGTGTACATGTGTGTACAGAGGACAGGGGTCAGCATTAGGTGTCTTCCTCAAGGAATGTTCAAGAGGGCAGGACTACACCATTGAAGGGGAGGTGTGTAAAGATTTATAGGATGAGCCAAGCTCCTGTGTTTCAAGTGAATAGGTTGGGATCACGTGGGATTTGGGTTATCTTGGTGATGCCTAGGAGTTCCATATGGGTATGGGATTATCACAATACAGATGAGATGAGTCTGATTGTGAGCAGAACTCCCTTCTTCCACCTAGGAATGGCAGCTGAGACAGAAAAATGCATGGCTCTAAGGAAGAGTCCAGGGACATTGCGAAGGACACAGGACCAAAATAATGGGTGGCTGTGAGAATCCCCATTCTATTGACTCATTGCTTTCTTCAAGGGTGATAAAAACACCTGTAAAAAGAATATGTTTCACCATGTAAAGTGAAAGATCTGGTGATGGAGCTCAGGAATAGAGTGTTTGCCTGGCATATACAATAAATATCTACATAAAAATTGGTATTATCAAATAATTTAAAATTTAGAAAAATTATGTACTTTTGCATAAGAGCTATATTAAGTTTGCATATTATATTAATATTATTGATGCATATGTTACTATTAACCTATTTTAGAATAAGACTGATTTGGTAATAAATTTTATTGTGAAAACCTTCAAAACATGCCAGGGGCTCTTTATAAACATTTGTCTTTATGTAAAATAAATTAATTTCCCAAAAGATCTCAAAAGAAACCCATCTTTAAGAGGAAAACACAAAGAGGAAGATATCCTACTCATTTAAAGTATGCTGTTTGCAAAAGTACCCATCATGTCTCCTGCAAATTGCCACACTCATTCCCAGCATATATTCAATGCATGCTCAAAATCTACCTTTGCTGCCACATAAAAATATTGAAAGATAGTTAAATAAGAACATACACTATAATACTACTTCTGGGTAGATTTTACATTGAACTCATGACCTTATAAAACCATCAGGTACAGGATGACCAGCCTCCTAGCTGCAACAGGAGAGAGAGAGGCATTAGATTTAGAAGCATGGAAACTATCTTGATCTTGAAAGCCCAGCCACAGTAGAAGCTTCTTCCTTGACATTTTTCAGGGTCAATTTTAGACTCTAGCATTCTGTGACATTCATTCAACTCTTTGAAACAGGATCCTGTTTGGATCAGTTTGGAAAAGGAGACTGATGCTTCCTTAGTCACTAGGGTTGGCTTGTGTTACAGATCTGGGTGTCTGCGACCTTGTCTGCAGGTGGGAAGGTCTGTGTGGACACCAGCCTCTGTCCACATCCCAGAAGTGATGCATGTGGGATCTTCTCCTGGAATGGCCTGGAGGCCTGGGCTTGGTGCCGCAGTGTGTCAAGGACTTTGCTGATATTCTCAAAACCAGTACCTTTGATGTATAAAGTCAAAGGGCTGGGAAGTAGTTCAGGTGTACTGTGCTTGCCCTGCATGTGCAAGCCCCCAATGTTCAACTCCAGTGCGTCAACAAAAATGTAAAAAGAGTGAATGTGAGGACTGGTGTGTTCAGTGACTTCTGACTGAAACTGTCTGATATGCTCAAGGGTGCATAGTGAGGGAGGAAGTGTAGAATGCTAGGAAGCCCACGGTGAGAAAGGCAGCCAGTCTGACAATCGCAGCCATCTATCTACCCAGGGTGAGGCAAGCCACCTTAAACAGAAAAGTTAAAAAAAAAATTGAATCTAGACATCATAGATTTATGATGCCCAATTTATACTTGAAGAATGCTATTAAATTAAAATACACAACAATTTAAAATACTAAAAGATAAAAGAAATGACACGATAAGAGCCTGTGACACAGGAAGATGGCTCACAACAGCAGCAGGGAAGACCGTGACTGCTGCTTGTGTGCCTGCTACATTTTATCTTACTGGTACAATTGCATATTTCGCATGTGTTTACTGGCTATCTGCATGCCTTTTTTGTAAATGGAATACATACAGCCTTTTCCGATTGCATACTGAATGTTTTCTTCTGTTCAAGGTAGAGGAAAATACAAATCTTTGTGTCTGATGCTCAATTAAATAAAGTAACAAAATTGACCCCAAATTAATTATGGAGATTGACCTTAGTTAAAACCAGAAACACTCCCTCAACCTTGCTTCATAAATCTTTCTTTTAGTAAGTGCTCCTGAATAAATCTTCATGCCCACGCTAATGCTGGCCCCAATAATTATGCTGTGCTGAGGGAAATAAACAGTGATGAAAGTTTGCATCTTGGGAAATGTATGAGGGCAACCCCTGCACTAGGAAAGTTCTAGATGCAGAACAAGAGGATGGGTCTTTGGCCACTGGGGCTGCTGGCCCTTCATCTTGTTCTTGCTCCCCTGAACTCAGAACTTTCCTCAGAATTATCACTTATAATGACCCAAGTTCTTTCATGTCTTTATGACAAGCCCACTGAGACATTTGACTTCTGTGAGGAAAAATCATTTAAAGGTGACTCCACCTCCCACCTGTAGAGCTAATGGACCAATCAGCATGTGATTTTCTAACTCAGGTTGGCTTCTCACTCACACAATACTCTGCTAGTACATCGGCACTAATTAAACACTTACACTTTCACTTTTGTTGCAAACTATATGCTTGTGAAATTTAAATTTATCAGATGTGTTTCATTGACAGCCACACTGTTAGACCCACAGCTCACATACAGGTTCCTTTGTGCTTTCTATGGTAAGGCCAGCTGCCTCAACCCTTCCTGTGCTCCACTGTCCCACAAGGTCCTTCTAAGGACCCATCTCTAAGTGATCTTGTCACCCTGTGCTTCTGAAAGCCACCTTAGTAGTTCCAGGACCCATGAGCCCTCTCAACCAAGGAAGTCTGCAACACACAGCAGCATTTTACCAACAGGAGTTAATATTTTAGATAGAGAGAATATTCCAAGGTTAGGAGCATTTACTTTCTGCTCTTCCAGAGGACTTGAGTTCACCTCCCAGGATCTACACTGTGGGCTTATAATCTCCTATATCTCCAGCTCCAGGGATTCTGATGCCCCCTTTTGGATTGCACTGACACTAACACAGATGGGTCATGCTCTTACAAACACACACACACACACACACACACACACACACACACACACACACAAATAAAAAATAAAATTAAAATTGTAATCTTATCAATTTCTTCTCTGTAGCGTTAAATCTTGAAATAAATTTGTGTGCTGAATGTTACAGTGTTTCAAAGTCACTGATGTGTTTGGAAATGAACTTTGGTACTACTTGGGCATATTAAGGGTGGTAACAAGCCATTTTGTTTTGTAAAATAGAAAATTCAAATACAATACCACTTTGGATGGGTTGGGACATTTTCTTTGAGAATCCAACTCTTCAGCCTGTCAGGGGCTTGGTCTGAATGACTCAGGGTGAGGTTGTCACTCTTCCTCGCCAGACCATCTGCAAGGCCACTGCTGGTTCACTGGCAAAAGTATTTAAAGCTGCTCATGCCACAGGCCTCTATCCAGAAGCAATGGCCAGTTACTGGGTTGCCCGTCACCGCGAAGGCCATGCTCCACTCCCTTCGCCTCCTCAGCCACCTGCTCAGTGTTGGATGTGATTACGTCCAACTCCGTCTTGGTGAGTGGGCCTCCTTCTGGTTCACAGCTAGTCTGTAGAAGGCACTGCAGCTCATGGTGCTGGAGCGACTGGCCAGATTGGTCTCTTAAACTCTCTGGGTCTCACCTTGTCAAAGGAACCTGCTGGTTGAACCTCAGATGTAATAACGTGTTGGGTAGAGCATGGCCGACTGTGGCATGAACAAGAAACATCAAGTAGGGCAGCACTTCTCCCTCTCTGGGGTCTCTGTGGCAAGTCTGAGGTCTGTTACCATGGGCGTCTTCATCTTTCCATATGTACATACTCATAAAGAGTGCATAGACCTTGCCAAGTTCTAAATGCTTTTAGGGACATCGTGTAAATTATTTCCCAGTACTTAAACCCTTTCAGCTGCCTAAATCACATCATCACGAAATGAGACAAATCTAAGCACTGGGATTTGTGTCATGTTTATTTCTAAAACTTTCAGAGGCATTTCCACCCACATTGTGGTGGAACCTTTGTGGCCCTTATAGTTCTTTCAGTAAGGAAAATCTCTCTTTAAGCAAAAACAAACACATGTCTTCCCAGGCTGCGATGCTGGAGGAGGCTGCTGCTGGTCATGGCTATTGAGCCTCTAGGGCGTGGGATGTGATTAAGTTGTCCTGTCAGTATTGCTGCCTGAGGAGTTTCAGAGCTGTTGGCCTGAAAAATGGATCCTTCCAGTGGCCAGTCATTGTGCATCTCCATCAGCAGTGACATTGACTTCTCAACTGCTTCTTGCTTGGGATGAGAAAGCCTACTCAGGCCTCATACCATTCTTTCTTTCCATCCATCCATTGGAAAGTTAAAAAGCAAAATGCAAAGTGAAGAGATGTTACTAATGTGCACACCGTGAATTCGTGTTGTAAAACAGAGATGGGAGGAAAAGATCCCTTTCAGTAGGTGATGGAAATTGAGGACCCCACAGTAGCTGTGTGACCTATTTGAAGAATTTGATGCTTCTTAGCCTCTGATTTCACATGTGAGAAGAATTGTATATAGACCACACCACATAACAGGAAACGAGAGCCAGGTGATTCAATCCTGAAAGCCACCATAGCTCCAATCCTGCTGGAACATCCTCATCAATGCACAAGGTGACTTAAAAAAAAAACAACAAAAACAAAACAGCCCTGGCTAGAGCTCAGGCCACCTGCTTCCTGCCCTTCTCAAGTGTCGGGCAGGGAAAGGAGATGAGAGGAAAGGGAGCGGCTGAAAGAGAGAAGAGGAAGGCCTGTGCAGTGGAGTGAAGAGAGGGTGTGAGAGTGGACGTGCAGAGAGGAAGACCTCAGAGGAAGATGGAGAGGAGACAGGATGACAAGACTGTGAAAGGAGCAACAGGGATGCCTCTCAGCCCAGCTTCTCAGGACTCAGGAGCACCGCTTACAGCCAGCACCAGATCCAGGAGACTGGTAGGATTCTATTTGCACAGAAGGGGATGAGGCAGAGAGGCTGTGTGTAGACAAACCTGTCTTTCCTGGCAGAGAGGATGCATGCCCAGTGAGAGCTGGGCTGAGCCTGCCTCCTGGCTTTCTTTATGGGGTTGTTTCCCACCCGGACAGAGAAAGAGCTGAGGAGGGAAAAGAAGGCAGGACCTGAAATGTACTGCTTCCCAGTTGGAGGCCCTGCTGCTCTCAGGGTGTTAAGTGTTTAGTCCCTTCCTCACTAGACTTTTAGGATGAGGGTGAGACCAACACTGCAAACACATCCAAATGGAGCTCCGCTTGGTGTCCTCAAATTGATGGCCCTGTGGGGTTTGCTCAGTGCTGCTGTTAAACACAGATACGCTACTCTAACAGGGTCTGAGACTCTGTAGAGATGCCAGCACTTTATTGCGACCACCTAGTATAAGCACTGAAATCTTTTTTCCAGTAGAGGTCCAGGGTGTCCTCAAACTCTCACCCCTCCTGACTTCCCATCCTGGTGCTGTGATCCTGGGCATGTCTCACTTAACCCAGAGTTTTTGACGTACCTCAATAGGCGTGTAATATCAGAAGAACTGGGGGCTCTTCCCCTCAGCATTACAAATGTGGTGTTTTTAAACAAAAACCTGCCATTTCTAACATGCTATATTTTGGGCTTTCCTAACCATTTCTTTCACATATTCAAAACCAAGGGTCTGAGTTGAAAGTGTTAAAGTCCCAAGCACACTATTTCAGCAGGGCTCTTGAAATCACCCATCCATTCTCTCAGTTTGTGGGTGACTTGGTGCTCCACAGTCCCAAAAGCCAGGGCTCCCAGAAACTCGCTAGAAATGGTCCTTAAAAATAATTACAGAAGCAATAGGAAAGCGTAATCAGAAGGACCGTTTAAAAGAAATTATTCAGAAAATATTACAAGCCGGTGCTCTGGAAAGATTCCAGCCCTGGTAATTGCATCTTAATACGTTAGTTATCCCATAATTGTTCAGAGATGAAAGTTTCTTCATAGTTTAAATTCAATCACAGTGTGATATTTTTCTTTATTTAAATGAAGTAAATGTAGCAATTATCACAACATAAAAAAGATGTTTAGTTTTAATCTGAGGAAAAAGTGTCGCTGTTTGCTCTCAACAAAGTTCCCCTGTGCAGATGGCTTCTTTCACACAGCAACTCCCTCTATTTACTGGTGTAAAGAGAAGCCTTGGAAGGATTTGTATGAAACTGGGAAAGTCCATCTTTCAAACAAGACCCGTGAAGCGCAACTTGCTGACTTCCTCTCTTCTATGACCATGTCAGTTTTCGGGTGTCCTTTGTCGTGCCCTCTACCCTGCATGCACAAAGGAGAGGGAGAGTCAGGATGACTGAAGGCTGAGTGAAGGCACACGCACCCCCCATTGGTTGGACTGCCCTTGGGCATAGGATCACAGCTACCAGGTCACCCCTCACCCTTTGAACAATCACTCACAGATGCCCCTGGCCCCTGGGACCTGAAATCAGAGTCTAGGAGCAGAAAAGTTTCTCAGAGGAGACAAAAACACTTGGGATAATGACAAATGACCGGCTCTGCCTCCATCATGGGAACACAGACCCTCAGAGCTGGCAGCGGGTACCTGGCAATCTCTGGGTCCCTTGTCACTCTGAGAAAAGCCAAACATTGCCAATTGTTTAGAAATGTTATAGTAGAGACTATTTATAAATGACTAAACACAAAACCACTTAAGCCCTCAGCTCCACTGCTGGGTGGGGAAGGAGAAGGAGGAATGGCCAAGCTACCGTGTGTGTCCCCTGCCGCACAAGTTCCAGTGTGGGGTTCCAGCCTGGCTGCAACCAGTGAGCCAGCCCTGAACAAAGATGTCATATACCTAGGACCTCAGGGATTCTTGTCTCTAAGAGGCCAATGGTACCATGATATCCCCTCCTTTTCCTGTGAGAGGAAGGGGGCTCAGGAGGAAAAATACTCCTCTTCAGTTTCTCCACAGTGAGAGTGGGGAAGTAATCAGCGATGCCATTCAACAGTGGCCTCCATCAGTCCTAGCATGAACAAGAGGCCACTACTTAGTTCTTTAGTCCTACTCCAGAGGCCTTGACCACAGATAGAACTGAGTTAAAGACTGGAGCACGGTGTGAGGATGCTGGAGTGCCCTATGAGGAGGCTTCAACAGTGAAGGGAGGCCCCAGCTGTGGATGCTCAGGATACCTCCCGGCTCTCCGACTTTGGCATCTACACAGTGTCTTGCAACGCCATTCGTCCACCCTGTTTGATCTCATAGCTGATGCGTACTTTAATTCACAGATGTGTATTTCAATACCAATGATGCAAACCCAACTTGAAAATGTTATTTTGTGAAAAGGCATAAACAGTCATTTTTACTTGTCCATTGGTGGCATATGTCAACCACAGCTAAGTAATGTGGACATGTTATGGGATATTTGTTTGAATGTTAAATAGAGGACAGAGATGGACAACTGCTAGGGTTGGGATTGACCATGGGCAAGATGGTTACATCAGTGTGGGCGTGTTCTGGAAGTTTCTATTTGACCCAAGTGAGGCTTGAAGTGATGGGTACTAATGGATGCTACAGCAAATGCTGGTCCCCTCACCTCGGTTCTGCGTGGTTTCCTTTTATTTTCCTTTATGCCTTCTTCCGTAGCATGTGTTCCCATGGGAGCTGAGTCTTTCTTCTTCTGTTCCTTTATCTGCATTCCTTTCAGTGCCAGGGAGACTGGAGGGCCCTCTGACAAGTCGTAAGTCCATCCTGGCATGTGGTTCTTAGGTGTGCCAAGAAATGGAGGAGAGAGGGGAGATTTAGATCTCAGGATGGGAGTAGGTGACAAGGCAGCTGTCGTTCAGAAATTACCATTTTCCTCAAACAGTGCAGTTGGTTCAGAAAGGTTCTGTGCCACTCATGATATTTCCTGGATGGATACCTGCCCTTCTGTTCCCAGGGAGACCTCACTGATGGGGGTTTACTGAGCGGGGAGCCGAGGGAGAAGCAGGGCCCAGAGAGAGGTCAGGGGTGACTTAGGATTTATGCCAACTGCGTCCTTTCAGAAAAGTGTTCTTAGATAAGCAGCAATGTGTGTGTGTGTATGTGTGTGTGTGTGTGTGTATGTGTGTGTGTGTGTGTGTGTATGTGTGTGTGTGGGGTGCCACTTGCCCTCATCCCATAAAATGTATCTTTAAAAAAATAGTAAAACAAAAGTATGTTGGTCCCAAATGAAACATCAGTTCATGGACAATTTAGAATGAACAGCACAGTGTCCATAGTTAAAGCCTTGATGCTCACTGGCTTTATGAAGAGCAAACCCAGGCTGTTTTCACTTGAAGTGCCCCTGGAGATTATGGAGCAACTGGACCCTCTGGTGGGAAGGAGACACCTTCTATACTAAAGCCAATTTGCTAGAAGCTTCCAGGCTGCAATAGGCCAGCTGTCTGCTCTGGGGATGCCTTTTCTCTAGGCAACCCCTGGTCCTCCTCAGAACCCAGATAACCCTTGGTGGTCCCCACCAGTGGCACCACCATATAGCTCAATAGATTAATGTTGTGCGGGGGACGTTTTCACAGACTCCTCGTCCATTACTGAATAATTCTTCATAATAAGAGCACTTCCCAAGTCAAACAAAGTCGGAGTGCCACTCAGAGGATTGTGCGCTGAGTGCATCAGGGTTTATTTTTCTGCTGAAAAAAATAAACTATTACTTTGATTAATAACTTTGGTGGAATGTGGGTCAAGAGCGCCGCCGAGTGCATCCTGCCAGAAGAAATTAATACTTGGTCCTCGTCAGATATGGCTCAGTAGAACAGGGGCCTGGGGACTAGGTTTCAGTCCTGGCATGCATCAAAATGAAAATTTAGTTTTCCAGGTGGGAGAGCCACAAAGGCTTCTCTGGTCTAGACGATGCACAAACCAAGCTTTGTTACGTTTCCTTCTTAAAAATCCTTCATACTTAAGCTTAACCTTTAGTCATTTAATAATTTAACATCCTAGCAATGCTTACAGATATGCTGGTGTATTTGTGAGCTGCACACTCACCAGAGGGGTCACTAGCTCTAGAGAATTCTTCTCTGCTTGAGGAAATGGCACTGGACAGAGCCCCTTGCTGCAGCTCTCCGCCTTGTTCTCGTTCCTACACTGCGTGGGCTGTCCACACATCTCCACTGAAAGCGCATGCTCACACCTTCCTGCCACTTCCCCCATCAGCTCTCTGAGATACTACAAATGGGGCTTCTGGGTGGAGACTCGGATTAATGTTGGAGTTGGATTTGTCGCAGGGGAAGGTACTCACCACCTGTCTGGGTGTCCTTCTACATCTCAGTCTATTCTCACCTGGAGCTTAGGAGTTCTCAGAAAAAGGCGGTGAGCACTCACTCTCCTGCTGTGTCTGGGAATGAATTCCTTTAGCAGTCTCTAGCTTTGACAGATGTTCTAGCCACATGGCGCCTGACCATCCCTACACTCCACACCTCTTACCACCAGCGGGCTCTGTCTCATGCTGTCCAGATTGACATCTGCCCTGGGAGACTTGGTGCAACAGCATTGACTTTTAAGCATCTGTGGTTGTGGGTTTACTTGATGAAGCGGAGACAGGCCTGTCTCACATCACACAGGACAGCCCTTCTTACGGTGGAGGGAAGGGTTACTCTTCTTGTCCTCTATGTCCTGGTTTTGGGGGGCAATTTTGAATTATGGCTCTGATGTAATTGCAGAGGCTACTGGGGTGTATGTCCCAATTCATATATTTCAGGCTTCTTAACTTCTCAGCTTCTCAACTCTCTGCAGCTGGCAGAGTCTTTTGTACCAGCTGAATCCACGAAGCATGGTCCACCATGGCACTTTAAGAAGACAACTCAGCATCCGTGGAGGTTACTGTCCTCCTGTGCAAGGGCAGGTGGGTGGCACAGAGGAGAGCACAGGGCAGGTGAGATTGCACCTGCTCCAGAGTCTGGGTGGCGTCTCCCCTCCCCTGAGGGATGTACGTGCCCGCATAGGTTGAAGGGTGTCGCCTCCTCCCTTGGCTCACATTAGGGAAGGCTAGGTGACATGATACTACATTCTGAAATCCTCCACGACTAGTCTCTGTTTTCAGGCAGCCAGAAAGCACAAGGCCAGAAGCTTTTCATTTCTAGTCCCTGTCTCCCAATGAACTCCAGGGTCAAGGATGCCATGTGAGATCAAGAGGGATTTTTACATTTTCCCCCCTCATGAGGTACTCAGAATCACCCTCCCCAGGGAAGTCTCCTGACACATGGTAGTAAGAGGTTGGCCGTTTCAATGCAAGATGTTCAAAAGCCAACTCGAAATCCATGCCTGTCACTTCCTGACAGTGGCAGGTTTTGTCACCTGCCGAGTTACGATGAGGAGGGCATTTGGCATAGAGAGAAGTTATGTGAATATGCCCTAGGATTTCATAGCCTGAGAAACAGGCCATGTTAGGTTGCCATGTTCACGTGAAGCTTCTACACCGGCCCCCTAGAATTATCATGGACCTTAGTCCTAAAAATACAATGCTCACAGGTGCCTCTGAAAGGAACTCTGTTGTGGAGAAAACATCGATCTTCATGGTCCTCAGACCAAACAGTAGTGTTAGACGGTCTTGCTCAGCCTGAAGGCCCACTTGGTGAAGGTGGGGCCCTGCCAAGGACAGATGAGGCGCCAAGACATACAGACACAGGTTGTGAGCAGGGTAGAAGTCGGCTCTGCAGAGGGGGACTGAGTGGCATGCCGGGTGGGCTGCAGAATGATTCCCTGCCTTGCCGTCCAATTCTGGGGAGTCTGTCAGTGTGGAGGCTACAGGCTGTGCCTTCTCTGTGACTCTTCTTCTGTGTGCACCTTAGAGTCTTCCTGGGGTTCCCTAACTTGTCAAAAGAAGACCTGAAGAGAGCAAAGGCAGACTCGGGGCGGGGATGGGATGGGGAGGGGGAGGAGGGCCAGGGTGTGTCCCAGCTCTGAGACCTAGCATTGCTCCTGTGTCCAGGAATCTCAGAAATGTCCCCCCTCAAAGTCATTGCTTGGATTTCATCCTTGCCCTCTGTGTGTCTAAAAGTCCAGATGAATCCCTGTAAGTGATACAGGTTCATGGACAGGTTTTAAGAGTCTGTCCAGAGCTACCTTCCCTTCCCACCTCCATACCGGGACAAGGTCACCATTGTCCTCTGTGTTAAGGGCTGGGACAGTTGTAGATGCAGTGACTGTCCTCTGTCTGTCTGAGAGTCTAGCCTTCAGCCGCTGGGGAATGCACTGTCTGCTGAGCCTCTATGTGTAAACAATTTCTGCCCTTCAGTAAATGAAATAAATTCATTCCCATAAGAATCTAATGGTGGAGCAAGGACACTCTCTTCTCTGAAATTTGAAAAAAAAACACAGAAAATCACAGCAGGGTCAGGGCTTTTAAAAGCTAATCAGCTCTGAGGGGACTTTTAGGAGCCTTGGGATTACAGGTCTTTGCTCAAGGGATGCTATCACACAGTGTCAGAAATCAAACTGAAGGGCAGAGAAATGCTCAAGTGGTACTCAAGGCTCTCCTAATTTAACAGCTGTTTTTATAGTCTTGTGCCACTTCAGCCTCAGTATTCCTCAGACTCCTGTTCTCTGCATTAATTGCCATCTGGTTCAACAACAACAACAACAAAAAAGCTTCTCCAATGAGGGAGCAGAGCTGCACCAATCTATGGACAAAATAATAAGTCAGTGGGTCAGTTTAAGACTATGTCCATTTAGCAGGATACTAGTAGCAATTTGTCCCCTAGGGTCTATAACCTGTCTACTCACCTAATGGTGACAGATACAGGTTTCATCTTGTGGTGTTTTCCTTAAATCTAATTGATGTGCGTAAAACCTTTACAAGTGAAATCCAAGAAAACTCCCAGCACGGATAGGGGCATTGGGCACAAAAATCTAAGCAATATCCTAAGATGAGCTATTGGCAACTGATAGTTATTGCCTGTGGTGGGTTGCCCATGCTTTAGCGAAAGACCACACACACACAAGAGTATAAGGGCAGTGCCAATTGTACTTGACAAGTTATGAGAGGAAAAGAACATTTGAGTGGACTTACAGGTAGATGATGGAGGGGGGTGAATGTGAATACAAATATATGTGACTAAATTCTCAAGAACCAACAGAAGGAAGAAAAACATTTTTAAAAAAAATTTGGTTGGTTTGAGGCTTTTCTTTGGCAAACAAGGAGAGTCAGGTTTTGCTTTGCACCACCGTCGGTCACGCTCCTCTGTACACACCCATTTGTTCCCCGACCCATAGCCTATGTCGAAGCCATGGCATCTCAGAACTTATGGCTCACTGCAACAAGTGCCTGGGGACAAAACAACTGCTACCTCTGGTAGGAAATGAAAACCAAAGTTGTAGTAGCTGCCTTGGTACGTTGTCTTTACCTCTCCAAAACAGATGCTACTGAGGTACAGGTGGGCTAGGGACCCAAAGAAGAGTTAGGAAGAGGCCATAAAGTCAGGAAGGGTAGCTCTTGATCTTGAATAATGATAAATCAGGATGGTGTTGCAAATCATGGATGTGGCAAATAGTTGAGGACCCACAAAGAGCGCTCTTGATCAGCCAGGGTCTTACAACCAGGGTCAGGCATCGTGAGCTAAGAGTTTTACTGTTGTTGACTAGAACTGTTGTGGAAGGTCAGGAGAGATCTTTTAAAGAAGTGATTGTTGGTTTGAGACTGGAAGAAGAGAGTTCTGAGAGAGAGAGAGAGAGAGAGAGAGAGAGAGAGAGAGAGAGAGAGAGAGAGAAAGAGAGAGAGGAATGAGAGTGAACTGGGAAAGGTCCAGTGTGGGAGATGCTTGGAGGTAGACAGAAGGTGGGTCTCTCTCTGTAGGCCATGAATAGGTGCCTATTTGGCTTCATCTCCTGTTGCTCTGAAATCAGCTGTTAGATGCTGAGAAGCAAGGAGGGTTATTCGTGATGTTCACAGTTCATGATCCCCTACAGGTTCTGAGTGCACAGATCTGTGGCTGTCTTGCTGGTGGTGTGAAAGTCAGAGTGGAGCCATGAAGAGTCTCACTGAAGTGAGAGGGAAGAATCCTGGGAACATCTGCTGTGAAGGAAAGAGGTACTGGCGCAGCAGAGAACTTTAATTCTTAAAGGCACTACTCTGTAATACTGAGAAATTACCATATCCAACGATGTAGAAAGACAAAGTTGGAGGCTGGAGAGATGCACTGTGGATAAATGTGTGAAAAAGATAAACAAAATTAAAGTGGACTGACTCTTGTAAAGGCACCTGCGAGCAGACACTAAGGACGGCTACCATCTGGGTGACAGGACAAGGGCAGAGTCCAGATGTCTGCACTGTTTCTGCTTCTCGATGTGTGTGACCTGGTTCTCCACTTTGCTTGTTTTCCATCACCATCAAAATTTTTATCAAAGTATCCTTATTGACACCAGCAACCCTCCAGCTGTAGGGAGTAAGAGTTTCTTTCCTTATCAAACGTCAGAATTTACCTACACTAAGCCCAGCATTCTTTCTTGTGTGATGTCACTGAAAAAGATGCTCAAATTTCCTTACCATCACTTGGAATGAGAAAGGCTTTCAATTAAAAAACAGTGAAATAGAGCTTTTGGAAAAGCTGGTTTTGAAAGGATATGTACTGGTTTACTGAAGTGCAGTGCCGTCAAGCGTCTCAATCACTTCCTCCATGCTCTGATTGGACGCCATTTACATCCATCAAGTGCCTCTGCCCCTTGTGCCAATGCTCTGTATGGACAATGGTTACATCACTGATTTTTATCAGTTAACTTTCTTGTTCTTATGGTCAAATAACCAGTGAAAACAACTCATGGAATGAAAGGTTCATTTTGGGGGTCATAATTCACGACATATAGAGTCCATTAAAGTGGGTAAGGGGTGGAGGCAGGAGCACAATGGAGGTCACATGACATCAGAATCAGGAAACAAGGAGGTGAATGTATGTACTCACCTCCACTTTCTTCTTTTTATTCAGTCCAAGATCCTAGCCATATAATGATCCCCTCGACAATTAGGGGGGTCTCCCTCCTTAAATAGATCCAGCCATAAACTCTCTTACCACATGATCGGAGATTTGTCTTCTAGGTGATCTTTGGTATTTGATTCTAGATCAAGCTGTTGATCAATATTAATGAACACTGTGGTCTTCCTGGAATATATCTGACTGATCTCACACACAAACTTGTCTCTTCTTTATGAATCATTGCTGGTCAAGCCATTTGACCCTCTGTGACTCTTGGTGACACCCACACCCAGTGTTAGCAAGACAGAAAACCTTTCTGTGTTGCTTATGTTTGGAGAGTTGGGACTTGTTCTGTACTTCCTCAGAGAAATATCATTCCCATCTCACTTCCTGCAGGCCATGAGCTTATTTTCTAGAATGTCCCTGGGAACACGGGATCCACAGGCCTGCCTCAGTGTCTAACAGTCATTCATGGACACAGAAACAGCATGACACACTCAGTGTTAGCCATTTCCTCAGTGTTGAGACCTGTGTTTCCTGGGAGCCTGCTGGGCTGCGGTACACACAGACTCTGTGTTCCTCCATAGATTATTCAGTTCTTGTCTTCCCCTGCAGCTGCAGGGCCTGAGGCGCTTCATCTCATCCTGTGGCTCCCTATCTTCCACCCTTCCTTCTCTCCCCCAATGACATCCCAAGGTTCCCTCTCATAAAGCATCAGGGCTCCATGGCTCTGTCCAGGGTCCTGCCTCCTCTTCCCACACTGCGGTCTCAGCTCTTGAATGCAGTCCCCCCCTCCTCCTCACCATGCTGCCTGCCCTGACTCCGTTGATTCCTGTGCCATGCTAGTTTTTCAGATGTTATAATAACCATAGACATCTGCATCCAGGCAGTGCTAGGGCCTAGGGCATGCTGATGGCCTGCATCCTGGCCTGGCCCCCTGACAATGAGGAGAAAGCCATCTTTTCTGGTCCACTCTTCAGATCTCTTTAGAGTAAATTCTGGTGATGCAATTCACCAGGCAAGACTGCTGCCTTTATCTCCTAGGCTTGAGTTTCACACCACAGAATCACAGAATGGCTGTATTAGGGTTGAGGACCGTGTAACAACCTTTCTCCATGATGACAGAGGCAGTGGGTGAGGCAGTGAGTCCCATGCAGCACAGTTGCCCCAGTGGAGCACATTCTATGAGTAGAACAAACAGACTGACATGAGCTGAGGGTGGTCCCCAGGATGCAAGGTAAAATGCTTCATTCTCAAAAGGCAGATTATGGATGAGTTTGCCTCTATATGGAGCTGAGCCAAGTGAGAGGCAAATAGGATTGAGCACTGAAGGTGAATTTGAGGATGGCCCCCAAAGAGATGCAAATGGTTGTGGTAGGTAAGGATCTTTGCTGATCTACTTCAGAGAGAAAACTCACTGTCCACATGAGATGTCTGCGTCAGATCATGTGTGTTCATTGAAGATACCAGGATGAAACCCACAGTGTGGGTGAGCTCCGATGTTGTAAAACACTGAATAACAATCCTACTTCTTTGAAATTCTTAGGGTATGCCTTTGAGTGGCCCATGAAAAAACATGGAAACTGAAGGCTTCAGCAACTAAAAAAGCCACACATCCCCCCTTTAAGCTGGCCTGGTTTGTGGCAAGCTTGTTCAGATCATGCCTGCAGAACTCAACATTTAACAAATTCCATCTTCACTTGAAATGGCACACACACACACACACACACACACACACACACACACACACACACACACACACAATCCAGACCAAGCAAGGCTTTAGGAAAACATATAGATGTGTCTGAGGATGTGGGATCTTCTCTAGGAACCTGTACATACTAGGAGGGATGTGAACATTTTCACACACCAGCGGAGTTTGCACATGTTCAGGATTCTGTGCACATTCTATGTGTGGAACACCAGCTGCAATAATCGTTCTAGAACCTGAGAGTGTTACGGTGTCAGCAGATTACCCCACATGTGGAAAGGTGCTCTAATTGTTTAATTAAGCTGGAGGCATTTCTCCAAACAATTAAGACATAATTATTTTGTCAGTGTGAACTTCGCTTTCTGGAAATGTCCAGAGGGGACACTGGCCACATCTGATACCTGGAAATTCATGTCCTTAAGGGACAGAAGTACCTGACATGCTTAGAATAATAAATAGTGCTACAACAAACAGTTCAGTCCACACTGAGGCTAAGGACATATGTGAGTATACACAGAGTAGAGGCAACACAAGTCTGCTTCTACATTTACCTCAAGACTCAGTTCCTAGAGTCTATTCCTATTTTCTCTTTAAAAAGTCAACTAATGTAAGAAAATGGTACCATATGGTAAGGAAAGCCCAGAATCATTACTTAGGAAAATAGAATCTGTGAAATTAAGTTAGATGATACTTTAAAAAAACACTAGTGGCCAGACGGAGAGAGCCAGATTGGTCCTGAATTCGCTATGTTGTTGAAGATATATTTGACCTCCTGACCCTCTGCCTCCAACTCTCAAACGTGGGGATTACAAGTGTGTGCTACCATACCCAGGTTGATTTACCTTTTAAAATTGCCATAGTTATGCTATTCACATTTATCTAAAATAAGTATTGTTCTATCAGGGCTCGGATTTTCCACTTTATTTTTTTCTGTAAATATCTTATTTATGCATTCTATCCTCCTGCCTCCTTTTTGTGGCTCAAACTATTTTTTAAGAATTTCATTTTGATGTATGTATATAATCAAATTAGATTCCCTATTATTACTTATTTTTGATGTATCTATTCATGGATAGAAAGGTTTTTTATTAGTTGTTTGAGAATTTTGCTCAATGTTTTTATTTTTATCACATTCACCCTTCTTCCCCTGGCTCTTTTCAGATGCACCCCTTCCCTCCCCACCTAACTGGTGTTCTCTTTTCCTACATCATGGCTATTTTTCCTACCAAAAAATTATTGGGCACATGACCTTCCACTAGAGCACAATGGACTTATCGGAGGCTAGACTATTGCAGAAAACTGGCCCGTTCTTTCACACCAACTATCCAGTGCAAGTAGCTCTTCTTTGAGGGGTGAATCTTCATGCTCACCTTCCTTTCTACACTGGTATTTTCTCTGGCTTGGGCTTGAAAGGGTCTGTGTGTGCTGTTGCAACCACTGTGAGTTCATGTGTGCAGCATGCTCGTTGTGCCCATCCTCCTTTAAGAAGCAGTTTCCTTGTAGTCATTCACTACCTGTGAGTCTTACACTTTTCTTCCACCTTTTGTGAAATGTTCCCTGTGTCTTAGGAGGACAAGGTGTGTATATATGCTCCACTAATGGAACATTCTGGAGTCTCTGTCTCTGTCTCTGTCTCTGTCTCTGTCTCTGTCTCTGTCTCTGTCTCTGTCTCTGTCTCTGTCTCTGTCTCTCTCTCTCTCTCTCTCTCTCTCTCTCTCTCTCTCCCTCTGTCTCTCTGTCTCTGTCTCTGTATCTCTCTCTGTCTCTCTGTCTCTCTGTCTCTCTCTGTCTCTCTCTGTCTCTCTGTCTCTCTCTCTCTCTCTCTCTCTCTCTCTCTCTCTCTCTCTTGGTTTTTCAAGACAGGGTCTCTCTGTGTTAGCCTTGGCTGTCCTGAACTCACTTTGTAGACCAGGGTGGCCTCAAACTCACAGTGATCAGCCTGCTTCTGCCTCCTAAGTGCTGGGATTAAAGGCATGCACCACCATGCTCGGCTCATCCTGGAGTGTCTTAATACCTATATCTTGGACAGTGATGGATCTCTGTGTTAACCATTATCTATCACCAGCAGAAGGTTCTCTGAAGAGGACTGAGAAAGCCTTATTTTATGGTCATAATGTTGTCATTAGGAGTTGATTTAATTATGTCATCTTAGCAGAATAATAGCAATCAGTTCTTCCCTGGGGTATATTATTTATCTAGTCATAGGTTCTTGGCTGCAATAGCTGTTTCAGGTATGTAATGGGCATTAAATCTAATTCAGAATGTCATTGGTTACTCCCGTAATAGCCATGCCATTATTGTATCCTACAAGCATGTATTGTCAATTCATTATTGTGACTCATAGGATTCACAGATGGGGGATAGTTATGACTTCTCTTCTCTAGTAGCATTTATAGTATCTCTTAGAAGTATAAAACTTGCCAGAATGGATGAAACTTCTAGGTGAGTAACATCTTGGCTTCTCTGTGTTTTGGGACTCAAGGATTTTGTGTCTTCAGCAATAGAGGCTTACCATCAGCTTCTAGAAGGTAATCAAGAGCATTGGTGTCCCAGCTAGCCTTAAGTCAACTTGACACACAATCTAGAGTTATCTGAAATGGAGATTCAATTGTGAAAATGCCCTTATAAGATCTATCTATAAGGCATTTATTTTCTTAGCTAGTGATTACAGAGGGAGGACCCATCTCATTGTGAGGGGTCCCATCCCTGAGCTGGTGGTCCTGAGTCTATAAGAAAGTAGGATGAGTAAACCATGAGAGCAAGTCAGCAAGAATTACCCCTCTGCAGCCCCTGCATCAGCTGCTGCCTCCAGGCTCCTTCTCTATTTGAGTTCCTGTCCTGGCTTCCTCTAGTGATGGACTATAATGTGGAAGTGTAAGCCAAATAACCACTTCCCCCCAACCTCCCAACCTGCTTTTTAGCCATGGTGTTTTACCACAACAATAGAACCCTTAATTAAGAGAATTAATCATAGCTTGTAATATTTGGTGGGTCTTTGAAAGCTTATTGGCCAATAACTCCAAAAGAAATATGCAACTCCTGGGATTGTGTTTTATTGAGGGGTGATTTGTATGGCAGTATTGACTCAGGTTGAGGTAGTAACTCAATAATCAAAAAGTGTTCCCATTGCCAGCATGAGGATTTAGGTTGGTTCTCTCACAATCAAAACAAAGGAAGAAAAAAAAACCCAAGTTTGATGTCCTTGCTCTCTTGTAGTCACATATTAGAGAAGCCAAGGACAGACGATTCCTGGGGCTTGCCAGCCAGCAAACCTAGCCTACATGAAAATTTCATGATCAGTAAGAGACCCTGTCAAGCTAATTGAAAGTTTAGAAATGACAACTAAAGTTGTCCACTGGCCTCCACATGTTCTTACACTCATGCTTCTTCACATATACACAAGTGCAAACACACGTGCACCTGAACACACATACATGTGCACACACACATGTGCATACACACATGTGCATACACACACATACACACACACACACACCAACACAGACACTCTCACACATACTCTTTCACCTTTCCTTTGATAAGCAACCCAATGGATTTTAGTACATTTGCAAAGCCATGCAACAATCACCACTAATACTAAACATCTCTTATCACATCAAAAAGAAAAACTCTGCTCCTTCTTCATTTTACAGTTTCAGAATGTCCAAGGTCAATTGTATGACCGTGGTATTTACTGAGATTTCCTAAGAGTTGTATGTAGGACCTGTAGTAGTTACATGGAATTGGAAACTTCTTTATTATAAACTGCCCTTTTAAAATGGACAGAGAACCCAGAGGTGTTTACAGTGTAAACACTCAGCTGGCTAAGGAGAACTAGTGGGCTCTGTAGTGTGTATTGTTGCACAATGGCAGCTGGAGTGCAGAGACATTATGCATGCTGCCAGTGCATCTCCTAGAGTCCAGGAAACTCAAATGTGGTGAAAAATATTATCTTGATAAATACTAAGTGTGTAGGAAATGTCATTAATCTAAGAAAGCATGCCGTCCAGCTACCAATCACAATTATAGATTATCTATTCAAGCATCCCTGAGAGTGTGCTCTCTTTGCTTTCCTTCCCTGAGCTATGGGAGAATTAATTTAATTCAAGTTTTGTCTCATAATTTCAAGGCAGACCACCCTCTGGGCATCAATCCCAGGCTGGCTTTATCAACAGCAGCACAACTCTGACAGTTGAAGCTTGCATCTAAAAACACACAGCGAGGGAAGCTTTCAAAACAGAGCCAGGCATTGACTTTCAAAATAGCCCTGTCTCTTGCATGCAATCTTGATAAAGTGACTTTCCCATAAGGGGCTTGCTGGGTGGGTGACTGATAGAGGAGCTGTCTCTCCTGGGGAAAAGGTGATGTCTCCAGGTTATATCAACTCACTTTCATTGGAAACAAAAGTGTAAGTGAAAGGCACAAGGTAATTCCTCTTCTATGGTGCTATGGCCTGGGAGGACACCTGCCCTTCTCTCTAATGGGAGACGTCAGGGGGCTCAGTCCTGGGGTTGCTACAGGCGTGGCTGCTGCTTTTATGACATCTTTGTGATGTCATAGCAGTCACTAAGCTGTCTTGTTCCCAGAAGCAGGGGGAACCCGTGAAATTGCTACCTTTTTGTTCATAATGAATTATTTTAAGTAGAGTCCTGGGACAGACAGGTGCCTTCTAGTTGTTCTACTAGCTCAGCATAATGCAGGGCCCATTCTGCTTGGCTGAAGGTTCAGTGTTTACCTTTCCCAAAGAAGTCTCTGTCTATAAGAAGAGAATTTATGCCCTTTGAAAATTTCCTTGTTAGACAGTAGTTACAAACAAGAAAGAAGCCTGTGAGTCTTTGATGTTCCTACAGCTTGGACACAGGAAGATTCAAAGCCAGGGAATGGAGAGTGACCTATGTGTGTCTCATGGCTTTGGCTCTACTTTAGCTGCTGCATATAGTTTTCGTGGCCGTGCGGCCACATGCTTTAACACAGTCATGGTGAGTGCAGCACAAGCTGTGTGTGGCTCATCTTGCTGTCTCTGTTTCCTCCTCAGTCTGAGTCCTGCAATGGATAGTTTCCAAGGGAACGTGCTTGCTCGAAGGATAAAATACTGGTAAAGAACCCCTTTTAAAGTGTGCAATGCTTTAGCTGGTGAAGAGATAGGGGTTAAAGCTATTTTGGGATTTCGTCTCACCACAATCAGAATGTCTAGATTCAAAAAAGAAGTGATGACAAATGCTGGCATGGACCTAGGAGAAGGGAAACAATTATTCATTGCTGGAGGGAGTAAAAACTGGCGCAACCGCTGTGGAAATCGGTGCGGATGTTCTGCAAAACCCTAGAAATAGATCCACAACAGGATCCAGCTGTGCCACACTTAAGCAAGTGCCTAATGGACTCTGTATTATATTGCAGAGATACCTGATCACCCATGTTTATTTTTGCCCCATTTATAATACCCATGGAATGGAAATCGCCTAATTGCTCATCAGGTGATGCACAGTAACAATGCTGCGCATTTACACGATGAAATATCCATCTGTCAAAAGAAATGAAATTCACGGGTTCTAAGTAAAAACAAAAATATTGAGAAATAATCTAGAACCAAAAGACCAAGTGACATGTTTTCTTTGATTTGTGGAAGTTCTCTTTGAATCTTCCGATGTGTGTGTATTCTTAGGTGTATCCATAGAGGTCAGGGAGAGTAGATAGAACTCAGTGGGGGTATAAAAGGGTAAAGAGGAATTATGGCATAGGAAGGGTTAAAAAGGGCTGAGGGCTGAGAAGGGAGGGTTGAGGAATACAGGGAGGAATAATTGACAGTAAATGCCATTCAAAAAACATCATATGAAAACCCACTGTCTTGGAGCTTCCTAAATATATACATATACAAATATAAAAGAGTTTAAACAGAGTTACCCTATAGTTAGGCAATAATTTTCCCACTAGACACTACAAGGTAACAAAAAGCCAAGTGCAGGATTGTGTTATTTCTGGAGTTGTCGTACAATGAGGTGCCATAGACCTCCACACATTACAGTTTATTGTGAACGATCTTGGATATGCTCCAGAACTTGATGGTAAGAATTATTGTTGAAGACACCATGTATATGAGTCATAGAATATGGGGAAATTGAGCTGGTACTGACTAGAACCTTCATCCCTATTGGATACCTTTTATGGTTCTGGAAAGTACTATGCATGTTATCAGAGGATAATAATACCATCCATCAGTGAAGCCTGTGAGCTACAATAACAACTTTCCTGGCCAGACTGGTACAACAGTGGCACAGATGTCAAAGATGTAATCAACCACCGTATGGTTTAACTTGAGGTCCACATTATAAGGTGATACTTATACCCGGAATCATTTTCAGGCCCCCTAAAAAACTCGTGACTAGACAGGTCCTAGGTCCTAGGTGAGAACGTTCTGCTATTAATGCACTAAATGGATTTTGTATGAAACCAGCTCAGAATGACCTACCCTTATTCTCATAATTAATGCACTGATCAATTCTTATTGGAGAAGCTTTTGTGCATAGTAGCTGGTGATCCACACAGACACCCACTACTGGCCAATGTGCAGAAGATCATTGTAAAAGGAGGTTTGAAAAGTTTGTAAAAATCAAAGACTGTAAATGACCACAAGGATACAGTGTTTTACAGACATAAAAGGACAGTCACCCACATAATCTCAGGGTATGCACAGGACCTATATAAGCTTATACCAGACAAAAGTCCCAGAATGGAGATGGGAGGTGAGTACAAAGTCCCACCCCTTGCCTGGGATAATTGATCGCTCCCAGGAGAAAGAAAATTCATTTTCCTTAAGGGTGTGGCCCTTGATAAGTAACCACAGCCCAATTGAATGAGTAGATGAGCAGCACCTATTGGACTCTGTCGGGTCCAAAACACATGAGGACACAAAGATCAGTGGATAAGGAGTAGGGGAGGTGTTGAAAAGATGTATAAGCTCAAATTATATTGTATGAAATTCTCATAGAACTAATGAAACATTTTAAGAGGCACAGCTATTATAGTCATTATAAGAAACAATATCCATAATAAAAAGGAAACAAATCTATAATTTAGATACTGTGTTTTAAGCTTTCTTTGGCTGGTTTGGCAAACCATCTTACCTTCAGCATTGATTAAATGCAGAGTGTTATTTACAATGTTTCTGTGCTTTGCAACTTGGAAAAATCACTTAAGTTCCCAGTGAGCTCCAAATCTCAGGACCACTGGTTGGAAATCACCTGGTGGGTATTTGTGTCTGCATTGCTTCCTGTCTTTAATATCTACTTCAGAGCCCCCGGGGGCCCTGAGTTCTCTGTGGCAGTGACTCAGAGAGCTGGTGATGTGAGAAATGCAGTGTAGAAGCAGGGATTGAGTGGAGGGGCCAGTGATCTGTTCCCAGCTGGACTTCAGCATGAAAAAGAAACTGCCATAGGGGTGGATTCTGCAGTTTATACAATAGGAAAGGCATTTGAATATGAGCACAAGCAAGGGATGGATGTTGTGTGTGCCTTCTGAAGGCTGTCCCTAACCTTACTTGGCTATGCTATCTGTCTGTCTCTTAGGATACAAGGCATACCCCTCTGCTAGAGTAATTTTCTTTAAAGTAAGGCATTCACAAAATCCCAGAACCCTTGTAGGAAAGGAATCCTGGAGACTACCCAAGCTCCTCTGCAGGCCAGGAGCCTCTTAGGAAGGGATGGCTGCACAGGATCCAGTTACCCACCCTGTGATGAACGTGCAGTCCAGAATCCCAAGTCACACAAACCTGCTATGGAGTGTCCTTCACACTCCTTGGCTTCAGGCAGAGCCCACCCAAGATGACAGTGCTGAAGGGAAGACTCCCCAGGGAGCATTGATCCCTCCAAGTGCTCCTGGTCCTCAATCTATAACTCTGTTGGAGGTTGGTGGTAAGTGTCCATCACTGTCGTTTCTCTGGCCAAAGCTCGCTGTGCAGATGATCTGATATGGAAGCAGTGCTATATTTTTTTGATTTTGCACATCTGGGATTTAAAAACCACAATCAATCTGGGTGGTGCTACGCAATCATGAAGACCTGAGTTGGATCCTTGGTGCCACTGTAAAAAAGACAAGATGCAGTGCCATGCTCATGTCATCCCAGGGCTGTGGAGCAGAAACAGGAGGAATTCTGGCCAGTCATCCTAGCCTTATGGGCAATCTCTAGGCTGGCCTAAAAACCAAGAAAGACAGATCCTGAGATATAACAGCAACTGAGACTGTCTCTGGCCTCCACCTGTCTGTGTCACACACATGCATCTGCATATGAAGGGACAGTCAGACAGGCAAACACACACACACATGTATGTATGTATGTATGTATGTATGTATGCATGTATGTATATACAGCAAGACAAAAGTTAAAGAGACCCCATGAAGAAAATGTGAGCTCTACTTCGGTGGTGTTTGACAGTTTAGGCTGTGTGGGTTTCCAATGGTTTCCTCCTGAAATGCACAGGAGGCCTGAAGACACATTTGCAAAGTAGAGTTGCTGCTTTCAATAAGCCTCAGTTTAAAGAGAAGTTTTCATTATGTGAAAATAAAATAAAAATCTCAATTTTCGTCCTCATGGTACCTGGGGACACAAGCAGATGCTCTATAGCACTTTGTCACAAGACAGAGAGCGCGTTGGTGCAGCATGAAGGGTACGCTGAAGCAATGATGTCTGCAGCACTCTGTGCTAACTGCTGCCTGAGACTGCCACAGAGTGGCAACAGATGGGGCTTGAGTTGCCATTAAGCTCCAGTCTCTGTTCCCTTTGATGCACAGTTCCAAAGGCGGCTTTAAAAGAACTTCCAAAGCTAACTTTCCGGATTGCTGAAGAGCGCGGCGTTAAGGAGGTACCGCACTAACGCGTGAGAAACACTTAGGTATGCCTTTTATGTGTCATCTTTGGGGGACTAGATTATGTTTGGCTTTTATCAGCAAAGCTGTTTCCTAAATAATGTGTTTGTGCACCTTGGGCTCTACCATGATTTCTTCGAATTTCACCCTTTTTCCTGAACCCCTGACAGGGAGTTTGTGATGAGAAGGCTGCAGAAAAAGAGATGGTTGCTCAAGTGTGCCATGCTTAGCTACTGGGTGTTTCCTGTACTCATAGCATCTGGGATGGCAGACAGGCCTGGGAGCTGGGAGAGCAGCCACAAACACAGTTGCTATCCCTGAGCCTCAGGCCTTGACCAGGTCAAAGTGCATACAGCAGTGCTCGGGAGCCTGGAGTCACAGGCTGTCACAATTAGGCAGAGACTCAAATTTAGCTCTGAGACCACAACAAGGTACTGATGTTTCTCTGTTTTATGTTTTGTTTCCATTAGGAAATAAAAGCCCCAACTCCAGACTGTGGGGCAGATAGACTCACATGTCTAGGGCACAGTGGTATGCCCCTGTAAATGAAACATGGCTGTTCTATGTGTCAGTGTGTGTTTGCACACATGTTATAACATGTATATAGAATTGCCAAATATTGCCAGTAATTGATACAAGCAACTATACTCCTAAAGTAGTCTATTTCTGATTCCAAACATTTTTCTCAATGACATTCCATTCTTTCTATGGCCAGTGTTCCCTTTAGGGAATGCAGCAGCACATGAGCGGACTCCAGGTATCCTAATCAACTTGTATCTTGAGCAGGCAGAATCCCATGAGGAAGGGTGGGTGTTCTCCTAGGCAGCACCATGAGCACATCCTTTTCAGTCCTACCTAGAATGGGAGTCTGGAGTGTGTCCTGCTGTCCTTGGTCTAAAGCGTCCTTGTGGAACCTTTCTGCATCTGCCCATGTGCTGAAGCACAGTAGCCACATTGTGTTCAGAAAGTAAAAACACAGATCTCTAAGCTGGAGATAGTGCCTGTGTGGGTGTGGAAATGATTGGTCTGGGAGACTTTTTTTGGCAAAGGGGCTTTAAAAAGTGGAGACTGGGTATTCACCTTAGGACAATCAAATGTTTTCTTCCCAGTGTCTCCTCAATCTCAAGTTGCCCTCTGTTTCCATGCTAAGGAGGGCCAAGTCCCGTTGGTTCACCTGTAAATCTAGATGGACATATATTTATGCCTTTTTTGTTTCAGTGTGTCTGTATTTTCTCTGTAAATACTGTAATCACAGGTTGAGCTTGTGTGTCTGTGATGAGCATGTGCATTCTAACGATGTATTCATGTGTGTGAGTGTGGGGATCCTAGGACAATTCAGGGTGTCACTCTTCACTCTCTACATATGCGACTTTAAGAAGTGCACAACTTTGATGTGTGGTGTAAATGTCCTCCATGCTCCCCTCCCCCAAAGACGGTAGGGACATCAGAAGCAAAGAAACTACTGACCATCAGATGCCTCATTCTTTTCCCTGACGTATGCTCCAGTGGTGCCAAATAGGCATGTTTCACTTGGGGGTTTTCATGGTACCTTAAGTATCCCAATTGCCATCAGCTCACCTGGGGCTGATGTGATTGTAGGCACATTACTCCCAAGGCTACAGAGACCTGCTCTTCCCCATCTAGCTGACTTTAGCATAAAAGTAAAATCGAATCATAGCAATGAAATTTTATCTCCACTCTCTTCATTCTTCATGAGAGTTAATAACAGGAGGCTTTTCTCTCTCCCTCTCTCCCTAAGTACTGTAAGAGATATGAAATTGAAATTAGCATATCTCCTGAACCATTAACTCCCAAGTAGTTTTCACTAAATTGACTCAAGGGTGAGTGTGGCGCTAGACTCCTCAATTACTGCTTTATTATAAAATTGAGATTTTTTTTTCCAGTGAGGAAAAAAAGCAAAGGAGGACAGTATGAAGTAATAAGAGAAAAGTCATGATAAGACCATGATCACAAGTCAAAGTAATAAGAACCACTTCTCCCTGAGGCACCTTCGGCTCTGTGCTCTGTGCTCAGCATCCTCAGCTATGCCCTATGCCAGTGCTATGTGAAGCTAGGGAAGGGTACCACCTTGTCTAGAATGCAGCTAGAGATCTGTGCACGTTGATGCACAATACTGATCACGCCCAATATCTGCCAAAGGACCCAGTGCCTTGTTGGATGTGGAGTCCACCAGAGAAACAAAACCAAACTGAGTAGCATTCCAGGAGAGTGGGGTGATGTCCAATAGGGGGATGGGGAAGGGACTTGATAAATTCCCCTGAGTTCATACTGAGTGGTGCTAGCGGTGGGAAGCAAGACTATCTGAGAGCTTGGGGGATATCTTGTAATATTAATTCTGGGAGTTTGGTGTGCGTCCCAGGATGACTTGTACCCTGGTGGGCTAGGAATTAAGCCACTCAAGTGTGATGGAGAAGCCCCGCTGGGGAAGCATCAGCTGCCAGCCTGCCTGTCCCTGTGTTTCAGACAGCCACTACAGGACTAAAGAAACCCAGGAGACATTTGAGAGTAAGCACAGGAAGAAGTGATGGCCCCTGACCATGAGTTCTGGTTATAGAAAATGTATTTGAGGAGCAAAGACTCCTTGGGTTGGTTTGAGTGGCAGTGAAGAGATTAACCCTTTATGGGGAAGCTTAGATCGGAGGTGTCTATGAAGGAAATATCCCAGTTCCCAGGAAGATGACCTTAAAATCAGAAACCAAGAGACCCATGTGGTTTTGCTTCCCAGAGAAGGACATGTCCAGCTCACTAGGATCTTCTGGCTTGACCTCAGTACCTCACCATAGTTTGTGATGTTATAATTCCCTTGAATTTCAAACATGTTTTTGACAATGATTGAAGTGCAACTCCACCCATCCAAAGGTTTTTTTTTCAAGAAACCAAATCACACTACAAACAAGAGCAATATACATGGAAGATTGCTTTCAGAGGTAAGCCACCTCCAAGCAAGTGGCTCTTCTCTTTGTGGGTCCCAGCCACAGCAAGTCTGCAGCCCACAAACTGGTCAGCTGCCTCTGTCTTTGGACTTCTTTCTGAAGTCAGGGTTGCCTGACCCACAATTGGGAAGGCTGGGCCATGGAGAGATGTACTCTCAGTGTACAGTGCTCTGAAATACTCCTTGATGTTTGGGTGGACTCTGTAGATCACTGTAGGTGCTGTTGGGCAGCATCACAACACCTCCTATGTGGCATAAATGCCCTTGGGGTGGGTAGACACACAAGTGTCATGGAGCTCCAGTCTAAAGCTGACCACATCATAAAGGATCTGCTGCCGGACCCATAACCAGCATCCAGTGATCAGTACCTTGTTCTCCATAATCACTGCTAGCCCCATAGTCACCTCTGCAAAGGGCAATGGGAGGAGAATCAGAATGACATCTGAGATCAAAGAAAGCCAAAAGACATGAGGAGTGTGTGTGTGTGTGTGTGTGTGTGTGTGTGTGTGTGTGTGTGTGTGTGTGATTTGTGCCAGGAAATTTCACACGTGAGCTAAGGTGTCCAAGTTGATAACACATCAAACATGAGGGCAAAATAAGCTTACATTTCCGTTTTGGGTTAAAAGAAGAATGCGTACAAGGCAAAACCACTGAATGTTTCTTTTTCCTAAAGTGAGAAGCCAAGAAATTATTATTGAGAATGAAACTCTTTTCTTCTGTCCTCACCAGGAAGTTCTTATTACCCTTAAATCCTATGGAACCAGGACACTGTCACAGACTCAGTGAAGGCTCATTGCAGGCACTGTATCATATTCTAACAAGTGCATTAATACTCTCAAATTGGGGAAGTTGGCTAAGAAAATAGACAAAATTGTGTGTGTGTGTGTGTGTGTGTGTGTGTGTGTGTGTGTGTAATTCTATAGTCCAATAGTCTTTCTTTAATTCAAATCCTCAATAACACTTAGATTATGAAAGGCAAAGCTTTCAAGTCCAGGTGGGAAGCCTCCCAAATGAGCTGCTGTTTTGTAAATTTACACAACCTGCATAAGCTTGCACATCTGTGCACTGCACACATCCAGTAGCCCCTGGAGGCCCGAAGAGACATTGGGTCCTCTGGAAGTGAAGTTATACACAGTTGTGATCCACCACATGTGTGCTGGGAATTGAATCCAGGTCCCTTGTATGAGCAGGTGGTGCTCTTAATCACCGAGCTGTCTCTACAGGCCCCTCATTAGAGTAGTTAAAGCAGATAGACATATGTGTGTGTAAGTTAACAAATGGAGCCAGTGAGTGGTAGGGACCACTTTGTCCTGCATGTGCAAACTGCAAGAGTCTCTCAGGTCACAACATCAGCTTTCAGTTGTGCTAAGGGGTTTATAGGGTTCTATCCCCCCAATAAACAATCTACGTCTTCGAGCTGAACCCCGAAGGCCTGAGCGAAGCCAGTTCTACGACAGAGACACGTGCTCTATCTTGGCTGCTGTGATCTTGGAAAAAGTCCATTGCACACTTCTCCATCACACACTTGTCCACTGCACACTTAGTTAAGTGTAAACAGGGAGTGAGATTTCTTCTATTGAAAGTGCAAAGTTAATATTTCAAATTAATAAGCAATTCACTGTTTGTCTGGCTTGGTGTCTACCCGATCACAGAGTCGAGATGAGATGGTGGTTTGACAAGGACGAGGGGAGACATGCCACTTCTGATGTGTATATTAACTTTGTGTGTGCATCGGGCTGTTCGTTTTGTTCAATATGAACACTTACCCATATGACATGGCCATAAAAGAGAACCTTGTCATGGGACTCTGGAGAATGGGTAAAGTTATAATAATGAAAAACTATACCTGGTAGGAATTTATATAAAGTTTTAATTTTGTGTGCAGACATGCTCATATGTATGTGGGTCTATAGGTGCATATTTGTTCACATGTACGTCAATGCTAAAGGATAGCCTAGGGCATCATTTACCAGGTATCCCCTTCTCTTTTGGTGGACTCTGCCCTCCCAACCTCTCTGCCCCTCCTTTCCTCACTCTGCCCTTTTCCCCAGCATTCACCTTTCAGGTTATTCTCTCAATCTTCAGTCTCTGACCACTAAAGCTTCTTTCTCTAGTCTTGAGTTTCGCTTGAGAGACAGAACTCTCACCAGGGGGGGCTTGCCAAGAAGGCTAGGTTGCTGGTCTGCAAGCCTAGGCCTTCACTCGTCTGCTTTTTCTGGTGCTGGGATTACAATCAAGCACCATCATGGCTTTTACTTTTCTGCTGGTTTAGGGAACAAATGTACACCCCCATGCTTGCTAAGCTTACTAGCTAATGTATTTGTCCAATTCCTGTATATTTTCAATAACGTGTATGTACGTGTGTGTGTGTGTGTGTGTGTGTTATATAAATGTGTGTATGAGTGTTTACATGCATGCATGCATGTGTGTGTTTGTGTGTACAGGTGTGTTGTGGTGTGTATGAGCATTTGCATGTGTGTGCATGGACCTCAGTGCACAGTGTCTGACCCACACCTCAACTTAAAGTATGTGAGTACATCACAGTGTGCATACTGTGCCTTGTTCCTGAGACCAGAAGGCAATATACACAGGGATGGGTGGGCGGGTGGTAATGAGGGGGGTATGCATGGACAGGCGGTGGGTGGGTGGTTGTGAGTGGAAGCATACATACAAAGGTAGATGGGTGAAGTGCGGCATCGTTGGTACTGAGTGATACATAGGTGGTCAGTTTTTGATGCATCTGGGGCAATTTTTAAACAAAGAAACATGTTTTAGAGGTTTTTTTTTTGTGAGCATTCAACTCTAACCAACAATAGAGGGCAAGCCACATTTGCTCTGTCAGTGCAGATTCATGGATATTTTTCACTTCCCTTTAGTTTCACTTTGTGTGCAACTTGGAACAAATGCTTTTGCAAGTAAAGAAATTTTGCTTTAGGAGTATCATTTTAAAAGGCAAAAGCATTATTATTATTATTATTATTATTATTATTATTATTATTATTATTATTATTATTAAATCCACAACTTCTCTTTCATAAGCCAGCTTCCACAGATGCTGTTTTGGGGAAATGGTGTAAGCATGCAGGACTTCTGCCTATTTGCTGGCTCTTGCTGGGAGAATCCTGGTGAGTGTAGAAACTCAGCTTCCCTCTGTGTGGACTTGTGTGAGTAAGAGCGAGGCGCCTCCTCCTCCTCCTCCTCAGCCTGTCTCCGTGCATTATCTCAGCCAGGCACAGTTCAGATCTTTATCACCTACTTAGGCTGGCCGTGTTTTCATCTCTTCTTTAGACAGATTTTTTTTCACCCTTGGATGAGGGAGAAGGGCATCTTCAGGCACCCTTACCTCTCATATTGAATTGTGAATTTGTCGTGGTGGATTAGATTAATCAAAACAGCCTTAGAAGAAAAATCTGCGCGGTGTGCCTCTGTGACTCAAATAATTTCTGTCAAATTTCTAATATAGACATGACTTCTGCAGCTCACCCTCACATGCTGTTTTCCTATATACCATGTGGCTGTAGAGGAATTTATCCTCACACTCAGTGGCCTGAATTTAAGATACTGTTTAAATAGATACCTAAGCAGGGAAGGATTAGAAAAGACCATGACAAGTGAAAACATTCAGGGTTCAGACTTGGTGTTTAGTTGAGCAAAAAACTTTAGAGCCATTTCACTCCACAAGACCTTGAAAACATACAGTCAGAAAAATTTAAAAAGTATCTGAATGGTGGGTGGAGGTATAGATCTAAGATATTAATAAAAAAGTAAATGTAAAAAAGGATCGTGCCACATTTGTAGTGTTTCTTTGTGCCTCATGTATGTCCAGCAAAATAAAAAATGTAACCGGAAAAGTAATGTATGGAAAATACAGAATCACTCATGGAAAACAACTTAAAAGGCATTTCCTGTTATAAAAATATTCTTATCTTCTCTACCAACACCCAAAGAACTTTATATTCGTATTTTTATTTTAGCATTTTGAGTATTTTTAAGGTTAAAGATAATCTTTTCCTTCCAATTTTAAAAGCTACAAATATTTATCCTGGAAATAATGAAAGTATAACACTGCTGTAAGACCACTTGCTGTTCTACTACAAAGATTTTTTTCTTCACAATTGTCACTGAGAGTGATATATATATATATATATATATATATATATATATATATATATGTGTGTGTGTGTGTGTGTGTGTGTGTGTGTGTGTGTAAGAATGGTAGGCTTTTACTTAACAAATTCATGTTCTTATGTTTAAATATTTTTCAATGACCCTCATATACATATCTATCATACAATAAATCATTTCACTGTTCTTTTTGAATAACAGCAAGGAATGAATGAGCATCTCTGTGGGTAAGCCTCTAATACACATGCCATTATATCTTTAGAGAATTTCCTAGAAAGGGAATTCTTAGGGGCATGATATTCATACTCACAAGCAGGTTATTATGTCCAACTGTTCTCCAAAATGATGTCCTCATCTCCATGAGTGCCCTCAGTCCATGAGGGTCTCTTACTGCCTCCTTCATCTCCTCACCAGTGTGCATTGAAAACAGTAAGTTCAGACTGCTTCATAGGAGAAAACATGCTAATAAAGTGTGGTCTAAAATTATGAAGTTTTCTTTCATGAGAGAATTGATCACTGATATTTGTTTCGTTGTTAGCCACCTGAATTTTTTATTTATTATTTCTTAAAATACTGTGGGGTTTACTCAAAGTAAGAATAAAAGATGTACATACACAATACAACACACACATAGAACCACATTAAATACAACACATACACAACACACATCAGTGTGACACCATACCTTGTTTTTTAAAATGTGGTTATTGGGAGGTCAAACCCAGCTCCTCATGTTTAGTAGGCAAGTACCTAATCTCCTGAGCCACCCCTCCAGCCCCAATACAGTTTTTTTAAAAAAATATATTTTATTAATTTATTCATATTACATCTCAATTGTTATCCCATTCTTTGCATCCTCCAATTTCTCCCTCCCTCCCATTTTCCCCTTACTCCCCTCCCCTATGACTGTTCCTGAGGGGGACTTCCTCCCCCTGTATATGCTCATAGGGTACCAAGTCTCTTTTTGGTAGCCTGCTATCCTTCCTCTGAGTGCCCACAGGTCTCCCCATTCAGGGGACGTGGTCAAATATGGGGCACCAGAGTATGTGAGAAAGTCAGACCCCACTCTCCACTCAAGTGTGGAGAATGCCCTGCCCATTGGCTAGATCTGGGTAGGGATTCGAAGTTTACTGCGAATAAATGTCACATTAAAACTGTGTTGGCTATGACTCCAAGACCCAGAAAATCATAACCATCACAGTTTTAATGTGACATTTACTTGTTTACCCACTAGGCACTTTGGATAGCTCCCCAGGAGCTAAGTAAGTACCTGGAGCATGGCAGAAAGGTTAAGTATTACTCTGTAGGATGGAGGAGAGGATATGACGATGTGTGTTGGGATGCAAGACTGTAGCAGTTAAGAGAAGTGTGTGGGTGAAGCTCACATTCTGGAGCTTCCAAACTCTGGATGCTGAGGGACAGAGTCCCATCGGAGGCAGCCTTCCCAACCAACGGTATACATGCAGCCTTTAGAAGTAGCACATAAATGAGAAGGAAAGCCACTGGGCAGAATGTATTGTGGAAAGGATCTCCAAAATTCCACAAGGTCATTCCCCACCGTTTGGAAAACCAGAAACTGCACATGTTCAGGGGAGGTTCTGAAGACCTAGAAGCAAAGGCTGATGGGATGAGAATAGAGCTCTGTTTGTTCCTGGTGTTTGTCATCCTGAGTCTTTCAGTGAAAAAGCCACTGCAATGAGGTGGAGGAAGTGAGGACGGTACTGCCACAGTCCTAGTATCAGAAGTCCTGACACCAAACACCACAAAGCCCAGAGGTCTGTGCTGTTCAGTTTGATGACACAAGCCTAGCTCAACCATCCTTCCAGGAAATGAACCACATGCTTAATGCCAGCCTGGGTCATACTCAGGAACCTTCTGCATTACCAGACATTGTGGTACAGAGGGATAGGAGACGCTGTTCGCTCACAAAGAGAATGGAGAATCCACAGAAGCGCCCACATGCACTCAGAACTGTAGTGAGAGCAAGATGAGAGGGGAGGAAGGAAGAGCCACAAAGACAAAGGTGTGCTAGAGAGAAAAGTCAGTGTTTCCAGACCACTCATTGGCACAACCAAGATGCCTATAGTTGGTTGGCAGATTACAACCAGCTTGGCTTTCCCAAGATACTGAAGAAGGGTAGCCTGAGGTTAAGGCACAGCAGAGTCAGGCCGGACAAGGGCTTGTTCCTCCCAGAACCGAAATCACGGCTACATCCACAAAGGCAGAGGAATGGGACAGTCGCTTTGAGACTGATTCTTAAGGGAAACAATTTTGTCCATGGAAACAGAGATTTCCCCCCCAGACACAATCACCTCTTAAAGCTGTACCGCTACCCAGAAACTGAGCAAGCCAGCAAGTGTATTTTGATAACACACACTGTCTCAGATGACAGAAAACAGAAGGTGTAAATCTACCAGGAGCTTAGTGGATACATGCCCTTCACTCATGTCACTTACCAGCTCACCAGCAGAGAAGACACGTAGGGCACGTGCTCTGACCACCTTACACCTAACTATAGCTCTCTCTGCAGTAACTAAAGATGCCTCGTTGTAAGGCTGGAACCAGAATCGACTTCTACACGTCCAGTGTTCTCTTCACTCCTTCTCTGGGCTCATTGTGGTCTTTGCCCCTAAGGTCTTCAGTCATCTACAAGGCTCATGTCTTTCAGACAAGTTCTCTCTTCACAGTTCCCAGCCTCATGTACAATGTCACCAGGACACACACTAGGTCACGTGTGTGTATCACCTTAATATACACGGGTAGCAACATTAGATGCTCACAGCACGGCAGGTCCTGTGATGTAGGTACATGTGGTCATGGAAAGACTAAATGAGATCTCTCCTGCTATCTTGTACCACAGACATGACACAATGACAAAGATACAGGCTGGAATTTGCTCATCAGTGAGGCAAAGCCTACCATTTTCTGCCACATGGCTGTGCCTGTGGCTCCTTCACTGACATCCCATGGGGGAGTTATGGCACCTCTGCGCTAAGTTCTTAATATGTTAGTCAAGACCTCGTCTAAGACAGGGAGGCTCTGGGGTGGACATGGGTTGTGGCCAGAGAGCAGACAACATGTTTGTTATGCTTCCAGAAAGAACACAAAACGGATGTGGAAACATACCACATTAACTCTAAAATTATACAGTAAATCAGAAGAGCACAGTGTTCTACATGAAGGTCATGTACAGTGAAACAGACGACCAAACGCCTTTGCTCAGGATGATTTGCAGCATCTTGAGAGTGTTGTGAGGAATCCTAGGAAGGAGAACTCCATCAGGGAGAAAAGTATAAGACTTAGCTTAGAGAAGTATGCCTGTGCTTCCTTCCATTATGTGCTCACAGCAGAAAAAAAGTAGAACTCCTGTGTATGTTTTCATAATAACATTTGGAATATCGTACATGGGATATTATGTACTTATCTATTCTCTTATTAACAGAGTAAATAAAAATGAAAATGTTCATTTTCCCTCTTCTGTGCTGAGCTTGAATATCCTGTATGCCCCCTAGTGCTTGAGAACCTCACGTTGGGGGACTCACACTTATTAGTAAAAGGAAAGGAAATAAAGTAAAGTGCACAGCAATGAGCAAACAAAATGAAAAGCACAGTATTGACATGACCACAAACCAAAATGTAGTTTTATATATATATATATATATATATATATATATATATATATATATATATATATATATATATATATATATATATAACTAGTTATACAAAAATCATTTATAAGAGGAAAAATGTAAGCCCTGATGAGCAAAAGCAGTGAAGATCTAAATAAATGAAGAGAAGTCATGATCTCAAGGATAAGAAGCTACTGATATGTAGCTCTTTCAAATAAGTGAGCCAAATCCCAAGAAATTATTTTGGCAATATCAGTAAATCGATTGTGCAGTCCATATGGTGAGTGGAAAGACCAAAAGTGGTCAACACAATAATGAGAAGCAAAGATGAGGACCCTGATAGTACTGGATTCTGTAGCTTCCTATAAAGCTACAGTAAAGACTTCAGGGTGGCACTGATGAAAGAACGCAGAAACGGAAGATCAATGGGAAGAAGCAGAGGTCCCAGGCCCAGAAATAGACTCACGATATGATCAACTCACTCCTCACAAAGATAGAGCCAACGTAGTAGGGAGAAAATTAATGCCATCGACAGATGATGCTCAAACATCTGGATATCCATGTGGCCAAAAAGTGAATCCAGATATAATTCTCTCACCCTTTATAAAAGTTGACTCAAAATAAACCACAGACGTAAATGGAAAATGAAAAATTACTAGTCGACACAGCAGTCTGGGAAAATTCCAAATGGCCTTGAATTAGACAGAGGCTTCTTAGTTTTATTTTAGTATCATTTTCACTGTGAGAATTTCATACATTTGTAAGAGGTGTTTTTATAAAATCCACCCGCCCACCATGCCTTCCCTCCACTTCCTACCTATCTTCCCAATCATTTTCTTTCCCAGTTTTATGTGCTCTACTAGAAACACACAGTTAGCTTAGTGCTGTCAGTGTGTCTATGTGTGAAGGTTTGTGACTGGAGCGTGGATGGCCTCCCTCCTGCCCTCAGAACACATCGGTTGCCAATGGTTTGATAAACAACACAACATGAGATCAAGGAAAGACTTAAATGGACTTTATTGAAGAACGCTTCACGGAGGTAAGGAGAACGGAAGAACTGGGCTCGGACTTGGGGAAAACAGTTTCAAAGGATATATCAGCTAACGGCTAGATATGCAAAAATTTAAAAGCAAAAATATGCACCAAAGGCCTTAACGAACACAACACCAGAGAGGAGATAGAGGAGATCAGTGCACTAAAGGCTGCCCACCCAGAGGGACGGCCCTTTCAGTGGCTCAGCTGAACACTGACAACACTAACTGACATGGGGCAAGACAACCCTTCAGTCATTTCAAGTGGGAATACAAATTGTACCTCCACTTAGGAAGATTATTTGATCCCTTCTACCACAGCCAAACATGTCATTACCTTAGAAGATTGTGATTATTCTCCTTCAAACTCTCCAAATTAGTAGGGAATGGTGCAGAAACCTACACACAAAACACCTTTATTCAGAATTTGGAGACATTCAAGGTGTCTTTCATTGGTGAAAGGTACAATGAAACTATCACCCAATGTTAGTAAGGAATGCCAAATTATGAGAAGACCCACGGTGCCTGAAATGCATATTAAAACTGAAAACATACGTTGTTTCTCATTACAACCACATGATACTGGGTGAGGGGACAAAAGGGACATCCTGACAGGGAACCCAGGAAGCTACAGGAAGTGAAATGACTGTATGAGGGAGCAGTGGTGGGGAAGCGTCCACATGTACACACCCATAACCACACAGAACGTCCAACAGCAAAAGTGAACCCTAGCAAAAACAGAATTCTGGGTAGCTAAGGCACCACACTGCATTTGGCACCACACCTACTCCATTTCATGGGAGAGGCTGACAGTGGAGTAGATGTTGTTCAGGTTCCGATAAGAGGTGTGTGGAGAATCTCTCTGCCTTCCAATTTTCCTGTAGACCCCAAAACACAAAGTCTAAAAGTAACCAGCCTTTAGAAAAACTCCAGTGATGTCCTGGTGGTGGAAAGGCATGGAGACACCCTGCGGTTGAGTCAAAATGGAGAAGCCAGACTAGACAGTGCAGAGGAATCTGCTGATGTGCAGTATCTATCCCATAGAGCATCTGAAGACCAAAGGGCAAAGGTGTCCTGAATAGAAACTGCCTTTAGCAATGTCTATCAGGATTAGTCCCTAATGTGACAGGAACAGAACACATGTGGCGTAGTAGGAGAAAGCACCAGAGTGAAAGGTAGTAAATGTCATTAAGGTGTCATTCAAATGAACAGTGTTAAACTTAAGAGTCAACCTAAGTTGAGGGCAGGGAGGTGATGAGTGCTGTTTGGGTTGGAGCTACACACGTGGCAGGTAAAACTTGAGGAAGGGACATGTGGGAACCGTAGAGTTGAGGAAGGGTGACAGGCTGGCAAGGATACAGGACATGTGTAGTGAGACTTGGATGGTGACAGATTGGATCCTCTGCTCCCAGTGGGACTGGGTCAAGCAGAGAAAGGAAGCAGTGAGGATTGTAAAATGTCTGTGCTGACTACTAATTAGCATCTTTTTATTTCACGCAGACCCAAGGAAGCATCAGCAACAATGAAAACTTGGGTTTTGGTCTGGGCTCAATCAAGAGGTGCTGATTGGGAGACAGGCTCTGAAAATGCTTCTGTAGACTGCAGACCGAACCCGTAGCCATTTCTGATTGGGTTTCTTAAATATCCCCCACACTAGAGCTTTGGCTGGAGTTGCGAAGTTCAGGAAAACGCCACAGTGTGAGTGTTGTCCCATGTTGTGGGACCCGATGAAAAACAATTATCTGACCATGGTCAAGGAGAAGTAAGTGCTGAGATGCCAGAGGACCACAGGTTTCCCAGTCCTGTTTCCCTGAGCAGCCAGGACAGAGGTATGTATCATGAAACACTGCAGAAGTGCTGTGAAACCTGCCTTTGATTAAACTGATGTCACCACAGGCCCTTCCGTCTGTGTGGAGTTATCATTCACCACCTGGTTCTTATGTTAACAAAAGCCACTCGGGACTCCATGGAGTCTGGCAGGAAGGCGTATAACTTTCTCAAGCAGATTTATTCATGCCATTGAAGCCCTCGAAAAGTGGGTTACTAACAGTTTAAAATAAAGGATTTACTTCTATGGAGCCTCATGTGGATCCGAATTAGTATTCTGCACTCATCTTGGGCATGGAAAGATTTGAAGTCTTTCATGTCTAAAACCTGACGATCAAGGGCAGATCTCTGGCTAGCCTGGAGTTGGGCTGGAAGAGAGGTTTCACATGCGGGTTCATCATTGTAAGACCATAGCAAAAAATGTCCCCCATGCCTTTTATGTCACTGCTGAACAGTGACAATTTTTTGACAGACTTTAGAATTGAAATAGAAGTGTTTCGAGATGTCGGTTGTCATTAAACCATGCGTTTTATTTTGAAGAAATATATTCTTCCAGCTCCCATTCTAAATCGCACAGAGTCAGTAGGGGAACAGCCACTCTAGAACAAATGAGTTGATCCAAATTGTGCTGACAATTTGGGTAAGCTTCAGGTTGGATCATGGCTGCCTCTAAGTGAAAACACATATTTTGCTTCCTCTTCCAGTCTTTCTGGTCAACCAACTGTAGTCATTGCTACAGTGCCCAGTGCCTTGGTTTGGCTCAGAAAGGCTGTAATGGTTTAAATATTTTTAGTTATATTTATTGCCATGGCAAATATTCCACACACATAACTTGAGGAAGCAAAGCTTATTGTGGCTGCCAGTTCCAGGGTGCTGTCCATCATGGTGGCAGAGCCATGACGACAAGACCATCCACATCCAGGAAGCAGAGAGCATTAGAGGCCCTGTGCTCATTTCTTGCCCTCTTTGTGCTCTCAGAACCTAGGTCATAGAGTGGTGCTATCACCTTTACGGTGCATATTCTCACCTCTATTAACTCAACCTAGAAAATCATTCACACATATGCCCAGAGGCCTGTGTATGTGGTTATTCTAAATCCTCCCAAGGTGACTGTCAATGTAAACCATCATTAAAACTAAATGTTCTATCTACCCAATGGATAGGACGTTCTCCAGTGTTATGTGGAGAGTGGGGACTGACTGACTCTGACATGAACTCTGGTGCCCCATATTCGGCCACCTCCCCTTGGTGTGGAGGCCTGATGGCACTCAAAGAAAGAATAAGCAGGCTACCAAGATGAGACCTGATAGCCTATGACCATGTAGTGGGGGAGGAGGCCCCCCTTGGTTATAGACCTAGGAGAGGGGAATAGGATGAAAGTGGGAGGAAGGGAGGAACGAATGGGAGGATACAAGTGATAGAATAACAATTGAGTTGTAATCTGAATACATTAATAAAATTAAAATAAAAAAGTCAATGTTCTAAAACACTTGTGTGCTAATGGCTTGGTCTCCAGCCTGGGTGAGGTGGGGCCTTGTTGGAAGAAGTTAGGGTGCCACAAGCATGTGCTTGAGTGTGTGCTGCATCCTGGCCCTTTCCCTTTCTTTCATTGGTCCAGGATAGGGTTCTCACACTAAATCATCTTCATAAAGCCCTCCCTCGAAACAAAATGCCACCCCAGCACTAAGTCAATGAAATCACAGCTCTGAAGGCAGACACCAGCCAGAGTTCACTGTGCTTGCTTTAGTTGATTTCAGGTATTTGTCATGGTGACAAGAGCTGTGAGCTACACAGTTGATCTCAGGAGCCTTGACACCCACCGTGATAGGATCTCAGCTGTTATTGCTTCACAGAGAAGTCAGCTGCCTTCAGGATCTCTGAATCCATGTGTCACGATCTCATCAGTCATTCCGCACTGTGCACAGCACCCCACTTCCTGCTTGTTATTCAAAATAATACGGAGAATTTCAGAGTCCACAAAGTAACATTCCTTTTTCTAAATTACGGATTTGTTACATGTAAACTTTTAATCTTCAACCAAAGGGAAATCCAGTGAAACTCCTCTAGATAAGAACGTATCATGTTCAGTTTCCTGTTGAAATTTTTAATCATATCTTTTCCAATGAAAGTTACCAAAAAAAAAATCCCACACTTGGGAGAAATAGTCTTCCCTAGGAAAGAGAACAGCAGCTGGTTATCCAGTACCAAACGCTCAGCCTTGAAAACATACTCCCAAGTAACATATATACACAGACTGAGCAGGATGTGTGTGCTTCTCTCTCTCTCTCTCTCTCTCTCTCTCTCTCTCTCTCTCTCTCTCTCTCTCTTTCTCTCTCTCTCTCTCTCTCTGCGCACGTGTAACAATAATTAATGAAAAAAGATGCCATGAGTTTGAAGTAGAGCAAGGAAAGGTACATGAGACGTCTTGGAGAAAGGAAAAGGTAGGGGAAATGAGGTGATCATATTATCATTTTGAAACCATGAGAAATAAAAATGTAATAAAAACAACCCCATGCTGTGGTGATTCATTTGAGTGGCTGCATTGTGCAACCATGTAAAACCTTAGTCATGCTAAAGCTGTCAATATAATCAGTCAGCATCACAGTCGTAGAGACAAACCTATTTTTTTCCTGCGTTAAAATAAAATTTTAATTCTGGAAGATTTGTTTTAGGAGAATGATTGTAGCAAAGCCGGGAGTAGTTTATGTTTCTTGCTTTATCCAGGAGAAAATAGGTCACAAGTATGAAGACCTACAAGTAGGAAGGCTGCATTATTAAAACAGAATGAAGCGTGTGTCAAGCGCATGTTACACTCTCAATACAAAAGGAGTGACTTATAAATTCTCTTTTCCGAGTATCACAAGGGAGAGATTTGTAAACACGTGGAGCCAACTGTAAATCACAGACATTCTTTACAGAGTGAAAGTCAGTTCCAGCATTTCCTAAAGGACAGATCTGTTTTACATGAGAATGGAAGCCAAGAGTTCTTTCTTAAGTCTTGGCTCAGGGCACTTCCACTTCTAAGCACTGCATTCTGCACACTCCAAGAGAATCACCAGGCTCCTGGTATCTGAAATCCTGGTTCCCCTCTGAATGCCCTTCCTTTCTAGCGCTCTTATGTAGTTGTGTTGTGTGAAAGGGGAGGGGCACTGTCCCCACAGAAACAAAACAACTTGGTGAAGGGAATTGTCTGGGTGGTACTGGAAGCCACTAGGTGACTTAGCAGGAGGACAGGGGTACCCAGTTTGCCTCCTGCTCTAGAGGTACAGTCTTTGGGAGCCTGTTGCACAGGGCAGGCGCAGCGGGTAAGGGCCAGTCAGAGGTTACTGGCCTCGGATAGTGGCATGATTCCTGGTTTTAGTCTTTCCAGATTTCTGCAAAGTGACCAGAAGATAATCTTGAAGCCAGGAAGGCTAGATGAAGATTGGAAAGTAGTGGTTTTGGGGTGCCTGGATAGCGGTCTCCCAACTCTGTTCCACCAGGGGCTGTAGTTCTGAAGTTACCTTAGCAGACACTTATAATACATGCTCCCATTGTCACCCAGATGGCTATCTCTCCCAAAGTAAGCCTGCTCTCGATGCCCCAGGCTTTGGAGCGTGATTTTACTTGGACATGGGTTTTGCAAACATCGTCAAGCTAAGTGTTCAGGGGAACACTAATGAGTAGTGTCTACAATCATACGCTCACACACGAACACAGAGATTGGAATGGACTCGTCCCAAGCACCAAGTCACAGCACCAGTAATGGAAAGGCAGGTGAGGCTGTTTGCCTGACTCCTGCTGAGGAGGCTCGACTTGATTGGCACTTTGTGTCTGGATTCTATATTGCAGATCTGGGAGAGAATAGATTTCCGCTCTTTGAAATCCTTAAGTTTGTGTGGTGGAGGCACAAGGAAGTACATATTCACACAGCAACAGGTGGATGGAAACAATGGGTTTGTGAGAGTCCCCCAGGATGCCTGTGTTCTACCCTCAGGTGCAGCTGACATGAGCCAGGCTTTGTGGTGCACACCAACAATCCCAGCAACTGGAGGCTAAGGTGGGAGGGACTCAAGTTAAGAAAAACAGCTTTGGCCACACAACAAGACCTTCTGACAAAATGAATGAATAAAAATCAGAACATCACAGAGGTCCCCTGTGACTCTTATTTCAATCATCTTCCTTAGAATATTCAGTGCAACAAACTAAAGTATGCTGAACTTAAGCAGAAGACACATTCTTCCCTATGCGAGAGGCTCCGGATTGGCTGTCAGTACCAAGTGGTCAGCCATTAAATCACCTACAAGGGATCTTATATGGACTAAGCTGCAATTTTATGTTCAGCAATATATATGTATACGTGATACATATGCATATCTTTATATATAGGAATGCATATATAGTATGTACATATATAATAGTTTATATGTAATTAAAGAAATAGAGGCCATGTATTTGAGAGAGAGCAAGGGGAAGCGTAGGAAGGGTTGAAGGGAGGAAAGAGAAGGGGAAAATGATGTGATTGTATTTTAATGGCAAAAAGAAAAGATAAAGGAAAGAAAATTCTGGACAGTTTTATAAAAGGATAACTTTAGAGGCAATGGTATAGTTAGTGGTAAAATGAGAAGCCATGAGTAATTTAGTTTTTTTAATTAATTGATAAAAAGCATTGTACAAATGAGTTTGTTTCCTTGAAGCCTGCCTGGGCCTTAGTCTTTTGTATTCTTCCTCAGTGCCTTTGATTACCCCAGGAAGGCTCAAGTCTCATGTGTGTGTCCACATGCCCACCAATGCCATAGATTAAAAGTATGCAAAGACCATTGGTCTGGGGTAGGTTTGGGGAAAACACTTGGCTTTGTCTGGTGCACATTTGCTGACACAGCAGTTCCTTGCACCAGGAAACGTCTACAGCGTCCATAGACTACAGATTTGGGTTATGGTAGCCACAGGACACTGTGAGTGTTTGAACACACCACCTTGGTCCCTATTGAAACTCCCCCAATGAATGCTCCCTGGGAACTTGCTTCTCGTTTCCTCGGCTACGCTGTCATCTGTGCTCTCAGAATTGAGGCTGTTTGGGGACCTGAGCAGACATTGTGGCTGGGAGCATAGCTGGCTGTTCTCACATTGTTCTCTATGCTAGGACACAGAGCTCTTTCCCAAGCAGAGTACAAGGCAATGCCAAGTATTTCCATCCCCTGCAGCTCCCAACAATGGGGACCAGTCCATGGCTCTCTCACAGAAGTGGAGGGGCTCTCCCCACTTAGCTCCTGACAGAGTGCATCCAAGAGGACAGCTTTCAGACAATAAATGATCATGGCTAGGCGCTCCTGAGGGAAACAAGCCTGGCATTGAATGTCTATGGCCCACCCCACCGGCACCCCACGGGGCAAGACGTGAGTGTCTGGATGGGGGGAGAAGAACTGGGAGCCACTCTCAAGCTAGCAGCACTTGCCCTGGGAAACGAAAACAGGACAGTCGACAGCAAGGCCATGTGTCTTATCTCAATGTGCAGAAAGTTAAGACTTTCAAATTGCGTAATAAGAGAAGCAAATTCTTTCTTTCTCTTACTGTCAGGGCAAAATATTGAACTCATGAACCCAAATGGATTATGAACATGATGCACTTGACCTTGGAGGTGAGGTAAAACATTCACGCACAGACTGAAGAGATCATTTTCAACTGAAGAATATTCCAATCCAGACTCAGCAGATGCAGTGCTGAGCTCATAGTCCAGTCCAGGCTTCAGCCAGCGTGTGGGTGAGGTGTCTCTACTGGGACTCAGAGGATAGCTGGGTTCTGTGTTTGATGGACCAATGCTCTCAAATGCGGAGTGCCTGGGGAACACAGGTGCCAGAGACTGCATATGGAGATGGTGAAACCTAAAAGGGAATCTTGGCTTTAAGAAAGCTGGTTAGGAGAGGGGATTGGGAGGGAAGCAGGGAGAATGGGGGAGACAGGGCTGGGTGAGAGAATAGAAATCAGAGGTAAGGGCATCTCCGCAAGAGACCTGGGATAGAGGAGGCCCCAGGAAGTCTATAGGGGCCACTGTAGCTGAGACTTTCAGCAATGGGGGAATGTGGAACCTGAAATGTCCAGCTCCTGTTGTCAGACAGGGCTTCCAGAGGAGGGATAAGGACACCAGCCCACCCACAAAACCTTCCACCCAAAATTTGTCCTACCTACCAAGATGGGGCAAAGTTTGAAGGAATGGGCAACCAAAGACTGGCCCTACTTGAGACCCATCCCATAGGAGAGAACCAATCCCTGACACTGTTAATGTTACTCTGCTATGCTTGGAGACAGGAGCCTAGCATAAGTCCTCTGAGAGGCTTCACCCAGCAGCTGAAGGAAACAGATGCTGAGACCCACAGCCAAACATTAGACAGAGCTTGGAGAGTCCTATGGAGGAGGTGGAGGAATGATTGAAGGAGCCAGAGGAGGTCAAGGACTTCACAGGAAAACCTACAAAGTCAACTAACCTGGGCCCGTGGGGGCTCAGAGACTGAACCACTCACCAGATTATGCATGGTCTGGTTCTAGGCCCCTGCACATATGTAGCAGATGTACAGCTTGGTCTTTATGTGGATCCCCTAACATCTGGAGTGAGGGCCTTCTCTGACCCCCAGGCCTCCCTTTAGATCCTATTCCCCTAGCTGGGCTGCCTTGTCTGGCCTAAGTGGGAGAGGTTGTGCCTAGTCCTGCAGCGACTTATTGTGCCAGGGCAGGTGGGTATCCTTTGGGCACCATCCCTTTCTCTGAGGGGAAGGAGAGGGGAGAATAGGGGGAGGTGCCAGGGGGGGCCTGGGAGGAGAAGGGGAGACTCTGATCAGGATGTAAAGAGAATAAATAAATACTTTTTTAAAAAGAAAAAACAAAACATTGAGTTTGCTGTAGGTGTCCAGCAGGAATCTCCCCTCGGTCAGCTCATGAGACAGACAGATTTGAATCAACATGAGGATGTCAGGGAGACCAGCAAACCTTCTCTCGTGATGAGGTTACTGGCTTTAGGTTGCTGGAACTGGCCTGGTTTATTCACATGCCTAATCGATAACATCAGAGGGGTAATATTTTCTTTCTAAAATCATCAGAGCCTTAGGATTTCTGCAGTCTCACAGGCCATCAGTGCATTCTGTGAGTGGAAGCTGTGTGTGTCTTTTTGTGTCTGTGTGTGACTGCATGAGAGTGCATGTCTCTGTCTGTTGGTCTGTGCCTGTGAGTGTATGTGTCTGTGCTCACGCGTGTATATGTCTGTGGTTATATCTGGATGTCTCTGTCTGTGAGTGTGTCTATGTGTGTACGTATCCGTGTGTCTCTGTGTTTTCCTTTTCCAGTGCACTTTTAACTGAAACCTTAAGAGAGACAGACCCCCGCAGTCTGTAGCACAGCCCAAATCTTGTATAACATTAGCACACGGGTTTGAGATGAAGTTATCAAGATTTCCCCTAGAAAGGCTAAGTATCGCATGGCATTTTTCTGCAAGAGTGGGTACTGGTGTTTCCTGTTCAGCTGATCTTAGAGAAATTATGGGAACCTAACCTGATTTGGAATCCATGACAGTGCTAAGAACCCTATATTTCAAAGGGATTTATGCATTGAATTTGTACCAGGGTGCCCCCTACCTGTGTACACACACACACACACACACACACACACACACACACACACTGCATCAGCACTATTACAGTACTTTCAGTGTAGAAGGCTGGCATAGAATAATTGGCAGATGCTCTCTGTCAGTTTTCCACTCACTTGTTTTCGAAAAAAAATCCACAATATTTTTTTTATGATACAGAAGTTTTGAAAGATGTCTCTTCTTCCTTCCTTTTTCTTGTAATTTTGTTTGCTTGTATGTCTTGCCACTATGTGTGTATGGTGTTGATGGCAGCTAGAAGAGAGTGTCTAATCCCATGGACTGGAGTCTCAGATGGCTGTGAACCACCGTGTGTGTTCTGAGAATTGAACCTGGGGCCTCTGTAAAAGCAGCCAGTGCTTTTAACCACTGAGTCTGAGCCATATCTCCAGATCCTGATTTTTAAACTTTGAGTTAATCAAATGCCACTTGACCTTTAAAATAGTAAACTATTATAATTTTCAAAATTATAAGTTTGTGCATTTGATAAAATTATCTCTGCGGACATTTGTGTGCATCTTTGCATACCCCTTTAATCTAGTGTTACCACGTGGTACAAATGAACAAACATATGGCTAGTCTTTGCAGCACTATTAAATAACTCACTTTTCTCACAATTCTGTTTCCTGGTTAACTGTGCCTTTTTGAAGGCAATACCCTTCCTGAATATGTATGGGACATGGGATGTGCAACAGAACAGTATGTATGGGGCATGCATATGAGTGTGTGTGTGTGTGTGTGTGTGTGTGTGTGTGTGTGTGTGTGTTCATGTGTGTGTGCATGCATGTGTGTATGTGCCTGGACATGTGTAGGGGGCCACCCTGGTATAAATTCAATACATAATTACCTCCAAAATGTCAGCACTGATCTATTTGTCTGTCTGTCTGTCTGTCTGTCTCTCTCCCTCACCTACCTACCTATCATCATCTATCTATCCATCCATAATTTCTCTATCTATCCATAGTTTGTTTATCTATTATCTATCTATTTATAGTCTGTCAATAATATATCACTTATTATTTATTTACACACTATTTTCCACTTATGTATGTGTTAATCGTTATTTATGTCTGTCACCTTGATTGTGACTTTATCTCTATCTACTTATTTTATCTTCCACACATGAATGTGTGCACCAGTATCTACCTGTTACCTTCATTGTCATCATGTCTTTATCTAGTTATCCATCTACCTGCATACCTTACACAGACATACAGATGAGCACATACATTTATACTGCCTACCTACTTTTGAGAAATTGAGAATTAAAATCACATTCTTCTAATAATTGCCTCATTGGCCAACTATCCCACATTCCAGTCTGAATTCCAGCCTGTCTGACCCACAGCCCCCCCACCCCTTAACACTGCTTCTTGCTTCCCCTGTCTTCACCTCTATCTGTTCTAGGAGGAGATCACTGCTTCAGACTGTATGAGTTTGTGAAGAGATTCACTGAGAAGATACATGTGTACCAACACTGACACCAGCAAGTTGTGTGTATGCTTCTGGCCAAGAAGAGATGGGAGACTAGAAGGCTGTATGTTTGACACACTCAGGATGCTCAGCTAAGTCATCTTCCAGGGCTTTGGGAAACAAAGAGAAGTCATTTAGTTTTCATTTATGTAGCTGTCTTCAGGAACACAGCACCAGGGCCCAGGACAATTGCAGAGGCCTTAGCAATAGTAACTTCTGTTAATGGCAGGTGTAACATCTGACCTTTCCACTGCAAGACACAGAAGAAAACTGAAGACCTAGTATGAGATCATGAGCTTTGTGACCTTAAGAAATGATCACGTCTGTAGTGCCATGTTTTCTGGACCACTTGTCTCATCAAGTAAGATATAAAAGACACCTACCAACACATGTTTGTGTAATAGTGAAAAGCTATGGATGATGCAAACAGCCATGGCTAATGTTTATTGACCATGAACTTTGTGACAGGCACATTGTACAGGACATGCAAGGTATGCCAGCCCTCGCCACTGCCAGGTACTAGTAGCAGCACCTTAACAATTGTCAGAAGTTTGCCTAACTTAGGAGACACAAAGCTGAAAGATGAGGCTGGATGGGCACAGAGGCAGGGTGCCAAGCCTGCTGTATTCTTGCCTGCTCTGTGTCAAGGCCAGGTAATGGCACAGAGAGTCTCAAGTACTTCTTCCAGGCTAGCACAAATGATTGCTGTTGGATTTTTTGGCTTGTACATTAATGAGTGGTAAAGTGTGTGGCTGAAAACAGATCCGTGGAGACTCTGCATCAGGGTTCCCCAGGAATCCTGCTGGCTCTTTCAAGTTTGGGCCTTTACTCAGCTCTTTTCATGAACAGAGCTAGATGACGTTCAACATACCTCTTGGGTCTTTCATGTGCACACTAAAGTTTGATGACCCCTGACTTAAATAAAACTGAGGAAGTTGCAAAGGAAACATAGCTTGAAAAGCAAAGTAAAGCCTTTATATGAAACCATAACACTTTTTATGGAGTATGTCAGTTCCCAGTTAAAACAAATAGGCTTAATGTTGTTTATGTTGTGAAACATAAATATCCAAGTCATGCAAAATCCATAAGTGTGGGTATTCAAACATGAGTGTCAAAATAAGTTCACCAAGCTCCCAAAATGTTAACAACTTTTAAGTACCATGATCACAACGGGAATTTGGTGTGTGGCCAGTACGAAAGGTATGATGATGATGCAATGCAAAGAAGGTTCTCATGATGATTCTTGTTAGCCACCCTGCTTAGCGCACTGATGACTAGTGAGCATCTTAGTGGGTACACTGATGCACATGTTCCTCTAGGTAGCACCTACTGAATGAAGCCCTGCTGAGGTTCACATCCCTATGTGGATGTGGGATTGTCAGTGGGTATTTCCCATTTTCTAAAGTCTAAAACTCATGGTGACTTATTATAAGACATATACTGTACACTTAGCATACCACAGCTTCTTGTTTAGTCATTAGCTTACGTGGTTCCTATGGTGATTATTTTTGCTACTAATCTGATAGAATTTATAAACATCTGGGGGATGTTCATACTTCTAAGCACATCTCTAAGGGTATTTCCAGAAAAAACTGGAATTTGAGGGAAGACCCACTTTGCAGCTGGCGGTCATATCACTACCAACTAAGGCTGTGGGCCTAGATTGGATAGAAGGGGAAAAGCAGGAAAAAAACCCAGATAAACAACTAGTTCTTTTCTCTCTGCGTCTTGATTGCAAATGGGACATGGCCAGCTGCTTCCCTTGGTGCTATTCCTTCAACAAAACAAACCATTTCTTCTCTAACTTGCTTTTATCAAGTAATTTATCATAGAAATGAGAACAGTAATGAACACAACTGCCATCTTACACGTGTGTTACTAGTTACTAACACATTTGCATAGACACTGTTGTTGCTATCATAACGTCTGAATTTAAAACCAACAATAGGGAGAGATCCAAGAAGGTGGTGCTGATTACACACTGTCCAATCAGCAGGACTGAGGCTAGGGACCTGGATGGGAGCTACAGAGCACCAGGTTGTGGTGTCCTGAGTTAGAGCATCCACACTGTGTGGAGTACAGGAGGTTCTGTCTTGGGCCATCTAACTGGTCCACAGGGGAGTCCCTAAGTCCCTGCGGTGTGTGCCTAGTCCCCAGAGTCTAGATGCATGCCTGCCTGGGAGCTGCATTGGTGCTTTACATCTTAGACTCTGTGTCTCAGACTGAACTGTAGACTATAGGGCACCAGCATCTGGGTCTACTAGCCCAGGGGAGACCCCAGGGTTTGGAGCATGGGTGGACCTGACCTTGGATCACCTAGACAATACATGAAAGGCTCCTGGACAGGCACATGTCAACCAGCCCACTGCACCAAGACACTGTCTCAGACTGAATAGTGGGCTACAGGGCATCAGCAACTGGCTCTGTTAGATCAGGGGAGACCACAAGATGTGTGGTATTGGTGGATATGATCTCAGGTCACCCAGCCAATCAGAGAGTTACCAGGTCTAAGCATGCACAGGTGCTGTCTCCAAAGCCTAGCTAGCCACACACAGGCCAATGAGCAGCACCCATGCTCTGTGTTTCAGACAGAAATGTGGGCTACAATGCACCAGTGTCTGGGTCTTAGACCCCAGGAGAGAACCAAGGTGTCAAGCACAAGTGGATCTGACCTCAGGTCACCTGGCAAGTCCAGGGAAAGTTATCATATCTGAACCCAGGTCACCCACTTGATCCATAGAAGGGCTCTCTGATCCCCACAGGTGAGGGGTATCAACCTATAGCGACTCAACTAGGAGCTACTCTCAATGGCCAGTGAAGGTAACCAGAAACTACTACCCAATGCCAGAGACAGAAAGATGACTAAGGGCTAGCCCCAAAATACAAACAATAAAAACCAAAATAATATGGAATCTCCAGCGCCCATTTATCCTGAAGAAATCATCCCTGGAAACTCAAACACAACTGAAACACAAGAAAATTACCTCAAACCCTTCATAATGAAGATCATGATGGAGAAAATGAATGAAATAAGTAAAAAAAAAGTGCAGGAGGATACAGCCATGTAGATTAAAGACCTTAGAGGGGCCATGACAGAGCCTATAAGAGAGAAAATGAAGAAATCACTGGAAGATTTCAGCAAAATGCCAACAATCAGGTGAAAAAAATCAATAAAATGGCTCAAGATCTGAACATGAAAATAAAAACAATAATTAAAGCACAAACTGAGGAAAGCCTAGAGAGAACTTAGAGAAGAAAACAGAACTGGAGATGTTAGCGGCTCCAAGAGAATATAAGAGATGGAGAAAAGAATCTCAGTTATAGACGACACAATGGAAAAATTTGATCCAACAATCAAAGAAAATGTTAAATCTAAAAAATTCCTGACACAAAACATCCAAGAAATCAAGGGCACCATGAAAAGACAAGACCTAAGAATAATAGGAATTGAGGAAAGAGATGATGCATGGCTCCAAGGCCCAGAAAATATTTACGACCAAATCATAGATGAAAATTTCCCCAATTTAAAGAAAGAGGCACATATAAACATACAAGAGGCCTACAGAATATCAAATAGAGTATACAAGAAAAGAAAATCTTCCTGCCACACAATAATCAAAGCACAAAATGTACAGAACAAAGAAAAAGTATTAAAAGCAGCAAGGGGAAAAGGGCAAGTAAGATATAATTGCAAACCTATCAGAATCAGCCCTGAGTTTCCAGCAGAGGTCACAAAAGATGGAAGGGCCTGGGCAGAGGTCTTGCAAACCCTAGGAGATCTCAGAGGCCAGTCCAGACTACTATAACCAGCAAAACGTCAATAACCAAGATGAAGAAACAAGATATTCCATAACCAAATAAATTTAAATAACTTATTCACAAATCTATCCCTACAGAAGAGAGTAGAAGGAAAATTTCAACCCAAGGAGGCTAACTATACCCAGCAAAACACAGGAAACAGATAACTTCACAAAACAAAAACCAGACAAACACAGAAACACAATACTACAACCAACATCAAAATAAAAGGACCTAACAGTCACTGATCACTAATCTCTTTCAATGTCAGTGGTTTCAACTCTTCAATAAAAAGACACAGACCAAAAAAACTGGATGCATAAACACGACCCATCATTCTGCGACATTCAAGAAACACATCTCCGACACAAAGACAAATATTACCTCTTTCAAGCAAATATACACAAGAAGCAAGATGGAGTAGACATTCTAATATCTAATAAAATAGACTTTCAAGCCAAACTAATCAAAAGAGATGAAGAAGAACATTTCATACTCATCAAGGAGAACTCAATCAGGATGACATCACAATTCTGATAATTTATGTCCCAAATACAAGCACACCCATATTTGTAAAAGATACATTAATAAACTTTAAACTACACATCAATACCTACACATAAATAGGGGAGATTTAAAAAAAAACCTTCCACCAAAGAATAGGCTTACGAAACAGAAGCTAAACCGAGAAATAGTGACACTAAGAGATGTCATGAATGAAATGGACCTAACATATCTACAGAACCTTACAACCAAACACAAAAGATTACATTTTATTCTCAGCACCTTACAGAACTTTCTCCAAAATTTACCATATAATAGGTCACAAAGCAAGCCTCTACAGATACAAGATGATTGAAATAATACCTTGTATCCTATAAGACTAACATGGACTAAATCTGACCTCAACAACATCAGAATAACAAAAAATCCTACACACACATGGAAATTGAAGAACTCTGTACTTCATGACAACTGAGTCTGGTAGAAATAAAGAAAGAATTTAGTGTCTTCCTAAAATTCAATGAAACTGAAGGTACAATGTGCCCAAACTTATGGGACACATTGAAAGCAGTATTAAGAGGAAAGTTCATAGCTCTAAGTGCCTTCATGAAGAGATTGGGAACATCTCATACAGACAACTTAAAGACACCTCTGGAAGCTGTAGGGAAAAGAAGGAGTAGAAACACCCAAGAGGAGTAAACAGTGGAAATAATCAAACTCAAGCCTGAAATAAAAAATTGAAACAAACAAAATGATTCAAAGAATCAACGAAACCAAGAGCTAATTCTTAGAGAAAATCAACAAGATAGACAAACCCTTAGCCAAATTAACTAAAAGTTGGAGAGACACTATGTAAATCAACAAAATCAGAAATGAGAAGGGAGACATAACAACAGACACTGAAGAAATCCAAAGAGGTCTTACTTCAAAAGCCTATATGCCACAAAATTTGAAAATTTAAATGAAATGGACAATTGTCAAATTTGAGTCAAGATCAGGTAAACAACTTAAATAATCCAAATTCTCCTGACAAAATAGAAACAGTCATCAAAGTTCTCCTAAACAAAAAATAAAAAACAAACAAAAAACAAAAACAAAAACAAAACAATAAAAAAAAGGTGAAGACCAGATGTCCAATGTGGCTGGATACAAGATTAAGTTTTGAAAATGTCAGTAGCCCTCCTGTATGCAGTGTATATAAATAAAAAAATGGGCTGAGAAAGAAATTAGAGAAGGTACACCCTTCATAATAGCCACAAGTAATTTAAATATCTTAGTGCAAATCTATCAAGCAAGTGGAAGACTTGTACGAAAAAAAAAAACCTCAAGTCTTTAAAGAAAGAAATTGAAAAAGGAGGATCAACATAGTAAAAATGAACATCTTGCCAAAAACAATCTATAGATTTAATATGATCCCTATCAAAATACCTACACAATTCTTTACAGACCTGGAAAGGCCCATTCTCAACTTGGTATGGAAAAAACAAACAAACAAACAAACAAACAAATAAAAAACAAGAAGAGCTAAAACAATAAAAGATCTTTTGGCGGAAATTCTCCTTGATCTCAAGCTATACTATATAGCAACAGTAACAAAAATGGCATGGTACTGGCATAGAAATAGGTTGCTTAATCATTGGAATAGAACCCACACACTGACAGACACTTGATTTTTGACAAAAAAAAAAAAAACCTGCCAAAATCATATCATGTAAATTAGACAGCATCTTCAAAACATGGTGCTAGTATAACTGGTTGTCTGTATGTAGAAAAATGCAAGTATACCCATATTTATCATCCTGCACAAAACTAAAGTCCAAGTAGATCAAAGACCTCCACATAAATCTAGACACACTTAATCTGTTAGAAGATAAAGTAGGGAAGAGCCTTGAACCTATTGGATCAGGAAACAACTTCCTGAACAGAATGCCAATAGATCAGGCTCTAAGATGAACAATTAATAAATGGGACCTCAAGAAAATGAAAAACTTCTGTAAGGCAAAGCACATTGTCAACAGAACAAAACAACAGCCTACAGACTGGGAAAAGATTTTCATCAACCCTACATCCAACAAAAGGCTAATATCCAAAATATATAAAGAACTCAAGACATTAAATACCACCACACTGAATAACCCAATTAAGAAATTGGGTTCAAAGGATAGTAGAGAACTCTCAACAGAGGAATCTTGAGTGTCTGAGAAATACTTAAAGAAATGCTCAATGTCTATAGTAATCAGGGAAATGCAAATCAAAATGATACTGTGATTCCATCTTACACTCATCAGAATGGCTAAGGTCAAAAATTCAAGTGACAGCACATGCTGGCATGGATGTGGAGAAAGAAGAACACTCTTTTATTGATGCTGGGAGTGGAAACTTGAACAAGCACTTTGGAAGCCAATTTGGTGCTTTTTCAGAAAATTGAAAATAGTGCTACCTCAAGACCCAGCTATACCACTCCTGGGCATATATACGAAAGATGCTCCACCATATAACAGGGACATTTGCTCAATTATGTTCATAGCAGCCTTATTCGTAATGGCCAGAATCTAGAAACAACTTAAATGTCCCTCAACCAAAGAATGGATAAAGCAACTGTGATACACAAAATGGAATACTATTCAGCTATTAAAAACAAGGAAATCTTGAAATTTGCAGGCAAATGGATGAAACTAGAAATGACCAACCTGAGTGAGGTAATGCAGACCTAGAAAGATATGCTTAGTATATACTCACTTGTAAGTGGATATTAGTTCACTGTAGATGTCCTCTGAGAGTCTTCTCCCAGTGTGGGATCTGGACAGATGCTAGGACTTGTTGCTGGACTCTGGGTGGAGCACTGAGCGTGGTATGGAAGAGTGGGGGGATGGAAGGACCCAAAGGGTTCAGGAGCTCCACAAGGAGACCATAATAGCTGGTGGATCTGGATCCACATGGGACTGTATAAACTGTTGGACCAACCAAGGGCAATGCATGTAGTAAAACTAGACCTCCTGTACAGATGTAGCCAATGGACAGCTCATTTGCCATGGTTGTGGAGGGAGGGGGCAGGGACTGCCTGTGACATGAACTCTGGTGCCCCCAATTTGATCACTTCCCATTGGTGGGGAGGCCTGAAGGCACACATAGGAAGGGGAAGCAGACTATCCAGTTAAGACCTGCTATGTTGTGGTCATATGGTAGGGGAGGAGGTCTCCTTCTGTCAGAGGTCTAGGGGAGGGGAATAGGGTGGGAGAGAGAGGAAGGGTATGAAATGGAAGATGCAAGCAAGGGGATAATATTTGGGGCATAATCTAAAATAAATTATAATAAATTAAAATTTAAAAATTAAAAAAAAAAACCTTGAGTAGGGTAACCTAGATCCAGAAAGACAATGTATTTTTTCTTTGATGTATGGATTTAAGTTTTAAGTCACTGATAAACAATCTACAATCTATATAACCAAAAAGTTAGATACAGAGTAAGGGACTAGGGGGGTAAAGAAGAATTTCCTTAGGAATAGGAAATAGAATAGATAGTTATAGATAGATTGGTGATGGAAGATTAAACAGGGAGGGACATGGAAGAGGGGCAGAAGAGGGAGGGAAGAGGAGGTAAGGAAGTGAATGAAGGGAGGGACAACTGAAACTAATAAATATTTGAGAAGTAGTATAAGAACTTAAAATAATAGAAGCTTTGTAAACATTTCATATATGTATAAAATGTATATGTCAACTTATACATGTGTGTGTGTGTGTGTGTGTGTGTGTGTGTGTGTGTGTGTGTGTGTGTGTGTGTGTAATGTGATTGAAAAATGATGGGGCTGAAATTGGCATCACTTGTCACCAGATGAAACTTCTGGAATGGGTTACATCATTGAGTTATTGGCTGGAGGGACACCACGAAACCACTAAACAACCAAGCCTACTCCCAAGGCCATTGTTTGCTCTCCATGGTTGATGGTAAGGCCCTTTTGCTGAACACCAATATATTTCATTTAACTTGGAGAATTCAAGTTTGTGCTTACTTAGAGCCTTTCTTCCTACTGACTAGTATTTATGGTACTAGAAGTTACATTGCACAATACCAAAGGAGAAAGGTAAACACTATCCCAGCTACAAACCTTTCAGTCTACAATGGTATCCAGCCTGCAAGTCACACAGTGCAATAGTGGCACAAAGCTGGTGGGGGAGACCAACTAGTATCTGATTTGCTTTAAGGGCCACTCTATGAGATGGAACACATAACTGATACTGCTTATGTGACCAATAACCTGAGAGCAGATAGGCAAGGGACCTATAGGAAAACCCCATGCTTCTACTCTGCTAAAATAACATAGAAGCAAAATGACTCCTGAATGATATTCTGCTATACTCTTAGATCCATCCTTGCTCAGCCATCTTCAGAAAAGCTTCCTCCAGCTGCAAGTGAGAAAAACCACAGTGACTCACTGGCAAACAATGTGCAGAGTGCGAGATCTTAAAACCCTCAGTCCTACATGGAATGGCTCCATCAGATTCCTTCGTGTGTCAGGAAACTCTGTGGAACAGCAGCTGGAAAGAATGTAAGACTGACCCAGAGTGGATGGGCAACACGGAAACAGCTCCTTCTTAAAACATCTCTACTGATGCTTATGTAAACTCAGAAACAAAGACAGCACACACAAGGCCTATGCAGGTCTGTACTAGATAGCATCCTAGAGCTGAAAGAAGTGGACACCAGGACCCACACCTAACCCACAAGATATTTCCAACTGATAGCCACTTGCAAGTGAAAAATAAGTTTTCACCAAGGAGTCTCACTGGGGAACCAAACCACTTTTAGGCATAGGCTTGATGCACTGCAGTAGATGGCAAACTAAAAACAACTCAATGGAATTTTTGACAGATAATGTTGAGTCAGGGCATTCTGTTCTGCTTTGATTTTCCTTGTGTTTTGTTTTTACCTTCCAGGTGCTGTCACTCTGTCTGTCTGTCTGTTTATACCTATATATTGTCTTGCACTTTTGTGTTTTTGTTGAGATCTCTGTGTGTACAAATTTTTATGTTTCTAATGTTTATGCATTTCTTGTGCTTTTTTTTTGGCTCATCTGGTTGTTTTGTCCAACTGCAAATTCTTTGGTTTTGTTTTATACTACTGTAGTTTATTTTATGTTACTATTACTACGTAGATGAGTATTTGTTTTCTAAGACAAGGAAGAAAGGATGTTGATCCAGATGACTGGGAATATGAGAAGGAGCTGGAAGAACTCTGGGAGGGGAAATGCTAAAATAAGAATATATTGTATGAAAAAAAACTATTTTCAATAAAAAGAAAAAAGCCCAACAATAGCTCTGCATTAGCCCTAACGTCTGGCAAACCTGTGCACATCACCCTCCTGTATTGCAGCAACTGGTGCTATCTCCCTGGGCAGGTTGACCTGACCAGGATGGATATGTGACAGAATATGTTGAGTGAGGGTGGCAGATACATTTGGAAGAGTCCCTTGACTGTGTAATTGCCGTGGCATACAAACGAACCTGATATAATGAGGTAACAAATATAATCAGACACTATAATCATGCCTATGGTATGAAATACCCATGAGTCCTAGGCATTGCTCTCTGGGAGATCTACGTTCCAGCTGGGTAAACACACTTTCCCTTTTATTCTGTGTTGTTCTCTGACTTATTTCCTAAAGCTTAACTTCTCAGAGGGTGTCTTAAACTTCTTTAATGTCAGCGTCTATCTGTTCCCATATTTACTGCCAAGCCAGTTCCTTGCATTAGAGATGGAGACCTATGGAAACCAGGACTGGAAAAAAGACAAGAGCCCATCATCCCGTGAGCCCCGTGGGTTCTGGAATTGATTGCTATAAATCTATGTCACTTAAGGGCTGTGAAAGTCAAGAAAAGGAAATGCTTTTTCAAATAAAAATAAGTAACCTCTAACTCCTTCTTCTCTGAGTCACTTAATTATGAGATTTGATTTTCCTCAAAGTTACACTGAGCCACACGAGGCTCTGCAGGAAGTTGAGTTTCTGTGCTCAGCAGCATCGTCATTTACTTACGTGTTCAAAGAGTTTTCTTAGCATTCAGTTTTCTAGATGTGGTGTCGGATGTTGACTGCTGTTAGGGCCACTTGAGCTGTGTCTTAGATTTATTTTATCAACAAGTGGAGTTGCTACTTCGTCTGTGGATTTGAGACCTGTGATTCTTCCCCACATCTGAAGATGCTTGGCTTTCGGAATCTTCCTTTCTTTGAGGCAGGCAGTTGATGGATTCACCGTCATCTGGGGCTGGCTCAGCTGGCCTGTGCACCAGACATCTGGGCTCCGGATCTGGGTTTGAAGTGTATCCAAGGCCTTTTAGTTCCATCAGATAGGGCTTCACCTGTGCAGCCTCAGCTCTCACCGACGTTCCAGGGATGGGACAGAGTGCTGTGTTTCTTTATGGTGGTTTGTGCTTATTAAATATTAAAACCAAACATTACCACTACAAAAAGACACTTAAAGCCATGGGCATTTTCCCTGGTAATGAAAGTTGACTTACTTTCATTACTCCTTCTGCAGGGCACATGTGGGAGCTCATAGGAACTACTGATCTGGAAATGTAAGCAATATGTAGCAGCCAGAAAGAGGTCAAACTGTGCCATACTGGAGAAGTAGACTCAGAGTTGTAGAAAAACTTGACTTAGATGCATATATGCTACAGACAACGTCTGCATTCACAGATGAGGACAATGCAGTTGGGAAACACCACTGTATGCAGCCTTGAATAGATAAAACTGTGTTTAAATTGTCTTGTTACAAATTTGAATATAGAAATGTCCTGGTTTGACCATTGATCATTAAACCTTGTGGCTTGGGAAAGCTGGAATCCATCTCTGCTGGGACTGTTTGAGAATGGGAGCTTCCCTTAAGTATCACGTCTTCATGGTTAAAAAAAAAATACTGAACAACAAAAATTCTGGTACTGTGTCATGGTTAGAAGTGTTTGACAGCATGGACCCCACACCAATGAGCTAGCGGTGTGAACCCATCAGTTCTTCACAGAACTTCAACAGGCATTGGGTCACTGCAAGAATTTCATGGTCCCATAAAAGTCCCTGCAGAACATGTTGAATTTTAATGGGATAAATTATTAAAGAGCAGCCAGCCACTGCCTAATGTAACTGTGACCTGTACTTAGTCAAGGGCGAGGTACACATCTGTGTCGGCCGTGGGAAAGCTCAGTCATGTGCTAAACACTTCTTCCTTATGAATATGAACAGGGCTAAGGTGAAGGCAGGACAGCCTGGAGGGGGTTGTGGGTGGGGCCGGGAAGCGTGGTGGTGGAAATGCAGCCAGATCATTGTTACACAAAGCTTTTACCTGCCTGGGTTCTGAGGAGGTGCCCAGGCCCGAACTCTACAGGCAGGAAGAAGAAATGCCAGAGTGCAGGGGATGTGTGCAATGGTGGGCTGACCTCCTTAAAGCCACAGATGGCCTCAGAGCACACCACGCTAAGGGTTTCCGGTGAGTTTCAGTGAGCACTCCCACGTTAACTGTCAACTGTCACAGTGACAGATCTGCTTCAGAATTCAGACCATGATGCTTACCCATAATGCAAATTTAGCTGCTTTCAAAGAAGTCTTATTTAGATATGTGCTACGGATCTGGGGAATAGTTGCCAAAACAAAGCAACCCAAACCATAACAAAACAAACAAAACTACCGTGATAGCTTGTTCTTCAAAGTCCTATTTTTTAGGTTTTTAAAATTATAATATATTTACATCACTTCCCTTCTTCTCCATTCTCCTTCCAAGCCTCCCATGTTCCTCTCATTACTCCCTCTGAAATTTATGGCTTTTTCTTTAATTCTTTGTTGTTGTCATTGTTATTATTGTTGTTGTTATTTGTTTGTTTGTGTGTGTGTGTGTGTGTGTGTGTGTGTGTGTGTGTGTGTGTACGTGCTGCTAAATACCTAAATACAATTTTCTCAGTCTTCATCATGTTCCTTACATGTATATGTCTGCAGGACTGACTATTTAGTATTGGACAACCAATTGGCAAGCTTCTCTAAGGAAGATTATTTCTCCTGTGCCCTGCATACCTTATAGAGCTTGTGTTCTCTGTCTGGGGTTGAGACCTTATGACCACAGCCCCCCATGTTAGCATGTCTATTGGTATCTGTTTACTGCTCAAAAGGTGACGGGACCTGGGAGGATGGAGTCAATCATGCAAAAACTTTTTTCATAGCCTCAGAAAATTTATACCTTCAGGTTTAAAGGAGCCACACGAATAACATGTACAATCACAGGGGCAAGCTGCACGTGGTAGGTAAGCGGCATGTGGTGGGAAAACCACACTCAGCAGACAAGCTGAGCATGAGAGAACCATATTTTTCCATAGATGCATGCAGACAAATAACAGTAGCCAGTTGTAACGAATAATTTGAAGTGAATTGAGTCTTATCTGCTACACCTGGGAGAGTCATTGAAAGAGTAATCTAAGAACAATTCCATGTTTTTGAAGAAACTGAGGCCACATAAACTTGGCTTTTTTGTTTTTGTAGTTTTCTCACAAGCACTCAGAATTTTCCTCAGAAGACTTCATTCTTGGACCATGTTCCCGCAGGTATCACCTTTGTTCATCTCATATTCAGGCAGTCATGTTGGTGAGACTTTTTGTGTGTACCTTCCTCCTTTATCATCAGACCTCAGCCTATCAAGTCTCTTCTGGACTGCCTGCATCCTCTTCCTCTGTGGTCTGGCAAGGCGGCAACACCAGGGAGAAGTAATCAATGAGTGGGCACCAGAGTCCATATCAGAGGTAATCACTGCTCCCCATATTATGGGACCTACAAAGAGACTGTGATACTTATAGACTACATCTGAGCTGGGGGTCTGGGTCCACACCATGCGTGGTCCTTGATTGGTGCATCAGTCTCTGCAGCACCGCCCTCCCCAATCCGGAATTTTTGGCGCCATTGGTTCCCTTGTGGAGCTCCTTCCCATCCAGGTCCCTTCTATTCCCCCTACTATTCCATAAGACTCCTTGTGCTCCAACCCAAAGTGTAGCTGTGACTCTCAGCATCTGCTTTGATCCTCTCCTGAGTAGAGTATTTTAAAGGACCTCTATGCTAGGCTCCTGTCCTCTGCCTTCTCCTAAGTTGTTTCTGCTGTCTATTCTATTTGCCTTTCTGAATCAGAATTAAGCATTCTCCGCAGGCTCCCCCTTGTTATTGAGCTTCTTTAGCTCTGTGGATTGTAGTGTGTTTATCCTGTATTATGTGGCTAATATCTGCTTATACGTGAGTTTATACCATGTGTGCCTTTCTGGGTCTGGGTTACCTCACTCAGGATGATCATTTCTAGTTCCATCCATTTGTCTGCAAATTTCAAGATTTCCTTGTTTCTAATAGCTGACTAGTATTACACATTTCACAATAGCCACAAAAACAAAACAAAACAACTCCAAAACAAACAAACAACAGAAACAATGTAAAACAGAACCCATAAAGTATCTTGGTGTAACTCTAACCAAACAAGTGAAAGACTTGTATGAAAAAAAAAACAAGCCTTTTTTTTTAAACATCAAGTCTTTAACAGAAGAAATTGAAGAAGATATCGGAAGATGGATAGATCACCCATACTCATGGAATGGTAGGGTTAACTTAGTAAAAATGGCCATCTTACCAAAAGCAATGTACAGATTCAATGCAGTTCCTATTAAAATGCCAACACAATTCTCTACAGACTTTGAAAGAACAATTCTCAACTTCATACTGAAAAACAAAAATCTCAGAATAGCTAAAACAATCCTATGCAGCAATAAAAGAACTTCTGGATGCATCTCCATCTGTGATCTCAAGCTGTACTATATAGCAACAGTAATAAAAAACTGTATGGTACTTGTGGAGAAACAGACTGGTGAATCAATGGAATCAAATCAAATCTAAGACCCAGAAGTGAACCCACACACCTATGGATACTTGATTTTTGACAGAGAAGCCAAAACCATACCATGGAAAAAAGATAGCATCTTCAAGAAATGGTGCTGGTCTAGCTGGATGTCTACATGTAGAAAAACACAAATAGATCTATATTTATTATCCTGCACAAAACCAAAGTCCAAGTGGATTAAAGACCTCAATATAAAAAAAAAAAAGACACACTAAATCTGTTAGAAAAAAAAGAAAGGTGGGGAAGAGACTTGAGCTTACTGTTAAAGGAGAGAACTTCCTGAACAAAACTCCAATAGCTCAGGCTCTAAGACAACAATTAATAAATGAGACCTCATGAAACTGAAAAGCCTTCGTAAGGCAAAGGACATTGTCAACAGAACAAAATGATAGCCTGCAGACTGGGAAAAGATTTCTCCAACCCTACATCTGACAACATCTATAAGGAACTCAAGAAATTAAACACCACCAAGCCAAATAACCCAATTAAAAATGGGATACAGACCTATATAGAATTCTCAAGGAGGAATGTTGGATGGTTGAGAAACATGTAAAGAAATGCTGAACATTCTTAGTCATCAGGGAAATGCAAATCAAAATGACACTGAGATTCCATTTTACACCTATCTGAATGTCTAAGATCAAAACCTCAAGGGACAGTATATGCTGGCAAAGATGTTGAGAAAAGGGAACACTCCTCCACTGTTGATAGGCATGCAAACTTGTACAACCACTTTGGAAATCAATCTGTCGCTTTCTCAGAAAATTAGGAATACTTCTACCTCAAGATCCAGCAATACACTAGGTTTATACCTGAAAGATGCTCCACCATACAACAAGGACATTTGCTCAACTATGTCCATAGAAGCTTTATTCTTAATAGCCAGAATCTGGAAATAACCTAAAAGTCCCCTAACCAAAGAATGGATAAAAAAAACTGTGGTACATTTACATCATGGGATACTACTAAGCTATTATAGGGATTTTTTTAAAGGTAAATTGTTAATGCTATAATTCCTCATGACTTTTCAGACACAATTACTGTTATTTTTACCATCCTCCTCCTTCTGAAATTATATACTTCCTGTCTCTACTTTTAGGCCCATCACACATTTTCCCATGTCCCACATCAGATCACTGGTACCTTACAAGGTTTCTATTACTGCTACTCACAAACTATAACAATGTTTCCTTTTCACTTTCTCTCTATTGCTCCTACTCTCAAACTGCAGCAATGGTCATGTTTTACTTTCCCACTTTCTGCACCTATTCCAGGTTATATACTCTCAACTGAAGATTTGGAGCTAGGAGCCTCAGATGAGTGAGAACATATGACATTTTTCTTTCTGTGTCTAGGTAACCTCATTCAGTATAATGTTTTCTAGTTCCATCCATCTTATCATTAGATTTTTCTTTAGTTCAAATAGCATTCCACAACCTGCAAATTTCATGATGGCATTTTCTTAACTGATAAATAGTATTCCACAATGTGTATGTACCACATTTTCATAATAGAACTATCAGTTAAAGGGCGTTTAGGGTGTTTTCATTTCTTAGCTGTTGTGAACAAGTAGCAATGACTATGAATGAGTAGGCATCTGTAAAGTGGGTTGGCAAGTCCTTTGGGCATCATAGTCACAATATCAACTTTAACAACACCATGAGCATGAGATTTCGCTCTATTTTCTAGTCTTTCTCTCCTTCTTTAAGGTTTTAAATTTTTCATTGTAGCTATCTTTCATCTCCTTGGTTCACTTTATTCCTAGCTATTTAAATTTTTGTGGATATTATGAGTGCGAGTGTATCTATGACCTCTTTGAAGGATTTTATTGGCGTATAAAAACACCACTGGGTTTTATAGTTGATTCTGTATCCTACCACATTGCTGAATTTGTTTATCATGTGTACAAGTTCTGGCAGAAATTTTGGATTTCATGTATAATAGCACACTGTCTGCAAATATGAATGGTTTGACTTTTTCTTTCTCCTATTTGTTTTCCTGCAATCTCTCTCTCTCTCTCTTGCTGTATCACTCCAGCTAGTGCCTTTAGTATAATATTTAAAAGGAGTAGGGGTAGTGGACAGCCAGATCTCATTCCTCACTTCAGTGGCATTGCTTCAAATTGTTCTCCATTTAGGGTGATGTGGCTGTCAATTTCTCATCTATGGTGTGGTTAAGTTGAGGTACATTGCCTACAGTCCTGCTCTGTGCAATGCTGATCATGAAAGTGTGTTTCCATTAGTCTTACTCTGTGGCATTTTTGTCATGAAGGTATGTTAGTTGTCATCAAATCCTTTCTCTGCATCTACTAAGAAGGTGTAATTTTTACATTTAAATCTATTAATGTGGTTTATTGCACTTATTGACTTGTGTATGTTCAATCATCCCTGCATCTCAGGGAGAAAGCTAATCAGGCCATGGTAGATAATAGTTTTGATGTATTTTTACACTTGGTTTTCCATTATTTTATTGAATGCATGTTCACCAAGAGGATGGGACGGTAGTTTTCTTTTTGGTTGTTGATGCTGTGTCTTCTCCTTTTTTGATATTAGAGTGATGCTGGTTTCATAAAATAAGTTCGGGAGTGATCTTTCTGTTTCTCTCTCTTTTTTTAAGTTTAAAAGGCATTTGCTGTAACTCTTTGAAAGCTTGGTGTAATTCTACTAGCAGTCCATTTGACTCTGGCATGTGGTTTTTTTTTTTTTTTTTTTTTTACCATTTTTTTTACCACCCACCTGAGAGATTTGTTTGGGTTGTTGACTTCTTTTTAGTTTAATTTTGGCTATTGAGCTAAATGTTTCCTTGTTCATTTCTGATTCTACTAACTTGTGTCTTCTCTTTCTGTCCTTTGATTAGCTGGGCCAAGGGTCTGCCAGCCTCATCTTCTCAAAGAAGTTCACAGATTTCTTCCATATTCTCTCATAGCTAAGTGATCTCTCTTTGACCCACGCCTCCTTGCACAGTGCTCTTACTTACTGAGAATCAAGAGGGGCCCACCACAGGAAAGTATGTTATCTCATGATTTGCACATGATACACAGACACTCTGCTCAGTTTTGAGCAACAAACACATCCTTAGTACATAAATGTGAAAAGACAATGTATTGCCTTTGTTCCATCCAGCATTCCCTGTGAAGACAATGGTGATTTGTGACTTCCCCAATATATACCCAGTGGTCTATTACCCTCCTTTCTTGGGGACCCAAGATCATTTCCCTGTACAGGGATATCTTCATCACTAACACACATGTAATCAAGAGGGTTTTGCTTTATGAAGAAAGGTGTGCTCTTATAATTCATACCATTTTAAATGGAAATTGGACAGCTAAGTCAACCAAAGGTGAGCTTGTTATCTGTTGAGTTCTTTCTAATCTCAGAAGGCTTTTCTTTTTACATTCATTTTTCTATGTATTTATTTTGAAATTATTTTACTGCCAAGTGGTGGTTTTAGAAATTTAGACATTCTGGAGTTTAATGAAATTGCCCTGGAATTAAGTAGTTCAACCCATAATACTCTCTGCTAGTATGGGACACCGCTTATTTCCAGGCTCAGACTGGGAAATTTGCCTCCTGTTTCTCCATTAGTATGATTGTGACTATAAAACTTTGGACCATGGCATGCTGGGCAAGACGGAGCCTGTAGACTTGCTTGTTGGTTCAGGGCTGGGCATCGAATCCAGGACATCATTCATATAGAGGATGCCCCCTGTCACTGAGTTAGGGACAGCTCCTGCACATGTGTTGTTAGTGTGATTGGTGAGTGATTCCTAGATGCTTTATGTTAGTGGGTATTTGACTAAGATGGTGCAATTGGGCCTCTGAACGCTAGGGCCATCTTCTCACAGACTAGAGTATCAACCAGTTCCCAGATACTGGAAATGTAACAGAGACTCTAAAACCAGTACAGCACAACACACTTCCATCTAATGGCCATACTAGGCTCAATGGAGAAAGCCTGGTGTCTCTTGAGTGGCTCATAATAGATCTGTCAAAGCCCCTACATTGGATGATAACAACACCTACCCTTTGCCTGGAGAGGGGCTCCCTGTGAGAATTTTTCCACTGCCTTGACAAGGAAATGGAAATGCTGTTGAAGAAAATAAAAGGGTCTGTTCATGTTGTCTGCCACCACAGATAAGTGTGAAATGCCCCACACAATCTAATAATGAACAGTGCTTGGAGTTTCTTTAAAGTCAGTGGTAGGGTCCCAAATTTGAAATTAGTAATAATGAGTCTACATCAAAGTAGCAAAAATCACTGAGTTCTAAGTTTTAAATAAAAGGACAAAAGCAACAAAGCCATTGGATTGGCCTTCAGACGCTAACGTACTTACACCTGGCTCAGCGGAAATAGGTGCAGATCTGTGTGGGCTTAAGGTTCCTGTTAGACATTAGAGTCCTCAATTTACTCTTACGGTACCCCAGTCTTGAAAAAGAGTCAATCTCAAAAGTATGAGCTAGCAGAAGACAAGGGTAAAAAAATCACCTAATTATGAAGGGAGGGAGAGAAGACTTGGAAAATCTAGTGAAGAGATGTAAACAAAACATTCACACCTCCTGTCAAACCACAGCTCCATGCCTTCTGATTGGGAACTAGCAGGAGATATATTTATGTTGGCTAAAAATGAAGTCTTAAATATACAAAACTTTGGGCTATTTTGTTCTCAAGTTTTGAAACTAGCTTTCACATTCTGGGTCAGATGGAAAGCAAGGCATCTATTCTGCCTCTCACGGGGCTGTAGTCAGCCAGTGTGGAAGCATTGCTTCCCTCTGACCTCGCCACAGCTTCAGTTCTGTATGGAATACTGTTGCACTGAGAAGCTGAGTTTCAGTTTGAAGCTTCAAACTGAAGCTCATTTAAATGAGTGGCTAAAATACTAAGTCTATAAGCCAGTTTTCATTATCATGTTCTGGCATAAGCATTGGTTTTGACACCATAAATGAACTGATAATATGACAAATCTAAATCTTTTCAACATTTGGTGTGGACTTAGCCATCTTATTTCCAAAGAGTAAATGATGTCGTCACAGTGATCCTCAACACTGGTAAGGAATCCCAGTGACCCATGATAGTTGTCTCTTGGCCTTTATGACATCCAATCCTGATGGTAATTTCCATGAAGCTACCCATTTTCAATGCTTTATTAAATATGAGTGTGGAGCAGCAATTGCACCATCACTTAACTTTATAATCCCCCTCCTACCTGCCACTCCCAGGCTGCCATTGGTAACTAAGTGTTTCAGATACTCTGACAAGTACTTTGACAGTTTTTTCAGTGCTTAAGATAAACGTTTTGTTTAAGGCTCTTTAATGGCACTGAAGAAGCAATTTCTTCAATAATATCCCATTCATCAGCACCTCTCATAAAAATGATGAGTTCAGCAGTATACTCAGCACTGGTTTGTTGTCTATTACCAAAGTATAAGGTTTAAATGCCTCACTCAACTCTCAAATTTATTGTGATAGGGTTCCAATTTCTTCAATTCAATGCCTGTAGTCTTGTGAAAGGACACACATTTTAAAAACATCTCTCTGTTCTTAGGGCACATTCTAGCTTTACAAGCTGGTTAGTAATCTCACCATCAATAAATGGTTCTGATATTTTGCTGTTAAATATGCTTCCACACATTGGGGCTGACAAACTAATTTGAGTTATAACTTCTTGAAGCTAATTTTGTTGAGTAGACAGACTCTTCTCAATTCTAATATTGATTTATTTGAAAATTTTATATATGAATGCTCTATTTACATCATTTCCATCCCATTTGCTCCCAACTTCCTCCCATGTTGCCCACTTCCTCACAAACTCATGGTCCCCTAGCTCATCTAGACCACGTAGTGTTGTTAATATTCATTAAGGATCAGGCCCCGTATCCTGCAAAGGGGCCTGAGAAGACTGGTTGTTGTTTCTCCCTCTTCTTACAGGCATAAAACCTCTGTAGGTCTTCATATAGGGGTAAGGCCTTGTACAATTTCCCCATCCTTGTTGACATGTGAACTGGTGTTGTCATTATTCAAGTCTTGTTCAGACAGCCTAGTTTTGAGATATCATGGGTGAAGTTTTCCTGTCATAGATGGAAGAAGCTACCTCACAACAGACATCTGGATCCTCTGTCTCTTACAATTTTTCTGTTTCCTCTTCTTCAATGTTTCCTGAACCTCGGGTGTAAGGACTGTCTTGTGGGTGTATCAGTTCTGGCTAATTACCCCAAGGTTGGTTGTTCTCTGCATTTTGACCAGCTGTGGCTTTCTCTAATGGTCATTCGGTTGCAGAAACAAAGCTTCTTTGGTGAGGAGTAAGGATTCCTATTATCTCTGGGTACAAGGACAGTTACTGGAAATGTAATCAGACATTATACTGGCTTTGGAAAGAGTGGGAATAACACTAGGGCCCATGGGTAGTTGACTAGGTTTATGGTATTAGACATGAATTCCCACCTACTGAGTGTGACTTAAGTATAATTAGACAGCTTTTGATTGTCCCCAAGATGCACCCCAAGATTGTACCCTTGTGTACATCTTGCCATACTTGTCATTGTGGTTTCTGGTTGTCATATCTGAGTAGGACGAATGGTTGCTTTTCTCCATTGGCAGATTACCAGCTTCCAATATGGTGAGAGTAAATCCTGATGGAGGAGGCTGTCAGGTCAGTTTTGGTTGTTCTGTATCTGAAGTATGTGGCATTTTCATCACTGATGTTCTGGCTGAGGTGGGTGACAAACTCACAGATGCTACACAACTTGCAACAGAGCTACTAATCCACAGCATCGTAATGAATTGAAAATTGTGTGAACTCAAATTACAGCCAATACCCTGGTAAACTCAGCTCTACAGCCTACCATCACTCAGCACCATCCTCTACTCTGGAGTGTGGATGCTTCCCTGACACTTGTGAGCTAACTGAATGCTGTGGCCTTCTCTGCTGTAGCCCACTGTCACGAGAGAATCTTGCCTGGGAAAGCAGTCAAGTTTCACATTTTGAATTTTGGGCTTATATTGATTCTGAATTCTTACTGTAAATTAAACCATCACTGAAATCATGAGACTATCACTTCTGCCTCATGAAGTGGGCAAGCTGGAGGCTCCTCATCCTGCTTGTTGGTTTCTTCTTGATGTGTCTTATGGTCTAAGAAAGCCTGGGAAGTACCGTGCCTTGGACAGACATTCACTTCCCACCATGCAATCTCTGTTCATGATGCCTATGCAGTTCTTTGGAACAAATGGCCACACATATTAATGAGCATTCTTGCAGATAATGACATGACAAAGCAGGTGTGTGCAGGAAAAAGCAGTGGGCAGACAGACAGGACGTGTTTCTGTGGGTCTGGCCGATGCCACACAATAGTGTGCTGTCTCGTGTGCTCCTTTTGGGATGTACAGTGCTCTGCTGTCACTCTGGGCAGCCTTGAGCACCGCATCACGGCCATCACTGCAGCTGGGCAGAGGATGAGCACAACCTGCAAAATGGTGTCTTGTACACACTTCAGTCTGCAGCATTTTCTGGAAAGTTATGCTTCATAGGAGAGGAGCAAACCTCCCCTCCCCCAAACACCTGTGTGAAAGACCACCCTGGACTCAAGCCCACGGCACAGCCTCCTCAACTCTTTCATCCTTCTCTTTCCATCTTTGTTGCTGCTGCAGATTAGAATCTGTTGAAGAAAACATATTGCTAATGTGCAGATGCCTGCCGGCAGTTCTTAACACATGCACACGATAAAATCAGAACCTTTTCATTAACCTCTCAGCAATAACAAACACTGAAAACTACTGTAGATCTTGATGGTGTTTCTTCTTGGGGCTCTTTCCTTCCTTACTCCTATCCAGTCAATCCTACACTGTTCTATGCATGCATCTCTATACAATTGCCTAATTTTGAGATATTGTTTGAACTAAATGACTTGAATGTCATGTGATTCAGAAGCATTTCCCTGGCACGTGTAATTTTGATTGAAATTTCTACATTTAAAAAAAAATATGCCCAGAAATGTTTGGGACTCTAATTAGAAAAACATAAAGCTCAAGCATAAAGAATTCCATTTTAGAACAAGGCACAGGCAAGTTAGGATGGCTCCTGCATTTCAGTTCTGGGCCCAGCAATTAACTTCCATATGCTCCAGGCTTTTCATAATTATAATGTATTATGCGACGGCGCACTTTTTTCATTAACTCACCTCCTAGTAGTAATACAGATTTATATCTTGCTTAGTAGTGAATAAAGTACATGAAAGTAATAAAACTGCATTTAAGTACATATTTCATAATTCCGGATTATCACACCATTACTCCTGATTAGGATGTGCTCTGCGCAGGCACTTGGGAAGACTGATGCTGCTTTGCCTGCTGTGTCCTAGAGAGGCCTGAGTGTCAGCTCAGTGAATGGCAGATGGAATTTCAAACTGAAGAGACTAGCAAGTTTCACCATCAATGAAAAACAGAAAATTATCCTAAGGATCAGATTCCTCAGTTATACTTGAAAAGGTATAGCCCTTCATCTCATTGAGGTGTCAACCTTCTGGGCCCCGCGTTTACTCAGTGATGGGATGTGGATGTGATGTGTTCTCCATGGGCTCCTGTATACGACGAACACCTGGTCTCCTGATAGTGGCGCTGTTTGGCGTGCTTGAAAGTAGAACCTGGCTAGAGGTTTGGGTGAGTCATAATATTATCTCTGGGCCACACTTCTTCATCCTGCTTTCTGACTGCAGATGCCAAGTGACCAATGGATCCTGCCCCAGCTGCCTTTCCTTTCCTTACAGGCTGGTATTAAATATTTTATAATACTTTATTAATACTTTGATAAATTCATACAATGTATTTTCATCATATCCAACTCTCCCCCAACCCTTCCCAGAGCTTCTCACAAATAGTTACATTCCAATTTGTCTTCCAATGTACTTGAGTGTGAGGTCTGCCTTGAAATATGAGAGACCTGCCAGGGGTCATACCTTTTTTTTTTTTTTTTTAAACCCGACTCTCCTTCTTCTAGAAACTATCATTACCTAGGTGTGTGACCTTGTATCTCTCCCTGCTCTGTTCTAGAATTTTGTCTGGCTTGAGCTTGCATGTGTCTTGTGCATGCTGTTACAGATGCTTTGAGTTCATATACACAGCTACTGTGTCTGGAAAATGCTGTTTCTTTGCAGTCATCCCTCACTTCTTTCTGCCTCTTCAAATCTTTCTGCCTCTTCCAGGATGACTATTGGTCCCTCAGGGCATGAGTGTGTTGTAGAATTTTATTGAGGCTTGAGCAATGCAAAGACTCTTCATCCCTTGTACATTGACCAGTTGAGGGTCTTTGTTAATCACCTTCCTTGGTACAAAATGGCTTTGACGATGAGGGTTGACAGATGCACTACTTTGGGGGGTGTGTGATAAGACATTAGGTGTGATTTTATTACTATGTCCATTTAGCAGAGTAACAGCCAAGTTCTGGTGACTTTGATATAGGTACAGGTTTCTAGCTTCGATAGCAGTGTGAGACCTTATATCCAATTGGACCGTGTTGGGTTACACCCGTGACTTTCATACCAGCACTGTTCCTATGGGCACACATTGCCAGGTTGGTTTGCTATCATAGCTCACGTGGTTTATAGCTAGTACGACTGATGACCACTTTTCTCCTCTGGAAGCATACATAGCATGCTTTTAGTATTATAAGAGAAAGCCAGAAGGACTTAAGCTCCCCAGTTGGTAGCATCTTGATTGCTCCATTTCTATGATTCAAGTTTGTGGTATCTTCAGAGAAAGGGTCTTGCTGTCAAGTTCTGGAGGGAAACCAAGAACAAATCAGTCATGTTTTAGAGTCTATGAGACCTCAGTGAGTAACTCTCACATTCGTAAAAAGAAATGGGATCAAGTATGTGATTGTATCATTAGCCATTTATCCTCAAAGTTAGTTTGTAATTATCTCCGTGCTGTTTATAAATCTATGCAATACCCTCTTTTGGCTAATGATACTATATGCAAATAAATGTGCACTAGAAAAGTGACAATCAGGAAGCTATTTAAGTGTCAGGTCCAGAGAGGCCCTGTCCTGATAGGACAGAGAAGGTCTGGTTGACTCAGCCAGGACTCGGCTCATTAAATTATTTTGATTTCCTCTTGTGTTTAAACGTTCATACTGCTTGCCTTAGAATTTTTGCCATCCTTTCCATCACTCATAGGTTTCACTGCTCAGTCCTTAATGCAGCCTCTGGGGATAGTTTTCAGTTAGCTTTTTCTAACTTTCGGCTGAATGTAAATGAGTTATCTATTTCTCAAGATTGTGGGCAATAGAGTTTAAATATACTAACAATTGGACAATCTACCCAGGAGTTGAACACACAACACACGGTCCCCACAACATCTTCGCAGGTGTTTGTAGTAGTTGTGTTTTAGCCAAAACAGAAACACCTCAAATGTCTTTCAGCTGATGAACAAGGAAACCAAATAGGCGAGGACCGGCCTCCTTGTGGATGGATGTTCACCAGAAGAAAGAGGAGGTGTTAGCATGAGCTACAACATGGAGGAAACCTGAACCATCATACAAATGAGAGAAGCCAGCTATGGAGAACACAGTTGGCTGGCACAAATCTGTTACAAATGTCTAGAAAAACAGATCGAGAGAGGAGAGATAGGGAAAGGAGAGAGAGGGGGAGAGGGAGAGGGAGAGGGAGATGGAGAGGGAGAGAGAGAGAGAGAGAGAGAGAGAGAGAGAGAGAGAGAGAGAGAGAGAGAGAGAAGAGAAGAAAGATAAGAGAGAGGCTGGGGATGTGGCAGAGCTGGCCAAGCTGCTTTGTGATGTAACAGAGTTCTCAACCCACAGTTAACAGCACTGCTAGTACTCAGAAGCCACTGTCTCACCACTGTGAAACTGTGATGTTTGTGATAGCTTCTCTAAACCTTGGAGAAAACACTGAATGGGAACAGCAGCTCAGAGCGCTCAGGAACAGCAGCTCTGTCCTCTGCACTCTCTGCAAGCATACTTTCTTCCTCTTGTGTATTCTGGGAAGTTAATTGGTTATTCAGTGCTCTGCAAAGAAGAGTCGCCAGTACTGGGGGGGGGGCGGTAAATACAAAAGCATGGCATCTATGTAGGTAGGGCTGTTAAGATTATGTGCCAAGGATGAATAGGACGTAGGGGCTTTTCCAGATACTGGTTGAGCAAGAGAGGAGGAGGAGCCCTGGCGGGCATGCAGCATCAGCAAGGTGGACATGGAGGTGAGGAAGGCGTTTGGTTGGATGCCCTAAGTTACTTCTGCCAGGTGATCCTCAGCATTGGAGCCTATTGTTCCTCTAAGGCTGTCGGGGATGAGCACCTACAACCCAGCAGATTCCTGGAGCACAAAGGAGAAACAAAGGCAATTGGGAAATGTTGAGAGCCCGTGTGAAGGACTCTGAAGCCCTACTCTCATGATTTTTAGAGTTGGTATTTCGTCATCAGAAATAACTGCACACCTCTTCTTATCCTGTCATGAGCAAGGGAAGACACAGTGCTTACAAAAGGCATCACCTACCGTAGGAAGCCATGCCCAGGCGTGCCTAGTACTCCTGGCCCTGTTTTCTGGTACACACTCCCAAGAATTGCTGTAACAACAGTGTGTTGTAGTTCATTTTAAGATTCTGGCTTTAGTTTAAAGAGAATGGAACTCTCACGCTGCTTTCTGCTAATGCTTAGTGAGAACCACAAAACCTCACGAACAGGGTTGAGACAGAAGCCTCCATTGGCAATATATCTGGCCCCTCTTCTCGGTGAGGGGGAGCCCACTTCAGAGGCATGCTGCACAAAGACCAGGGTTTTACCTCTGGCTATAATTTCTACACTGAAGACAGGAAAAAACAAAAACAAACAAACAAAACAAAACAAAACAAAACAAAAAACCTTCCAAAATCCAGACATGGAGGGGGGAGGGGGAGGGGGAGAAGGGGTGCTTTAACAAACTCAGCTTCCTCACTCCTGACCATCCTGTCCCTATAAAGACACCCAAACACTTGACTCGAGATGCAGCTTCCATGTGATTCCAGGAATTTTGAAGACAGCAGTGAGCAACCTCCTGATAGAGGTCAAGTGCCCGGCACAGCACAGCACGCGGGAGGTTGAGCCTTCTGCGATTGTACTGTGTGACAAGCCACATTTAAATTTAAGAAGTCTTTTTAAATAGAAAGATGGAGATGGAGATGAAGATGACGAAGGAAGCGGAGGGGGCAGAGGTGGAGAGGGCTTAGCGACTGATGGCACTTTGTAATCTTCCTGAGAGCAAGCCAGCATCCTCCTGGTATGCCAAGCGGGAGGCCTGGCTGCTCAGCTCGGTTTCCCTCTTGCTTTTGGCAGATTCTTCGCCCTGCTGTAGATTGAAGAAAATAGGAATAAGCATCTTTCGACCACAAACAGATGTGCTTGATAAAGAAAATGTCAGCAAAAATACTAAAGCAATGTGTCACAGCGGCTTTCTGACAGATAGCAGGAAAAGGTAAGGAATGTTCTATCATGTCCGACAAGGTGTTCTTTTTGAGATTTAAAGATCACTGTGCAACTTTAAACATGTTTGTCACTTTGCCTCTGACTGCAGCTATCTGGCGCTTCACACGAACTTTATCAGCTAGGCATAGGGGGGAAAGAAAGCAGCCGGCTCCCATTTATCTCAGCTCGGTTCCCTTCAAAGCCAACAAATAAATTACAGTGTACATTTGATACAAATTGATTTCTTAACTCAAATAACAATGTTGTCCTCCCGGTCGGGCCATGTGTCACTCACTCGTGAGTCTGAGTGAAAGGCCCAATCCGTCTGGGTGACAGAAATAGGCCCAGTGCTCCTCACCCAGGAATGCTAATCACCAGGGCTGGCCCGGCCTTTGTGGGCCAGCTGCGATAAGGAGAATCAGGCCGCCCTGTCACCATGTGAGCGGCAGCCACTGCGATCCAGCCGCTGTACCCGGCCTGCAGCCGCCATCCTATTTCATGTGGGAAAATAAGATCTGGCCCGCTGTGGCTAAGATGCCCGTGGCTGGGACAGTGTGCGAGCTGAAGTGAAAGAAGACCATTGAATGTCTTCAGCTGATCTTATCGGTTGCGGGAGAAATGAGATATTGGCAGGGGCTGTTGAGTTGCTCACAGCTGAGGAGGTTAATAAGGTGTGGAGCAAGGCCACAGGCTAATTGGATTTGCCCAGGCTTCATAAACAGTGGAAGCCCACGGCCAGGAAAACATACCCAGGCTGGTTCTTTGTTTAGTCTGAACCCAGGAGAGGTGAGTGGCACTGGGCTTTGGAAACAGAAGGGTCCTACTCAGACACCTTGGCCCATCCTCAGAGTCCCTCAGGGGAGCTGGCTCTAACTTAACTAGAGTGGAACTTGCAGGTACATAGCATCTGGTGCATAACTCATCCCTGTTGGAGAGGAGGAGGCACAGAGATCTGAGGCAGCTGAGTTCAGAGGGACTCCAGACCTGACCTGCACATGCTGGCCCTCCAGTGACTAAGCTAGAGGCACCTCTTCTCTCACCCTTGCTGCACTGTGCATGCCTGCCCCAAGTGGAGGGCGACATAAGGAACATAAGGTTGTCGGTATTCACCTTCTCCCAACTCTGGGGCTGTGGAGAGGTAAAGCACTTTGATGTTTACTGTGAAGGGAACGTAAACTTGTGCTTGAATGGGAGGAGGTTGTAGGATATCGCCAAGAACAGTGGTACAAACACCACATATTTCACTCAGGGTGTATTATTTTGTTTGTTTTAATACACTGGAATTGAGAGGTGAATTCTATTTGTGGACACAGTAGATAGTAGACAGTGATATTAATTCATATGTTGATATGTATGTATGGAAATATATTAAATTCTATAACCTTTTCAATGTGTTTTCAAAAATATTTCCACAATTTCTGTTCACTAATCAACAATATTGTCCATTAAAACTTCAGGAGCAGATGTATCTGGTCTTTAACAGAGTCACTTTCTACAGGCCATGTGAAAAATATATGATATTTTTCAAAAAATATCTTTTGCTTAACACCTTGAAAATTCCTTGTATTATGAATGTAGAGCTCTATTAGTCAATTAGAAAAAATAGTCATGTAAAGCTGTCTATAGATATGCCAGATAATTGTTTATAATAAAAGCTTATCCAATGTCTAGTTTTCCTGATCAGCAACATTTATAAAAAAAAATTTACCCACAATTGCAATATGGATATTAGAGTAATGTTTAGAAGGGAATGGGGATGCTGATGTATTGGCTTCCTGAGCACTCTGTTTGTATATTTTATGTGTCCAGTCAGGAGTGAACCCAGCCCATGCATTCTTCGTTGTCCTGTGTGTCTCTCCATTTGTTCAGAGTTAGAGAAATAGATCTTACCATGTCTACTGTGTCTCTGCAACATGAACTTGGTGAGGGAGGCTCAGATTCACTCCTCAAAACCTACGATATTTTCTTTCTTTTCACTTGCGGGGGCCTCTGTGCGTCTGGAGTCAGGAAGAAAGTGACCGCTCCTGTGCCAAGCTGGGCTCCAGCATGGGTCGGGACTGAGCAGAGATCATATTTTTTTCCCCTGAGAAGTTATAATGTCAGGAGAGGAGCAGAGATGGGGCAGAAGGGCTGCTCAGTGTGGCCCCCCCATGGATGGGAAAAGAGAGAAAAAGAGGCCAAAGGAAATAAGTCACCCTTCATAGGAAGAAGGCAAAGACCCCATCACAGCGCTGGCAGAACTTCAGGTGGCCAGATTCCAGAAACTTGAGTCGGATCTCTGAAGGTGTACATGCGTTTGCCCTTTGGATGAACAGAGATCTCTTGACATGCCCTGGGTTTGGGGATCCCTCTGAGAGAGATGTGTACTGGGACTTTAACCAGGATGGAACTCTCAGAGCCCTGACATCTGACACACACCTCAACAGCAGAGTGGATGAGAGGAGCACGTACGTGCAAGCATACTGTGCTGATCTGAGTGTTGGGGCTGTAGTTGATGACGTCAGCTGCTTGCTTTCACTCTCAGCAGCATTTGAGTTTAACCTCAGGGCAAGGATAAGACAGAGACAAGTTCTTTGAAGGATGCCTTATGAAGCTCCAGTCCAGCTCCCTATGGAGGGGTCCTATTTCCTGTCTAAAATTTTGTGAGCCCAGCTCTCCCGTCCACATCTCTATCCGCAGTGTGGTGTTTCCTGCTATCACCAAGTTCTGCTCAATGTGTTCTGGCGACACAGAACACTCTTCTACAAACTCTTCCAGTTCCAACTGCTCACAGGCACGTGGTCAGGTAAGGTACAGTGGCAGCACCAGGTCCCTGTGGCAGTCATCTCTTCTAGTCAACACTTCTCAGCATGAGGAATCATCTGAAATAAATATGTTAACTATAGAGGAATGTATTCCAGCTCAAGGCTTCAGAGCTTTGAATGGCTGGTGGCTGGTTTTATTGTCAGTGGTGTACCTATGGAGGAGGAGGAAGTGGAGGAGGAGGAGGAAGAAGGGGAGGGAAGGAGGAAGAGAAAAAGAATGAGGAAGAGGAGGAGGGGGGGAGAGAAACAACATGCCAAGAATAATATATATTCTTCTTCACTGACATGCTTCATTGACTCACTCCCTCCAACAAGACTCCCCCTCAGTTTCTACTATTTAGTAATGATGCCACCCAATGACTTCATCAATGATTAATCCAATAAGAAGGTCAGAAACTTCATGATCCAATCATCAAACCCAGCTCTGAACATTTTATTGTGGCATGCCTTGAACACACGAGGTTTTGGAAAGACTCAATATCTAAGCTATAATATCACTTGTGCCTCAGACACATCAATAACTCGATGATACTCCTAAGTTTCACTATTGTCTCCAACCCAGAAGAAGGACCCAATCGGCATTAACTACAATTCAACAATTCAACACAGTAGGTTGAAGAATCATAAATAACAGAATGATAGAAGCTCAAGTTCTGGAGGGAACACAGCCGTGAAGGATGATGTGATTCAGAGATCTTCTTACCAAGAACCTACCATTTCAGGAGCTGTGGACGCAAATAGGGCATCAGAAGACCAGACATCTGGGAGTAGGGTATTGTGGATAGAGGTCACAGTCACAGGGGCTTTGAACACAGACTTGAGAGTACAAGGAAGCATGACCTGAGCCTCATACATGAGGGCCACTGCCACGGGAGGAGGCCCGGGCAATAGCACTGTATGAGAGGAGCTTTCCTTCAAATGATATGGTAGCTACTTTTTGTGAGTCTGTCAGGACAATATTGATACCACCTTGCACAGTCTTAGATGTTTTTGTGTTGCTAAGTTGAGGATTGACTCAAGTGTGTTAAGGTAGAGAGGGGAAGGTTAATGGAGGTTCCTTAGAAACCCAACGGTGAGGAGAGCAGGAGTCTCCTCCAACAGAGGGAAGGCAAGGCACTGGTTTCCCTGATGGGCATGGTATAGGCTCAGTAAACAACAAAGTGGCCTGGTAAGCTGGAAGACTGGATAGGGGTTTTGCAGATTGAGAGACAGTGGTGGCAAAGCAGGCTTAGGTGATGGCCTCAGAAATATAGATCCAGATGTGTGGGACAGATGCCCTGTCATCACCCATGGTATTCTGACAAGGCTGGCTGGAACCACACGCCTAGGAATGTAGTCAACTGAGCAGAGTTGGTGCTCACCAGTGCTAAAGAAAGCCACTAAGGGGCTAGCCAATACGAGAAGCGGAGCATGGGTGGGGCAGCTCTAACATGAAGGAAAAGAGATCCACTGAGGCTGCCTAGCTGGGATGTGAAATGGGAGTAGGAAGGAGAGATGCTCCTGGCAAGTGCTTATTGCTGGGCAAAGAGAAGGATACAGAAGTAGCTGATGGGCTTGATTCAGTGGAGGCCTCCAGCAGCCTGTTCCCCAAGTGTCAGAGACCACGTTTCCTACATGAGCTTCTACAAAGTATAAGGAGAGATGAGCTTGCAGCTGCCTTGCCTGGTGAATAGACAATAGAAGAGACTGTTGTTTCTTTATTTTCAGGTAGAAATGATGCTAGAGCGTGCTTCCAAAAGTGAACCAGCAACAGCTAGAAACACGGCCACATGTGGATACACTTGAGACTCAGCCTTCTGTTTCTCCAGCCTGGTCAAGCCAGCCACTCAAGTAAGCTCATGTTTCAGCCTTCCCAGGAAGGGGCAAGAACTCCAAAGCTTGCCCCCATGGCCCCATGTTTTCTTAAGTAGTCATCACTGGTGTGTGATTAGGATCCCCTCAGCAGATGTGGAGACAGATGTTGCTGGTTAGAGCCTGGGGCTCACTCTGGTGTCTTTGCTCCATTCTGACCAGGAAGCAGATGTCAGCCTGCATCCTGACATTTGGGAGAGATGGAGGTGTAAAGTGGTGCAGAAATTATATGCTACCAGTTCCACTGGATAACGAACAGACCCAGTGTAGAAACATGTCTCCTTGTCTTTAAATATGGTCTGTTCCTGGTCCTCCTGAAGGTCCAGATATGGAAGGAGCCAGGTGAGAAAAGTCTGGGACAATCTGCAAGAACACATCCTATAGGCATAGTCAAAATCCCAAACCAAGGTAGAAGTAGGATGAGAGCTAAGACCGTGGCACGATGCTCATGATGCTCTGCTCAGGGTACTTTCCCTTCCTCTTTTGTATTTACTTGATCCTCTTGATACCCCAAAACAGGGTTAAGGGGAATGACTCAAAGTCATACAGAGAGGTGAAAAGAAGTAGACACTCAGGATGACCAGAGCCACATGGCTCTGTTCTCTCACACACTTGAGTTCTCTCCTGAGGACACAGCAGACATCCATTTCTCCCAGGGTCCTGCCTGCTTCTGCTTGAGAGGTGCCTCCGCCTTGCTCTGCTGTGTGTACCCTGGGTGGATCTAATGCCAGGACATTGCTTTGAGGTGAGCTGGTTTTTATATGCCTGAGCTAATGAAAACAAATCTTGAGGAGAATCTGTTTTAAGGGCATTTGCCTAATTACCTACTAGGGACATGTTGTCCCCAAAGCAATCACAGTACCAAATGTTCTTCCTACTCTGGATGTCTGCAGCAAAAATGGAAAATACTAAATCAAGCTTTGCTCTCTTAAAAGAAGGCAGTCTACTGAATAAAGTGCAATATTACAGAAGAGAGCTCTTCTGTGGCAGAAAAGAGCAGTCAGTCAGCACAGATAAAGAAAAGAAAACAATTTAAACCAAACTTTGCTTCAAATTAAAATGCAGGTTTATTTTTAAAGGAAGAAAAATCAGTCCTCACCATAAATGTGTGTCTGGGACAAAAATGTCTGATACAAAATTGGCTTTGCCTTAAACTACTTTATGTATAATGATTTCTTCCTTTAACAGTTGAGAGTTTCACTGTGATTAGATACACATCGATGCATTGTGTATACAAAAGGTGCAATCCAGGACTATGGGGAGAGAGCACATTTCAGTAAGCTAACAGCAGCACCAGAATGAATCACCAGCTTTTCTAGAATCACCTTCAATGCACACAGGGACTTTCTAAGAACTTAGGAAGATCTGTTGTAGTCATCTGAGCGTACCATAATAAAAATACCAGAGACCATGCTTAAACAGCATGCAGTTCTTTTCTCCTCACAATTCTGAAGGGTTAAGTGCCTACGGATAAGATTACTTAAGGACTGGCCTGGTCAGGACCTCTTCCTGGATCTAGATAGCCACCTCCTAGCTGTGTGCTCACAAGGTTATGTGGGGGGAGCTCTGTACACTCACTATAGTGATGGATACAGGTCCTATTAAATGAGAGCACCACCCCACAATCTTGTTTAGCCTAGAATATTTCAGTAACCTACTGGTTACACATTGCATGGAGGGACTGAGAGTTTCAAGTTTGAGGACATAATACAGCCCTCTGTAGTACCCTTTAATTGCGTAAACACTGGGAACTTTTTTGTTAGGTTATCACTTCTGTTAAAAAATACCCGAGAAGCAGAATTCTCACACATTATACACTGATATCTAAGCTTTGGAGTATTACCAGAGGCAGCTATTGGGGTTTGGAAAGTTCTATTTAGGAGACTACTCATATGAAGCTCTTGGCTTTTCGAAAGTGAATTCTCGGCGACAGTTTTCAATCAACCAGCCAATTAGCCACACCCCAGAGCGTGCTTCACCATTGCTGCCATTGGCACCCAGATTTATACCTTTAGCCTCCTCAGGCTTTAAGTTTCCTTGAAAATCCATTTGCAATTACTGATCATTTCTCTCTGTGTGTGATATGCATTTGTACATGTTTACATGTGTGTGCAAGTATGTTTGCAGGCACATGTGCACATGTTGATGTTAGTGTCTTCTCGTACTATGCTCCCCCTTAATTTTGAGCCTGGAGCTTGCTGAATCAGCTAGAGTGACAGGTGGGGAGCACTTGTTCCTTCCTCTCTCTGTCTCCCAGTGTGGGACTATACATGTGCGCTCCCACACCCAGCATTTGCATAGGTTATGGATCCAAGCCATATCTTCATACTCACAGGGCAAATTCTTTACTGGCTGAGCTATCTCCACCCCCCCCCACACACACAGATACACACATAGGCATGCTTCTTCCTCATCTGTGCTGCTAATTTAGTTAGAACCATCTATAGTTGATTCCTCAGCTTTAGAATGTACAGGTGGAACCTGGAAACAACCTAGATGTCCCTCAGTCTAAGAATGGATAAAGAAACCGTGGTACATTTACACTATGAAATACCAGTCATCTATTAAAAACAAGGAAGTGCTTAAATTTGCAGGCAAATGGATGGAACTAGAAATGATCATCCTGAGTGAGTTAACCCAGACCCAGAAAGATACACATGATACTCACTTATAATTGGACACTAGCCCAACAGAGATGTCCCCTGGAAGTCTTTACTTAGCAGGAGATTGAGATACATACTGGGACTTCCTATTAGGGCTCCAGGTGAGAGAGGTAAGGGATAATGGGGAAATAGAAGAATCTAGAGGGCTCTAGAAAGCAGCAAGAAGACCATTAAGGCTGGCAGATCTGGACCCAGGCGGGTCTGTTCAAACTACTGTACCAAACAAGGACAATGAATGCAGTAAACCTAGAATTCCTATCCAGAACTAGCCAATGAACAGCACATTCTCCACAGTTGTGTGGAGAGCAGGAACTGACTCTGACATGAACTCTGGTGCCCCTGATTTGACCACTTCCCCTTGGTGGGGAGACCTGGTGGCACTCAGAGGAAGAGTAAGCAGGCTACTAGGAGGAGACCTGATAGGCTGTGATCATATAGTGGGAGAGGAGGTCCCCTTCTGCCACAGACCTAGAGGAGGGGAATAGGATGAAAGAGGGAGGAAGAGGAGAACAGGAAGATATAAGTGAGGGGATAATAATTTAGATGTAATCTGAATAAATTACTTAAAGAGAAAAAAAAAGAACATACAAGTGTGACACCATGCCGCGAATCACTGTTACTTTGCAGCACATATCAGTTTCTCTAGAGTGGTCTAGCATCTATCAGAGAGAGCCCTCAGCTTGATGAGTAGGAAAACCAGACAGTAGGACACATACAAGACTGGATAAATGCTATAGCCAAGGCCAGTGGGAATAGCTTGGACTTCTTAAAGTGCTGTTTAGTTAGTACAAAATACTGAATTTCATTTTCAATTTGGGTTTCAGACACATTTTATATTCTCTGCATGCAAACAAGACTTTTTAAGGAAAAATAAGAGTGTGGTATTAAATACGTTAAAAAGTTTTCTTCATAAATAATGTGAGGTGACACCTTCAAGCCACATGTGACTGAGCTCAGTGATCACTTTATAGTCATGTGACACTGGAAGCCAGGATGAATCTGTCAACAGAAGCTGAGGCTTCATCCTACACAGCACATGCTTGTTTTCCTCCTGTGACAGAGCCATCCACCTTGTGGGGTTAACAATGAAGGAAGTGCTTTTGTTGGAAATGTAGAAAGGACACCGTGCTGACACCGTGGACCCACATAGGGAAGTTAGAGCAGTTAGTAAGAAAGGTGCAACGTAAGAGCCACGGGAAGGCCGGTGTGAAGCAGGGGTTCCCCACTGGAAAGAGGTGGAGTGAGAATGCTCTCCCCACGCTGGGCCCCCTCGTGTCTCAGAATGAAGAGCCTAGCTCCTGAGATTGGTTCAAGGTGTGTGTTCCTGAGCTAGAACACAGCCAGCCTATGAGACAGATCCCATGATCTCTGTCCCTTTGCTTATGAAAGCAAAGCCTTGCACAGATAGGAGGGGATGGCTGGGGCACAGAAAGGCCAAAGATGCACTCCTATACCATGAGGAGGGCTGGGAGGTCTGGCTGCAAGTAGAGTTGTATTGGAGACACTTTATGGTTTTGTTTGTTTTTGAGACAGTGTCATGTATCCCAGAGAGGCCTTGGGCTTGACACAGGCAAGGAAGACTTTGAACTTTATCATTCTCCCTTTTCTACCTCCACATGCTGAGAGGACAGATGTGTACCATCATATTCATTTTATTCAGTGCTAAAGATTAAACCCAGGGCTTTGTGCATACTGGATAAGAAATCTATTGGCAGATTACGCGTGCAGTTCTTGTGGGAGACTTTACCTAAAGCTAATTGCCTGTTGTACCAACATAATGCTTGGTGTTCTTCTGAACACTGTGTGTCATGCACTGTGTTGATAGCCATGAGGGGAAGAGAAATGTTTTAAATGTTTAAACTAGTGTACTATATCTGCTTCCCTGAATTCTATGCTGTATGCATGTGTGCATTTGTATCTGCGAAACCAGAGAGAAAAAATTACTAATTTTCTGCTTTTCCCCCTTTTCTTGTTATTGTCTAACAGCTAACAGTTTGTTCATAGTAATAGTATCAACCATGTATGTAACTACATATGCTAGTATGTGTGCATGCCAGCACATATATGTGTATGTGTAAACTCTGAAAGAACAAATTTGTAAACATATTTCTATCTAGGCCTGGAGGCAGACACCTATAGTCCCAGCACTCAGGAGGGAGAGTAGCCAGATCTGTGGAGACCAGATGGTTCTAGAGAGGAGGTTCTAGGACACCCAGAGCTACATAGTGAGACTCTATCACAAAAAAAGGAAAAAAACCTGAATTCCCCTCTGCCATCGCTCATATGATAGCTGTTGATAATTCTGCTCACTACTCAGCCCCCCACAGTTCTCATGGAATCCACATATGCATCCGCTCTGCCTCTGACCTACTATCTCTCTACATTCACATGAAATTCAGAGCAATCTCAGAGATGAATTATACCATTCAGTTGAAAAGTCTTCTTTTCCAAATTTTCTGAGGAATAGAACAAAAGAAGGGGCAAAGGAGTATCCTGACTCCATTCGCTTTGACGAAACAGAGGATACTTTTTTGATGAGTTATCGTTCATCAGTGAGGGGCTGGTACTGTGCAGCGCTCCCTAACCTAGAGCAACCGAGCAGATTCTTGCAAGAAATGAAATTAATTATCTCAATTTGCCACATACACAATATTTTAGGCATTAAGTATACCATTAATATATACAAACACTCCATGTTGTTTAATGTTTTATTAAATTCACTTATCTTGCCCTCTCACTTTGTTATTAAATTACAGAATAAAAAGCACTTCTAATATATTTTGTGTCAGATAATTGTATTTACTTATATTTCTTCTCTGAGAAATATATTCCTCTCACACAACGTCTAGTAAAGGTTCAGATTCAAATTCAACTAAAATCAGTTAAGTACCTACCATGAACTAGGCACTGCAGAACTTCTGAAATGAGGGGAATTTTTTTCTCCCCCCAACACCAGTGTTACATGAAAGCAGTGAGAACAGACACTGTGTCCCTTAGACACTTCATACATGACATTGACACAATTACAGAGCTCAGAGAAGAGTTACAGGCTTGGAAATAAATGGAAACTTTATCATTTGTATCCCAACAACTAGAAAAACACAAATTGGGTTTTGAAATGGTGAAGGACTTTGCACTATCTAGAGAAGATACACAGGTGAGTAAGTGCATGCAAAGATGTTCCACATCTCTAGTGCTTACTGAGCTCCTATGTCATAATTATCAGATTATCCCTGCCAAAAAAATACATATATATACATATATAGCGTTATATATACATATATACACATATGTATATACATACATATGCATATATACATATGTTATACAAATATATAACTAGTGTTATATATATGTTATATATAGTGATGTGTGTGTGTGTGTGTGTGTGTGTGTGTGTGTGTGTGTGTGTGTGTATGACTAGTGTTCGAAGGACATGAATCTCCTTGTTGAAAGACTTGTGCCTTGCTGGTTGGGAATATAAAACAAGGCAGGCAGACATTGGGGAAAATAGTATGGCATCTTGTCAGAAAGGTAAACCTCGAATCCTTTTGTGACTTAACAATCTCCTGTCCGGTGGAATGTGTGGCCTAAGAATTAAAGGCAGGCATTTGCTTTGTCTTTATTTATTGCAAAATTGTTCATAGTAGCTATGCAAAGGAAACAAACTGTGTTCTAACCATGACGAGACGCACAGGATAGGAACATTCTGGATGAGCCTTTAGGGGGAGGGTCTTAGGGAGAGAAGGTCCTATATAGCCCAGGCTAGCAAGGATTAAGCCTGGAAGTCCTGAGATACTACTTCTTCTGGTTTCTGTGGTACTTGGAATCAAAACTGGGTCTTGGTGGATTCTAGGCAAACACTATCAACTGAACCACACCCTACTTTGCTTCAGTCTTAAGATGGGAATAAACTGAGCCTTTCCACATGGTGAATGTGTGTGACCATGAAGACATCACGGCAGCTGAAACAAGACAGACACAAAAGGAGAAGTGCTAGGTGGCTCCGTGTACATGAGGCACTCAGAGTGGTCAAACTCAGAGGTAGGATAGCGTGTGCTAGAAACTAGAAAGAGCTGGGATTGGAGTCAGTGCTTCCATGGCTACAGGGCCCCACATAAGGAAGATGAGGCAGATGCTGAGATAGATGGTAGTGACAGATACAGAACATTAGAGCTGTCTTGATGCCACTGTGCTATACACTTAAAATAGCTAAAATCGGGTGTCTGCATTATAGATCATCACCAATAGTATTTATAAAAACCCTATTACGTTCAGAGTTTAGGGAAAACCCAGATTAAAAAGATCATAATATGAAATCATGGGAACCATATTTCAAATTTACACATCCCCTCAAAGCTAATCTAGAAGAGTGTGACTCTGAATCACTTAGTTGTCTATTTAAATGACAGCTTAAGTGGCGTGCGTAAATACCAATGATGCACTATATAAACATTTTGACTGTGCCAACTGCTAACTGGCCCTCTGGGAGGGAATTAGAGCTGTCTCCACCACCACAGTCATAACCATGTAATGGGCTCGCATTCCCAAGGGCCTCCTTTTGCTGTTTTCTCTTTCTGAGAGGTAAAGCTATTTTATTACAGAGATCATTTCATATTTCTTCATCCTTTCTACATCCAAGCTCTAGGCCAAACCCTTCCTCTGTACTAGGAACCACACAGACTGAGGTATCTGGGAATGTACTATGGCCAGAACTGTGTGGTCTATCAGCTGACCCTGGACCAAAACTATGGGTCCCAGAGACTGTGAGAGTGAACACACGGCAGCCTTGAAATAAAACGTCCATGTGGAGAGCATCAACTAGCTCAGCACAAAGCAAAATGGCGGCCAGTGTGGTACCCACGCCAGGATGGTGCTGGTTCCAGAGGCCCTCAGCATTCTATTACCCCGCTGCCTTCATTCGGGGAAGAATGGGATGACATTTAGTGGTGAAATACAGAGAAAGTGTGCTCTATTACAGTCCACCGAGAAGCACCCAAGCCTTTAACATAGCAATATTCCTTATAACAACTCCAAAAACAAAGATTTAATGAAGATAATCACATCTGTGACTCAGATTTACCTCTCTTTAAACATGAGTATTGGGGATGTGTCAACACAAAGATCAGTGATAAAGGAGAAAGAATGATTTGTGTGCCATCAGCTTCAAGAGAGTGAGAAAAGAGACATGATTGTTGATGGCGTGAAAAGAAAGAGCCATATTCCAGGTACTATTTTTGAAATTAAAAAAAAAATATCTGGCTAATTACAATAATATATAAGATAAGATTATATAATATATTATCTATCTATAATATATATAGATAATTATGTGTAATCTATAATTATATTAATCATAATTATCATTTATTAATTAAAATATACTATATGTTATGTAATTGTATGTTATACAAGTATCTATATATGATATATAGGTATAAATGAATGCATATATATAAATTATAATGACAATGAGACAAGGTGGAAGCTGCAGAAGTATAGAAAACAGGCAAAGGGCTCTGTGCTCTTCACTTTTCTCACTCTAGTCATCAAATATCTAACAAGAGGGAATGTAGGGGAGGAAGGACACCAGGCCCACAATGTAACGGTACAGTCATAGACTCCTTATATCACCAAGGGCCAGGAAGAAGAGAGAAGTTGGTATGGAACTGGGGCCAGGCTATTACCAGTAGATCCTGCTTCTTCAGAACTAAGATCCCGCTTCTGTCTCAAGCTCAAAAATCTTCACAACCTCCCGAACAGTATCACTAACTGAGGACCAAGTGTGGAGCATGTGAGCCCTAGGGGAGGGGAGCATTTAACATTCAAACCACGACAATTGTCCAGAGCAGAACATCTCAACAGGTCTTTCCCGGGGCTGAATTGTACAAGTCTATGGGGATGTTGACAGTAGACGAGATCTTTAATGAGGAAAATTTAAAATTTCTACTTAATTTGCCATCATCTAAGAGTCTTAAAAATCAGTAGAAAAACTGAACATACAACTTACCAGAAAGTTATAAGAATACCCAATAAGCCCATGACAAGATGACCCTAGTCCCTAGCCACTGACAGACACAGGTATACTGCAATGAAGTACAGCCACAAACAGTCTAGACTGGCATTTGAAAGCAGACAAAATACAATGCCAAGAGCCAGTGATGCCTGGATCTGCTGCACTGATGTTCAGAATTTGACATGGAATGGCTAATATAGAATAGTCTAGTGGGTTCCTGGAACAAAAACATGACCCAAGCATGCAGAGCCATAAAACACCCATTGACACAAATACAAATGAATGCAGCAGCATGATGCACCATGCTCAGTATCTGGCATCTCCCCAAGGGCTTGTCAGAAGGTGACTGGGTAAGTACCCTTGGGCATCCAGGACTCCTACAATGTGCAACCCTCAGCAAGCCTCCAGTTGCTTACACAGACACACAATTTGGGAAATCCCAGATCTCTCTATGAGAGAGAGAGAGAGAGAGAGAGAGAGAGAGAGAGAGAGAGAGAGAGAGAGAGAGAGAGAGAGAGAGAGAAAGAAACACTGAGAGCAGGCTTTGAATACCAAGTGTGTAATTTCCCTGATAGGACCTTGTCAGACACTTGACATTTTCACAGAGGGTTCAAAACTCACAGCAGTGCTTGTCAGAAGTCAGCATGGAGGGCAGCAACTACAGAGAAGACCCAGGGGACTTTTCCATTTGATGGAAACAGTCTGTCTTGAGTGTGGTTGTGATGACTTCATTGAAAAAAGTTGTCAAAATCCAAAATAAAAGAAGGGAGAATTTTGCTTTATGTAGATTGTACCTTAATAGATATGACTAAACATTTAATTTAAGCAAATGAAGAAGGCACCTCTTTTGTTAGGTTAGACTTTTTTTTTCTAACATTTATTTCTTGGACAGCAGTGTTAAGGTGCAGAGGAGAAAGACTGCTGTAGGGGCAAGTGGCAGACATCTCTGTCTAAGGATAGTCAGTTGGGACATTAGTGACCTTCCCAGCTGCTGTGTGATAGGAGAATGTGTAGGAAATTACACTTCAAGGTCAAGTTGAGAAGACCCTTCATCATTATGTCTCTCAGAGTCTTGATGGATGTCTCCCATTATAAGTTGGTTGGTCCTTGAAAACATGCATTCTCTAACTGACTCTGGGATGTTTAGAGTTACGTTTACACATAAGGGTTAGTTGGTGTTCCATTTGTTTCTTTGGTATCTGTTTTGCGATCAGCTCTTCTTTCTTTGACCTTTAAAGATATATGACAAGAAGGAAATAAAACAAAATGTTTAATTTAATAGTGAACCTCAAAAGTTGCATATATTATCTGGTATACTTTTAAGGATTCTCAACTTTGATAAATTTCAGTGTATTTTTTTTAACCTGTGAGAGATAAAGCATTCCAACACAGGGTGACATAGCAACTGAAAGTTATTCAATAACTATTCATTTCTTCTCTTTGGTTCTACTCTTAATCCCATAGATGTACAGTGTGCTCACACGCGTGTGCACGTGCGCGTGCGCACACACACACACACACACACACACACACACACACACACACCTCATTGTCTTGAACAGACACTGTCTTTCACTGTATTTTTAATCTTGTGTGCCTATGGATGCATGGATCACTCTAGTAACTAGCGAAGCCTATTTGAGGGACAGTCACACTTTGCTAATTTAATCAATTAAGAAATGGATTTTGTCTCTCTGATACTTTAACAGCTGCCTGACAGCAGAACGGAACTCTGGCCTGTGCATTCTCTGTGGAGCCGAGAGCAGAGGTGGCCTCCTGCCACCATGCATAAAGCAGAAAGCGCATTTATGAACCCGCTCGCAGGAAGCTTCAGTTGGCAGATTCATGAAATTCGCTGAGATTTGGATTAAATTTAAACCATTCTATGCATCTCTCCTTTTGATTAAGGCTGTGTGTGCAGTGAAAAAAACCTCACATTTGAATAGAACTTGGGTCTTTAAGAACTTTCAATGTGCACAAATCTAAATTGAGCTCCTCACTTGATCTTCAAGTGCACGGGAGGTCAATTTACATCCTGTATTAAGTGGGGACAAAAGAGACAGCATTTCTCTCAATCTTTTCAGAATTTTAGCTTTGGATCAAAATTTATTAATATTAGGATCAACATAGAGGCAGCTCAGGCCAGCAGCACTTACTGTGAGAGTTAAGGCCCTAAGAAGACAATTGCCATCAACTCAGGAGGGAAAAGCGCTTCTGTGTCTGCACCCACATGTCCCCTCCCAAAACAGAAGTACTTAACATGGTGGCCCAGAGTGGCCTTTCAGAGGCTTAGGAAGAAATGCATCTCTTTTTATCCATAGTCTTCAGGGACACTATTTATCACAGTACTTAAAGGAAAGCTATCTTTTTTACCTAAGTATGCCAGTCTGGTCTTTTGGTTTTCTACACAGCTCATATCTGTCTGCCCCGGTTTCCCCTTTTGGACTGATGCTGAGAAGATGTGTTGGGACCATGCTGAGGCTCGGAGCTTATTTTAATAACTGTAAAAGATTCTCATCTTACTATTCAGGAGTTAAGGGATAAGGGGTCTACAGAGGGACAGAATCACATCCCCTTGCTCAGGATATCGCTGGGCCAGGCTCTCCAAGCAGTCCTCATGGCTCTGACTTTTAAAAAAATGACATTTGTTTACATATGAACATGCCTATGTGTGCAGGTGCATGCATGTGTGTATGTGCATGTGTATGTGCGTGCGTGTGTGTGTGTGTGTGTGTGTGTGTGTGTGTGTGTGTGTGTGTGTGTGTGTGTGGTGTTTGCCCATGCTGTGAGGACATGTAGGTCAAATGGCAACTCTCATAGATTGGTTCTCTTCCTCTACTGTATGTGAATTCAGAGGATCACACTTGGATTGCCAGGCTTGGGAACTAGCACCTTTTACCTATGATGCTATCTCACCCAAAGCAGTTTTTATTTTTATTTATGAATCTGTGTATATGTTTATTTGTGGGTATTTTCCTGTGATTATTCATGTCTACAGACACCAGAAGAAGATGTTAGAGATGCTGGAGCTGGATTTACAGACAGTTGTGCACCACCTGACATGAATGCTGAGATTTGAGCCCTCCACAAGAGCAGAATGGCTATATCCACTGAGTCATCTTTCTAGGCCATTGCTCTGACTTACATTAATGCAGGAACTTTAGCACACTGGCCATAGGTGCAGCTGTCCCAGAAAATAAGACCAGCTTCTGCATTGACAGGTAAGTGGCTTCTGAGAATGGACAGGAAATTTTGCTTTAAAGGTTAGCAAAATATTGCACTTGCTGAATGTTTCCTATAGCCATGTTTACCTGTTCTCTAACAAGACTCTACCTTAGTGGTTCATGTGCTGGGCACTCAACTGCTTCTCCTTAGTTTCCAAATACAAGGCCTGACCTCTCCTCTGACCCACTCTACCTGCCTACAGGGGAGAAGACAGTGAACATCTTTGCATCTTCAATCAATAGATACCCAGGTGAGGCCACAGAAATGAAGGGATCGAGAAAACCAGGCGTGCAAGATGGCTTAGGGAATTACTGGGATGTTAGCAAGACAGACAAAGTAAAATACTCCAAAACCCCACATCATCAAAAGACGGCTTTGAAAGAAGCATTCCAAAGACGCCGCCAAAACTTCATTATTGTGAGCAAGCAACCAGAGAATGACAGCACCCTGGTCCTTTAGAAGACTTCCCCCAGGCGGGTCTGCTCAAACTATTGCACTAACCAAGGGCAATACAAGTAGTAAACATCGAACTCCTACTCTGATCTGCCCAATGGAAAGGATATTCTCGACAGTTATGTGGAGAGCGGTGACTGACTCTGACCTGAACTCTGGTGCTTCATATTTGACCCCCTCCCCTTGGTGGGGAGGCCTGATGGCACTTAAAGAAAGAATAATCTGGCTACCAAAATGAGACTTGATAGCCTATGACCATATAGTGGGGGAGGAGGTCCCCCTCGGTCTTAAACCTAGGGGCGGGCATAGGGTGAAAGTGGGAGGGAGGGAAGAACAGTAGGATACAAGTGATGGGGTAACAATTGAGTTGTAATCTGAATAAATTGATCAAATTAAAATTAAAAACTTAAAAAAAAAGAGTTTCCCTTGCTTGTAAGCAAATTTCAGACTCATTATCCACAGTTAAACACTGCACATTAAAACATTTACCTTGTGTCAAACAAACGGGTTCAAAGTCTCCCATAAAAGCACAGTTCCATCTCTGGAATGTGTGATGAGGCTGGGACAGAGCAGCTGTTTGTCAGGGATGGAGTTGGTTGTAGTGAGAAATAACTTCTACCCATTTCCCTTCCAGTAGTAACCCATACCTCCAAGGGACACTGAAGTGGACTGTCGTCTTCTGTCAGCCTGCACATCTCGGTTAGTAGTTGTTAGATACCACAGCTGTTGCCTATCCTTCTACTGTTTTGCTGGGCTGCCACGCCCAGCAGGAGACAACTCACCACGCTTTGACTGTGGGTTAGATGGAATGACGCCCACAGAACACTGGGATTCAGGTTCAGCTTGGGCAACACTGGAATTCTACGGAATCTCTGTTGCAACATGACTGTGTTATTCACGGAGTTCCCCCAGGGAATACAACGACCCAAGTGTTAAAGGCATTTGTGAAAAAATCACAAAAGCAGACAGCTTCGGTAGGTGATACACTGGACAGCAATGGCTGCCCGGGAATTGGATTCCACACAGCTCTTCAGGTGTTTGTGTGGACCTGACTGGTACATGAGTTTGTCCACTGCCATATTTCTCTCTGTTCTGGAGGCTGAGACTGATGTTTAAGCCACATGTTCAGAACTCGATCAGGGTTTCTTACTTAAAGAGAGTGTCTCTAAATATGTCCCACGTGCTACGTGGCTATTGACCATCTGGATGGTCCACCTCTTCACACTGGTGACAACAAGCTTTACCAGTGGATGACCCAGTATCCATGTGCATTTGCACAGTGCTCACTGAAACTCAGTAGGTTTAAAAATAAAATAATTATAAAAGAAGGACATGAAGTTAAGAGAGTGATGAGGTGAAAGTTGCTCCCAGGGTTGGTTATGATAGAGATACACTGTAGACATATGTAAAAATGTCAAGGAATAAATAAAATAATTGTTATAGAGTTAAAAGATTAATATATGAATGTTGAAGGGCACAAGTGAAACACTAACTCTTACACATCAGTTTTCCTTTTGGAGGCCGACTGCACAACTACTCTTAAGCCATGTCTATAAAAATCAGCTTACCTGTAAATGACAAGATCTTATGTGACCACAACCTTATTACATGATACATGCAATACATGGTACATAGCCTTATGACACATGGTGGGAGTATTTGTGGTCACCACTTTGTTGACCACGGATGGAACCCTTCAGACATGTTTCACCTGTGTGCAAAATGGAATCCATCGTCATAGGAGACTATCATAACATTGGAAATGTCTTGCATTTGTTCTCAAGCCCAAAAAGGTCTGGCACCTGCTGGTAAATTAGGTATACCTTCCGCTAAGCCATACATCAAAAAGACTCAAAAGCCCATGTCTCCTGCTCTCAGCTCTCCTCCACTGTGTAGAGTTCTTTGTGTAGGTTTGAGGACTCAGGGCTTTCCCTGTCCATGTTGGTATGTCTACTAGTGTTGTCCTTGAGAGTATATCAAATGGTTCTCCAGTAACAGATGGTCAGGCCTGAAAACATACATGCAAGTGATAATATATGGATGGAGCAAGGTATATTTAGGAATGTGTGTGTGTGTGTGTGTGTGTGTGTGTGTGTGTGTGTGTGTGTGTGCACGCACGTGCATGTGAGCATGCACAATGGCAATTAATGAAAAGAAGATACCATTAATTTTAGGGAGGGTTTTGTGGGAAGAAAGGGAGGGGGAAATGACATAATTATACTATAATCTCAAAAAGAAAAAAAACTCAAGAGATGCAAAACTATGCCACTCTTCTCACAGATCCCTTGTGGTTTGGGGAGTAGTTGGGAAAATATAGCATAAAAATGGTTTGCATATATTAAGTTGACATGACTTCATGGTTACATTCTGGCTTGCACAAAGTTATTGTAAATTGTAATTTATAGTATGATAACTAAGACTTGGTTAAACTCATATAAACTTGAACATTTTGGACAGTATTTGGGTAAGTTTTAAGCACCATAAATGTCCTTAGATAAAAAAGCTAGGATAACCACTTGACTAATGAAAATATATAGTTTTATTACCAATTTCACCCAAACAACTAATTTAATGAATGAAATTAGTGATGTAATGTTTATTTGGGACAGATTATCCATGAATTGCCTAATATTAAAATGCCATGTGGTTGGGAATAGTAGAGGTTCAGTTTTACACTGTGAGGCCCTGGCTATCTAATATCAATTTACTAATGTAAATGGTTATTCAATGACAATTGTATTAGTTAATATAAAATAAAATATCTATTGGGATGTCTCTTATTTGAACATACAAAGAGCTTGAAATGCAAGGTTTTGTTATTAAAAAGCTAATAAATACTGTTTGATTCAAACAGTAACAATCTAATATAAAAATAAAGAAAAAAGAAGGAGGAAGATGAGGAGGAAGAGGAAGCAGAAAAGGAAGCTTTAGAAGCATAGATTGAATCTAGAATGTGTCCCTACTTCAGGTTCATGTTTAGAATGATTGGACCCCAGATCTTGGCACCAATTTGTGAGTTTATCCAAACATCTGGATCTGGAGTGGCTGGAGAAAGGAAGCCAACAAGGACTGGATTTACACTCTGCCTCCAAGCGCTGCCACTCTGGGCTTCCTGGTCGGCTGTGATGTCAACACCTGTCACATGCTCTCATCACCATGATCTGAGTTAATCTTCCATGCCTTCTGTGCTGTGACGGACTAAAGCCTGCTGAATCCACAAACCAAAAGGTCTCATTCACCACTTAGCTTGCTTCCCCCAGGTATTCTGGTCACAATGGCAGAATTGTAGCTAGGGAAGAAAATTGGTACCAAGAGTAGGGTCATTATGATGACTGAGTTGGACCGTTATTTTTAAGGTTTTGGAACTTGTTTGTGGGAAATTTTGGGGGGAAGAAATAGAGAGATGGGATAAGGGAGGCACAGGGTACTGTAATCCTAGTTCACTGGGTCATTCCAGTGGCAGTGCAGGTCAGAATTCCAGTCAAATGCAAACTCATTTCCCATTCATCTTTTGTCCTTCTTTCCCACTTCCTGTCTCTTCTTTTTCTGTGGTAGTACATAAAGAAGAGACAATGTGGGAACTGGACATTTCATTCATCCTCCAGCATTTTGTCTGAGAACCATTCTAGATTCTTTAAAGAAATCATGTGCATTAGAGCTGAGACTGACTGACTTTACTCAGAGGGAACAACCAGCCCCTTTCTGAAGGACAGTTGATCCTGGGTCTGGCCCAGAGTTTCTCCCTGTCTCTTTCCCTTTCCCACTCCCTCTCCCTCCCTCCCTCCCTCCCTTCCTCCTTTCCTCTCTGCCTCCCTATGTCTTCCTTGCCTCATACACTAAGGCTCCGCTCTTTGGCTTTCTTCATATTTTCCTCCAGTATTCCCCTGTGCCCTGGTTCCCTCTGCTTCCTTGTTTTTGCTGCCTCCATCCCTGTGGTGTAACAAGGCTTTAGTTTAGTGCCTCACTGAGTGGTCCACAACACACTCAGTTGAGCACTCTGGATATCCAAGTGTCTTGAAACATTAATTTCACAATTTATTTGCTCTTGTCTTCACCATTCCAGGGAAATCGTTTTTCTCCATCACAACCATGTCATTGCAGGGGTGGGGACACCCTTAAGTCCTGGATGAAATGATGATCATCTGACAGGCAGACTGTCATTCAGACACCTGCTCGCAGAGCCAGGGTGGATCAGCTGGATTAATGTGGAGACAGTGGTGTCCTTTTGAGTGTCTTTCACCAGGCCCAGGAAACTCTTCTGTTACAACTTGTGGTACTCCTGGACTGACTGCAGAATATAGACTCCACATAGGAGTGGCAAGCTTCTGGAAACATCTGGAACATAGCTCTTCGTACCATGGGAAAGGTCTATGCTTCCTTGACCTCTGCTAAAGTGTTTGGAAGCCTCCCAAAGATAGAATGAGCTCCATGACAAAATGGGAAAGTTGAGGCAAAAGCAATTGTTTCCTTTACAAAAAGATTATCCAAGGAGGCTTCTTGGCTATCAACAGTTTGTCACAGATATGGAAGGGGCTCAACAGGCAATTCACAATTACTGGGAGTGGTGGAGTTCTTTTGCTCAATGGTGTAGCCATTAGTAAGTTGCCCTCATTCAAGTAAATTATTGCCTCCTTATACTTGTGTTGGCACCTCCAATTAAACACAGAGGATCACACACAAAAAGAAATGCAAACATGAAGGGGAATACATTCCAAAAGTGTGAACTAGAAGGAGGATAAGAAAAGCTAATGCAGAAATACAATCAAAGTTTCAAAAGAATTAATACAAACAAAATAGTTTTGGTTCAGTACAAAATTAAAAGCAAGGAAATGACACCATAATATATGCTCAATAAAAGGGAATGATGAGAAAGCAATATTCTGAGCTTCAGTCTTTCTGCGGGCCAGGGACAATTGGTTCATGCATCTATAATTATACAATGGTTGACAGAGCACACTACAGAGGAAGTGGACAAACAGGGGAAGCAAAGAGATCCATCCCGTAGGGTCCCTCATGCTTGCTAGTGGTGACTGGGTGTCTGGTGGCTTCTCCACACACCTGTTTCTCAGGCAGACCAACCTGTACAGTAGCTATGCATTGCATATGCAGTAGATTTCTATCTAGTGTTCTTAATTTGGGTAAGAGTGTTGCTTTAAAACTTCACCCCATCAGAAAATAGCAACATGACCCACAGAACCTTGCTGTGCAAGCAGGAGCTACTAGCTGACACTGTTCACTATTTGGAAAGAGCCAGGGTTAGACATCTGGTGGAAGCCATTGCATCACTGAGTGCCAACATCTGTGGATCATGTGTGAACACAAAGTGCCTGGAAATGTAATTAGATTCATAGCTTTACTTTAAGTAGATGAATTTTTGCAATATTTAACAAACTGCATTTACTATTATTATCTAGACTTGGGAACTGGCATATAAAATAACTCATGGTAGTCAGTCCAATGTGTTGCGTTGGCTGGCCTTCTGTGCAGGGACGACTGTTGGGATTCCAGTGTGAAGTGTCCCCCATAGACTTGTGTGTTTGAAGTCTTGGTCTCCAGCTTGTGACACTGTTTGGGAAGATCATGGATCTTTAGTGACTGGAGCCTTACAAGAAGAAGTGGGTCACTGGGGAATGGTTTTGAGATTTTATAGCCTGGCTTCATTTCCTGTTCTTAGCTGTGGTATGATTGTCCAGATGCCTCCCTCTCAGGACGCCTCATCCCCATTCACAATGGACTGTGTACCTGTAAAATGAACCAGAAGTAACCATACTTACCTTCCTCAAGTTGCTTCTAGTTAGGCATTTGAGCTCAGCCAAGAGAAGGACAACACCCAGGACCTAATGAGATTGAGATGGTTCCCTGAGGTTCTTCATTGACTGGTCTTAGGTGTAAAGTCTTAACAAGGCATGCTCAGCTGACAGGCCCTGCCACAGTGAAGTGTCAAACCTGAGACTCTATATGAGTATCTTTAAAGCAAATCAGAGAGAGATGAAATTTCTTCTGGGAACTCTAGGGCAGGTGAAAGTCATCCTCCCTGAGGATGAACTCGGCAAGGCTGCTGTGAGAAACTACTACAGACCACCCATCTTAGGCAGCAGAGTGGCATCTTCTCATTGCCTGGGGCCTGCATGTGTGATATCAAGGTGTGGCAGCCTGGTTTTTCCCAGATGGCTCTGTTGTGCAGAAGGCTCATTCTCCTTGTGTCCTCAAGGGCTCTTCCCGTATGACATGGCTATACCCAAAGCTCTTCTTGTATTAGACTGGGATCCTTTCTGCACACTCAGTTTAAATTTAATTGTGTCTTTAAAGGCTATGCTCCCAAACTTAGCCACACACAAATGGGGAATCAAGACATCTGAGTATAAATTCTTCACCATGCCTTGGAGACCAGTGGTGCCATCCTAGGCCACCAAACAGAGCTTCGTGGGTAATGCCAATGTTGCACTTGTATTTCTGTTCAAAATCCATTGCCAGACATAATAACAAGTTAAGTCATCACTTGATATTCCAGAATAAACTTGTGGAAGTATATTCTGCAGACACAGTAGAATATAGCGTGAGAGTGAACTCTCTATACCCTTTCCCTAGTGCCTCCCTTGAGTGAAGATGCCATTTGCTGTAACCACAGTGTTACTACTTGTAGTAGCAAACATCTGAAACTTGTAATATTTCCTTGTCAACTAAGTCCTCTCTAGTGGAGCTGGAGCCACAGAGAACACTGGGAAGATAAAGGACTCTACAGTAGATACAGGAAATATTTCTCTTCAAATATGCCACCTGAACCGGCAATAGAAACAGCTGTGTTCCTGATGCCAGTTTAGGCTCTGTTGGATGGGGCTTCCTTGCTATGGTCACAGTCTGGTCCTAAATTAACCAGGACTATTGTTTCTAGCATGTGATTCTAATTCCAGACACTTGTTGGTCTAAGGCAGGAGGGCTGAGACCAGCTCTGTCTACAAAGAAAGATCTCATTTAAAAATGAGCAGGATAGAATGAACCTATGTTCTCTCCTCAGTCTCTCCAGGGAAGGCAATAGAAGGCCAGGGAAGTGTCCACACTAAGGAAGCTGATTGCCGAACTTTAAATTTGATTGTGTGGATTCTTGATTTGTAGAGTGCTCAATCTATGATGCTACCATTTAAGTCTAGTAGTTTTATAATCAAACGGGGACATGTCACCTGTCTTCACAGCCCAAGGGGAAAGAGATGATGGCATCACCTAGCCTGACCACAGCTCTGCCAGAGAGCTGCCATCTTGGTCTGCTCCCTCCAAACCAGAGGTAGAACACAGAGGACCTTCCCTGTGATAAGAACAGACAACATTGCCTGTCCTACCGAGGCTTTGGAACAGGTCTGTGTGTGTGTGTGTGTGTGTGTGTGTGTGTGTGTGTGTGTGTGTGTGTGTGTATGTATATGTGTGAGTGTGTGTCTGTGGGTGTGGGTGTGTCCATGGGTGTGTGTGTGTGTGTGTATGTATGTATGTATGTATGTGTGTATGAGTGTATGGCTGTGGCTGTGGCTGTGTGTGTGTGTGTGTGTGTGTGTGTGTGTGTATATATGTGTGTGAGTGTGTGTCTGTGTGTGTGTGTGTATGTATGTATATGTGTGTGAGTGTGTGTCTGTGTGTGTGTGTGTGTCCATGGATGTGTGTGTATGTATGTATGTATGTATGTATGTGTGTATGAGTGTATGGCTGTGGGTGTGTGGGTGTGGCCTGGGAATGTCAGAGTCTTCTTCTGTGACTCCGCACCAGCTCCTTGCTCAGCCAGCTGCCGTGAGGGAAGGTGAATCTGAAGGTAGATGAGTCATTCTGCTTCTTCAAAACACAAACTAAAGGAAACACGGAAACAAACTTGCTGCATAGATATGTGGCTGAATGGCCCACTGCTCTTTGAATACGTCTGGACTCAGCAGCGTCCAGTTCCACTTAGTTGTATTCCAGAGTTGATGTGGCCAATCAGTCAGTTGCCATCTTACCATTCCCCTATTTATGAATATTCTCATCTTCCCATCTTACATGCATAAAATGCAATGCGCGCGTGCTCTCTCACACACACACACACACAGACACACACACACACACACACACAAACATATATATTATAGAAAAATCTTGTTCAAATATAAAAAAATAAAATAGGGAAAAGTCTGAAAGTCTGACACTGCCTGGCAGTGTAGGGTCCTCACAGCTGGGGAGAACTCCTGAACGTGAGCACATAACTTAATCAGCCTGGAAGAATGTAAGGAGTGTGGTTAGTAATCAGCTGTGGGCACTTCTGAAGGGAATCATATTTGGACAATACAAAGGTCCCTTAAGTAGCTCTTGGGAAATGACCCTGCATCTCATTAAATAAAAAAAAATGCATCATAAAAGCCTTGATTCCAGAGGCTGAGTCATTACAGTCTCAGCCCACTTCACAACGCCAGGAGCCTGAGTCTCAGCACTCTAGCAACCTGGAAAGACCAGACAAGACAGTATGCACATCAGAAGTGTGTGTGTGTGTGTGTGTGTGTGTGTGTGTGTGTGTGTGTGTGTGTGTATACCTGTGTATACATGTGGTATATGTGCATATGTGAGTATATGTGTGCGTGTGTGTACAAATGGTGTGTGTGCATGTATGTGAGTGTGTGTGCACATGTTTGTATACCTGTGTGCATTGTTGTGTATGTGCATGTGTGTGCATGTGTCTGCATGTGTGTATGCATATCAGCATGCACATGGTGTGTGTGTGTGTGTGCATGTGTGTGTGCGTGTGTGTTTTACTTGAAAAACCTTTTTCTTTACACTTAAAACACAAAACCATTTTTTCTTCCCTCCTTCTTTTCCTCATTATTTTGTCTTTTAAAAGGCTTACTTTTTTAATCTCTCTTTTATCTGTTTCTCACGCCTGTGGCAAATGCACACGGCTTCCCATTTTACAAATCTGCCCCTTGCAGCTTTATCTGCACGCAGCTTACCACTTTCCTCTTTAAATGGCTGATGCTGAATCAAAGTCAAATGTGAAGGTCAGAGGAGGCGGGGCTGGTGCATCTTGGTCTGACAGAAACTCAACTGACAAACAGTAGCAGAGGTGCCCAGTCAGGCCCAAGAGCTGCTCCAAGGCAAACTAGAGACCAACTCACACCTGCCATTTGACAATGAAGACCAGAGGGATACAGAGCCTAAATCTAGTTGTCTTTAATGCTGAGGAAATGGATCGGTTGGTAAAGTGCACACTGTAGAGACAGGAAAAGTTGAGCTCCATCCCCAGACACAATCTGTAATCCCAACTCTAAGGTGGTTGAGACAGGAGGATTCCTGGGACTTGCTGGTCAGCTGATATAGCCTAGTTGGTAAGTGAATGAAAAAGAAATAAAAAGGAAATGAAATGACAGCTCGAAGGTATGATGAAGGAGAAAGTTTATCATGGCCATGTGGGAGAACACAGCCAGAGGCAGGGGCATCTGGGAGAGTCCAGAGTGGACATGACCAACTGAACTGGGCCTTGTGGGGAGAGGGAAGTGGAAGGAAGATGGAGAGAGGGGAACCAGATGTGGCAGCCAAGAGGCCAAAGGTACAAAAAGAGCAGGTAACCAAAATGGTTAGATTATATAGGGAAGAGCTGCCTGTCCCCTCTGGGCTGGAGGGTAGGGCACAGAGTATGACAGCCAGAAAGACCTGTACAGGTAGTGGCTGAGGGATGTTGGGAGAACCTAGTGGCCAGTGTCCACTTTGACATGTTAAATAGGCACCTCAGCCATTGACCCCAGGTTAGAAACCTATCAATAAGCTCAAAGCCAACGAACCACCTGTTCAAACACACAAAATGAATAAATAAAGGGCTGGAAAAGTGGCTCAGCAGTTAAAGTGTATATTCTTTTTCCAGATACCCAGGATTCAATTACCAATACACACCTTCAGCTCCAAGACATTGGCTCTGCTCTCTGCTTCCTCTCTCTCTCTCTCTCTCTCTCTCTCTCTCTCTCTCTCTCTCTCTCTCTCTCTCTCTCACCCCCACACACATGTACACACAAACACATGATTAAAAGTAAAACAAAATTAACCACTTTAGGAAAATGTAACTTTTAACATTGATTATTTATATATTTATTAGGAACATTTCATTGGCAATACTATTAACAATGAAATTTTTATACTTCTTAAAATTAATTCATGGCAATTCTTCAAGTAATTTGAGTTTTAAACTTGAACCTAGGGCTGAAGAATGTATCATGTTCAGAAATCATTAAGAGCCTCTATAACTTGCATGTTGTAATGGCCCTTGCATGTCATACCATGGCCACAGAAGACGATTAACTCCCAATAACTTGGTGGTTTTGTTTTTTGTTTTTTGTTTTTGTTTTTGTTTTTGTTTTTGTTTTTGTTTTTGAGATTATTCTGTTCAGTTGCCTAGATTTTTGAGCCCGATGAAAGTGTGGCATATGACAAAAAGAAAAGCGGTACCCTAATTTCTTTTGAATTGCTGTGAGAAAACACGATGACCAAAAGCACGTTGGAGTGGAGAGAGTTCATTTCACGTAATGATTCCAGGTCAGAATCCACTGTTGAAGAAGGTTGGGGCCAGAGCTGAATCCTAAAGGATGGTGCCGCCCACAGTGCGGTGGAGCTCTGCACATCAGTCATCAGTTAGGACAGTCTCTCCCAGACATGGCCACAGGTCAATCTGCTTCTCAGCTCAGCTTTGTTACTCTCAGTTGACTCCAGGTTATGACAACTTGACAATATAAACTAAACAGGGCAGAATGTTTATTTCAAATCAGTAGGAGAGTCGATTTCAGACCTGAAAATGTTAGACATGCCTTTGATACTGATATAATCTTGGCAGATGTGGATGGAAACTTGGAATCTTGAAATCCTGGGAAACCTCTGCTCCTTCAGAGAAGCTGGGCACCACACCCAGGAGAACATGCTTCTCAGTCTCTCTTCACAGCTACAGTGAAGGCAGCGAGTTCCCAGCACTAGCCAAGGAAAGCTTCTCACTAGCGACTGAAGCACAGCGCTACTTGGTTACCTGGAGGACTTCCCATTAGGGCGAGTAACTATACCATGTGATTGGATCTCACTCTTCTCTCCAAGGGTATCTTTCTAGCCAGCATCTTCTGCTCTCTGCCTACAAATAGCTCTTCAAGTCTTTCTGTAACCACGTATCCCTCACCTCACCCAAATGGGCATACTTATGTCTAGAGGTACGCAGCCATTGATGCAGGCTCCGCCAGTGTCCCAGGGACAGAAGGTGGGGAAGGGGGCACTGTCAGTTCATCCCTGAAAGCAGGGACAGGAGAGGAGTGGCCTCATGGTGAATGGGCTTTGGAGTCCATGGCTTCACACTGCCATCCAAGGGAACTATGTGCATTCAGAATGGAAGGACTATCTTTAACGTCTTGTTCACCTGTGAGGATCTCTCTCCACATAGCCTCCCCACCCACTGTCCTTGAGAATCACGTGAGTTATGCCTAAATTGTGTCAGGGAAATATGTACCCTGATGGGGCTGCGAAGAGTGGAAGGGTCTGCATGCCTCTTGGCCCCGTACCCGGCCATCTTGTAGACCCAGCCACACTGGCCTCTATCTCTGCATCTGTGCTTGGGCTACAAGCATTAAAACTATTTATTTTCCATGCTAGTGAGTCAGAAGCAAAGATGAAAAAGTGGATCTTGAGTCCACCTGTTGGACTGCATGCCTGTAACAGGGGGCCCAGTTCCAGTTCGTACGTGGTGGCTATGGGTTTCAGTTAACATGAAAAGACAGGCATGTTTGAGTGTGATTTATGTAGAAGTGGCTGTGGTACTCTTTTCTTCAGAGATTACACGGCTTATGAAGCCATTACGGGGGGCACTTGGGTTAACAACATGCCATCCCACAGCTGAGTAGCAGCAGAATTAACAGAGACGGCGAGGTTTCCCTTGACACGAGGCTTTTCTGCCCCAGTGAGTACTTAAAAGGCACACTCTGCCTCTGAGAAGCACCAGCTTCAGCGCGGGAAGGCTGAGTATTCTCCTTGCCCCTGCGATAATGAGACTGCAGTTCCACTTTATCATGAGTAAAGAGCTACTGTCTTTCCTGAAATAGTCCCCAGCCCAGAGTGAAGCCATAGGCTGAAAGGCCAGAAGGGAAGGTAGAGTTTCTCTGACTGTGATTGAGCATGTCTGGTCAGGGTCACTAGCATCTTGTGATGGAGGAGCTCTCTATCAAGGTCACTAGCAACCTCAGTGGATGGAAGGTGTGCTCCTGATCCTGGCTGATGGTCTTCCAGGAGACCTGTAGTCTCTGGGATGCAACTGGCTGGCATGGCAATATGACAGGCTAGGCTGGGGTACTTTATCTCAAGCCCCACCCTGGTAAATCATAACGATAAGATGATGAAGTTAAATGGTACAAAAACTGAAATCAGAGATGGAGAATAATATATGAGTGTGACACTAGCTAAAGGAAGCTGAAGCAACTCTATTAATTTCAGACAGAGACCAGAGAGCATGGGAACTTAGTGAGGACCAGGAACATGGTATACGTGCTATGCAAGGATAAAGTGCTTACCTCTGCAAGGATGAACAGCATCTATAATCCCACCTCCAGAGTCAGACTGTTAAAATGTAGAGCTGAACGGAAAACACGGAGATTGTGATACATCTGGCCAAAAAGTAGGATCTAAACTCCACTGTTAATGAACTTGGTCTAACTGGCGTGTAAAGATTGCTGGGTCCAAGCACAGGGTTCACTCTCGTCTCAGGCTAAGCGGCGCCGTGGGAAGCCACATGCTGTGACACACCTTACAGAGATCATTCTCAAGACACCATAGCATGCAATGCAGTTAAATGGATAGGTTTTTCTGATTCCCAGAAGGTCAGAAACACATGCTGAGCCATTGTCAGCCAACACAAAATGAACTCTGGTTGTTTTGTTTTGTGGGCTTTTTGTTTTATTTCTTACATTTGCATTTTGTTGTCATATTGGCTTTTTTTGTTTGTTTGTTTTGTTGATTTCCTTTTTGTGGTTTTGTATGTCTGTCTAAGTTTTGAAAGGAATGGGATGATAGATAAATAGATGATTGGTAGAGGATAGATAGTTAGACGATTGATAGATAAATGACAGCTAGATGGATAGATAAATAGATGATTTATAGATGATAGCTAGGTGATTGATAGATACATGATAGATAAATAGATAGATAGATAGATAGATAGATAGATAGATAGATAGATAGATAATAAAGTTTGGTAAGTAGGAATGAGATGATAGATAAATAGATGATTGATAGATGATAGATAAATGGTAGATAGATAGATAGATAGATAGATAGATAGATAGATAGATAGATCATAGAGTTTGGTAAGTAGGAATGTGGGAAGGATATGGGAGGAATTGGTGGAGAGAAAAACATGATCAAAATATATTGTATGAGATTTTGAAATAAAAAAACACATATCCAAATAATTTCTGATTCAAATGGAGTCTCAAAAAACTTAAAGAATATTTTTACTAAATCAATGTAAATATACAAATAACTAGTATGTCCCATGAAGCTGAGCCTGTTTTTGAAGTCGGTGGCACAAACTGAGAAATATCTAAAGAAACTATTCAAGCTTTCACTTTGACAACCAGAGAAGTGGAGGTGTCCAGTCTAAAGCAGAGAGAGAGAGAGAGAGAGAGAGAGAGAGAGAGAGAGAGAGAGAGAGATCTAAACAGCAAGCTGACCAAGAAAGACTATGAACCAAACCTATGTTCTTCTTGCACATCTCAGTAAGGTGTGCAACTATGGTAGCTGGGCCCATGAGAAGCAGGCAGGGAAGTAAAACACGACCTACACCAGAAATGTAAATGAGTTCAGTCACTATAGGTCATTACTTCTGAAGCAACACAGTTAAGAGCATAGATGAAGGAGCTGGGAAGACTGGGATATGGAAGCCCAGCTACTCAGGAGGCTGAAGTACAAGATTCCAAGTTTACAAGCTGCTTAGGCAACACGGTGAGTTCAATACCAGCACTGTCAACTTAGGAAGCACCCTTTTCAGAGCACAAAGTGAGAAGCGGACTGGAGATGTAGCTCAGCTGGAGACGTTTGCTCACAATTCTCAGAGCCTTTGATTCTATGTTTGGCGCTGTAGTAAATCAGTAAATAGACAAAACAATTGAGGGCCATGAACTTAGAAATTTGTAATGCAGACGTGGAAGCATAATTCCTGGAGAGAAACAGCTAAGATCAAAGAGCTACAAGACATGATTAACTGTATTTTCTGTTAACAGAAATGCTAGGTGCAGTAGATAACTATTAAATGTACTCAAGTTAATAATTAAAAACCTCTGAAAAAGAGAAAGCACACAACTGAAATGCTCGTTAGTGAATTCTACCAAACACTATCAGAACACACTTCCCCAGTGTCTTCCATGATGTGGAGCCTGGAGCTTAGAGGTGCTTTCTACTTAGCTTATGAGAGAAACTTCACCCAAGTTTACAAAAAAAAAAAAGAAAGAAAGAAAGAAAGAAAGGAAGGAAGGAAGGAAGGAAGGAAGGAAGAAACTGGACCCATGTCTCTCATGAACATAACTGTGACATTTCCAATGAATGTTAACAGATAAAACCCATAAGTGTATAGTGAAGAAAATGTGCCTTTCCATGTGAGGCTTATTCTAGCTATGCTAGATTGACATAAACTAAAAAATAATTAATATAATATCTAATGCCAATTGTTTAAAATCAGCAAACACATGTCATCATATACATTGGTGAAAAAACACACATTGGGTAGAAGTCATTATCCATTTAAAATAAAACCTGTCAGCATATTACAGTTTGAGGGAAACTTTGTAGGTTTGGTCAAAAAGGCATGCTTCCCATACAGTGGTGAGCACATGCTGCCACTCCAACATGGAGCTCAAGGGACGCAAGGGCTCTGTACTAGCAGCTTCCTGCCACTGTAATGAACAGCCTCTCACAGGAGACTGGAAAAAGAAAGAAGGTTTGCTTGAACTGTGGATTTGGAGTTTCATATCCAAGATGGGGCAGCTTCTCATGGAGGAAGTACACACCACAGCAAATAGTCAAACTAAGGAGGGAGAGAGGGAAGGGAAGACGAAAGGAAAGATAGGGGAAGAGGCTGAAGCGAAGCTGAAGTGTCCCAAACTCTTTCAACACACAGCTCCAATGGCTGGCAGACCTCCCCAAAGTCCACAGTATCTCTCCAACAACACTGTGAGGATCATGACTTATAGCAGTGTAGCCCATTAGACTACTGATGGCATAGCCCCAGTGTGTCGTTAGTGAGCCCTCAGATGAAAAGGAAAGGAAACTGTTTTGATTTGCAGGTTACATGACTGTCTGTGGATAAGCTTCTAAAATTACACATGTGCATGTGTGTTCATGCACATGCCTGCACATGCCTGCACACACACACACACACACACACACACACACACACACACTAGCAAAGCTTCTGTAATTAGAGCAAATTTGCAAAGTATATAAATTCAGTTGTTTCCTGTGCACCAGCACTAAAAAAAACCCTGGAATTTAAATGAAGATGAAAAGCATGGTATTGTGTAGATTAATAAAAATGCAAGGGAAAAACTGGAAGAATATGTGTGTCAAATCCAATGATGCATAATAAGAGAAAACAAAGAATTTTTTAATAAACAGAAAGCAACCCTGTGGCTGTACACAGGAAGACTCAGTATTGCTAAGGTATCAATTCTGCCCAAGTCGATTGATTTGTAGATTCATTTTCAATGCAATACCAATAAAGGCCTGGTTAGCTGTTCTGTAAATATTGACAAACTCCTCCCAAAGATTGCATGTAATGCAATAAATCAAAAGAGCCAGTACATTACTGAAGGAACATGAAAATGTTGGGGGACTCGATCACGCCACTGTCTGATCTTAAGTCTGATTCCGAAGCCCTGGTGTGAGCCAGCCTTGCTTCAGGGAAAGGACAGGCATACAGATCAATGGGACACAGGGAAAATTAAGAAGCACACCCACACAGACATGGTAGACTGATATTGTGGGTCTCAAAGGCAGTACAACAGAGAAAGGAAGCCTTTCCCCAGATCTGTGGGAGTGACTGGATGTGCTTATGCAAAGCAGAAATGCAGACACAGACTTCACAGAGTCCATGAAAACTCAAAATGGAATGCAGACTTATACATCTATGTCCCACAACACTTCCAGAGGGGGGAAAATGAGAACACCTGAAAGCTTGGTGGTAAGTTCTTAGACACAAATTAGGCACAAATTAGAGCACCACCCAGGAAGGGAAAAAAATAAGTTATATTCTATTAAAGTGAGGAACTTCTACTGTAGTTAGCACTGGTAGTGCAAGCGTTTACTAGAAAGGCAGAGTAGGGAGGATACCAAGTTCAAGTCCAGCTTGGCATGTTATATTCTGTCTCAGAATGAAAAGTAAAAATGAATGGCCATATAGATCAGTAATAGGATGCTTGGCAAACATGTAAGAAACCATTTGTCAATCCCCTAATACTGTAACTTTTTAATTAATTAATTTAATTTAAACATCTACTCTGTAAAAGCATACACATGACCAGACTGGGCGACAATGATTAGAAGAGGCTGTTAGCTAAAGCATTTGTATCCAACAAGCAGATAAAAAAAATTTAAAATCCTTGAAAGTGAAAATTATATAGGAACAAAACCCCCCTAGAGAGGATACATAGTTAGGAATACAATCTTTTGTTGGAGAATTGCAAATTAAAACTACATAGTTGGGGGCTATGGAGGTGACCCCTGTTAAAGTGCTTGCTCTACAATCATGGTGTATTGAGTTTGACTCCTGGAAGCTACAAACAAAAGCTAAGCAGGCAGGAACCAGCCCAGAGTCCCAGTGCTGCAGGACTGCAGACAGGGGCATCCTTGTAGCATGCTGGTCAGCCAGCCAAGCCAGATGCTGAGCTCAGGGTTCAGAGAGAGATTCTGCCTTAAAAAGACGAAGTGGGTGGGGCTGGAGAGATGGTTCAGAGGTTAAGAGCACCATCTGCTCTTCCGAAGGTCCCGAGTTCAATTCCTAGCAAGCACATGGTGGCTTACAACCACCTGTAGTGAGAGCTGGTGTCTTCTTGTAGTGGGCAGGCACACATGTGGGCAGAATACTGTATAAATAATAAAAGACCAAGGGGGAGCAATTCAGGAATATATCCAAAGTCTAAACACACAGAGGAATCAAGACACATATATGTATATATAATCACACACCTATAAGAAAAAAATATGCCCCATGCAAGAAATGGCACTGAGTTTGGGATTCTAGAAAAGCTTCATTAATGGCTTTTAGAGAATTTTGTAGCATTAGTTAAATAAAAGTAAACATTAGATTCCAACCTAATAACAAGCACACCTACACAGTCATGCATGTGACTTGGAAACTTAAATTCACACAAATGCTCACTTGGGGATTTTTTACAGTAGAAAATTTGAAAACTGATTGTCCAAAATCTTGGAAAGAAAAAAATTCTGCTCTTCAGCAGTACATAAATGACCAATTGAATTGTGGTTTAAAAAATAAAAGAACAATGGAATCACTGGTTATTTGAGTTTACAGGGGTGTTAGGGAGGAGAAATATTTTGAGCATCATCACGTTCAGTACGGTGCTATGATGGTCAAACACTGCACATGCCAGCTTACAGCTCAGGAGGTAAGTCCTGGCGCATTTAGATCAGCTCAGAGGAGAGGACTCCCAGAGTAAGGATGGAAACTGGGCTGCAGACATGTGGAGTAATTCAACTGAAGTGTGCCAATGAAAACCTGCTGATGCAAGAATCTTTCTAAATAGCCGTGCTTCTTTGGACTATAAAAAACAAGCCCTGGGAGCAGCAATGGATTCTGATTGGCCAGTGTCACCTGAATGAATGTTACACCCATGATGGTTGGCCTATCACAAGGCCCACAAACTCCACAGAAGAGCCATATCTCATCTCTTAGACTCAGGCTGTCTGTAGCAACCTTATTACTAGAGTACACAACAAGAAAAGGAGGGAGTACTGAGAAAAAGTTCACTGTGAGGAATAATGGAGGTCACTGAGGAACGAGGCTGCCAGCAACCTATGCCACACTGAATTAGGGATGGAGAAGTTAGCATGCATTTGTGCTTAGTACATATAGACACATATGGAGATAACATCAGCAGCACAGGCTCATGGATTTGCACATACAGTCCTGTATTAACTTGCTCCTTCAGCCCTGGGAGCTGGAAAGCCATACTTGACCAGAAGCAATGAGCACCCCTCAATCTGGTCTCTATTCTCTAAGTCCTTTCTTTCTGCAGTGAAAGGAACCAGGGATCTGTGGAGAAGTGGCCAACTCACTTTTGCATTGTGGTAGACAATATTCTAGATGAGCTGTGAGTTCTTTGTAGTGCAAGAAAATACAGAAGTGTGCAATGACACACATGTACCCACACCCCACACATGTACACCACAATACAAGAGTACATCAAAGGAGTACAGCTACAGGGAAGGAATCACAACAGCTGGAGTGAATTTACTTGAGCAATACATGAAAACGTTTCGGGTTATACCTCAAAGTATGAAAAGAATGTTTATGGTCTCACACCGATGGAGATAATTGGTTGTATATATAAATCAATAAATGTAAGAAAGCAAAGATATCCCTTGTGCAGAAAGATTCCAAACAGTCCATGCAGGGCTTCACCACATGGAAACAGAGCCATGTCTCATCTCTTAGACTCAGGCTGTCTGCAGCAACTTTATCATTAAAGTATACAACAAGAAAAGGAGGGAGTACTGAGAACAAGTTCACCAAAAGGAAACCAACGAAGGTCATTGAGGAATGAGGCTACCAGCAGCCTAAGTGGGACAGACATGCACATAGGTGGGACTGGATGAAGGAAACAGCTCTGTACATTTCTATTCACATCACAAGCGTCACCCCAGCCTGGCCAGGAGAAATACACCAAAAAATTAAATAATGATCTGCAAATGAATGTGACCAGCACTCCTCAAAGCTGTATGACCATCAAAGACAAGGGAACCTGAGAAACACACAGCAAAGGGAATCCGCAAGAGGGGTCTGTGCTAAATGCGGCACTGGTGTCCTGCCTGGGATTGGAAAAGCAGTAGAGGCAACCTTCAAATATATTGGAAAGCTGTAGGCTTTCATTCAGCACAGTGAGTAAGTGTTGGCTTTTAGAGGAGGAAGGTGTCATATACTCAGGTTAACTATAAAGGACTTACAGTGTGGACATATGGGGGCCATCTGTCATGACTTCAGTTTTTCTGTATGTCTAATGTCTAAATATATTTTCATATAGTGTATATTTTTTAAAAAATAAACCTTTGTTGAATTTAATATAAAGATTACTAGAGGATCTTCTCATGAATATATGCAGCAATGATGATGCATAGCTATAGGTAGATGGGAGCAATGATGGTGATAAAGTGTGGCTAGGGATGGCTTGGACCCACAGCTAGGGATGGATGGGACAGGATAGGTTGTTGCTGCTGTCTGTGTTTGCAATGGAACGTTCCCCAAAGACCCATGTGTTGAAAGAGCAGTACTCAAGACCCTTCTCCGAATATGGGAACAGGAGACTGTTGAATCCTAAGGTTGTTACTGAATGAATGGATCAATCCATCAATGGGCTCACAGTTTGATGTTTTGGGGGGTGATACAAACTAAGAGGTGGGGCCCACCTAGCAGAGGTGTGTAGGCTTTTGGAAAGGTGTATTTTCTCTCCTCTCTGTCTCTGTCTTTCTTTTTGTTTCTGTATCTCTCTGTCTCTCTCTGTCTCTGTCTCTCTCTGTGTCTCTCTCTCTGTGTCTCTCTCTCTGTGTCTCTCTCTCTGTGTTCTGTGTCTCTGTCTCTGTCTCTGTCTCTCTGTCTCTGTCTCTCTCTGTGTCTCTGTCTCTCTCTGTCTCTCTCTCTCTCTGTGTCTCTGTCTCTGTCTCTGTCTCTCTGTCTCTCTCTCTCTCTCTCTCTCTCTCTCTCTCTCTGCAATGGCTCCACTTGGTCATACACGTGTGAGCCAAAATAAGTCTTTTCATCCTTAAGTTGCCTTCATCATGCATTTTTCAGTGAAATTAAAAGCTTTCTACAATAAAGAGTTTGTATCTGAGCTGTGTCCTAAAGGTCCATGTGTTGATGCCTTTGTGCCATGGGCATTTATCATTGCTATAACAAGATATCCAGGGGCAGCAGCTTAAGAAAGGAAGACTCAGTTTTGGCTCACAGCTTGGTGATACCTTCCATCAGGGCCAGAGGTGATGGCAGTGGTAGCTTGAGGCAGCTGGTCACATGGCACCCACTGTCAGGAAGCAGAGAGAGACGAATGATGGTGCTCAGCCCACTTTCTCCCTTTCATTCATTCCAAGAGCCCGGAGCATGGATGGGACCAACCACATTCTTAGTAAAACCCTCGAAGACAAAACCAGAAGGATGTTTCCATGGTGAGTCCAAATTGTGTCAAGCTGCCAGTATTAGGTCATCACAGGCTTAGTTCCAGCCTGTGAAAGGTCAGAAACCAATGGATCCTTTAGAAGAGAGAGCTTAGAGCAAAGAAGTTAGTGTGCATGGGTTCGATGGAACATTGAGTTCTGTCACCACTGTCTCTCTTTTGCATTCTGGGTACCACAAGATGAACAGACCTCCCCTTCCACATCCTCTTTCCATAAAGCCACATGCTAAGAAAGGATCTGAGTCAAGGAACAGGTGGATATAGATGGAAACTTCAGCAACTTGGAACCAAAGTGAACTTGCCACTGACGGTTTTCCAGGCAACAAAGGCATATACACTTACCCACCTCCCTGCAGCTCGAGCCTGACTGCCATTCTTGGTTGCCTGGATGTAGTAGCTACAAACTGACAGAAGTCCATTTCCCTTAAGTCTTATATAATCTCCCACTGCTGTACGGTGAGTGGTTGCTTCTTTTAGCAATGTCTGTGTAGTTGCACCAAATACAGATGTCAGGGGCTGGCCTTTAGATACCAGTCCCCGAAATTGACAGAACAAGTTGTAGTGAGTCTGAGGGCTGTGGGAGTGTTTGCAGAGGTGTGCCCTCCCCAGTCGCAGTGATGACCTGTGGAAAAGAGCATCTGGCCAGCTGAACTCTTTACCTTCAAATCAGCAGCTTATTTAAACTTAATTATTTATAAGATCAGGGCCAGGGATTTCTAAAAGGGAGCCCCCTCACCCACCTTGCTGAGTGAGACTGCTGCCAAAACGCAGCATGAGTTTTGTTTTCTTTCAAAACGACCATTTCTGTATAATTGGATTAGCTCCCTTTGAGTACGGCCAGATGTGGCAGCTTTCTGCAGTGGGCAGATCCCTCTTATGACCTCGGGCTTCCCTGTGTGCTGCTGGGGATGAGATGGAGTTGTTGGCTGGAAACACCTGCAGAGTACTTATGACTTTACGACTGGCAGTGATGGTTTGGAGAGAGCAATTGCTCAATTAAAGCAGCAAATGTTCAAATGCTCATGGCTAAAGATCAATAAATGACTACTCACTGCCAGCAGCAACAGGGTGTTTAATTTTGAAAATATGTACAGACGAAAAAAGTATGTTCTCAAGCAATTAAGTGCAGAAGAGTCTATTTAGCTGAACCCTTGTCTCCTTTTTGAAATATTTTATTGTTATAAATCCAATTTCTTTTTTTTTCCAGAACCTTCTATTTTCTCACCCAAAGATACTGACTCACAGGCACTTAGCACAGCCTAGTGGATGCTGCAAACTGCAGGACTGTGAAAACACAGCCGCCTTGGGACTCAGCCTGAAATTTAACATTACATGGGTCACAGTGAAGAACAAAATTAGCGGAGTGATGAGCTATCCCATACTTTGGGGGAAACTCTGGACCGTTTGTCCATCTTACAAAGGATTTATAAATAGAATCTATAAATAAGCCAAAACCTTAAACACAAATAATAGTTAATCATCCAGTCAGTAAATGGACTAATGAGCAAACAGTTCTCAGAAGACGAAAGCAAAGAGTAGCAGATATGTGAGGAAACTGTGCAGCACACCAAGCAATCGTGGAGACACAAGTCAAAACTGCATTGCCTGTCTGCCCCAACTCTGTCAAAACAGCTATCACAGGAGAAAACTGACAAATGCTTGCTGGGATAATAGAAGAAGAAGAACCCTTTTACACACACTGCTGGTGGGAATTTAACCTTCTGCACTCTCTGTGCAGATCAGCGAGAAGACTTCTCAAAATGACAAACACATCTACCATGAGTTCCAGCCAGCCAGTGACGTCAGCAGAGATACCCGCTCATCCATGCTGATGGTTAAATCCTTCACTTCTACGCTATTCACCATGGCCAGCTCATGCCACCAGAGGGGGTGTCCATCAGTAAATGAGTCTATAAAGGATGTATACACAATGGAGAATTATTTGGCCATAAAAATGAATGAAATTATTTAATTTTTAGGAAAAGGAAATAGAGTGGAAATGAAGACTGGCATAGTGAGTGAAATAAGTAGCCAGGAAAGACAAATAGCACATGTTTCTTATATGTAGCCTGGTAGATAGGGAAATGACTAAGTGATAGATGGTATATACATAGGCAATAAATGATAGATGTATATAGGTGATGGATAAATAAGTGAAATGTAGATGGCAAGATAATAGATAAATGTGTGTGGATGATATATGGATGGTAGGTGATAAATGATGGATGAGAGCTAGCTACATGTTAGATTTGTGCACACACACACACACACACACACACACACACACACACACACACACACATGAAATGAGATAAATATACTATCTGGGATGAGGAAGGGATAAGCAAGAGTGGAGAAGGGACAGGAGAAGGTAACAGACAGTGTGTATTGCCAAAGGTCATGATATACTTGGAAAAAATCATTTTGAAGACTTTTTCTTTGTACAATTAATATACAGTGAAGTATAGTAAAAAGAAAAGAGACACTAGTGCCTGGACCACGCAATGTGCAGAGGGCAAAGATGGCTTTTGGATAACAAAAAGAAACTGCATTTGAATCTGAGCCATGAGACTGGGGAGCACTCATGGGAAGAACGCTCACACCGTCCAGACCTCCCAACCTGTGCAAGTCCAGAGCATTGTGGAAGGGCCCTGGCTGTGTGAAAACTGCAAGTTTGTGTGTAAAGGAGTTACTTTAAATAATTTGAGATGTAGTAAACTGAATCCGTAATTAGTGTTGGCTAATTGAGATTGTCAAAGCTTGGGCAGGACACATATTTAATCCAGTCCTCCAGGAGTGAGGCCATACATACAGCTCAGGGCAGCATCCTGCAGCTCAACCATCCCATGCTATCTCAAGCAACTTTCAAGACCACTGGATGGCCCTCCAAATGGATCTGACTACCTTGGTAAGCCCAAGGTCCTGTAGAGGTGTGGAAAACACTGCAGAGTGCCTATCATCCTAGGGATAATCCCACACCTATCACACATGATTTTACTCTTATCAAAGTATGGCCTTCAGAAGGGCCTAGAAGAGCCACACTTGTTCCACTAGGTATTCCATTCTTGTCCACATGTGTCAGCTCTGAGTTCTTCCCAATTGGAGGCACCATCTCTTGGGGGAAGGATGAGACATTTCAGATTCATTGTTTTCTACCTTGGTTGTTTGATCCTGGTATAATTAGATGACTCAGACAGGAATGGAAAAAAGATTATGTATTTCCTGGCTGTTGAGATCAAGTGTATATAACTGAGGGGCTGGGATTGGGCCAGGCTCATATTCTCTCTATCCTGTTTCTGTGTCTCTTGTTATTTTACATTTAGGACTGTTTTACCTACATATATGCATGCACATGATGTGTTCCTGGTGCTTCCAGAGAGCAGGAGAGGGCACTAGATTACCTGGACCTGGAGTTACTGTAAGACACCATGTTGGATCTAAGAACCAAATTCTAGTTCTCTGCAAGATCAGCAGACACTCTTGACCACTGAACAATCTCTCTAGCCTTAGCCAGGTTCTCCACATGCACCACGACATGGTGAAAGACAGACAGGCACAGAGATAGAGGGCTCAGACAAAAGCCTCAGCTAAAGTTGTTGACTCCATTGTGAGGGTAGAACCATCAGGGCCTTATCATCTGCAAAGACTCCATTTCCTAAACCATTACTAGGCTAATTATCTTTTGACCAGAGTCTGGCTTGTTCAAGCATTCAAATCTTAGCATTTTAGCTACTGACCTCTTATCCTAGTTAGCATTAACTCTTACCTTGGCACACATTAGAAACACCTGAGAGAAAAGCCTTGACTGAGGAGATGTTTGATCAGATTGGCCTGTGGGCATGTCTGTGAGGGGTTGTCTTTAACGTCTTAATAAGCTCAAGAGTGTCAAAGAAAGAATAAGCAGGCTACCAAGATGGGACTTGATAGCCTATGACCATATAGTGGGGGAGAGGGTCCCCCTCAGTCTTTGACCTAGGCAAAGGGAAAAGGATGAAAGTGGGAGGGAGGGAGGAATGGGGGGATAAAAGTGATGAGATAACAATTGAGTTGTAATCTGAATAAATTAAATAATTTTTTAAAAAAGTTTAGGAGTGTGGCTGGTGGGGTTAATCATGAGCCAAGAGCTGACATGCAGTGTTTCTCCGTGTTTCATGACTTTGGATTCCTGCCTTGAGTTCACGCCCCATGATGGGCTATGGCCTGGAAGTATTGTCAAATAAAGTCTGCCTTCCTTAAGTTCCTGTTGGTTACAGTATTTTGTCATGTAAACAGAAAGGAAATTAGAATATGCCTCTCCCAATATCTGTTTCTTTAAAAGGTTTCCGGCTTGCTTCTGAGAGCCAGCTGCTCCAGTTGGTCCATTGGTAAACTTCAACTCATGGAATTTTCCCCATGTCTCTAATTTGTAGGTTGATTTTAAAATCCTAATTTCACAATTTATAGGTTTGGAGGGATATATAATATTTATGTTATATAAATTTGGGGGGGGGGAGGAGTAACTGGCCTGCTTCTGTTTGATGACTCCTGAAGACAAGTGGCTCCCTAGGAATTCTCCAGACCTTTAGTGGCAAACTGGGACTGCTGAGACATTTAGCCTTGTGGTCGGAGCAGCTGCTGGGTTCTTACCTCTTTCAGGGTGAGCAGCCATTGTTGGTTATCCAGACTACCATGTAAGCAGATCTAGCAGACGCCTTTCTAATGGATTTTTGCCCTGAATCGTACCATAAGAGATAGTCTTGTTTGACTCTCCTCTCTTGGAAGCTTGCTCTATTCTGAAGAGGAAAAGGAGTAAGAGTAGATTTGGGGAAGAGGTGAGGTTGGGGAGGGGAGCTTTGAGGAATGGAGGGAGAGGAATCTGTGTCCAGATTCCATTGTATGAGAGAAGAATCTATTTTTAATAAAAATAAGAAAAAAAATCAAGGACCTAGGAAGCATCTCAGGTAGAAGTGGGCTTGTTGATCTTGAAAGGCACTGCACAAGCCAAGCATGGTAGCACACTCCGACTTCAGGAATCGTATAACTTAAATGGTAGAGACAAGAGGATCATAAGTTCAAGGGTAACCTCAGTGACATGGGGAATGCAAGGCTAGCTTGGGATACATGAGTCTGTCTCAAAAGACACAGTTATAAACACAAATAATAAATAAAAACACTTATAAAAACAACTGTGGAAAACTTCAAGTACCAAAATCTTTTGAGACTGCATCCCCTGTATACGCATTCACAGCTGCAGAAAAAGAAGAAAAGCCAATGGGAGAACTATCCAATATGCTGTGTTGGAAATTTTCATAGTGGTGTTAGCATCTTACATTCTAATTAAAACTAGCATGACTGTAGAAAGGAACTTGTCAGGAAGCTGAGGCGGGTGATGTGAGAGGGAGGGAGAAAGAAGGGGCGGGCGGCAACAATCACACTGTATTCCTTATGTGTATCAAATTGTCAACAAACACTTCAAAAGGGCTGTGTTTTTATTATTTGATAATTTCATACATGCATAAAAATCTGTTTTGATCAGATATTCCTCCATTACCTCCCCTCTAACTTCCCCTTCCCTCCTCCCGTTGTTTCCTCCTGAGTCCATACTTTTTAACTCCACCGAGTTCATTTCATGTTGCCAATGTGCGCTGCTGAGCAGTTCCCTGCGTTTCTCTGTTCATGCAATGGGCCTGTCAGAGTCAATTCAGAGGTGACAGCACAGGAGAAAGTCCCATGAGATTGGGTGGTATCTTCAAGGAAAGCTTGAGATACTACCAATGAGTTAGTTGTCTGGGGGATCTGGACATAGCATGGTACCCATACTATGCATGGGTCTAGGGAGGAAGCTATGAAACGTCGCATAGAAGATGGTAATGAGCCATGTTTTACTCTACCTCTATGGTACAACCTAACCAGCCTTAATGTGTTTGCTGTCAAACTGATATAGGTACTTCTTCTGGCCTTATAGTGTACTCAGTTCCTACAATAAGTTAGGGTCTCTCTTCAGTCGTTGTCTGAGATTTCTGTGTAAAACACAATTTCTCCACCAGGTCCTTTAAAGAAAGAAAGAAACAACCACCTCAGAGTTGGAGTTATCTGAGTCAATCCTTCTCTCTCTGGGGTCTAGCCTACTTTCTCTGGGGTCTAGCCTACCGTCTCTTGGTCCATCTTTCTCTCTCTGGGGTCTACCTTCTATCTTCAGAAAATTGTAGAGCTTAGAGCAGATAAAAAAATTATTAAAATTGTATGGGCTGCCAAAGTGGCCAAGAACCCTAGGCATGCCATGGGACAGAGGGAAAATTTACTACTACTATTCTGCTAAAGGAACATGGCAATGACTCCTAATAACTCACTGGTAAACCTATGGAGCAGAGCATGGCTCAACTACATCAGCAAGGTGCCTTCTTATAGTACATGGGAATTAACACAGAGACCCACAAGTGACAGTGTGCACAGAATGAGAGACTTTGGAGCACTGAGTCTTAGATGGGGGTGTACTCAGCTCCTGCAATCAGGGTCTCTCTTCCTCTCCCCACCCCCACCCCCCACCAAGGCTCAGGGGTCCATGTGGAAAGAGAGAAAGAAAAGTGATAAGAGCCAGAATATGTGAGTGACTCTAAGGAAACAACATACTCTAGGCACATATGCACTCACAGAGACTGTGACAGCACAAATAAGACACGCACAGGTTCAAACCAGACAAAACTGCATCACTGAGAAGGGCAGGTCGACACAAAGCTCCACCCCTAACCAAGAGGGTATTTGCAACTGTTCTCTTCAGTTTTCTCCAATGGAGTGTCACTGGGTGTATGAACTACATAGAGCCCAGGGCTGGCCCCATGCTCAGGAGTTGCCTAATACAAAACTAACTCTATTTTATGTGTGTATACGAGGTGGAGCTTAAGTTTCCTCTTGTTTTGCTTTGGGCGTTTTTTGTATTATTGTTTTGAGGGTTTTGTTTGTTTTACTTATTTATATTTTTAAGAGGAGAAAGGAGGAAGAGAGAGAGAGAGATAGAAAGAGGTTGTATAGTGAGAAACGTATGCAGGATCTGACAAGAGAGTTGACAAAAGAGAAAATATGATCAAAATATTTTAAAGCAAAATGAGAAAGACAGAAACTTGAAGGGGACAGGCTGGAGGAGCAAAGTCAGACATATGTGGATATATGATCACATCCCACGATATGGTGGCCTGGACTTCTCAAGAACATGGGAAAACATTGAACTGGACACAGAATTGTCAAATATCTAAGATGGCTAGTTTTTCTGTTTACTAACTTGCCAAGAATTAGTGTTTTGAACATTCTATGCCTGCATACCCTCAATTTGTATTCAGTTTTCCATTTTAATAATTCAACACTAAAATATACAATCCTATGCCAACCCATAATTCTATGAAGCATGATGTTATTGAGTTTAAAAAGTCATTAAACTATTCAGTGACATTCCTATCAGTGAAAGATCAGCTGCTGTGGGTATATTTTTCCTCCTGCCATAGACAAGACCACCACCATGTGGCTTCTTGCTGAGAACTGTCGTGTTGGAGAGTATTGACACACATTAGATCAAGAAGTGAAAACACTGACAATTCTCTTTTGGAGCTAGTAGAGTTCTGCTACGTATGTAGATGTGAAATGTTCTGTTTTTACAGATAATGAAGTTATTCCCAAATGTCAAGGATCCTAGTTCTGCCAGTGACAGAGGTTACATGACATCCTCTGTGTGTGACTGTTAGCACTCGGGTATTCTTGGTGTCATGACCCAGACACACTCTAGGGTGGAGTTCGCAGAGGGCAGCAGGCTTCTCTGCTCTGCTCGGGCTTCAGCCTCATAGGGCGACTGACTGGAGACCATTGTGGTAAAGGTGAAGGATGTTGTGAAAGATGATGTCTGTGTGAAAACAAGAGAATCACTAGAGACTTCTCCCCATGGCTACAGGGGATGAGTAGGACAAGGAGTGAACACTAAAGGAAAAAAATCCTGCACTTAGAATGCAAAAAAAGTTAGAGAGCAAGAAGAAAAGAATCAATAAATGTCAATGAGATTTCTGTATCAATGTGACTGTTCTTCAATCGGCAAATGTCTTAGTATTTAAACATACATGTGTGTGTGTGTGTGTGTGTGTGTGTGTGTGTGTGTGTGTGTGTGTATGATAGACAGATGAATAGATTTGTAATAGGTATATAGAGATGATAGGTAGGTGATATATAGGTTATAGATAAGCAGATGATGGACATATTAATAGATGATAGATGATAGAAAGATGACAGATAAATGTTGGTAGATGGTGATAGTTGGATAGATGGAAAGATAGATATAGGCAGCTGATTAATTACAGTGAAAGGTATAGATAAATGACTAGATATGTCATGGATAGACAGGATGAATAGATAATAGATAGACAATAGATGATAGATAATAGATAATAAAGTATAGATAGATGCATAGATAGATAGATAGATAGATAGATAGATAGATAGATAGATAGATGAAGAGATAGATGATAGGCCAGGTAGACAAGTAGGAAGATAGATGATACACAGGTAGATAACAGATAGATGATGTACCCACAGATAAATAGACGATGGACAGGTAAGTGATGGGAAGGTATATATAACTTGGCTCTACTTGTGGTACTGTGTGCTGTGGGATTTAACATACTCATCTGTTGTGAGAAGCTTGATTTGCAGAATGTTCATTCCTGAACTTAAAATTTCTATGAACTTACAGGAAGAAATAGGAAGTTGGCATGAAATAGTCCAGTAACGACAAACACCTGTGGCATTAGCCAGGGCTAAGACAGAGTAAAAAGGAGAGATGAGAAGAAAAAAGAGAAGGGGAGAAAAATTACAAGCTCTCCTGGGGGAGGTTTTGTATGTTAATTAAGCACGGCTAAGCAAGTGAGACAGTGGTACTGAGCAATAGTTGTTGGCGCTCTGCTTGTCTGCTTGCTTGGCCATCTGCTTGCGTTTCCTTCTTTTGTAGGGTCTGGTCCTCTCTTAGGGGCTCATCTGCAGGAGGCAGGGTGGGGTCCAGCTTCTCAGAGGTGCTGTGTGCCTTAAGCTGCCCCGTTGCCAGATGAATCCTGCATGCTGTTCACGAGAGGACAGAGGAGTGTCTGCTCTCAAGCACAGTTTATAAATATTCTTTCGAAAAATTTGCAACATGTTCAAAGGCATTTTTAATATTGCTTTAATTTAATTCTGGCAAGGACAAATGTGTCTGCAAAAGTTTTCCCTAAATCCACGTTCGTAGCTTCTTCCAAACAAGGGGTGGAGATGGAAAAGAATGCCAGCGATGCCTTTTATATTCTGAGACCAGATACACATTTAGAAAGTCATGCTAAGGACACAGAAACTTACAGGTCCTGCTCAGTGAGGTCAAAGGCCTGTGACTGGATGAGCAATTCAACCGAATGTGCCAAAAGACATCAGTTCCTTTATTTTGCGCCCCCACTCCCAAGCCGCCACCTGTCTGCTGATGGAAGCCAGAGTCTCCTAAGTGTTTCCAGACTGTCCTGAGGTGAGGCTGTGCCTTCTCTATACAATGGCCAGCCCCTCTTTCTCCTCATTGGGCCCTTGGAAGTCTGACAGCCCTGAGAGACTATGTAACGGTGGGTAGACTGTGTATCCAAGAGCACAGGAGTAGACTGGGGTCCTGAGAGTATGCCTTACCTTTTGGTCTTGCCATGCCCTCGACCACTAGTACCAGCCTGCTCCTGCCTGCACTGACACATCTCTTGTGACCAGCACTCCACTAGCACAGTGGCTAGCTCACTCTCTGCGTTTCTCAAATCTCTGTGGCAAAGCTTCTGAGGAACAACATTCTCCCCAGGCCTCTTCTGTGCATCCACTTCCCCATCATCCATCTGCTCTATGAGGAGACATTCATGCCCCCCCCGACTGAAGTCTACGCCAACAGCACCGGAAGTGTGGGCTAGGCCTGCCTCTGTTCTTCCCAGAACATGAACTCACAGGGGACTCTGAGGTTATTACTCCCTTAGGGTCTCCTGCACTTAAGGGCAGGATCACAGTCTGATGTTATTTAAGGATGAATGTGCGAACTCCTTATCTCTAGGACTCACGCCATCCACCCTCACTGCAGAGTGTGCATGGTGGAAATGGGAAGGGGACAGGGGACTTGAGGAAATCCTTTCTTACAACGGTATCCCTGTGTATTCACATGTTTATCTCTCTTCATTAGACTGTCTATCCTCAAATTCCAGAAACCCTTCTACGTTTCTCCTCCAGGCAGTGATATCTCTGCAGAAAGAAAGGTCAGATGCTCACAAGGGCCAAAAGGAAATCACAGTGAAGACATGCCTCTCCAGTGCACAGTATAGAACCCTTGCCTAGCCCATGCAAAGCCCTGGGTTCAAGCCCCAACATAGGCAGAAATATAAATAATGAATATGAATTAATGGTTAATTGATTTCCATAGGCAGAAGTTTATGCGAGCCTTCTGGCCACTATGTTTTTTTTTTCTTGTGATGCAGAATAATGCCTGGCGGGGTCATTAAATGCTCAGGTCAGTAGAGTAGCCGAATGACTGTGAGTTCATGTGCTCATCCCCTGTAGTTTAGACAAGCCCTTCCTGTACCCATGTGGACCCAGACTGTGACATGCCCGAAGACACCATAGAAGGCAGTAGCAGAGACATGAGTGAACAAAGAGCATCTGCACAGTGGGATGGGACAGGTACCCTCCTACCAAGCTCACAAGGAAGTGAAGCCCAAGGAATAACTCCAGGAAATAATGGTGCTGCTCCCAGCATGTTGTGAGCTTCAGTGAACTTTAACGTCTGCATTCCCCTCAAGTGGACAGGACGAAAATGAGTCTTAATATTTAGGGTCCTGAAACACTACTGAAATCTTTACCAAGATGCAGGTGCATGTGTATACATGTGCATGTACATATGTGTGCGAGAGTATGCATGCACATATACATGTACGTATCCATGTGTGTGCATGTGTGTGCCTGTGTGTGTGCGTGTGTGTGTGTGTGTGCATGCGAGTGTGTGTGCAAACACATGTGTGGAAAGGGTGTTTCCTGACTGTGGTTGGGATGCGTAATCTCTTCACCAGAGTGGCTTACTTCTGCTTATGAGGAATCAACAGTCCTGAGGAGTCATTTGCTACTGGTAGCTCTACCGTGCTTGTTTAGTACCTACAGAGAGTGCAGGTCGGGGTGGAGGGATTAAAAAAAAAAAAACACTTGGAGTCTGACTGTGCCGAGATCCCTCCAGAACCTTCTATAGCTCCCAGTGGTAGAGACAGACTATGACAAAGAAGGCTGTGGTTAAACAAGCTACCTCACTGTCGGAGGCCTGGCCTTGGCGCTCTCATTCGTAATTAAGCAATAATCCCCCCAAACGCACTTATTACCAGCAGTTAATGACGACTTTGTTGGTTAACAGCTCGGCCTGGAGCTGAAGACTGTTAACACTCTGTCGAGCTCCCCGTTATGAGGGCTAAGGTTTTATTCCAACACACTTGCTCTGCAGCTGGAGAGCTGCATGGGCACCGGGCATCCCCAGTGCCTAATGACCTGACTTTTTCCACTGAGTGGAGTAAGTGAGTGCATTCCATCGTGTTTATATAACATCTGTTAACTGCTGCTGCCTGGTGCCATTTCGAAAGGGACATGGTGTGACATGGGTTCAACTGCTTCCTCCCTTGTGTCAAAGACATTATTTGTTGCTGTTTGCTTGTTGGTTGCTGCCAGCATCTGAGCCCCAAGTATGTGACCTTTAGTATAGGAGGCATCAAGATGTAGAAGACACTTTAGCAGAATCTGTCTAGCCACGCACATCACCTGCAGCTGCCTACCTCAGACAGGACACCCCAGTGACAGATGCAACAGAGGCCCTGGATGTGTCCATATTCAGCTCCTGTCACCTTTTTCTCGAAGACGCATCTATAATGTAATTCAACAGACAGCAGAGTCCTTCCTCCACGTAGGATCCCCATACTTACTTCCTTGTTCCTCTGAGAGCCTTGGATGAGTGCTGGCTCTGACAGGAGTTTCCACCCGTTCATACGAGAGGGAACCATTTCTAGTTCAGATCCTGGACCAAGGAGGTTCTATCCCAGAGCTCGGCCTTGTTCTAGAAGGGGCTGATAGAACATGAGAACTCCCATTTTTATAGCAGTGCTGGAGCAGCACCGTCCCCTCAGCCCCAGGACTCTTGTCTGTCCTGGGTTCCTGGAGAGGGGAGGAGCAGATACCTTGTACTAGAGTCGCTGAGAGTGCGCTGCCGGTGGCCTGAGGGTTTGTTCCATGGGTCTGGGAGGTCATTGAGAGAAAGATCCTGTTGGCTTCTTTCAGGTGAACATGGCTGCCCATTGTGCACTTGGTCAGTGTGTACGTGGAATAACAGGGCAGCTGTTCCGGATCCTGAGAACAAATCCTGGGAGCCCTCAGGCAGACATGACAACAGCTCTGGGTGCTCTACCCTCAGCCCGCATCACCCTTTGAACCAAGAAAGACATTTTACAAAGTAGTTAAAGAGCCTGATTTATTTACAAAACCAACTACAATGAAGCTTCAGTCAGTCCCTCTCTTTAGAACATTACAACACGGCTGTCGTGACAGACCCTTCAACAGTGAAGGCATTATCTCACCTTGTCAGGTGAAGGCAGGCAAAGGAATAGTTGAAAGGAGGCATTCTTACGGCGAAACCACAGGACCGCTCTCTATAGAACCGCTGCCCATCCCACCCCTGCTCTGTGCTAAAGGATGCTTATACATCCACCTAGTGTAACTGGTCAATCTTTGCTCCAGGGAGTCTGCTGACCCAGAACAGTGGAAATACTTTCTGGTAGGACCTGACATTGTTCAGGACTGGTGAGAGGGGCATTGTTGGATGTCAGCAATCTGTATCTTCATTGGCACGAGAGAGTTGGTGACACGTACCTTTGCAATCCACCATTCTCCCGCCCATACCCCTCGGCCGGCTTCCCATCCAGCTACACATATGTTTTTCTCCTGAACCAAACACTAGAAACCCTCTGCATTAGTGTTCTTCCGTCCCCCGAAAGGGACACTTCTCAGATAGGACTCTTTACAAAGAGTCTGTCTATTAATTGAAGGGTCGTGCATCTGCATCAACTTCGTGCCTTAGTGAGCAATGTGCACTCAAGTTCTAAGGATCTGTTTGAGGGGTGAGATGATGACTTAGCAAAGTGGCTGCTGTGGAAGCATGTGGCTGAGTTAGGATCTTCAGAGGCTCCCCAACACAGTCATACACACACACACACACACACACACACAGACTCAGAGATACACACACACACTCAGAGATACACACACACACACACACACACACACACACACTCACGCACGCACGCACGTACTCACAAGTTCACACACATATTCACACACACTCATACATTCACACACACACACACACTCTCTCACACACCAGGACATGGCAACATGTTTGCAACTCAGCCTAAAAACAGGTGTATTTCTTATGCTCACTTGCCTTATCTTCTGATGTAGTGAGAGACCCCGTCACATGGTACAAAGCAAGAGAGAAATAATGGTTAACTGCATCCTCAGGTCTCCTTACAGAGGCGCGCGCACACACACACACACACACACACACACACACACACACACACACACCACGATCCCACAACACATGATGCCTTATACAGCATGTGCTTTGATGTTTCTTTCACATGTGCTTTCATGGATGTCACAGTGGAAGAGAGATCCTCCTCTGCACCCATCAGTACTGTTGAGGACTCATGGGCTACCCCAGCATACACAATGCAGGGTAGATACATGGTGCTCAGTAGTGCTCAGTGACTGCATGTCCCCCATGCTGACATCAGCCTTTGTGCTGCAGAGAGGGGAAAAGCTCACAGTTTCACAGGTACATTGCAGTGCATACCATCATTTGGGCCAGTGTGTGGCAGAGCACCATGATGGGATGTGTGTGGGAGCAAAGCTTCTCAAGCACAGTGTTCAGGAAGCAAAGAGCGACAGGAAGAGCCAGGTCTCTCATATGCAATTGAGGAGGATCTATGCCCTACCTACTTTCCCGTAGGTACCACCTTTAAAGGCTGGTCTACTTTTCTGCATCGCAATAGGTCAAGCTTCCAGGAAAGGGACATGTAGGAGTCAAGCCATAGTGTCTTCTAAAGTCTTTAGGCACGAGGACTCTCCTCACTGAGTGCTGGCTCTATAACCAACGGACATCATACATTTTTCTGTACCCATTGATTTTCTTGTTGTTATGACAAAATACTCCCCCCAAAAAAACTTTAAATAAAATAAAGGAAAACTTTGTTTGGGCTCCCAGTCTGTGGGTATAATTCATTATCACTGTGAGCACATAGTGACAGGAGCTTTAGGCAGGTGGTCCTGTGGCATCAGTAGTTGTGAAACAGGAATGAGTGCTGAAGCTCACAGGACTTTCTCCTTTTTTTTCAGTCTGGCTCTGAGCCCATGGAATAACACTGCCTGCATTCTGGGTTGGTCTTCAGTTTCAGTTTCAGTTAAATTCTTCAGGAAATATACTCACAGACCAACCTTGAAGTATGTGTTTCCATGGTGAATCAAAGTCCTCTTCCCCTGAGTTGACACTGATGAACCATCGCAGTGGATATAACAACACTTTCACTTTCCAGGGATCATTAAGTGGTGGTTGCCAAGAAAATGAAATCCTGGAATATTTAAACTCATCTATGATTTCATCATTGTTTTAAATTTTCACTTGTTCTATTGGTATGCAACGTCTACTACAATGGTTTCTCCATGAGGTCACTGGGTCTACAGAGCTCAGAATTTCTGTGGGCAAGCATGGGCTACATCATGTGACTGCTCCCTTGGGAACACTGACTCTGGACTCTCACACCTTTGTTCTTCCTGTCCCCTTCCCTGAGTCACCTCCGACTCTGATTACACTTCTCTCTACATGCAGCATGGCCTCCTCACCTCTGAGGCTCAAGAGAGAGTGGTCCCACTCATGCTGTTCTTAGTAGCTGGACAGTTCAAAGAACTCCAGGTTCCCTTTACTCTGAATCCTAGACTTGACCTTTCCCTTGAGCATGTACAGACACTGCAGATGAAAATATGTGGTCCTCTTCACACAGATCACCCCCTCAGCTTCTAGCCCCTGTTGGTTGCCTAACCCCTGCTAGGTATTCACTGGGGAACACTTTCTTTCATTTTAATGCAGTTGAAGGCAGAAGGGACCTTTTGCCTTGTGAAAGGTTCCCTCCCTCCCCCATCAGACCCTTTCTAACCCTAAGAAACCTCTCCATTTCCCAGGGCAGCTTTGTCCTCTTCAGCTCTGGAAGTCTTCTCTCCATGTGAGCCCTGTGAGTTCAGATATGATCATCTTTTCTCACCCATGCAGAGATTCCCATGATCACATTCAGTGATTCCTAAGGGGGGCACACATATCACAACCATCTCCTCTGTGTACCACAGTATCACTCACATGGGAGACCCTAAGGTTCTCTGAAGCTGTTCTTCTGGCACTCTGTCTTCTGGACCATTGCCTCTATTATCAGTGGCCCCATGCTTCACTCAACCACCAGCAAAGTCTAGAGTCCCTTTGATTGCATCCTCTTTTAACATCACAGATGGCGAGTCTCCACACTTGGTCAGTGTTGCCTCAGCTACATCTCTTCTGTTCTCTGTGTCCCAACTGTTCCCTTTCTGTGGCAGGCCCACAGAGGTGTCTCCTCACACCTCCATCCTGTCTCGCTCCCTCATGCCACTTCCAGCTTCCATGACCGTGGTGGATAACACGACCAAGTTCACCTTAAAACTTTATCATTCTTTCCAATAATCATCATGTATTTCCTTAAACTGTTTCCATTGCATCCTGGTGTTATTTCTGGGAACATGAGAAGCTTGAAGCAGTCTGTCACAGACACTCCCTCTGGAAGGGCACGCTATGGTTGGAGAACTAGGCACTCTCAATTTCAGTAAAAGATGATCATATGTGCCACACATGGAAAGACAGGCAGGGATGCTGAGGGTCCGTTTACTATGAGTGACAGGATTCTTCTTCTGGTAGGAAACTTGGCCCCCCCCAAAAGTCTTTCCTAAAACTTCTAGGTTATGACCTCCAAGATGAGGATGGGTGACCAAAAAAAGAAGTAAGAAGCTGGCCCCAAGGAAGGGAAAAATGGAAACATGCCTGAAAAATAGGGTCTCTCACTGAGTCCCAAGAATAAGGTCTTGAGTGACACTCAGGGGAGATAGCTGGCCCCCCTAAGAAGAAGTTTAAAAACACACTGAGGTGACATCATCCAGTGGCCTTATCTATCTGGTTAATTGGTCACCACTCAAAAACTATTCAAGTCCCCACTCTGTGTTTTATCTCCCAGAGCCAACAAGTTTGTCCAGGAACAGCTAAGTCAGCACTTCAGAGATGGCTCAGTTTGCAACGTGTTTGCCATGCAATCATGGGGTCCTGAATTCAACCTCCAGTACCCATGTAAAACACGCAGGCTGGCAGCTGACTTCTCTCAGAACCCAGCTTCAGGTACAGAGTCACCATAAAAAGAACCATCCCCCAATCCCCAAGCAAACAGACCCCCCCCCACATTTTATGAAGATCAGGGGAGAAACATGAACAGCAAACTCCGGCCCTTGTTGTTTCCCAGTTTCCCCCCTTGAATTTAGTGCCATGGGATAGAGGTTAAAGCTAACGGTTCTAAAGGATCCTGTTCTGATCGCTTCAAGAGCCCAGGTGCCTAGAACATGGCTGAACTTGTCTGGGGCTGTGAACATCAGGCACACGCTGTGTGGTCATCTGTGACTGGCATCCTGCAAAGAAAAGAGATACATGGACAGAACAGGTATCACTCAGGACCTGTGGTATCAATCATGTCGAACTTATTCCCTAGAGGAATTGCATTTTCTTACATTGCTGAAGCATCATTTAAATAGGGTTCAAAGGCATTTAAAGGTCTTGACAAGCTTGAGGTTAGTGACGAAGCAAAATGTATTATCTTGGTGACATCAGGGCACATCAGATTTTGCAGAATCTCAACAAGACAGCTATAGAACAGGAAGCTAATTAAGAAAACACAGGGAATTTGTGCTTTAAATCTGCAACTTCACCTTCCCTAGAGCCAAGTGGTCTGTGTTTACCTGATCTCTGGAACTCTTCCATCTCATTGAAGTCTTCTCTGAAGAAGAAAATGAACCAGTGCAGACAGGAAAATGATAAATCAAAGGGCTGGGGAAATAAAGAAGCAGTTAGGAGTGCCTGAAGCTCTTCCCAGAGGACACGGGTTCTAGTCCTGACACCCACATGGAAGTTCACAAGCCACTGTTACTCCAGGTCCCAGTGACCAGATGCCCTCTTTGACATCCTCAGGTACTGGGTACACACATGGCACACCATACATACATGTTGACAAAACACCCATAAACATTAAACATAAAGTAAAGGCAAACAGTCTTACAAAAGAAAAGAATTCTATCCTAAAACATAATTTAAAAATAAAAATGACTTTTCTTACTAGTCTATGGCTGTTGTTTGGCTTTTTAGGTTGTTCGGTTTGTTTCAAGTGTGAAAAATGAAGAGGAGACATGGACCCTGAGACCCCGGAGTCGATGCATGTGTTCTGAGATGTGAGCAACGCCTGTCTGGTCCAATAACAAGAGCAGAATCAAGCCCTGCTCCCAGATGGTGACTGAGATTCACACCACTTTGTAAACCATGTTTCCTAATGTGGTTTGGATGTTGAGCCACCCAACCAAGAGGGCATTGACCCTCCGTCCCCAGCACAGACACAGAGATAGGGAACGGAGAATGAGGAGCTGACTCCTTCTGGTAAGATAGTTGTAGTGTGGGAAACCTGTGTGTGAAACACAGGACACCAGGGAGCACAGCAGTGCAACCTGAAGTGCTACTTGAGTTGCTCACAAACATCCTCAGTTCCATGTCATGAACAAATCCAAGGATAAGAAGCCATAGCTTTTTTACTTGTTACTAGCACTTAACTCTAAATCTGCATTTTGGGGTGGGGGCCAAGTGACTTGAAGTACAGATAAAGAACTAGTAATTTTAATTACAAATACTTGAGAATATGTGAATTGCATATTGATATCAAGTGTATTAATGCTTGTGTGTGTGTGTGTGTGTGTGTGTGTGTGTGTGTGTGTGTGCGCGCGCACATGCGGATTACATGCACACATGCACACACATACAGGATCACTATTCTCCTTTGTCTTCAGTGTGACGTTGATAATTTTTTCCATCAGTTCAACCTTCCAAATCAAAGGTGAACGCACACCCTTCTCTATCACATTTGCAAGCCTTTTCTCTCCTTGATTTTATGCTCATTTATCCAGCCCCAATAGATTCACGCCTGTGCATAATCAAACCGTTGCATCAAACGCAGAGCGAGTCTGCAGTGGGCAGAATATATCAATTAAAAAGTGTGAGGTAGGAGCTACAAAGGCTTTCATGTGCCCTCATGTCCCTGAGCTAGATTAGAGTAGCTGGAAGCAGGCTGGGTAGTCATCACATAGCCTGGGGAAAGTTTGTAGGCAACATTCGTTTGCTCAGCCAGCATACTCAAAAGACCGGCCCATTCCTGTGTTCCTGGTCATAGCAAACACCTGCTTAAAGCTGAGACAAATTGCCAAGCTGGAGAGCATTGAAAAGAACCAGGCAAAAAAAATCACAGCATGTAAACAACTGCACCAGCAGTCCAGTAAGCAAGGCCTTTGCTTTACAGCTGCTTGATGGAGATCGGACCCAGCTGGGTCCTGTTCTTAGAAATTTCTAAGAGCGCTTGACCTTTGTTGTCAATCACACTGGGATGTGTCAGGTCCAATTCAGACCCAGGAATCAAATATAGGATTGCCCTGGGACTATCACATTGGCTTTCTCAATGAGGCTCCCTTTGCTTTGGGCCCATGCCTAGAAGTGTCTAGACAGTTCACGCAGCACCAGAGTCATTGAAAGTATGGAATCTATCCAGGGAACTGCCCAGGCTAAGTCTTAGCACGGTGATGGGGAAGTGGTTACTTTGCCAAAATGCTTTTTTAAGGGACTAGAATCTACACGTCTCAACCACATCCAGAAGTGCTCAGACATCTGTGAAGAAGGTGTAGTGGAGTTCAGAAACACACTGCGAGGAAGGCATGAGTTTATGCAAGCTTGGGGCTAAGGAGACAGCTCAGTCGGTAAATAATTGTTTTGCAAGCATCAGGATTTCATTTCTATTCCAAGAGCCCATATGAAAGTGTAGGGTGTGGTGGTCTGTGCACTTGCAATGCCAGCTCTGGAGAGATGCAGACTGGTGGGCCACGGGGGGCTTCGTGGCTAGCCAGCATGCTCTCGTTGACAAGTTCCTCTGGTACTATGACAACTATTCCTGAGAAAGAAGGCTCCCAGGTCAGATCCAGTTCAGTCCCTTTGAGTCCTGTGTGGGGAGTGCGTGGTACCTTCAGCAATAAGGACTTACCTCCGAATTCTGCGAGTGAGCCAACGACAATAACAATATCCTATATTATTTGGGAGGGACGTGTCTTAGACTAGTCTAACCAACAGCTCAAAAGAAAGTTTCTCATGACTTCTGGAGGTTTCTTCAATAGGCTGTGGAGTTTGGTGTATTTTCACCGGAAATGGTGTGTGTGTGTGTGTGTGTGTGTGTGTGTGTGTGTGTGTGTGTGTGTGTGCATGCATACACACGTGCATGCATGTGTGTGTGCGTGTGTGTGTGTACAAATATACTTACATGTATTATATGTAATATTATGTAAATATAAAATTGCAATATTCCCTATGAGGTTTTAAAGCATCCTTAGTTCCATTTACCACCCGCCATGTTCTACCTCTCTTCTCTTTCATCCTCCATCCCCCTCCCTAGTTACAGGCTAATACCCCAGTTCTTCTCATATCCTGATAGTCTCCTTCTAGTACCCTTATGGTTGATTCCTACTTTCTTGCTTTCTATAGGTCATATACTCACATTTTAACATTTGGAGCTAGGGAATCACAAGAGAGAGAGAGAAAGAGAGAGAGAGACAGAGAGAGAGAGACAGAGACAGAGAGAGAGAGACAGAGACAGAGACACAGAGACAGAGACAGAGACAGAGACAGAGAGACAGAGAGAGACAGAGACAGAGAGAGACAAAGACAGAGAATTGTGTCCTTCTGGGCCAGGGTTACCACTCAATATAACACCTAGTCCCGTCCACTTATCTGAAAATTGTGTATATGCACCAGTTTGTGGAGTCTCTTCCACACTCAGTCAATGAGGAATTAATATGCTATGGATATCTACATATGCGTATGAGCTTTAACTTCCTTTGGACAGATACTGAAATGATGGGATCCCATGAAATATCCTCAGCTTAAAAACATGCCAAACTTTCCTCCGTAATGACTGCACAGCATCAATGAGAGTGTGTCTGGTGCAACATGCTCTCCAAGGAGTTACTGGATTCAATTTGGGGTTTTCTTGTGTTGGGGGAGGGGGTCTGTGTACAGTGCTTCCCTCTTGTCCTAAGTCACAGTGTCTCAATGGTTCATGTTGTTGAAGGTCTCTCCGTAATCTCATGTAGCTTCTGTACATTTCTTTCCTGAGCTGGTCAGTGAATCTGTACTATGTAAGAAGTTAGGAGCATCATGACCAGTCCCATCTTGATGGCCAATAAGTTTTACTATGTGAAGGATACAGGATCGCCTGTTTACCTGCTGTCTGTTTCAGTGAGGGGAAGACAGTAGATAGGAGCTGCCTAAAAGCCAATAGAGGAAGGAGCGTTGGAGGGTATTTCTTAACTGTTTCTGGATGGAAGGTGGAATGCTATAAAAAAAATCAGAGTTACATTTACTAAAGCGAAATTTGAAAAACATTATTTGATGCAACTTTGAGATAACAGACTTGGATTCAAAATCAGTTTGCATGAATCTTCTGCAAAGAAAATAATGCTCTTCTCATATGAAAGTCCCACATTAAGAACTGTGAGGTTTTTTTTTTTTTGCAGAACTTTTTCGCAAATTAGTTGAAATAACAAATGAAAAGAGAATCCAAGTGTAGCCTCAAACCTACTATATAGCTCTAGGATGATGTCTTTGTACCACTCACTACCCTGCATCAGTGTCCTGAGTGCCATGGTTATTACGTGTGCCACTGTACCCCTTATGTGCAGTGCAAGGCTCTGTGCATTGTAGGAAAACACTCCACCAACTGTGCTCTAAAACTGTCTCAATCCAATCTATTACATAATCATAATGGATGCTACTTATCATGGCATTGATGACAATGTATCAGCTGCACACGATGTAACAAACATCTCCAGATACCAGAGCATGATCAGTGAGCATTGATCACAGTTCAGCTGCCTGCAAGCCTTTTGAGCTAACTCATGCTGCTGTGGGCAGCTCTAGCTGACTCACTGTTGTCTGCTTTGGGTTGGCACAAATCAAGGTTTGGATTTTTAGTTTCTTGCCAATGCTTTGTCTCCAGAATGCCAATCTAGACATGCTTTTATGCCAGGACTAACATGGTCTAAGGAAGAAAAAGAGAAAACTTTAACAGTCCTTTGTGGCTCAGGGTTGCCGCAACAGCAAGTCCACACATTCCATTAGCCAAATCAAATCACAAGGTAGCCCGGTGCAAAGGGAGGAAAAGGGGTCATGCTCTCTGGTGCCCCCTTTTGGTGACGGTGTGCTTTGATGACATGCTGTTCTGAGTTCAGATTTCAGGACTGTATGGGGAGGAAAGTCATCTGCCTGGTGCTTAAGAGAAAGTGATAAGGCCCCACCAGTATACAGATCCACCAGCCTTGATGGTCTCTTTGTGGAGGTCCTGAACCCTCTGGGTCCTTCCATCCCCTCCCCCCTTCTTCCATAACACTTTCACCTGGAGTCCAGCAGGGAGTTCCGGCATCTGTCCCGATCCTTCACTGAGTGGAGACTCTAGGAGGTCATCTATGTTGGGCTAATATCCACTTATAAGTGAGTATATACCATGCTTGTCTTTCTGGGTCTTTGTGCACAAACTGCTGTACCAACCAAGGACAACGCATGCAGTAAACCTAGACCCCCTGTTCAGATGTAGCGAATGGACAGCTTATTCTCCGCAGTTGTGGAGAGAACAAGACTGCCTCTGACTTGAACTCTTGGATTTGATCACTTCCCCTTGGTGGGGAGGCCTGGAGACACACAAAGGAAGGGAAAGCAGGCTATCGAGCTGAGATCTGATAGATTGTGGTCATATGGTTGGGGAGGAGGTCCTCTAATGTCAGAGGTCCAGGAGAGGGGATACAGTGGAAGAGGGTAGGAGGGTGGGAACAAGAAGATACAAGTGAAGGGACAACAACTGGCATGTAATCTGAATAAATGATAAGAAAAAGGTGATGCCACATGTGGAAGACACTGGTTGTGTTATGCCTACACACTGTGCACATACTTTGCCTGGATGTGGTTACACCGTACTGGTCTTCGCCTGATTGTTACAATGTAAAGAGTCATTATACAAAACGGCCATCTCTCCACACAGCCATTTCACAAGGTCCATAACAGCTCAGCTACTTCCTTAAAACACTGTGTTGTCGTATATTTTGCTTTCTGGGCTGACTCTTGTGCAACACTGAAGCCTTGGCTATGCTGTAGCCAAGAGCAGTTCCTTCCTTGAGATGGCATGGAGTGTGTCTTTACTTGGTGCTCTGATATTTCAAATTCAGTAATAGATCAAATTGATTTGGGGTGAAAAAGAAAACCCACAGGTGCTTTCTCACGAATGTGTAGTATAGACACGGATCTAAGGATGCTGTAAAAGTCAAAAGTGAGACGGGATGGCTGTCACTGGAATTATAGTGGCTGGCTTTATGTCATCTTTGCCTGGGCACCTGAGGTGCTGCACGTCTCTTTCCCAGTTTTGAGTATGACTTTGTCTCTACGGCTTCATTGTTTTTAATGTTTAAATTAGGCTCTGCTTTGCTGTGCAGGCCCCCTTAAATGACAGTGACCAAATCACAAAGCTGAAGACAATGGGGCGCCCATAAATGTATCTGTTTTCTTTAGTTAGAATCTCAGAAACAGCGCTGACTGACGGCTCTAATAAATGCTGCCTTGAAAGCAGCCTCACCTCTCACATGCACTGGCTCCTTTTCACTGTGGAGTGGATCATCCATTGTCAAATGCATAAAATAACACCAGGAATGCAACCTAGCCACAGCCCGTGGTAATGTGTTATTTCAAACTTATGAACCCAAATGAGGGCTTATTTTCTCCAAATTGAAATTTATAGTTTCATTTTAGAGCACTAACTTGAATATTGACGGAGCTTAGGCGTGCAGTTATAAAACGGCAATGGAAAACGCAGCGGGCGGGGACAGGCAGGAAGGAGTGATTATGGAAATCTGTGGCCTATGTAAAAATTGGATCTCGAAGCCTGTACCTATTGCTGAAAGCTCGGAGCCGCCACGGGGCTTGCAGTAACAGTGCTGGGGCTGCATGCCTTTGATTTGCTTTTACACCATGTGACTTTAACTAACCGGAGAGAAAGAGAAAGAAAAAGAAATAAAGCCATTGGTCACTGTCCATCACATCTTCTAAGAGAGAGAACTTTGAAATCCCTTTGGCCTCTGTGGGATCAGAGTTTGAGTGAAGGCTTTGCTTGCTACCCTGGCACAATTGTTAAGCTATTTATTGTCTGGCAGTTCAAATTCAAGCTGATTCCACTAACAAACATTAAGGGTCAGGCCTTGCTAATGGGTCCAGAGTAGAAGTGAAATCTCTTCAGGGGGCTTGCTTGATTCTCAACCTATGAACAGGCAATTAAAAGGAGAGACAATTAAATTTATAAACAATTCACAAATTCTTGACTACTAAAGCAAAACCGCTAACATAATGTTTATAGAAGTTTCTCTGCAAATATGGAGAATGCCTGTCCAAACATCACTGCTTGCAGAGGCTGCTGTGTGCAGCCTGCCTGCTTCAGTTCCTTCTGGAAGATGTAGCCGTACCAACTCTCCCCAGTGCAGCACCACAATACCTTCTCATTGGGCCAGGTTGAGCATCCCTGCTGGGGAAGTCCCTGATTTCCTTATGCTTTGGGCACGGGCACATTCTAGACCATGCTGTGGTCCAGGGTGTACCGAAAGGTTTCATTCTCCCATCCACAAAACTTGTAGAGTATCTCAGGCAGCCAAGGAGCTTTTCAGTGTTAGAAAGCCTCCTGAGGGACAGATGTGACAGCAGGAGGAAACAAGGCCGGCTGGGACAGGAAGTATGTGTGACCAAGGCACAGGCACAGGGTGTAGAGTTTTGGGCCAAACAGCACAAAGCACCTCAGCTCAGACTATTCTGCGGAGTACTACAGACTGGCTGGTCTCCAAGCATGGCTGCTGTTGGAGACAGCAGCTGATTTCTACTTCCTGGTAGCTTTCCAGGCCCTTCCCAAGTGGCCAGTGTCAAGAGTCTTTCCAGAACATAGGAAGGATGGAAGTGTAATCAGGTTACCATGATAACGGCCCCTTTGCTTCTTGTAGCCCAGCAGTCTGGTCGGCCTGCGAGGGCAAGAGAAACTGACTTCCTCAATAGCATTTGGCCAAGAGCTACAGGAACCTGTCAACGTAGCAATTACCAGCTTTTGCTTAAGACCCTGACATGGTTAAACAAAAATTAAACCAACAAGCGCTTGTTAAAAGCCTAAGATGCTTCTCTGTTCTGATGGGATAATGTTGGGGAAGCTGTGGGTGTGCTAGCCAGCCTGAGGGGATCGCAAGCACTCTCCCCCTTTTTCATGCTTCAGTCAGGCCAGTGCCTTGCCCCTCACATCAGCACAGATCCTTTGTGCTTCTATGAACCAGCTCAGTGTGGAAGACCTGGTTTCCTTAGGCTCCCTCTAAGTGACAATTTTTTTTTCATATGACCTGAATATGTAGAGATATAAAATAAGTACACAAATCAAACACTGGAAAGAAACCACAAAGTAATTTATTTTGAGGCAATTCTTAATAATAAAATGAAGTTTATTAAAAATGAAAATAAATACCTGCACTAACGAGAATCATGCATCTGTTTATTTTTAATTGAAGAATTAAGTCTTAGCTGAATATTTGATGCATCTCGACATGGGGCGTCATCAATGTTTCTCAGAGTTGGTTGATATTTTGGTTATTTAATCCTCGGTACTGAGAAGACCTCAGTGTAAATAGGTAGTACAAAGTGGCAGAAATATGTTCAGAGCCATTTCAGAATTATTAGCATTTCTCCTGTAAGCCCAGGCCAAACTTCATTTAATGTTTTAATTTTTCCCTTTTCATTTTCATGAAATTGAAGTCAGTGACTCAGATAGCAACTTTTGAGACCAAACAATACAATTCAAACATACAATGATCCGGTGCTCACATGCTGAGAAGCAATGGTAGGAAAATCTTCTGTCTTCATGTTTCCGTGTGAGCAGCAAAGTTTGCGTGTGCAATGGAGACACTGTCTCATAGAGCAAACAGACACCTGGAAGCTAAGCTAAGGGGTTCCAGCTAGAGGGCATTAGTACTATGTGGCGTGGCACCTCTCACGGTGCCAAATGGGCACATCGTATGGTCTGAGCCAAAACTGCAATGAAGCCATTCGATAAAACACAAGGGAGCTGTTTAGAAACACCTTACATTCACTAACGGTGAGATTTTGAATTAATTTTCAGTCATTGAATAGTAGAGTATGCAAAATAAGTTTTTACCCTTGCCAGGTTTCCATTACCCTCATGTTCAGTAACACGAGGGCCATGTTACAAAGTTTGGGAAGCTTCATGGTATAGTAGAGTCCCCATTGCACACTGCTGGCACTTGTGAGAGGAGCTCACTCTAGTTGTGACCATGTCTCCAACCAGCATGTGTGACCTGGTGTGGCTCATGAAACTTGCAGCAAGGTACAGCTCTTCTGTCGAGGGCCATACACCCAGATGGATGGACTCAAATAGACACCAATTACACACCATCTCGTTTGTTCCCACATCTATTTTTTGCAGTGATTTATATGGACTGAATACACACACACACACACACTGATATCTATATCTATATCTATATCTATATCTATATCTATATCTATATCTATATCTATCTATCTATATATATATATATATATATACATATATATATCTCCTACCCTAAGCACATTTTGAGTGATAAGTTTCAACTTGTGTCGGTGTTTGGAGGTGGTCAGATTGGTGACCTTACAAAATAGCCCCAGGAGTTCTCCACACGCCTTCACCACGTGAGGACTGAGAGAGGAGCCATGAGCCATCACTCACTGAGTCAGATGTGCCTTGGCTTTAGCTCTCCAGTCTCAGAACTATGAGGAGTACATCTCTATGACTTTTAGCTGCCCAAGAGAGAATTCAGTTACAGCACCCTTCGGGAACTGACCAAGTCATAACAAGAATACCGACAAGCCTCTTCTCTCTTCTCCTTCTTTGAGCTCTTTTATTCTTTTAGGCTATTCAAACTTCCCAAGTATTAAGATAACCTTGGAGACTTATAAGTGTGACACAAGCTAAAACTCCTTTTAAAAATTACATAAAAATAAACACTATTTTGAATTAAAGATAATCATACCTTATACAAGATTATGGGCTTTTATAGTAAAACATAATATATTATAATGTAAATTTAATTATACAAGTTGATATTTTAAATTTAGTACATTTATGTGTAGTGTGTGTGTGTGTGTGTTTCTACATTGTAATTGAAAAGTTGCCACATCAGAGCACTTGGCAGTTCATAGCTGGTGGCCTTTGATCTGGCATGAAATTTTCAGCTGGCAGGTAATGGCCAGATCAGTGTTGCTGTGTCTAAACCCCACAATGGATGAACAGCACGTGATGGCATGGCTAACATCCTATTTTGAGCTTATGAATCTGTGGGCTATATTTACTGAAGCACCATTATCTGAACCAATGTTTTTGCAAAGTTTTCCAAACTTGTCACCAATCAACCAAATAATTCATGCAGATGAATGATTTTTTAATGCAATAACTTGTGAAATTGGGATGTTAGTATATTTTGATGATGGAAGTCACTCAGCCTGTCTTTACAATTTTTGAGAATGAGCAGACAATATTTTCTTTGGGCCACTATATTCTTGTGATCTCTTACTATAAAAAAGAAGAATTTCAATACTCTATGTATAAAATTTCATCAATTAAAATTCAATTAAAACAAGTATTAATAACTGATACTTCTTTCATTAAGACTATAAGATACACTAGGCAGTGGTGGTGCACATCCTTAATCCTAACACTTGGGAGGCAGAGGCAAGCAGATCTTTGTGAGTTCAATGCCAGCTTGGTATACAGAGTGAGTTCCAGCACAGGCAAGGCTACACAGAGAAACCCTGCCTAAAACATCAAAAACAAAGACAAAGACAAAAAGAAATCAACAAAAAATGACTGTAAGGTATATCACAGAATCTTCTGATCATGATTTAACTTACATAACCTGTCTGCCCATGCCAAATGTTTTAATACCACCAATTTCATATGTATTACTGCAATATTTGATTTGTGAGAGCAGGACTATCTTTTTTCAAACTTGGCAACTAATTGTTGCAAGTGAACATGTTATAGATTTCTTAAACTTAGTGTCTTCTTGATGAACTGAGAGCCTCCCTGCTCTATGCATACACAAGCAGGTCCTCATGGCTACTTGAGTAGATGCCTCATTTAAACAATGAAATATTTATGATGGACCAAGTGAGGAAGCCAGGTGATGTCAGCCTCCTGCATCTGGGGACAGGGCTGTCACTGCAAGCTTTAGTGAAGGGACTCTGGTCTAATCTCACCTGACTTGAGATGAGTGAAAACCACAGGCAAATGGAAGCTGACCGCAGGCAGAGGAAATCAACAAAGACAGAAAATCTTTGCAAATCAGAAACTTATCAATATTTCACTAGGCAAAGCCTGGGCTCCTCGCTCCTTGGGAAGCAGCGAGTGTTATCCTGAAGACATCATACACACACACACACAGAAGAGTCCATCTCTGCTGTGCACCAGGAATATAAATTAGACCACGGAACCCAGAGTTTGTTTGTATCTACCTCACAGGAATCCTGGGGTCATGGACATGTCTATGACTTATTGTGGCTCATTAACCAGGCAGCCCAAGCTCAGCCACTTGCTGACATACACCAACAGGGAATTGCGTTGGAGTCTAGTGTGTGTATGTGTATGTGTGGTGATCTGAGCCTAGCCTTGACCTTGACACCCGCCCAGACTGAAACTTGTTCATTCATGGACTGCTATGGTTCTTTCCTATCTTCAGAGTAGGGGCTTGAAAATTCAGAGACTTTGAAACACTTTGTTCGCATAAAACCACAATAAGATATGGATGGAAAACTAAGGTACAGCCTGGGCTCTAAGCAAGGGACACACTGCCTTATCAGTCCACATTTTCTTTAAGAAATGTAATCAAGTGTGTAAAACTTCTGAGGGGTGATTACTCGTTCTGTGATAAATTCCCTGGGATGAAGGTAAACAGCCAAGAAAAATAAGTAGGACACCCTAATTAAGGTTTGGCTTAATACTCCACACGCAGAGGAGGGACATTGATGGATTGAGCCATTCCCGGGTGTGGGGAGGCTTCTGTTTTGTTTTGTCATTTGAGTTTTTGCCCTGAGGAAGAAAAAAGTCTGCCAATGTTTATGAAAGTGGAAATAATTTCTTTATAGAAAAAATATCTCCTGGGTGTCAGAAGTTGTGCTAAAGTGAAAATGACCAGGCCAGAAAAGAGTGGTCAACTTGAAGACCAAAAGGTAAATCACCTTAGTTACTTACAGTCTTGCACGCATGTAAACACACATCTGTGCACTTGTACACACACATGGCTTCTTTTTCTTGTCCCATGAACACACTAAAATGGAACCATTTCTCTCTTTCCACCTTTACATGGGTCCTGGGTGTATCAAACTCAGGTCTCCAGTCTTGTAGGGGATGCATCTTCCTCATCTGAGCCACCTTGTCAGCCACAGACTCAGTCTTTTTGTAGAACAGCCCACCGACTCAATTTCCAAATTCATATTCATGCTGAATGCCTGTGTGTTCCCGGGACTTGACCTGAAGTAGACTATCATTCTAGGTATGGTCTCCTCCCACCCCCCTTATACCCCAAATGGTCAGACTATTCTACCCAGAGAGCTGCCTTGACTGTAAAGGTGCCACAAGATCTTGAGATAGCATTTCTTCACCACCCAGGAGACTAGGTAAGGCCTTATGCCCTCATGGCCCCAGGCTTCTTTATAATGACTGAGACAGAGCTTCACTCTTGTAGCCCAGGCTGGTCTTACATTTGTGATCCTCTGCTTCCATCCTCTTGAGCGGCTGGAATGACAGTCCTGGTGGCTACTTTGAAATGGTGGGCTGTAAACAACTATTCTTGTCCCCAGAGTGATGTGCTGGCTGTGATGTGCAGCAAGACTGAAAGATATGGCTGTGTGATTCTGCCACTTCTTGTCAGTAGAGAGCCAAGTTTAGCAGTCACAGGCAGTAGGGGCCACGGAAACACAGACATCCTGACCTGAAATGGTTCCATTGAGGATTTTTTTTAAACTTGCAATGATATAAGAGTATGTTTATTCTGTAGGAGCAATGCTCCACAATTTGAGGTTGGATTTTTTTCTATGCTAATGAGATTTGAGCTGACGCTGCACGAGGCAACAAGGCACAACTCCCAGTTGGCCCCAGGATTTGGAAGAGAGCATCTTGTGTTATGCTCTCCTGTGTATGTATACAGGCCACATTAGCTCTTTGGGCTGAGGCTGCCTGTGTCTCCTAATAAAGACAAGGTAAGTGAGTGCTCTGATGAGGCCTGACAGCAATCCAGCCAGCCTCAGGGAGAGGGTGAGGGTGTCTCACAACACAAATTCAGAGAGAGGGTTCTGCGCAAAAATTCAGGAGGGGAGCTGTGAACAAGGCAGTCTTGAGCAGTTCTGACAAAGCTTTCCTTTCATGAAGTACATAAGGCAGGAAGCGGTCATGCTTGAGGAAGGAGCAAAGCCCATCAGAGCCCATTCTGTAATCCTCACTGTGCGGGGCCAGGCTGATGTCCAGTTTTCAGGGCATCATAGTTCACCTCTGAGCATCCTCAGTCCATCCCTGATTTCCACAATTCCTGTGTCTCATCACACTGCCACAGGCTAGAGCCAGGGGGAGGGGCTCGGAACAAGGTTCAAGATGAAGATGAGAAAAGACGTGGTATGGTTGCCAACTATGAATGCGCGAGCCTTGGTGCACCCAGAGAAGACTGGGTTCCAAGCCAAGTTCCAGCTGGACCTGTCCTTCATTCCAGCACACCCAATCTCCTTCCAAACGTGATGATGTAATCCAGGCACTTGGCTTCACGTCCTACTTTTTCCCTTTTAACCCACTGTACATCTAGTGAACAAACACTTAAGACACTGCCCACATGTCAAGGTGAGATGCCACAGTGTGACGGCAGTCATGCTCACAGCAACACTGCATTGGAAGAACTGGTAGGAATTCAGAAAACAGGGGTGGATGCTCAGGGCTTCAGGACCCACGATGCTTGCAAAAACATATAAGACAGCTCTTTTTAAAAAAAGAATATATTTTATTAATTTATTCATATTACGTCTTAATTGTTATCCCATGCCTTATATCCTCCCATTCCTCCCTCCCTCCCATTTTCCCCTTACTCCCCTCCCCTATGACTGTGACTGAGGGGGACCTCTTCCCCCTGTATGTGCTCATAGGGTATCAAGTGACAGCTCTTAATGCAATGTCCTTTGCTCAGAACCTATCATTCCAAGTCCTGTGTTTGGAAAAATTAGACCTGTGTGAAAGTAGAGAACTTCAATTCCATTGTCATTGGGCCTTAAAAATAAACAATGAGGTAGTGCCAGGTCACTTTTAAAATGCTGATCAAATGGGAGTAAGAAAACTGCCAGAGAACCACAGGAAAGGCCTGCAGTGATCCAGCCTGCTTAGGGAGGAGTAAGAGCTGAGTACGTCTGTCTAGTTGATTGAGCTGTAGAAAGACAAACACAGAAATTATCAGGCAGAGGAATTCTGGAAGATGCCATACTGTGGAGTCTTTCTCTTTTATTACCTTGGCATAGAACCAAAACAAAATAAAAACTTGTCAGATTCTAAGCCTAGGGAAAAGTCATTAGAGCTAGGAGAAGGAAAAAGAAATCAACACTTTTGGTAGATGACACCACACGTGCCCAGGTTCTTTGTTAAATATTAACTTGTAAGCAGGTAAGATACCTTTTACACCAAAGATAAAATCCAAATGTCAGATTTTGAAGTTCTTATTGCAGTTATTACCTGCATCAGATTGGGGTTGCTATTTATGTTTTGGGCAGCCAGTGATTTTGAAACGCTGTGACAGAGCCCTCACTGTTTGTCACTCTAGGCACCTGATGCATGTACAGTACTCAAGCCTTCCCACCCTGTGCTGCATCATGGTGCGGCAACGCCACTGTGTCTCACAGGATGGCTGCAGACAACCCACAGCACTGAGTCAAATGTCCATGGATACAGGCTGCCATGTTGTAAGCATATGTGTGGCTAAAGCTTGAAAGAGAAGAAAGCTCTGGAGCCAGGAGACACCTCCATCAGTAAACTGTTTCGATGCAAGGGTAAGAATCTGATGTTAATCCCCAGCATTCACAGAAAGAGCTGATCAAGGGCTAGAGAGAGAGCTCAGCAGATAAGAGTGCTTGCCACACAAGCGTGAGGATCTGAGTTCAAATCTCAGCAGCTATTTAACAAGCCAGCGCTATTTGGGGAAGAGACAGGACACTCCCTGGGGCTTGATGACTGCAAACATACCTCAAAACTCTTCCAGCTCTAGGTTCCAGGAAAGATCCTTCTTCTCATGAATAAGGTAGAGAGTGATACAGACGGTGCTCTATCTTCAAGGGCAATATCACCTCATGGTGAGAATAGCTGGAGTAGATCTCCTCCCAGCCCCACCTCCCCACCCCCACCCCCAAACCCCCTACTGAAAGACATTGTGATGCCGATGGTAAGACCTTTCCAGTGCGTGGTTAGCCTATAACTCTAACATGCAAGCAGGTTGGCTTGTATGGCTGACTCTGAACATCCATGAGCTCAGAATCACCAAGAGAAGGTGCTTTCCTCTCCTGTATCCATTAGCCAGGGCCAAAATGGGACATGCAATAGGTTAGACTCAAGTGTCGATCTTCGTTGGATTACCAAACTGTGCTGTTCTCAGAGGCATTGGTCCTTGCTCCCATAATCTGTTTTCTTAGGCTCTGCTGAGTGTGTAAGTTGAAACATTTCTAAAGGAAAGCATGATCTGATATCAGCAAACACTAGGGCAAAATGGATTTGAGGTCCTTTCCATCCCAGGACAGCAGAAGAGGAATGCTCACAGCAGCTTGGCAGAGCTGCAGTGTCTGTTGACTGTTGATTGATGTATGTTGCCTTCCCTGGTTTCTAGTGGGTGCAGATAAGAATGTCTCACTGAGTCCAGTTGGCCCCAAATGCTTCGTTAATGTGATTTTAGCCTCATAGACAGGGTAGAAAATACATTTCTCCATGCTATGTTCTTTATTGAGTGCTGTGGTTCTGAGTCCTAAGTCTGGGACTGCTATCATGGATAAGGTCTGACACTTTCCTGGTCACCTGGCCACCCAAGGCTGTGAGGAAACCAGTGTGGGCTTTTGAGGAACCCACAGACCTGAGGACCGAAGGTGTGTTCTGTGATGTTGACTCAATCTGAGACAGAACCATTAGTGACCTTCAAAAGCAAGCATTCCTTCAGCTGCTCCTTGCTGGACCACGGTCTCACTGAGACTGAAGGTGGCAGGGGTATGTACAAGCAGCTGCGACCCTAGGGTCTGGATTCTCTAGTACCATTCCAGAAATGCTAAAAGCATTTTCAAAGGTCATATCTTATTCACAAGCCAAATTGTGTAATAAGTCTATTTAAGCCCAAAGTATTTTTGAGCTAGGCAAAGAAATGGGCAGCTGAAGGGCAAAAGCATTACGAAGGAAGTCGCCTTCAAAGTGTTTCTTGGGGAGCTGGTCTATGCCTCTGCTAGTGGGCTGACCATGACCATAGCTAAGGTAAACTAAGAGCCTGCTGTGTATCACTTGTTCAATGAAAGAACAAGTGGAAACCTGTAATTCAGAACATTTGCAAAAACAACGTTTTTAATTTGTCAGAGACCCTCAGGAAAGGCCACGCGTGGGCATCCGTGGGCACACGGAGCAGTGCAAACGCTCTGGACAGACTTACTCTTTCACACGACCTTGTGTATGAAGTGGTGATGGTGGTTTCTACTTGAGCAATTTTGCATCCTTATTTCTGCATAGCAGCTTGTTGAAATACAACCTTTTGGATGTGGAAACTTCCTGGAAGCCCTGTGCCTCTGCTACTGAACACAATAAAAGGCCTGTCCTGTTGGTTTTGCTGTTGACAACATTTCACAGCTCTGCACATCCTTGCTTGTAATTCCCCTTTTAAACCAAGGTTTTAATTCATTATAAAATGCCTTAATTTGATTAAAATTTTAAGAATTATAATTGTATCATTTTTGTTCACAATATTGATATCTTAGCTAATTTTCAAGTTTTCATTCAATATTGGAATAACCGAGTACTCAATGAGCACTTGCATTTTGGTGTATTAAATCATTTGCACATAGTTCACATTTATTACAAACAGTCACCCCCTGAGGTAAGTTCGGTTAATATCAAAAATACACCTTTCTACAAACTTACTGAAATTTTATATGTAAACGTATTTATATGCCTTTTAAACTCCATATTAAATCATATTTTAAATGTCTTTTAAATTTTCATGGGATTTATTTATAATCATATTTTTTAACATTTCCACACCTAATCTTTTCCTCCAATATTTATGTTACTAGTAGTTTCCCCGAGTGTATAATTTCCCAGTTTAAACTCTAGTGTTTTTCCCTTTATTGTCATAATTTGTTTGCAATAATTTTCTAATTCTAAGGTACATGGTTCAAATTCCCAAGTCCCTTTCCACACTAACCAAACCTATCCCTGTAGCACCAATAAAGGGTTAGTACTTTATGGTAATGACAAATCAGTGACTGTCAGAGACTTTATAGCTAATTATATGTACTTGTGTGGGGATGTGATCTGAGTAGAGGTGCCTACAAACATCAGAAGAAGGTGTCAGATTTCCCTTGAGCTACACCTCCTGGTGGTCATGATATGCCCCACCTGGATGCTGAGAAGTGAACCCAGATCCTCTGTAAGAACAGTGCCTGTTCCTAACCACCAAGCCATCTGTCCAGCCCTGTCATACAATTTAAAACTTCAAAGTTCAGCAAGTCTAAGGAAAACTAGCTTCACGGTTGTGGAAGCCTCAAACTTCTTATTTGGGGTACACTTGGATTTATGTGCAGTTGCGAACAACACTTAGTAGAAGCATCATGTGTGTGACCCCACCTCTCAGGGTAAGACCTGGTAAGGCATAGTGTCCTCTTGTGTTACTTTCCAGCTATACCCACTTCATCCCATTCCTGCCCCCACCTGCTCTCTGTAGCCAATCTGTTTCCCATCTCTATAGTTTTGCCGTATCCTTAACTTTGTATTAATGGAAGCATCCAAGTATTTCCACAAACACTTATGGAGTATATAGGACGTCTCTCATCATTATCAAGTATCCTGTGGTACGATGAATAGATGATATAACTCATTTTGTGTATAGTGAGTAACACCGGATGTGGGTTCAGAGGTTCATAGTGAACTTCAGATTTTATTTCTAGTCTAAGTCTCAGGATTAAAAATGATGTGCTGCATGGTAACTCCATGTCCGATTTGCCAGGGAGATTTCAAACCATTTAGCAAAGTGACTGTGGCTATACTACTTGAAATACAGCAGGACTCAATATGGAGACGTCATTTAATTTCCTCTCCTATTAGAATACTCAGCCATTGTCTATTTACTTTTTAATTATTTTGGAGAAAAAAGGGGGAAAATCCAATTCATATCCAATCCAGAAACTGTAAAATTCCAGTAGTTTTCTTCTAAACCTTATAGGATGGCGATGATTTCCCAGTGTTGTTTCTGTCTTCAAGAACCAAAGTATGCCGATTAACGGAAGAAGGTACAAGGCATGCTTCCAACCAGGTCACCCTCAGGGTCTGTGAGGAGATATATGAAAACCATCCAAGGGAAGGGGAAGAAGTGGGAAGGTGTGTGCCATAGGTCAGGGGGATTACTGGAAAAACTGAATAGGTCATGATGCTTGACCATGGAGACAATGGTTGTAGAGAAGGTTGTATTCGAAGATTTACATAGAAATGTGATCTGAGTAACTGTTGATGAGGATGACTGATAAGTGTTGTGTAATTAAATAAAAGGAAATAAATGTCCTATAGGAGAAGGGAAAATATAAAATAAGATAAATGACATTTTAGAGATATTGGAATTTTAAACATAAGTCTTTGGAGGAAGTTCTCAGTTTAGCATCCATGTAAAGAACATGGAATCAGTTATGTCCTGTGTGAAATAAGAAGTAACATTCTGCACACTGAGAAGGTTATATTTATGAATATATATATACATATATATATATATATACATACATATATGTGTGTACATATGCAAGAAAAAACACAATAAAAGAGAGGCCACAAATTTAAAAGAGAGAAGGAGGGAGTATGTGGAAGGATTTGGAGGGCAGAAATGGAAGGAAGAAAGGGAGAAATAATGTAATTTTATTATAATCTCAAACTAAAATAAAGAATAAAAGAAAAACTTAAACTCAGTGGATATGTGTGGGTTTATCAGAGAGCTGAGACTGAATATTCAAATACCTTCTCTCATCAAGATGGAAGATGCCCCAGAAAGACAGAGTAGACACCTACAGACTCTCAGTAGTGTCATGCAAGGAAACATGATCAAAATTGTAGACAAATTTTAATTCAGCAATGTGGCTATTTTGGCAAGGTATCATATCCAAAGACTTGGTCTGTGTGATTTATCTGGAATACAGACAAGTTGTTCATACATACCTTTAATCCCTTGAGCTGGAACTTAGTAAACATCTTTAATGCCAAACAATGATGTCTAATTGCAGGACGGACAAAAGGATGAATCAGGGGAAGATTTGACAGAATCAGAGATAAGATACACCCTACTCTCACAAGAACAGACAAGAAATAGAAGCTATGAGAGAGGGGGGGGGAGGGAGATGGAAACAGGGTCATAGAGACAGTACAGCAAAGCTAGAGAGTACAACACAGTCTGTTGCAGTTCAGTTGAGTTCATGGAATTCAGAGGCAGTTTTTTCTAAGCAGAGCAATTCAGTGTGAAGCAGAGACAAACCAGTTTGAATCAGTCAGCCTGGAGAGGAGTTTTGAGATGGAACAGCTGAGTTGAACCTGCCAGACAGAGTTCGGAAAGAACTAGAAAGGGTGAGCTTATTCTGGAGTAGGTATCAGATGCTGAAAATATTCTAGACTTAGATTAGCATACAGAGGCTGAAAACCTAAGCCTTCAAGGTCCAATCTTGTAGAAGATTAGATCATAGGGGCTGTGGAAGCGTCTAGGCCTAGGCCTCAGTATAGTTAGATAGAAAAATCTCTGGGCTCAGCACAAGCCATGTATCCTTAAGGCTTGTGTTTGGGTCTCACCTCATCTCCTCTTCTGAGGAAATAAAAACTAGATTCACACAGAATAAACAATCCCCAAACTTGATGACAAGTCAGACAACCTCTGGTAATTTAATTTTTGAATGGCAAGCCAAGAAGAATACATCCTGGGAGTGCTCACAGTTTTGTGCATTGTACATTCAGAAAAACCTATCAGGTATTTATGGTGGGTATCTGAAAAATATCTCCTGGCCAGAATAATGTTTGAAATAACAACATAAACCAATCAACAAAGCAACCAATGAAACCAACAAACAAAAGCTTACATACAGCTATGGAATGTCTTCAGCATCTACTGCTGGGTGAAAAATACTATCCAGATAATGCTGGTGATGTACTGGGTGGTCTGGAATGGTCAAAAGTTAACCACATATTTCTTTGCTGGAGTGTGGTCCCTGGATTTCTTCCCTTAGGAATGTTCCATTTTTCTTCATATTGCACATTTTAGAATAGGTCCACAATGGGCAGATCATGAATAGTTATTGGCACAGAAACTGTAGGACAAATGGTTGCAGATGTGGAAAAAGAAGAATGTTATTGATATCAGAAATAAACAAATATTTAAGGTGTTGAAATAAAACATTGTAAAATCAAGTTCTATATACAGCAAGAGTAATATCCCTAAGGAAGTAAGACAGAGGTGTTTTTGTACTTGTGTGGTCAGAACACCTGAACTACAAACACAGCTAGAGGAAGTTGTTCAAACTGGGAAGATGGGAACAGATGGAATCTCAGAACATCATGGAAGATGAAGAGCACAGAACATGGTGAGATGTGGGTCTCACAGATGTGGGAGGAAACACTGCCACTTAGCCACACCACACCCTGCTAAAAGTTTGTTCCATAAAAAATTAAACTGAGACTTTAATACAATAAGAATAACATATTTTAGTAATACACTCATAAAAATAAATGGCATGATAAAAGGAATAATTCTCCTTATATTTGTGTGTGTTGTTTTTAAATTAAACTGTTGTATGTGTATTCTGTGTGTGGTGTGTGTGTGTGTGATGCAAATTAAGAGTGAACATATCATCGAGAAAGCAACCACTGAAAACATGGAGAACATCGGTTGATCATACTATAGAGACATAAGTCTGAGTATTTAAAATTTTACAATAATCAGAAGGAAGTCAGAAAAGGAAAATAAACAGAAGAAACAACTGAAAACCTAACATCAAGATGTTAAATCCAAAGCCAGTCAGGTCAATATCATATTATTTAAAATGACATAGACAACAAGTTAAAGAAAAAAACCCTCATCAATATTCTATTGGTTCTGAATTATATAAAAAACTAAATAAAAAGCAGAGGCTACACAACAGAACTAAAATTAATGAAACCCAGTTATACATTATCTGAGAACTTATTTATATAACTGTTTCAATAGCTTATGAATATATAATTGAAAAGTATGAAAAATATACTTCATGCAAATTGTGTGCAAAATTCCAACTCCATAGACATAATTAGTATTAGAATATCAATGTGAGGATAAATGCCACAGACATTTCATAATAGAACTATGGATGAATCTTGTTATGTCATCTTCATGAAAGCCAAAGATTGTTCTAGGCACACCTGTAGCTTCTTTATATTCCAAATTATTTTGTGCGCAATTTCCCTGTAATTTATTGAGAAATTGTCAGTTTGCAGTGTATAGAACTGAATTAAATGTGTTGTGCACAACAGGTAAGTGCTTTTTCAGTGAACCATCTCCCAAAAAAAGCCAGTCTCTGTAGGTCATCATGAAATTTGCAGGCAAATGGCTGGAACTATAAAACACCATCCTGAGTGAGGAAACCCAGACCCACAAAGACACCCATGGTATATACTCATTTATAGGTGGATATTAACCATAAACTATAGGAAAATCACAATACAATCTACAGAACCAAAGAAGCTAAGAAACAAGGAGGGCCCAAGGGAGGATGCTTGAATCTCACTCAGAAGGGGAAATAAAATAGACATCTAAAGTAGATGGAGGGAGGAAACTGGATGGGAGAGGGCATGGTGGAAGGGATAAAGGATAGGGAGAGAGGGCTGGGAGAAAGAACAGAAACCTGTGGAGGGGGCATATCTGGGATGAGGGAGGCTCCTCGGAGTCTATGGGGAGGCTCTAGCTGAGACTCCTAGAAGCAGTGGATATGGAACTTAAGTTACCACCACCTGTAACCATGTGGGACCTCCAGTGGAGAGAAGGGGACAGCAACTCACCCACCCAAATGTGTCCTACTTACAAGAAGCGCAGGGATAAATATGGAGTGGAGACTGAGAGAATTGCCAATCAGTGAGAACCATCCCATGGGAGAGAGCTAACCCCTGACATTATTCACGATACTCTGCAATGCTCACAGACAGGAGCCTAGCATAACTGCCTTCTGAGATGCCTCATCCGGCAGCTGATGAAAGCAGATGCAGAGACCCATAGTCAAGTAATAGATGGAGCTCAAGGAGTCTTGTTGAAAAGTGCGAGGAAGTATTGAGGGAGACAGAGGGGTTAAGGGCACCACACGAAGATGTAAGTTTATTTTTTAATTCGGTTTTTAAATGATTGAAATCTCAGCGATGTCAAAGGTAAAATTCTCACCATTGAGCTAATGGATTCTCAAGGGCTGATGAGAGTCTTTGTGTTGAGATGCAGAGTAAGCAACACCTCCTGGAACCTTCCCTGGATTGTTCTCTGCCAACTTCACCCTCTTCCAATTTTTCTTTTCACCAAGATGACATTAGGCTGAGTTATTTTCATCAACATCTTTTTACAAGTTCCATATTCCTTAGGCATTTATTCGGCATCCAAAGGTCACAGGTTGGAGAGGAAACATTTCTGATGTTGGGGAGCTTGGGACTAAGGCTTCCATTATTTACAATGTGATAACAATAAACTACAAGTGCTCCCAGCCACAGGCACTAAACACCTAGGAAAGTGAATCATTTTCTTAAAATTTTCTCACATTATTTTAAGCTCTGTCTCTGTCTCTCTGACTGTCTCTGTCTCTCTGTCTCTTATGCACATGTGTGTGTACAGCTTCCTATAGATAATAGACATTATGGTATATGACCCTTTTGAGCTTGAGATGCAGGTTTCTATGAGCCACTCAGTATTGATGTTTGGATCCAAACTCTGATACTCTGACAGGGTAGTAAATGTCATTAACTGCTGCATGAGTCACATCTCCAGCCTTCCCACATTATTATTGAATCTGAGGTAAGCAATTCAAATTTCAAGCAGGTTTGCTTTCTTTAAGGACGTATCTATTTGCAGATGGATTGTTTGTCCTCTCTGAGCTCCAGCTATACTCAGAGCCTACCTCATGCTGATGCATAAGACCCTGCCATCTCACTGCTGTTCATGGTGACCCTGGGGCATAAGGAAGGAACCTACATCAATATGAAGCTGGGGAAAAGTAAGATTTCATCTCTGTGTGGGATAAGAAAGCTGATATTTTGTTTAAAAACCAGTCTTGAGGAATATATGCTTTCAGATAGATGTTGGTTGGAGTGACATCTATTATTTTTCTTCGAGCTAACTACTTCTACGGACCATAGTGGCTGAGGTATGGCCTCCTTGTTACACACAGAGACTCTAGTGTAGTAAGTTGACATCAGATTATTGATAGCACTCGTTGGCACAGCTGCACCATGACTATTGGATAAATATGTCCCAGGCAACTTCATATGAAATATGCACCTGCCTGATACTTAGGCGCACACACACACACACACACACACACACACTACTAAAAGACAGGTGTGAGAAACCATGCTTGGAAAAAACTGATTTTAAAATGTGTCTAATTGCACATTTTATGCTTCACAATTCTATTTGCTTTCCATGAGGTTTGCTGACACCAGAGACACCAGATAAGACACTCCCCAAGGGCTTGCTCATCAATGCTGCCCCTGAAAGCACACCCAATAGAAATAAACAGCACCCCATATCCTGCCCCACGACTCTGCCTGATTTCTCAGAGGCCATGCAGACACCAGAGACCTCAGGGCAACATTAGTACCCAAAAAATAGAGAGTTCATGCAAGCCACAAAAATCCTAGAGGTGACACGCTAATGGAACTGAGGACACACTGATCATCAGAACCCCAGGCCACTTATGTCAGAAGACCGAGAAGAAAGAGAAACCAAGGGGAAAACATCCAAGACACCCTTGCAACAAAGATAAACTCAGAAATCAGAACATAAACCTATAATAATAATAAAACACAGATGGCCAGAGGCCAGCATAAGAACACAGTCATCAAGAATCAGGGCAATACAGCAAAACCAGAGCCCAGCTATCCTACTACAAGAAGTCCTGGGTATCCTAACAGAGTTCTCACACACACACACATACACACACAAAATGACCTTACAACCAATCTTATGAAGATGATAGAAGCCTTTAAAGAGAAAATGAGTAAATCCCTTAAAGAAATACAGGAAAATACAATCAAACAGGTGAAAGAAATGAATAAAACTGTAAAAGACCTGACAATAAAAAGAAACCATAAAGAAAACACAAACTGAGAGAATCCTGGAAAAAGAAAACACAGGTAAGAGAGCAAGAACTACAGATGCAAACATTAACAGAATACAAGAGATGGAAGACAGAATCTCAGGTGTAGACAATAGAAAAGAAGAAATCAATGTATTAGTCAAAGAAAATGTCAAATACAAAAAGTTCTTGACTGAAATCATCCAGTGAATCTGGGACACTGTGAAAAGACTTAACCTAAGAATAACAGGAGTAGAAGAAGGAGAAAAGTCCCAGTTCAACTGTCTAGAAAATATTTTCAACAAAATCATAGAAGAAAAAGATACCTATAAACACATAAGAAGCTTACATTACATCAAATAGATTGGACCAGACAAGAAAATCTTCCAGCCACACATTAATCCAAAGACTAAATGTACAGAACAAAGAAAGAATATTAAAAGCAGTAAAGGAAAATGAGCAAGTCATATATAAAGGCAGACCTATCAGAATTGCACCTGACTTCTCAACAGAGACTCTAAAAGCCGTAAGAACCTGGACAGATGCTTTGTAGACCTTAAGAGACCACAGATGCCAGTCCAGAATACTATACCCAGCAAAATTTTCAATCACCATCAAGGAAGAAAACAAGATATTCCATGACAAAATCAAATATTAACCACAAACCCAGCACTACAGAAGATACTAGAAGGAAAACAATCCAAGGAGGTTAACTACACAGGGAATAAATAATTCTACATCAGCAAAACCAAACAAAGAGAAACACACACACACACACACACACACACACACACACACACACACTATCATCACCAACATAAAATAACAGAAATTAATAATCATTAGCCATTAATATCTCTCAACATCAATCACTCATTTCCCCAGTAAAGGAAACACACAGGATAACAGAATGGATGTGGAAATAGAAACCAGCATTCTGCTGCATACAAGAAACACCTCAGCCACAAAGATGGACATTACCTCAGGAAAAAGGGCTTAAAATTTATTACAAATGAACCCAAAAAGTAAGCTGGAGTAACCATTCTAATAATATAGACTTTCAACCAAAATTAATCAAAAGAGATGGGGAAGGACACTTCATAATCATTAAGGGAAGCACCCACTAATTCTGAACATCTATGCTCCAAATGTAAGGGTACTCACATTCATAAAAGAAATATTACTAAAGCTTAAATCACACATCAAGCCCTATATATTAATAGTGGGAGAATTCAACTCCCCACTCTCACCATTGGACAGGTCATCCAGACAGAAACTAAACAAGGAAATAAGGAAACCAACAGATGTCATGAATCAAACGGACTTAACAGGTATCTATAGAACATTCCACTGACACACAAAAGAATATATCTTCTTCTCAGCACCTCACAAAACCTTCTCTCAAATTGGCCATATAGTCAGTCATAAAGCGAGCCTCAACAGATACAAGAAAATTGAAATAACTCCTTATATCTTATCAGATAACTGTGAATTAAAGCTGGACTTCAACAACAACAGGAAGCCTACAAACTCATGGAAACTGAACAACTCTTAACTCAATGACCAATGGCTCCGGGATGAAATAAAGAAAGAAATTAAAGACTTTCTAGAATTCAATGAAAAAGAAGAAACAATACACCTAAATCTATGGGACACAATAAAAGCAGTTGTTAAGAGCAATAAGACAACTAAAGGAGATCAAGGGGATACAAACTAGGAAGAAAGAAATAAAAATATCACTATTCACAGATGATATCATAGTATACACAAGTGACCTCCAAAATTATACCAGAGATCTCATATACCTGATAAACACATTCAGTAAAGTGGCTGGATACAAAATTAACTAAAAAATCAGTAGCCCTTTTTTACACAAATGATAAACAGGCTGAGAAAGAAATTAGGGAAACAGCATCCCTCACAATAGCCAAACAAAACAAAACAAAACAAAAAAACAATATAAGATATCTTGGTGTAACTCTAACCAAGCAAGTGAAAAACCTGTATGACAAGACATCAAGTTCTGAAGAAAGAAATTGAAGAAGATGGCAAAATCTTGAATGCACATGGACAGTAGGGTTAACGTAAAATGGCCATATTACCAAAAGCAATCTATAGATTCAATGCAATTCTCATAAAACTTCTAACACAATTCTTGAAAGAACTATTTCAACTCCATATGGAAAAATGACAACAGTACAACTTGGAATAGCTAAAACAATGTTGTATAATAAACGAACTTCCGTAAGCATCACCCAGCCATATCACTCCTGGCCATGTACCTGAAAGATGCTCTACCATACAACAAGTACATTTGCTCAACTATGTTCATAGCAGCTTTATCCTTAATAGCCAGAATCTGGAAACAAGCTAGATGTTCCTCAACCAGAGAACGGATAAAGAAACTGTGGTACATTTACACAATTGAATACTTCTCAGCTATTAAAAACAAGGAAAATTTGAAATTTGCAGGCAAATAGATGGAACTGGAAAACATTATCCTGAGTGAGGTCACCCAGACCCAGAAAGACACTCATGGCATATACTCACTCATAAGTGGATATTAGCCATAAAACGCAAGATAACCATGCTACAATCCACAGAACCAAAGAAACTGCATAACAAGGAGAGAGCAAGGGGGTCCCCTTGAATCTCACTGAGAAGGGGAAATAGAATAGACACTAGGGGTTGAAGGAGGGAGGAGAGCGGGTGGGGGACTGGAGAGGAGAAAGGAAGGGGATCAAGTGAGGGGAAGGATGGAGGGAGAAAAGAAAAAGAGAGAGGAATCAGTAGGGAGGGGGTTATCTCTGAGATGAGCTGGAACCCTAGGACAATGGAAACTCCCAGGAATCCAGAGGGTAACCCTAGCTAAGACTCCTAGCAATGCCCCCATTGCTGAACCAGCCATCTCCTGTAACCAAGAGACTTCCAGTGGAGTTACTGGGCCACCAACTCTGCCACAAAACCTTGGTCAGAACTCAGGGGCTACTGTCTCCTATTTATGATCAGGAAGGTTTGTCCGTGGAGGCCCCAGTCTCTGTTTTCCCTCTCTTTCCTGGTGGAATGGACAGCAATGAAGAACGGATTCTCATTTTTTTTTTCCTAGTGAAAGAATTGCACGTTAATTTCATGTTTGCAGGCAGGGACAACCTGCTAATGTATTCCTGCCTGTGAACAAAATAAATCTCTAAGTATATATCATTAATAAAGACATATGAAACCTTCATATTATGTCAAATTATTAGAATTAAGGAGCTTGCGAGAGGGCGGGCAAGCCAATAAAGTTGAATATGCGAAGCGATCATTAGCACTTGGTGTGATAATTGAAATTTGCTTTGCAGTAATTTCATTAAAAATTCATAACGGGTCTAGCCTTTCTCTTCTTTCTTGTGCTGGGGAGGGGCTGAGCACCATGGGTGAGGCTGCTCAGGACATAAACTTGCTGTACTGCAGGGCTGCAAGGAGCTTATTGGATGCCAAGCTTCGGTCATTTACTTAGAAGCACCCCCTGTCTCTTACATTATGTTTAAACATTTTGTATTATTGTTAGTTTCATAGTCCCTGACTATTGCTTTTGTCAGTATTAAACCCTTAGCAATTATTCCGGATAGATCAATGTTTTAAACTATTTTATGTCTTAGAAAAATACCCTCTATATCATATTAAATTATTTTTAAAAGTTACATATGGGATGTTAACAAGTCTCTTGTGAGTTTTTTTTTTCATCAAAAGCCTGTGAGAACTTAAGGTAAACAATGACAAGAGACACTGGCTGGCTGTCCATCTGTCTCTCTTCTATACTAGACAAAAGTCAATGATGTCAACTATAGTCATAAATATGCCAATTTGATCATTTTAAACCAATTAACTTTCTGTACATACACAAGAAAATTGAGTCTGTGAGAGCTGTGCTGTACACAGAAGCCAGTGTGCATGCCCTGATGCAGAAGGCTCAGAGGTACATTCTTTAGGAAAGATGTTTCGTTTTGTCTCACGACCATCATCAATTCGTGTGTTTGTTCTCTGAAGCTTTGGGTGTTGAGTCTACAAATGCAGTTGCGGTTCCAATATTTCAAAACTCCCAGGACTGTTCCAGTGTTAGGAGGGCTCTGTCTAATTTAAAATGCATTTTGCTGAATATATTATCCTTTAAAAATAAGTCCTTTGTGTTTTAGGGACAACTTGAGCATGTGTTTTTAATCCATTTAAAGTGAGCTGGCGACAGTGTTTATTTACAGGAGCTCAAAGAAGGAAGCCTTGAGCATTTGATTTTCCAGCCATCTGAAGCTTTTATCTGCAGAAAAGACATCTCCATTTGTAAGAGGCAAACCCACTAGTCTCACTCATGATTGAGCTTTTAATAAACCTTTATTTTTAAAATATTTTGGTATAGTCAAAAGAAACTAAAACTTCATGGCCATTCTCATATTAAAGCTTCAAAATATAAATATTAGTTCCCATGGTGTGTACATTGATCTTTTCAGATTGACGAGACACGCTTTAGAAGGACTTCATGCTCACTGTCACAGAGATGGAGTTGAACTCTTAAAAACTTCTAAATAGGATTCAAAAGACAAGTCAGCACGTGACAGCTTGGTGCTATCTGTAGATAGAACAATTTACACCCAAGAATATCCTATTCAGCAAAGGATGATTAGTAATTGAGTTGACCTCAAATTAAATTATACCAACTTGCTTTTATGTATAATATATACAAGCAAAGGGTTTTCACTGAATAGTGGATATTTAAGTGGATATCGAATAAAAGGTGAAGAATTTCAACATTACATTTGATATGTATATGCATAGAACTCTCCACATAGAAAGTATAAGTCTGTTGACAAAAGGAAATGTGCAGTAGTAATTAACCAAGAATTTTATATAAATTCCTTACCTTATTTATACGGGTTATTTTAAATTTTAGTCTGTAAAATCTGGGGAATGTATAGAGTCCTATTGGGAAAGAAATATTTAAGGGCTACCTCCTTCAAAGTCATCGTGAGCTGGAAGAGAACCAAATTAGACTCCAAAAACAGCCCTGAGTAAGATTTTACAGGGCCTTTAAAATGGCTAAGTACACAGCATGGTGTAGGCTGGTTCTTGGTATCCACATTTGTTTGTTTATTCCCTTCACGAAGCTAAGGCATGCACCAGGATGCACTTTCTTCATCTGCTCTTGGCTTCCGTGGCTTCCTCTAAGGAGATCCATGCACCTCCTCTCTAATCAGCCAGGCATGGGCGGGGCCTCCTGAGCAAGCACGGCCATCCTGCTGCCCACTCAGTCTTCCTGGAGTTGAAGGCTACAACTCTTCTCTCAAGGCTGCTGAGGGACTGTACCCTGGCTAAGGTAGGTTCCAGTCATTGGGCTCCACTCGCCAGGGCCATTAAGCATTCCATGTCATCTGCCCTGGTCCGTTTATGTCATCTCTTCATCTTCCTCCTCTTCCTCCTCCTCCTCTTCCTCCTCTCTGGCCCCCTCTCATCTGATCTAACCATACACTGAATTTTTTTCTGCACTTCTTTCAAACACATACTTCTATTTATTCCCTTGCTTTCCATCTGCTGAAGCCGTCTGCCTGAGTGGCCAGAACAGCTCTAATTCTCAGTCCACTCACAGCAAATGTGACTCTTCCTGTAAAACCAGGCTATGCTCCTTGCCTTCCTATCTTGGAGCATGACAATAAGCCAATGAAGACAACTCATCCTGATGTCTCTTAGCTTCTGCCAAACAGGCTCTCAGTACTTTGGTCCTGCCTTTTCTGCCTCTTGGAATATACATGTCCATTCCAGGCCTATAGCCTTCCTCCAGGCTGGCACACAACTCTAAAGTTAATTTCCTGTGTGTGACACTTAAATACTTCCAGGTCTTTAGTGTGCACATACACACACGCATGAGCATGCTCTGTGCAAAAGCCAGTGGTCAACATCAGGTGTCCTCCTCAGTCACTCTTTGCTTTATTTTGTAACACAGGTTTTCTCTCGGAAGTTGGGTCAATAGCCATCCTCTTGTCTCCACATTCCCAGTGCTGAGAAGATGCGTGTGTCACAGAAGAAGTGGAAAGAGATCAGGGGTTGAGGCCACTTCCACTTGCTGTGTGGCAAGTGCTTTTCCAACCAAACCCTGCCTGTTGCTTTTCTCTGTTTTCTTGCAGCCATAGATGATGACTCTCATTTTCTTTGCCTAATTTTCATACCATTCCAAACACAGACCACATCCCCTGGAGTCCCTGATGGCTAGCCCGGCCTCAGTGCACAAAACACATGCTCCTGTGCCTGGCTTCTGTTCACTCTTTCCTTTCAAACTCAGGCCATGTCAGCCCAGATGACTGTCCTACTCAGTGCGCTCAGAGGTGGAACTGTTAGAATTAAAGCCACTCTAGCCTGAAGGCAAACCATGTCTGTTCTCTATAAATAAGTACTTGTCTACAAAATGCAAAACACTTCATAAATTTTTTCACTGAACGTACTATTATTAGATAGTGAATTAATTTTATAAAATTGAATGATTGTTTTAATCTGCTGACAATGTGTTCTAAGTAAAAGTACATGTTTGTGGCATTTAACATCACTCTCGTGTTTTACAATAGCTTTGAAAATACTTTTCAAAAATAATTCCTGTCTTCCAGGAGCATTCCAATATTTTTCTCCGTATCACATTTCTTTTTCCTTTCTTTAGTTCAGCAACTGGTTTCTTATCTTAGTCCTAAGGGTCACTGGGCCAGTGGTTGGTTCAGGCATGCTCTAAAGTTTTTAGATCCTAAGTGACTTCCACAGAAGTACTGATTTGTGAAAGGTTTTAAATAACATGCAATGTTGCAAGCACACAAACAGTGCATGTGGCTAGGTAATATTGCCAGCATCAAACACCTAGGCATTACAGGGGCAGCAGGTAAGCCATAGTAGGGACTGTGGACCCAGGTGGTTACAAAGATAGGGCATGGAGTTATGGAGTTATGTAGACCTAACATTGTGTGTGTGTGTGTGTGTGTGTGTGTGTGTGTGTGTGTGTCCACGTGTGTAGGTGTGGAACATGCAAGTGGAGGTAAGCCTTATCAGATATAGCTTTCCTTTATTCTCTCAGGCTCAATCTATCTTGTTTTCAAACTGTGCTCTCTCATCAGACCTGGAGCTCAAAGGTAGACTAAGCAGACTGGACTGAAAAACTCTGCCTGTATTTCCCTTCCTCAGAACTACCCCACACCCATGTGCCCAGCTTCTTCAACTAGGTCCTGAGACTCAAACTCTTGTTCTTGAGAAAGAGCTGTCAGAGTTACCTCTTTAGCCCCTTCAGTGAGTTTCTTAATATCTCTAAGTCAGATTATGAGCAAGAAAGCTTGCTCTGAGAGAGGCTTGTGGAAACAATGAAGTGGTCAGAAACCAAATAGATTGACCAGCCTCACTCTAAGAATAGCAAGGAAACAAATTCAGGAGGCTGAGGATCTCATATCCCCATAGCGGATGGCCTGCGCTACTACAACATGAGTCCATCAAAATGGCAGACAAGAGGCCACACCACCCTACAGGGAAGACACAGAAGGAAAGCTACCCATTGCCATGTGTTTAACCCTGATGTGACCACACTTATACAGACTTCAGCATGACTGATATGTAGTGAGAATTTCTTGGTTTCTAAACACACACACACACACACACACACACACACACACACACACGCTCGCGCACACACACGCACACACACACACACACACACACACACACACACACACACACACACAGAAATGTTGTGGTAATATGTTTTTGTTTTAAACCAAGGAATGGGATATGGGTTGCTTCAGCTTGTACACAGTAGCTGACTATGAGTTGCCTCATGCTGCTGCTGCTGGTGGTGGCTATTGTTTCAGTTTGTTGTTTGCAGTTTGTGAGAAGAAGAAATTGAATGTCCTGACAGTAAAGATCAAACTTTCCCAAGGAACTCGACACCCTTAATCATCAGGAAACAGTCTAAGAATAACAATGCCCCCTATTCCCTCTTTCCTTCTTTCTCTCCTTCTTAGGGTTGGGGAGTTGGAAAGGTGGCATAGGGGTAGAGAAGGGTGGAAGAGAAAAAGGCACCCACACTCACAGCAATAGCTGCAAAGCCTAAGATGCTGCAGGCAACAGTTATTCTTCCCAAATACACAAACCTACACAACAGTTTATTTTTCATGCTGAATGGCTCACAGGTTATGTATTCCTTCCTTGTGTTTGTATTGTGGAGGACATGTTCCAAGCCTTGATCACAGGAAATGCTGCCAAGTATATCTTGCTGTTATGCCTGCTCCCAGGAACGCCACTCATGTAACAGGCACTGTGTCAACTGCACCAGTCAGGAAATACTCCTTTTGGAAGCTTAAATATTTTGTTCAAAATATCTCTTAAAATATTTATCTACTAAAACCCACCTAATACAAACTATTTCTTATATATTTCCACGGTATTCTTTGTAGGTAGAATTATTGATTAAAGAGCATGGAGATATATCAATTTTTTTTGATGCATTGCTCAACGGATTTAATGGAATATTGAGCCAATTTCCACAAAGGCTAGTGATTACTGAGAGATCTTGTTGGCTATTCCTCTTCAGTCATGTGGACCTGATATTTTGAAAGGTATCTTGTTATTATTTCATTATGGAATATTTTGTAATTATAAGTCATACTTTCATTTTTCTTTTGGAGACTTTGTATTAATTTTATTTTTCTCATTTTACTCTCAAACATTTGTGATGATAAATGCGAAGGGCAGCAGAGGGTTTTAAGTAGACTGTGATTCTCATGGACTTCCCAACAGGAGGTGCTTTACCTGTGATTTTTGTGACTTTTGGTGTGAGTTTTCCTTATACCTGTCCCATTCTGTTCCCTGTTACAGGGTTCTCTATCCAACGAGAAACTGGTGGTACATGTTGGTCACTATCATCTGACGCTTCGGGGTAGCCTCTCCTTAAAGGTGTGGAGTTGAGGTATAGATTAAATGAGAGACAGACGTGAAGGACATGTGCTGCTGCTCCTGAAGCCAAGCACACACTTGTCATGCACGCAATCAGCATGCTTCACATGTTGCAGGTTCTGCTGCCGTCCATGGGTCTCACTGCTATATGAAAGGCCGAGTCCTGTCATACCTGCAGCTTGCAACTTTGCAAGTCACCCAGCCTGTCACCAGCTAGTAATTGCACAAGTGAACATACAAGCTGTAGAGTCCATTTGAAGCCACAGCAATGGACTCTCCATATGCCCAGGGTGATGTCTGGACCCCAACAGCCTTTGTTCTGCAGTAAGTCAGTTCTAGGGTTGTGTGGATTCTGAAAGGGATGGGATAGTTCATGTGACTTGAGTCTCCTGAATGCATGTTCGCTTTTTCTAGTGGATCAGCCACACTCTGCAGAGTGACAGTTGAGTACACGGGACAGGAGTCTACTGTGAATGTACTAATCCAGATTTGTTGGGCTAGATGAATGCCCCATGTCTCCCTCCTGTGCTCCATTGATCTAATGAAGACACAGCTTGAAGGTCACAGAGCCAGAACACCAGCTCAGCTCTCAGTGTCTCTGTCTCTTATCCCAACAAGCAATGAAGGCAAATATCAGAGAGGACCTTGAGAGGGCTCAGTCCTCCCCAGGTCAGGGCTGGGGACAGTTGTAGATTCTACCTCACAGTGAAGCCACTGTCCCTTTCTTAATAGTACCTAGGATTCTCTGCAAGCATGGAGCTGGGACCTAGTTTACAGACCACAGGTGGCAGACCACAGATCCCAGGAGAAAGATGCTGTCTGGGCTCTCAAAGAATGTACAAGGTAACTTCTTCCTAATAGCACCTTGGCCACATGCCTGAGTGCTGCATATGGAAATGGTATCTCATGGCTGTAAGTTGCCAATGGGAACAACAGAATTCTAGAATAATTGCACATTTCTGTGGGTTTGATATTCTGAACTGAACACTTAGCTGAAGAAACCAGTGCTCCTTGCCTCCTACACGCTGGCCATGTGGTTGCTGAGGAGTCTTGTTAAATCTGGTTATGAAACATCCCCAAGAGCTTCACGTGTTTGAACACCTGGTCCAGCTGATGGCGCTATTCAGGGAAAGTGTGGAACACTGGAGAGGTGAGACCCAGCTGGTGAAGTGGGGCATTGTAGGCGTGTCCTGTCCTCTCTCTGCTTCCTATTCTGTTGAGATATGTGGACATAAAGAGTCCCAGCTACGTATTTCCTGCATCTGCCATAAGCCACTTGCTGGCATGTCTCCCTGACGTAACAAGCTATTTCCCCTCAAACTGTGAGCCCTAAAAGAATTCCTTCCTACTTTAAGTTGCTTTGTCAGATATGTGGTCACTAATAGGGCCTCAGGTCAGAGTTAGGAGGGAGGGTGACATTGGGGAAGGAATACTGTTCCTGGGAGGTATGTGCTAATGGTCAGGGTCACATAGGATCTTTCCTCTCAGGCCAATAACATCTGTCAGGCTGCAGAGGCTGAAACAGACAGCCCAAACCATAGAAGGAGAAATGAAGGCTTATTCTTATTTCCAGTTCTTCCTGGGACACAGACTATAGATTGGGGCAAAGCCAAGAAGAGGCCAGGGATACTACTGTTTAAAGTGAGAATGGGGGTAGTAATTGCTGGCAGCACAGCCATAAATAGAGTGTATTTATTCTCACATTAGGACAGTATTAATAGCTATAGTTTATGCGTGTGAATAAACATACCAAGGCTGTCAGTTCTTCATCAGAAACTCACTATTTAAATGCAAATTGCTGCTACTCTTTGCAAGTAGCCTGAGAATGAATAACGGCTGTCATAAGAAAGCTTAGCTCTCCCTTATACACTTTTAAATTTGCTGCAGTCCTGGTGTGTGCATAATTTGTGTTCTCCTCGCACACTTCTTTCGTGGTTTCTGTTTTTCGGTATCTGCTCTCCTATGCAATGGGTTAATTGGATGTTAACTCATTTTGGATCCTTTGAGTCCTAAAGGTGCTAGTGGGAAGCACTGGACAAAAAAAATTAGGTTCACAACACTTTGGGTGGTGGGGAGACATGGACACATAATTCCTGCTGGCATTTCACAGGTCACGAGCTGCTGGTCAGTAGGAGCAAGTCACTCTGTATTTCAGTTCAGCATCAGGACACTCATGTTTGGAGGGTAGCTCCTATCGCTCCATAGTGGTAAGGCATGAACACATCAGAACACATCAGGATAAGAGCTACCAGAGAACTACCACTTATTCACATATACAGACATACATATTACATATATGCACCCATCCATTCATTCATACATGCATGTATACATGGATGCACCCATCTATTCATCCATCCATGTATCCATTAATGCACAAATACAAAGGAATCTTACAATAAGATTTACTTAAAGCCACTCAGCAAGATTGTTGCCTTACTCATGGCAGAAATAAAGAACCCAGAAAAAACAACTGCATTGACAGGTGACAAGTTTTATGACCATTCAGCTGAAAACAACAGTACTAGATCTGTCTCAACAAAGATTTTTCTCTCATGGAGTGCTCAGAGCCAAAGCCACAGCCATGGTACGATGTTCAGGTGTGCTGTGGTGCACCAATGTCCCTTCCTTCTTCGTCCAGCAATATTCTTCTGGAGGAGAAAAGCTTGCCATCAGGGGCAAGGCCTTGGTGATCGGGGTGCATGTTAGATATTTCTTTAAATCACACACTGCAGGTTTAGCTTTGTCCTCAGGATACTCTCATCTGATTCTGGAAGGTCACTGTCCCCCAAGCACCCTCTCCCAAGAGTAGCATCACATGATCCTGATGCCCAGAGTGGAAATGATAACAGAATTGTGAGAGTTGAAGACCAGAACTGTCTCAATTGACATCAGCTTGACCTCCACTAGATCATGCTCTGCCAAACATCATCCCAGATGACCCAGGCATTTGAGAAGAAGGAGGCTGGGATGCACAGGTCTGGGCTGTTGCCTTTGCATCTTTTCCTTGCAGCCCCTGGGAGAATGGGACAAAAATAATCAGTATGGGGTGAGGAACCTCAGGCTGAGGTTAGAGGCTTGGTCACTGAGGGCACATGCATCTGTTAGAAATACATCAATGTTGATTTAAAAGGGAACTTAACATCATTACCAAATTTGGTAAATACACCATTGCTTTAAGAAACTAGAAAAACACAACCCATTAGAAGTGTTAATTCAGTTAAACCTGGTGGTGGGCAAAAACAGATACAGGAGAGTAAAACAGATCATTGGGTGGCACCTGTCTTTTTTTTTTTCCCCTTTGTCCTCAGCTCCAGTTGCCAACAGAAATAGAGGATCATTGCCTTATACTATTGAAAAGTGTAACTTTCACTTCTTCTACATCTTTTTAAGCTCCTTAAAAGAGAGCAGGTTTTTAACGCTGGTATTTTGTAAATATTGATCAGCTTCAGTGCTACAAATGAGGATGTAGTGGACTGCGAGAGTCTACCGCCTGCCAATTACCAATCAAAAGAACAGAGGAGAAGGGTTTTCAGAGTGGGGCGAGATGTCCTAAAGTATGAGGGGCTGGAATGGAGGAGTCTCTGCAACTGCTCAGAATGAAGATTTGTGCCTTGAGTAGAACTTGAGGGCAGGAGGTCGCCGCATACCATGTCTCCCTTGCTGAGCAGCTTGTGATCCAGGGACACACATGCACATGACCAAGATGAACAACATGCATCGGAGGATGAAGGTCAGTGTCTAGCTGAACTCCCAGCATAGGCAGAAGGGCAGTGTTGTACTTTCTCATTTTTTAAAGAACTCTCATTTTGTGTACATGGTAAGGTTCATATCTGTTCAGGCTAAAAGCAGATGGCATGCCTCAAGGCTCCCTGGGATATAACATGCTCAGGTTTGCCCTTCATGGGTATACACTCGACAGTTAGCCACTGACTCTTCTGGCCTTGTGGGAGCCAGTGGACCAGGTGAGTCAGCCATCATTCATCCATGGTTCTGCTTCTTTTGGTCACCCTGTCAACCAAGCTCAGCTCATGAGGACTTCACTTCTTTCATCTATCTACAAGGAAAGCCTGGGATGAAACTGTGGATGTGGGCCTTGAGTTCCCAGAGGAAGGTGGGACACACGCTCAGGCTCCTGGCCACTGTGGAAGCCATGCTGCACACCTCCTCTTTAGGGATCTGGAAGGCTTTGGGTAACATGAAAATCACACAGGATCTTGACTTATCTTTCCCTGTCTGTTCTGTTTGAGTTTTCTTTACTTTGTTTTGTTCTATCATGACACTTTACTCTTTCTCGTTTCTTATTTTTTTTCTCCCATCCAATAGGTTGTCTTCTTATTTGATTGATTGTCTCTGCCCTGTATAAGCTTTTCAGTTTAATGTAATATAATCTTTCAATTTTTTGTTTATTTTTGAAATCGTAGCTTAATTACAGTGTTTCTCCCTTCCCTTTTTCTCCATCCAAACCCGTACGCCCCTCCCGACTCTCCTTTCAATCCATGGCTTCTTTTTATCGTCAATTGTGATCACATGTATATGTGTTCCTGAATATGCATATATATTCTCAAATATAACCTGCTAAGCCCTATAATGTTACTTATATGTAAGTTTTCAGGACTGACCATTTGGCACTGAAAATCCAAGTGATGTGCTCTCCCTTCTCTTCCCTGAGGAGGGCCCCCTCTCTTGCTTCCAGCTTTACCCAGGTGACTCTAGATTTCTGTGTAGGACCGAGGACTCATGGGCTTTTTCCTGTGTGGTTTGACTTGCTCAGCGGATGTCCCTGTTCAGCACACTTTTGAGTGGTCGTGTCAGTGAGACTTTACAGGTGTTGCTTATGAGGATAGTCAGCGACACCATCTCACAGCAGCAAATTCCTGAGCCTTGGACTCTTAACACCTTTCCCACCACTCTTCTGCAATGTTCCCTGAGCTATAATATAGGGGTAATTTATAGATGCATCCATTGGGATACATCTGTCTCTGTCTCTCTGTCTGTCTCTGTCTCTGTCTCTGTTTCTCTGTCTCTGTCTCTCCAACCAAACAAGGATAAAAGAGCAGAGGAACACTAAAAGATTTTCCTAACTTTCCCAAGGCAGACAGACCCTTGAATGCAAAGGCCTGAGTAAAAATGTCACTCTTAGACTCAAGGCATCTCAGAAACTGAGCAGTGTCGTCTCCAGATAGTCAAGGACTGGTGTCGGGTACCCTTTCACGGATTCTGTAGTAAAGAGGTCACAGGACAAGCTCTTCTTTGGCTTGTAGGCCTTGCTGAGACTTCAGAGCTAAAGACATCTCCAACAAACTCCCAAAGGCCTTTCACTTGAGGCCCCTTCCTTCTTCTGTACTCAGTGTGGCATTGCTGATATAGTATATGATCTCTTTTTTAAAAATTAGCTTCTCAGAAAAGAACATCCCTCGCTTCTTACATGGTGGGCCACAGGATCAGTCTTAGCTATTGGAGCAAGAAGGAACGAAAGAAGTCATGTGAGTTAACGCTGGAAGTGAGCTGCATCCACAGGGTTCCTAAGAAATCTGCAGCCCCATCAGTTGTTCATGCAAGCTGATGTCACAAAAGTGGAAACATGAGCTTCCTGTTTCCATGGTAGTGCTAGAAAGGCAGCAGCAGCAGCAACAACAAACTGATGGATGGTGGCCTTCCAATCAGGTGCTAATGGGACTACAGAACCCGAAGATGTATGACTGGCCAGTGTGTCTTATGTTACTATTCTCTGAAATAAACCATCTAGCATAAGCATTCATGATAAATAATTGTTCTTCAGTCCTGTTTCACAGTCTCTCTAACTGAATATGATAATCTTCTTGTGGCCAGAGTCTCTGAGGTTTTGAGTCACTGAGGTTTTGAACCACAATAGTGTCACCCACCTGATCCCTGTGAACTCATGGCAGACTCTGGGAAAATCTTAGCACTCACAGCAGAATGCAGATACCTTACCTGGCATCTCCTGAGCTCTTCTGTACCTGGTGTTTTATAAGCTCCAATTCATGCTTGCTCACTGGTGAGAATCCATTGCTGCTTTTCTGTACATTATTAAACAGAAAGATGAAGATACTTAAAGCTTTGAGCAAGACCATCCCTCCTCTGCAAAGACTGTGAATATGAAGATAAAAACCCCTCCAGCTTCTTTGAATAAACTCTCAAGCGAGAAAGAAGAAAGTCTCCAAATATATCTCGTAGCTTAATAGAAACTCAACATTTTTTTCTAGTTCAGATATCAAGCTACTTCAGTCACAAAAGCACTAGAAACTTGCAGAGGAATGATACTCTGCAGATTCCTTACTGTACAGGAAGAGACAGAAACTCCTCAGTGTTGCAAGCCAACTGAGAACAAAGAGGAGCCTGGTTCCAGAATGTGACCAGCAAGTAACCAATGGCCACTTGCCCTCAGCCCTTGGCTGTCCACACAACCTTGCCTAAGAAGCCATTAGCATATCTACCCACCCACTCATGGGAATCCCATGGGCTCTGTCAAATATATGTTAGAACCTGGCTGTCCGTGGCCACCTGTGTCCAGTAACAGTTCATCTACCCTTGAAACTCCAGTGATGATGCCCAGGGCTAGCTGGGATGTGGCCACTTTCTAGAACATGCAAAAGTTTATATAGTATGTGTGTCTTGGAAATTAGTCACCTGTTACCCCAAATGTGTTTCTAATAAGACAATGTTTCCCCTGGGAGCACCGCAAAGGTGAGACGGTTGAATAGGGACCACAGGTATGTCACCCTTTTCTCCATCTGAATGATGTCGGCAGAGACTTTGTAGCGTCAGATTTACTTCAGGGCACCATGAAGCTCCCAGGCCATGTTGGGATGCTGGGTCATGTGTGAGCACGCTGTACAGGGTCACATGCTTCATCATTCTCCCTCCTCCTTGGATTCCATGTTATAATGTGATCTCTAGGTTCTTGCACAGAACAGCCATCCTGGCTCTGTGGTAATACAGTTCCTACTCTCCACACCCAATCCTAGTGCAAGTGGCCTCATAAACAGGACACCAGTGCAGGTTCCTTTGGAGCTTGTGTCCCAGGGTTCCTTTCTAGGAGCAAAGCGCATTCCTCAGGATGGATGTTGCAGCATCTGGCACGTTGGATACAACCAAGTCCTGATGACACCCCAGGGCTGGAACTCTGAGCAAGATCTGGCTAGAATTAAAAAAAAAAATCAATGAACCGATCCAAAATTACAGCAATCAGACACTGGTGAGGAAGAAAGGGCCATGCTGAACAGAAACCACTTAAACGCCACACGACTGCACAATAAAAATCTGCACAACTGTTTCTGTTTAAAACTAATAAAGGTAAACACAGGACGCCTATCCCTTCCTATCAAATTCATTACTTTGAGCGACAAAAATGACAAAATGATTAGCAGTTAATAAGGCCTTGGCTTAGAAGATTGACTGACATCACATCCCTCATTTAATTTCCGTTTCTCTGAGCTTTTTCCCCCTCTTCCTTCCAGCACGGAGGGAATTAACATTATCACATCAAAGGCTTGCCTTTAAATGGGGAGAAAAATCGTTTAAAAGGACACAGGCTGTGATTATTCAAACTAGGATATTTGCACCTCGTATGTATAAACCATATCATGGTACAACTTCATTTCACTCAAATTGCTGTCAGTCACTAATAGAAGAAATTTGCTCGCATTTTATCAGTGCCATTGTGAGGCGTCGGGTGGGGGAGGGGAGTTGAATGTGAGATCTGATAAGAAGCCTATGAACACAGAGCCTGGTCACGTGATGAGATGCAGGCTGCTTCCCAAAGGAAGAAGCAATATGCAAATCTCTCTCCTCCCTCTCTTTTCCTTGACTTCTTTCTGTTCTTTGTTTTTGCTCCAGTTCCCATCTTCTGAAACACTGGATGCCTAGAGAGATGAGTGACCACCCTGGACTAGGATGTAATTATAAGGACTTAGAGGAGTCCTGGGTTTCTGTCCTGCTGTTAGGGAGCTGCTTCTGGGAATCCCTAGGGAGGTATAGAAGGGAGCATTCCCTTGACTTGCCAATAAAACATTATCCTTGTAGGAAGGGATGCTTGGCTTGTTCTAGAACATGGAGTGGCAGGTCATGGCTTAAGGTTGTTTAGGTTTTATTTGAACCCAAGTCTACCCTGTGCCAGGAAGGGACCAGAGGACAGGACCATGCTGCTGTGGCCATGGTAATTCCCAATTTTCATAGGTTACTTGTTGGTCATTTTCTTTAAAAACAACCCATTTCATAGGGAGGTAAGCCAAGTCACAGAGAAGATTTTAACAATGTCCTATTAGTGTTTTATTTCTTTATTTTGAGCATTGGAAGGCAAACGATGCTCAGGCTGACTTACCACCTGAGAAAGTTTGTCTCTTCTCTTAGAGCGCTGGACCACTGAGTGGAATTGACAGGGTCACAGGCCTTGACCCAAGCACAGTCAATGACAGAACTCAGGCTAGCTTTGACAGCTGGCATACAGCCCCCTCTAACTGCAGTTATGGTCCAGCGTCTTGGACAAAGAGTTGGCTTCTCAGATGTTTAATCTAATGTCTTTTTTTTTTATAATGAGAAAGGCGTGACTTGACTGCAGGCAGAGGAAGTGCCCCTTGAGAAGGAAGCTGCTCCCATACTGGAGTGAAACATCACTCAGGAAGGTCAGCAGAGCCAAGCTTGGTTACCAAGGATCCAGGTGGATTGAATCAAGTCAGTCCCCAGGGAGGACAGAAGGCAAACAATAAAATAATATCAGAACAGAGTGGCCCATGTCAACAGGCTTGAAGACAAGCCTTGTTAATTCAGGAAACTGCAGAGTTAAATTAGCCCAGGCCCTGTTGAAAAGCAGAGGTACATATTGTCCCAGTGAGATAAATTTCCCCTGCCTGCCCTGATACACTGGCCAGTGACAGGTTACCACTGAGAGTAGTTCATTAAAATGTCCAACTCATGGGGAATTTTAAAAATTTATAAGGCTGCCTCTCAATGGTGGGTCAAGTGCAATGGGCAAGGGAAAGCCATGTGATAGCTCAAGGGATTATTCATGGATTAGTAATTCAACAAGTTTTAAAGTTAAAGTAGCTATATCTTCACAGTTAAAAATTTAAATCTGAAGAACAGATAAAAATCTCTCCTCCCCTTGTCTGGTGCAGCTCTCACTGTGAGACAAACAGTGCCCTGAGTGAGGCCACAGCAGCACTTGAAACTGAATTCACATAACACCAAGCATGCAAGGAGATGCACCACACCCAGGATGGCTGACCAACTGCTGGTTGCTTCTGGAGACTCAAGCAGATAGACTTGTGGCTTGGTGACATTCTGATGTAGTGACGGCATTCTTCTTCCTTTTTATGATTAGTTAATGTTGTCTGAGCCCCAGTCAACATGACCTTTCTATGACACTTGTATTCTCTCGGGTAGGAAATCCATCCTGTGTACACATCCCACACCCCTCCCCAGGATACATAGTAGCCATGCTGGCCCAGCGACCAAACCATTGCTCAATTTCTGGCTTCACAGGAACAGTCTTGAACCTGCAGAAGTCACACATCTACCTGGAATGGCTCGCCTTCCTCTGGAATCTTGTCATGGTGGTGCAGTGCCATACAGAGCCTCCATGGGTCCCATTAGAAAACCAAAGAGGTAATGAAGGAAAGGGAGGTTAGGCCATCCACTTGACCTCTGCAGCCTTGTTGCAGCCAGTGGCTGCATGATGCATAATGACCTTTATCCTGTGCCAGTCACATCTAGGGATATTACCAACAGTATTTCTTATAACAACCTGGTATTTTTTGTTATTTGTTTTTTGTTTTGTTTTGTTTTTTCGAGACACGGTTTCTCTGTGTAGCCTTGGCTGTCCTGGACTAACTTTATAGACCAGGCTGGCCTCAAACTCACAGCGATCCGCCTGCCTCTGCCTCCCGAGTGCTGGGATTAAAGACGTGAGCCACCACCTCCCGGCTTATAATAACTTTTTAAAAATAAAATCCAATCATCATGAGTTACCAAGCAGAATCTCAAACAAACTCTAGTTTATTTGGTGTTTTGCTACTCTGGGGATCAAACCCAGGGCCTTATGCACCCTGGGCAAGAGCTCTGTCACTAAGCTATAGCCTTTGCTCTAGCCATTGTCTCAACACACAGATTCTGACTCAAGATTGGCTTTCTTTCATGCAGTCTGACTTTTGAGCACTTGACACCTGCTGAAAACTACCTAGAAAAGACTGCAGTATGAGAGGCAAATCCTATAACATCCTCTTTGGAAGTAAGAATATTTACTAACTCCTCCTTTATGACTGATTCTTCTATGAAATTAGAAATTGCATCAGTCAAGAGATCCCAGATCCAGCATAGATTTGTAAAAAAAAAAAAAAAAACCTGAATATTTAGAGTTTGGGAGAAGACACAGAAGAGCTAATCAACCCCCGCCGCCAGCAAATCAGTTCATCAAGCTGAACAAAATGGGTCCCCAGCAGGCTGTTTCAAGAAGGAGACTTGCTGGGTGTCAGCCTGTAATGCAAGTCATTGTGCGGTTGTGCTGTGCAGCACAATTGTGCTGTTAACGTCTGTGCAGCTCAGAGGTGAAAACCTATTTCCACCTCAGACTGGAGTGAGTCCAGCAGTTAATGTGCAGCATAAAAAGTGGGCAGAAGTTCACCCTGAACAGTGGGAAGGAAAAGTTGCCACAGAGGAGAAGGGAAAAGCTGTGAGGAATGAACAGCTTTTTATTAAAAGAAGATAATTACACAAGGGAATGGATTTAGTGTCCTATTTACTCCTGTTGTCCCCTTGTCCACTGCACTGCCACTGATCCCTTTTCCATCTTCCAAGTCAACTCCCTTCAACTCCTACCGTGTCTGTGGATTTCTTTTTCAGATAAGTTTGCTGGGACAGCTTTGCCTTCAGTCTCTGTTGATGGGTAGAAATCATCTAGGAAAGGTGGTGCAGATGCTGGAGGGGTAGAAGAAGGAGGAAGAACAGTGACTGAGATGCATTCCTAATATAGAAGCCCACACAGATACTCAGAGATACTCCACTGGACATATGGGAGAAGGATCCACACTTAGAAGATGGAGAGTGGGCGAGTTATGAGCCCTGTAGAAACAGACAGAGTTCTGAGAAAGTGTTGCTCTTCATGTGCCTTGAAACCCAAGATACAAAGGCGATGTAAAGAAGGCGCTGACTGAGAAGCTGCCGGTTCTGACCAGTCAGTGTGACCTTGGCACAATTAATAAAGTTTGTAGGAGGAAAACAATTGTGACCAGATATTGAAGGCTGGAAAAATCTGAGGGGAGGGGTTGTCATTAAGTAATATACAAGGAAGCACAATGATACTGCATTGATAACCCTTTACCACTTAAAATATTAAAGTGTAGTGTGTGGCGCTGCCATGTCAACCTTTCAAAGACAGACTCTAACCAATTAAAATCCAAAAGGCATGGAATTCTGAAGATTCTGGAAAGCAAGAGAAGGGATCACTGCACCAGTTGCAGATGCCTCAACAACTCTAACTCTTTCTTTTTACCTAGTTGATACCGATTGTCCCATGGCTCATTACCATAGTCCTATCCTTAGTTGGTGGTTGTGGGCAGAGACAAGACTTGCTGAATAAGAAAGAAATTCCTCATTGTCATCTGTCATCTATGGATTCTGCATCACCAGAGCTTCAGAAAAACATCCACAGTCATGGTGCCTTCGATACGTTCACCAGGAGTCAATTAAAAGCTGTTGACTGGGAGTGTTTCATTTTGTTTTACTTTACCTAATTCCATGAGCCATGCTTGTTTCATTATTTCCATAATTTTAAATTCTGACTTTGTATTATTGCAGATCATCTTTCTGTGAACCCCAAAGAGCAGGTTGGTTTCTCTCACCACCTAGAGCTTTCCCTCTGGGATGTTGGGGGGGTGCGTTTTTGAGTATGTTAAGCTATCATTTGTGGCCTCTAGGTACACATCCTTTTAAATGAATCAGTATCCACCAATTATTCCTACCTTGAGCAGTTCCACCTGCCTGAAAGAGGCTGGCGTTTCCACGCCTGGCTTCCAACCATTTCCTGGTGGGACATCTGATCTCAAGGTCATGGCAGGAGCCATCCTTCACTCTCTCCCTTCCACAGAGCTAGCTGCCCCTACTCACTTTGCTCTCCACACATTCGTGTCATTTCATCACAACCAGCTCTTAGGATACACCAAGTGCTCATATGGGTTTATTTGGGGAAGTTCACATTGATCGTGCATGCAACAGGTTCAGCTGCTCCTTTCCCACTGCCTGACTCTATGCAATGTTTTAAGTTCTAAATATTGAATATATCAAATGAAATTTAAATGACTGTAAATGTCAAGTATGACATCTTAAATCAGTCAGGAAATATGTTCATTCTCAAACACGTGAGCTGGGTTTGCAAATATTTAATAGCACAATCTTAGTTAGGAAAAGACCAATATCCCCCAGGTGGGTGCCGGTCATTCCAAGGGCTATTCCTAGATAGCCCTTCACTTCCATGCTGCCCAGGGATGCTGCATGTCCATTCAATTGCTATTCTTTATTTATATCCCTTCCTTTATCATCACATAGACTGTTTCTGATGCTTTTTCCCCACCAGCATGGTCTGGAAGACTCCCTAGCACGCAGGAAGACTCCTCTGTGATTAACTCTGATCTAGAAGGTAGTCATACAGCGTTATACTCAGAAGATCCCACAAGGTATACATACTACTGTGAGTTCTGCAGACAACAGCCTGGAAGGAAACAGACTGGTCCATGGGCTGCAGCAAGGTGAGGGCTAGGGTGGAAGTCTACCTGTGTGGCCTTCTAGTGGCTTTGCCTTCAGCTTTGGCAAGCCACTACAATTCATGGGGAACTCTTTCTAGAAAAGGGGGCTGAGATGAGCCGCTAGCTGGGTCTGCCATCCTGGCCCCTAACCCAGCAGCAGACTCTGTCAGTGGTGTTGCTCCTCATTGTTTATGCTTAGACTTAAGTCCAGACACTTTGTATGGATTTATCCAATTGGCATTTTTATTAATTGGCAACTGTTTATCAATTGGGAATTGAGACTGTTATTAAAGTGTGGTTACTACCCAACCGGTCATGTAGCATCATATAAAGTCAAGTGTGCTCTTCTGCACACATCCTCAGCCAGGGACCATGCAAAGGAGAACGCATATCTCACCCACATAAAAGGAGCTTGCTTGGAACAGCTGGTGGGAGGAGGATTCCAATACAGTGGGTATCTAGGTGAAAATGGGGAGACCTTGATTAGGAATGTTGCCATGTGGACCACAGCATTTATAGTCTTTCAGAAATATACAGCTTTATGATGTCCAAAAGCCACAGAAGAGACTCAAACCATCACTTTCCGGTCAGTCAGCATGATCAGAATTACTGAGTTGAGATAGAGGACCACAGTCGATAGTGCAGGGTTCAGCATGAGCTTTAACTCCTGAGGCAAGAAGCAGTGGTGGTGGCCATGTTCCGGCTGTGATGGGCTTGTAGGATTTGTGCTGGTGGAGACCGATAGGATTAGATTTTCTTCCTGAAACAATCTCTCTCGGCACTCCTCAATTCAGCTACAGTAACTGCAAAACGTGAATATACATGTAAACATCATATATGCATAAGTAGTTTATTACACAAGTGCACAGACGTGTGCATTCATGTGAACACAGGCTTGTCCTTATGCATAAGCTGTTACAATGGTGTGTGGGCAAAGGGATTGGAATGATCTCATGGTACTCTGACTCTCAGGTAGAGACTTAGAATACCTTCTCTGACAGATGTACAGGGGAAAGGCTGTCTGAAGAAGCGGGAGGTTGTGAGTGCCCATCATTGGGCCAAGAAGACTAGAAAAAAATGGCCAGCCTCTCCCTGTCAACTGACTCCCGGCTTTCCATATTTCTTTCTTTATAAAGTGAGTTCTCATTTTTCACTAGTTCACCAACCTAAGAAACAGCAGAGACCACAATTGCCTCCTTTATGTCATTTTTGTCCATATGAAATTACTACTCAGTTTAAAGAGTCAGAGCCTATAAGCTCTAAAGATTTTTTTTGCAAAAGTAATAAACTCCTATAAGTGGAAGAAGGGAAAACACTCAATTCTCTCCCAGAGTCGCCATGCAAAGCTTTGCTCCCATAATTGTACCTTGTTTTAAATTCATATATATTCATTTCATAAATATGGTCTATATTTTATACTGATAAATTTATCAATAGAAAAAAAGATACCACAGGAAGATATAAAAAATTACCTGCCAAAATAATGATTTATGCTGGTTTTGAAGCTTCCTCTCTATTATTCATGTGCATAAGACATTTTTCCCCATTTTGACATTTACTTCACATTATAAAAATGTGCTCCTGTATGCCAATGTCTTCATTTGAATAGCAGGTAGGAAGGATGCATGAGGGATGGCGTCCCTGTCTGACAATCTCTGGCAGGTGCGGCCCTGTCATCATTGCTCGTGGACCGGGGTAAGTGTGGGAGTCCTAGCCATGTGGGGAGAAAGGCAAGTGTCCACACAGGCTGTGAGGACCAGAGAGAAAGTGTACACCACAGGAAGGGCTGATGGGAAGGAAGCAAGGAGGGTTGTTTTACTCACAGGATAGTGTTGATTTGCAAGATCAAAGGTATTAATATTAACTTCAGAGGTGAAATGACTTCAGCATTAACGAACAAGCTGGGAAGAACAAAACAAAGCCAGGCAACTTTCCTCATCTGATTACCACCAAGAAGCACCCAGCAGTGGGACTGAGTTAAACCCAGAGGATTTTTACTGTGTCCTGAGAATGCTCAATGGTGGTGAAGTGGAAAAGTATGGATAGCAAATGACTGCCCAGCAGGATGAATGTTGGAGCAGGATAGGCAAGGTGGAAGGGATGGAGACCCAAAAGGAAATGGAACCATCTGCATTCTAAAGTCAAAGAGCCAGAATCATACTGGAAGACCTGCTTGAAGTTTTTGTGGGGCCTATACACACACACACACACACACACACACACACACACACACACACACACACACACACACACACACAGCCCTTCAAATCTAAGACTGGAACTTCACCACACCAGAAGCTCCACTTTGGCCATGGATGCCCAGTGGGCTACCTCACCCTCATGGGTCCATGCTGTCATGTGTGGTAAGGTGCATCATAGCCATGATACTTCCACGAAGCATCCCAAGCTGCCACAGAAGCTTGTCATCCAGCTGGACTCTGTGTTGAGTCTTCTGTCCAGGGCTTTGAATAAACTTCTGCTTGTGCATGCCTTCCCTGTGTCTCTTTGGGGTTCACACAAGCCAAAAGTTTGGGTCAGGCGCTGTTGTTTTTATTGCTCTCTAGGATGGCATCACAGGAGAGAGACCCCAGTTTCTGAACGTTCTCAGTCCTCTTTTCCAGCTTGCTCCTCTCCAGGGGACCATCTGTCACATGATCCCATTTACATAACCCAGGTCTATATTAATCCCAGTCCCTCCACCATGATGTTTAGTTAGTGAAACAAGTTTTATATGAATCATGGTAGCTGTTGGTACTCATGTTCTTTAGACAAATGTCCCAAGTTCATCTGCCATGAATAATTACTGCATATTTATGCCTACTCTCCACATGGACCTTTCATTTATGTTTTTGTCAACAGGGCCATGCTACATGGTCTCTGTCACATTCTGTGTTAGCCATCAGAGTTATTGTTAGTGTGTATTTGTACACGTACATTCTTTTTTCCTCACCTTCCTCCCAACCACCTCCCACTACCGAGTCATGCTCACATTTTGACTTATATATGACCTGTAAAGTTATTACAGACAGATCATGTCTTTTGATAATGTGAACATCACTATTAGATAACCATTTGTTCTCTACTAGAATGTAACCTAACGCATGGCCTCAATTCCATGGAAGCACATATGTTACAGCTGTGCATAGGTTAATAGTTTTCAACATGAAACACACCCAATGTAGACAATACGAACACCCAATTTAAAGTTTATAAACATAAAGTTCGTAATTGGTATTGATAGTTCTTGTACATATAGTGTGCAGAATCCAGAGTTGTGTTGGTACATAAAGACACCCAAACTAAAACCACATGTGAGCAGAGAGTGATCCTCTAAGTCAGTTTTGAAGTTGATGAAACCTCAAGTTCCCACCTGTCTAGGGTAGCCTAGCTCTGCTGAGGATGATTAGGTGTGCCCCTTCACCCCAAGAAGGGTGGAGATCAACCAAGGCCTTCCTTATGCTCATTAGAGAGTGTAGGTCAAGGATGACAGAGGTGAGGGTCATGGGATTGTATTAGCAACTGACTTACTTGTCTGAGTCCAGAGTTTCAGGAAGACAAACAATGCCTACAGAGTTATAGGAAGAATAGAATTTTCTGAGGTTTGCAATTTTGGGTTAAAATTCTTGGAAAATGAAAGTTTACTTAGAATTAAGCACACACTTCTGTGTACCTCAAGGAGCACCTTGACCTCTCCCACTCTTCGCCAGTCTGGTCCTTTGTTTCAAATGATTGTCTCTTTCCCCACATGATGCCTCCAGGTTACTATGCACAGCAAGACTCTGGACATTGACTTTATTCTGGACAACTGATAAGCTAGTGTCTATATGTCTACTGGCAATGCCACTGTCAACTGGAAAATGCCTTGAGGTTTAAGCCACCATAATGTTTGGTTGCATGTCATCTTGCTGGGGTACAGTGGACCATTATGTAATTGGTGCTGGTCTAGACATAGTCAGGAGCTGTCGATAGGGTACCATCTCGGGACAATGCCTGACATTTGTATGGCTGGGCCTCATCCAAAGAGGTGAAAGCCTACAAAGAGCAAACTGATGTTTTCCCAGAGAAGATGGAATTCTGCTTTTCATAAGTCAAAGAAATTTGAGATTAGGGATATCTTCTAATTTCTTAGGTCAGTTCTGAAAGTTTCTTCTTTCGTGTGCTATAGAGATTGACTTCTGTGTCTGTCCCTGCCTGCGTCTGAGTGACTGTCTGTGAGTAGGTCTGCATCTTGAGACACGCCCATCTCTAAGTCTGAATCTACTTACATGTCCACTTTTATGTGTTTTCTACTCATACTGGAACCTATGTCTATATTCCTATATCTCTGTCTATGGCTGCATGTACTTCCAGAACTGTCTGTGTCTGTATATTTATATCTCTTTCTGTGTCTATATCTACATTTATTTCTATAACTATACATATGCCCATTTCATATGTGAACATATATGTGTGTGTATCTCAGTCACACATATGTACATATGATATGAGTTTCTCTACAGAATCCTATATAAAAAGTCTGTTACTTGAAACAGCAAAATAATTGATGCAATTTTTCTAATTGTTGATCACAGAGGGTTACAAGTTTGTAACCTTCATAGTTTCTGAACGGAGAGTAGGCATTCTCTTGTTTTGTTCTTCTGCTTCATTGTGCCATCTGTACAAGGTACTAAATTACTTTCTATTTTATCCTGTGTATCCTAGTAATGAATATAGCAAGATGAGAAGATTGAAGATGGAGGATGACCTCAGACAGGTAGATAGATAGCCAATAGGTACATCACAGGAAAAGTCACAAAGAGATGAAATTCAAGACTATTGAGGAGGTTAAACCAATAAAAAATCAGGAGACAGATGATAGGTGGATAAATAAATGATAGATCCTAGGAAAAGAGATGACATATCAATAGATGATCAATTGATAACAGATAGATAATAGATCAATAGATATATGAGAGATGGATAAACTAATGAAATCCCCTTAAAGACTGCAAGCCTTGCACAGACTACATTGACATACTGACAAGCATGGAGACTCCAATACACATTTAGGGTGACTTTTGTTCTACATTTCTTTAATGACAAAATGATTCTCATAGAACAATTTGATATCTTGAAACATATCTGCATCGAGTTCGAGTCTCCTTAGCCCTTTGGAGTAAAGCTGTCTAAAGCTGCATTGACCCTTCCTCTTCCCTCTCTAGCTTGCAAATGATGACATTTTTAAGCCTCTGAACAAAGACACATAGATATGCAATGCTGTGATATTCAAATGCCTTCTCAGCCTGAAGAGCTGCTTTTTTGCTATCTAATATAGACTTCTTGAGATTCATATAAAAAGAGTGGATTGAGGAGGAATGAATTTTTCTCTTCTGTCCTAACACATGCCAAGTAGTGTATTGTAAAGTAATAAAAGGTTGGACTCAAATTGAAAGACAAAGAGCCATGTAACCTTTTAGAAGATGTCAAAATAGCAGGTGGTGCCAGAACAACACACTGTGAGGTGACTGGAAGTGGTCTGTAGATTGCTGGTGAGCACCAGAGCTGGCTATGGATGGCTGGTGAGCACCAGACCTGGCTATGGATGGCTGGTGAGCACCAGACCTGGCTATGGATGGCTGGTGAGCACCAGACCTGGCTATGGATGGCTGGTGAGCACCAGACCTGGCTATGGATGGCTGGTGAGCACCAGACCTGGCTATGGATGGCTGGTGAGCACCAGACCTGGCTATGGATGGCTGGTGAGCACCAGACCTGGCTATGGATGGCTGGTGAGCACCACACCTGGCTATGGATGGCTGGTGAGCACCAGACCTGGCTATGGATGGCTGGTGAGCACCAGACCTGGCTATGGATGGCTAGTGAGCACCAGATCTGGCTATGGATGGCTGGTGAGCACCAGATCTGGCTATGGATTGCTAGTGAGCACCAGATCTGGCTATGGATGGCTAGTGAGCACCAGATCTGGCTATGGATGGCTAGTGAGCACCAGATCTGGCTATGGATTGCTAGTGAGCACTAGACCCTGGTGACCAGTAGAAGCAGCCTTCTGGCAAAAGGCAGAAGAACAAGAAGCAGTTGAAAGAATGGAACCTCCACGGGGCATGGGGGGTGGGGAAGTACAGTTTTCATAATGTTTGATTGGCAAACATAATTCCTTTTAATTCTATAATAGCATGTTTGGTCAAAAAATGGCTTCCATCCCTCACCCGTTCCTATGTGAGTGCCAACACTCCTTAGAGCTCCGTTTTTCTGACCTCAGAGATCAGGGAGCTAAGAAGAGCAGGCAGGCAGGGCAGGGCATAGCCACACATGCCCTGTGTGTGGACACAAGAACCTCGGCGAGCTATGGTCCCACTGTGACACCTGCAAGCACTTAGAGCCTTTCGAAGTCTCAGCTCATAAATCTCCTTTCTGACAAGAGAGACACTTTTCTTGGATGTTTAGTAAAGAGATTTAATTTTATTTCTTTCTACTTTTCTTTCTTTTTTTCTTTTTATACTTTCTTTTTCTTTGTTCATGTTTTCCCACTTACCAAGGTATTTCCTTTAATGTAGAGATTAGATCATGGGCAGGAGAATCCGGATAGTTTCACTCATATTTATTATTAAATGTAGCACCAATGTTTTATTGCTTTATGTAAAGGCCTTTGTTACATCCATTTTCCTGCAAAGTTTTACCCCTTGTTTTTTGTCTTTCTCTATATGAGGCACCTGAGGGAGACAAGAGTAGTGCTAATACCTAGATTTCCTCCTCAGCAGCAAGAAGGCATGGTTCTCTTGATGGTGGGTAGGGAAAGTGGCCGGAGTTGGTGAGGCTTCCTGCCCAGGCTCTAGTCTCTACCTCCAAGCGAATGAGGACAAACAGCCTGCTATTGTCAGTGGCTCTCCCCTGCTTGTAGCTGGAGTCTGTAGGGACATGGTAGAGAGAAAAGATGTATTTCTGCGTCATCTGTGCCAAACCACAGGCTATAGCTCTTCAGTGAACACAATCCTTGGTCCTAGAGCCAGCTCAAGGGAGATGCTGCACAGAGGCATGAAGGCTCGGCTCTCCCCAGCCCAGGCACAGGTTATCATACAGGGTGCCTGTGCTCCCATTTGGGCTTGAGTTAGCACAGTTCTGAGAAGTTTCACTTAGGATATTTCAGCTAGTACAAGGCACAGTTCTGAGGAGAGAAGAAAATCTCCTGACACACTGGAATTCTTGTCCAGGCTCGATCCCAGTGCGGCAATACATGTGAGTTAGAGTGAAGAGTCCCAAAGCCAGTAGGTAAGCTTCAATTTCTTACCGAAGCAACCATCTTTTTCCATAAGCATCATGTCTACCTACTGGGCGTCAGGCAGGCAGTGGGGTACACACACACACACACACACACACACACGCGCGCGTACACACACACACCCGCCACCTTGAGCAACCCATCTACCTCCGTTAAGCAGAGCAGGTTACTCAGATGTACATCAATCATATGTTTTGGAAAGAATTTTATCAAAACACTCAGAAGTAAATAGAGAAGAAAAGCAAATACCCGGTTAAGACCCACTTCAACTAATCTGAGAAAATGCATTCCCACCCAGCCATATCAGGGAGAGGAGAAATTTCTGCCCATCTCTACTCCTTATCCTAGGAAAGCTTTCTTGCACTCATTTGTAAATTCTTACTTTTGTTCTGAAAGAGTGAAAGAGGAGAGATGGCGAGTGCTTTAAAAACCAACCCGAGCTTTCGTCATAGTGACCCGTGCTCCAGTTTTTGCCGAGAACGTTTACGTAGAGGAGAGACCAGAGCGCAGCAACCCCTCACGCCACACTGCTCAGCAAGCACACACTCCGTGGCCTCCAGGGCACACCAGGGGACACACATCTTGTTCAAAGCCCTCCTTCCTTCACCTCTCTCACACACCAAAGTCATCATGGTGATAAAGAAAAGGTCCCTGCCCTGCCCACCAGCAGGTGCCTCCATCCTTCTGTCTCTTAACGCCATGCTATCATTTTCCCTGCCTCCAACAGGGTCACCTCGCTGCCTGACTCTCCAAGCCCTCCTGTTCGGGTGAAGAAGAAATTCACAGCTATTGAATGATGATAGGGGTGGCAAATAAAAAAATTAAGTGCCAGCAACAACAACAAAATAAAAGGGTGGGGGCTGGTATGGGAGAAAGGGTTCCTGGAGAATGTGAGGAAGATAAATAGGGCTGACGCTCTGTTTCTTTGTCAGCAGCACTCTGGGGTTATTTGAAGCTCTTATTTATGCTCTATAAGCAGAACAATGCTGGAGAAGAAATGATTAAATACCGCCTCTGTGGGCAGCAGACATCTCATTGTGGCGGTGGGCTCACCGCTGGGTGGTTTTGATAAAGGCAATATGAGTTGATAACTGATAGAGTTTGCCAGGGAGTCATCTGGGGCTGCTGACAGCTCCCGAGCTTTAATAAAATCATTAGAATGTAAATGTTTTTATTGCAGAATAAAGAGCCTCCAGCGAAGTTGACACTACTCTCCCTGGCTGAATGGGAGTGCCCATTAGCATTCAAATGATATCATGATGGGCTGGTTATCTTTATTAAAATTTTTCAAATCGAGTCTTCATTTTGCATGATTGAGTTTTAAACAAATGCAATATGCAGTAGGCTGGCGAGCTGGCCTCAACACTTCTGAAATAATTAAAGTGTTCCGTGTACTTTTTTTAAACATGTGTTTCATAAGAAATGAATTGGATTTGCTATTTTAATATGACAATATCTAGTTAGCTTTGCATAAAAACTGGGCTGTTATAGCATAATTATTGAAAGTGTACAGCTTTTAAACATATGTTTCATAAAGCTGAATTCAATTTTCTGAAATCTGACAATGCCAGTCACTTGGCGAAGTGTAAAATCAAGAGATAGCTTGATTACTTGGAGCAATCCTGCAGAGGTCTTGGTAATTGATGGCAGCTTGGGTACTCCGTGTAGAGTTTCTCAAGGCAGGAAGGCTCTTTCCCCTCCCCTGAAGGCTGATGATGGGAGCCTGGTGACTGTCCTTCAGCTCAGGACCTTGGCCACAAAGTCATCGAATAGCTAAAGAATTTTGAGAGGAGCTGAGCACAACGCGTCCATCTCAAAGTAGAGTGGATGGACCATGGAGGCCGACAAGGCCCATTGGGTTTTAAATATCCATTTATTTTCCCCGGTCAAGTGCACTTTGTGCATACCAAGCATCCTTAAAAGTCATCTTGTATTATAGGCTGAGCAAACCATTGTTAGCAAGATTGCCACATATGCGCCTTAGTTATGAGGAGTTGAAGAAATCAATAAAAGAAATGTTCCTTTAAAAATGGTCTCTGAAATAACTGGGGTATTGATTCCTTGGGTGAGGAACTTCGGGAGGGACGCTGTTTAATGGGGTGTTGGACAAACTGGTCAGCAGGCATGTGCAAGGGGCAAGGCTCTTTTACCTCTCCTCACCCGAACATCTTTTCCATTTGATTACTTCTTAAGCTGACATAAAAAGCAAAATTTCACAGAGATGACAATGATGCTGCAACCTATACAGGCATGTTAACACACCCTAAACTCTGTAATGACATCTCTTTAGCCAGGATCTCAGTTGTGAAGCCGATGCCTGACTGATAGATAAACTTCCATTGGCTGGCAGTATTAAAGATGCGGCATCTATGTGTAGTCAAGAAATGAGAGGTTTTGAGTGATTAGAAGTTTGCAATTGCTGTCCTTCTGGACTCTGTCCCAGCACAGTGTCTGTGAGTCCTCCAGGACCCATATGCATGTGAGCACCGTTTTGACAAATTATGCTCTCATACACCAACTTTCCGTTTACTTTTCTAGAAGTTTATTCTTTGTCTGGCCATACTTTGGGAGCTACGTTTCCTAATCCTACTGACGTGGACACCTATTGAGTTACTGTCTTAGTTACTATTGCTGTGATGATGAACAAAAGCACCTTAGGGAGGAAATGCTTTACTTGGCTAACATATCCTGAATCACAGTCCACTAGGGGAAACCAAGGCAGAAACTCAAACAGGGCAGAAAACTGGAGGCAGGAGCTCACACAGAGGCCATGGAGGGGTGCTGCTTACAGACTTGCTTCCTAGAGCTTGCTCAGCCTGCTTTCTTACAGAACCCAAGACCTCCAGCCCAGAGCAGGCATCATGCATAATGGACTGGGCCCTCCCCTCATCAATCGCTAACTAAGGAAATGCTCTATAGGATTTTTCCATAGCAGATCTTATGGAAGCATTTTCTCAGTTCAGATCCTCATCTCTCACATAACCATAGTTTATGTCAAGTTTACATAAAGCTAGCTACCATAGTTCATAATTACATTATGAGAATTTAATAACAAAATGTATAGCAAGGTCTATATTAGAATAGTGGTGATTTTATTTTTATTCCTATCTATACATCTGAAATTTATGTATTTTTACTTTTAGTAACTTCTTGAGAATTGTACACATTGTTTTAATAATATCTACACCCCCAAATACCCCCCAGGTACACCCCAAGTTCCATACTCAACCAACTTTGAATTCTCTTATACATTTTGAAAGCCACCAAATCGACTTTATATTATTCTGTCACTCTTGTAGTAGGTGGGGCTGCCCTGGAGTGCAGTCAACCTATCAGGAGTCACTCTGTTTAAAAAAGAAAAGAAAAGAAAAAACAAAAAAACAAAACAAAAAAAAACCAAAAAAACCTCCCCGTCTCTGTCTCTGTTTCCTTCTCTCTCTTTCTTTTTCTCCCTCTCTCCCTCCCTCCCTCCTTCCTTCCCTCCTTCCTTCTCTCTGTCCCTCCCTCCCTCTCCCTTACTCTTCCTCCTCCTTCTCTCCCCCTCCCCCTCTCTCCCCTTCCTTTCTTTCTCCCCATCTCTCTCTCCCCTCCCTCTCTAAGAAGTCATCAGATCGTAAAGTCTCAGCTAGTGATAGGTCTTTGTGTCTCCTTCCCCCACTGCATGCTGGGATTTTGCTTGGCTTGTGTGTACGCAGATCTTGTGTGCTGCTGTGATTGCCATGAGTTCACATGTACATCTGCCCTGTTGCATATGGAATACAGTTTCCCTGATTGTCATTTACTGATTCTGGCTCTTACAATCTTTCTACCCCTCTTAAGCAGTGGGCCCAGAGTCTTGAGAGGAGGGTGTGATATAACTGTCTCATTCGGGGCTGGGCATTCTTCAGTCTCGTATTCTTTGTACCTTGTACAGTTGAGGGTCTTGGTGTTAACTGTCATCCACTCCAAGAAGCTTTTCTATTGAGAGTTGAGAGGTACACTGATCTAAGGGTATGGTAATGTGTTATAAGGAGTCAGTTTAATACTATGTCTATTCAGTAGAAAAATAGTAGTCTTTTCTCCACTAGGGCCTATGACCTGTCTAGCCATAGATTCTTGGGCCAGTATTGGTGCTAGGTATGTGTTTCATCCGGTGGAGAGGGTCTTAAATCCAAACAGAAGTACTTGGTTACATCCATGGTGTGTATGCTACTGTTACAACTGTGGGCATGTTCTGCCAGAGTTCACAGCTGGATAAACAGATGATTACTCCCCCCCACCCACCCATAGTGACACGCACAGTACCTTCAAGCACCACAAAATCGAGGCATTACAGACAAAGCTGCTAGGTCAGCACCAACCCAATTTCTCCGTTTTTTTATTTTTATTTTTTATGATTCATATATGTGGTCTCGTAACTGTCAAGTTCTGGAGGGTTATCAAAAGCATGGACAATAGCCTGTAGTGCTGAGGGTTTTATGGGACCCCACTGGCCAATAACTTACAAAGAGAGAAGCCATTCTAGCTACCAGGGTTTCAATTTGCTAGGACAAGGTGTCTTTTTGTGGATATTGCTCCCACATTATAATAGAACTCCACTTAATCTCATTATACATGCATGCAGGTGTGTTTTTTAAATCTACAGTAGTAGAATTACATAAGATCTTTAAAATGGCATTAGTGTTAGTTATCCCTCTCCAATTTACTCTTTTTATAGATATTTATGTGTTTAATTTTTATTTATGTGCTTCATGAACTTATGTATGCCATGTGCCTGAGGATGTCAGAGGGCATTAGAACCCCCAGAACTGTGGCTGTAGGTAGTTGTGAGCTGCCAGATGTGGGAGCCAGGAACCTAACCTGGGTCATCTGCAAGAAAGAGAGGCAACTCCTAACTGCTGAGCTGCCCTGTCCCACCAGCCACAAATTTTACTTTGTTTAGAGGGTTAACATGGGTACCAATAACTATGTTCTGTGTTCTCTCTCTCTCATCTATACCCAGTTTGGGTTTCTGTGCTTGGAATTTCATGTTCTGTAAATAGGTAATAGCTTCATGAAGTCCCATTGCCTTAGCTAATCTGCTCCTAGCATAAAGTTTGAGTGAACATTCTGTGTTGCTAAACTGAAGTGGAGTAAATGGGGCTGACGGTGATGACCCGTTGGCTGCGGCCATAAGGCTGGGAATGCAGTCATGTTTCATCCATGCACCTGATGTGGGGATGGTACGAGGAAATAGACCCCACCCCCACCCCACCCTAAGAACTTGTCTTACAGCAGAGGTGACACTTGTTTTCCTCCTGTGCTACTCACACATGGGCAAGTCACTGAGGGAGTGTTTGATGATTATAGGAACTTCTCCTAGAGCAGCATGGTTACGGGATAATGTCATAGGCTAAATTAAGATTATAAGATGATGTCATGGGCTACATGGCTTTGGATGTTGTCATTGATGTCACAGGATACTTAACTCCCAGTCTGGGAAAGGGTCCTGCTGGCCTGCCTGTTGAGCTGGGAGGAGGGGAGAAGTGGGTCTACAGATCTGTGGGTTGGGCTAAAAAAAAAATCCTAAGCTTGGCTTCCCAGATGCTCTCACATGCTAGCTCCAGATATGGTCTGGCACAAGTACCACCTTGTGCTGGTGCTAAGGCTGGTGATTCTATGTGCCAATCTCACATTGGGAAGCTGCTCGAAGTCATGTAGGCACACACAGGAGCTGGAAGCAGCTCCCAGAATGCCTCTGCTGTACCCCAATCCTAGAGACGGGTGATGTGCATCTCAGGGTGATTTCTGTTCATGCATACACTGACCATGTATTCAGGTCTGAAGTCAGGAAGCCTAGCCATATAAACTGTCACAACACACTCAAACTTACTCTCTTCATTCCAGAGCATTTCGGTCTTTCCACATCAGTATTATCAAACACAGGCCGTCTCAGAAGCGACAGTACTGAACAAATTGCCACAGGAGAGGGAAGAGTTTATGTCCCTGCCAGCAGCTGGGCTGGGAGAAGACAGCCGCGGAACCTATGTGTAGATACATTTCCACAATGGCAGGAATAGCAATTGTGTAATCCAATTTCAACAGGGGGATTTCTCTTTATCTTAATGAGTAGTGAAATGGGTGGACCTCACCCATTTCATCTCAGTTTGGAAATATTCCCAACATTTTGGAAATGTTTATTCCAAAATTCAGCCAATTTTATAAACCTCTTCAGGCTCCAAAATCATTCTGGGAATTATACCAGCAAATTGTTTTTCTTTTCTTTACTTTCTTTTCTTTCTTTCTTTCTTTTCTTTTCTTTTTTTTTTTTTTTCTTCCTAATCCTTCCAGCTTCCAGGACACTCTCTCCCCACCCCCAGATCTCATCCAGACTAGAATACTAAATGGACACTTGTGGGAGAGAAAAGGAATGAGAGCGACTCCCAGGCCTTGAGTCTGTACTCCTATTGAAGCTGAGGGACCGTCCTCCTGTCTCTGCCTCCCCTAATCCTCTCCAGAGCCTCAGGGCTCAGTGCCCTTCCCTGTGCTTTATTCTCAGAACAAGGAGGCTAAGCAAGTGTTTGAAGTGTTTGGAACCTTCAGCTTGCCACAGCTATGAAGTTTGTTTGTTTGTTTGTTTGTTTGGGTTTTTTTGGTGTTGTTTTGTTTTGCTTCTATTTTTAATGTTAGCAGTCTTTTCTAAATCCTGATCATCTTGTTCCCTCTCTAAGTCCAGAGCATCCGCTGTCAAGTGGAAGTCAGTCCGTCATGCCTGACCTGCCTCTTCCTCCTTAGTACATGTTGTTTCTGGGTGCTTGAACTTAATTTGTGTTGTTTGCAAGTCTGATGGCCTCATTGTGTCCAGTGAAAGTGCAGAGCTGTACAGTGAAGCTCAGGCCCACGTGATAGGAAAACAGGGAAGATGTTGCTCAGCCCATGCTGCACAAGGGTGGTTGGTGACTCACAGGAGAGCAACAGCGGCCTGGAAGGCAGGCCTCGCTCTTTCTCACAGCGGGGCCATGTGAGGAGGCACAGGGGGAAGAAACTGTGGGCGTTTCTTCAGACAGAACAGACAAGGTAGACTCTCAGGAGGCATTCACAATGCCACCACGAGTGACAACACCCACCTGCAGGAGTATGACAGTGCCCACCTGAAGGAAACTCCAGCTGAGAACCTCTGGGATGGTTGTTCCCAGCAGTGGAGCTTCTGGTGGCTGGAGAACATTTGCACTCTGCCAGGAACCACACGGTAAAGGCAAGATCTAGTTCATTCTCAGGGCTGCCCTTGGCTATCCCAAGCCTCCCCATGTCCACAGAGCATTTTCTGGGAAAACACATTCAAAGGAACAGGAAGGCTTGAGCAGAAGAGAAGGCTTCCCTCCACAGGCCCGAGCCCCAGGCTCAGGTCTGATGACACTGCATCCTAGAAGCAGCCTTGGCACTTCCCTTCTGGTTCTGAACTTGGGAGAACTAAGAAGAAAAAAAAAAAACTCAAAACACACACAGGCTCCCAAAAAGCCCATGAGTCACCTCTGCTTCAGGAGGGTCTCCTGCCAAGCCTCAGAGTCTGGAATGCTAGTTTGGATGATCTATTTATTTGTTTATCAAGTCGGCCAACAAATATTCTTGGCAGTTGGTTTTCATGCTCTGGAAATAAAGGAAAATAAAGATGAAGCAAGAACTGATCCCAAGTGAGGAGCAAAGAGAGGCTCCAGTAGAAGTATGGATTCAGGGCAATGTGCAGTAAGCCCTGGGGCACTGGGCGGGACCTGGGGAGACCCAGGGAAGGAGGGGGTGGCTGGCTAGAAGAACTGTTAGTTTTCCTTTGGGTTCTGTTTGCTCCCCTTTAACAAATGAGGAATCACAGAAATTAATGTGTCATGGCTTAGCCCCTCCCCTGGGCGTATGCAACTTATTAACTGGCCATATTTACTTCACATGTCTTATTTTTATCATGATGAAACCGACACACAATTCTTCATCATAGCCACTTTAAGTGCATATTTTCTGGATGCCACACATGCTCACATGGTTGCCCAAACCTCTCTATATTTTTTTAATCTTTAAAAAATTATTTTTCAAATTTTTGAAACTCTATTATAATTACATCATCTCCTCTCACATTTTCTCTCTCCAAGCCCTCCCACATACCTCTCCTTGAAACTCCTTTCAAAGTCATGGTATCTTTTTAAATTTATTGTTGTTATATATATGTAACATATATGTGCATATATATGTTACATATACATACACATATGCATATATATATATGCATACACACATACATACACAATATTGTGGTACAAGTGAACATTGTGACTGGGGAAGCAACCTAGAGCACGAGTGAGGTCAAGATGTGCCCAGACCTTGAAAATGTCATCTTGAGACAGGCAGGAGTAAGCCCTCCCTGTTCGGGGCCTGTATGTCCAGGTGCACATAATCCTGCAACACCCCTCCTACACACACATACTTTCACCACTCTTGGGGTCACTACATAGCCTGGTGACCAGGTTTTAGGTTTCCTCATAAGGACATGTCCAGCTAGCACCTGGAATTCCTCCCTGTACAAATGAAGCATTCCCGGCACCTCCATCCTCCCAGCCAGTGAAGTGCACACACCTGTAATCTCCTACCCACTTCCCCAAGGTTTATATATCCCTTATGCCTCCCAATAAAGAGAGCTTTCACTGGAAGAGCTGGGTCACTGAAATGGCCCAGTTGTATAATGGAAAAAGTTGTATCTGAGAAGGCTTTCTACCTCCCTGGCCCGCCCCCCACACTGTTGAATCCATATCCTGCTAACTCACACACTCCAACATCTGTATGCATCACATTGGTGACCCAAGGGGAAGAAGCAGACCCTGGGACCCAGAAGAACAAAACATGTGTGTGTGTGTGTGTGTGTGTGTGTGTGTGTGTGTGTGTGTGTGTGTGTGTGTTCCTAAATATGTAAACACAACTCAGCCTAGATAGTCTTACTTGTAAGTATGCTATCAGGGCTGACCATTTACTATTGGATAATTAAATACTGTGCTCTTCCCTGGGAAAGGCTATTTCTCCTGCTTGCTGAATACCTTGGCTGTGTAGGGTTGGGGCCTTGTGGGAATTCTCCTGTCCACTTCATCATGTCTATTCCTATTGTCCTTTTTCAGCTCATGTTTAGGCCGCCATGTTGAGACGTTACGAGTATAGCTTCTGACATTACCAGGAGACATGATTTCACAGCAAACTTCTTGATCATCTGGCTATTGTTTCATCCTCCTCTTCCCCAGTGTTGTTCTTGCAAAATTCAAAGTATATGTCCATCCTTTTCTCATCCCATGTCCATGGTTTTACAGAGTCTCCATGGATCTTAGTATGCAGAGACCTCATGTCAACAGGCTAGTCAGCCTTTCTTCCTCTGTGCTAGCTCATTATTTGTTACAGCGTGACTTCAGATGCTGCATTAGAATCTTCTTCAAGGCTGAGTGGTATTCCACAGTACGTACATACCACATTGTGTCATCAAACCCTACCTTTGCCATACTTTTCATTACTGTAAAAAAAAAGTCTTGTTACTAACATGGGCAAAATTTGTTTAGATATAAAAGTTTAACTTGAAGCTTCTTTCTGTCTGGGTTCCTAGGAACCACCATCTGGGGATCTCTATTTATCTTCTCAAGTACATCATGAAATGATCAACATATGTGTATTTCTATAATTCTGTAATATTATGATTTTAAAGTTTAACATAAAATCCGATTTTTTTAGTTTTAAAAAAATTTCAACAAGCAATCTACATTTTATAAAAAAAAAGATAAAAAAGAATTAAGTTAAAAAACTGATTTCTGTTCATTCTATCAGTTTTTACTTATGATTTGAATTTTTGCTTCCTTCCAATTACCTTGCTTGTACTGAAGACTTGATAACTTTAAAATGAATTTTTAAAGGCCAGATGTGGTGGTAGATGCCAGGAATCCCAGCATCTGGGAGGCAGAGAATAGAGGATTGTCCCAAGTTCAGGCCCAGCCAGGACTATATAGCAAGGCTTTATCTCAAATAACTTAGAGAAAAGACAAAACAAATAAGTGAGAATTACCAAAGAAAATTTTCAGAACAATTTTCTTTCATGAGAATCCCCAGTGGGGTGAGGTTTTAAAGAGGGAAAGTGACTATGCCTCTGAATGTGGGCAACCAACCCTCCTTTAACTAGCTGTTGGACCAGCTTCTGTGAGAGTTCTGGGTGTTGAATTTCATGGCTGTGTTTTCCACACTCAGGAGTCCCATTTGTGTGTTGGGGTTAGGTGTCCTTGATCTCACTGGTACAACTCCATACATCTGCCATGTTCAAATGTGGCTTCCAGGGCCACCCTGTCTGCAGCTGGATGGCAAAGCCCAGAATCCTGCAGATTAAGGCCAGAATAAAGGGAAAAGAGGAAAAAGGTGGGCCAGCTGTAGTCCATGAAAGATGAACACAGCCGACCATTCTGGTGCCTTGGGGACATATATACAGCCATCTTGAGAAGATCCCCAGGGAACCTGTGTTTTCTTTCACACTCTCATCCTTGCCCAACTTTCCTAACTTCCTTCATCCTTCATTTATTTCATTCTGCTTTTGTTTTTCTTTTCCTTCCTTTTTCTTCTCCTCCTTGGATTGTCTACTGATAACATATAGATTTCATCTGTCTTTGGTCAACACTGTAGGAAATTTCCCAACTACCACTGATGTCCCTTCCTCCCTTTACCCAACTCACAACAGAAAATACCATTGCTGAAGACTACCTGTGCTTTAGTTCTAAAGTGAGAAGCCCACACAGTCATAGTGACAAAAACACAGGGCTGAACCCACCTCAGGGACCAGCCAGAGACTGTGCAAGTTCCCCTTTTCCAGCCTCCCAGGAAGAGCCTTTTGCATCCAAGACATTTGAGTTTGCAGACATTGGCTGGCCTGCTCAGCTGGCCTGGTTGCCAGTGTAAAACGCACGATCACGTGAGCAAAGAGAAAAGTTTTCTGTTTCATGTTTAAAAGTACAAATATTGCATTATTGATTCAGAAAGGAAATGTGCTGAGCGAAAACTCAAAGAACAGCTGAAGCAGACCCCAGGGAGAGCTTATGGGATGGAAGGAGTATAGTTTTTAGAATGAAAACAGATGTTATTCTCTACAAAGCCAGAAAAAAAAAGTTTGCCATTTTGCTCAAAGTAGCAGCAGGCTAGCACCTGGACAAAGGGCTTCATGAAGGAAAAGTCCAGTTGTGTCTGTTCTTGAGAATAAAGAAGAAGAGAAGGAGCAGCTCGAATCTTGCTGAGTAACAGGAGACTTGCGAGGAGGGGAGCTCACAGCACTGGGGAGGAGAAGGCAACGCATGAGGCTCTCATTTCATCTGATGATTGGAAGACAAATGGCAAAGGAAGACTCACTGGAGGGGCAGCTCATTCTTATGCAGAAGTTCTGCAGGCTGAAGCACACATCCTGCCTATTTCTTGCATAAACTCTCCCAGGCTTATGTCAAGTCAAGCAGGCAATTTTCCCCCCTCAAGTTTGAAAGATTCTTTGCCTTCACTCATCTGTCACCACTGTCATCAGTACTTACAGTATTTCACCTGCAAGAGCGCGATGTGCTTACCAAGGTCTTTTATCCTATCCACGTCAAAACCGTTTGATACCCAGTGTAATTTTCAAACAAAAGATTCCCAAGGGAGAGCGTTAAGAGCGGCCTGTTTTTAACCCTGCTTCCAGAAAGAGTTAGGCACAAACATTTCCTCTTAGTTCATTTGCTTCTAAAGCAAAAGCTGGCTTCTGATACGGGCAATTGAGAGCACTTCTGAGGACCTGTGCTGGGCTTACTAAGGATCGGAGCTTGGCCAGGTGGTGTGCAGATTGCTGCATCCTTCAGGCTGTGGTCAGTGATGGATTTCATGTGCGTCTTTGCTGTCTCTTAGAATTTGATTCACACTAGACCAGGCTCTTGACACCCAGGAACCAAGTCAGTTTGCCAAAGTTTCATTCAAGCCCCATAAAACAGGACAGTTTAATTCCAAAATAGGATCTAGGGTCATTGTCTCTGTTTCTGCTTTTGCTGGTGTGGGAGACATGAAGCAGAAAATGTAAGCAAGTGAGAGGAAGCAGGTGTGCTCACTCCTGCTCCTCATCAAATAAACACTTCACAGGGCCTGTCTTCCAGGGACGAGGTAAAGATGCTCGTCCCTATTCCCCTGCTCTGTCCTAGTTTGACTTCAGTCTGTCATACCCACCACAGTAGTGTCTATCTCTGTGGAAAGTAACCTTCCACATTCTGTGAAACAATGGTCTATTCCATGAATATGACCTGAAAACCTGAGCTGAGGCAGGGACTTACAGAGGGAGGCCAATGAGAAGAAACTGTCCTAAGAATTCTGTAAATAGCCAGAGTAGTAGCTCACACCTGTAACCCCAACACAAATGGAGAAGAAGAAGAAGAAGAAGAAGAAGAAGAAGAAGAAGAAGAAGAAGAAGAAGAAGAAGAAGGAGAAGGAGAAGGAGAAGGAGAAGGAGAAGGAGAAGGAGAAGGAGAAGGAGAAGGAGGAGAAGAAGAAGAGAAGAGGAGGAGGACGACAACGAGGAGGAGGAGGAGAAGGAGGAGGAAAGGAGTGGGTTGGGGGAGGAAGAGGAGGAGGAGGAAGACATCTGTAGAGCCTAGCAATTCAGATACACAACCCTACTTTAATATTTCCATATGATGAGGACATGTATGACTGGTACTATTTTTGTTAGTTTGATTATTATATGTTTCTGTCTGTCTGTGGGTATGTACACATCTGTGCATGTGCCCATGGTAGCCAGAAGAGGAGACTGGTACCCTGGAGCTGGAGCTGCCGACATTTTGTAAGCTACTCAGTATGGGTATTGTGAAGTAAACTTAGGCCATCTGCAAGAACAGTGCTTATTCTTAATGACTGAGACATCTCTCCAGCCACTAAGCAACTGTTTATTATTTATTTATTTATTTATTTATGATTTAATTTATTTATTAGTTTTCAAGACAGGGCTTCTCCATGTAGCCCTGGTTGTCCTGAAACTCACTCTGTGAACTATGCTGAGATACACCTGCCTCTTCATCCTGAGTTCTGGAATTCAGTCATGCACCATCACCCCCCACCCCTTGGTACTGGGGAGCTGTTTTAAAGCCTCACTACAAGGATAAAACCATCTGACTTCCAAACAAATCAGGACATTTAAAGAGCTTTCTGCATTACATTTGACCTCTAACCCATGTTGATATTAAATAGGTAAGATCAAGAGTCTGCATTTGTCTGATGGAAAGACCTGGTGTGCAGTAGGGTGATCAGGGAAGGGGCCCCAGAAAGAATGGATGAATAGAGACAAACAGTCTGGCTGGGATAGCCAAGCATTTGCTATGGGTAGGCCCCTGTTGTGTCTTTCTGGGAAGTGTTTCACTGAACCTCAGACAAGGGGAGAATAAAAAGCAGATAGAGCACTTCTATGGATAGGGAACTTAAGAAATGAGGTCCCTGCTGGTTAGTTTTATGTTTCCATGGCACATGCTTCAGTTGAGAAAATGCCCCCATTAGATTGGACTATGGGCATGTCTTTGGGGCATTCATTTTCTTGACTGGTGGTTGATATGGAAGGGCACTGACCACTATGGGTGATGCCACTACTACTCAGGTGGTCCTAAGGTACATAAAACCAACGGGAGCTGAGCAAGACATGGAACACAAGCCATCAAGCATTCCTTCGTGGTTTCTGCTTGGTTCCTGCCTTTAGGCTTCTACCTTGGCTTCCTCTGATGGTGGACAGTAAACTGTAGGCCAAATAGACACTCTCATCCCAAGGGTGCTTTTGGTCATGGTGTTTCATCATGGCCGTAGAAAATCAACCAAGACAGGCTCAAAGGTTCAAACCTAGACTCACCCAGGTCATCAAGGAGAGCCACACTCTAGATATTCCTCCTGCCAATAGATCACACAGGTCATGTGTATATAGTGGACAACGAGACCAACTGATCAATTATTACTTTAAAGACAGGACACTTCAGTGGGAACATTGCATAAGTGGTACCATCATCCCTAGAACAACCTGGTCTCAGCCTCCAGTCTCTTGGGCCTAAAGACTACTGAGAGGCCCTTCTGCTCCTCTGCCTTTGGACTTAATATTCTTTTGTGAGCTAGAATCCCTGAAATCCCCTCAAATGCAGGATCAATACTTGATATTTCAGCTGTCAGGACAGTATACAAAAATTCACTTTACAAGCAAGAAAATGAAATTACTTCAATGTCTTTTCTTTTCTTTTCTATTTAGACCTTGTAAATCCCAAATTGAAATACATGCTTGGCTTTCAGATAGAAGGCTGTTTGACTTAATGACCTTCTGTTGGAAGGGTTTTGCTAATACAGTACTCTATTAGTTGCTAGCTCAGCCTCCTCTTCCTATGCCCTCATCAGAAAAAATCCTGAACACAAGGTAGTGTGTTGGGGTCTTTTCACCTTATCCAAGAGGAAAGATTAACAACGGGCATCAAGGAGGCTGGGAGTCTACAAGTTTCCTAAAAATTAACAAGCTACTCTCCCTTGCCACATGCTATGGGCATAAGGGCCTCTGGCTTTGTGTGTGAGCACAACACACAAAGGCACAGGTTGCAAGCAGCTGGGTGTGGCTGTGCTTGCCATTGGTCAGCCAATATGGGAAGGTGCATTTGACCCAACTCTGCAAATGACCACAAACCCACACAAAGGGGAACGTAAGTTGGCATAGAGACCCAGTGTAATAGGCCTGCTCACAAAGTGCTCAAGGGGACTCCAGGGACCTGCCAGGCCATGCGAGAAGAACAGTACAAGCTGGAAGAGGCTCAGCAAGATTAATCACCACTGCGATGCAGATTTAGCACGTTAGGTGAAAAGATAAATGTGGAAAACGCTGTGTCAGAACCCATGGTGTGGCCCACATGGCAATCCAGGGTCAGTAATTGAACTTTACTCTAATTATCCTGGGGAGAGAATATTAACTTATCGTCAGAGTGAGAGGAGAGTCCATAACTCATCACGGATGGGGCTGCTCATCGCATTGTGTTATTGAAATATGATGGCTCCATTTTTATCCTGTCATAGCGACAACTGATGTGCTTATTTCCTTGCTCTGTGCCTCTAGGGGATGGTGGCATCATGTGCAAGCATCCTTCCTGGTAAAGGAGCAGCACTTTATCATGCCAGTTGCACCTCAGAAAATGTGCTTGCTAACTCAGAAGCAAATTGGGGAGCAAAGCTGTTCCCCCACCTTGACGGCTAGCCCAGGGACTTCAACCAGGCAGTGGGAAGCACTGTGTTATTCTCACATTTGCCCAGAACTTCAGACATTCTCACCTGATAGACTTGATCTGTGGCTTGAGTCTTGACATCCCATAGCCTGAAAAATCTCTGGAATCTGCTATGGCTGCAGGGTAGAATGACCGTGAAGTAGGAAGATTTATTAAAAACTTAACCCATTTTTTAATACTTGGTCTGTGTATCAGAATACACCCTCCCTACTTCCTTTGGAGGATGTCATGCAGTTGTGACTACGGACTGGGCATCAAAAGCCCAGTCTACCTTCACCAGGTACCTTATTGCCTTGATCAGTCATGTTTCATTCCCTTTTCTTCACATTTTTTCTTTGACTCTGAGACGCAGTCTTCAAAGATTATGAACAAAGTCAGGGGCAAATGCCACAGCTGATGTACCGAGAGAACGTATCCTAAAATTCAAAATGTGGAGGTCCCCCGAGAATTTGAAGTGAGGTTGTAGATCATATCTGAGGGGTGGGAGGTAGAAGGGTGCATCCCAGAGAACAGTAACTACAAAAGGCTTACAAGATGCCAGGAGTGAACTTCTGAGCATCACAACAAACTCATTAGTAGCAATGGGCTCCTGTATTCTGACCCAAAAAGAGACATGTGAATAAGAGATCATATTTGACTATGAAATGTGAAGAATTCAAGCAGGACACTGAAAAGGAATGGGGGCGGGGCAGGGAAGATAACCCAGGACGGGACAAGGAGATTAATAGAGATTATAGTTATCAGGGAGATGGTAGTAAAAATTAAAAAAAATAAATCAGACATGGTGGTGTATACCTTTAATCCCTGACCTCAGGAAGGCAGAGACAGGCAGATTGCTGTGAGTTCGAGGCCAGCTAGGTCTACAAAGTGAGTCCTGGACAGCCAAGGCTACATAAAGATACCCAGTCTCGAAATCCCCACCTCCAAAAAATTTTTTCAAAGGCTCCAGACATACTCAATCCATGCCATCCTTTGGGGAAGTCTACACTGCATTTGACAGCTTTCTGGTTTAACTGAAAACAGAAAGTTGGTGCCTGAGGGAAATGAAGTTAATGTGAAATCATCTCCCTCTGGGACTTGAACTCCCTGTGAGTCAGCACCACTCCTAGGGGCAGAGGCGTCATCACTGTAGTGGGCTCAGCAGAGGCAAGGCACTCTGGGAAGCCTCTTCAAGGCTGCTCACTTTAGCTATCATCACAGGATCTTGAAGTTGCTACAAAGCCTCGGAGGTGAGGCAGCACTCTCACTTGATTACTGTCACACAGGAAGGCGTGCATCTTCTGCTTTCTCCCTTCCGTCACAGCTCTGGCTACTAGAGCCGATGGGGTCAGAAGCTGAGGCCCCATCTTAAAGGGCATGTTGGCAAAAGCCTTTGTCTACCAGTGTGTGCCCTGGGAAGCAGATTTATGGGCATCTATGCTATGTTTGTGAAATCTGTGTGGCCCTTAAAAGCGCCAAGCTAGCTTCAGGCTTCAGTAGCGAAGCGGCTGCACTCCTTTCCTATATTCTACTTTGGGGACTCCGTAACTAGTACTGTCTCTCACCTCATACACCTTGGGCAGCCTTAGATGTAGATGGAGGAAAGGCAGGACGCTTTATCTCTATCTGGGCTTTCTGATCAGTTGTTACCTTCTCAGAAGCATGGATACTCAAGTCACGATCCCTGAGATCTGGAGAGGAAAACTAGATGGAGTTCTGGGTCCTAGGGGAGTGAGAGTGTTAAATCACCAGCAGAGTTGCAGAGGGGCATCTGAAGCTGGTGAGGAGGTACACAGCTGTACTCAGCTGCAGGCCATGCTGGCCTCGCTGCAGGGAAACTTCTGCAGCCCAGTGAGAGCAAAAGGGAGATCACCAGATGTCTGCCCCACTGTCCTCGGCTTGCTAAGGTACCTTGGTCAGGTAGCAGTATAATTTCCACCAACTGCCAATCCCAGGCCAACGGTCACGCCTGAGTCTGCAGACTGAAACATCTGCACCGTTTGATAAATATAATGTTAAAAACTTACTTCTTACAGAGATGTCTCCATCAACCAAGAAGACAAAATAGTGCTTTAAAAAGATATTAGTCTCATATTTACGTGAAAGATCACGACAACCCAGCAAAGCTAGGATGCCTGTACAGGCCTATATATTTTAAAGGACCTCATAATTTATGTTCTAGAATTTCTTTCCTACACGGTTGCAGAGTGTAGTCGAAGCTTCTGACATTTATAATGGAGCAGCAGCAGAGATCTGCTGGCTAAATGGTATGCAACATTCCATAAATTACAGCCTGAAATTTGTCTTAGTGTTCCAGTATCCTTGTGACAGGTTTTTCTATGAGAGAGAGAGAAAAGAAAAAAAAGAAAAAATGTGAAGGGAGTTTCAAAAGGCACAATCCATCTTACCCATCCAGCTGGCCTGACTGGAGCATTGCTCGGGGGCACTAGGGATGACTGTAGGATGACACTCACCTGGTGGCTTACTGCACCAAGCTCAGATAGCTCTTATTTGGAGCAATCCTGGTCAAGTATCAGGGGTACCATGCCCATCAATCAAGCAGGAGCCTTCCAGTTTTATTCAAGATGGCATCAGTTAGCTGCCTGCCTTCTGTATCTATTATCTCCTGCCTTGGTGCTTATAAGCCTTCCTCCACCTGGGGGCAGGATCCTGTGACATTGGGGAGTTCCTTCACAGTGGAGTCACCTTAGAACTCGGGTCCTGTGAGAAACAGCAATGTGAGTGTTGTGAAACAGCTATGAAGAAGTGGCAAGTGTAATGTGTTCTCTCAATGTCTTGGGTTCACCTGGCCTCCTGGACCGTGAACCAAAGACGACAAGACTTCCTGGAATTGACACAGCGGAGCATAGAAGAAGAGAGTAGCATGAATTCAGACAGACAAGATGGAGGAAAGTGGAAGCGAATTGAGCTTCTGCTGGAAGCTGACAAAACAGTAAGTACGCACAGTGTGACTGTGAATCAGTGAAACTGTCTTCACAGAAACAGACTCGATGTTGGACTTGTCCTACAGGCCACAGTGCACTCAGTCTGTATAAAAGATATTTTTCAAAAGATTTTGTTCAAGTGTCCCTTTCTGGATGTGCTGTTCATAGCCCTTCCTTGCTGACATGTGCTTCAAACCATGGTTAGGGGCGAACACCCTTTCCCCATCTCTCCTTGTGCTTCTTGAGGCTCCCCACCTCTCCTGCTCTGACATCCACTTTCTCAATCCCTTCTCTATTGCCCTAAAAATACTCCACCCCTGTCTCACAGGCTTGGCACTGAAAGGTGAAACAACCCAGGTCCTTTAAACATTTAAACAGCTCAAAAACAAGAGGATAAACTAGGAATAAAGCATCTTCCAAGAATGTTTGTACCTGTTAGCCATGGGACACACTCCATGCAAAGCTTGCTTGAGATACTGTGGTCTGGGCAAAGAGCATGGAGGTGTGGTCTTTTATTCAATTTATTCCACACCTAGTAAGAGCAATGCAGTATGAAGCTAAATTGTAAAGGGAAATGCCAGTGTCAATAGACTTGTGGAAGAAATGCTAGCAGGATCTTGAGGAACAGAAGGGACATTTGTTGGGACTCTTGGCTGGAAGTATGTGATTGATTCAGACCTAGGAAGGAGGGGTTCAGATAAGCAAACAGCTTGGAGGTTGATTATTCCACAGGTCAAGCCCAGGCTAAAGGTGTGAGGCACTTATAACATCAAAAAAGAGGGCGATGGAATGAGGGGTCTGTCCCCTACAGGTGACCATGTGGGACTGGAAGGTGGACCTGGAGTTCTAGTCTCTGGCTCACATTCATCTTTAGAGAAGGCCTGTCCTGAAAGTCCTCCCACACCACTGCCAGACTGCCTACACTGCAGACACAGCCAACCCTCAGCCATGTAAGCTCATGGCAAGAACAATGTTGACCAGTAAGCCCCACGGGTGCACAGGGTTAGTGGGATATACAGAGTTTGATATTGAATGGGAAGAAATAATATTTGGAGATTTTGAAGGACCTCACTGTTGAAGGAATATGGAAAGGGTGTTGTAAAAACAAAGACCTGAGATTAGTTTATGTTACTAGTTGAAGACACTTAGTTGGGGGAATGTTCAATTTTTTTTAATTTACTAAAACTCAGATTCTATATGGATAGGATTGTTTGAAAGCAACCAAGTAATAAAAGGTAACAAACTCTGTGAGGTACTGACAGTCCTAACTCTACATTGCAGTGGATATGTAGGACAAAAGACCTGGTGAGGGTTGGAAAACCCAGAGAAAACATGGAGGCTGGAATTGAGCATCATTAAATTGGATTTGAGAGCTGCTACGGAACATGATGGGACCAAATGGACGGAGAGGGTAAGCAGAGGGTGTGGGCTCAGAAAAGAGCATCATTGCACGTAGTCCTGCATGCTGCATGTTGATGGAGAATTGAGTGTTCAACAGGTGGGGTCTTGGCAGAGAAGGCACACAGGACAGTGCTGCGTGGTAAGAGAGCAATGAATCTCTAAGCGTCACAAGTCACCCTCTCTCCATGAACTCTCCCAGTATCTGTCTTATTTTGGGGATCACCGTGGGCCTTGGACGTGTGGACCAATGGGTCTATTCACCCTCAGGAGGGAAGATGTTCAACTTATAAATAAACAAGTACAAAATGAAATACAACGTAGACCTTACATGTAATACAGGAAAAAATAAACAGGTACAAGAAGAGAAGTTTGTCCTTGCCTCATACTCAGCATCCTGGGGACACATGGACCAATGAAAGTCATAGAATAAAAAAATGATGGATCCAGTGAAGATGAGCACTTTCTTTTTTTTCCCACCTTTTTTTGAGTGAAGGTAATGCAATAGCCTAGAACTTCTGGGCTCAGACCTCACCACCATGCCTGGGCTGGCATGCTACTTTCAGTTAACTCACCCCCTGTTACTCAGCAATTTTCTTCAGCAACTGAATCTGAGTATAAAAGGGGCAGAATTTACCCAGAATGCAAGTGGATATTACCCGGAGCAGGTGAAGCAGGTGCTACAGCTAAGGAGTCAGCAACACCCTTCTTTACAGTGTTCAGGTTCCTCCTGGAGAACTTAGACCTGCATCCTTCACAGAAAAGCACCATGCACAGCCCTTGGGAGGGCGGAGTTCCAGCCATGAGGACTCTGTATAAGCAGTTTAATGAAGAAATATAGAAGCACACACTTCTGTCTTATCAATCTGTGTGGAAGCTTGGGTGGCACAGCATATGAATGCATTGTTATAATTTTTTAAAATTATTTTATTATTATGTATACAGTGCTCTGCCTGCATATACATCTGCAGGCCAGAGGGAGCATCAGATCACATTATAGGTGATTGTGAGTCACCATGTGGTTGCTGGGAATTGAAAGCAGGACCTCTGGAAGAGCAGTCAGTGCTCTTAAGCTCTGAGCCATCTCTCCAGCCCTTGTTGCAGGTTTTTAATCTGAGCATGCTCCACTCCAGGGTTTGGGTCTGTAAAAGTCTTCAAATGTCACCAGATGTTCTCAGTGGGTACCACTCATTCCATCGAGTACCATCCATGCCAGGCACTTGCTATGACTGTCCGGGAAAGTCATAGCTACAAGAATGCTATCCAGTCTTCCAAATTCATCCCTAGAAAAGTGTGTAGAATGTCTTGAGACTGAACAAAAATTTTTTCTCAAGGAAATATAGCTACTACATTGGGTAGGTTAGAATTTCCTCCATGTGCTCCTGAAGAATTTATTTCCGAAGCTCTCCCAAGCACACCCCATCTTTGCAAAAGTCTCATGTGTTTCAAATTCCCCAGCATAGCCAGGGACTATTTAGTCTCCCTCATGCTCTCATTCACTACAGGCAGATCCTGTGGCCAGTTCAGGGTGTGTGTGTGTGTGTGTGTGTGTGTGTGTGTGTGTGTGTGTGTGTGTGTGAGAGAGAGAGAGAGAGAGAGAGAGAGAGAGAGAGAGAGAGAGAGAGAGAGAGAGAGAGAGAGAGAGAGAGAGAGCCAGGAAGGAAGGCACAGTATGTAAAACCCCAGTATACTGGGCAGAAGTCATGCTCTATGGTCGTGTAATAAGACTTCAGTCTCAGTACGAAATGTCAACTGTCAAACTGAGACCCAGAATAGGCCGTATCCTGAGTTCTCACTCATATCAGTCCAAATGGGCTTTTTATCCTCACAGAGTGGCCTGTGGAACATACCCAGCAGCTCTCAGCCTCTTCCCGGGAGAGAAACCTTTGGATACTGGTTCTGCCTTCCCTGGGTGTGTCTGTTAAGGACCCCTGATGGAAACAGGTCTCTCTTCACCTTGTACCTCTGGGAGTGCATATGCTTCCTAGCAGAATCGCCCAATAGATACTCCCCCATGCTCTCAGAAATGGCTGAGCATCCTAGAATGACCTACTATTAATATTGATTAAAGTAAAAGGTCTGTCTTTGGAAGACCCTACAGAACCATCAAAGTAAAATTTCACCCCAATCAAGCTACAACTAAAACAACATTTGTCTTTATAAGAACATCAAACTTTGAATGCTTCTCTCTGCAATTAGGAAATGATTATAATATTCTGAGAATATTTTATAACTCATTTACTCTAAATATTAATTAGTGTGTGTAGCTTCTGATTTCTCAGCAATGGCATTTATTTCTTGTAACATCGCACAATGCAGATGGGTTATTACAGGCTTTTACAATGGTTGTTTTTCAGAGATGCCAGCCATTTCCCACATCTCCACAAAAATGACAAAGAAAGCAACAGAGCTCAGGAAACCCGCCACACACCTTGTGGCTAACAGGAGGTTGGGAGGGTGTGGGTGGAGGCCATTCAGAGGAGATTGGACGCGTCATCCATCACATCGCTGTCACCTAATTAGCCTCACCTCCTTATGTTACGAAATGTATTAATAAGGATTTGAAGGGAAATGGCTTGCTGTAAATGTTACCACTTGGATGTATTGCTGACCTGACCCCCATGTCAGCCATCACTGGCCACAACATCTCCTGCAGGAGTCACGCACAGGGGCCCCTCTCTCTCCTCCATCCTTGCTGTTTGTTATGATCTCAGTCATTACATATGCATAACAGATGCCAGCCAAGTTCAGTCAATTGAGAAGCATTTCTTTTTTTCCCCTCACAGGAGCCGAATCAGTTTCATCTCTTTGGGGAAAAGCGGTTCCATTTACTTCACCGACTGGAATGTATAAAAGCCTAATGTCAAGAAATCCATTTGCTCTTTAATAAAAGTTATCATAACGTCTGGGACTCTTGATTTATGGAGAGGCCGCTGTCACCTCGACAGCCTGCCTCTTTCTCTTGCCACTGGAAACCCAAGACAGGTCATGACATTTACACTAGGTCAGAATAATAAAGTCACTCAGATCACATTCCCTGACAACAGCTCATTTGTCTCATTTAAATAATGAGTGTGATTGGTGGAAATCGCAGGCTGTAACCTTAACACACACAGGAAATGACAAACACAACAGGATGAATAGCTAGGCAGGCACTGGTAGGTACAGTGGCCTACAGCTACAAACGGTTGTTCTTATATTTACTTATTTAACCTTCCCAGAGCATATTTGATAGAAGACCAGAAGGGCAGGAGACAGGAAAATGGAAATGTTTGCCTAAGCGTGTTCTGATAAGGGACCTGCTTCTGGGTGGCAACTTCGGGGGTGGCAAGGCAGTGCCTTTCTGACAAGGTGTTGTTCTACATGGCTTACCAAAGGTGGGCTCTAATTGATGTGCAGAGGAAGGACACCCGTTTGGATGCTGTATTCATTTTGCAATAGGCCAAAGCACATGGTGGAGGAGACAGCCTTCCAAGGTCCACGCCCCCCAGCAGGATGGAGGGCTCCTTCTGAACCACACAGAGCTGGCATGGGCGTCTGCGTTCCTTGTGACCTTTACAAGCAGAGCCAAACCCCAGCCAACAGTTTCTAAAGCAGCTTAAAGAATGTTAGCACATGTGGAAGGTATAGGGGGCATGTTTCCAGGGGAACAGGACACCTCAGAATTAATGGAGATGGACTACATGCATTGCAATCCCCTCCTGCTGCCCTGGAAGGATCTTAAACCTCTCTTCACACCACTTTTTAAAAAAGAGACTACTGTCACACCGAGCAGTCTCTTGAAGAGGCCACTGTCTTGTCACAAAGGTGGTCCCAGACATGCTCAGCGCAGCCCCGATTGTAATCTTCTGAGTTCACGAGTGCTTCTCTTTGTCATCCATCACCTCTGCTTGGTGACAGTCCTGCTACCTTATGCTTGCACTAGATGTTTTTCTGCTTTGTGAACTCTCACTGTCTCTCAGGACAGGGAATTGGCTGCCAGATGAGCCCAACCCTCCTCCTTCTCTTCCTCCTCCTCCTCCTCTTCCTCCTCCTCCTCCTCCTCTTCTTCCTCTTCCTCCTCCTCCTCTTCCTCCTTTTCCTTCTCCTCCTTCTCTTCTTCTTCTTCTTCCTCCTCCTCCTCCTCCTCCATCTCCACTCCAGGATGGAGCTAGTGAGGCAGGTGGGGCAGGATAATGTGGGTTATTCAAAGAACAGCCAAGTTGTGTTTGCAGTCCCCTCCTCCCTCAAGCTTTTTCCTGCTCACTGTATTGCAGAGATCTCCAGCTTCAGCAGCAGGACTCCATTTGATAGTGCTCATGTTTCTTGGTGCCACTTGCTAGGACTATGAAAATTTCAGCCCTGGCAACAGTGGTATGGACTGCCTCTCTTTTCCTCAGCACAGGAACTCATGTCTGTGACAGCCTCACTTACCAACAATGCAAGTCATATTGCTCTTCTTTGTAGAGTGTGATGCACCAAAGCATTGAGAGACTTTGAGGAATCAGAGAAAGGCTAGTGATGGAAGGTGTTCTACAACTGAAGCCTCGTGTGACTTTTGTGTCCTCATCTTCTCTCCTCTGTTTTCCCGGATCCTAGACAGACTTCTGACTCTTATTACCATGGAAATATCCTATCTCAACTTTTCTTTCCGTTGACTCTTTCCTCCTGAAAAACAAAAACCAAAACCAAACAAAATATTTCATCCATTCTGCAACTCAAAAACTCTATCTCCATCTTGGATATCTTCCCATGGCCCATTGCCATGCCAAATATTCATTCCTTACTGTGAACAGAAGCTTTTCCCTTGGATATCCCACACTGTGCCTTTGTCTTCCTTGTTTCTAGGGTGCTTAACAAATGCTTGGCCACACAGTCACCACACACAAAGGCTGCTTACTGTGGCTGTGTTCCTCTTCTTGATTAATGGAATGGCATGCCGTCTCTGCTAGCATCCAGGATGGGTAGGCTCTGTGCCTCGATTGTGATGGACTCATTCCGTGGCCTGAAGAATATTCTGGCTTCTGTAGATTTCTTGCGTGCTTTAGCCATCAAGCACCACTTGGCCCAAGGCTCAGCAGAGACATCCATCAAGTTCAGAGTTCACCCTCTCTTCAAAACACCACTCACCTCATCACCTACAGCCTGGTGATTGCATTACATGTACAGCATCCTACCAAATTTTCTGTATGTGGGTCTTTAGCCTGTACTAAAATAGAGGGAAAGAAAGAAGGTGAGGCTGGGAGGGTAGAGTCAGAAGGGAGAAGGGATAACAATGGCCAGGGAATATTTCCAGGTTTAGACACTTTACACAGCTTAAAGACTCAACCTTGTCCTTTCATATCTACTTGTCTACTGTTCGAGTCTCGATTTCTCCAGCCTCTCAAAACACACCTGCTCTCCTACTCCATAACTGCTTTGTTCGGTAGGCAATGCATTATTGGTCTGGGCTCCCAGCCTGTGCCCAGCCATGCCCTTCATCTGTTCAGTATGAGCTGAGTCATGCCCCTTAGCTGGTTCACAGTGAGGATGATCTTTACTCTCAGCATCATTGTTGGCCTGCATAAGCTCAGCAAGGAATAAATAATTTACTTCTTTTTTTTCATAAGATGAAGCAAACTGGGGACCAAGAGTATATAGGAATGAATAAGACCCTTTTGGGAATTAGTGTCTAGATGGAATTTGAGGATCTCTTGGACCTGTCCACAAAAGATGACCTTTAAAACATGACTGATGGCATGAGGCTTTGCTCCTCCTGGGGAAAGTATGGACAGCTGATGTTTTCTGGAGGGGATGGTATTTACTTCAGTGGTGCAGTCTTTGGTAAGTTACCTATGCCGTACTAAATGACCCCAAACACGTGTTCATACATGCAGTCCTAAATAATCACACTAGATAGCAGATAAAGAAGTATGAGACCGGAAAGGGGCCTTGATGAGAAGAGAGAGTAATGGGAGGGAAAACGACCAAAGTTCATTCATTATACATGTCTATTAGGTCAAAACACGACTGTCAAGAAAGAGAAGTTAAAACAGATGGCCACTCGCATGGGTCTTAGACATGTCAGGCCTGCTCTGAGTGGTGAGAAAATACTTGGTGGTCGAGCTGAACAATTCACAGCAAGGTCCTTTCCACCCCTCCCACAGCCTGCAGTATGGACTGAGCCAAGAAGCTGCCCCGCAGGCCAGCCACTGGGTCAGGGTGTCCCTTCCTGTAGCTGGTTCTCTGGTCTGCCCGGACTTATCCCCAAGGTGCTCTTAGCTGATAAGCCTCCACGGGGGAGGAGCCTGCCTCCTGAGTGACTTCTGACTGTGTCACTGTAGATCACTTAGGTGACATTGAATGGTTGTAATGTCTCTGAGACCAAAGGGAGTCATTCTCCCTGCTGCCAATCCCTCTGTTTTGAATGCTGTAAAATGCATAAATTGAGGTGGTTCTGTCCCAAACCAGGAAGCACTAAAACAGAAAAGAGCTGTTCACTCCGTGTTTTACTAACGTGTGGATGTCCTAAGATCGCCGTCATATCTGTCTCCTCACAAAACACATGGAGGTTACATCATCTCCCACAGTAGATAACACAGAAAAAGGGATCCAAACATAAATAAGGCCACCGGGTATGTCTGGTGTGGGAAGCAGCTGGGTTGGCAGATCTCTGCTGACTCATCTGATATTAAAATGTTGTGGGCTTCTCAGTGGTATACAGATCTCCAGGGAGCTTTAGGCAGAGCAACAAGCAGCCCATTGGAGGAGCCTGGTAGGCTGCGAGAGGCTCAGTACCGCTCACTTGCCTGACACAGCAGAGAAGGCAGTGAGAAAAGACAAGGACCATAAGTGACATGGAGAATATTCTAGATCAACAGCAGCTTTAGGACAGGAACACAAGAACCCTGAGGGCAGGCCGTCCTCAGTAATTCACCGAGTTCCAGTCATGTCTTATTGGTCGCCTTAAAATTCAGATACTCATAAAGTAACAACGAAACCCAAGAGTCACAAAGGCATACTGGGGCCGATCTGTGCTTCATTCCTTTGCCACTTTGTTCTAACTGTTGAAGTTCCTGCAGTGCCTGTGACACCTTCATCCCATCACCAATGCTCATCCCCCTCCCCCCACCCCACTCTCATAATTCAACATGGGAAGCAAATGACTGAGATGAGGAACATCAGCTCTCACGTGTAGTGAGGAGACATCTGACAAAACCCTAAGTGGTGTGGGATGAGGAGCGGCGTAGCTGCCCCTCAGGCTTTGCAATGCCCAGAAGCCTTTGCACTGTCCGTCAGTTGGTGCTGAATATCCTGGACCTTACTAATGGTGAACAGCCGCACTGTAAGGGTGATACACGGCAGTATTTTCAAGTGTAAATATCTCTGGCATTTCACCCATGCGCGGGTCTTCTTTTTCCATCTTACAGCATGAAACATGCCAATATCTGCTATTATAATGGAGTCTACCAACTAGTTCTGCTGACCGCTGTGACGGGGCAGAATAAATAACTAAGGCTTGTAAATGTTATGATTGAAAACGAGATGGCACGCAACAGATATGGATATGGAGAAGTTTATTGTAGAAGTATGGGAGAGAAGGAAATGGGGAAGGGGCTCCCCAGGAGGACAGAGAAAGAGACAGACAAAGTGTATGTGTGTGTGTGTGTGTGTGTGTGTGAGTTGGGCCGGGGGAGGGGAAGGTGCGTTTCCTTTTACATCCTGGGCCCTGGTGGTGGAGGCAGGTTTGTACAGCTGCTTATATGCTGGCAGTAAGGAGGTGGGTTTCACTGTAACCTGGACACCCAGCACATGAGAATATGTCAAAGGCATGTGGAGAGCTGTCTGCCAGGGCCCTGGCTGAGGTCCCCGCCCAGATCTGCTGTGATGATACACTATACTGTTAGTCACTATGAGGCTTTTCATTTTGAAAATAGAGCCAGCACACTACATTCTGGCTGTTATAACTCTCTGCATGGCTTTGCAGCATATAAATGGTGGGGTTTATGCAAAGATGATCACCAAAAAATGGCTCCCCACTGTTGGAAGTTTGTCTGATAGACTTTGATGCTAATTACTGCTGGCTGTCTCTATACCCCAAGGTTGCTGTATAACCTCACCTAAAGAACTTTCTGTTTGACCAATAAAGGGCTATGACATCTGGGCAGGGCACATGGGATATGTGTGGCTAAGGTTCCAGGGCTTCTTGGGAAGGAGGGAGATGGGGGGGGGGGGGAAGAAAGGAAGGAGAAGGGGTGAGCCATGGCTTAGGTGGAGGAGAAGCACATGGCCAGCGTGGATGGAGATTTGGCCCAGATGAAGAGGATTGGCAAGTATTTGAGACTATGGATGGGAGGCAAAAATTATTAGAAGCAGATAGCAATAAGAGATGTAGTGTAGGGGATTAATATCTGCCTTGCCCCAGGTTAACTAAGATATTTTAAAATATGACAGGTGTCTGTGTCTTGATTGATTGCTAGTGGGTTAAAAATACTGATATAATAATAATAATAATAATAGAGCTAACAATAATTGACAAATTAACCACAACACCCAACCCTCTCAGGCACTGTGCCTTCAAGAAATTGGCGTGCCTACAAACTTGTTTTACACATGCAGAGAAATCCAAGTTTATATCTATTAAACAAAACAGTTTAAATTTCACTATGAGGTAAACAGTATTTTGGGCTTGAGAGAAATGTCGGTATGTGTTCTTACGACAATCACTTTATTTAATTTCAGGAGTGAATTCTTCCTCTGAAAAGTATTCAACTTCCATAGTTAGCATCTAACATGATCACTTCATCAAAATATAGAAAAGGATGGATAATGCTCATTGTGATAGCTACAGGATCAGTTTACCACAGTGTTCTTAGACCATGCTGCATCCACAGGAACCCAAGAAGAATGTGGTGTACGTCTTTTGCATAAATGCATTCAGAGTGTTTCCCTGTGTGGGCTGAGAAGTCTCAATAATAACATGTATGTCATGCAAGCTTGAAGAACTGAGTTCAATACCTAGTATCTATTTTAAAAAATCCAACTAGGCTTGGTTGCACATCCCAGCACTAGGGAGGCAAAGCCAAGTGGGTCTCTAGGGCTCCCCAACCAGCCAATTTAGCCTCATTGATAATCTCTAGCGACAGACCCTGCCTCAAAAAAATGGAATTTATCTGAGGAGTCAATTGTAGGCAGATAACAGATTCTCTCTCTCACACACACACACACACACACACAAACATGCACAAGCACCCACATACCAACACATTCATGTGCACATACAGAGAGAAAGGGGGAAGGGTGGAGGGACATAGAGAGAGACAGAGAGAGATACAGAGACAGAGACAGAAGAAAAAGAGAGACAGAGAGACAGAGAGAGAGACACACAGAGAGAGAGAGAATGTGAGGTCATCTATATAAATAAGTATCATTTCACTGTGCTTGTACAAACTTGTGTGTCTTAGCAGGCTTGTTGTGTCTCTGGACAAAGTTGGCTACAGAATTCCTACCTCAAGAGATGTTGGAATGGGGGCTAGCAGCACCTGAACTTCACAGTGCCTGATGTTAGCCCTGACAGGAGAATTTTTATAACCAAGCCTCAGCAAGAGTACAAGCTGAGGTGTGGGATAAGTTGCCACCAGGCTCCTCATGTCCTGAGGCAGGCAAAGCTCATGCTCAGCATTGCATTAGCCTCCTCCGTCTCTGCCTCTCCTTTCACATCAGTCCTTTTGCAATATTTCACTGCAAACAGAGCTCTTGTAGCAGAAGGGAACAGAGATTAAAAGTGAACCCGTTTTCACTGCTCCTGTCTGATTTATTTGCATTTTTATGTAATTGGTCCTGACGAGCCCACTTCTGTGAAGAGAGCTAAATGTGGCTTAAAGATGAGGAGAATAGCTTGAGACACCAGGCTGGAGTGATACCGCCAGGGTAGCTTTATTGAAAACGCTTATCAGAAAGAGTGTCAAAGACACTCAGCACTCATGTCCTGGTGGATCAGTGCAGCTCCGGTCAGACAACTCTGGGTGCACATTTTCGGGAGGAGCTTTAACGAGCAGAAGCTGAGATCTTGGTGCATTAATACTTAAATGGTTGGAACATGTTTATATGTGAATTCCACCCCCCCCCCAAAGAAAAACAACTCTCTCCTATGCTGTAAAGTGCACTTTCCTATAGAGAGATTTAAAGGCTATGAAGAAAGAGTGTCTTAGTTGTCAGATGCAGCCAATGCCTGCTGGCTTGGTCACACACACCACCCATGTGAAGTTGCCTGAGGTCGGTTCTCTGGAAGTGAAGGCACTTAAACCATGCACTCAAAACAAATGCCACAGCAGAAAAGAAACAGTTCCTTCATTTTGCATAAAGCTTTGAAACTGCAGGCTGGGCATGGGGCTGGTTATTACTGTGACTCTTAAGACCTCGCAACACCTTTCCCTGGAGTGAGCAATTAGGCTAAAATTCTTAGCATATCACTTTAAAAAAACAAGTGTACAAATATGGCTGGGTGAGAGGAATATAAATAAATGTCACCCAGGCACATGATTCGGCTGCACGTTTGTGTGAGCATAGTGAGTGCCTGAGGTGCTTAGGTTGGCAGACTTGTGCACACATAAACGTACCTGTTTGGGATGGCTGGAACACATCTCAAGAACACTGGGTGCATTTCTTTGAGCTCAGTGCTGAGCTAAAGCTAAGACGGCAATGTAGCATCAAGACATCAAGGTGACTTCTGTGTGTTGTAACATCTTGTCAGTCCCATTCTATATTCCAGACCACAGAGGTGAACTGGCCCTGATGTATCAGTTCCCTGCTCTTCTGGATGCTCTCAGCTATCCACAAATCCAGGCTAGAGAATCAAAGGAAGGTCTACTTGGCCCAGTTAGAATTTCTCCCATCCAGAAATTCTTCAGATGTTAAAGTGTGTGAAACTGATTTAGGCCTCTTTATTTTTAGAATTTGTGTGTGTGTGTGTGTGTGTGTGTGTGTGTGTGTGTGTGTGTGTGTGTGTGTTTCAGGGGTTAAGGAATAGACCATGAATTTTTAAAGGAGTTGTTTGTCGACATGAGAGGCATTAGAAAGGAGCTGGAAAGAAGTGGAAATGTAAATTAAGCACTCGGGTATGCTCAAGTGCGGAGGCCCTGAGAGTCATGCGCACAACAAAACAAAACTAAGCAGGTTGTAATGATACGTATTTGTGCAGATACACATAATGACATACATGCACCTATGCATGCATGTATGTAAGAATAATAATCAAAGACAAAGAGGCTGTTAATGAGCTTTAGGAGCCATGGAGTGGGCTTCAAGGAAGGGCAACTGTCTGGGGCTGGAGGGAGGAAAGTGAGGAAGGAAAACCATGCAATTCTCTTTCAGTTATCAGCGTTAAAGCTGAATGAACCTTAATAAATTGGGCACTCAGTTTAGAGGATGACAATTTCGGAAGCAAAGGCATTTTGTTTTTGACTGTGCTCCTTTTTTTGATATTACTTATATTTTTATTCTGAGATTACATTACATTATTCATTTCTTCTCTCTAAACCTTCCCGTTATTCCTTCTTGCTCTTTTTCAAATTCATGGCATCATTTTCATGAGTTATAATTTCATGTTCCCAAACACAACCTTTGCAGTCTATATACTGTTACTTGTATTTATGTTTTCAGGACTATTTGGTATTGGATAACCAATTGGTGTGTTCTTCAAAACTGAAGGCTTGACAACTGAAAATATTGGTCATATGGAAAAGTTCAATTAGTTATATGGGGCAAAGTAATGTCATTCCCATTCACATAATGACTAACCTGTGGCTGTCCCACGCTTGGTGCAGAGCAGCCCAGTTAAAGCAACCCTGAGGAGACAACAGAGTGCACACAACAGAGTCTGTCTGATGTTTCTTCATCTCTGGTTTTAGATGTATTTGCTGAGTTTTATTAGAGCACAAGTTAAAAATAATATTAAAAATATAGTCTATCTACCCAACCTTGTTTTATTCATGATGTGTGGGGCTTTGGTGTATAGTAAGCCCTGCTCAAACTTTCTCATAATGAGCAGTGCGAGGCAATAGAGGAGTCCTCATTATCGATGGCCTCATTGTAGAACAGAAAGCTCAGTTGATCAGAGTGCTGAGTCATGATGGGGTCTGAAGGCCACCAGTGCTAGCAGGAGATGTGACTGTCCTTCCTGGTCCAGCAAAGGTTGAGCATTGAAATGATGAATCCTGCACACACCTCATCAGAAGACTCGCAGAGGAAGCCAACTTTCAAAGGTACAGTCACAGACAGCAGTTGCCCTTCATACTGCTGTACCCAAAATGCAAGAGCCAGCTCAGCTGTGGTTGAGCCAAGCCACCTGCTGCCATGCGCAATTTGAAGAGTGGGGAAGGTAACCAGTATGGAGAAGTTTGACCCCATGTTGAGCTCAGCGGCTGAACAACAGTGAGAGCCTCCCTAAATACCCAAGGTGTGTCTCCTCTGGAAACTGGAGCCACCATCATAGCTCTGCTCCAAAGGCATGGATAGTCGCAGTTAGAGTGTGCTTTTCCACTCTAACAGTCACCTTCATTCCTCCTTAGCAGTGGAAATGGTTGTTTCTTTAGATAGCCCTTAAGGCTTTTGTCCTGAAGGCTTGTCAGGGCTCATTACTTGAATTAGTACCATATGGCCATCTAGGTCCTGTGATCAGCCAGAATGAGCCTTCTTTCTCCACAGTTTTGCAGCAATTGACTTTCTGGCTGGGCTGCAGAGAGAGAGAGAGAGGCAGGATGTAAAAAACATGTCTGACTTCATAAACACATATATTATTATTTCATGTTTGGCAATAATTCTGAGTGCAGGTCAGGTCCACAAGGTCACCATCCTTGTAAATTTCAAGAACACTCAGAAACGTGTGCTCAAACCCCATTATCAGAGCACAACATGATGCTCATCTGTTGGTCTTAAGCGGCTTTGATGCAGAGAAGAGTGGTATCATGAAGGAAGCCAGGCTGCCTTTATTCTAAGATGGCGTAGCACAGAGCCAGGACACAGAGAGTGCTCCAAAGAGGAAGCAATTATAATTTATGACCATTTGGGGACCAGACCCAGTGAGTGGAAGCTGCAGATACCTTCTTTCTGATGTGCCTGAGTCCTTCACTGTCTTTGAAGCTGGGCTTCCTATGGAAGGTGGTTCACTTGGCCTCATACAGCGTTAAGCACTCACACTCACTACTAGGCTGTTAGTCTCTAGTTTGGTTATAATTTTATTTGGCTTCCCAGGGAAGTCCCATGAGAAGTGATCTCGCATGCCAGTCATTCAGATAAAGAACAGGGTTGCCCAGACGCTGAAAATGGTTGCAGATGCAGCCTTTCTTACTTCTCGCCAGTATGTAGGCAACTACGAGAGCCATGAGGGGAGAAGGGTGGGGAGCCCACTGGTTCCCTGGAGAAATCAATGTATACAGTGCTCTGAACTTCAAGGGTCAGACAGGAGTCTGGGAAGTTATGACGCCATTTCTGAGTCTGTTTCTTCCAAGTCACGCTCTTAGATGTCCAAGCCCACTTGTGGGTTTGGTAGACAATTCATGTGGGTTAATTCTTTACTTGAACATAGGGTTGCATCTTTAGACTGAAGGAAACAAGTAGTGTCTCCGAGAAAAGGAAATCCATCTATTAACCAGGAGATAGAACTGCTCCCCTTGAGTGTCAGTGTGGCCTTTTATGTGACCTGCATTTAGACACAGAAAATTCACAGAAAGCCTTGGGAGCATCCTATTGTCTCTGTAGATGCTATTCTAATCCCTTGCAAAACTTGACACTCTAGATTCATATCTCACTTGACATTTGAAGTAGTACCCATGAGAACGCCACATTTATTTCTGGTAGGAAGAACTAAGGTATGTGAATGTGTCATGCTGCGGATGACCTAAGACATGGCACTTCAGCATGAGCCGTGAGCAGATAGGTGGATCTTAGGAAGGGAATAGAAGGAGAATGAAAGTCAATGCATTTTGCATATTGAGATGATGCCTGAGGAAATGAGCCATCTTTATGGTGAATATGAGGGAACCGCTGTCATGCAGAACACAAATCCAGCTGTGTGGCCAGAGTGCTAAGTTAGAGAAACCTGTTCTCAAAAGCCCAGGCTCTGATGACTATGACCTGCTGGCCAGGATGCGCTCTCTTGCAGTTATCGATTTACTTCTAGGTAACATAGCTCACTTTATAGCCACTTGGAAGCACTCAGGAGCATGTTTCTGTTTCTAGCACGAGTGAGTCAAGTGTGGACAATACTGCAATCAGCCCTCCACAGCCAGGCCTGTGTGTACCTTCTGCTATGCCAGCATGGTTACTCATGAGAGAAGTGATTTTGACAAGTCCAAGATGCTTGAACCTGTCTGGCCTCCTCCCCCATTCTGAGGCATCAGGCATGAGAAAGTGGAGGCAGACTCTCACGTAACCTCAGTAACGTACAGCAGTTCCCCTCTTGAGCCATAAATCGCAGGGAGAACCTGGGGAAGGATGCGCCTAGCTGACTTCCTCATCAAGGCTCTCCCTACCCGCCTCTCCTCGCTTATCTCCAGGTAGTCCTATGATTAACACACTTCTTTCTGACACCGAGCCCGTAGCAACATTGTTTTAGAAGGAGTTCGACTCCCAAACACTTGACCTCTGTGTGCTCATCAGTTAGATTCACTGCACAGACGCATCCTAATTCAGTCTCTCATGACTCAGGTGACCTTCCAGGAAACACATATACCAACTGAGAGAAAGATAGAGGGTTGATGACATAGGACGTGAGGGTCCTAAAATATCTGCTACTGAACTCCACTCCATAAAAACAAGAGCCTGGAAGAACGAACTCCCCACTTAAAAATAAAATGCAAGGGCCCTAAAACATTGGCTATGTTTAAGAGTGCTCCATCACTAGCTCTACTTTTTGAATAATTGCTGAGGAGCCCAAACATGCTGGGTGACATGGGATAGAAACAAACCGACTCTAGATATATGTGGAGGAGTCAGCAACACCCAGTGCTGACTGGTGTGTATGCGGGGTGGGTGTTGCTTGTTTGCTTGCTTTTTGTTTGCTTTTAAAAAACTATATAAAAGCTATCGTTAAATACATACATATATCTACATATTTAATTTTAATACATCAGTATCAAAACAAGGTACCTGGATTTAGTTTTCTGTGTTTTGTTTTTTCTTTCTTAAAATGTATTTAATTAATTTATTCATATTACATTTAAATTGTTATCCCATCCCTTGTATCCTCCTATTCCTCCCTGCCTCCTGCTTTCACCCTATTCTCCTCCCCTATGTCTGTGACAGAGGAGGGCCTCCTCTCCCACTATGTGATCATAGGCTACCAAGTCTCATCTTGGTAGCTTGCTTATTCTTTCTCTGAGTGCCACCAGGCCTCCCCACCAAAGGGAAGTGGTCAAAGTGTCCATGTCAGTGTCAGTCACCACTCTCCACTCAGCTGTGGAGAATGTCCTATCCATTGGCTAGATTTGAGTAGGGGTTCTATGTTTACTGCATGTATTGTTCTTGGTTGGTACGGCAGTTTGAGCAGAACCCCTGGGCCAAGATCCACCTATCCTGATGCTCTTCTTGTAGGTTTCCAGGACCCTTTGGATCCTTCTATTTCCTCATTCTCCCATACTTCTCTCATCCAGATTCCCAGTAGAATGTCCTCACAACTATCCCAATCTCCTGATAAGCGAAGACTTTCAGGGGACATGGCTCTTTTGCTAGTGTCCACTTGTAAGTGAGTATACACCATGTGAGTCTTTCTGCTCCTGGGTTAACTCACTCAGTATGATCATTTCTAGTTCCATCCATTTGTCCACAAATTTCAGGATTTCCTTGTTTTTAATAGTATTCCATAGTTTAAATGTACCACAGTTTCCTTATCCATTTTTCAACTGAGGGACATTTAGGTTGTTTCCAGGTTCTGGCTATTATGAATAAGGCTGCTATTAACATAGTTGAGCATATATTCTTGTTGTGTGGTGGAGCATTTTCTGGATATATTCCAAGCAGTGGAATAGCTGAGTCTTGAGGAACCCCTATTCTCAGTTTTCTGAGATAGTGCCAGATAGATTTCCAGAGTGGTTGTACAAGTTTGCATTCCCACCAGCAATGAAAGAATGTTCCCCTTTCTCCACATACTTGCCAGCATGTGGTGTCACTTGAGTTTTTTATCTTAGCCATTCTGATGGGTGTAAGATGGAATCTCAGAGTCATTTTGATTTGCATTTCTCTGATGATTAAAGACAGTGAGCATTTCTTTAAGTGGTTCTTATCCATTTTATAATCCTCTGTTGAGAATTCTCTGTTTAGTTCTGAGACCCATTTCTTAATTGGGTTATTGGGTTTGGCAGTGTTTAATTTCTTGAGTTCTTTATATATTTTGGATATTAGACCTTTGTCAGATGTAGGGTTGATGAAGATCTTTTCCCACTCTGTGGGTTGTTGCTTTGGTCTGTTGAGAGTATCTTCTGCCTTACAGAACCTTCTCAGCCTCATGAGGTCCCATTTATTGATTGTTGATGTTAAGGCCTGGGCTGTTAGTGTGTCTCCTGTGCCAATTTGTTCCAGGCTCTTCCCCACTTTTTCTTCTAACTAATTTAGTGTCTCTTTTTTTATGTTGAGGTCTTTAATCCATTTAGATTTGAGTTTTGTAAATGGTGATAAATATGGATCTACCTGTATTTTTCTACATGTAGACATCCAGTTAGACCAGCACCATTTGTTGAAGATGCAATCCTTTTTCCAGTGAATAGATTTGGCTTCTTTGTCAAAAATCAAGTGACCATATGTGTGTGGATTCATTTCTGGGTCTTCGATTCAATTCCAATGATCAACCAGCCTATTGATGTGCCAGTACCATGCTGTTTTCATTATTGTTGCTCTATAGTATGCTTGAGATCAGATAGGGAGATTCCTCTGGAGGATCTTTTATTGTACAGGATTGTTTTAGCTATTCTGGTTTTTTTGTTTTTCCCTATGAAGTTGAGAATTGATCTTTCAATGTCTTTTTAAAATTGTGTATGTATTTTGATAGGGATCGCATTGAATAGGTAAATTGCTTTTGGTAAGATGGCCATTTTTACTATGTTAATTCTCCCTATACAATAACAAGGGAGATCGTTCTATCTTCTGATGTCATCTTCAATCTCTTTCTTCAGAGATTTGAAGTTTTTTTCAATCAAGTCCTTAACTTGTTTGGTTAGAGTTACTCCTAGATATTTTATATTGCTTGTGGTTATTGTGAAGGGTGTAGTTTCCCTAATTTCTTCTTCTGCACAATTGTACTTTGTATATAGGAAGGCTACTGACTTTTTTCAGTTAATTTTGTATCCAGCCATTTTGTAGAAGGTGTTTATCAGCTGTAGGAGTTCTCTGGTGGAATTTTGGGGGTCACTTACGTACACTATCATATCATCAGCAAATAGGGATAATTTGACTTCCTCCTTTCCCATTTTGATCCCCTTGATTTCCTTTTGTTGTCTTATTGTTTTGGCTAGAACTTCAAATGCTATATTGAAGAGTTATGGAGAAAATGGACAGCCTTGCCTGGTCCCTGATTTTAGAGGAATTTCCTTGAGTATCTCTCCATTTATTTTATTTTGGCTATTGGCTTGCTGTTTATAGCCTTTATTATGTTGAGGTATGAGTCACATGGATTTGTTAACAGCTCATCATCACTGAAGTTTGTTGCAGAAAAAGTATTTTGTAATTTCAGCCCAAAGGCTCGTTCACATTTACTGATGGTTAGACTGGCCTGCTCAGCCCATCAGTGATGAAAGAGACGAAAGTCTCACTGGGATGACTCAAAAGCCATCACTCGCATTTCTCAACTTTTCCCTTTTTTGTTAGTTTTGTCATAACTTTTTCCCTATATAATTAATCCTGTTAAATGAATGTGTTGCCTCTGAGGACATCTGGCTTTGTCCAATACCCAGGCTTAGGAAAGAGGTCAAGTCAAAGAAAATGGCTGCTAACAAGAAGATCTGCTCACAGTCTCACCCCACCAGGGGCCAGCAATGATGTAGAGGGCCCAAGGCTAAGACAACTGAAAAGGATACCTAAAAACTTGATCTTGGTCTAATCAGATGCTGAGACTCACAGTCAAGCATTAGGCAGAGCACAGGGGTGCTGTGGGGGGGAGGGAAAGATAGAAAGATCCAGAGGGGACAGGACTGCTGCAAGAAGACCAAGAGAGTCAATTAACATAGACCCATGGCGGCTTAGAGAGAAGGAAGCACCAACTAAACAGTATGCATGGACTGGACCTAAGCTCCCTACACATATGTAACCAATGAGAAGTTTGATCTTCATGTGGATCCCCTAATAAATTGAGCGGGTGCTGTCTATGACATGGACTCTGTTGCCTGCTTTTGGTCACTTCACTGTAACAGGGCTGCCTTGCCTGGCCTCAGTGAATGAGGAGGAGCTCAATCCTGATTCGACTTGATGTCCTGCGTGGGTCTCTCCATCCCCACCTGTCATTCACGCCACCCAGCTTGTTCTTCACTGTGACATGATTGATGAACTTGGAACACCTTGCTTGAGGCTTTATGTCCCACAGGCCATTGCATGATCTTTATTTTGCTTCAAAGACACAGCTTACTCTCACTCCAAGGCCACAGCTGGATCCAGGGCTATGACACAGGTGTCTTCAAAGAGCAGAAGAGACTCAATGACCGGAGAGCTCCCAGGGATTGTTTGTAATAGATTAAGAGTGTCAGAGTGCACATCTCAGGAGCATGGATACCATTCCTTCATCCCACCAGAACGTGGACTGGACCCCCACATGAACTTTAAGGCAGATGGATATTCACATCATAGAAGGACATGAATTACATCTAAAGGATCTCTTCCTCTGTCTTATGTAGTATAACAGAATCACAGGAGGAACAGACGGATACCATCACCATATCACACGTGTCGTAAGCCATTGCATGAGGTGTGGCTTGAAGGGTTTACACCAAAGCCCATACATTTTTGCCTGACAGTGATAGATTTTCTTTAGGGTTCATGACCTCTCCAGTCACAGGTAGTTGGCAAGGTTTATTGTACCAGACATAAATTCCCTCCTTTTGAGGGGGGCTTATGTCTAATTAGACAGCTCTAGGCTACCTCCAAAGTAAAAAGCACCACTACTGCATGCACCATTAGGGGTGCATTGCTGAACTGGTTATGGTCTCAATTCACAGCCTTTACCACCGGGTAGGACTGCCATCGTTCCTCTCCATTGGCGGGTTGCATCTTGAGATGCTAAGTAAGACAGTTGGTCTGCAGGAGCATGTTTTCAGGCCAGCTCCTGCTCCATGCCAGCATACTGTCTGACATGTGTGGTGCCCTCAGAAATACAGTCTCGCCTTCCAGTTCTAGGAGGAAGCAACAGCCTGCACTACTTGAATGATTGGTTTTTCCAAGTTACTTAGAACACTGGAGACTAAGCCCATTATCTGATTTAAGGTGTTGCCTATATTCCCCAGTAAGTGGCAGACTCTTCTTGCTGCTGCTTCCTCTGTTTTGCAAACATTTCAATTTCTGATGCCATCACATTTGTCTATTTTTGCTTTTGTTGTTTGTACTTTGGAGATGAAATAAAAAATAAATAAATCGTTGCCCCGTAGCTTTGGCAATGTTTTATTTTCTGCCAGTTTTATATGTTCGGGTCTTATCTTAAATCCTCTAATCGATTTGAGTTTTTTGTGTATTTAGCATGAGATAAGATTCAGTTTTATTCTTATGTATAGTTGAGGCTGTACGTTTCCCAATGCATTGTTTTGGTCCCTTTCTCAAAACCCAGCGGCTATTCAGTGTGGGGTGATTGCCAAGATTTTACTTACGCTCTGTACACTTTGACTCTTTTTTATGCACACTCTTTTAATTATTTCAAATTGACGAGTATAATGTTCCATTTCTTTGTGACCACAATTGTCTGTTTCCATTTTTCTTTTCTTTTAACTATTTCTCTTTCTCTTCCCTTCCCCCCTCCTCTTCCCCTTCTTCCTCCTCTCCTACCTTCTTCCTTCTCTTCCTCTTCCTTTTCTTCTTTCTTCTCATACTTGGAGTTCTACCTAGATTTTATAATTTTGTTTCCTTTTCTATGAAAAATATGGACTTTTGGTCTATGAACATAGTTAGAAGTTCCACTAAGTTGTATCTTTTTATATTTATTTTTTTAAGTTACTTTCTGATTACATGGTTTTTACCTTCTTGTTATAATTTACTGTAAAGGCTTTTTTTGTAAGTACATATAGAAGAATGTTTTCTTTATTTCATTTTCAGAATACTCACTGTTAGATTATGGAAATGCCAGCGATGTTGTCTGACGATTATATATCTTGAAACTTTGTTATATTTCTTTATCAATTTTTATAGTTTTTAATGGAATATTTAAGAATATTTAAGTCTCCCAACTCTACCATCCTGACATACTTTGAAGACAGATATTTTACTCAGCAATTTTCTATGTAGTGAATGTTGTTTATTTAATTTATTGCCTTATTGCTCTGTCAGGGACCTGTAAGAAATATTTTTGTGGAAATATCAAGGACAGAGTCTTTGCCTTGCTTTAGATCTTAGGGAGTAAGTGTTCCAGCATCTCAGCACTCAGCATACCAGATGTGGGAACCCTGTAGAAGGTTTGGATTTTGTTCAGGCATGCTGTGTACATATTTAGTTTACTGAGTGGCTTCATTATAATGAGAAGTTGAATTTAATCAAAAGTTTCTCTAAACTCCCTGGACTGGTCCTGTGGCTTCAGTTCTTCCTTCTGTGAATGTGGCATAACACTCAAAAAATGTTTGACATGCCGGGATGTGGTGGCACACGCCTTTAATCCCAGCACTCAGGAGGCAAAGGCAGGCAGATCATTGTGAGTTCGAGGCCAGCCTGGTCTACCAAGTGAGTCCAGGACAGCTGAGACTACACAGAGAAACCCTGTCTGGAAAAACAAAAATAAACAAACAAACAAAAAAGTTTGACACTGGCCTGTTGCTTCTTTTTCTTGTGTCATTGGAAGACACTGAGAACATTCCCTTTTCAGTTTTTGGCAAAGTTCTCTTCTTTGGGAAGATTTAATTTTGTTTTTCTTTGTCAAAGAGAAATTTCTCTAAGTTCTTTATATTTTCTATAAAGGTACACAGGGAGACTCTCCGTTCCTGGATTTCTTTGTAGAAGTGTGTACTTAGTACACAAGTTTCTTATTTTTAATCTAGGTTTTCATTTCTTTGCGATTTAGAATTGAAACATTTGTCTGGGGACTTCCTGGTTATTCTAGATGTCTAAAGTTTTAGTATGTAAGACCACCTACCCTATAATCCTCTCTGTGGCAGGGCTGTTCTGGATTTGTGCTTTGTAGTTACAAAGAAGCTTACAAAGAATGGCCTTCTCTCATTTAGCCATGGGTACTCTTACTTTTATCCTGCCCACATTTTACATTTTGATGTCGAATTTATATCATTTACCAATTTGTCTTCATCATATTTGTTATTAATAGTTGTCTTTGATCCATTAGGGTCTAGGGTATGGTTCTCAACATTCCTAGTGCTGTGTCCTTTTAATACAGTTCCTCATGTTGTGGTGACCTTCATCATAAACTGTTTTCGTTGCTACTTCATAACTGTAACTTTGCAAATGTCTGTTTTCAGACGGTCTTAGGTATCCTCTGTGAAAAGACAGTGGATCACCAAAGGTTGAAAACCAAGGCTCGAGACTTTTTTTTTTAGCATAGTTTTCTACTGCTTCTTTTGTTGAGTTTTGAGCTGCCGCCACTTTTCCTAATTAGACGTGTTCTTGTTCTCTTTAGATAAGGGAGGACCAGGGGCGATAAATTCTGCTGTTTTTTAATTTCCCTGGGAAACTTTGTATTTTTCCGTAATTTTGGAAAGACAGCTTTGATTGGCAAAGTTCTCTTCTTGGACAAGATCTAATTTTGTTTTTCTTTTAGCACTGAAGTTAAGTTTCCCACTTACCACCCCATATATTTTTTTAAAGAAATATACTGATCATCATACTGTTATCAGTTTATAAATTATTTGTTCCTTGTCTCTTGCAGCCCTCACATACTTTTACTGTCTTTGAGTTTTGGTATTTTGAGATATATACATATTCCTAAAGGAATGTTCTTTAAAGTCATGCTCCTTGGAGACTTTGTGTCTCCTGTACTAGGACATTGATATATTTATTTGGATTAAAAAATGTCTGGGGTAATTATTTTTATTAGGTATACTTTCTGGCTCTTTTAAAACATTTCTTACCCTTCTTAGATTCTTCATATATATTAAACTAGGTGGGTTAATGATTTCAGGTAATCCCCGACTTGAATTAGTTTTATTCGTTTGTTTCCTTGACTAAATAATTTCAAATATCTTATCTGGGATTTTTTTTCTTTAACTGTAATTATTGTTGAAGCTTCTTCATGCTTCAACTCATTTCAAAGCAGTGACTGAGCACTGCTTGCTGGTGCGTGTGGGCTTCGGCGTCTGTTGTGGGGTCAGCTTGCCATTTTCTACTGTAATCCCCATGAGATAGGGCAGGATTCTCAGGGGACACCATGGAATTCTGGGAGGTAGAGTCTGGTTCAAGTTTTCATTCTTTCTGTAGACATTGGGGTGTCTGAGGAATCTGCACTGTGTGCCAACTTGAAAAAGGTTGAAGCAGTCAAGATGGCGTCCTTACGCTCCCCAAAGAGCTTGTATCCCATTCCATGGACCATCATCTTTTATCCCACTCCATGGACCATCTTTTATCCCACTCCATGGACCATCTTTTATCCCCTTCCATGGACCACACCTGTAACTCAGATTCAATCCCACACAGCCAGAGGGGCTGCATGCTCATTTCTACATTGCTGGCATATACCCAAAGGATGCTCCATCCTACACAAGAACATTTGATTTGGCATCTTTATTGGAGATGTATTCATGATAATCAGAAACTAGAAACAACTTAGATGTCACCCCACAGAAGAATGGTTAAAGAAAATGTGGTACACTTACACAATAGAGTATTACTCATCTGTAAAAAAAAAAATGATATACTAAGATTTTTAAGCAAATAAATGGAACTAGAAAAAGATCATCTTGAGTGAGGTAACCTAGACCCCAAAAGACAAACATGGTATTTATTTACTTATAATAAGTAGATAACAGCTGCTAAGTAAATGATAACCAAACTACAATCCATAGACCCAGAGGAGTTAGGAAAGAGAGGAGCTCTAGAGGGCATGCAAGGATCTCCCCAGGAAGGGGAAATAGAATAGATGTTGTAGGTAGACTGGGGACAGGTGGAAAAGAAACAAGAGGAATCAGGGAGTGGGGAAGAATGGAGGGAGAATGTGTGGAAAAGACAGCTGGCATCGGGAGGCCAGGTGGAAACCTAGTGCAGTGCAAAGCTCCAGGAATCTAGAAGAGTGATGCTAATGGCATCTCCTAGTAATGGGGGATATGGAGTCTCAACTGGCCCTCTCTTGCTTCCAGGCCAGGCTTCCAGTGGCAGGACTGGGTTGCATTCAAATGAGTTGTTGGCCAAGGGGGTCCCATGGAGTTCCCCAAACAACCCAGGATGATGTTAGGACAGAGGGTTGCTCTCTGCAAACTGATAGCGGAGGCCCATTGCTCAGGATGAGGGCCACATAGCTCACTGAACATAGAGCGGTTGAGCTGGTACCTGCATGGAGCCTTCACCCTTATGTTCTAGCATCAGTGTTGCTGGAAGGTACTCTACAGGCTACACAGAGAGAAATGAGGATGGAAGATCATCCATAAAGCCTTTCACCCACAATCTGCATTGCCTGCAAGATGTGCTGGGGCAATGGTGGCACAGACGTTCCGGGAGTGACGAACCAGTGCCTGGCTTAATTTGAGGCCCATGCCATGAGAGGGGGCCCATCCAGTGCCTGGATGGCCAGGAACAGAAGAATGGAGAGCCCATAGACCTAGAGTAGATCAAAATATGACATGCAAAAAAAGAACAAAAAAAATCAATGAAATGATTCCTAATTATATTCTGCTATACTCAAGGCATAGATGCCTTGTCCAATCATCACCACAGAGGCTGTCTCCAGAACCAGATGGAAATGAATGCAGAGACCCACAGCCAGACATTTTCAGGGAGAGCAGAGAGAGAATCTAGACAGGAAGCCTCCATTGGGTCTCTTCCATGGGAGCTCGAGGAGGCCCAAAAAGAGGGGCAGAAAGATTGCAGGAGTCAAAAGGAATGGAGGACACCAGGAGAACATGGCACACCAACCCAACAAAGTAGGGGGTCACCTGAGCTCACAGAGAGTGACTATGCAACAACAGAGCCTGTATGGGTGTTGGCTAGGTCCTTAGAGCTTACTGTTATGGCTGTTGGCTTGGTGTTCTTGCTGGATTCCTAACAGTGGGAGCAGGTGCAGCTCGACCTCTTTTTCTGCTCTTCCTTTTCTCCTATTCACTTGCCCTGTCCAGCTTTGGTGTGAGGGCTTTTGCCGTGTTTTAATGTATTTTGTTTCTGTTTTTAATTTTTTGTGTTTTGTTTTGTTTTGTTTTTGGTTGTTGTCTCTTGAAAGCCTTCTCTTTTCTGAAGGGAAATGGAAAGAGAGAGGATCTGAGAGAGACGAGAGGAAGAGAGGAGCTGAGAGGAAGGGAGGGAGGGGCAATTGTGGTTGGATGTATTGGTTTTTAAAAAATATTTTGTTAATTTATTCATATTACATCTCAATTGTTATCCCATCCCTTGTATCCTCCCATTCCTCCCTCCCTCCCGCTTTCCCCCTACTCTCCTCCCCTATGACTGTGACTGAGGGGGACCTCCTCCCCCTGTCTATGCTCATAGGGTATCAAGTCTCTTCTTGGTAACCTGCTGTCCTTCCTCTGAGTGCCACCAGGCCTCCCCATCCAGGAGACATGGTCAAATAGAATGTTCTGTCCATTCTTCACAGTTGAGTGGAGAGTAGGGATGTATTTTTTGGGAGAAGAATCTATTCTGAGTTTTTTTTTAAAGAAGAGCCCCTATAAGGAAAGGGACATCTTTCCAAAGCTCATGTTCCTCGCTGACCAGAGGAAGCAGTGGGACCACAGGCTTGTTTGTCCTCTCTCATCCTCACCTGTTTCCTGTTTCCTGTCCCAGAGCAAATACTTACTGCAGGGTTAAAGAAAATGAGCATTTCTGAGCCACTGCTTGCAACACTCCCTATCTTTGTGTCCTGTGTCAGGTTATCACTGAAAAAAGTCACAATTTAATCTGATACATGGTGGCACTGTAAACAAACCCGGATCCACAGCTTTAATCGGAACTTTAAAGGTGAATTATAATTGTTTTTCTGTGAAAGGAGACGTCAACTGGAATGAAATGTCATTGTCTTTTGTTCCAAGAGAAGTATATCTGTATCCTTTCTCCAGGCACACAAACATGTATACCAATGCAGTGCAGACACACTCTGGTACCTGCCCCCCCACACACACACGCACACACACACACACACACACACACACACACACACACACACACACACAGAGGAGAGAGAGAGAAACTCATATACACAGGCACACTTACACAAAAACACATATGGGAGCACATAGACAGACAGACAGACAGACAGACACACACACACACACACACACACACACACACACGCACGCACACACACACACATTTATGAGTGCATTCACCTAGCCATGGCCAAAGACTGTTAATGCTAAAGGCATTCCTTTAAGATGGGCCTTTCTCTATAAGTCACTTCCCTTTCTTCCTTAAGCCTTGGAGTCTCATGCCTGTCCTTAAGGGGCCATCCTGAGGGTAGAGAGATGATCATCTGCTAAGAGCTCTGGCTGCTGTCACAGAGGACCAGCATTCAATCCCCAGCACCCACATGGCAGCTCACAAGCATCTGGAACCCCAGTTTCAGGGGATCAAAGACCTGAGCTCAGTGGGCACCAAGCATACAGTATTTAGAGCATAAGCATGCATTCAGGAGATTCACTCATTTGAATAAAATTAAATTAAAAATTAAAAAAGGAGTCATTCTCACAATTATCTCATGTCTCCCCATCTTCCTGACTGGGAAACACTATTGCCTCTCCTAGAGAGAGCCCTTAGAAGTAACTGTGATTCTGGTCCCATGATCTGAGCATCTACAGTGACGTGGGAGGGAGTTTGGTTGAATACTGTCAGAAGGACAAACCCAAGAAGCTGGCATGGAGGAGGCAGTGGGATGAGACAGGGTTCATCTGTGAAGAAAGGAGCAGTAGTTTGGGGACTACGAATTGGGGGTGGGTTGACTTGAGGCTCAGCTGACAAGATCAGCAATTCTGAGTGGCAGAGCCTTGACCTTTCTTTCTTTCCTCTTGGTAGGGAATTTTATGCCCAATTTAAGGAACTAAGAAGTGTTCACATGGCCATTGAGCCACGTGGTGCCAGGCACTAGGCAGCTAATTAACATAGGCAAGTATCAGTAAAAGTGAGTAAACTCCATTGCTCTTTAGTTAACTATAAAATAATAATAAAACTACAGACCATAAAATAAACATAGACAAATGTTCCAAGTAGCCAGCAAGGGACTTTGCTTCCGCTCTAGAGGGTCCCTCTCTGGCCAGGCTTCCTGGAGCCAGAGACAAGGTGTGTTACAGACCCATTTCCTCTTGGTCTGTGGCCCACACAACGTGTGGAATTTTCATTCCTTCTTTATCCATCTCTGGATAGTGCAGGAGCCAAAGTGACGTCTAGGTTACCAAACTTAGCTGTGTATGTCCAACGAGAGCTGTCTACTATAGTCAACAAATGTGTAATAATTTCGTTTAACCCACTGCCAGTTAAACTGTTTATAGTCTGTCTGGACAGGAAAACAAACTCCTGAAAAAAAAAAAGATTAGTATTTTATTTATGGAACTCACCCTAGCTTAATCCCTCATTTAGAATTTGAAATATTTGAATGTAACTTGAATTTGTGCTACTAAAATTCCACTCTTGAAATATAATTAACCTTTTCTGTGTTTATTTTTTGTATTATATTTATTTTGAGGGCACAGCTGAGCAGAAAAAGTAAAAAAAAAAAACATTTTAACAGTGAAATTATTGATTTTCCTAGAGAATGTCAAAGAATGGAGATGAAATTTAAAAGACTGGTTTGTTGATTGCTTGAATGAGTGGTTTTGTGTGTGTATATGTGTGTGAGTGTGTATGTATATGTGTATGTATGTGTGTGAGTGTGTGTATCTGTGTATGTAAGTGAGTGTGTGTGTGTGTGTGTGTGCATCTGTGTATGTAAGTGAGTGTATGTGAGTGTGTGAGTATGTGTGAGTCTGTGTATCTACGTATGTGGGTATGTGTGTTAGTGTGTGTGAGTGCATGTGTGTTAGTATGTGTATCTGTGTATGTAAGTGAGTGTGCATATGTATATGTGTGTATGAGTATGTGTATGTGAATGTATGAGTGTGTGAGTGTATTAGTGTATCTGTGTGTGTAAGTGAGTGTGTGTGGATGCATGTGTATGTGTGTTTAATTCTCTCTGGCAGTTAAGTACATAGGAGTGGTATGCATGTTGGCCAACTTCTTTCGAATCTGCTTATTTGGCTGAGTGATCACTGATCTACTTCAAAGCCCAGACTCTGTCTTCATAACACGATCCAGAGCAAGACACTCATGTAGGAAACAGCATGCTTCCTTCATCATAAGGTTTAGCTGTGCTCATCAAAAGAACACAGTTGCCATGTGCCTGACCTCCATGTCACCTGCTCCTCACTGTTAGCTGCCGGTCCACATGGTTTTCACAGATTAGCTCCCCAGCTCCTAGATATCCCCTCTCCCTCTGGAGCCTTTGGTGGGGCAGACTGACTTCCCTCAGTGCAAGATACACATGGAGGTCCTAGATCACCAGCTGGTGCGGCCCTTGCTGCATGGAGCAACTTGCTGGTTGCTCACTGCTGGCTTTGGCTTTGGCTGCAAGTGCTCCATGTTTAATCAACAAAACCCAGTTCATTCTTAATGTTTCAGCATGGCAGGATGGTGTCTGCTTTTCTTTGTATTGTGGTGACACTTTTATCTTCTGATGTGCCCTCTTGTCAAATGCAGGAAAAGAAAGCATAGTTCTATGTTGGAGTCCTATCTACCCTCTGACTGCTTCATACCCAGAGCAAATGAGATGGAAAAATATCATTGTTAATCACTAGCCAAGGCTCTGGGGCCAGGGCAAGAGTATATACCCAGATCACTGATTAGGTATGTGCACCCCAGGAAATGATCAATATTCATCCCAAGTTTAGCTGAATATGAACTATAAGAAATTGGAATAATTTATACTTTCCATATATATTACTATATATAAAATAATACATGCAAATATATATACACACAAACATATACACACATACATATATATTGTATATATGGGGGAAGATATTGGCCACTTTAGCAATACTTGACACCATGGCAAAAATCTCGAATGATGTCTAGCTGACCAAAAATAAACAAGGAACTGAAAACGAACGTAGTATCTAGTAGTAGTAGTAGTAACTAGTAGTAACTAGTATTAAATAAGTACTTAATTTCTCAGTACTTATTAAAGAAGATAGTTTCCAGGCATAGCAGCAGGCTCCTGGGAGCAGCAGTAGTTAAGCAGCACCTCTCTAATCCTAGACAGGATTCCTGCTGTTCTGGGGGTGGCAGGAACTTTGATGGTAGCATGGTGTTTCCTGTTTCCCCATCCCCTGAGTCACAGCACAGAGAGACTACTTCACAAGGAGGGAAGAAAGGGACCTGGCTCTGTCTCCTTCTTGCCCTGCTGGTTCAGCTTTTCAGAGCTGTGTTAGCAGGATGTAAAGTTCAGGCCGGGTAAACTGAGGATGCATCGCAGAAAGGGCGTGACACCCAAGGGGTTGTCATGGGAGGATGGCTGAGGGTATGGTTGGTGGAGAAGCCACGTGACTCGGGTGGACTGTTCTATCCTGCTGGCCTAGGGAAGCCTTAGGGTCCATTCCAGGTGCCTGTGAACTTGGAACTGAGCCATAGTCCCAAAGGGAATGGGTCCCTTCTCTAGGGAGCATCAAGGTAGCAGGTTACCAAGAAGAGACTTGATTCCCTATGTGCATATGCAGGGGGAGGTAATCCCCCTCAGGAACAGTCATAGTGGAGGGGAATAAGGGGAAAATGGAAGGGAGGGGAGAATGGGAGGATACAAGGGATGGGATAACCATTGAGATGTAACAAAAATAAATTAATAAAAAAATTTAAAAAAAGAGAAAAGGAGTCAGGCCAGATCCAGAGCTGTAGGAGCAAAGTCTTTTAAGGCAAAGGTACTCAGAGTGCACCCCACCCCATACAATATTCCTAGGTAGCTGGTTACTTCGGGCTGAGGTACCTCTCAGACAGTGTGCATCTTTCTTCAGAGTGTGGTCTGTTCCCCAGAACACTCTTCACAGTGCATGCAAAGACCTTTCTGTGGTTTCTAAGCTCATAATGGGAATCATGTTTTGATAGATCAGCCTTTCCATAGCTCTGCCCTGGTCTCACAGACTCAGAGCCCCATCTGTCTCCCAGCTCTCAGGATGTGCTTTCTGACAGCTTTCCCTTTTGATGTGCTGTGAGCCTGCAGTGGGATGTGCACAGGTGACTGGTCTCTCACTGTGGAGCTGGGTAAGATTTCCGAACAGGACTTTTCCTTTGGGAAATTCTTTTTTTCCCCAAAAGAAAAAGTTCTTGGCTTGACAGAATACTTCAAGTTCATAAAACAGTGGATCTGATTTCAAGTTCCGTTCTTTCCACTGTCCTTAAGTAGGAAGGGAAAATCTGAGGCTCTCTGCTACACAACACTGGCACATCGAGCTTTGGTTTTGACACCTTGTTTTGGAAACACGTGGTTCTGCTGAGTGAGTGGATATAGTGCTGCTGTGGAAGGAGGGGTTCACCATGCCTGCCTAGCGAGTGGAACACATGTTTCCTGATTGGAGGTCAGACTCCTGCTGATGAGAGACACCCTGCTTCCTCACTCCTGCATAGCTAATATTTTGAAAGTTGCCTCTCACCAGCTTCCTGAACTTTCAAATCCCTACAATGGAAGACGTCCAAGGGCAGGGTAAGCGAGAAGGCTGCTGTTGTCTTAGGAATTGTTGCAGTGGGCTTTTCCACCCCCAGAAACTTATTGTTCTTTCCCCAGAACAGAGCCAGGCCCACAGAGCTCATGAGTTCCATGCCTTTACACAGAGCTGGAGTCTTGCATTTAGCATAATAGGTTCTTCTAGGTTTGCAGTGTAAGTCCTGACATGGAGGCTCGGGGCTTTGAACCACAGAAGGCCCATACTGACCCTCAAATGCATATAATCCTTGGGTCACCCCAAGGCTCAGAAGGCAGTCAGAGACTGAATTAAGAGACCAGTCCTGTTCTTTTTCTTAGCCTTTATCACAACGGTTGTCTTTAACCCTTGGAAAATTGCAGAGTGACCATCATATCTATGCTTTCTGGAAAAAGGCGGTGGATATAATCTTAAAGCACGTTCTCCCCCTAACACCGCCGACCAGACCTCTTCCCACAGGGCTCATTGTCACTTTCTGTTCTTCTCTGTAACAAGTTATATCTAGGATCTCCCTCTGCCAGAGGTGAGATAGCAGCAAGCCAGAAGAAGTCTCCGTTCACAGTAAGGGCAGGTTACAGCATCAGTGACCTGACATTCTGTTAGGAAGAACTGCCCTGCTGTGACCAGGCCCAAAGGCCTGAGCAACCGTGGATGAATGTGAGCATTCCCAGAACTCCACTGAATGCTTGCACCAGAATGTTACTTCTTACCCTGCCACACAGTATCCTGAGGTGTCATCTCTGGCCCAGCTATGAGCTGTTCCCTGTGGCTAAATGAGCCTAGAGAAATAGACATATCATTCGAGGAGTGTCCCAGTGTTGCTCTTGAGTTGGATGATGTTTTTAGAGATTACTGAAAAATATCTTCTCATCGCACTGGAAAATGGGGATCTGAGACAATAGACAAAATGGTCATTAATTAGGAATAACTGTAAAGATATCCCAGGGAGATCAATACCTTCTAAGAGGCAGGAAGAGGGCAGGTGATGCTGAGTTCTTCCCAACCCCAAGTCAGTGGTCAGACTCTTGCTGTTTACAGCTTCTCAGTGGAGAAGTGATTAGGGACCAAGTGCCAATTCTTTTCCATAAAAGAGATGCAAAGTTCTCCTCATTTTAACCCCGTCCACAGGACATTGCCTCTGGAAGAGCAGAACAGGCCAGTCTTCCAGACCTCAGTTACTTTAAACCGTACGAAACACATGAGACAAAGTCACATGTCTTCATCAGACAACATACAAGCAGCTTTTAACTATTGCTCTGAAAAAAATCACAACTTGAGGGAGCCAGTGTGTCTGTTATAAGAAATCTTATATCATCTTCATAATACTGGATCTGAACTTACTCTTTAGATGACAGACAGACAGGCAGACAGGCAAACAGGTAAACAGGCAAACAGGCAGACAAGCAGACAGGCAGATAGGCAGATAGGATGACAGGCAGATAGGCCAACGCGCAGACAGGCAGACAGGAAGACAGACAGACAGCAGACAGGCAGACAGCACAGGCAGATAGGAAGACAGGCAGACAGGCAGAAAGACAGAAAGGCAGACAGGAAGACAGGCAGACAGCAGACAGGCAGACAGCACACAGGCAGACAGACAGGCGGACTGGCAGACAGACAGACAGGCAGACAGACAGACAGACAGACAGGCAGGCTGGAGAACCTGGAACACCAGGTAGAGCTACTAATCCCAACTTTGTGTGTAAGCTTAGTAGCCAATCTGAGGCAACAGGGACATATGCATCTGTCACATCAGTGCACAAACAGGCTGCATCCAGGATGGGACTCAGCCTTCCTGGAGCAGTTGGTGGTCCTCCTGTATGTCTACACATGTTTCTTTGCATCAAAAAACTTGACTGGCTCTTGCTCCAAGAAACAGGAAACACTTGAGGCAAGCAAAGGCTGAGGGGAATTCCTGGGCCAATGCCTGCAAACACTCTTGTTTCTGAGGGTTTTGCTCTCACCTACAAGGGTTTGAGGATCAACAGAAACCTTAGCATTGGGATGCTTCTGTGAAAGCACGTCCATCCTTCATGGTGTACCACTATGCTCCTGGATGATGCTCCAAAGTTAGAGAGAGTTTTGGGTTACTGTTTAGGGAGCAAACTGTCTCTGTCATTTTTTTTTTCAATTTAGAAGCTGCTAACATGCATTTCCTGTTCACTCAAGTAATTAATTTTCCTTCTCAAGTCTCTGATGGGGTTGAAGACCAGATAGTTTAGTTTTACAGTTAAGCTTGGTTGTTTAGGGGTTAAAATGTTTTAGGTCTAGATAGATGTTTTAATTTGATAGAGATGAGATATGATAGATATTGATTTACACTCAGAATTTTAGATTCACCGAGATAGGATATATGTTTTCTTCAGGTTGCCAAATACAAATAGCCAAAAGACTATGACTCTAACATTTATATAATTCCTGATTGTTTCATGGTTCTTCTTGCTGTATGTATTTTATTTTATATATGTGTAATAACATAAATTCATATGTAAAAAATAAAAAAAGAAAGGGTTTGTGCATGCAGGGCTAACTTGCTTTGATAGTTCATTCTGTTTGGGCTTGGAGATTCATATTCCCACCTATAAAACTGTATGGTAAAAATAGTAATGATAACAATCCAATAACAACTGTACTGTCTTGTAAGGCTGCATGAAAGTGTTCCTGTCCATTGCCATGATGCCACCCACAGTCTTCCGAAAGTATAGAAGGGAGAGGTATAAAGGTTGCTACAAGGTAACCCTCCTTGCTTTTTCCAAGCCTGTCTGATGTGTTTCAAGCTCTCTTGTCCAGAACACTACTGCATATAGATGCAACTGCTGCAGAAGGAAGCAAAGCAGGTGTCCTGTGTGTGCAAAATCCAAATGTCTCCAGAGCACGGTTCCTAGAGCCAGGACCATATCCTGTGGAGGCCAGTGGGAGTTCACTGTGGACAGCATTCTCCTGAGATTTCTATCTTCATTTGCAAAGCCTCTTCAAATAGTTTTGTTTTGAAAGGATTGCTCAGAAGAAGGCAGGTGGCTCATCTGGAAAAGGCACTTCCTGCCGAGCCTGGTGACCTGGCTTCAGTCCGTGGGACTTGCATGAAATAAAGAATACATTTTAGAGAGTTCTCCTTGGACCTTCACATACATGGACGGGTGCATTTGCCCTCATCCCTGCCCCATCCATATGTACACATACTCATACACGTGTGCACACGCACACATACACAGTAGTTCATCACTTTAGACTTAAAATATAAAATGTGTTGAAAATGTAAGGAAGAATGTGATTATTTAAGGCCAAATGAGTCCGAAAGAAAAAGCTACTGGCTGAAGGGTGTACTCATGGGTGAGAAATCAGCTTGGACACACTGCGTGTGGCTCACCTAGTGTGTGAATGCTGGGGTCATGGGTGTTACTGGGAAAAAAGAAGTCAGTTCCAAGAGGAACTTGAGAACAGGTTGCTATAGAAGCAGCTACATACAGAAAAGACTGTTCCAGAGTAGAGAAGAAGGCTTCCCGCAGGCCGTGTCCTGCTGCAGGTCAGGCACAGGCACCATTTGGGTCACTGCCTTCATAGTCAGTGGTTGGTGCAGGCTGCAGCCCTATTCACCCACTCCTGCCTCCATCTCTTTCTCACATGTCCCGTCCCCACATTAACCACAGCCCCTTCCATAACAATCTCTCTCTAGCACTGTGCTCCATCTTCAAGCTAGACTTCAAAGGCTCTATGGTATTCTGCTTGTCTTCCTCGCTCAGTTTTGACCTCTCTGTAATGGGTTGGGTCCCCTCTCAATGCACCCCAAAACTAACTGTTTCTTCTTACAGTCTCCATTCTTCTTAGCTCGTCTTCACTATGAGTTCCAGCTGCTCTAGGTTTCCTTGGCTCTTGCCTCCCCTCAACTGATGGGTTCTTATTTGTTCTGACTCCGTCGGACACATCCCTGAGCACAGAGTGGTTTTGTCAGGAATGGCTGACGTCTGGGGCCGCTCATGGCAAATAGTTCAGGAATGTCTATTTAAAAGATGGGGCATGACAATCTGAGACGCACCCCCACGGGAGGACAGGAGTCTAGCATAACTGTCCTCCAAGAGGTCCCACCCAGCAGCTAACTGAATCAGGAGCTGAGATTCACAACCAAGCATTAGGAAGAGCCTAGGGAGTTCTGGGAATAGTGGGGGCTGATAGAAGGACCAAGAGGGGGCAAGAACACTGAAAGAAGATCAACAGAGTCATCTAACATAGACCCATGGGAGCTTACAGAGATGGAAATCAACCAAAGAGCATGGATGAAGTGGACCTAGGCCCCCTAGACATATGTAATCAATGGGCAGTTTGATCTCCATGTGGGTTCCCTGGTTAGTTGAGCAGGTGTTGTCTATAACATGGACTCTGTTGCCTGCTTTGGGTAACTGTCTTGCCTGGCCTTAGTGGATGAGGACGAACTCAGTCCTGATGCAACCCAATGTGCTGAAGTGGGCTGATGGGGAAGTCCCCGCTTTCTGAGGAGAAGGGGAGGGGGGATAGGAGGAAGAGGGTAAGAGGGAGGGAAGGAGTGGGAGGAGAGGAGGGATGGTGCTACAATCAGGATGTAAAGTGAATACATATACATATATATGTATATATATATAGTAAAGATGGGAAATGATACTGCTGGGCTTTCTGAGCTGGCGAGAGGTGGGGAAGAAAGAGTAAAGAGCCAAATCGAGGGTGGGGAGCTGCCTCTTTCAAGGGCAGGCAGGCTGAAAGGCACTGCTGCTGGCTCCCATATCCCATGGCTGACCACTATATGCCACATGGGTTCTTGGTCCCATTGTGTTTGCCAAATAGCCTGCAGCAGAGGTTGTGCTAAGAAAGATCATGTGGCCCTCCCGGACATGAGTCAAGACTCTGGTTGACGTTCCTGACAACAAGGTGTGGAGGGGAAATTATCTCTTTCCAGTAAACTACACACATGTAAAAATCTCCTAAGCATATACATGTATACACACACAAAGAAATACATGTATGCCAACACATGTATAACTCTTCAGACAGAGACATATACATACATACATACATACATACATACATACATACATACATAGAGATACACATCAATACTCAAAAGACTACACATATGCATAAGCACACTGAAGCATACAGACCACAGTCACATACACTCACACAAAGCACACATGCCTGCACATGATAACACAATTTTTTACATGAATAGTAAAATCATTAGAGGAAACACAAGCTTGTTTTACTCTGTCATTCCAAAGGGGCATAATTTTCCTAATACCTCAAATGAGACACCTAGATTACATAGTTACTTAATTGCTGGTGATAATTTAGGAACTAAACTGGGTTCTGGACATTTGTATGACAGTGATCATGAGTCTTGGTGAGTCCATCCATGTTACAAGTTACATGCGGCATGTTGTGTCTCCTGCATTACACTAACCGTGTTCTACTAAAATGTATATTGTGGAAGAGATTAAAGTTGAAACAGCTCAAAATGGGAATGTGGCAGCGTGCAGCATCACTGAGATGTACCAAAGGCTAGGTACCAGCTTGCTGACTGTCATGAACAGCACCTCCTCCATTCATGGGAGGACTCAGGCCTTTCCTAAGCCCCGTGCTCAGGCCTGCACCAGAACATGAGAGTGATTAATGGGCTGGTAAGAATTTAGAAGGTTATAGAAGTGCGCATATTTGGCTTAATGATGACATGGTTGACAGCCAGCCTCGGAGTGACATTCAGGAGCAGGGATGAGTGTTAAGAAGGAAAGTGACCAGCTGTTCTCTGTCTTCAGTCAGTGAGGAGGAGACATGACGGAAATGGGCTTAAACTGCTTCATGTGGTAATAATTTAGGATATGAAGAACTTCCTGAGGCTGGACTGGGTTACCTCAGAAAGGGAAGGAATCCTCTTGCCTCAAGGCCTTTAAAAACAAGTTCTGTCCAACTCTGTTACGGTGTGGAGGTTTCTTTAAACTCAGAGTTGATCCAGCCGAGCATGCTCTGTCCCAGGGGAAGGCTATGGGAGATATCCTATGATTTTCCCTCTACCCTCTGTCCCAGGGGAAGGCTGTGGGATATGTCCTATGATGCCCCCACCCTCCCTTTCCTTTTTCTTTCTTTCCTACTCTCTTTTCCATCTCTTCTTGCTCCCTCTCACCACTCATATTATTCTCTCTCCTTCTAATCTCAGTTATTTCCTTCTTCAATATTTTAATTAATAATAGAATTTCTTTTTTAACATATACCATTGTGAGTTCTGACAATCAGCTCTGTAACTCTCTTCATAATCAAAAATGTAAGAGAACTATAGTTTTATGATTTTGTTTACTAATACTATTTTTTCTCTCAGTGTACACAGGTGAGCTTTAAAAAACCATTAGACATCAGCACCAAGTTGCCCTCCTAATGTGTATGCAGAAAGACACACCCACCGGAGCCTTGACTGGCTGGGTCCTAAGGCTGCGCATTCTGTTTTCAAATCCACAGATATGGTTGGCTTAATAGAGGGCTTCTCAAATTCCCTCCACTTATGAGTCTTTTAACTGAGAAAGTTTGACATGATCCCTGTATACAGGTATGATAGATATAGATACATAAAACTCACTGAGAACAAATCAAAAAAGGTTAATATTAGCTGGGCGTGGTGGCGCACGCCTTTAATCCCAGCACTCGGGAGGCAGAGGCAGATGGATCGGTGTGAGTTCAAGGCCAGCCTGGACTACAAAGTGAGTCTAGGACAGCCAAGACTACACAGAGAAACCCTGTCTCGAAAAACCAAAAAAATATTAATATTAAAATAGTTCTCACAAACTCTGGTGCCTCATATTTGACCATGTCCCCTGGAGGGGGAGACCTGGTGGCACTCAGAGGAAGGATAGCAGGTTACCAAGAAGAGACTTGGTACCCTATGAGCATATACAGGGGGAGGAAATCCCCCTCAGTCACAGTCATATGGGAGGGGAATAAGGGGAAAATGGGAAAGAGGGAAGAATGGGAGGATACAAGGGATGGGATAACCATTGAGATGTAACAAGAATAAATTAATAAAAAAATTTTAAAAACTAAAAAATAAAATAAAATAAAATAGTTCTCTGGGGGAAAATGCAATTTTACCATTTAATAATGATAAAGCAATTTTGCATACTAATGCAGTAGATGTGCCTATTGTATGTGAAAAGTAAAATCTTGGCTGATTATTATTATGAGAGGACACCAACCATCTTCAGTGGTTTTCAAAGTTGATCCATATTTTGATGTTATAACCATTAATACTGTGAACACTCTTTCACATACATATTCACAATGTATAGGACCGTTTCAGAATTGGTTAGAAATGCTTTCCTAATTCCAAGCCAAAAATCCTGTGATTTTTGAAACTGGAGCCAGTAACTCACTATCATTTACTATCAAACAGATAACACAAGGATATATTAACTTGATATTTACATACCAAGCAATGGCAGGAAAATACCATCTTTTATCTGTAATTAAGCCACTATATTTCTATATACAATCAAGAAAGCATTGATTGTGTATGAAAGCACAGCAATATGCAGCCCACCATAGCTCTGAATTTGAGCCATGGTGTCCCAGGCAGTGTTGATGCACTGTGAGGCATGAGCATGCACTGTGCAAAGTGTGTATGCAATGTGCCCAGAATGAAGGCTGCAGTGAGGGCATGACATACAACACAGACCAGCCTTGGAAATATATCTTAGATCTATTTCCTGTTCGATCTGCAGTTATTTTTGTTGTTGTCTAGTCAGAAACTTTCCACTCTTTCCGTGTTCCCAGAACCTCCACATTCAGCTGTATAATCCCCACTGGGTCAGGACCCAGAGTGGGCAAAGCTATGGCTTAATATGGAGTTGGGTATTCGGGACAAGGACAAGTTCTGCAGACTACATTAGGTGATGCCACCAACCTAAGAGCATCAGAATGCACTTACGCAAATTAAGATGGTGACCACACTCCTGGGAGATGTGATCTCATGGGACCACACTCAAGTGTGTGGACTTTCGCTGACCATAGCATCCTTACACAGCTCATAGCTGTTTGTTTGCTTGCACGTGGTGTGTTTTAGCCACTGCGCTATTGCTGTGAAGAGACATCGTGACCAAGGTTTTAAAAGAAAGCGTTTAATTGTAGGCGGCTTGTTTGCAGTTACAGAGGGTTAGTCCTTTATCCTCAAGGTGGGGAGCTTGCAGGAATGTGGGCAGGAATGGTGCTGAAGCAGTAGCTGAGAACTTTACATCCTGATCCAAGGGCAACAGGCAGGGAGCCACTGGGCCTGGCATGGGCTTTTGAAACCTTAAAACCCCACTCCCAGCGACACACTTACGCCAAGGCCACACATTCTCCTCCTTCTCAAAGAGCTCATCAGCTGGGGACTAGGCAGGCAAACAGAGGGGCTTATTGGTCCCATTCTCATTTGAACCACCGCAGTGTGTGTGGGATGAGTTTCTGAGAGTCCTTTATCACTTGATGACACACAGGCAGACAGCGATTATCTAAGCACGACCATCCTACCCCAACCCTCTTTCTCTACACCCCTCATCCATCCCTCTGTCCTGTCTGGGCCTTGTGGTCCAAAGTCAGCGTACTGGAGGGGTCCTAGGACCAGCCATGCAGTTCCATACTTGCTCAGCCTTTCACTGTTGAGCTGTGCAAATGGGGTCTGCACAGATGATCTTCAGCGTCCCCCCCCCCCACAATGGAATTCTGTCTCTGCAGCTGCTGAGAGAAAGAGTTTGGTTTCAGGAGGAGAACTGAGGAGGGAGATATCTTGGATCAAATTTTAGACTCCTTCAGGGCTTGAGAGCAGAGTGAAAAGAAAGCCCTCCGCCAGGAGCGAGCCTGTGTCCTAGGGCACCAGCTCCCGCCAGATGAATAGGGAATATGAGACGCTAGCGAGATGGAGGGATTAGTCTTGTGAGGAGCAAATGTTGATCTTTCCTCACCTGCTTTTAACAACTCTTTGCCTTGCTGAAACATTTTTTTATTAAATTTTAATCAAAAGCACAAAAACAGATTGTTTACCATAGGAAAGACTAACTGTATTGTAAGCTTCCTTCGCCTTGCCAAGCTTCCTGATGCTAACACAACCAAGCCTATCAATGGTAGTTTCTTCCCTCGAGGGCACACAACTGCAGGACAGACAGACAGGGAGCACGTAAAAAGACAGACAGAACAGAACAAGTTAATTTAGTTTTCTCGGGGCTTTCCTGTCAATGTGAAGATTACCCTAGGAAAACTTTGGTGAATGTTAACGAACCTTTGAATTTCCCCATGCTGTGTTTATCTGGTGTTCTCTGGGAGGTCTTAAGTGGTCTCATTGAATTTTCCCGATAGAGAAAACTAAACCAGTGGCATGTACTTGCGGCCTCCAGTGTCTCACACTCTAAGTCCTTTGCTTGTTTTTAACTCTTGAGGTGAGCTGCATCTAACAACGTCAAACAACGTATGTTTATAGAATTCAGCCTCCAGATGGATGTGCTCGGCCTTGGCCCAGCGGAGCTGTTTCCTTATAAACAACGCTTCCTTGTGACGTGTTTCACAGGTTTCAGAATGGGGCTCTGGTAGGCTCCACCACATTGGCAAGATAGCCACCTTCCACAGAAGTCAGGACACACATTTCTGTTGTTAAAAGTGTCTGGTCTCTGATGGTTTGTTAGGGCAATCTCTACCAAACTAATAGCACAAAGACATGGAGTGTCACACAAAGCCTTTCTCCTTGGGGACATCCAAAAAGTGACTTTGATAGCGAGATAAGAATTCTCCTCTCACTCATTGGTTCCTTCACCACACAAAACACATACTGCATTTAAGGGAAAATGCAACTCATACAGAGATTTTATGGTTTGAATGTGTCCCTTTCAGAGTCCCCCTGCATTCTTGGTCCTCAGCAGAGAACAAGTCTCAAGGTGAGGTTTGATGGAGGAAGCAGGTCACTGAGTGGCCTTCGAGTTTCCTGGCCCAGAATCCCTTTGTATCTTCTACCTACTTCCTGACTGCAGAGGCAGCGTGACTAAAGGCCTCGCCTCATGCTCCCAGTACCTTGCCTCTGCCTCCACACCACAATGAGATGCACACCATGTTCCTGTAAACCACAGCACGCTCTGCCTCCCTCCAGCACTGCTTCTCAGACATTCGATCACAACAAGAAAACCGACGGCACAACAGGTTTGTGTATGATGGCTGAGCACTGAAGTCCTCAAACCAGCCACAGCAGCTCCTTCAGGACAAAGCAGATGGCGGGACACCAGGTAGAGAGCAGGTACCTATGTGAGTTTTAACGTCCCTAGCTTCAACTTTAAATCCAAGTCCTGTCCCTTTCAGACAGCTGAGTGTCCACATGGCCAGGAGATCGTGAGAACAGAAAGGCTCATGGGAAAGCTTAATTGCATGTGTAAAACTGCTTTATCATTTATTTACAAACCTCACCAGGTATTGTATGATACTCTTTGTATGATGCTGTCTCATACAGGATCCGAGTACATGATGCTCCTCATACAGAAGCTGCCTCAGCAGGTCAGGTGACTTTCCCACAACCCCACGCTTGTAAAGTTTAACTCCATGCTCAGATCTAGTCTTGCTTGATGCGCTGCTGTCTCTGAGCTCCATCCCATGTCCCTTCTTTTCACTGTTCACTTCTGACTGGCCCACTCAGAGCACACGGTGCAGATGCATGCATTCAGGGTGCTTTTAGAGCTGGGTCCAGATTGAGAAGCCAAGGTTGGACAGCCGAAGCTTCTGCCTCCCTTAGTATTTGATTTTGGAAACAAAGCAAAGCATGCCTGGTATGACAGTGTTGATATGAGAGTTTATTTATTTTTATTCCAAGTGTACCACTAAACATGTAGTCAGTTTCCACAGTACTGTACTTAAGAGGTCTTCAAGGTGGAAAGAAGAGACACAGACTTCCCTAAAGTCCTTAATCATCGTTTTAATGCTTCCTTAATTTCCTTATGTCTTTATTTCAAAACCCATCTGAAAGTGATTTGGATAACACAAGATCCGTTGCTCACTTGTTTGCAACTTAAATAGCCTAAAATAGTTGTAAATTACCCAACAAAGGGAAATATTTTTTTTCCAAGTGGCAGGAGAATGAAGTCAGGCCACTTGCCTTCATGTTACCTCTTTCTTCTGGACTCATTTCAAGATGTGTGTGTAGGGTAAGTGCCAAGAAACTTTACCTCTTAGATTCTGAGAGGTTTAGATGAAAGGGGCCCGTGTTTGGAATGGGATTTGAGTTGGATTCCCTCATAATCCTGTGCCTGCTCGAACAATCTGTCTACAGGAGGCTCATGGTTTCATTTTCCAGTCAACAGCTTATATCTCTCCATATTTCCAAGACATTATTTTTATTCTTCTGTAAAGATTTGTTAGCTAGAGCAAACAGAAGCAGACAAATAAACAAAACACAGCAAACACATTTTGGGATCACTGTTGCTTATGGAAAATAGAATCCAGAAGTGGCCATTGTGCACAGCTGAATGAATGGGTCTCAGAAAGCTGCTGATTCTTCTGAACCTCAAGTTCCGGCCCCTCCCATGTCTGTCACTACCTCTGTCAGAAGTGTTTTCTGAAATGGCATGCTTTCTAGGGAAGAGCAGGCTGTGGGGTTCAAGTGGGGCCTGAGGCCGATCAAACATTGTCCTTTGTAGGTGAGAACAGGGAAAGGAGAGAAGACAGGACACAATGCTTGGAGGCCACAGCAGCTGTCACTAGGGTAGAGCCCATTAAACACTGTCAGTCTGGGGAAACTATACAAATGTTCAGACTAATTTCATTCTTTTTTTCTGTCCCCCAGTCATGAGTACTTAGGAAGATGCAAAGTGACTATTTTGTCAAGAGACAAACACAGAAGACCAGTTCTCATTAGACTAAAAGATGCCATAGAAGGCACTTGGGCCGGCTATTAACTTTAAAGCTGATTCAAGTGCTCCACAGAACAAAACCAATAGTCATCTGTAACACGTAAAATGTGATTAAAAAAAATAAATAAATAAAATGGGATTCAAGACTAAAAATGCATGCAATTAGATTATCCTCACAAATTCCCATGATAGCTTCCCTTTGAAGGCCACCAAGATACACTCCTACATCATATCTTCCTCTTACTCACAGACAGCCATCACTCCATCTCCGCAGTCACCGAGTCACCAGGCTACGTACCGAGTACCACTGAATTACCTTGGGAGAAACTGAGAGAGAAAGACAAGGTCACATAGCTCCTGAGAGAGTGAGTGCTGCTAAAATGGAATACACACCCACATGAGAGATAGCCATCCTGTATCCCCTTTGACATCTGACTCTCATTTGCAACAGAGTAAACTGAGAACCCATTCAACTGCACCTGTCACTGTCAAATTGACTCATGCAAGACAGTGGGGGATACTGCCTGGAGTCTTACTCTAAAATCAGTCAGGTGTGGGCAGCAAAATTGGGAGGGAGTGGGGAAGTGCGAGAAGGTAAGGGTAGGAGCCAGGCATGGATGTGATCAAAGTAGATGTATGCATGCATTAAATTCTCAATAATTAATAAAATATTTAAGAGATTAACCATGCATCCACTTGGGGAGTTTTGCCGAGAAGCGAGGCAGGGTTGGGGAAGCCAGAGGGATGAAGGGACACCATGAGAAAATGGCTCACAGAATCAACCAACTGGGATTCAAATGGGCCCACAGTGATCAGGGAGCCTGTACCGTTCTGAGCTGGCATATATGGTGTCATTGAGCAGCTTGGTATTCCTGAGGGATTCCTAACAGTGGGAGTGGGGGCTGTCTGTGGCTCTTTTGCCTCTTTTGGGACTATTTCTTCCAACTGGGTTGTCTTGTCCAACTTTGATGTGAGACTATGGGCCTGGTCTTGTTATAGATTGCTATGCTGTATTTGAACACTGTCCCTAGATGTCCTGCTTTTTTTTCTGAGGGGAAGGGTAGGGGTTGATATGAAGGAAAGGGAAAGTGGGGGAAGAGACTAGAGGGAGAGGCAACTGCAGTTGGTATATAAGATATGAGAGGAGAATAAATAAATGCTTTATCAATGTTTTTGTTTTGTTTTGTTGAGACAGAATTTCTCTGTGTAGCCTTGACTGTCTTAGACTCACTTTATTTTTTTAATTATATTTTATTAATTTATTCATATTACATCTCAATTGTTATCCCATCCCTTGTATCCTCCCATTACTCACTCCCTCTCATTTTCCCCTTACTCCCCTCCACTATGACTGTGACTCTGGGGGACCTCCTCCCCCATATATGTTCATAGGATAGACTAGACTCACTTTATAGATCTACCTGGCTCTGCCTCCCTGAGTGATGGGAGTAAAGGCATGTACCACTATACCTGGATATCAACAAATGTTTAAAACAATATCTGTATCCAAGGATCCAAGGATACTGGGATACTGGACAATTTGAGTAATATATTCTATTTGCAAATAAAAATGATAGGAATCTATCCATCCATCCATCTATTCATCCTTCCATCCCTTGTTTTTTATTTCTGCTAGTTTATTTTGAGGACCAAACATAAGCACTTTTTCATAACACTTTCATAAACACTATATCAGAAATAAAAAGGATTGCCAGAGAGATGTCTCAGTGGGCACTGTGGCTATTACTAAGCTTGATGACTCAAGTCTAATTCGGAGTAGATCCTTGTGACTCTCACATGGTTTCCTCTAATTTCTACACTTAGACATTAGGAAATTCACACTCCCCACACCACCAATTTCTTTAAACCCACAGAATGGCTAATGAGGCCATTCACTCATATGAAGTGCTTGTTCCCCAGCCAGCAAACCCATCTTTTATCTGCAGAACAGACACGGAGGAAGGAGAGAGCAGACACCTGTCAATTGTTCTTTGACTTCCACATGCACAACATAGCACATGGGTATACACATAAACACATACAACATTTTTAAAGCAGAAGATATTAAGAAATCACAAAAACATCAACTGAGAAAATATGATATAACTTACAAGTGAGAATTGGTGAGTTAGAGAACGCCAAGAAGTGTTGCTGTTCAACAAAACAAAATGGTTTCTGCCCAACTCTTCTACTGTCCTTTCATTTTCTGAGTGAAAGTTAGCTCACATAATTCAAATTAGCTCACAAATTCAAGTGAATTTGTCCTATTGTTATCTGGACATGTTCAATAATGTGAGTGACATTGTTTTGTGATGTTTACTTAGATGCAGTGTGATATATTTCATTGGAATAATGATCATTAAGAGTTAAGCATTGAGTTAGTGTTTTAGTTTTCAGCGAATAAACCATGATTTTTCTGGTATTCAAAAAATTAGCCAGCCTATACCATGTGTCTTGTGTCAAGGGATATATGTATATTAGTGTCTTTATAGCATATTATCTTTCCTGTTAACCTATCTCACTGACTCATAATTCAATGTCAAAGCACCATTCTCCGTATCTAACTTAAATTCTTCATGCTGTCATTAATGCCATTTCCTTTCCCTTCATTCTGCCTTTTGTAAGATGTAAGAATACTTATTACTCACCACCCCACATGAGAGTGTTTTAAATATAAGTGTGGAGTCACTTTCAACTCTTGAATCTGTATGAGTAACTGCAGGCCCTTGCAGTCCAAGATAACATAGCAGTGGACACATTGATGTGCCCAAATGTCAGAATAGCCAGTCCAAGGCTCTGAAGCAGAAAAATTTAACGCATCATCAGCAGAGGTATCTTATCCATACAGAGATATCAGTGGGTCAGAAAATTTAGAGAGTAAATATGAACAAAACAGACCCCAAGCAAAGTGTCCTTCAGGTTCTAGCAGAGGGCACGGCATTCTTGGAGTTACTGTGCTGAGAGGACCCTAACTCTACAGCAGGTAGGGTCAGTGGTTAGCCTCTGTATGTCTCCTCCTGTCATTTTCCTGTTAATGACATATTGTGGTAAGTTTTAAAATTTTTATTTTATGCTTTGGAAACCAGGTTAGATCAACCAACAGACAAACAAAATCCCACTCAAGTACTTCCTTATTTGCATTCAGAATGGTTCATGAAGCAGCAGAGACAACACACAACTCACAATATCAGGAGGAATTTCCTCTGAGTATACAATGCAGTGGTGTTTCAGGTATAGAGCCTTGAAACTGAGCAGCATAGAAGACAAACAGCATAAGTTGACAGTTACCGTATGAGGCCATGAGAAGTTGACAGTGATCATTTGGGGCCATTAGAAGTTGACAGTGACTGGTCAAGGCCATCAGAAGTTGACAGTGACTGGTTGAGATGATCAAAGGTTAACATTGTCTGGTAGAGGCCATTAGAAGTTGATAGTGAGTGGTCAAGGCCATCAAAAGTAGACAGTGACCATTTAGGGCCATAAGAGGTTATCAGTGTCTGGTGCAGACCATTAGAGGTTGACAGTGACATGTATAGGCCATGAGAGGTTGACAATGACTAGTAAAGGCCATGTAAAGTTGACAATGACCTGTTGAAGTCATCAGAAATCGATAGTGACAACTTGGGGGGTCACCAGAAGTTGACAGTGGCTGGTCAAGGTCATCAGAAGTGAACTGTGACCTGTTGAGGCCATAAGAAGTTGACAGTAACCAGTTGCATCCATCAAAAGTTGACAGCTACTATTTGAGGCATCTAAAGTTGACAGTGGCTGTTTGAGCCCATCAGAAGTTGAAAGTGACACACTGAAAACAATCATCAAAGATGATCCTCTTATGACTACATGAGATGTAGCCAAAGTACTTAATGTGGGCATTCAATTATTACTTTACATGTGAAGCAAATTGAAAGTGAAAAGGGGATGTATAAGTGGGAGCCTAATAAGCTGATCAAAAACAAAAATAAAATCTTTTAAAAATATATCCTCTCTTTTTTCTAGACAATAACAATGAGCCATTCTTCATGGAACTACAACATAGGACACATGTGCTCATACACACACACACACACACACACACACACACACACACACACACACACACACTCACACCAACAAAGTGGATTGTAGATGATAGCCAAAGGCAACCAGCTCAACAGCTTGACTAAGAATGGGTTCCAAACCATTTCCCAAAGAAGAACTTGCACACAAAAGGTCCTGGCCACTCTTCAGTGCTCTACCATGGCTCTTGTCCTCTGCAGTTTTCTGAATCTCAGTAGAATCATTATACCTAAGAAGTAAGGACAGAAAACACAGCAGATTTACTTTAAGCCCCAATAACCATGACTGGCATTGTTCAGAAGAAAGCATTCATTTCCTTTACATGAAAATGCCCAACTTTGTGTCTTACAAACAACCCTTTAAAGTTGAATAAAAGACTGGAGAGATGGCTCAGTCATTAAAACTATGAATGGCTCTTGCAGAGCAATTGAGCTGGTTCCCAGAACATAGACAGGACATCTCACAAGTCTAGCTGCTGGGGATCAGGCATTGACTTCTGTGAGTATCTGTGCTTGCATGTACACATGTGCTCATACTCACACACACACACACACACACACAAACACACACACACACACACACACACCAAAAAAAAATAAAATCTAGGAGGAGGAGGGAGGGAGAGAAGAAGCTAAAGAAGAATGAGGGAGAGGAGGAGGAGGAGGAAGAGGAGGAGGAGGAAGAGGAGGAGGAAGAAGAGGAGGAGGAAGAGGAGGAGGAGGAGAAGGAGGAGGAAAAGGGAGGCAGAGGGGAAGGAGAAGATATAAGATGGGAAGAGGATGGAATGATGCAATGGTGGGGGTGTTCTGGGAGTCATTGGATATGGGAAATGGGGGTCATATAATCTAAATACACCATGCTCATGTATTAAATTACCACTCAATATTAATAAAAAAATAAAATAAGTTGTAGAAAGACTGAAAAATTGACAAGCTTCCTGGCCTCAATCTTATTCTACGATGACAAGACACAACAGTATTTCCCAGCAGTTGAGTGGGTCTGTGTGCATGCTAACTGCCATTCCCATTGACTCAGGGGCTGTCCATATCAGGCAAAGAGTTGGCCCAGGAAAAAGAGTGAGATGACCGTATGTACTTTCATATCCGGCCATAATGAGACTAATTAGGGTTGAGTGGTTCAGGGCAAGGAGAGAGAGAGAGAGAGCTTCCCTTAAACCTGAATCTGGAGCGGTCTTTTAGGAAGGCGAGTCAGCATAGGCAGAGGACATGCAAACTGGGGATTCAGAACTCACCCGGGAATGAAATTGATACCTGTGTCCAATAAATTAAGCATTTCTATCAAAATATGTAGGAAAGTTTAAAACACCATGAAGTATGTTTCTTGTTGACATACTCAAAGAAAAAATAATATTCATTTCCCTTCTTTTTATTAAATTGTTAAGCTATTAACTAAGGGATATGTATCATTTTACAGCTTATCCAAGGTTTCATGAAAGAGCAGCAGTAATGTGCCTTGTGACATGCATATTTCTGAGCTGAAATTAAAAAAAGAAAAAAGAAAAGAAAAAAACCTCTTTCGATAAGACTCAAGGCGTGGCCAAAGCAAGCTCCTTAAAAACCATTTCTCTGCAGGCTCTGGCCACAGTGCAAAGTCCCAGCGAAGCTTCATTTCTGAATACAAAGGCAAAAGAGTAGCCTTGATTTCTTCCTGATTTTATAGAATTGAATCTGGCAGGGAGAGAAGAATGCTATAAAAGAAAGGGGAAATAACCAAAAAGATAAAGTGCGACTCCGGCAGACATGGAAGGTTGATCTTGTTTGAGTTTACAATGTGTTAAGTATTAACACATGAAGAAATATTAAAGCAAAGTATTTATTAGAAGAAATATAAGTAAAAAATCAATATGTTGGCCACTCAGAATTAACTACAAACAATTTAGCACCACTGCACCAAGCAAAAAATAACATGAAAGAAATATAATCATTGTGTTAAACAAATGTCCCTAGTATAAAGGAAGGCTAAAAGTTCACAGAGGGAGGAAAACATCCTCTGATGTGGAGGAAAATATGTGCAGAGGGATCTGCAAGAGCTGCGGTCGGCCCACAGGATGTGTACACATTACATTTCCACGTGGCTGGAGGATGTGCCCTTTCAGAGAGATGTGCATATGAACCAGAGGAGGAGCAAGAGTAGAACAGGCTGTGCCTCATGACTTGGGTCCCAAAGCCTCAATCAGGACAGCCAAGGACTTTCTGCTTGTTTTTCCTTAATTAATTGAGAGGTTAAAATGGATCTTTTTCTGTAATAGTTAAAGAAGAATGCACCTTGGAATAGAGATGTAAAATCTATTCATTCTTGAGTTTCTTTTAAAATAAAAACAAGGGCCAGGCGTGGTGGCACATGCCTTTAATCCCAGTACTTGGAGGGAGAGGCAGGTTGATCGCCGTGAGTTCAAGGTCATCCTGGTCTACAAAGTGAGTCCAGGACAGCCAAGGCTACACAGAGAAACCCTGTCTCAAGAAACCAAAATAAAAATAAAAATAAATAAATAAAATAAAAATAAATGAATGGAAATTTTGGGGTTAAAGATGGCACTTTAGAACTTACTTTATGTAATGCTCTCTTGAGCTGTGCACCGACTGGGGTGGCTTAATACCATCTCCACAGGCTGAGGCTGAGAATAGAAGGTCACACTTAGGTCTCCTTGGGGTTGTGAGGTGATGTGAGAGATATCCTCTGGTGCCTCTTCTCCTAGGGCCTGATCCTATCCGACAGTTTCTCATGCTCTGAACATCTCTACAGATGCTGCCTTCAAATACCATGTCACTGGGGGTAATGCTGTTTCACAGTATGACTTTCTGCATGGATGTGTCTCCGTTGTTCTATGCATGTCCATATGCATGTGGACTCATGTGTTTTGAAGAGTGTTCCTGCATATGCATGGTGTCTGTGTGTGTGTGTGTGTGTGTGTGTGTGTGTGTGTGTGTGTGTGTGTGTAAGACAGTAGTTGGGTCAAGTGTCTTCAACCATTTTCTACTTTATTGAAGCAGGGTCTTTTACTAAACCTGGAGCATATCCTCTGTCTCTAGTTTAGCTAGATCTCTGATCCTGGGGATTCCTTGTCTCGACCTCTTAACTGCTGGGGTTGCAGGTAGCCTCTAAGCTGCCCAGCATTTACGTGGGCCTTGGGGACGTGAAATGCAGTCCTAAAGCATATGTGAAAAACTGTTTATCTACTGAACTCATCCCCTTACTCTATAATTTGACTTCTGAGTAAAAATAATTCTGTTTACAACAATGTTATTATGGAGAAACAAACTGTAATGTGTGTTGCTGATCATCTTGACCAAAGATACTTGGTCAAGAATTAGACACTAGAGTTTGCTGCTCTATACCAGAGGTCAGAGATCAACTAAACATATTTTGAAAGCCAAATCTACCCATCATCTCTTGTCAAAATCTATCTTGCTATAACTGAGATTCCTTTACATGTAGCCAATGACCCCTGAATGCTTTCTCTCTATGACCTTTCATTAGAATGAAAAGTACTTTCAATGGGTCCTAGACTTATCACCTTCAAAATCCCTGGTAAACACAGAGATGTGTTATGAAGCCAGAGAAGAAGCGTGGACTTAGCATTTGGTCTTCCAGAGGCCAAGGCTGCAGGCCTCACAAGTTGGGAAGACATGTACCGTGTGTAGCTCTTGTACATTTGCAATGTGGCCATCCAGCTGCAGTGTGCTATAAGTGGCTTTTAAGTATACACTAGGAGAAAGTGTGCAAGACACCTCACTAATAAGATTCTGCCTTGAGTGCAGGGGATGGTGAATTGTTGGGTACACAGGGTTATTTGCAATGTATTAATGAACTTAAGTTAACCCACTTGTTTTCACTTCCTCTATGGCTTTAGGGAAATCTTCCTGGAAGACATGGCTCCTGTCTGCAGCCCACATCATGCTCTAAAGACAAAGAGTCTCAGGACTCTTGGTGACTTTTCAACAGGAAAACCGCCTTTACAGCTCTGCTTCAAGAAAGGGCTTTTGAGTTAGAAAACTCAGGGTGGTGTTTACTGTTCTTTGTCCAAACTGTCTGATCCTGGTAAGCTGGATGCCAACTGCATGAGGGCCAGGGTGATAATGGTAAACTGTAGTGTTCCTCATGCTGCTCCTGAGATGAATGAGGAATGACATCCTAAAAGTAAACCCAGTGAGGCTTTCTGAGGACCCCTACTCTGGGGTTTGTTTTCTTTAACCCCTGCCCTCTCCCTGCCATCCCTAGGGAAGGATAATATCTAGCCAGGTGACAATGGACAAAGTCGGTGTCCACCTTCACCTCCCTTCCCTGGAAAGTAAAATTCAACAAGAGGAGAACTGACCTTCCTCTTTCCCCAGGAGCTGCACAGGAAAGGGTGCCCTATGCTATTGAGCCCCACTGGCAGTTTAAATAAGGACCCTATGCACCCTCACATTTGGCAACTTGCTCCTTCAGATAGGCCACGTTAGAACTCAGACAGAGGAGAAGCAATTGAGTATGTGGCCAAGGAGCGTCAGAGCTCCACATGGTGTCATGGAGAAGCTTGAGGTTGAAGATGGCCAAACAGTATTTCCTGGGAAAGCCTGATGAACTGCTTGTTCTCCTGGGGATGGGGAATTAAGAGAGAGGATGGAGAAAGAGTAGGGACTGTGCAGGCCCAGCACAGTTTGGTCCCAGGGAGCCCTGAGGAAACTCGGTGCTGGGACTCCAAGGCAAGAAGAGTGATATGAATGGCCAAAGATGTCTTTGTCAGTCCATCTCTCTGTCTCTGTCTCTGTCTCTGTCTCTGTCTCTGTCTCTGTCTCTGTCTCTGTCTCTGTCTCTGTCTCTCTCTCTCTGTTTCTCTCTCTCTCTCTCTCTCTCTCTCTCTCTCTCTCTCTCTCTCTCTCTCTGTCTCTCTGTCTCTCTCTCTCTCTCTCTCTCTCTCTCTCTCTCTCTCTCTCTCTCTCTCTCTCTCTCTCTCTCTCTCTCTCTTCCCCCCTCTCTTGTGCTTATGCTTGTTCACTCACTCATTCTAGCTCTCACTTTCCTTCCTTTTGAAACTGTGTAAAAAGTTACACCCTCAGATTCTCTTCATCATTTCCAATGTAGAAATACACAAAGCCACGAGGAATTGGGTAAAGCTGATACAATGTATCTCTAGGTCAGGCTAGCGTTCTGAGACCTCGTAGATTCCTTGTCCTGGGACAAAAGGGCCACACAATCGAGTTACAAAAAAAAAGTCAGAAAACCACTTATAAAGTTCAATGTAGATTTGCAGGGGGGTTGGGGCTGAGGGGTGGCTTGGGCCACATTTATCACTAAGCTTTGTTTGAGTGCCACACTACCACACACACCACACCCTGACATGCACTCTCTTTCTCCAGGGGAAATACCTCACAGGCTCACATGCTTGTCCAGGGGGAGGAGACACACTGTCTACACTGCCTTCACATGCTCACCCAGGAGGAGGGGACCACTGTCTACACTGCCTATGCAGATGTTATCCTTAGAAGCTACTCTGGTGATGGGTACTGCGGTGAAATCACATGGTGTCCTTAGATATTTGCTATAATTCCTGCTTGAGCAGCAATGCTGGTAGAGTGGATCCAGGTGTTTAATGGCAATGCAGAGACATGAAACATCCCTTCAGACCTTGAAAATTATCCTGGAACCACAGCAGGCTTTCAAGTTGCTGCCAAAACTAACACTCTTGTAGTTTCATGCAAAACTTTGCAACATATTTGAGTTTCTAGAACAAATTCACGACTCTTAGATAAAATCTGACTTTAGCATTCCCTGAAATCCTAGTGCTATCTTTTATTTTCTTTTTATATTTTTCTATGGTCAAGTACAGACCTAAGGACAAGAGGAAGATGATGTGGGGAAAAGTGATTTAATCGTTCAGATGGCAAGCAGCTTACACGGTTGATTATCACAGGATGAACTCTGCCTATAAGGCCATGATCCTTCTGCTAACCCAAAGTAGCACTGTCCCTCTACAGAGAGCAAACCGCTGATCCAACAGCAACTGCGCTGCCAAGCCTGTGGGCTAATGTGCCTGGCTGCTCATCCCAGAAGGCCAGTAATAGACATCGGCTATGATCCTTCTGTACTTTTCTGCAGCTAACCTTCTTGAACTTTGACGTGAAAAACATCACATGCAGCAATCTGTAGATGTCCAGCCCACACAGTTATCTCCATGAGGACTTCTGTAAGGCTGACCCAGTGCATCCCTAGATATGCTGGGAGTTTTGAGGGCTCCTGAGGTTACTTGACTTGGAACAAGACAAACCTAGGATGCTGGTACAACGTGGGAAGCCTATAGAGATAGTGTGCTATGACAGCGTCTCATCAGCCTGTTTCCAGCCTGCCTGCCAGGTTCCTTCTCTTCCAGAGGGTCTGATTTTTAGGCAAAATGTTTCCTTGGCTGCCTTGTGTTGTCCAGAATACCCTAAAGTAGAAGTTCAGGGGGTCACACTAGGAAGAACACACCATACACTGAGAGGAAGTATGGACAGAAGTGGCCCGGGATCCCCAGAAAAAAACAAAAACAAAAACAAAACTACTGAGCAATCAGAGACAAGCCCAAAGCTAGGCAACAGAAACAAGGACAACACTCAGAAAGTGATGTTTAAATTCACAGTAACCTTGAAAACATGTGTGACCCCAGACAGCATGACCCAAACACGGTGAGATGAACTTGATGGCGCTTTGTCCAGGAGGGGACACAGCCGTGACAGTGACACCGAACAGCAAATGAGAAAGGCACAGCTGAGAAACTCACAGGGACATGTTAGGTCAAGCTTGGGCTGTATTGCCAAAGCCTCACAACCATGCTTGAGACCCAGAAGCCCATCACCCCTAGAATCTGTGTGACATATTGTGAGGTGTGTATGAAGATAGCTTTATAAGATTACCATTGCTTCGTTATTTATAACTGCCAAGAAAAAAATTATACCCAGTCTCAAGTTTACTATGTGAGAACTTCAAGAAAGAAATATGGATCCTGCCAAGAAAGGTGAGGTCTGATCATGTCAGAGACTCTTAAACAAATAATTAAACAAAACAAGAAATGGGAAGTGGCTTGGGATAACATGTTCATCCATTTGATCTGTTCCTTGCACAGGTGTTAAGGCACCATGCGGAACTTCATCGGGGTGACAGGAATCACATCTTCCTGCCTGCAAAAGACAGCACGCACGGGGCTGTCCATCAGAAGATTCTGCCCTTTAGTGATTCCAAAATGTCTTTCTGACATTTTCCTTGTAACTATCAAATGCTAAAAAGAGTGTGTGTGTGTGTGTGTGTGTGTGTGTGTGTGTGTGTGTGTATGTGTGTGTGTGTGTGTGTGTGTAAACCTTCAGGGACAAAACCACACATTCCTCCTTATTATAGCATCATGGTTTTACCTGTAGCTCTTGCTACCACATCCCAAGGCATAATTTTATTAACCCTTTCTGTATCCACACTACCCACATGTGATAGTGAACAGTTTGCAATGGTAATTACCAACCTCAATTATACATGACATTCAATTCTTAGAACCTTTGCCTCGTGTTCATGATGGATGCTCTAACAGAGTTCTTCCGAGGCTTCCCTGGATCTGGTTGAAATCACTTTGCAGGCAGATGCTTCTTATGCCTTCACTGTGCCTAGGTGGATCTCTGGTGGTAACCACAGGCTTTCTGTGAGTGTAGACAGCTCTACCCACTTCATTCAGGGGAAATCTTCTCTAAAGGAAAAAGATCCATTCAGATTCAGCAAGCATCACCTTGGTTGAAAGTACCTCAACTCTATAAGAATCACAAAGGAAAACAAGGCCACATCCTAAAGACCGTGCATGTTAATTCAGAATTTTAGATCAGATTAAGTTTAATGATTGGCCCCAGCTACTAATTACAAGTTCTCCCTCAACATCTTCTCCTCCACCTACCTTGCTTTTTCCCTTTTCTTTTTTTCTTCTCCCCACCGCCCCCTCCTCTTTTCTGTCTCTTCCTTTGCTTCACTCTTTGTGTTTCCCTTTTCCTTAGTTTATAAATTTGTGGCCCAACTTAAGTCAGTTTCAGATTGGGGGTGGGTGGGAGGTTGGTGCAGACATTCTATAAAAGTCACAGCCCTGTGTTCCAGTATTCAGTCCCATGTGTCTAATTTGTATAGCTGAATGTCCAATAAATAAAACATTCACAAATATTTTGTAGAAAATTTGCCCTTCACTGTATTGATTTCTATCAAAGCTATCTAAAACTTCTCATGCCTGACCTTTTCTTTCTGAAAGACAAAATATTTGCCCCCAAGTGACAGCACTAAGATGTTAGAACGGAGAGGCCCTCCAGGTGCAGTGTGTGTCACCAGGCAGTAATGGATGACAGAACACGTTGGAAGGCTGCTTGTCCCTGGCTCCCATGGGGACACACATATCCTGAAAGGGCTGTGAGACTGAAGTGGACCCACCTGTTCTGAGGGCTTCCTATACACACTGTGACAGGGCAGGACGTAACTTTACATTTCATTTATATCTTTGAAATGTTCCAGGATTCTTCCTTAATGGAAAAATTGTCGACTCCCAGCCCCATTCACAAATATGACAATATTTCAAGCATTAGAATACCCAAATCAAGTGCTAGGAGCATTGGCCTGGTGTGAGTGTATGGATTCAGTGAGGAGGTCACCGACACATTTTCTGTGGCTTCTCTAAACCCAGTTGTCACTTGCACATGGCACACCTAGAATCTATCCACAGAACTAGAACTAAGCAGAGTCAGGAAAAACATAAACTCAAATTCAAAGTTTGATGGCTGAAAGAAATCTGAACTCAATATAAATAATTTATTAAATATTTTATTTATATATAAATATTTATATTGTATTTAAGTATATTATATGTTTATATATAAATAAATTTAAAACATAATTTATATTAACTTAAATAATTATATATAACATATACCTATAATAATTACATACTTATATATACATTATATATTATATATAGCAGAATTATACAGTTGTAAATATATTATATACTAAATGTAACTAATTTATATACAATATAAATAATTTATTAAAGCATTTAAAAATATCAAAGTGATCCACATCATCACCAGCATGAGCTGTCACTTGAGTTTTTAATCTTAGCCATTCTGACAGGTGTAAGATCGAATCTCAGAGTCATTTTGATTTGCATTTCCCTGATGACTAAGGACATTGAACATTTCTTTAAGTGCTTTTTGGCCATTAGAGAGTCCTCTATTGACAATTCTCTGTTTAGCACTGTGCCCCACTTTTTAAATTGGATTATTTTATTTGTTGGTGATTACTTTCTTGGGTTATCTATACATTTTAGATATCAGCCCTCTGTTGGAAGTAGGGTTGGTGAAGATCTTTTTTCATTCTGTAGGCTGCCATATTGTCTCATTGACAACGTCCTCTGCCTTGCAGAAGCCTTTCAATTTCTTGAGGTTCCATTTATTAATCATGGATATTAGTGTCTGAGCTGTTGGTGTTCTGTTCAGGAAGTGGTTACCTGTACTAATGCATTCAAAACTATTTTCCACTTTCTCTTCTATTAGATTTAGTGGATGTGGAGCAAGGGGAACACTCTTCTATTGCTGGTCAAGTGAAAATTATTACAACCACTTTAGAAATCAATCTGGCACTTTCTCAGAAAATTGGAAATAGTTCAACCTTAAGACCCAGCTATGCCACTCCTGGGCATACACCCGAAAGATGCTCCACCATACAACAAGGACATTTGCTCAACTATGTTCATATCACAAGGAGACTTGCCCAACTATTTTATAGCAGCTTCATTCATAATATCTAGAAACTGAAACCTAGATGTCCTTCAAATGAAGAATGGATAAAGGAAATGTGGTACATTTATACAATGGAAGACTGTTCAGCTATTAAAAACAAAGACACCATAGAATTTGTAGGCAAATGGATCGAACTAGATTTTTAAAAAAAAAGCATTCTGAGTGAGGTAACCCAGATCCAGAAAGATAGACATGGTATTTACTTGTTTGTAAGAGGATATTAGCCATAAAGTACAGGATAACCATGCTACAATCTACAGACCCAAAGAATCTAAGTAACAAACAGGTCCCCAGGGAGGATGCTTGAATCTCACTCAGAAGGAGAAATGAAACAGACATCTGAAGTAGATGGAGGGAGGGAACTGAGTGGGAGAGGGGTGGACACCAGCTGTGTAGGGAAAGAGTGGAGTAGGGTTGAGGGAGGACTGGAAGAGAGAAGAGAAATCAGTGGGGAGCATCTCTGGGACAGGTGAGGTTTCTGGAACTCCGTGGGGGTGACCTCAACTGAGTTTCATAGCAACAGGGCATATGGAGCCTGAGCTCACCACCTCCTGTAGCCAGGTGGGACTTCCAGTGGAGTTAGGGGAACACTAACATACCCATAAAACCTTCTACACAAAACTTGTCTTACCTACAAGAAGTGTACGGGTAAAAGATGGAGCAGAGGTTGAGGGGATGACAAAACAATGACTGGCCCAACTTGAGACCAACCCATGGAAGAGAGCCAACCCCTGACATTATTAATGATACTCTGCTGTGCTTGCCTATAGGAGCCTGGCATAACTGTCTTCTGAGAGGCTTCATCCAGCAGCTGATGGAAACAGATGCAGAGACCCACAGCCAAACAAAAGCTGAAACTCGGGGAGTCTTGTGGAAGAGTCAGGAAGGATTGGGGAAGCTAGAGGAGTCAAGGACACCACAAGAAGAGCTATAGAGCACAGTAGTCTGGGTCCATGGGGGTCACAGAGACTGAACCTCCAACCAAAGAGCATGCATGGGCTGGACATAGACCCGCTACACATATGTAAGAAATGTGCATCTTGGTTATGGGTCCCCTAACAATGGGAGTAGGGACTGTCTCTGGTTCTATTGCCAGCCTTTGGATCCTTCTCCACTAGCTGGGATGCCTTGTCTGGCCTCAGTAGGAGAGCATGCACATTGCCCTGTTGTGACTTGATGTGCCAGAGTGGTTTGGTACCCATGTGAGAGGAGGCTTCCTTTCTCTGAGGAGAATGGGATGGGATAGTGAGGGAAGGTGTGTGAGAGTGAAACTGGGAGCAGAGGATGGAGGGGCCTGCAATCAGGCTGTGAAGTGATGAAATAAGTAAATTAATGGAGAAAAATACCAAAGTGTTAGTAAGGTCCCTATAATGAACAAAATATGAACTAATGAATAGGGGCAGGACGACACTTACAGATATATCTTTCTGTCAGAGTCTCAGATTTTATCGGGTACAGACTATAGAGGTCTCCAGTCTTGGTACAAGTCCCCTGGGATTTAAGCATGGACTTTGTCATTGTCTGAGCTGAAGGAGGAAATGCCTGGGATGCTTAGCTTTTTTGTTGTTCTTTTGGCCAGGAATTATAAATAACACAACCACAGCTAAACACATATTGAAACACACACACACACACACACACACACACACACACACACATCTGTATACACACAAACATAAACATGCATAACTTATGAAATATTAACATGAGTTGTCTTTCCTAAGCAGCTATAAGGCATGTATGTGTGTTCATCACCACACACTTATATGCAGCTCCTCTAAAGGGCCTCTCTTTTACCCAACTTGTCTTTCATAATTCCTTATACCAGCCTTCAGTGATTGATAGCACTGTGTGTCAGACCCTGAGGAGCAGGCAGGAGCCTGTCCAGCTAGGATGAGGACCACTAGCCACTTGGCCGCATGCTCCTTGAGGCTCAGGAGATGGTTTAGAAGTGCCTTGGAATTCAAACTAGAGCATCTGCGATTGAGTCATGGAGAAGTAGTGGGTGCCTCATTCAGCTAGGGGCAAAGCTAAGCTTGGTGAATGACAGGGAAGAAGACATTGGTCCAGATCAGTGAGGAATATGGCAGCTGATGCTGCTGAGGGCCCAGCACTGTGGGTCATTGTCAGAGCGCAAAGAGTCAGGAACAAAGAACACAAATGTCCCAGCCATAAAGGACTAGCCTCTGGGACCCAGGCGAACCATTTGTGGGAAAACTCTACTGTGCCTGTTTACAGGAAAGAATGGTCTCCCATGAGTTTTGGGTGCCAAAAAAAAGGAAAGCAATTTTATAAAGGTCCCTAAATATCAGTGGGGACACTTCCCAATTTATCTGAAAATGATAGAGAAGGGGAGGGCACATTGAGACTGCGAACTCCATGCAGGCCCTTCTGGAAGGACAGGGGAGCATAGGCATGCATGACATCGCTCGAGGGCAGATGCAGTGTCAAGGCCTCCGCCTGGTACCTCCTTCAGCAAAGCTAGACTAGCTGCTGAATTTCAAATCTCCTCTTTGACAGTCTCCCGTCTCAGAAGATAAAAAGCATCTACAAGAAGAAGGTTTCTCTAGCAGTGACACTAAGGTTAACATAAGTAGTCCAGATGCTCATGTCAGCACATGCTCAATCATCAAGCTGAGTGTGACATTTCAACTTGGGGTCTATTCCAGTGAAGATAATGTGACCTCAGCATAGCCTCGACCAGTGACAGTGAGTGCGCAATAATTGGTGGGTATCTGTTGTTTTAAAATTTTAATATTACCCAGCACACCCCATTTTCCCTCAGGGGTAGGATTAACCCTCAGTGTTCCAGACGTTTATAGATTCAGTTCACAGAAAGCCAGGTCTGCATCAAGCAGTGTGTACCAAGCCCTGAATCCTGAGGTGAGAGAGATGGGATCAATGCTCTCTTGGATCTTCTGGTCAGAGGGCAGTGATGGAAAAGCAAGCTTTAGTGGTATCCTACCTGCCTGGGATGGCCGCAGTTTTGGACCAAGTTCCTCACAGTTCATCACCACAAGCTGATGAAAGGTCAGGTGCCCTGTGTGGGCACTTGGATCCACATTAGAAAAACTGAGTCCCATAAAAGTCTTTACTTTCTACACTCAGCCTTATGGACAATGAGTATCCGTGTCTTGACTTCAATGAAAACATGGCCTCTGACCACCAGTCTAATACATGAAGAGAAGAAAAAAGAAAAAGCCATCTCAAGGTCCCAAGGATGTTGTGTTCGTGTGTTGATAGCTCTCTTATCCTGAGCTCAGGTTTGGCTTTTGTGTTTTTCTCATCATTCCTGGGTTGTTTCCTTTTGAGCCAGATCAAAGCTAGCTGTTTTATTTTCAACTGGTGGATTTTAATTTTCAAAAAAAAAATTAGCTGATTTGTTATGTCCTGTGATTCTCTCCATGTTTCTGTATGTTGCCATCTCTTTCTACATTTGTGTGGTGTGTGTGTGTGTGTGTGTGTGTGTGTGTGTGTGTGTGTGTGTGTGTGTGTGTGTGAGTGATTTCAAGGACCAGCTCTGAGATCAGTGATACCCTTTGAGCAAAGCCCAGAAGCAGATCTCCTAAACACCAGTGCCTCTCCTGTAGCAAACGGCAGACACTCTTGCATCTGTGTACACCTGTTGCACACACAGCATGCATTTAAGCTCACAACCACACATGTCCTTAAGACCCTGCGTCATACAATGAAAACAAGGTGTTTTGTCTAATTTTAAAAACAGATTGGCAGAAGAAATATCTCAACAGGCTTCCTGGGGTTTAGAGCGCTGAAGGATAAATGTATGAGGGATGTCAAGTCAGTGGTAAGATTTCCTGAGGAAGCGTTGCAGAGTCTCTGGGCTCAGCTACTAGGCAAAGAGAAGCAAATGGTTTCTTCAGGGGAGAAAACATAATTGGTACTTTATCAATAAAGCAGAGAGGAAGGTGGCAGTGCCTGCCCTCATGGATACTGCCAGCTCCTTTGCTGCCTGTGGAGAACTTCTGAGGACTCCTGGCATCATCCCTTTCCCTAAGGCAGATAGATGTCTTCTATTTGTGATGGGAGCCCAACAAGGGCTCTGCAGGCTGTTCCCCTGCAGTATTGTGACAGGCTTTAAAGGAATCCTTCGAGGCATCCTGTTTAAGAACTAGAAAAAAAATCACAGATGCAGGTCCCTGGCATTATACATGAGAAATGTGATGTGCAGAGGCACAGAGTGACACATTCTAGAACCCACATCCTGGCTGTGGCACACTGAGCTTTCTGGTCACACTCTCTGGCCTTTGGTCTCCATTTTCCTCAGAGCTCAAATCCTGTCACCACAAGGGAAAAATGAACTCCTGTGCCAGTCATGGCTGCCTCTTCTCCCACACCCCAATTCTCAATGCTGATGTCCTATTTAAATCTGTCCTCAAACTCACTGTCATCCTCCTGCCTCAACCACTCCAACTGGAATTGCAGGTATCAACTAACAGGTCCCAGCTTGCACTATCAACCAGAGTGCTAAAGTTTTGTGTTATTCCCTGACTTATAAAGAGAACTGAACGCCTACATTTGTGACTACAATTTGTGGAAGAATCCTGGTGCTGAAAAAAATGCAAATTTCACCTCCCTCCTGGTCACTATGGGATGCTTTGGTCTCTAGAGAATTTTATTTAGAATCACACTATTTTGGAAGAAGATTTATGCTGTTTTGTACATGTAATTAATGCTCCTCTATAAAAGAGGGGATTGAGTTAAAATTACATGTAAAAGTAATTTTTAAAAAAATTAGTATTTTACAAATTCAATTATATACTATCAAAATCCAAGTAAGTAATTTAGTAGCCAATGCAAAATTGAAGGACTAGGAACTAAAATATATAATACAACCAGACATCATCTCCATCAGTACCAGACACCATCCCCAACAGTACCCAGTACCAGACATCTCCATCAGTTCCAGACACCATCCCCAGTAACACCAGACACCATCTTCATCAGGACCAGATACCATTCTCAACAGTATCAGACATCATCTCCATCAGTACCAGACACCATCCACAACAGTACCCAGTACCAGACATCTCCATCAGTTCCAGACACCATCCCCAATAGCATCAGACACCATCTTCATCAGGACCAGACATCATCTCCATCTGTATTCACACAAATGGTGTTTTGAAGCTGTATCCTGTCTGAAAATGCTTCCTAGGTTAGGCACTATTCTCATTAAATCTACCATTAAAATGTCCCAAGAACCCCCAAGCCTGCACTCAGCTATTGCCTTACATGGAAAGAATCCTGAAAGGCCATGTTTGAGAAATCTCCAGGAGCATGACTCAGGAGGAAACCACTGAGAGGGAAGGAGAGTGAGCAAGAGAAGACTGGGCACTTCTGAGGTCAGCAGTGGCAAGCTTAAAAACACAGAGTATGCTCTTAAAGGACTGGCTACAAGTATGTGAGGTAACAATGTATCAGGAATGTATTCTCTTTCAGGCTCAAACTGTGCCTGAGGATTAGAAAACAAATTCACTTTAGTAACGCTTATATTGGACTCTTCCTACCCAAGAGACACCATCATTCCAAGCTCATGGAAGTTTCTAAACTAAGATATTAAAGCAATGCAGGGAGAAAAAAGTTAAGACATTTTGATTTTGTGATTGTTTTTATTTAGGTACATAAAAATAAAAATTTTGCATTGTTCTATCATGGGGAAAATATATATATACATGATACTAAGATGTGACAGAAAAAGTTAGCCTTTTATTGAAGAATGTAGTTCTCTGAGAAAGAAAAATTGGTGTCCTGGTACATTTTGGGTCTGTGCAGTAATTTTTTTCCTGCTGCAAAAGAATAGAGAAATTTCTCAACAGGGAGTCTGAGCAGTGCGTTCAAAACATCATAGATTGTCAGCCTATTCTGGTTTTTTAACTGATGCTGTGTGTCCCAGAAGATTGGTTTTGGTTGGCTGTTGCCATCACATGATGGGGAATCCAAACTGCAGCTTGAAATAGTGTGGTCAGAAGGTCTCTGTGCTGTACTTGGAGGCTGTGATTCTAAACACATATGCCAGGAAAGCCCAAGATGTAATGCTGAAAGGTATGACCTGCTTGGCCTCTGAGTTTGAAAAATGCCAGAAGTCTGTGTGTACGCAGGGCACTTCTCCGAACATCATCAGCTTCAGCTGCTTAACAAGTCCCTGTAGTAGCCAGAGAAGCTAAGACTCTTTACGGAGAAGCTCAGATCTGCAGAGGGCCCTCTGGAGAACACCTGTCCATCAGTGTCACCTCTCTAAAGAGGCAGGTGAGGTCACGCTTTCAATTACAACCTACCCCTCAATGGAGATGCTCTTTCACTGCGCTTGTTGCTGTTCGACTGAAGAAGAAACCTAGAGGTTGTTTGTGAAACGTTACCTAATTGGTTGTGCAGTGTTTTATTCTTCTAAGGATCTACATCAAGGCATTTTGATACTGTGAACAGTCTCCTTCCTGATTGCTGTGGCCTGCGCCATTCTTACAGAAATGGTCTAACGAAAAAATGTTATTGTGTTCCTCTCTCCACGGAGATTCTCAGAAACATGCATTCATCCCAGACAGCCCAGGCAGAATCAGGCCAAAGAAGTCACCACATCTCAGTGAACCCATGAGTTGATTAGAGTTAGGCATAGGAGCATGAGTGGGGTCTACATGCTTCACAAAATCCTCACCCCAACATGGGTGATGGCTCTTGGAAAATTGCATCACCGAGGGCCCCACCCCAGCATCACCCTTCCCAGAAGCTATTCTCTCCTTCCAGGATCTTGGAGAAGAGCCACGGGCAGGACTCTGGCAGGCCTCTTGGTCGTCTTGAGCCTCAGAACATTCTTAGGTGTTTATCCAGAATAAACCCAGTGACCACTTGTTATCTTTCTGTGCCTTATAGTGTAGGACTGTGCCCAAACTGAGAAGTTTAACTTGCCAAGGATTACAGCTTTACAGACCCTTTCTCAGGTGAAAAGATGTAATTGTACACCATTCTTCCTGCCATCACTCTTCTTATTTAACAATTTAATATTATACATACATATACACACATATGTGTTTTTATTATTTTTAAATTATGTGCATATGTATATATGTATGTATCCATGTTTGGGTGTACACATGTGTGCAGATGCCTATAGAGTCTAGAGTAGAGTTTCAGATCCCTTGGGCTCAAGTTCCAGGTGGTTGTAAGCTCTTGAGGTGGGTGCTGAGAATAGAGCTTGGGCCCCATAGAAAAGCACCATATGCTCTTAGCCACTGAGCTATCTGTCCAGATACAGGTGGCATATTTAATGCATAGAAAAGATTGGAGAACTATAAAAATAGATGGCCATGTGTCTACCATACAGGATCAAAGGCTGGTATCACATTGTTTTTTTTTTTTCCTGAGTCTCTAGAGAAAACAGAGACATTAAGAGATAAGGGCTAAATAAGCGGCTACAGCAGGGATGAGGCAGGGAAGAGTGCACAGGCCTGCATCACAGGGAATCTTCTACTGACAGACCCCAGGAGTGTCCAAACCCCTTGCCCCAGCCAGTCCTAATCCAACATTCTTCTTTCATCCAGGTCACCAGAGGTCAAGTACGTGATGCCAGGCATGGCGCCACAGGCCTTGAGTCCCACTACTCATGAGGCTGATGCAGGAGGATTTCCACAAGCTTGAGGCCAGTCTAGGACACATACTTTAAGGTCAACCTAGGATACATAGTGAGGGCTCTGCATCTAAACAAGTCAAGAGCATTAGAACATGTTTAGCTCCCCTACGTGGCCCAGGGCCACTCCTGCCACGCCTGGTGGTAGAGAGCTATAACATCACAAGCTAAATACTGTTCTAAAAACTCTACTATGGCCACCCAGTTCATGCTTCTTGCTGCTTTCCCTGCTCTACAGCAGCCCCACATGCATCTTGGTGTCGTTCAGTCAGGGGGGTCCATAAGCCTGTGCTTAGCACTTGGAAACTCACTGGGAAATAGGCAGTGGGTATAACAAGCAGCCCAGAAACCTTTGGCTGCTTCAGGTGGGTGCCATGGAAAAGTAGCTTCAGGGGTGGGGCTGCTATGATGGTTGTTCCTTGTATGAGGGATAATTCTTATTGTGATGGGTGATCCTCCTGTAAGAGCTGTGCCCCACACAGTGCTATTCACATCCTCCCAGAACTTGAAAATAATGGCAAGTAAAAGAACACCTAAGCTGACTGCAAGGTGGAAAAGGATGTTGATGCTCGCCAACGGACAGTTCAGTGGCCACCACTCGTTGGGGGAAGTAGACTGGATGTGAAGTATAACCATGTGAGAATGCCCCTGTCATCCAGTGGAGCACATCAGCCCATGGAAAGGGCTGTGTTCACTCTCAAGGAAGGAGAGCAGAGAGATATTGACTTTCTAAGTTCAAATGTAAGAGAAGCCAATTGTTGATTGCTTGGTTGGTTGAGTAATTAATTATTTTGTGGAGCTGGGAATTTCTTTTCAACACTAAGTTGGAGACCCCCCCCTTTTTTTTTAAAACAAATTCTTGGACTTTTCCCTGTATAGTGAGTAAATAACATTTTTGAAGGTCTTTTGGGGGAAAATCAGCATTGCCAGGTAAAATGCATCTTCCAGAGGAAAGGTCTCCTGTCTTAAGCTTGCTCCTCCTCATTTTCACAGACATAATGAGTGTCCGCTTCTAACCTCATGTGAATTGACTTCTGTGGTTCATCTGGGTGCCAAATACTGCATGTTTAATGCCTCCTGCACAGCCGTGGGCGCAAGCACATGGATGAGATTGGCCCCCTGTCTTAAGCTTCCTGGGTGGAGCCTTGCCCATCTGTTGTGGAAAGTTTTGAAAGAGGCAAAGGTACCTTATTCTTAGCCACAAGGATGTCTCCGCGTACTTGAAGTCATTCCCTGTCTTTCATCTTGTCTGTGCTTGGCCTCCTCAGCCCCATGTTGAGACCAGATGTGGAGGGCCCACATGTTCCCCTTCACTCAGTTCTGGGATAGCAGAACCTCAAGGCTGCACAGTTCTTCCCCATCTCAGTCCAGCTCTACAACTGGTACGTGGCTGATTTAATGATTTAACCATCAATACCAAGACACCAACACATGGGCTGTCTCCTAAGTGCTACAGGCACAGATGCCCCAACTGACGTCAATATGATTAGCCAAGACTGCCAGCACCAGGTTCCTCATACCTGAATTTGGTGCTCAGGCCACAGGCCATGGGCAGCCTGTGGTGACCTGTGAGAGAGCTGGTACAAATTAAGTGGCTTTTGTGAGTATTTCTTCTGTCACTGGCCACTCTTTCTCCTTAATGTCCTTACCTTTTATAGAGTGATAAATTCCAAGACATAGCATTTATGCTTAGAGTTTTGTTTGTGCTGCATTTAATTTGCAATATTTTCCCAAAACCAGGATAGGTTAGAAACTATATCATCCATCTCTCTATCACCGACCTACCTTTTATATATCATCTATCTATCTATCTATCTATCTATCTATCTATCTATCTATCTATCATCTATCTCTCTATCTACTTATCTGTCTATTATCAATTTTCTATCATCTATCTACCTACCTACCTACCATTTATCTATGTATTATCTGTGTATCATCTATCTGTCATCTCTCTATCTATATCGTCTATCACATGTCATCGATCTAACATATTTAATCTGTATCATCTGTGACTTATTTGCTTTCTATTTATATATTTTCTATCATCAATACATTTGTCATCTGTACACCCCTTATCTACTTAGCATCTATCTTTCAGTGTCCTGATTGTTTATCCCTATAAAATATAACTATCTATGCTTTCACTGTGAAGGCTACCTGAAATTTTATGCTCATCATAAAACACCAAGGTCTTTGACTTTTAAATTCCCAGAACCGTTGATGTTTCTGCTATGGCATCACAGCCTTCCATGCCATCACAGAATAAGCTTTCCCCTTCATGGGGAGGGAATTTTCAGTGCTCATGTTCTACTTTCGACATGATACACTGATAGTGACTCTGGGTGGTTCCAGTGAGGACTGCGGTGGTCATCAGGACTCCACACCTGTGCTGTGGAGGCTGTATACTCTCCACACCCAACCCTTCTTCTGTTCACATCCTGTCATTGTCCCCAGAAGGAGCACATGCCCCATACCCAGGAGCAGGTGGATTCAGGAAAAGCCAGGGCACCTGTGCCCTTCGTATCTTTCAACAGCCACTTGCAGGAGCCTTACATCATCAGAAACAGCTCAAACACCCTGTGCCTATCCATCCTAAGGCTCCATCCTTTCTCTGCCTCCTGTGCCTACCCATCCCGAGGCTCCATCCTTCCTCTGTCTCCCTGTCCTGTCTGTGCTTTTCAGTTCCCATCACCATTCCACTCTCCTTTCCTCCTCACTTCTCCTGCCTGCCTCTTTTGCCTCATGTCTAACATGAACCCAATATTCAAGGGCGTCTTTCAGTCTCAAGGCAACTGCCTGAGTGCTGAAGAGCATTGCATGACTCACAGCTACTGTGACAGGACACTGAGAATAAGTGAGGCTAACCGACTGCCAGTGGGAAAGTGCTCCGCCCTGATGTTTCAAGTCAGTCCTCATGAACAGACCCTTCATCGCTCATGCATGGACATTTGTCACCAATGAAACCAAATGTTGAGCACTTCCTTGTCAAGGCTGAACACTTGCTGCTTGCTGGTCACCTGAGTATTTACTAAGGTCACTATTACCACACACTACATTGTCTGTGGACTTGTGTTTTGAGTTGACTCCTAGGCCACAGTCAGACATTGTGCCCCATTCCCACCCGTTGCTCTGCTCCAGGTTTGGAGATGTAATGGCCTCTCTGGGATTTTTGCATCTTCTCGAAGGTCTGCCTTAAGGCTTCACCCAGCTCACTTCCAAATTGAGTGGCCAGTGAGATCATTACTCTCCCAGGACAGAATGTTTCTGGAATTTTGCTTGTTTTAAGCCGAATGCAGGGTTGGAAAATAATGTGGTATGTTACCAAATAGGAAAAAAAAATGAAGGCCACACCCACCTCTGGTTGAATGAGTCCTTTCATATTTAAAATTTCACCCACTATCACCGACCACATCTTTGTGACTTGATTGCTAGGATCTTGGCTTTATCCTGATAGATTGCTGTGTTTTGTTTCCATCCATACACAACAGGTAAAACGACAGAAGTAAAATCACTGAACCTGTACCACCCATTGTCACTCAGTGCAGCAGTCACCGCAGCAAAGGAGGAGACAGAGGCCCGCGTGGGCTCCAGGAAGACAAACATCTCTATCCCAGCTTGCATCTCTGATTGTGTATGACAAGCCCGCAGGTCTGCCTGCATTTGGTGGATACACCCAGCGTCCGTTGAGTCCCGAGAGCTAGACGTGCTGTCACATTCCACCACTTTGGCTCATACATTTCAACCGGTTGATGCTCCACGGTCCTCCTAGGGTTGCTGGTGACAGGGTGACCTTCAGCAGGGCAGCCCATCCATCACGCCTTGAACTTTATACTTCGTGCCACGCTCATTTCTTCTTGGCAAGGAAACCTTTGTCTACAGCCCTGTTTACCACCCACAGGGGAGCTTCAATCTGTGTAGCTCTGTAATGCACATGAGGCTGGGTATGGAGGAAAGAGGAGGGGCGGGGCATGTGCATACATGCTGTACCGTGGATGGCCATCTCAAAAACTAGTTGCCACCTGCCCATCATCTCTATTCGTGACACACTCTCTGCAGCTTGAGCACAGTGCCTGAATTAGTAACACATTTCCAGTTTTAAGCGGAAGGATTTCTTTAGCAGCTAGCTGCTGCTATTTGATGCGAAATGTCCCTCACAGGCTAGTGCATTGGAACACTTAGACCCCAGGGGCTATCACTGTTTTGAGGATGCCGTAGAAACTTTAGAAGATTGGAAATCTGGAAGAAGTGGGCCAATGGGAAATGAGCCTCACAGGTCTCAGTGTGGTGTCACTTCTTGCCCATGCTAGTCTGACGAAGTGTGAGCAAGTCTCTTTGCATGTCTGCCTTCATGGAGCCACAGGCTGCCATGCCTTCCGTACAAGGAGGGCCCATACTCATGCACTACCACCCACAGTAAATCTTTCTCCCATTAAAATGTTTCTAGTCAAGTATTTGGTCACACTGAAGAGAAAATAACTAATACAGTGGCATTTACATTTAGGCTTGTCCACATAAGCAGACAGGAAGAAATCTATCCCCACATGCTTATTTGGCATAATACGAAACAAAACCATGAAACTTCTGAGGTCCTGACGCAGAGCATAGAGAAGCATCTCCTAGAAGGGATGGATGGAATCTTGGGCTAAAATCTCCCAGACCCGTAATACTTTCTAGAACAGAAACAAAAGCCTGGTATGAACGAGAATAAAAATACCAAATTCCAACATGGAGACCAAAGTGAACTTGGTAACCACTTTTGTCCTTTTAAAAATCAGTCACTTATTGCTGCTGGCATGCAGCATCCGGAAAGCTGATGCTGGTTACTAGAGCTCAGATGCCTGACTCTGTGTTGAGGTGTGGATGGGGCAGGGGTTCCTCCTGAAGCCACATTGGGAATTTTGTAACATCACTTCTCCCTTTTGTGTTTTTAAATGTAATAAAATTGCCCATGACCCCGCTCCTGAGTTTTCAACTATATGAGCAAAAACTGGGGTCAAATAACTCCCAGGAGGACACACATACTCTTTAAGTTGGCTTTTATGGGGCAGCAAGAGATGGGATTTCTACTTCTCTGTGACAGCTTTCTATATGCGTGAACAGCACATGTTACCAGCAAAAACTGCATATGTGGCCAATACAATATCTGCATCATACAGTGATTGGCTAACTTTGCCACCAACACTTCTAGAGTCAGTTCTTACCCCCAAAGCTCTATCTTTGGGGTTCCCATATGATAATATGAAATACATCTCGATGAGGGGTTCTCAGTGGAATCGTGAATACCTCAGACTTATGCATCTAATAAGAACCACAGAACAGACTTTCACATAGGTAACAGAACTGACAAACTAGAAACAATCAGTGATACTGTGCTTGGGGAGGGTCTTCAAAGATTAGTATATGTCCAATACTCAGATAAGGGAAGGAAATAGATACATACACACACAGGAGATTGCTTGATAGATGAGCATAGACAGGCAAATGCAAACCAGGCGTGAGAGTGGCTGGGGCACAGAGTGCCCAGGTGACTGGCTTCTCTCATCACCTTTGCATTAACATTTTAGAAAAATATAAACTTTCCTCAAAAACCAACAATACAGCTACAACATTCTGAGCATATATCAAAAGGGAACAAAAATACTGTATCTAAGATATACCTGCACTCTGTGTTTACTGCGACAGCACTAACAGCAGCAGAGACTTAGAATCCATCAACTTATTTGTGGGTGGATGAAGGAATTAAAAACATGACATGCATATGAAATAGAACACTATTTAACCATTCTTTTCAATTCAGGGTGGCTGAATTATAATTTCTCTTCTCATAAATGCATAAAGGTTTTGTATGTCAATAGAAACAATGCTTACAATTAAAAAAAAGTAAAGCATTCCTCTCTGTGTGCTTGGGGGCTGGTTTTGGAAGACACTGTTGGTGGGAATCAGTGGTCTCTCTGTATAGACATGTGTCATCACATTGCGTAAAGACTCGGGCAGCCCAGGGCCACCGCTGTGTAGATGAGATATCTTTCTAAAAGCCAGAAAAATATTCCTCCCTGTCCCTGGACATTTGACCCCTGACTTTTTTGCCTTTTGGTACCCCTCACTTGCACCAGGGCCCTCTATGCTCTCGGGTCTTTAGTTTGGGTTCCAAACGGTGGTGTTGCCATTGTCCCTGGTCCTAAAGGTTTCAGACATGGCTTAGTGTCACCAACAATTTCCAGGTGCTTGAGCATGTAGCCATTTGTTAAGGGTCTTGCTAGTGTGTATAATCATATGAGTTAGCCCTTTGGAAAAGTCACCTTTGAGTCTCTGTATGGCATCTAAACATGCCCCAGGAACTAACAATACACATATCATACGTGTTATAGTATATTATCTGTTTTTGTATAATAAGTAAATATCTTCATATAAGTTTGCTTTGACTTGGTAAGCAAGTCCTGTTTTTTACATTTATACTCCAGTGGAGGGAGATAAATAAAAGATTGCATCCAAGCAGCCACATTACTAATGTTTATGGGCTTTTTGAAAACGACTGTGTCTCTCACCTTCTGGAGATGGTGCTTGCATCTCCAGGAGGACAGCAAAGCAGCCTGCAGAAGTGGGCATCCCATACTTGGTTCTGGGAAGGGACAAGCTTGGTCAAATTAAGCACATATAAGGTCAATGTACAAGCTGAGTAAGTGTGAGGACAATGGGAGGCAGAAGGATGAAGGAGTGCAGTGGGTCATTGTCTTACAAGGAAGTGCTGGAACAATCCTATGATGTGCCTGGGAATAAAGAGACAATTTCCCCTGTGGTATTCAATTCCAATGGGTTTGTGCAGCTACTCCATACCCAGAGAACAAACATGGGTCCTGCCCCCGACTCTGTACTGTGACCCATAGGATAGCTCATCTTTAAGGAGCACAGTGTGGAACTGAGCTAAGCTGTCCACCCCAGATCCGTGGTGCTCACACAGTTAACAGCATGTATCCTCCATGAATGTGGTTACAAGAGCTCCTTGCTTCTGTGATCTTATTTCTCAAGCCTGTGACTCCAGTACAGTCATGTGAAAATCATCAAATAAATCCCCACTAAGGTACATTAATTAATACAATGTTTGTCGTAGCCTCTTATAGAGTCAAGATCATTAAGGACATTGAAACACTGAGAAATTTTTCCCAGCCTTAGGGAGCCCAAGGGGACAGGGCAACTAAGTTGGTGTGAGGTGGTATCTTGGGATGGGTGCAGCAGAAGGCCTTGAATGGTCTAGAAACACGTGTCTGGCAGAGTTCAGTCCTGGGTTAAATTACACACTTGGTAAAATAAATGTATAATAAGCACGCAAATGGCAGTGAGTACAAATGGATACAAACTGATATAAAGTCACTAAAACTGGGAGCATTTATTTTAACGGGTGATGTGTAATCAGTTGGGACAATTTCCAGGAAGGGGGGCGGGGAACTGTGATCTTCCCGGGGATCACTTGAGCAGGACAGCAGAGCATGGGCATTCAAAAGCTTCCTGGGACAGCAGGGGTTAAGTAAGATGGTTCTGCCACATATTTGGAAAGACAGGACATGAACTGTGGAGTTTGCATAAAGGAAGTGGGGTGGGGTGATGAGTGCCTTCCACCCCACCCCCACCCCAGCACTCTCATTTTTGTGTCGTGGGCCAAGAATTACAAAGAGTTCCTGCTGCATCAGTATGAACAATTGAAGGTTAGTAAGTCAAGCGACTAGATGATTAAGAAGCTGTGAGGGTGAGGGAGCTTGGTCCTCCCCACTCAAGCTCCCTTATGAGAACCAGGAAGGCTAGATTCTCTTGGCCTCTACTCTGGCCTCCTCTTCTCATCCCAGAACTAATGACAATGGCCGTGAGAGTGTTGTGAATAGACAAGCCCGAGTCTGGTCTCTAGCCATCCATCAAAACCACTGTGCCTCGGGATCCTCCCTTAATCAAACACGATAAAGAAGTTGATTTAGGACTTTGGGGAGATACTGTGGAGTCTCAGAGCCTGAATAGGAATCATGGGAGGACAATATAAAGTTAGAGGGGGAGCAGCAGTGGGGAAGATCATCTTGGACGCAGCTTTCCATTCACAGGGAACGCCGGATGCAGGGAGGCAGAAGGGATGAGATTGATCCCTCCCTGTGATGGCCGAGAAACCGAAGCTCTCTGTTCGTATCTGGCTTGGGATGCAATGCTCTGTATTTGCCGGTTGAGTCTAGTCCCCTATCAAGGGATGTATCCTCATTAACTCTCCCCACATTATTCAGTGGTAGAATTAATACTGCATCTTTGCGATGTTTTCCTGGTAAAATATGTGAATTTCAGAGTATGGGAAGATTTTGAAGAGAATCTCCTGGTACCCAAGGAGAAAGGAAGGACTAAGATAGCCCCACATGCCTCATTCCACATGGGTTGGAAAACAGGTAGGACACAACATTGGAGACACTGCTTGTATTGCATGGAAAACAGGCAAAACTATGATTCGTGTTTTTATTACAGTGTTAAAACCCTAATAAGTGCTTTGGGCAAAAATATTCTACAATTTCTACTCTTCAGTTATGCTGTGAATGGATGCAAAGTGTATTACGTGACCTTCACCACAAACAGTCTTCAGGAGCTGTACCCTTGTAGCATTGGATGGTAGCCTCAATGCTCTCCTGAACCAGAAGTGCCTTGGCAGTGATGTGGTCGGCTTAGAGGTCTTCAGCCTGCAGTGATGGGAGGCTCCCCACCCTTCACCACCAGGGTGCACAGAACAACGGATTCTGTTTCTAACTCAATGGTCTCTCTCTTAGTCCGAAACACTTCTTCCCAGAGCAAAGTGACTTACAGGAATAAAGGTAAAATCCTGGAGACTTTTGGGATGTGAGTACTGGGCTACAGAGACAGCTCCCTAAAGGGAAGAGTCACCCACCTGTCAGACTTGCAGACTGGTATATCAGAGTCATCCAGCATTTGAAACACAGAATACACATCTTCTGAGATAATTCACGAAGATCTTACTTAATCTTCCTTCTCAGGAACCTGCAATCTCTCCATCACATTGACCATTCTGACCAGGAAGCAAGGGCCCCACTAAGTTGGTGCAGGAGCTCATGAGTAATTTCATGGTGGCATTAGTACTTCGATCTGTTCGGTTCAAAGCACACAGTCTTGGAAGATGGAATACCATGCCCTCACTTGCTAGAAAAGACTATGTGGCTTCATGATTTAACAGTGCTGTTGGGGTTCTTTCAACTTGAATTTTACTTTATTCTAGCTTCTAAAGCAATCACTCTGACAGTTGCCAGATGGGCAATAAAGAATAAAAGCATAGCTAGCTAGAACTGTGAGATGGCCTTCATGGAATAAGGACTATAATCTTTTATTTATTAAGATGTTATGTTAAATATTTGAAGAGATCAACATTTAATTTTAAAAAATCTGTTGAGTTTGAAAAGAGCTCATGGATTATAAATATCCAATTAAACAACATCACAATGTCTGCCCTGTCTTTCAGTGGAGCAACCTAAACACTACACAACTTAGTTGCACAAAATGTAGGCAAAGGGGCTGGAGTTACAGCCCAGCATGTGTGAATGTGAAGTTCTGAGATCAGAGTCAAAGAATAAGTGTGAGATACCAAGCAAGGTAGCTTATGTCCGTAACCTAAGTGTGGAGGAGTTGGAGGCAAGATAGATAGGGCTTGTTGTCAGCCAGTGTATTCATTTTGTGAGCCTCAGTTTCAGTGGGAGACCTTCTCTAAAAACAAAGAAACAAACAAACAAACAAACAAAAAACCATAAGGTACAAAGTGACTGAGGAAGGTGTCCTCTGGCTGCCTTATGCATATATGCATGTGTACCTATACTCATGTCCAGAGAGAGAGAGAGAAAGAGAGAGAGAGAGAGAGAGAGAGAGAGAGAGAGAGAGAGAGGGAGAGAGCGAGGTGAGGGGAAGGAAGAAGGGAGAGAGAGAAGGGGAGGGAAAGGGAGAGAGGGAGAGATGGAGGGAGGGAGAGGAAGGGAGGGAGAGAGGGAGGGAGGGAGAGAGGGAAGGAGAGAGAGAATAAAAAGAAAGAAGGAAGGAAGGAAGGAAGGAAGGAAGGAAGGGAAAAATTAAATTTAACCCAATTTTTTAGTTCCTCTCCTAAGTAGAATGACCTGCCACACTCTGCTTTGATTTAGACATAGACATTGAACTTGGACTTGATATACTACTAATGCCTAAGAAAAGGAGTGTGTCTTTAGATCGTGGGCTTTGGGAAACAAGCTGCCTTGTAAAGCATCTGTGGATGTTCTGATGAAGACATACAACCTACTGACCACCATCACTAGCACTAACGGGGACGTGAAATCATCTTCTAGTACACCACACACAGCACACATAATGCACACAGAAAACACATAATACACATATCAGTCACAGTACACACAGCACACATACTGCACACAGTACACACAACACACACAGCACACACACAGTGAACACAGCACTGACAGTGCACACAGAGTGCACACACAGCAAACACAGCATGGACAGCACACAGCACACACAGAGCATACACAGCCCACACACTGTACACAACACACATAGTGCACACAGAGCACACATGGCCCACACACTATACACAACACACATAGTGTACACAGCCCACACAGCACACTCAGAACACACAACACACAGAACATAGCATACAGTACATGGCACACACCAGACATAAAGAATACACAGCACACACAGGACACATAACACATAGCACAGAGCAAACACAGTACACAGCACACACAGTACACACAACACACTTAACACACAGCACACAGTATATAGCCTCCAAGCCATCTAACCCTCCTCTCCATAAGACATTATCCATATGGAAACATCTCAAGGTTTTTTCCCTTTAAGAAATAACAGAGTACTCACTGAATTTACTCATTTTTTTGCAAGCCAAGAGTCAGTCTTTATTTCAAGTAAGAGCCTGGTTAACATAACTTTTTAAATATTGCATTTATTGAACACCTACAACTACACACAGGTGACTGCAAACCAACAAACCCAGATTGTGTAAGGAAAGCCCTTGCTGGCAGCCCCTCCCCAACCCCCAGCAACCAGTCCTATGCCAGCTTCCATCTCAGTAACATGGGGCACAGAATGTTCAGAGCCCAGTCTTGATCTGTTGTTAGGTGGGGTTGCACAAAGGCTGTGTGGAGGGAGGGAAGGCCTGGCCTTTGCACACCTGACTATCATCCTGGGGGTAGTCAGGAGGACACACAGAATGCCCATGCTGAGCCCACAGTCCACCACTGTCTGCTGTCTTCCCCTTGGAAATGTGCTTCCCCTGGGAGGTGGGGTGGGTGTCAGCTTTTTCAGTATCGATTTAGTGTGGGGAAGTATATTCTTCTAAGTCACAGTTCTGGAAAAATTCACAGTCCACATGACAAGTTCTTGCTAATGAAGGCGTATTTAATGTTATTTGCCCATTTTAGCATTATGAAGTTGTCACATGTAATGATCATTAACTGCTTCATAAAATGCAGCAAATGTTACTCTAGTTCTGATGAATCACTTTAGCTCCTGTTAGCAAGGAGTGCAGAGCCCTCTTCCTCACTACATCCTGTGCGTGCCTGTGTAAGTGACCCTGAGACACATCGCTGAGGTACTAGAGCTCAGCTGTGATGTTGACTCTTGCCTCACCTTGATCTTCATCTTACAGGAGGGCCCTGGGCAAATTTGTGCTATCTAGGATGCACTAGGCTTCTAGGATGCAAGAAATAGTCACTGTCATTAATGGAGGTAGAGTCATGGTTTTCTCTTGGGGCCAGCTTTAGGATCTGGCGGCTGCATTCAAGGTTGAGTTTTTTTGGTTTGGCAAGCAAGTTGCCAAAGAAAAGACCACTGAAACAGAACCCAGACACTGTCTCTCCTAAGCACTGGGCTGCCTTCTTTTGATATTACAGAGACTAGTGGCCTGTGGTTCTCAGGCAACTTTAAACTATCAAATCCAACATATACATTTGCATTTTCCCATAGACATAAGAACTCTTGACCCACACCCATGTCAGCATTCCCTGGATAGGTCATTCAGACATTAGGATCTCCCTTTCTGGAGACTGCTGGTGCAGTGGCACCTGAAGACTTTGGCTTCTGCAAAGCAGCTACTTTAGACTCCCTATCTCATTTTATGATACATAATGTTTATCTTTGTGAAGCTTAGAATAGAAGGGAGGCAGCTACACATTGATGACTCTGCTCCCAGGAAGGGGGTGTCTTAGAACTTCAGTGTCTACACAAACAAGCCTTATCATTTTAGGCATAGAGATTTGTCTCATCTCAGTCAGTGTTCTGCTCCTGGAGACTCGGAGTCCCACAGCATCTAAGCCAGTGCTCTGTTCCTGTGAACCTGGGGCCCCACAGCATCCCAAGCCCTGGAAGTGACATGCTACTTCACTCAGACACAGCATGTGACTGCTCTTTGTAGGCACAGTGTTATTTCCCAGAAGCCAGGGCAAAGCCTGTGCCATGCATGCAGCCCTGGCTGTGAAGTGCACGTTCACAAGATCTACCCACTCCTGAGCTCAAGGACAGGACCCTGCAGTAGCATAACTAAGGCTAACACGGCCACCCCATGCAGATGCTACCTCAGCAATAGGCCTATTGGATGGCAAGGTGTCATGACCCCATGCCACGAGACCTACACACACTCTAGCAATAGTTCAGCTCCCATATTGGTCGTAGTCAGTGAAGAATGCTGGTGCTTCTCTAGCTCAGGCACAGAGACTCTTTGCTGCATCTTCACATGTGGTTTGTGCCATAAGGACTAAGAGTCTCAGCTTTAAAAAGATTATTAATGTGATATAAGTCATACATTCAATATGATGGCTGTTTATTAGCCAGCTCTTTACCCAAGTAACAACACATAGAGACTAGGATGTATTTAATTAGCCCGGAGCACAATAATTACTCCATCCCAAACCTCCAAGCTAGTTGAGCTTCCTCCCAGCTTCCCGCAGTCATACTTGCACTTTAATCATCTCCCTGCACCAGCTCATTTCTCCTTAGGCTTCTTGGTCCTCTCTTTGTGGCTCAACTCCACCTCCTGTCCTTTTCTGCTCCCCTTGGTGGACCCGGAGATTCCTCCCTAGTCTCTGTATTACTCAGCATTGGCTGGTTGGCATTTTATTAGCAGAACAGAGAATAAGTGGTGGGCATGTTTATACAAACTTGAGACATGAGATACTTAGAATAAACATCACAGTGCCGTATCCGGACCGAAACCACATAGTGGGGTAGAGAAATCAGCATTTGAATGAATAAAAGTACACTGTACACAGGTCCACAAAAGCATTATGCCAACATCCAGGTAGAGAGAATCATTGCTGGCCAAGGTTTTGGTGGAGCTCTGATGTCCTCTTGTCTATACCTCACAGCAGTGAGAGGTCCCTTCCAAGATAAATCTGTTCCTTGTGTCACGTTAGTAAAGATGCCACGTGTTTATGTCCCATGTGCTGTGTGTACCCCTGGAATTCTACCATTCAAGGCATTTCTCCTCATTTGAAGTCCACCAGTAAAATCCTCTAGGGACTCTTCCCATGTGCAGTTGCTTCAGTTTTGCTTGGGGTTTCTAATGGTTCTGGAGTTTTCTTGATGATACCATTTCTTCAAAGTAGGCTGAATGCTAAAATAAAAATCACTATCCCTTGTAATTCTGCTTTTTAATTACATTTGTATAGGAGGCTCCCATCAGTACAGGATAATAAGAACAAAGGGAAATTACAGAATGAACTAGTGATTAGAATGTAGAAGATTAAACTTACATTGTTTTCAGAGGGTAATTATTAGTATGCTCAAATGTTTTTTTTTTTAAACATCTAAATTTTATTTGGAATTTAAATGCCAAAAAGGAACTTCAAATATTTTAATATGAAATATCTTCAGAAACTCACTACAACAAAGTGGTTCCCAAATAATACACTATCAATTTAACCACTTGAGAAAATATAAATCAACTTGATCATATTAACATTTTAGATTTTTTCACTTATCAAAAGATTCTTAAGTAAAGTTTACAATGTCAAAAAGTAAAACAAATTTAAGAGCAATCATAGTATCAGACAGATTATCTCAGTAGTAGATTTGTGTGATTTCCATAAGAAAATATAAAACTTACTGAAGCACAAAGGAAATACACATGCCAAACTTGTGACCAAACATTTCACTGAGGAGAAAGGCAAATGGTGGCGAATGTGAATGGAAGTTCAACTTTGTCTGGGCTGAGCACCTACAAACCAACAGTTAGGCAAGCCACCATCGTAAGCATACCTTGCCACTAATGTTGCAAAGACTTTGAGAAGTTCTTTGGAAGTCTTGGTCCCAGACCAGGAGAGTCTCTTTCGTGAACAAGACCCTTGGAACTAATGCTCTGTAAACATGTTTTTGTTTTGAACCCAAGTTTGAGATGGTGGAACAAACAGGTGATGTTCATCCACTAGAAGAGGAACCACCTCTTGTGGAGCCTTGGTTTTTGCCAGCTGAAATTATACCTAAAACAGGAGGTGGGGAATTTTGGGGTCTTGGTATTGTTTGGCTGTTCATCACTCCACTTCAAGATGCTCCTAGAGACAATGGAGGCAGAGGATACTTCAGGGCTCCAGGTTCCAGCAGCAACTTTGGTTGAATTCCTGAAATCCTGCCAACTACACACCGGGGAATCACTGAGGAACTGAGTCCACAAAGGTCTACTTCTCCTGTTCCCATTAACCTCTGTTCTCTCCTATCTAGGGTAGGTGGGTTGGAAGGGAGGTATAAGCATTAAAGAACTGCAAATAAAGTAGGTTTGGGAAAGGTCAAAGCCTCCAATGCTCCTTCTTGGCAGAGCTTGCGTGATGTCTTTGGGTTGAGCCATCACTCCTCAGGGCACTCTAGATGAAGGTCTGTATCTGAGTGCTCAAAGAAAAGCTGTAGAGTACAGAATCCTGATGACCTCCAAGTTCTGAGTGGGTAAACAGGGTCACATGGCAGAACAGGACAGTTCAGAGCAGAAAAGGCAGCAAGCTCCTGGGTGACCTCAAGGCCTGATTTCTTCTTTGTTGTTAATTTACTTGAAGAATTTACTGTTTCCAGTTGTCAATCAAACTTTGGAATAGATGTTATGACAATGGTTCTTAGGTGTCATGAAAACATAATACAGTATTTTTCCATGAGTTGGATGATTCCTCATGATGTAGACAGACTTCCTACTAACAGAGACCAGTCATAAGACCGCATAGAGGCTATCTGCCTGTCTGTCATTTATCTATGTATATATGTATCCATGTGTCTATCATGTTTGTATGTATGTATGTATGTATGTATGTATGTATGTATCTATCTATCTATCTATCTATCTATCTATCTATCTACACACACATACACACACACACACTCACACACACACACACACACTCACACACGCCCTCTTTAGCCTTTACTTTGCTACCACAGGCAAATGCAGTAATTCAGATCCATCAAAACATTTTTTAAATAATTAAAGCACCCCTAACCCATATATGGCCATGAAACAATAAGAATAATTATGGATACAATAAATCAAAGTAGAAAGCAGAAAATAATGAACATAAGACAAAGAATTAGTAGATATAGGTGGAGACAGACAAGTGCTTAAGATAACATAGACACTGTCATTGGCGCCACACTTGTAGTTTGACAGAGGGTTCATGAGAAATATTAACTGAGCCAGACTGGCCAGTATGGACCAAAACAGTGTGTGTCGATCTGAGTTATATGTAAATAATCTTGAGCAACTGAGATCCGCCAAAGAATAAGAAAATAAGTAACCAATGAATCAGTTGTCACTAGATTAAGGTAGGAGGAGAAACACAGAAGGTCACATGCTGAGGACCAAGCATGTTCCAACCTCTGAGCTCAGTTCTCCAACTTGTTTGCTGGCTGGCTAAGCAGAGGCCACATTGAGAGACTCATGGCTGCCCCTAAAATGACACCAGAATCAGGATGTGCTACATTGTTTGTCTCCCCTCCAGATAATCACAGTCAAGCAGCCTTCAGTGCAGGTTAGGCACAGGCACACTTGAAGAACATGCAGGGATTTAAACGTGCACATCTTGTTGAGAACCAGAAGGAGTTGCATTCATTCTGATGGACCCGGGACATTTCTAAGTCATCTGTAAGCAGACACAGAACTGAGCAGATTTACTCTGCGGCCAATATGCTCTAGGCACGGAAGAGAGGGAGACTGATGGCAGGGGACTCCACTGTGTGTGTGAATTGATGTGTATTTTATGTGTGTGCATGCATGTGTATTTGTATATGAATGTGTAAGAAAGAGGAAGTGAGTGAGAGAGAGAGAGAGAGAGAATGTGGAGAATGTGTGTGGTACCTGGGTTTAAAGAGCATTGTGCACTTGGTCATGGTCTGCCTCATCTCCCCACATAGCCTCACAGGCCTGGAAGCTGTTTTGGAAGAATCCTGTCTCTGTAGAAGAAAATTTGGGATCCATTGGAAGAGAGAGTTGGGTCTTAGATAGTCATCAGGGTAAAGTTACAGTGATGTGTGCCTTTCCTGAAATTACAGGTGTTAGGGAACTTTTTCTCATTAGTCTTCATTACTGGTCAAGTGACCACGTGGCTTTTCCAGGTAACATGACTGTGGTAGCTGGTGCAAGCTCCAAGGGCCTCAGTGCCTTATATCTTAGGATAGTTGTTGTTTACAGAGCCACAGTGTTAATGAAGTCCCAGCACCAGCCCTTTTGTTGTTGTTTATTTGCTTTTAAAGAAAAAGTAATGATTCTTTGAAACTTCATCTAAAAATCATTAGCAAATAAAGAATTTTTCTAGTTTACAGAGCTATAACAATCATTTCAAAATTATTAACAATCAAATTACTATTACTATGCCTAGGAATGATGAAAGATCAAATTAAAATTTCAATCTTTCACTAATCTACAGCTCCCTTATCGAAAGATAAATCTGTGATCATTTCTGCAATAAGATATTTTTGTGGTTCGTTAACTTTTTATCATTATTTGGAAAAAAAAAAGTTAAAGAGCCAAGTTTAAATCTACATTATAGTTCCGATGATGATATCCTGCCTTTAGAGTGTGGGATTCTATAAATACTTTATTTATGATGTTTTTGTGTCTTAGGAACAAGTTTCTTCTAACCTTGGTCATATTTTCTCTCAGGTTTTTAAGATGGAGGAGGAATAAGGCACATTGAAATCTTGCTGCGACATCATGCACGCACAGGTGCCTGGGATGAAGGGGGGAGAAAGGGCTGTCTGAGGAGACAGGCTGTCTGTCCTGCTGGAGTGCATCCTGCAGTCCGAGACAAGCAGCCTCGGGTGGAGAGGTGTTTGTCAAGTTCAAGCGGGAGGCCCGTCAATGGTTTGTAAAAGACCTCAGGATAGAAGGAACATGTCATGGGTCTGTGAAAATACAAGGAAAGGACACTTGAGAGTCTGTGATGGGCCCTCTGCTCTGTCAGGTCCCTGCTCTGAAAGACAGCAGAGGCCCTCAAAGAAAGGTCAGGGTGAAGTCAGGTTGTCTGCCTCCCTCTTCCTGCTTCCCACGGCAACTTGGTGACTCACTTTCACAGCCTGCACCTTCTGACAGCATTGGCAGCAGGGTCTGGAGTGCACAGCCGGTGAGAGGGGGTGTGACTAGATATGGACGGCAGGCAGAGAGATGTCAGGAGGAGTTGCAATGGGCATCTCAGCCCTGAGTACCACACCAGGATTATAATGCAGATCTCAGCCCCTGGCAAAGGCCCCTGTGGGGTCTCCACAGTCCAGTAGAAATCAGGCCCTATAACATTTGCAAGGTGGAGGGATCCCAAATGCTCCTTAAGACTGTGGAACATATGACTTTTGAATGTATTCATTAAACCTCCCTCCAAGACACTAAAAAAGATGCCACTCAAGTGTTGGGTGAGGTCAGCCCTTGCTTCCAAGACGAAAGAAAAGAGGGCATTGTGAGTTCTAAGAGTGAGCCCCTCTCCGTCCGCCACCCCTGCCCTGTGAGTGGGGTGAGGCTTGTTAAATGTCTCAGCTCAGGGCTGGGAGCACGTGAGTGACTGGGCACTCGGCTCTCTTTGATTCTAAACATGAACATAAACCTTTGGACTGATGGTGTGACTACAGCCGTGCATGTCTGGAATGTAGACAGGCATTTATGATAATTAGAAATAATCAAGTCCAGACCGAGGGAAAAGTGCAAAGGAACATTGAGTAATTTGTAGCTAAACGACTGTGGGACCCTAAGGTAGACAAACCAGGTGGTGCTTACGGGTCTCATAAACACTTGATTTAAAGGGCAGTGTTAACCTGGAGGTTTATGATCACAGCACTGAAATTAAATTGATTGTGTCTGCTCTCACTCTAAAAAATAAAAATGGCATAATAATTTCATAGCTGAGTTCGATGGTTGAAAGTGATGTCTTATGTAACACAGTGGAATTGCACTTCTGCCACACGAAGACTTGGGATCATGTGGGGGAAAGTTCCTTTGAGTATCCAGGGAACTAAGATCCCAAGGTGAACTCTGCCTGTGGAAACTGAGGGTGTGAGGCCCCTGATGCTTAGTTTTGCTTTTCTCATACAGGAAGAACAGACAGCCATGTAAAGGCTGGCGAAGATGGACTGTCAGGTAGGTATCTATTCAGGAGAACCTTGAATATGATGGCTCGAAGATATAGCCACCTTGGAAGCCAGAGTAGAACATGTCAATCAAGACACAAGCTCAGCAGCCTTAAAGAGGGCCAAAAAGACATAAGGTGGCTGGCTTAGTCACCTTTCCCATTGCTGTGACATAATGCCCTACCAACCCTACTTAATGAAGGCCAACCTCATTTTACAAAGAGCATAGCTGCAGGGTACAAGCAACGCATCAGGGAAGTCACATCAAGAGGAGTGGTCACTTGGCACCTACAGGCAGGAAGCAGAGACAAAGGGCAGTTCCCATCTCAGCTTGTCTTTTTACTTACACCCCATGGAATGATACCATCATGGTGAAGTAGTTCTTCCTGCCTCAGTTGTCCAGCCTAGAAACATCCTCAAAGATGTCCAGAGTCCTGTCTTCTTGGTGATTTGTAGATCCTGTTGAGTTGACAATCAGCGTTAACCATCATAAGACACTGAAGAGAGATGAGCAACACTAGGGAAATGATGAGCTCTTTGGATACCTCTGTCTCATGAGAGTGATGCTCAGGGGTGCTGAGATGGCCTTGGTACTGTAAGGGGACTGAGGCAATACAGAAGTTTCCTTTGGATAATTACCTGCAGAGTGACAAACTAATGGGTGGACCTAAGACCAGTTAGGGTCTCAATTCTAAGGCACACTGACCTACTGTTTGAAAATTGGGAACACAAAAAGAGGATATAAATGAAGTTGCTTCTAGTCCTTCGAAGGGCAGACATGGTACTGCTCTGACCCCTTGAAGGAAGAACTGTTAACGAGAGAGCAGAGACTGCTCTGTGTAAACATAAGAGATTAGTTAATAGGTCCAATGAAATGAAGATGTATAACTGGCCACCACATCACACAAAGATCTCATCAAGAGCCTTTGCAGTGGAAGGATGTGTTTTAAAATCCTTGAGACGGTTTATGTGAGCAAAAGGCCATTCACAAGTCAGTCAGCCTTCATCCCAAGATAAGCCCAGAGAGCATCACCCACAGGCAGACAGTATCTGATCTGGTCAATTGTAGTCAGAGGCTGTGAACCGTGGAGGTTTTGGTGTTTCTTCTACTGTCTGTTTCTCATCACAGGGGAACAGGTTTGACCATAGCCTCAGTTCAACTCCTCCTGCTTAGTTCACTCAGCAGATGGGAGCAAAAGGTACCTAGAGAGGGGATAAAAGTAGACATAGGCACTTTTGAGAATTTGAGTATTTTGGGTGATAGCTATAGATGCAATAGAGGGTCCAAGAGTGTTGTGAAATAGCATTTCTGAAGAGCACAGGCCTTGGAAGGTCTAAGTTCCCTCCTCCTCCTCCTCCTCCTCCTTCTCTTCCTCCTCCTCTTCCTTTCCTCTTCTTCTTCCTCCTCCTCTTCCTCTTCCTCCTCCTTCTCCTCTCCTCCTCCTCCTTCTTTCTTCTTTCTTCTTTTTCTTTTTCTTTCTTTCTTTTTTTGGTGTTTCAAGACAGGATTTCTCTTGTAGTCCTGGATGTCCTGGACTTGGTTTGTAGACCAGGCTGACCTTAAACTCACACAGATCATTTTATTTTCCTAAAAACTAAATTATGTCTTATACTTCTTTCTAGTTCCAGTTTGTAAGACTTTTCTACATCAGTCCACAGTGTTGTGTCTAAAATGAAAATTTTAGTCCACAGGGGAAATACCTCGACTTTTGCATATATATATAAATTAAAGAATATGTGCTTTCTATAAACCTGTTTAGCTTCACATTCAGATAAATGGGTGATTCCTTGATGACCGGTGAGGACTACACTTATCTGTGGATACAAAAACAAATGTTCATAGTCAGCATTTCTCCTCATTTAATAAAATGGTGGTTGTTGCTTTTCACACTTCAAGATTCATGAATTCACTCCTCCTTGGTAGTTGGCTAGGTTCCCAGTATCAGCCAGGGTTTCTGTTGAGTGGGTCTGACATTCCAGAAAGCTGGACACCAGTCCCAATGGATACAACTACAAAACAACTCTAACACCTGTGTATCAGGACCACTGCAGAAAAGGGAGCAGAAAGATTGTAATCACCAGACAACCAGGGAGTTTGCTGTGAGATTGTGTCTCCTAGAAATGTTAGAAGCTGCACTCTGTGAGTTTTGCTACCATAATAGTCTAAACATGAGCTGAACAAACAAACACAGCAACAGTAGATGTGCAAACGTGGATATGGGCAAGCTTCTGAGGACTCAGTCCTACTCAAAGAACTACAGGCAGCTAAGGAATGCTGAGAAGAAAAGAAATAACCATCTCCAGGGAAGAACATCCCAATTGGTTATCCAACACAATATGGCCAGTCCTGAAAACAGACACATAGAAGGGACATTGTACAGACTGGGAAAGTTATATTTGTGACTATGTATGTATGTGTGTGCACACATATGCATGTAGTAACAATTCATGAAGAGGGGGGCTATGAATTTGAAAGAGAAAAAGACGGGTGCATGAGAGGGTTTCATGGGAGGGAAGGAGAGGGAGAAATGATACTGCATTGTAATCTCAAAAATAGAAAAAATAATGAAAAAGAAAGAGGAAAAAGTCCCCTAATGCAGCATTTCTAAGTAGACCTGATTAAAAGACTTTAAAATCATTGGGAAAACAACTGGATAATCCAAGCCACGATAGCGCTAAGAGCAGCAACTAAGTTTCTTCTGCTGTAGTGTTTATTAATAGAGTACATTTATTGCCTTCTAAAAAAAAAACCAAATCACTCATGTGCTTATGGTTAAAAAGTAAAATTATTAAGATCACAACTTGCCCTTTCCATAGAGGGATTACCAGGCAGAAGCCAGGCTTGCTACCAAAGACCGACTATGATGAACTTTCTTTACCTCTTCTCAGTTTGAAAGCAGACACTCTAAGATCACCTCTGAGCCAGAGAGCCAGAGTGTGGCTCCCGAGAGTCACACCTAATGTTGTTCTTCAGTTGCACCTTTCTGCCAGTGGGTCACTGTTCCCCTTCAGTGGGTGAGCTGTGCTGGTCAGTGGAGCAGGCCCCTGCTTCTCTTCTGCTGGACTGTCTCTTTCTGGGTCCCTTGAACTTCGAATTTCTCTTTAAAATGTCCCATTAATTCCTATTAAGGAGCTACTAGCAAAGAAAATGGAGTGTTAGCTTTTATCAGCCTGCATGAATAAATGTTAACCACCCTCCTTAAAAGGCCTCCTTTGAGCGGCACTCATGCGAACACAGCGTGCACGTTGGCAAGTCATTCAGATTAATGCACTCGACCTGCGCAAAGGCTGCCGATGTGGATTAGCATTATAGATTTTAATTTGAAATAATGTCAGTCTTCTCGGGCCCACGTTGCAGCTCACGAGCTGCCATCTGCTTGTGATAATGAGCTTGCTGGTCCCTGGGAATGGGATTTGCTGCCTCCTCTCCCTGCATAATGGGCAGGGTATTGATCCTCCTGGTGGGTGGAGCAGTGGCAGCCTCACACTTGCTCCCTACAGGGCAGGATGGAGCCGAGTCTCCCATCCCAGAGGCCTCAGCTGCAATGACAGTGAAGAACAAAGATAGATCCACCCTTTCCCCTACACCCTGGCCAACACAATGAAGCCCCACACTGGTCACAACTCCCATCCTTCTTCGAGTGCAACTCATTCCACAAGAAGAGAAACCAAAGGAATGGACCAGACCCAACAGGTGTATTAGCCAAGCACTCCCTGTCGTCCCTTCCTCACTGCAGTATGGGAGATGAGACGTGTTGGGCTAGTAAGTCAGCCAAGCTCTCTGTGCGTGCCAGGTGTGGTGGCAGATATATCCCCAAACTCAGACAGCAGAGGCATAAGGACTGCAATGCCAGCTTGGTCTACAGTAGGATATGTGCATAGATATATTGCAGGACATAGCGGCTGAAAATCCCAATCCCGCCCTTGAAAAACAAAACACAACAGGCCACTCTCTTTTGTGCTAGCTCCCAATCATACATAGACAACAACATCTAGGGTAATTAAATTTAAATTATATGGACAAAAATAACTCCTTGGGGACCAAAGAACTGTCATTTCCATAGTCAATGGATGAAGGGATAAGCAAAAATAAACCACTGCCAGGGATGTGGTTCAGGATTAAAAGCTAAAGAAATGTGGCCGACCCTGCAGCATGAATGAGACTAGGATGTGTTATGTCGGCTGAACTAATCTAGCTGTGAAAAGACAAACACTGCCCAACTCTTCTTACACCAGGCACCTGGAGCTACGGTTTTAGAACTGCAACATTTCAATTTCACAATATAAAAATTCTGGTGATAGAAGATGCTGCTTGCTGTACAGTATCGATGGACTTGGTGCGGTAGAGGGGCATAGTCACTTAAAACTGATTAACATGGCCAACTTCGTGCCCTGCTTTTTTACTATTTAACTTCAAATAAGTATCTCCTGTGATTAGAAGGCTCTAACGTGTTCTAGCTCTGAGTTTTATTTGTCTCTACACGGAGAGCTCTGCTGGCCATAGAATCCTCCTGGCAACATGCTACTGGGGCTTAGGCAGAGCAAGCACCTGAGCCATAGTGTGAGGTGAGCACAGTGGGAATTCTGTACCTGAATCCCTGCACATAGAACAAATGGCCTACACCCCACACACTACAGCCCCACACTGAGGCATGCCTTAGTAAATTTCATTTCCCCCTAGTGGGATCCCCAGTAGCCTCTGGATGTTCTGAAATACATTTTCTCATTCTTAAAATGATTGCCCATTGGCCTGTGTGAGGGTTAGTTATAAATGGCAACTTGCCACCAGCTGGAATCACTTGGGAAGAGAACCTCAACTGAGGAATTACCTACGTCAGGTCTGTCTAGGGAATGTCGGTAGGATATTGGTTTGGTTGCTCCTTGGCCCACCCAGCTATGGGCAGCACCATTCCCTAGGCTGGTCGCTGAACTGTGTTACCTGTGAAGGAAGTGAGCAGATAGTGGCAAAAATGAGCATCTTCATTTCTCTCTGCTCTTGACTCTGAACGTGATGTCGACAGGCTGCTTTAGTTCTTGCTTTGACTTCTCTGCAGTAATAGACCATAATCTGGGACAGTAAGTTAAATAAATCCTTATTTCCTTTGAGTTGCCTTTTGGTCATGGTGGTTCATCACAACAGCAGAGATGTACCCAGAAGCACCTACAAGGGAAGCTCATAGTCAGCCCCGGTGATTCCACCCACCTACGTACTAAGAAAGTTTAAAAGCAAAACTTAAATATCAGGGTGAACTTAAACCACAGATACCAGCCTTGGATGGCTTCCTCTACAAAGGTCTGCAGACCCCAATGCCATTTGTTTCTACCCTGTTCTGCACCCATAGCATCTCTGCTAGGTCCAGCAGCTTATGCTTCTCCTAAGAATCTCCAGATACGGAGCTCTATTCTAATGCATTTATTGTTCATTTTGAAATTAAATTACTAAAATATGGTGTATTACAGAATTTCACTCAGTGGGTGTCATGGCTGGCATGCTGAACACACCCGGTGCTACCTAGCTCTGTACCACATGCCATAGAAGGGTGGTAAGCACAACATGTTCCCTTTTCTATGTTTTCTCAAATGTGCCGTTGTACTCTTCAACAGACACAATAGTACGTATGTCCCAGGGTAGCTACACAACCTTCAAGCACAAAAGCATACATTGGGGAGACAGTGGTTAGCACCATTGCGTTCTTTGATAATGATGATGTTTATTCTGTCACTGTGTGTTGTATTTCATTCTGGGACAGACTTATATCTTGTAGATCCGTGTGAGCTCATCATGTTAAGAGCTACTGTTGAGCACAGAAAGCAAGGTGAATCAAACATTCACTTAGGCTCTCCAAGTCATGTGGAGGCTCCATATCTGCTCCCAACAGAACTCCTCCTCCTCCTCCTCCTGCTCCTCCTCCTTCTCCTCCTCCTCCTCCTCCTCTCCTCCTCCTCCTGCTCAGATGTGACACCTGCTCCCCCTCCCCAATATACAGACAGGAGGATGAGGTTTGAAGATTACAAGTAGTTCTCCGAGGTCATGAATCTTGGCTGAGAGTTGGTGTTGGGATCTTACCTGTGTCTCCCCCTTCCACCTGGGATCTTGAGCCAACTAGTATGGTTGCTCAGGCTGTGGAGTCTCTACCACAGCTCAAGGCTCTGTGAGACACTGACACAGGAAGAGAAGGGCTTGGTGGCTGGCGTATGAGAGCTTCAAATTATGGATGGGGGCTCATGGTACAATGCCAGTGGCATGAGGTTGCAAATCTCTCTGACCTCACCAGACTTAGCCCTTCTCCACTGTATTATCAAGCCACTGTTCATTTACTTATGATGCACTAACTACTTTGTTTATTAGTAGCCTTGGGTATAGAAATATGTTTTATTATCTTTCCACCCACAGCTCCTAATTGAGTGTCTGGCATTTACTACTTGCTCACTAATTACTTCCAGATAAAGTAATCCAAAGTGGGCCTGGGATGCCTGTGCTCTGGGGTCCTGCTGGCATTCAGCCCTCAGCCAGGCCTGACTCTGATGTACTCCATCCATCTGAAGGCTCCCTCACCTGTGCTTCACTCCACTTCCACCTTTGTCCTGCTTTCAAGAGGAACCCTGCACTAAATCTTCTCACGTTTCCTCTTTTGTTAAGAATCTACATATGCTCATAATGTGCTTTGGTAAAAACCCAGCCCCACTCTCTCTACTCTAGGTCCTCCGCCAATAGTCTTCCCATCACCTTTCCCTCCCAACTCTACATTTTTCTTCCCTCCCTCCTCCCTTCACCTCTGTATTCAATCTCTCTCTCTGTCTCTCTTTCCCTCTGTCTCTCTCTCTCTCTCTCTCTCTCTCTCTCTCTCTCTCTCTCTCTCTCTCTCTCTCTGTGTGTGTGTGTGTGTGTGTTCTTTCACTGCTGCCTGTATCTGTGTGGATATAGAACCTCTCCTGGAGCATAGGCAGTAACTTCAGTACTCTCTAGATTAACGTCATTTTAAAGTCACACCCATTTATCTGCAATAACAAAATACAGTCAATCGTCTGTCTCACTCATGTCCTTGTGGACTGTCCCCCTGTCAGCACACTGGCTGTATGCAATCCTACCATAAATGCATCCTAGGAAATATACAGTTGGTTGTACCATAAGGTGTGTGTGTCTGCCTCCTCAGTGTACATTTTTTAGTGTTTCCCACCAGGCCAGCCTACTAAGCCCTGACTTCCTGCTCATCAGCAGCCTGGCTCACCACCTCAGTTCCACTAACTCCTCTTCAAGCTGAATTACCTCCTAGTTTACCAACTATAAACTGTAATACTACTTGACCTTTTCTTTCTAATTTTCAAACAAAGCTAAGAGCTTTCCCATTGTACTAGAACTTTAACTTGGAAAGTCATCTTTGTTGTAATAATTGCTTTGAGCTGTACTGAAACACTCTGTGTCTTACCCAGTGGGTAGAGTGACAAACTGCCTCTCTTACAAAGACACATTACATGGAAATGTGTTGTCTTTTCTTTAATTTGTAATTTTAATAGGAGAATGTATAATGAATGCCCAATCTCCAACATGGTACGACTCTGAGGGAGAATTCTTATCTCTTCTATCACTGAAGATAAAGATTCTTGTAATGTTTAAGTTTAATTTCTGTTCATCAGCCCAGAGAACAACTGCTAAGTTTCCAATGTCTTTACACTGGTTCCTGGAATTTTTGCCTACTATATTCACATGCAATTTATTTTCTGTATTCCAGGCAACATGTCATAAACAGATTTGTTTGTTAATATTTACTGGTGAGGGAAATGAAAAGCTGGGCATGATGGTGCCTACCTAAAAATCTAGTGGATGATGCCAAGGCAGGAGAGCTGCTATGGATTTTGGACTAGTGTAGACTACAGCCTAGACCCTACCTCAAAAAGGAATAAAATAAAATAATCAAAAAGCTAAATCAAAGGAAAATTCTCTTTGATAATGTTGCTGTTTCATGTATTATCATTAAAACATCAACTAATTGTGGTCATCTGATACACACACACACACAGATTCTGGCTCCTGAAATACAAAGGAATGAGAAATTAAGTTAATATGATGAGACTGATTTTTTTCAGGCAGCTTTGTTCTAGTATAGATACAAGCATGTGGGCCTAACACTTCCTGGGATGCAGAGGTCAGGTGAGGAGGACATAGGAAAGTGGAGGTCTTCCAAGAGCAAGCTGTGCACTGCTGGGCTTAGTGGGACCTGGGGCTGGTGACTCTAGTGATCTTCTGAACAGATGGATAGGATTAGTGTTGTTAGGATATGTGGAGGCTGAGAGGAGTGTAAGGATGTGATTGACTGACAGGCAGGCCAATAAGTGTGAGTGAGAAAGATTCCAGGCTGAGAAGAAATCAGCAGCAGAAGAGGGAAGTCAGAGGGGCAGCACACATAGGGAAGGGCAAAAGGTCATTTACACATGCTGAGCATCCACATTTTCATAGGTGGAGAGAAGACACTAATGTGGGAATTAGGGAAACAAATGCTCAGAAGAGAATTCCAGGGGACACTGCCACCTGCTACATGGGCAGTCACTAGGGGAAGTTAGACAGTGGGCATACTTCTTCTTTAGGGAACAGTTGTACCTTGACCACTATCTGCTGTATCCTAAGTCTCCTGTGCTTAAATGCCCTCTTTCACCATGAGAGAAGCTAATCAAAATGTCTCCTCCATGAGTATAATACAGTAAGTTTCATTTTCTAGACATGTCCAGCATCATCAGGATAACTGCAAATTCCATCTGCCCAACACTGTGGCAGCTCACCACATGAGGGCTTTGTTGACTTCCCTCTAATGACTTGTAAAGTTGGATGGTCCTGTATTCGGAGTGGAGTCTCTCTAAACCTTCATTTCTCCCTGGGCTATAAGTTGGAGACAACAGCTATTTTGTCAGATGGGGATAAGGACTGCATGGCAGGTGCTACCCTAGGAATGAAGGCACAGAATCACAGTTCCTGAGTGTGTTCCCTGGCATCATTGTCTGTGTATGTAGAGGATGATCAGGGTGCGGGTGCTCACTCCCCAGCACCACTGGCTGGAGGCAGGTAGTAGGCCAGAACCTGGAAGGCAGACATAAAGGTGGAGAACGGATTCCATGTTGAACTAGCAAATGAATGTGGACCATTTCCTTCTAGAGAAAGGAAGCCAGTGACAACACAAAAGTAAGTAAAAATGGAAAACTCCTTTTGCCTAGGCCCACAGGGACAGTGGTATGGTACTGGCAAGGCCTGCATTTCCTTTGCAAAAGTGCTTATCTGTGAACCCTTAGTAGCATTCATAAAAAGTATAGGGGAGACTAAAAGATGCTAAATAAAAAAGAGAATGCTTAATTCTCATTCAGAAGGATAAGTAGAATAGACATCAGAAGTGCTTGAAGAGAAGAACAGGATTGACAGAAGTCTACCATAGAGGTTCCTTGAAAGACTCCATCCATCAGGGGATTGAAGCAGATGCTGAGACTCACAGTCCAACTTTGGGGTGGAGTGAAGGGAGTCTTATTGGAGAGCTGGGGGATAGAAGGACCTGGAGGGGACAAGAGCTCCACAGGGAGACCAGTGAAGCCAACAAATCTGGGTTTGGGTTTCTGCAGAGACTGATACACCAACCAAGAACCATGCAGGGTGAGGACCTAGACCACCTGCTCAGATGTAGTAGATAGACAGCACAGTCTCCTCATGGGTCCCATAATATGGGGAGTAGAGGCTCTGATATGGACTGATATGGCCAGCCTGGTCTACAAAGCAAGCATAGGACAGCCAAGGCTACATAGAGAAACTCACCCTCAATAAAAATACAAACAAACAAGAACCATGTGGGGAATGTATAGGTGTATACTGAGCTAGTAAGGCCAGGATGTAGCCTTGTGAGAGAGTAGCAAACAGATCTGAAGTTGTCCTCAGACCTCCAACATTGGGGAACAATAGTACCCAGTTGAAGCTAGATTGTGGCTTCTCAAACACATAAAACCCTTCCCAAATCCAGCACAAATCCTCAGAAGTAGTTCCTGCTGTAGTGTCAGTGTCACCATCACTGTCACTATCATCACCATCACCATCATCACCATCACCATCACCATCATCACCATCACCATCATCACCATCACTGTCACCATCATCACCATCACCATCATCACCATCACCATCACCATCATCACCATCACCATCATCACCATCACCATCACCATCATCACCATCACCGTCACCGTCACCACCATCACCATCACCATCACTTTTCTCATCATCTTTTCTCATCCCAAGAGTTTACCAACTACATGAGATGGTGTCCAGAAAGAGCACTCATTTCTTGTTGAGAGTTGAATCCCAAGAAGATAATGTAGTAAAATAGTTTATCTGGATATATTAACTTTTAGCGTTTATTGTTATTGTCCAATAAAGGTCGAATCTCTTGAATTATTTCTTTCTTTAAGAAAATGTCCAATGAATGAGTTTTGAAAAATCAATAAGAAGTTGAGATAAATTGTGTTTCCAATAAGAGAAGAAGTTGCAGGTATGACAGTCACCCTGTGACACGTGAACACATCAGATAACAGGCTGTCACCTTAACAGTGGAAGCATGTTTTCCTGGTTGTGTTCCTTATTTCATTAATGTGAAAAAAACACCTAACAAAAGCAACTTAAGGAGGGGTTTTGGGTTCAGCTTTCGGGATAAAGTCCACCTCCACTGTAGTGAGAAAGCCATCGCAGCCAGACTGAGAAAGAATTGGTTACATTGGAGACCCCTAGTGCTTGGATCAAGTTCTTTTAGTCTAGGACCACGCTTCCTGGCATAGTGCTGCTCATAGTGAGGATGAGCCTTCCTCACCAACAATGGGGAAGCATGTCTCCTAAGGGATGTAGATCCAGTCAGGCTAACACTAAGTGGGGTCACTCCAACATGTATCAGCACTGTGCCCCAAGCCCTGAAGGTTTTTCCAAGATTCCCAGCCTCTGAGTTAGAAATAACTCTGTTGAGATTGAACTCGTGGAAGAACCTTCCAGAAATCTGTGTTCCTGGTGGATGTACCAAAGGAGTGTGAAGTACTGCATGAGCAAACAAAAAACCCCTCTGCCTGACTTACTCAGTGTCTGGAGTAAGAGGCTCTGCACTCAGCACCCCTGGATGACAATGTTGGGGTATCTCCAAGCTAGCTGAGAAAACAGCTTCAGAGAGTTCTTATGGTGGGTGGGTCAGCTCTTCAGTGTCTTTGGAAACAGGACTGGGCGACACACATTACCTGTAACTGTCTGAAAGCCAGGAAATAAAATCTGGCATTGAAATTCAGAAGAAAAACACTAATCCAACTGTGCTGAGCTTGTCGTATGGTTTTGCAAGGAAATTCCCAAGAATGAAAATGTCTAGAAGTGATCCTCAAAAATGTCCTAACTAGCCCCAGTGTTTAGTTATACTGAGGCTTGTGTGTGCCTCCGATGTGATAAGGATCATTTTTCTTACTTATCACCCTAAAGTAATCGAGTCTTTAAACTGAAGTCTTGTGCTACATGCTGGAGAAAATGCTCTCTTACAGGAAGAGCCTTTGGTTCTGGTCTCGAGGAACCAGAACTTATGGGATATTTGACAAGTCCATTAATTAACTAGGGAACCTCAGTCAACATGCACATCTGGGTACCTCTAAGGAAGTAATGGAAAACAGGACAAAGACTGGGGAAGGGAACCACGAGCAGGGAGACAGAATCCCAGGATGCCCTGAGAGTGATGCACTTTAACAGTGTGGTAAACTAACAGTGACGAGACCCAAAAGGGAAGAGAAACAGTGGGGACCTGAGATGACACAGGACCAGGGATGATGATACAAGGCTGAGGCAGTCAGGTATTAGTCAGAGGGACCTGGACAAACTGCAGGCATGACCTCCAATTCTGTCCCCTACTGCACAGAACCTTCAAGAAGTAGCTTCCCCTTGGACATCAGTTGTTTGTACTTAGTTCCTGATTAAAAATCCTCGTTAGTCTGACCTTGGACACGGTCTTCCTTAGGCACAGTGATACTGTCACTAGGACCACTAATTGCAGGTACCAAAAACCCAAGTTTTCTGGTGTCAACATCTGTTTATCTTAACTGTTTAAGACAAATTATTTAAAGGGAAAATTTTATTTATTTTATTTTTCTAAATGGATTCTTGTACACACACACACACACAAAACAACAACAGAACAATAAATGTTAAGGCAAAATTCCTCTCATTCATATAATGAGTCTGAAAAAAAACTTTACTATCCCATAGTTCCAGCCAGTCTTGTTTAACAAGAACACTCTCATTACCTGCATTTTATTGTGGAGGAATTAGAAAAAGGAGGAGATTGTAGACGCTTATGAAAATTCATTTTTAACAATGCCAAGTTGTGTTTATGATGGAGACGTCAGAGGCCCAGGTATAGCTTTCATGGCTCACTACTGCTGACACTGACTTTAAACACTGCAAACCCCCTAGGGAACGATTTTCACCTCTTTGAAAGACTTTTGAGACATTAGCTCACCGCTGCATTCAACCACCTGCCAAGCGTGTTTATGAGCGTCTCTAACCACTGCAAGTAATCCTAGGCCTCAACGCTGCTTTTGAATAAAATTCCTGCCATTAAATGATAGGAAATAGTATTGAGTCCTTGTAAGAGAAAACTTTAAGGTCATGCTATCGAATAACAGACTGGCTGAGCCCCAAGAAGACAGAGGGAACAGGGAAGGAGTGTGGCTAGCCTGGCAGCATGGTGCGTTTAAGACTATGCAACACCCTGGGACCAGGAAGCCGCTCCAATAGTGTTTACTATGAGCCACATGTTTGAAGAGCATGATGAACTTCCTGCAGCCACCTCACTGGAATTGAAAGTATCTGGACTCACAGCTCCTCCATGTAACCCCACACTGGAGGCAGCCTTTCCTGCCAGTCACCCGATTTGCCTTACCATGAAGTGTTCTGCACAGGCCAGCACACTTTAGTGTGGTTCCAAAGGTAGCTGGCTCTAGCAAAGACCTCAGAGCCCACTGCCCTCTCAGCGCGCTGTACACACTTTCACTCCACCTTCCCTTTGTTGAGTTTGCTGGCTGTGGAAGTGCCCTGCTGCTCCCATTATTCTGAACTACAGACCCTGAAATTAAGCCCTCCCCGGTGGCAATGCACATGTATTGCTGACTGGTTCAAACAAAAGGAAGTCATTAATTCAACCTTCTTGGATTTGGGAGTTATTTGTGAAGATGGAGAAGGAATGTCTCCTTCATTGATTTCTGAATCCCCATGCTTGCTTTCCAAGCAGACCTGATCTATCTCCATGCTGGGAGTTTCTCAGAAAGCCAGCCTCAGATCAGGGCAGCAGGAGGTGTGGTCCTGTGCCGTTTTTGTTTTTGTTTTTATGTTGGACCTGCAAATCTGTGATTAGCCAGCCTCACTCAATCCAGATGACATGAAAAATGTTGTTTATAGTTCATGTAGTTCTTTCTGGATTGAACTTATTCTTAAAGGTCTTTAATAGTGGTCCATAAAGTTGACCAGACATTCACTAATTCTTCTCATAATGTGACAGGCACTATGAGGCTATTTGTGGTACGCTTCACTTAGACGTCATGTCCATCGAAACTTCTTTACAAAAAAGGCTGATGTGTCATATTGTGGACTACATCAAGATAGTCAATGGACCCTGGAAACTTACAGTCACTTATTGTAGGTCTGCAAAGCACAAACCAAATAAAGGACTTCTGTGCTATGTCTGTGCTTTGTCACTCATTTTCTTTCTTAATGTATGGATGAAAGCAAGGATAGACAAGAACTGAATCTAAAATAGTACAGAAGTCACAAGCCATTGCTTCCTTATCCTGCCCCACCTCTGAACTGTGCTCTCCTGCAGTGGGCTACACCTGTCAGGGTTCAGCATGATGCTGTTGACTGGACCAGGGAAGTCTGAGCACACCTGCTATTCCTGCTTCTTCTCTGTTTCACATAAGACAGGGAGACTCAGGGAGCCACAGATACCAGGCACCTGTGTCTAGTGAGGTTCCCCCACCACCACCACCAAAGGGCCTGGTTCAGGACAGCACCCTTCACTTGTAATGCTTAAGAAGTTTGCGAGGAAATACCCTATGCTGTTGATGATTCTGCAAAGCTTTAAATCACATTCACTGACAAAATAAATTACAAGAGGGAGAAGAGATAGGGAGGAAGAGAAAAAGAAGTAGGAAGAAAGAAGCGAGAAGAGGAAGAGAAGGATAGAACAGGAAAGGGAGCATAGGAAGTGAAGGGGGAGAAACGAAGTAGACAGGAAGAGGGAAAGAGAGGATAGAAGGGGAAAGAGAGGAGGGGGCAGGGAGGAGGGAGAAAGGGATGAATAGAGAGGAAGAGCTGGCGGAGGAGAGAGGAAAGGAGGCAGGTGAAGGGGAGGAGGAAGGGGAGGAGGTGGGGGAAGGGAGGCGGGAGGAGGGGAAGAGTGGGAAAATGAGAACTCAGGTTTTTTTTTCAAGTTAGAGAGGAGAGACCAAAAGACTGAACCCTGAACCCTTGTTCATTTGTCTTTATGTCTGATGTCACCACCCTGCTTCTCAGTGACCCCCAAAGGGTCAGTGGTTGGAAACAGTTTAAAGCATTTCTTCTGTAGTTAGGGAATGCAGCAGAGGCCTTTGTTCGTCTCCGTCCTGGTGAGTCCAACGCGTCCACCTTACTGTTCAGTTGGGGAGAAATGAAGAAAGCAGGCCTCCTTGTGCAGCCTGCATGGAAAACACAGTGACACCAACTAACAATGGGACACATTTGTCACCAGGATAAGGTCAAACATTAGTGTCGCAACGAAAGGACTCAAAATCTTTTCATTTTACTGCATAGATAACAACCTTGGTTCAATTATATTACAAGTTTGTGTTAAAAATGGGACTTTTTCTCCAGCTTTCTAAATGTAGGAACTGCCTTTTTAGTTAAAATGACTTTTATCTCACCAGCTTTAAAGTACTTGTGTGAATGTGTATGTGTGAGTGTGAGTGTGAGTGTGAGTGTGTGTGTGTGTGTGTGTGTGTGTGTGTGTGTGTGTGTGTGTGTAGAGTGAAGAAAAACTTATCTGAGCAACATCTGTCACAATACCCTGAAGCATAGTCTTGGGTTCAGAATGTGTCTCAGTTAGGGTTCCTGTTACGGTGACAGACACCATGACCACAGCCAGTCTCTCAAAGAAAAACATTTCCTTGGGGCTGCCTCACACTTCAGAGGTTTAGTCCATTATCATCTTGGCAGAAAGCATAGTAGCATGCAGGCAGACATGGTGCAGGAGAGGAGCTGAGAGTTCTACATCTGGATCTGCAGGAATCAGGAAGATTCCTGGGTCTAGCTTGAGCATCTGGCACTTCAAAGGCCATCCCCTTGTCACCTGCTCAGTATATATAATGTTACGTGTGCATGTTCTCAGGACTGACCATTTGGTGTTGGAAAACCAACTGGTGTGCTTCTCCTTGGGGTAGACTCTGTCCCCACTTTCCTCATACCTATGTTAGCTGTAGTCCTTTGTGCTGAGCTGAAGCTTTGTGGTTTTTCACCCACTCACTTTGACATGTTTACTGTTTTTGTCCTTGTTCAGTTCCTGTTAGCAGGTCATGTTAGTGAGACTTTAGGAGTGTAGCCTTTGAAAATCTTCTCCCACCTCCTTCCCCTGTCTTTTTTTTTTTTTTTTAAGCTTTGGGTGAGGGAGCAATGCAGTGGCCCCTGTTTATTGCAATTGTTGCAAAAATATGTTTCTTTGATAAGGAGTGAAGACTAACTCTTGTGTGGGTATAATGACAAATATTTAAAACTTGGGGATTGTGCTGGCTTATTTAAGTGGTGACTGTAGGTTTCCCTCCGGGGTTAATTACATCACTAGCCTTGAGTTATTGGCTAGGTTTCCAGTACCATGAACAATTTCCCATTTGTTGAATGGGGATTAAGTCCAATTAAAGAGTTGTTGGTTACCATCAAGTTATGCATGCCAGTAATGCACCTTTATGGTTACTATGCCATGCTGGTCACTGTCGTAGCTCATAGGCATCATAGCAAGGGAGACTGGCCCTTGGTTCTCTTCTTTGGAAGGTTCCGTGGTGCCTTTCCGTTGCATGAAAGCTAGTCCTCAGGGAGGAGGCTTCCGGGTTAAGCTCTAGCTCACGGGTGTCTGAGTCCTGTCTCTGTACTGCGTGGTTTAGTCAGCAATAAAAACCATTAAAACAACTTTGATATTTCATTTTATTCCAGTCATAATGGCAAAGAGCAACAAATAATGGATAGCAAATCCTGGAAGGGATATTGGAGAAAAAAAAGCCTTCATTTACTGTAGGAGGGAGTTGTAAGCCAGTCCAACCACCCTGGAAATCAGTCTGCAGAATCTTCTAAAAACTAAAAAAAAAAAAAGTCAAATGGCCTAGATACACCAGTCTTTGGCATTTTCCCAAAGACCCCACCATCGTGCTCTGTAGGTACTTGCTCAGCCATGTCCACTGCTGCTCTGTCCACCATAACTAGGACATGGAAACAACCTAAACTTCCTTCATCTGGTCAATTGGTAATGAAAATGTGGCACATGTACATTATGGACTATTACTCAGATATAAAGAAAAAGTGAAATTATGAAATTTGATGGTAAAGGGGGTGGAACTAGAAAAGGTCATACTGAGTAAAGTGACCCAGGGCCAGAAAGACAAATGTTGATGTTCTCTCATTGGAGGTCCCAAGCTCCAAATCTTCTGTGAGTTCAAATGATGGAGTAACTTCCGAAACTAGGAACATAGACAAGGGACTCTTTCAGGTGTGGGGAGCAATAGAGAGGGGACTAGTAGGCTGTACGTAGCCTGACTTGAGAAATGAGGAAAATGGCTCTAGTTAGGAAGGACGTAAATACAGGAGGAGGGGGAAGATAAAATAACAGAATGGCTATCTGGCAGGGCATATGGAATTGTATTCCTGTTTACCTACCTAAAAGTGGCTATAATACACATAAGTCAGTATATAAATATACAGTCTAACAAAGGCCTAAGCACCAGGCTGTGAAGCCATCCTTGAGCTGGTGGTAGGGCTGTCCAAGAGAACCGACAGCATTTTGGGATTTGGGAGTTGACACCAGTGGAAGGAACTCTGCTGTTTTGAGTCAACTGTTGCTATCTGAAGGACATTGACCATTGAGAGTCTTACCTAACTAAATCCCTCTCAGCCTGTATGTGTTCCGAGTAGGCAGGACTTACCTCTAAATTGGTAGCTATCTGAAAAATGCCAAATCTCAAAGTAAGAGCTTCGATTTTGCGAGGGGAGAAGGAGGTCTGAACGCAGAACCAGGTGTTTAATCTCACGACAGACTTGTACTCTTGCCAAACCTTGCAACCCTCACACGTTCTAACTGCTCCGCCTCAAAGGCAAGCTCAAAGTCCACGATTGAATCTCAAAACCCTTAGGACATGATTCAAGATTGTGATAGTCATGTGGGGAGTTAGATGTATTGAGAAAGTAGTGTGTGCCTTTTCCTTTATTTTCTCTCTTCTTTTGACTGTGGAATCTCTCCTGTGGCAGTCAGTGGGTGGACTGTGTCTGGTTCTACCCTGAAGCACAATCAGGGATTGGTGAATATCCCTGGGACTTTTCCCCAGAGTGTGGCTAAATAACCTGCAGCCATCTAAGGAAAAGGTTCTGAGCTCACAGTTTGAGAGGGTAAGGTCTGTCATAAAGAGGAAGGTGTGGCTGAGAGAGGCAGAGCCAAGATACATGAATACTGGTGTTGGTTCAGTACAATGCCTTAACTTATGGGACGGTGCCACCCAGTCCCAGGACAGGGACACACCCAAAGGTATGTCTTGTAGGTTATCCCAAATTCAAGCAAATGGAAAATGGAGACTGACCATCCTAACAGCCTGATCATCACCAAGGTTTACCTCTCCCTCAGGGTAAGATGGACTCAGACCTCGCTCCTTCTAGACTCACCCTGTACAGCTCTAGGGTCCCAGGTGTCTGCCTGACTCTGTTCATCATTTAAGAAATGTGGGGCAAAATTTCAGAGGTGTGAAAGTATTCATGTTTCGGAGCACTTTGAATCATTATATTTCATGTCCCTGCAGTGACATTTTAAACTCTACCTCCCCATACACGCATGCATACATCTGTGCATGCATTTACACTTCCCTCACCTACACACACATCAGTATCCACAGCTGCAGCCACATCTGTCTCACCTTTACCATGAAATGTCTATATCTTCAGAAGAATAAAATTTTAAAAATAGGATTAATAAGTAAAGTTTCTGAATGGACAGAGAGGGACTGGCAGGCTGGCTGGGGAAATTCTGACCTGTAATGATCAGTGTGCATGTGTGAGGCAGTTCAGTCTCAGCTTGTGATCTGGGAGGGACGCAAACAGACACAGAGGACAGCTTCACCACAATAGGACAAGGACAAGTAGTGCTAAAGACAGAGGCCATGGTGTGTGTGTGTGTGTGTGTGTGTGTGTGTGTGTGTGTGTGTGTGTATGTGCGTGTGTGTATGTGTGTGTATGTGTGTGTGTGTGTGTATGTGTGTGTGTGTATGTGTGTGTGTGTGTATATGTGTGTGTGTGTTGATGGAATAAGCCTGATTTCTGGACAGCTTAGTGTAAAGGAGAATGGGTCTCTTGGAGTTACTGTGTCAAGCAAGAGGCATTAGAAAGCACATCAGACTCCATGGAGTGTCAGGTGGTGAGGTGAAGCTAGCTGATGGCTAAATGTTCCTCCCTGGAACATTGCTCATGAGCCCCTCAGCTCCCTTAGATTAAGGGATTCTTTCTTTCAGGGGGTAGACCACCTGCATCAAAGAATGATCAATCCACACACAGAAGAAGAGAGAAAATAAGAAAATACAACAAATAGCACCGTCTACATGACTTGTGAGGCGTTCCTTCCTCTTTCCACTTCTTATTTGTCATAGGAAAGAGGTGCATTGTGCACAGACCTGTCTGTCATCAGGAAGACCCCTGAGCCTCCAAAACGAACCTCCATTAAATTTTTCTACAGCCAACTTCTTGAGGGAGCATGGGAGGTCGTACAGCTGACCTGAGCAGCCACACTTTGCTGCTGTCAGTTTCATACACTCTTAAAAATTTACGTCAAGTCTTCATGTCTTCTGGATTTTACTTAATCAAAGGACAAGCTAAAGTTGTCAGAGACTCACATGGGAAGCCTCAGCAGAGAAAGAATGAGCATGTCCCGGGGTGCACTGTGCATGCTCTGAACTAACACTAGCCATATCCAAACACAGTCAGATGGAACCAATCCCTTCTCTCTGAGAGGAGAGAGGCATTGAGGCAGATGTGGGAGCCAGCAGGAAAGGCAATGCTGCCTGTTTCTTTGAGACAATGGTCTGCTCCCACCACTGCTCGCTTTTCACTGTAGAAGAGGAGCTGTCAGGTAAAGCAAGACAAATGGTATCTCCTGATTAGTCCTTAGATACCAAGTCAATGAGTTCATTATCTTCATCACTAGAGTTACATCCCTAATGTCAACAGATGCTATGCGAAGACCACGAAGTATCAATTAAGTGGCTCCCTACACTGGACCCCAGTCTCCAGAAAGCCCTATGTTTGTGTGCATGAATTAGGGAGCATGAATAAAGCCTGCTGTGTCCCAGGAGTGACCAGGATGAGGGCGGCTTTCAGCTTTCAGTGCAAGGAAGTTGCCCCCCCCCTCCAGGGCGCTGGGCCACTACACACCTGAGTCACACTTTAGTGATCCCTACAAACCAGGCTAAATCAAAGCTAAGATGACAAAAGTCACAACATGCATGTGGGTGATTTGTCTTTCCAGAAAAAAATAAAACACAACAACAACAGGATACCATAATTAGAAATTTACATTTCTGACTCTAATTGGCATTTATTCTCCTTCCCTCCCACTTTTCCTATCTTTTTTCCTTCCTCTTCCTTTTTTTCCTGGAAGCCTCCACTTAAGAGAACCAGCTTCCAACAATTGATTATGAACTTTCCTAATTTTACAAGTCTGGGAATAAAACAGAGGGTTTATAACATTCACTGTGCACAGATGCCTTCAATGTTTTCATATAGAAACCTTTCAGGATGCCTGGTAAGGAGGGGGCAAAAGTGGTTAGAGAGACACGCAGATGGCCATTCATCTGCTCCCTCCCCCAGGATCTCAGCATAGCTTGCATTTGAGATATAAAAGTTATGAGCATGTGGTTTCCTTCCTGAGGATCAACAATCAATCACAGAAGAGGGTGTGTCCAGGTGAGCACACTTCAGCTTTCATTCTTAAGTCTTCTTGACAAATTTAAAGGGTAAAATGATGTTAGTCACTTCGAAAACTATACCAAGCGAGCAGCTCTCTCTAGTTTGGTGTAAAAGCAAAGAGGGCAATATTTGGCTTGCTGGCTGCTGGGCACGGCAAGAGGTCTCTTTCGTTTCTAATTAGACAACACTCATGTTGAGGACAATATGGGCTTTGATGACTGTCCATTAGACTCCTCCCAAGCAACTCTGAACATATGAATTATGATTCGAAGTGGTCTGACAACTGCTGATAATGATTCAGAAAGCTGAGCCAAAGGAAGCAGTGGCTGCTCATGCCTTGTTGATATGCCCGGCACCTCTCCACAGGCAACAGTCGCGACAGGGATGGGCTTGGGAGTAATCAGGGATGGTGGCACAGGTCCAACTGTGAAGAATGAGTCTCCTTCCAGGAAGCAATAGTTTAGCCTCACAGAGCAGCTCAGAACTGTTTTCATTCCTCTCCAAATGCGTCCAAGTCAATGAAAAGCCTCTTTAAAGGATTTTTTTTATGTTCCTCACCTTGATTGTTTTTGTGATGAGGTCAGGAGAGCTGGAAGTGGAAGAGAAAATAATAATTCATGAGATAGAAGATAAGTATGTATTACGTTAGAGTTTGTGCGTTGTATGTGTGTGTGTGTGTGTGTGCACGCGCATGTGCGCGCCAGAGGTCAAAGTCGGGTGTCTTCCTGACCCTCCCTCCCCCCTTATTCTATTAGAGAACTATTTAAAGGACCCTGGAGTTCTCTAGTGCGGTGAGATTGGTCTGAAATACTGGAATCACAGACATCTGAACAACTCTACTCGTTTTTTACATGGCATGGTTGATGAGAATACAGACTCGGGTCCCCAAGCTTTTGTGGCAAGAACTTTGCCCACCCCCCACCCCTGCGAGCCTTCTCCCCAGTAACCATCTCATTCTCTAAAAGTATACACAGGAAGTCATATGGGCAGCTGAAAATCACCACACAGTAGCAGATGTGTTAGGTACCAAGTATCTACCAACTCAGACAATCTGGCTAGATAGATAGTTCCAGAAGTCCTGTCCAGAAGCCCCGTTTATAAAAGCAGACAAGCATCCCATTTAAGCCAATTAAGGATCCAATATCTTTTTTTATTATTATTAAATTTTCATGAAAGAATCTAAGGAGGTTGAATCTCCGTGGGTTACCAGCTGGAGAGTCCTAAACTCCCACCACATAGACTGACTGGCCTGCGTTCTGAGTTCCAATGCTGCTCAGGTCTAACTCTAAGAAGGAATCATATTAGTGCAGAAATAGCTCAAGAGGCCCTTACATACCAATATTCTCCCAGCCTTGTTTCAGAAACGATTAAATCTGAACTAATGATATTAAACTGCAAGGGGCAGTGAGTTTGAACATGCCTGAGGTGTAACTGTTTATCGTAAAATGAAAATGGTGGCTTTGAGACTGGTGCATAATGAGGCAACCAGGATGACAGCCATGGAGAAGCAGATGTAGACTGAAAAACGGAAAGCGGCAATCACATAAAGAAGCAAAAACATGTGCATATGTAAACACCAGCTCAGCCAGGCACAGCCCCACAGCTAAATATTCAAAAGGAGAACTGACTACAGCCTGGTTTCCTTCCTGCTGACTTCCCTTGTAGGGATTACTTTGGCAACTTGTGACAGGAGAGCACTTCTTCTGTGTGTAACACCGCCTTGATGGAAGGGCTGCTACCCTCTGCCCTGGCTACATGACAGGAAGGCTCTGCATGACAGCATCACTCATCTTACGACAAGGAGGCTAAGGCTACAAATCACATAGAAAAAGCCAGCCGAGCCATCACAGCTGTATCAGGGGAAGATGATTTGGACCTAAGAATCATACAGGTGTTCCACAGCTAAGCTCTAGGAACACCTTCCAAGGAAGCCAAGGCGGCAACGGGCTGCTAGAGGATCCAAGTGGTTAGGGGGCTGTACCCCTCTACTGCAGAAATAATCTTACCTGGAGTCTGTCAGCACTGTGAGAAACCATTTGAAGCCTTCCTGAGGTTTCTTGGGCTTATGTAGAGGCCTATTTCCTTTCAATTAGCATCTGGTACCCAGGTCAGGGTGCTGCCTTCACTTCAGGTAAGACAGAGGCAGAGAAATGTGTAAGGTTGCTGTTGGCTTTCCGGTAGCCACAAATCCTCCTGGAAGGGAGGTTTACGGCAGAGTGGTTGTTAAGCTGGGCATATCCATCGCCGCTTCAGAATGGTTTTCATTACCACCACATTGCTCCATAGTGTGGAGTATACATGATAACTCCCTGTGCACAGAGGTTTTCTTTTTCAAAGACTTTTCTATTTAAGGTGTTTTGGTTTAGTTTGGTTTAAATACTGAAGCCGAGGTGTATATATATTCTCAATTTAAGGCAGTGAGGACAGCACTCACCAGACTGTTGTATGGATAAACACAGTGATGAGAAGGCTGGTGCCTCCAGGTAGGCAGGACTGCATATATCTATCTTTTTGGTGTGATGTTGCCCAGTTGTGTTCAGAGCAGTGGAGAACGTATCTTGCAGATCATCTATGAAACCACTTTGTAAGTTGCAGAAACGGTGTTTAGCGGAGGCTTCCTCATGCAAAGAAAGGAAAGCCTGACCTCTGGCAACCCAGGGCTTCTCTCATCCGTGGTCCTGGTCTCTCTGCTAGGAACATACCCGGTATCCAGAGGTGATAGATACAGAGCTCCCTTCTGCAGTCTGTTTGAAATGCTCTTGGTCTTCAGTAATTCTTGGGTGTCCTATGAAAATCATTGTCTCCCCAGTTTGTGAGGAAGACAGGCTTTCTGTGCTCTGCAGTTCACGAAGTGTGGAATGACAGCTACTTAAAGATAAACATGATTTTTGAAAAAAAAATCCATACACTCATCCCATGTGATCTTCTGCTAAAGACAGACTCTGAGCTGAGCTGACTCTCCAAGGCCTGGACAGATGTGTGGTACGGGGTTCAGATGTCACCTTTTGTCTCTTGGCCTTGGCCTTGGGCAAGAGGTACAGAGCTCACTTCAGGAAAGACTGGATTAACTGTGGTCCTGGGGATCCTTCAGTACCTACTGCAGGGCATGCGAATAAGACACCACTCCCAGCAATGCCAAATGTCTAAAATGGGGGGTGAGGCATAGACAAGGGAAAATTGTTGTAAGATATGTATATATATATCTTAGAGACAAAACAACAGAGCCATGTGTGGAGCATTCACCACCTGCAGGCTCAAGAAGCAGGGAATTTGCCCAGCACCATCTAATTTGCTGAACCAAGCCCACCTTTCAGGACCGACTTACTCTCATGGCAAATGTCAGCCTTAAGCTCCACTGCACAGCAGGTGGTGAAATCAGATATGTGCAGGACATCTGGGAAGGACCCAAAAGAATGGGACAGAGGAGGGAGTCAGTCAAGAGGCCAGCTTTCAGGGTGTCCAGCAGTCCCAGTTTCCCTAGGACTTTAAATGGGAGTCCCTAACACCTTAGGTCCGAGAAAAATCACTCAGGACTGACGTAACGTTCAAGACACAGACAAATCCACACTACAGCTTGAGACCACACCCATGGAGCATAGAGGGCTAAGAAAACACTGGAGGAAAGTGTGGGTGCATGCTTGTCTGAAGGAGAGGCACTGAGGTCTGGGAATATCTTCCTCCTTTGTCATCCCAGGACAGGAAGTGTCAAGCAAATAAGCATTCAGTGGTCACATTCACCGACAACAATGACATATAACACTCCCCTTCTAACATGTGATGTCCCTTTCTTCCTTTAAAAACAGCATTCAATACTCCTGGGATTTCACATGCACTAAAAGGAATTAAGTTGGGAAGGGACAGGGCAGAGAATGGAAGGTCTGATCAGGAAGGTCCCAGAAACTCACTGGGAAGATGGCTTAGCTAACCTCTGAGCATGAGAGTCTGGGAAAAAGAATGTGGAAGTAAGTAAGAGCTCTTGCTGCTCTTTCAGAGGATGCAGGTAAGTACCGCACCTACGCGGTGCTTATAACGGTCTATAACTCTGAGGCCAGGCCTTCTGGACTCCGTGGGTAACAGGCATTCACACACTCCATGTACATACAGGAAAAAAAACCCATATAGAGTAAAAGTAGATCTTAAAAATAAAAAGGTGGACCATATTGAGGAAAACACCCAGAGTTGATCTCTGGCCTCCAGAAAGGCATACATGATTATGAGTGCCAACACACACACACACACACACACACACACACACACACACACACCGCCGCCGCCGCCACCGCCGCCGCCGCCACCAGCACCACCAGAAAAAGCTGTTGCAGTTATTTTACCAGTATGACCTAACTAATGTTTGTTATCAGGCCTATAATTATTATTACAGCAGTATTTTCTAACCTGCTAGCAATCAATCAAGACACAGATACCTGTTATATTTTAAAATAGCCTTAGCTAACCTGGGGCAGGGCAGATATTAATCTGCTAAACTACTTCCCATAGTGGGGTAGGTATGGGATCCCTGCCCCAATCCCATGCCATCTGCTTCTAATAACTTCTATCAAACTACCCTCCCATCCATAATCCCAAATACTTGCTAATTATCATCTTCTGAACCATGTCTCCATCCACACTGGCCACCTTCTCCTCCACCTAACCCATGGTGCAGCCTACTTCCTCCTCGCCTCTCCTCTGGTTTCTCTTCCTCACAAAATTCTCTTTGTCTCCCCACGCCCTGGAAACTTAGCCACAGCTATCCAATTTGCCCTGCCCAGGGTGATAGCCTTTTATTGGTCAACCAAGTTAGGCTCTTAGGCAAGGTACAGGTGGAGCACAAAGACAGCAAGCAGTAGTTAGTATCAAAATACACAAGACCAACTTCCAACAGAAAGCAATTGATCACCCAATAAAAATATAAAGTTTTACGTTGATGGATTTCTGTATACTGAACCATCCCTGCATTCCTGGTGTAGGGACTGGCTCTCTTCCATAGGGTAGGTCTCAAGTTGGGCCTGTCATTGGTTGCCCATTCCTTCAATCTCTGTACTTCTTGTAGATAAAGAAAACTCTGGGTCCATTTCGCCCTCTGCTAGGAGTCTAAGCTAAGATCACTGCCATAGACCCCCGGGGAGAGCTTCTCCTCCTTCCCAGAGATGCTCCCCCGACCCCGTTTCCATTCTCTCGCAACCCTCTTCCCCCACATCCTCTTCTCCAACCAAGCTGATCTCTACCCTGTTGCCCTCCCCTCCACCTCCCACCCAGTTCCTCCCCTCCATCCACCTCAGATACCTATTGTAGTTCCCTTTTCTAACCCAGCCCCAGCGGGGGCTCACAGAAACTGAACCACCAACCAAAGAGCATGCATGAGCTGGACCCTAGGCGCCCTACACCTAGCAGATGTGCGGCTTGGCCATCATGTGGGTCCTATAGCAATTGGAGCAGGGACTGTCTATGACTCTATTACCTATCTTTGGATTCCTTTCCCATAGATGAGCTGCCCTCAGTGGGAGAGAACAAGCTCCTGTTGGTCTTGCTGTGACTTGGTATGCAAGGGTGCATTGGTACTCTTCTCTGAGGAGAAGAGGAGAGGCAATGGGGAGGGAGGACTCAGAGGAAAGAAGGGAGCCTGTAAAGTGATTAAATAAATTAATTAATTTTTGAAATTTTAGAGTTTTTTCCTTTTGTTTTTTATTCAATCAGTGAGCATGCTTATTAGATTTTCATTCAAACATCCTTAGCTAAGTTGAACCTTGGAAAACATCTATTTCCAGTTAGAATTGTACTTTTCGATGAGCAGGGCTGCCATTCATAACACACACTGACACACACACACACACACACACACACACACACACACACACACACACACTATTATGGTTAGGTGTATATTCATTTCCCTCAATCACCCATCACATTAAAAAATACTGCCAGTTTTTGCAAGATATATTACAAAGCAGCATAGTTATTAAAATAAAATGAGATTATCAAATATTTAAGTTGCTGTTGAAAGCTAAGATATGTTCACCTACAAATCACAAACAGAAACGATTTGATTTGGGCCTTGTTAGCATGAGTCACTCTTGACTGGAAAGCAGTGTGTTTTCTCTGCAGCGTCCCTTATTAATATGTGTAGTATAGGTAGTACCCAGAGTTTTCTTTTTCTGTCTCGGTACATTTATCAAATTTCCGGTGACTGGCTGTCTTGAACCACCCATGTGTCCTCACAACAGTTTATGGGCAGCTGCAGATCCTCCTCCCAGGCAGTAGCGGGGGGTGTTCAGTCTGAAAGTGCAGGCCAGAGTGCACTTAGTAGGTCCTCGTGGCTTCTCTTTGCAGACTCCAGCCTGCCAAATGCAACTCACACATTTCCAACTGCTCCTTCAAGCCATGAGAGCTCTGCAGCCCTGCTTTCTTGCCCACATCTCTCTGCTGCGGTATTCCAGGCATGCCACAGCAGTGGTGTTAACATCTGAACTCCACTACAAGCCCAACCCACTGCCCTGCTCAAGTTCAGTTCCAGCCATGGGCTGACATTCCAGGTCATCATTCCTGTGACCTCAGGTCCTTCCAGGCATGGGGAATCATCTTGCCCCATTCTCCTAATTCCTCTAGAATAGTCTCTCTTTGGGAGGATGCTCAAAGAGTCATCCTTTCCTGAGACAAAGGTCATCATGGTCACATCTGCAGCTTGTGCTGTGTGGCATGTAGGAGGCACATCCCTGAAGCGTGCTCACCCAGTGCTGGTGGAAGGACTCTAAGTGCGTAGTGAGTTTCATAAGTTATTCAGTTTCAATCTTTTTTTCAAACGGGTAGTTGAAGTGAAAATCCAATCAAAAGAAATATCTCAGCACTAACACTGTAGGATGGAGCAGTGTCTGCCCTTCAGCACTTCAGGCACAGTGATGATTTTGTTATTCTATATTGAGAACAACTAAATTTACTCCCACCTAAAAACATAGCATATATATAATTTTTTTCTGTATTGTGCAGGATGGATATCTCTCTCAGAAACAGCAATTTACAATGTTCCTCTATCGGCAAATGCATCACAAGAAGAAGGAGGAGGAGGAAGAATAGGGGAAAGAAAGAAAGAAAGAAAGAAAAGATGAAAAGGAGGAAAGAGGGCAACAGATGCCTCTCAGTGGTTAAGAGCACTGGCTGATCTTTCAGAGGACACAGTGGGATTCCCAGTACCCACATGGCAGCTCATGATTTTCATTAACACCAGTTCCAGGGACCAAATAACTCCTTTTGGCCTCAGTAAGGACTATACCCACACACAAGACATGCCCACACACAAGACATGAACGTTTTTAAAGTATTGAAGGGGGAGAGAAACAGTAAGGGTCCTATTGATGGGCTGGCATTCGGAATGAAAAGGCAATAGGTTTCTAACGCATGGGTCTCCTTATTTACACTAGAGAGTATGAAATCAACTCATGCCTGAGCTGGAGAGACTAAAGATATTGACTCCTTTGGCCACTCAAGGTGGTTTTTCCTGTTTCTAGGCCTGTGTTTTCTGAGCCGCACCAACTGCCCTTCCTATGCACAACAAATGAAAACACGCATCAGGACTTTACAAAGAACTCATGTCAGGGAGGAGGAAAGGAAATTTGGTTTTCTCCACCACATTTGGCTCCCGGCTGTGATGTGTGAATCAAGCAGGAAGAAGTAATTTTATTCAACCTTAAAACATAGCCCCCGGCTGACACATTGCATTAACAATATCGGAAACTGGCTGTCTGTCTTTTCAGAACGCTTACTACCTGGTACCGTGGCAATGGAACCACTCACGGAGCTCTTCTCACAGATCCCCGAGAGTCAGCTCTTAACAATATATCAACCAATGGCCATTTACTTCTCTAGCATCATCAGGTAAATGTTAATAGGTGAGAATGCTCAATTGTGGATGAGACATCAAGGTTGAAGGTGCTTTCTTTCTGTGAGATATCCCAACTCGTACTCCTCTTGACTAAGCTTAGGGTTCAGCAGGGTCAAGCTCTCCGCTGCTGCACAAAGGCAAGAGCCTAATGTGATATGTTCACAAACACATGGGGATCTGCACAGGACAGCTCAATTCTGAGTGCTCAGTCCTCAGTCTCAAGGACCACTCTGTACCAGAATACACTGTCCAGGCAGGTAGTAAACTGCGGTTGGTGCCTGAGCAAGAAAGCAACAGCGAGCCAGGAGGCCCAGGGGCTTTGCAGTGGGGAAGCAAGCATGGCTCTAAAGACATGATAAGAAAAATACATTAAAACTTGCTGCTTGGAAAACAGCACTGAGTGCTGGGATGCTGCTGGCTTATGTATATAGTCAGTTCTGTCCTGGGGTAGAGCAAGAGTCCATGGAGGTAACATTTGCTCTGTGTAAAATTTGGGTATGATATCTCCAAGCTTAACTGATATATTGCTCATATATCCCATTTATATTCCATCATGGGGAGCCATCTCTGAAGGTGTCCGATATGGAGGGGGGAAAATGACGGTGCCACATCCCATCCCAACTTAATGGATTTCTTCAAAAAGCGAAAGTTGATCACTCTCACAATTTAAAAATGCCAACTTAAAAACAACAGTGTTGGGAGACTACTGTATGCAAACTACACTGTTAACAGAATTTACACATAAATGAGATGGTTTTCTTCCCATCATAGTTCTTATTATAAAGAAACACTGAGAAGTAAATTATCTGCAGGAGACTATAATACAAAAATGTATTAAAAGCTGTAAGAACTAAATTGAAATGTCAAACATAGTTATTTATATTAAACCCAGCGTAACCCAGCAGAACAGGTGATGGGCCCTTCCCACGCTGTCTCTAGCAACTGAAGAAGATGGTTTTGTTCCTCTGGGTGGTTCCAGCTGTCAGCCTTGCTGTGGGACCCTTTCCTGCAGGCTTGGTTCCCTGAGCCTTGATGACACTTGGAGCTTAGTGTGGCCTGGCTCCTGCAAGTAAGAATTCCAGTGCCCAGAGCGGCACATGCGCACACCTTGCCAGAGTTCCCAAGTCACCCTCACTTTTGAAAATACAGGGCTCATTCCCATGTGCAGAGATGGTGTCCTGAACATAGCCACTCCCAAGCACAAAGTAAACTTCTCAGAAGCTGCTCACATTCACGCCTTCTTCCTCCCCTTGTTCCTCACCCGGCCCACCTCCTCCCCTTTCTCTTGTACACTTGGTGTCCCCAGCCACACCCACAGGGTCACTACATCTGCCCTGGACAATAGAACCCCAGAGCATGAGGCATGTCCATGTGACAGAGGGACACTCCCACCGGAGCTTTCTGGGTTGACAGGAAGTGGTGACACTTGAGCAGGACATGGCTGGCTTGCTGGATCCTGACAACGAGCCATGTGTGCGCTGTAGTGTGTCCAGCCTTTGTGTGCCTGGTACCATCCCCCTGGAATGGCCTTGCTGGGCAACTGCCTTGGGAAAGCTAGCTGAACAGAAAGTTCTCTCATAGGCCCCTGCCTTCTCATATTTAATTACTTATTTCCCTTCCCAGTGGTCATGGGGAAAATGGAATTACAACCCGCACCATGTAGCTCTGCAAAGGCTTTGAGCGTGTCTAATAGAGCCACTGGTGACAGGCACAATGGGCGTGCCTCTTGTTTCACTTCAGATATCAGACTCTCCAAACAAGAGTGGCCGCTCCCGCTGCAAAGAGCCTCAACAGTGACAAAGAGGACAGAGTTCAGGGTGTCACCTCAGCACCTCACACAAAGAAAACTTTATTTAGGTTCCTGGCCTTGAGAAAGTTCCTTCAGCCCTCTGGTGAACATTAAGAGACATTTTCTTGCCGACAGAAGCAGGAATTTTGCTTAAAACTGAGATCCCCTCACTCCTCGGGGCCTGCCACATGCTACCTTCCTCTGGCCAGATACATTTTCATTCTCAGACGTACTTGCCGTACTCCAGCTTTTCAGTTCACCCATGTTGTGTTATAGAACTCAAGGCACCCAAAACAGCACAGTGATCCCCCACGTTTAGATTTTTAAAAGATGATGTGAAGTCACTGTAGCAGATGCATCACATTTGGAGCCTGTGAGTCCACCTATTGATTGATGGTGACTGTCCCTTGTTTGAGTTATATATAAGGCCCTGGAAGCACACATCTCGGGCCTGGTCTTATGTCAAGGTGCTCTTAACAGCAAGAACAGTTACTTCTCAGAAACCTCTCTGGACTTCCCTCTGCCTTTGTTGTTGCATGTTGTGTTCAAAGCCCAAAACTTAGTGATCTGCAAGAAAATCAAGCCATGCATTACTGGCATGACAACTTTTATTGCTACAGTTGAAGCGTGTCAAACACACACACACACACACACACACACACACACACACACACACACACACAATCTCACAGACAGAAAGACAGACAGACATTCAAGACAGACAGAGACAGAAAGATAGACAGAGACAGAAACACAGGGAGACAGACGGACAGAGATACAGAGACAGAGACAGAGAGAATGGAGGGGGAGGGAGAGAAAGGGAAAGAGGGAGGGAGAGAGAGGGTGTTCTCTTTGCCCCAGATGCTGGGCCCTTTGGAGTACAGCTCTGTGAAGGGTTTGTCCATGCTAACACAGATGCACTGAATCAGAAGCAGGAAGCCAGAAGTTGTCTACTAAGAAGGGCAGGGATGAGCCTTGCAATGTTGTACAAAAAGAGCATGGGACGAGGATGATGACATCCATCCTGTGAGCACAGCCATTGCCTATGGCCCTGATAAGGTTGGTATAGACACAACTCGACTTGAGTACATGAAAGAGCAGCTAGATATACTGAAGCAGAGATCAGGAAGAGGGAACAAGGCCTGGGTTATGTTACAAAGGGATACAAGGAAGAAAGACTCTCTCTGTCTCTCTGTCCCTCTCTGTCTTTCTGTCTGTCTCTGCTTTCTCTCTCTCTCTCTCTCTCTCTCTCTCTCTCTCTCTCTCTCTCTCTCTCTCTCTCTCTCTCTCTCTCCACACACACACACACACACACACACACACACACACACACACACACACACTACAAGCTTCTTTGACACTTAATAATAGAATGCATTTGAAAACGATCATTTTCTGTCAACACAAAAGTCCCACCAGGTGCTTTGCAGTCTCTCCACAGCTCGTACCTGGTTTCTTTCTTGGTAGCATTACCTGCTGTGCTTCCGAAAGGGATTGGGCCAGGTGTACCCACGACTGTCTTCCAAAGCCTATCACATTTCTGGGCTTGGAGAGTTCTGGCCTCATCCTTTCTCTCCTCTAGGATCCACATCCTATTTAGTTGTTATGGTTCCTGAGCTTGTTTTTGCCATACAGTTCTCAGACTTTGATGATGTTGAAGTCCTGGGAGCCTCTAATTAAATACTCTACAAAGCACCACTCAGCTAGGATTTGTGTGATATTTTATTTGTTATTTTATTGGAATCGGGGAGCCCCCGAGTGGAAGAGCTCAGAGGTTAGGTGCTATTTTCATGACATCTCATTAAGACTATGTGTCATGAACATGACTCATCATGCCTTTTTCCTCCCATCTACAGTCCACACACAGCTCATGTAAAGTAATGATATAAGTACCTGAAGGGGTTATATAGGGTTCTTCATACAGGAGATGTGTCTAATCTTGGTTGGCAGAAAGAAAACCACTTAAGTGAGCAATTGCTGCTAGGCTACTGTACAATGGGGAAGGACTGGACTGGGGCTGGAGACACCGGTCACACACAATGCTCCGAGCTAGACAAGCAGCCAGAGTATTAGGGTTTGTTACTTTGGTCCCATGGAAGCAGTTTAATTATAGAAGAAGATTAAGCATTAGGGGCTTCGGTGGTGCCTCAGTGGATAAGAGAGACCGATTCTCTTTGAACGTACCACATTTATGTGCCCAGCACCCATATTAAGTGGCCCACAACTACCTATAACCCAGGCTCCAGGGGACTGGATCCACTCTTCTCTCCCGCTTAGGTACCTGCACAAATGTGCCCATAGGCACACATAAGCACACATGCATGCACATAATTTAAAAATAATTGAAACTAAATACTTTATTTAAAATGTCGCTATGCAGGTAAATGTGCACGTGTGCACATGGAAATGTTCGTGAATGCATGTGAAACTCCATACTTATACTGAAGATGAAACAGATAGTACCACATATTTCATAGCGACATATATTACAAATGAGAACTCATCTAGGAAAAATTAATCAAAAGAGTTAAAACTCTATGTTTTCTTGTGGTGATGATATTTGAAATGCCAAAGAAAATTTACCCCACGTTTCAAGTTTCAGAAACTAAGCATTTGTGTGGGGACCCAGGCAAATCTATTAGGTCATAAGAATTCATTAGGGAGCACTGTTCAGCATTTTGAAAAACAAAAAGATCGAGCCATATTTTTTAGTGATGGGTTTGATAGAATTTGGAGTGCGTTGATTGGCTTTGTTCATCTGAGTGCAGTGGGTCCTGACACTTCTAATACAGTCTCAGTTGACTCATTTCATTAGAGTCCTGGGAGGACTGGCCTTCTTGAGGCTGATGGCTCCCTTGCCACCTGCATTCTGTTTGAGCATATTGTCTCTAGTCACAAAAGCGCCTGCATTACTCCCTCTTACCCCTCTGGTGAGAACTGGCCTTAGTTCCTTTATCCTTCGAGGGGATCCCCCACTTTTAACTACTGCTCACTCGGCCTCACTCTCCATGTTCAGCCTCTTTTCCCACCTGACGGCCACCTTGCATTTGAAGGTCAGGATGTTTGGCACTGGACACCTTCAACTCACCCGAACTGGGGAACCCTGGGATGAGAAACAACAGAGCCCCAGGACTCTCTCCTCTCTACCTGGAGCTCACTGGAATGACTCTGTGGCTCACGGGCAGTGGCCTTAAGCATATTCCTTTAAGGTGAGTGTGGCCTACTGTACTCAGGTCTTGCTGGGCATTGTGGTCACCGGCTGCCAAGCCCCTCTTTCTACAATCTGCATGCTGCTTTCTGCCTGCTCCTGGACGCTGCACATTCCCTATATATCCCTTGGAGTTCATCTGGCACAGAAGACAGCCCACTGCCCTATTCCCCTGCCCAAAGCGTTCGCAGCTGACAAGCCCAAACTGCACGATGAACTTTTGCCACTGGGACCCCCTTCCTCTGGCACCCTGTGTCACCCTTCTATGCACTCCCGAAGAGCTGAGGGCCTTAAGGTTTTCTTGGCCATCACATTTAGACTAATTGAGAGTGAGAATACATATATATCAAGGGACTCATCCACATTCTCATGCTTTGTCCTACAGAGTCTCACTGTTTATAAGACATGCAGACGGAAGAGTTTGACTGATAGGAGGTCTGGAAGACAATGGTATTCTTTAAAATGAATCAGAAATATCAAAGCCCACGGGAATAAAGGCACCAAGAGGGGGAACCAGCAGAGCCCCCGACCTTTGCAAAGCCCAAGCATCCGCAGCAGCTGCACTGAGAAGTCAGTTTTCAAAGAAATGACTTAAAAGTCTCTTCCTCCACAGGCCTGAAGGGTGAGCTCCCTTTGGAATCCCTTCTCTCTGTGCTGAGGTTTGGCTTCTCTCCTTCCTAGAACCTCTCTCATCACTAAAAGGGAAGTGGGATTTACCCCTCCTGGCAGGCAGGCTATTAGGAAGGCTTGGCAAGCAGGCCAATTAGGTGATTAAGCCATTAAAGGGGCCTGAGCATCTGAGAGGCTCCAGCTAGCCAGCAAGGCTGGCCTCCACTCTGCTTCCTTTTGTGCTGCAAAGATGACTAATCCACTTAAGGCCACACAGCCCCTTGCTTTCTTCTTCACTGCTTCTTCTCTACCATTTTTTTTTTAAAAAGCGAAGTAGAGACTAAATCATGGAGGCTTTTTCAGGACTGGCCTTTGAACACGTAGGAAAACAAACGCCACTACTCAAAGGCGCCTTAGGAAGAACAGGGTTTCAATAACCAAAGGTTAAAGTGACCCAAGCTAGAGGTCCAGGGGCACAATGGTAACTTGGGGCTTATAGACCAGCTCATCAGGTCATCAGCCTGATTTGTAACCCAATGCCTTTTGATGTCCCTCTCTTGGGCACACTTTTTGTCTTTGATTAAATGAAGAGATGGTGGGGATTTTTGCTGGGGATTCCTCCAGATTCCTTCAAAGGACAGCTCATAGCTACAGAGAGAAACACTTCTCTGCTTTTCCCCCAGAGTCACCAGATGCAGTCCTGAGCCATAGTCTCTGGAAAGAATCTCTCTTAGAGAAAGAAAAAGGAGGGGGAGGCTAAGAAGAAAATAACACTCACTTTTTAGAATATTTCATTAAGAGAATGAAAATCCTAAATATATCAGTAAATCATGCAAAGTCTAAAAGTCACTAGGTCTTGACAAAGTCACAGTACATGACATTTAAACATTCAACACATAGACTGACATTCTTGAAATTAAAGACAGTTCTGTAACTTGTCTGCAAGGGACTCAGGTGAGATGTCCCCGCCACTCAGGCCCGAACCTTGGACGAGCCTCCTCCATCTCCTCCTTAGCTCCCATGACAGATGCCCAAATCCCAAAGCATCACGGCTTCTCCTAGGTTCAACCCAATTCAGAGTCAATTATGTATCTATGAGTTTGCTGAGTGCTGGCGATGTCTGCTGCTACTGGAGAGCCTGGGCTTTCACAGCTCGAGTTGTTTTCTCTCAATAATTGTTTAAATTAAAGCACAAAATTATAGATTTCATTATGGCACCACATATCTATCGTGGTGCTTTTCACGTATTCACTCTATTCACATATTCACTACTATTCACTAGTTCTCTTGACTCCCCCTTTTGCTTTCATGTCATGTACACACACACACACACACACACACACACACACACACACACACACACATTTTAGATGAGCTTCTATAAATGGTAGAAAACAGTACTTGTCTCTCTGAATCTGCCTTATCTCACTTAAGAGGATGATCTCTGGTTCTGTCCATTTTCTTGCAAATGATGTAAGCTTATCCCTTTATACAGCTGAAGCACCGCTGTGTTTGCGAATCACACTTCCTTCTCTTTTCTGCTAGTGAGCATGTAGGCTGGTTCCATATATTGCTTTTGTGAATAGCGTTGTGATAAACATAGGTAGGTAGATGTTTCACTGAGGTCCTGACAAAGTTCCCTTTGATGCCCAGATATGGTTTATTGGCCAGGAGGGAATTCCATTTCATGTTTTGAGGAACATAGATACTGACTTGCATGCAGCAGTGATTAAGAGCCCTTCTTTCCCCACATCAGTGTTAGTAATTATTATCCATCATATATATATATATATATATATATATATATATATATATTTCATCAATCTGTATATATACTAATTGTTGTTCTCTCAAAGTAACAACTATGGCTGGGAAAAAAGGAATTTCATTGTAATTTTAAGTTGCTTGTTTCTTTAGTCTCACTATGTAGCCCAGGTTAGCATTGAACTTGTGTCAGTTCTCTTGCCTTCCGGATTCCTGAGTTCTATTGTTGAAGGCCACATTTAATCATATCCTTTAATAATTAAAGAATCCCTACAGCAATCTATTCAGTAATAAAGACAACCACTCACAGGTTGATCAGGAATGCGTTCCTAAAGACCTGTTTCTTTCCTGGAAAGTCTCAGACCAGTGAGAACTAGAAGAGTGTGTGGGCATGTAACGTATATTACATTGGCACATTGTGCTGTTTGATCTCACCGAGAAGCTGCTTCAGGAAGCAGGAGTACTTCCCCGACTATTTCAGACCCAAGCATGGTCATCTCAAAACCTCCTTGTTTGTGGATGGCTTGGTACTCCTAAGTCTTTGACACAGAGGAGAGAATAGCAGGGCAGACCAAGAATAAAAACATTGTGTTCTCAAGAATAGCTAGGAGCTAAACTCTAACAGAGATTGCTTATTTTGTTTTCTAAAATGTGTTTACAGTGCAAGAGAAAAAAATGGAAACTCAGCCACATGCAGCTCAACCATTGAGAGCAGGCTTACTGCCTGGCTTTCTGCACTCAGGTTCTGTGGGACAGCGTGAGCACTTGCTTTTATTATGTCATCTCTGCATAATGCCATCTGAGGGGAACTCTGCTCCTGTAGTTTTAAAGGGAATTCTATCGGGTTCCCTTAACAAGGTTTCCCCAGTTGATTTTTACTAGGTATTTTTAGTACCTGATTTAATGCTTTGCTGCCTACCATCTACCTATCTATCTTTCATCTATCTCTCTATTTATCTCTCTATTATCTATCTATCTACCTTTCATCTATGATGTATCATCTATCATCTATCTATGCCTCTATGTATCTATCATCTATTTCTCTATCTTCCTACCATCTATCATCTATCTTTCTATCATCTTCTATCTATCATCTATTATCTATCTATTATCTATCTGTTTATCATCTATCTATCTATTATCTATCGACCTAACATCTATGATGTATCATCTATCACAATCTCTGTATCCATCATCTATCTATGTATCTATCTTCCTATCATCTATCTATCATCATCATTATCTATTTATCATCTATCTATTATCTATATATCTATCTATTATCATCATTATCTATCTTTCTATCTACCTATCAGCTCTTTTCTATAAACCTATAAACCTACCTATTTTTCATGTGTTTTGCTTATTTACTTTTTTACTTTGGCTTAATACATGCTTATTGTTCCTTTTTATTTTATACTTTATTAATTTATTCATATTACATCTCAATGGTTATCCCATCCCTTGTATCCTCCCATTCCTCCCTCCCTCCCATTTTCCCCTTACTCCCCTCCCCTATGACTGTTCCTGAAGGAAATTACCTCCCCCTGTATATGCTCATAGGGTATCAAGTCTCTATTTGGTAACCTGGTGTCCTTCCTCTGAGTGCTACCAGGTCTCCCCATCCAGGGAACATGGTCAAATACAAGGCACCAGAGTATGTGTGAAAGTCAGACCCCACTCTCCACTCAGCTGTGGAGAATGTCCAGTCCATTGGCTAGATCTGGGTAAGGGTTTGAAGTTTACTGCCTGTTTTGTTCTTGGCTGGTGCCATAGTTTGAGCAGGACCCCTGGGCCCAGATCTGCCCATCATAATGTTCTTCTTGTAGGTTTCTAGGACCCTCTGGATCCTTCTATTTCCCCATTCTCCCTTGCTTCTGCCACACACTGGTGAGGATGTGGAGAGAGAGGGACACTCCTTCATTGCTGGTGGGAATGCAAACTAGTACAGCCACTTTGGAAATCTATCTGGCACCATCTCAGAAAACTGGGAATAGGGCTTCCTCAAGACCCAGCTATTCCACTCCTTGGAATATACCCAGAAGATGCTTCAGCACAGAACAAGAAGATTTGCTCAACCATATTCATAGAGGCCTTATTCATTATAGTCAGAACCTGGAAACAGCCTAAGTGTCCCTCAGTAGAAGAATGGATAAAGAAACTGTGGTACATTTACACTATGGAATACTACTCAGCTATTAAAAACAAAGAGTTCCCAAAATTTGTGGACAAATGGATTGAACTAGAAATGATCATAATGAGTGAGTTAACCCAGAAGCAGAAAGAGTCAAATGGTATATACTCACTTATATCTGGACACTAGCCCAAGGGATATATCTCATGAAAGTCTTCACCTATCAGGAAAGTGGGATAGAGGGGAGGACATCCTATTAATCCCCCCCCCCTTTTTTTTACAAGCAAAATTATGGACATTTAATAATCTTCTCAGATATACACATAGGAGCAAAGATCATTAATTTGGGCATTGTGGAGGTCAGGGGTACCCCTATAAGAAGGCTCTACCCATGTTATCTGTCCAGTGACTATAGGTAATAACAGGTAAATCATGCATCAGTGGCCTCTGCCAATGAGCACAGATAATAACAGGTAAATTGTGTATCAGTGTCAGGGCAGTTTGGATTGAAAGCTGTGGTTATTATAACATGTGACTCTACTGATTGCTACTGAAGAAACATCACTTATCTGGCATACTGTCATCTGACCATCCTTGTCTTTAACAGTGAACTTTGTGACCCAAATGACAACATTGATGGAGAAATGTTAGTCTCTTTGCTCTCTGACCTGTCATGGCTATGCAAGTCTCCTCTTTTTTTCAAATTCTGGAGAAAACAGATGTAACTAAGGAGCATGGTTAAGTGGCTGTGAACTTGAGTTGATAATCTTGGATCTAGGTTATATAGGCAAAAGTTGGCAGGGTTCGTAGGCCACAGGAGGCATACCGGCAGGTAGCAGCTATGGTCACGGAGAGAGGGACTTCTTTGTCAGCATTTGAAAATTCACTTGGGATTCGTGCACACTTGGTTACAATTTGGGATGCATCTCTTATCCACATGAAAACTTGCATTGGTGTAAATGTGTTATTTGCTCGCACAGCCCAAGGATGAGTTTGAATTACCCTGGACATTAGCACATATGCAGCTACACACATGTAAAGAACACATTTGGTCTGGTTTTCACTTTGCTCCTGAGATCACATGACCATTTGGGATATAGATTTTTTTTAAGCTCTTGCTTTCTTCTTGCAGTCTTCCATTGAGCATTAGCCCTCAGCTGCTTGTCATACTGTTTAATGGAAAGCTTCCTTGGAGCATCATAAGTCCTGGCCTTCATGCCCCACTGCACTGCAAGATTTTCAAGTCACTCAGTGACAAATGGACTCGACATTGAGTTAACCTTTATCTTTGTGCTTTACCAAATGCAGGCCACTCTCAGAGGACACAGCCAAAGGAAGACAAATCTACCAATGGTAGGATGAAACCAAAGGCTAACGACTTCCTTGCCCATGGCCTGAGGTAGTGTTGTAGAATTTGTTTTGTTTACCTCTTATCATTTGGCACTGGAGATTGCATTGAGAACAAAGCTTTTCTAGAGCATTAGTAGGGGTCGGCAGAGCTACATGTTGTTGGGGAGCACTGAACAGACTGACCACTTTATGAAGTGAGCACTGATGGAGTGACCACTGTGTTTCCATCCCAGAGAGAGGAAGCCGCCATCCATCAGCATTAGCAGAGAGGAAGGCAGCAGGCTGGGCCCAAAGCTCCTTCTCCTTCTCCTCTGTGTAGCTGAGTGATGTCCTCAGACATGTAAATATCAATCCATATTGGACTTTGCCATCATCTGGCCTGTTTGAGATGCTACATTTCAGGAACAAGTCACAAACGTTTCAACCTCTGTCAAAGTGCAATTCATAGTTGCACGGTGGTAGGTACAAAGTGATTAATAAATTATTCGTATTTGTTCACACATATTTTGTGTGCCTCATTAGATACCAGGAGCGTCTGTTAGTACTAACTGCAGTAAGAATCTTATCTTATCAGAAACTTGGTATGGGCATCTTCAAAATATTCTAATTCTATCTTGCCATATGAACCACTGAAGGTAAGGGTTGATCTTGTTAACCATTAAATGCCATGTTATAGCCCTCACTCAACCGGTGTCATTCTTTCATGGTCATTTTCCTGGGTTCATGTAGAGTGTTCCACCCCTCTGCCTACGATCTGCATGGCCTCTCAATGTACTTGGAACTGCATGCTGCCTGCCAGGTGCACATATGCTCCCCTTCTGCTTAGGACTCAGATTTTTACTACTTAATTTTGACATCTCTAACACATGGGTCTTCCCTGGGAATCCATCAGCCTCTTTTTTTCATATTTTTATATAACCCAGCAGTTTTAATGGTAGATCATTTTTGATGATAGCAGAGAACTCCCACCTACCTCTTGAAGGGATGTATGTTTTATGAGTTGGTCTGGAGTGGTTTTAAGGGTTCTCACTCACGCTGCTGGAAACGTTACCATAAATTTTCATGAGAGAAGACTTTCAGTTTTAACACAGAAGTAAGCACCACGAATTGGAGTGAGACTCTCTCTCTGCAAGACTCAGAAGTTACAGTTTCTGATTTTTAAGGAAACTGTGTCCAAATGATCTTCCCAACAACATAACTTACATCAGGGAGATATGTGCTTCATGCATTTCATATGCTAGGCACATCTGTGAGGGTCACATCTTTGAGAGAAGTCACAGGACAGGAGAGCGCCAGAGCCCTGTGTGTCCACTTTGCAACAGGAATCACTACCATCCCTCCCCACCTTGGGCACGTCTACCTGAGGTTACATGGATTCTGAGCAAATCTTCAATTTTTACCTACCCTTTCAGTGTAACCCGGCCCCACTTTCTCCCTAGGAGAGACAGAGCATCCTCTGGGCCAGGCATCGGTGGGCAGGGTGCCGCCCTCAATGGCATCTGAAAGATGGTTCCTCTAGGCAAAATCAGGGCCTCCACAGAAGCTTCCCCCAGGTTCAACTCATGTTCTTCAGAGTGAGCCACCTGAGAGGTGAGGCTACTGCCTGGATTATTCTGCTTTCTGAGGGGTGTCTGCCTGGAGACCAACGACAGTGGTTCAGATCTCCAGTGACTCTCCTACTCGGGGCCACGGTACTGTTCTGCTTCACATACTTCCAGCCCCATCCTCAAGTGGCCACAGCAAGAGAAAGCAAATGGAGAGAATCTTCTGCTTTAGACGTGGTCCATCTTGCCAAACCAGAACACTTTAGTCCCTACACACAGAAACACTCAAACATTTTCACACAGAAAGACACATATATTATACCCAGATGCATATAGGCAGAGGTACACACTAACACTCCCAGATATACTTAGACACATACAAACAGGAACACACACATACACAAATACCCATATATACATACATACATACACACACACACCACGTGCACACACAGCAGTGTCCCTGAAAGCTAAACACATTTTCACGTACTTGTTACAGATAAAAATAACAAACAAAATACGTAATTTAAATATTTTGATAAGTCAAAGCACATTTTGACATATTGAAGTCTCCTTTGTTCACACCAACCGCATTTCGTTTTCCTAATGTTTAGGTCTCTGGCCTGTTTGGTCTACAAGGCAGGATGCAGAGTAAGGGTCCAAGACGATCACAGTGAGGCAACCCTTTAGCAGACAGAGAAAGGCTATCTCGTGTGAGGAAACCCTCACTTGAGACACTTGAGGAGCAGTACCTGTGTGTTTGCCCTTCAGGGGCCGAGAAGGGAACGGGGAAGTGTTCATGTCCTCACCTTACCATGTTGGGCATCCAGACGCTTTGACAGCCCAGGACCCTGGAGTAATACCTTCACAGACATCCAGGTAGATTTTTCATGGCCATCAGGAGCAACTGCACAGTTTACAATATGACTGGGAAGGCCAATACTTGTTTCTGTTTCCCTCAGACTGGGTTTTAAGGAGTAATCTCCCCACGGAGATTTTAATTCACCCTGTGGAAAGGTGTGGAAAAGGTGGGCCCATTCCTGTTGGCTCCATATTTATGAGGATTCTTGTGTCTCTGAGCTTAGGTGTGGTGGTCTGTGCTCCACAGGTGACCCTGACAAGCTGATGTTGAGAAAGCAGTGGTTGCTCTGCTTCCCCACCTCAGCCCCTTTATTCTAGCCTGCTGAACAAGGCAGATTTTCACACTCTTTCACACTCTGGCTGCACAGACCAAAGCTGTGTTGTTTCTCAGGATCCCAGGCCCATTCACTCCGAACTGAAATTTACATGTTCCGCTAATTGCCGGCACGCTAGGAAAGGCGAGCATGCAATTTCCTTTTGCTGTTATTTGAAAGCCCACAGTTGAGAGTGTCTCCTCATGCTGCGGAAGGAAGCCTTGGCAAGCTCCCTGCATGTGACATGGGTGCAGTGTGCCATGCTGTACTCCTAACAGTTTTCACAGGCTTTGTGGTTTAATGAAAGACTAATAATTCGAGAAATTCAAATTTTAGCACGCCTTAAAAATTGTTTTAAGCAACTCTGAGTATCAATAACCACCCATTCCACTTTGAAAATGTAGAATTCAACTAAATTAAATCTGTAGACTTTTTCTTGGACTTATTTTAATTTGGCTTCTATGTCACATGTCTAAATTCTGAAGCAGTTTTATCTCTGGTTTCATTTAAACTAATAAGAATTACCATATTAACAGTTACCACCCACTTTATTAAGTACCTCAGACATCACATCCTTTATTCTCCTGAGGAGAAAGGCCTCTGGCTCAAGATGCTTTTGGCAACCACGTCCTTAGGATATAATTGAGTGTAACAGGGAGTCTGATTTAAAACATGAATTGAAATGAAGGGCACTACTACTCTTTGCAAATCATTAAAGGACTGACTTAGAAGATAATTCTTGTGATGAAATTTAAATAAGACTCGCAGGAATTGCAGGCTTAGCGTTTGAGGTGGGCTCCAAAATTCTTCCTGCAGATGGCGAGAACTTCAATACCATGAGCTGGCTAATATAAGCCTGAAATACCCAAGACAACAAACACAGGCGTGTGAAGGAAATGGAACACTCAATTAAACAACTCTCAAGCTGCCCCACGAGAAAGGGTTATTCAAGGGAAGGGGCCATCGTGGTAGACAGACTTGGAGCTGCGGATGTGCTCGCACTCCCTGCTCAGTGCTGTCCGCTGAGCTCGACTCTGAAATTGGAAATGATGGAGGGGTGCTGCCCCTTGGTCTGCAGCACCTTCTGGCCTGAGTCGGGAAGGTTTCCTGAAGAGAATCGCTCTAGGCTAAGTGCTGAGGGACACCCCAGGTGATTAAGTCTTCCTACTTTGTTCTGCAAGAAATTACTAAATTACCAAGAGCATATATAAGTGAAAAGCTGAGTTGCAGGTCAGCTCTCTTCTCAGTGAAGGGACACTTGGTAAGCGCAAGTGGAAGCCTTGTAAAGGTTCCTGAATGCAACAAGGTGACAATGGTTCCTTCCTCAGACTTTGATGCTTTGAGACAGGTGAATTAAGTATTCATTTGTATTTTCAGTTTCTTGTTTTTCTCATTGCTCTGTCAGTGGGTAAAATTTTATAACATTATAACATTATAAAGTTTATCCCATTCACACAAAGATTTGTGGAGGGATAGCTCACACAGAGAGGAGGGGCGTGGCTGTTATCTGACTGGATTGTTCTTCCTTCTAAGCTTCCCTCATTTTTCTCTACCTGGCCATCTCTGTCTAATCTTTTCATACCTTGAATTAGCTTTTTATCAGTCCAGCATCACAATCATGTCTGCCCTGGGCTAGAGAACCCTTCTTCCCTGAGTCTCTTCCATCAGTCCTATGGATGGTCCCAGATGGGAAACTCGGGGCCACCTGCAACATGGTCGGCTCAGTTATTGTACCAGACGGTGAGGTGTGCTGAGGGCCAGTGACCCGGCTATGTCTCAGTCCCTCTTTCTACTAAAAGGCAGGGGGAAAGGAGGGAGGCTCTGTGACAGGGAGAGCTTGTTCCCTGAGAATGGCACAGGATACAGAGGAAGTTTCTACTGTGCTTCTGAGGGACAAACAGTGGAACATTTGTCTTCCCACCAGGACGCTGCCCTTACCTTTAGACTCCACAGCCTAACAGTGTCCATGGAAGGAGTGTGTGGTAAAAACAATATAAAGACTCCAAACTTGGGACATAAAGAGGATTTCCAGGGATCACCTGAGAAACAGTGGGTGGCTGCATCCTAGGTTATTGAGAACATGGCATCTGATCAGTGGTCGCTGAAGATGAGGTTGCCCTGGGGGGCCTTGATTTCACAGGAGCCTTCAGCCTGCGCTCTGTATTGTCTGATAGTCCCCAGTACAGAGAGGAGGACTCCCCCTTCCCTTGCGACAGACTTTAAACACTTCAAAAACACAAAAATTGTCTTTCTTGGCACAGTGAGAATAAGCTGGCTCCAGGTTACAAACTAACCACTGGCATTGGCTTTCCACGGTCACGTGGAGCCATGCAGAACACACCATACCTTTGAAGATGTGCTGGAAGTGAGTAAGTCTGGCTATTGTCCTGTTCCTCTTTCATGTACCCACAGAGTGCATCTCTAATGCTGTAAAGATGGAACCTTTGTGAAAAGGAATCGTGTAAAGCATATGCTCCCCTGGTGTTCAAACAGAGCCACCCCCACAATCCACACACATGGTTGGCATTAAAATACTCCTGAGGCATGGGGCCTCTGAACCATGCCTATGCCCGTGCCTGGAGAGCTCAGTCTGCTGAATAGAGACAAGCACAGACTCTGGCTACTGACACACTGAGTGAGAAGACGCTTTTTGCTTCAGGGGAACAGTGTCCAGGAGGCTGGGCGGATGGCTCAGTTGGTAACCTGAAGTTGGCCTATGATGCCTTCTTTAGAAACCCAGATGGGAACCATCACGTCACTTGTCTTGTAGTCTCATCCCTGGGGAGACAAAAACTGGCATTTCCCTGGGACCAGCCAATGACACCAAATTATTTAGCCCCAGATCCTAATGGGAGACTATGTCACAACAAATAGGAGGAACAGCTACTCAGGAATAATGGCACCTAAAGTTATTGTCTCACTTCTACATGCAAGCTCACAAGATGCACTTACACAACACACACTTACACACACATACACACACACACATGCACACACATATAAACATACAGATATACACACTACCACCACCACCACACACACAAGCAGTGTCTTGTTCTATGTCTAGAAGACATAAAGCCAGTTGAGATGTCTGCGGAGTTTTCAGGAAGATCATCTATCTTTTCTCTGAGTGTGTTGTGATGGGAAAGAGGCCAGGATGCTCCAGCCATACCATGAAGTGCAAGTTTCTGAGAGGGAGGTAAAGGAGTGTGGGAAGACCTTGGCACCAGCTGTGTGTGGGACAGGTGAAAGCACACCTGAGTCTGAGAGGACTCTAGTCCTACTTCCGTCACTGTGATAACATATCCCGACAAACGACAACTTAGAGATACAAGGGTTTATTTACAATTCCGACTTATATTGCATCACTGGGGGTGGGTGAAGGTCCCAGTGGCAGAAACCTGAAACAGCTGGGTACATGACATCTACAGAGCAGAGCAAAGCAAATACACTTGCTCCTGCTAGGCTGTCTTTATCCTTTCTTCTATAGTTCTGAATCCCCTCTCTAGGCGTGGTGCTTGACTCTGTGAGCTCCATCTTCCCATGTCACTTAACTATGACAATCCCCACAGATACACTCCCAGGCCAAACCAAGGCTGAGCATGCCTCAACGAAAGGGTTTTCTCAGGTTGTTCTAGGCTGCATCAAGCTGACAGAGCTGATCATCACAGTAGTGCAGGGCACACAGGGACCACAAGAAAAGGCATTGCTCAAAAGCCTCACCTGGCTATTAACAGCTCAAGCCCCAGGTTGGGCCTTGCTTAAAAATGCCCCCTCAGCCACTCTGGGAGACATTCCAGTCCCACAGCTGGTGACCGACGAACGCATAAGAGGGAGGTCTCCTACAATGCACACTAGTCTGCCTTCTTTTTTCAGGGTGATTCCACAGACACGTAGAAGGCTTGCTTCCACACTGACTGACTTCACTGACCTAGCACAGAACACAGCTCTCTTCCTAAAGGAAATAAAAGACAGTATCTCCCGGAGTCAAATATTGGTGATGACAATTGAAAAACACAAGCTCGGATTGCCCCAAATACCTTTCCCGATGTATTAACAGAGTCATACAGGTTTTATAGATATAGGACAAACGCAGGAGGCACAATCCAAACAGTTCACACATTCATGGGGACATCAGGTCACTCCAAGCACGGAAGTCTCTGCTGTAGGCCTAAGAAGATGTCCGATGGCATTCTTAACTTTTGCATGAGATGACAGGCTCTGTTACATTAGCGTACACAGAAAGATTTTACCTGATAGTCACAAGGATGCTGGGTAGGATGCAGAGGTCAGTACTGAGGGCAAACTCAAGGAGGCTAAAGTTAGCTAGCTCAGGATAATCTGTCTCTAGATCAGTAGCATTCTAACCCTCTGTCAGCACGCACACGCACACATACACACACACACACACACATACACACACACCACACACCACATACACACACACCACACATACACATACACCACACACACACACACCCCATATACACACATAACCACATACACACATATCACATACACACACACACCAACACACATACCCACCACACATACACACACACACACACACACACACACACACACACACACACACATTTTAAGCAGCCTCCCTGGGGGTGCATAGAGGACCCTTTAACACAGGTGTGACTTTTTTTTCTTGCACGTTATGTTCATGGTGTTGACCTTTTCACCTCTGCCACATCCTCTCCTCCTTTGAGGGCACTAGATTCCCAGACTGTGGAGGAGGCTAGGGGCATCTCACTGTACTGAATGGGTTCCCGGAACCTCGCAGAAAACAGGAACACGTGACCATGGTATGCCATGTCTTCAAACACACATGAAGTTTACCCTTGTATGTAGGAGAAGTGAGAGTCTTAGGCTTAGCCCTGACCCTACCACCCTAAGCAGGGGTTCACCCTGCAGGATGACAAGTGCCAAGGGAAGTCATCCTGACAGGGTGTGATCAGGGTGGAGGAAAAGGCAGCCTGGAGGAAGCTGATAGTATACCCACTGCTGTTCACAACAGCCTCCCCTGTGAGGGTTCCAACCACAGCCACCTTCAGTTGCTGAAATTATTAGTATCTATGGCAGGCTTCTTTATTTTCATTTAAAAAACAAATCCTAATCCCATGTCCTTCTGAAATGCCTCTCCAAATATGAAGAGATGGTATTTCCTTGACTCACAGCCTTTGGCAACAGTGTGAAAGGGCTGGCTAGGGCCATTTATTTACTCTGCAGCCTGAATTCCGGCTGTGGTACTGGGCAGTGCTTGAACAGGGCTGTCTCCTACCCCGGAGCCTGTGCAGGTGGTGGCAGCTTGGTTATTCTGTTTACAAATCATTAATGAAGTGATTGTGGCTCTTTTCACTTGCTCACACTTTGGAACTGTGTGGAATGATGCGTTCTTTAAATGAGGGACACAAGAGCAGAAAGAAGCCCACAACAGCCTTATTATGATGGCCACACAAACTCGGCAACGCTGGGGTTTATATTAACCCAATCAATTAAGGAGGGATGGAAAGGCCAGCCAGGCCCAGGACACTGGGAAAGCCCTGCAGCCAAAGTTGCTAGGAGTACAAGCAGTGCCCTCCCCCAGAGTGCTCTATTCCCTCCCGACCAGGCTTTCTTCCTGCACCATAAAGGGCCTTTTCAAAGCAGACCTTTGCTGGGGTACACACAGTGGAAGTCACCACATTCTCTGAATGCAATAAATGTCTCTTTTAAATTCGGATGAGGCTGGTGTAAACTCCCTTTAGTGGGGCACTCTTAGGGTTCCGCAGGAAAGGCGCATACATTAGACTACACTGTAACCTTTTGTGCTTGGCCCATCAGCTCTCTCCAGAGTCTCTAAAGTAAGGGGCTCCTGCCTGGGGAAACAAGTTGCTCCCACCACTGAAGCCACCTTTGTGTTGCGCCTTATTTGCATAAGCAGCATGCTGTCACTGGGAAGGCAGATGGCTCAGGGGCTCCATCCCAGTAGTGAGAGAAAGCAGACAGAGAGGTGCTGTTACTGGGCCCTTTCCTTAAACACAAACATTTCTGGGGCTTCTGATTTCCCAACTGCACAATGATGGGGTGCTGGGCAATGGCTTCTGGGTGTTGTCCAGCCTGGTGACTCTATGCCTGGACACTGAGCACTCCAACTCTCATCACTTGCACACATGTCACCAACTCACAAAACCCCTCTGCTGACTGTGGGGCTTCTGTGTACAGCTACAGGGAGACTTTAAACACATTTTCATGGATTGAATAAGGATTCGTGGGTGATTTAAGACTGTGGATAAATGGTCAGAAAAGCCCCATTTCTCATTTCAAGCCAGATTTTGTCTGCCATTTTCTGTGCCTTTCAGAGTTCCTGAGCAGGGAGGAAGGCTGGAGCTCAGGCTCCTGGCCATAGCCCCTAGTCCTGGCATTTGAAGTCATGGTCCTATCACTGCTTTGCTGGCTGCTTGGCTATGGTGAGGGTCCCAGTCATGTCCCCTACGCTGGAGAGAGTAAGCCACAAGTGTTGGGATGTATGTGTTCAGGGTCGGTGTCTCTGTGAATCCCAGAACTTGGGCACTTAGTTAAACATCCTTCAGCATGAGTGCAGATGTGGCGCTTTCCCAATGCACAAAGGCACCCTCACTTCTCGGAGTTGCAATGTGTGTGTGAACTGGGGAGGGGCACAAGTGATCATTATAACAGTGAATCTATCTACCGGTCACTAATCTTCTCAGACCCTCTCTCTCCTCCGAAGCAAACAACAAGGAGTAAGCAAGAACCAGACCACATGTCTGCTATTTGGTTGTGCAGGAAGAGCAGACAAACTTGAAATATTGGATCTTTATAAATATATTAAGTAGTTAGGAAAAAATATTGCACAAAGTTAGCAGCCTGCTCTCTGTCACAGTTAACAGTGGTTTTCAGGATACACAGGGTTTCTATTCCATTTGTGTCTGCTGTCTTCTATTCGTCCACCTTCGCCCCGCCCCCCATCGTGGTGTGTGTTATCACTGGGATCCTGTGTTCTCTTGAACTTCCCTAAAAGAAATATTGACACATAGCTCTGTGATACAGAGAGCATGTGGCTGTTTTAGCATTCATTTTAGGAGAGAGTCGAAATCCCTTGTAATATATCATTCAGATCAAACACTTGACGTGATTTAACAGCAGTCACGTTCTCCTGGCATGTAAGTGAACACTGGGTGTAAGGTCATGTCTGTGTACAAACTGTGAAGCGAATCACGGCCTGGAGCACACGGTCCATATTGTTCCCTGCTGTCAATCTTCACAATTGGTATCAATGATCACGGTCCCGCCTGTCAGTCACAAGCTCTATCAATCAAGGGGCCACAGTGGAGGTGAGGAGCAGAGCAAGAGCACCTTGTCTCTGCTTCTGCGGGTATGAAGAAAAGCTTTGGTGGTTGTACTAAACGCAGCAGTAGTGACCATCTGTTTGCTCTCATCAAGGGTCAGATGGCGAAGGTCAGAAGCTAGGGGAAGTACTGTTTCCAAGGGACTTATTAGTAAGGCGAGGTGGGCAGTTGGCATCATCTGATTTCGAGGAGACTGTAGATTAATTAAATAACTGATTAAACAACATGACTGGAGCATGGGTTTCTGTTACTTCTTGGAGAGTAGGCTAAGGCTCGTAGATTAAAATTAAGTGGGCATAGGAGGCAGGTGTTTTTTGTTGTTGTTTTACTTCATTTTTAATTGCCACTCCTCTTTTCTACACTAAGTGTTGATTTTGCTAAACTAGCTTGATATAAACTGTTCTCTGAAGAGACAGAGGAGATGAGGGACTAGCCTGGGAGACAGAGGCAATGCTCACTTGGACCATCTCCTCAGCAGAAAGATACATTAATTCAAAGGGATGAAAAACAAGTCACCCAAATCATTGGGAATTGCCCTTGACATGGAAGTCTGGTTGAGTCTAAGGGAAGGATCTTGGCATCACTGAGTGTCTGGGCCATGGGTCTTCAGGAAACTTCAAGCTGCTTGCATGACTGTTGGGACTGGTGATGGAATGGAAGATTTTCTACCATCACAGATACCCAGTTCTCTTTTCCTCAGCATCCACAATCAAACCTCCTTCCCTCAAAGATGTGGCGAGTCCCTTTCGTGAAGTGGACTGAGGCAGATGGGAAGACACAGATGAAGCGCCAAACATCTAGACACAGAATACCTGTGCATTCTCCATTACTCACAAGACCCCAGCCTACAGGCCTACTTCCATCCAGTGCCAAAAGACGTCTTCCTCTCCCTCCTTTCAGTATGAGTGGAGGGGGGGCAACATGAACGGTGCACCATACGTGGGAGAAAATCAGAGATCCGACTAACAGAAATGAGAGGAACATGATGCTCACCATGACAGGTCAAAATGCCAGGTGTCCATAATCTGAGAGCCACACGCCATCAGATTATGCACACAAGAAACAGAAAATAACTCTGGGAAATCATAGTATTGGTTAGATACAACATATGAAAATATAGCTTGTATGTAAATGTATGTATGTATATAAATATATATACATATATGTATGTATGTATGTCAAGAAAGTTTTTAAAATTCAGAAGGCAAAAACATAGAGTAAATGTTCCCTGTGGCGGTCATATAGTAAAGAAGTGGAATCTAGGGAAATGGGTGAGAACAGTAAGTATGCGAGCAGGACTCTAGAATAGTCAAAAGCGGCAGAATCTGTCCAATTCCAGTTCTGATGCTTCTAGAAGGCAGTGAGGGGTACACAATCAGATCTAAGCAGGTGTGAGAAAGAGCCTTGTGTTCAGTGCAGAACAGCTGATCTCTGGAAATGAAAAGACTGTGAATACTACCAGGGTGTGGTTCCTTTCTTTTATTTTATTAATTTATTCATATTATATCTCAATGGTTATCCCATCCCTTGTATCCCCCCATTCCTCTCTCCCTCCCATTTTCCCCTTACTCCCCTCCCCTATAACTGTGACTGAGGGGGACTTCTTCCTCCTGTATATGATCATAGGGTATCAAGTCTCTTCTTGGTAGCCTGCTATCCCTCCTCTGAGTGCCACCAGGTCTCGCCATTCAGGGGACATGGTCAAATATGAGGCACCAGAGTACGTGTGAAAGTCAGACCCCACTCTCCACTCAACTGTGGAGAATGTTCTGTCCATTGGCTAGATCTGGGTAGGGGTTTAAAGTTTACTGCCTGTATTGTCCTTGGCTGGTGCCTTAGTTTGAGCGGGACCCATGGACCCAAATCTGCCTATAATGTTCTTCTTGTAGGTTTCTAGGATCCTCTGGATCCTTCTACTTTGCCATTCTCCCAGGCTTCTCTCATCTAGAGTCCCAATAGGATGTCCTTCCCTCTGTCCCAGTTTCCTGGTAAGGGAAGACTTTCATGGGACATGCCCCTTGGGCTATTGTGCAGATATAAGTGAGTATATACCATTTGACTCTTTCTGCTTCTGGGTGAACTCACTCATTATGATCATTTCTAGTTCAATCCATTTGTCCACAAATTTCAGGAATTCCTTGTTTTTAATAGCTGAGTAGTAGTCCATAGTGTAAATGTACCACAGTTTCTTTATCCATTCTTCTACTGAGGGACACTTAGGCTGTTTCTATGATCTGGCTATTATGAATAAGGCTGCTAGGTTCCTTTCTTATAGCTGTCATACACAACACAAAGAGAGAAGGGTCTACTCATGCTTACAGTGCAGGCACAGCCCATGGAGACGGGGAAAGTCTTGGTGTCTCAGCTTGAGGCAGTTGATTACATTGCATTGGCAGCCAGGAAAGCAGAGATACAAGCAGAAGGCTGTGCCCCTTTACTCTCCTTTTTTTTTTCTGTTGTGGCTCCCAGCCTGTGGCAGGCCACCTCCCACATCAAGGATGACTCTTTCCACTCCCATCATCTAATCTAGATCACCCCTAGCGGCATAAGGCATAACCAAAGATCGCTTTCATGGTGGTTCTAAATACCATCAAGCGACTGTCATAGGGATAATCAAAAATGAGCTTGCTCAATCAGGAATGAGAATGACTCAGGATGCTCTGAGTGCCAGGGCTCCCGCATTCCGCATGACCAGGGTGATCAGACCCTGGAGACAGCGGCACAAGGCTACTGTGCTTCTCCCACTGAAGCTGTACCTGCTCTGCTCTTCCAGGGTGTCAGTGAGGAGGGCAGAACCCCAGCACACAGAGATGGAGCATGCACAAAGACGGTGCAGAAAAGCCTCCAGTCCCACGCTACAAGAGGTGGGCAGTCTATCCAGGAGAAGGCAGCAGGGGTTGCTGACAAGGACCATAAAAGATACGCACATGAAAAATGAGACAGTTTTGTCTGAATCTTTTAAAAATGGTGCATAGAACATGAAGCACTTGGCAAGGACATGACTGGTGGTTGGCACAAGACTGCAAGGTGTGAGGAAAAAAGACCAGAAGAAAGAGAAACACCCTCCTTACCGGGGACGGCAACATGTTAAGCAACAAATGTATTTTTAGTCAAAATCTGAAATACAGCTTTGTGGGCAGCATAAGTTAGAAGGATTGTGGGGTGAGGGATGGAGTGGCCCGGGCATGAGGGAAATTTTGCAAATTTCCCTACAGGAAAACAGGAAAATCTGCATTGAAAAGTTAACAGTTCATACCTGTGGTGTTAAGCTACAGGAGCTGTAGACCACAAGTGTCTGCTGTCAGGGATTATGAAGGGGCAGGAAACTGCTAGTTAGGAATGTACCTTTCTTTTTTTCCTTTTTTAAATTTTAATTTATTATAATTTATTCGGATTACATCCAGATTGTTTTCTCCTCCCTTGTAGCTTCCCATTCCCACCCACCCTCCCTCTTCTGCCCTATTCCCCTCCCCTAGACCTCTGACAGAAGGGGAGCTCCTCCCCTACCATATGACCACAGCATAGCAGATCTCAACTATATGGCCTGCTTCCCCTTCCTCTGAGTGCCACCAGCCCTCCCCACCAAAGGGAGGTGATCAAATCAGGGGCACCAGAGTTCATGTTAGTGTCAGTCCCCTCTCCCTCCACAACCATGGAGAATAAACTGTCCATTGGCTACATCTGAACATGGGGTCTAGGTTTACTGCATGCATTGTCCTTAGTTGGTGCAACAGTTTGTGCAGGCCCTGCCCTGGGTCCAAATATGCCAGCCTTGACGGTCTTCTTGTGGGGCTCCTGATGTGCAGGCCCTGCCCTGGGTCCAAATATGCCAGCCTTGACGGTCTTCTTGTGGGGCTCCTGAAACCTCTGCATCCTTCTGTTCCCCCCATTCTTTTTTATCACTTTCACCTAGAGTCCTGCAGCAAGTCCCAGCATCTGTCCTGATCCCCCGGTGGGTGGAGTCTCTCAGAGGGACACCTATGTTGGGCTAATATCCACTTATAAGTGAGTACATACCATGCATATCTTTCTGGATCTGGGTTACCTCACTCAGGATGGTCATTTCTAGTTCTATTCGTTTGCCTGCGTATTTCAAGAGTTCCTTGTTTTTAATAGCTAAGTAGTTTTCTATTCTGTAAATGTACCACTTTCTTTATCCATTCTTTGGTTGTGGGACATGTAGGTTGTTTTCAGGTTATAGCTGCTATGATTAAGGCTGCGAGGAATGTAGTTTAGCAAATGACCTTGTTGTGTGGTGGAACAACTTCCTGGTATATGCTCACCAGTGGTATGACTGGGTCTTGAGGTAGATCTATTCCCAATTTTCTGATTTCAAAAGCAGTTGCGCAAGTTTGCGCTCCCACAGCAATGCAGGAGTGTTCCCCTTTCTTCACATAAATTAATATACCGAGTGCAGAATCCGGTGTCCCTGGACCAGCCCACCACTTCAGTGGCCACTGGTTCTGGATTTCTGCTAATACAGAGAGAAAGGGTTTTTGAGATGGAAAACAAAAGAAAATAACAGTAAAAAGAAGAAAGTTATTTTGGTCGCCAGCGCGCACAGGGAAGTTCACAATCATTTTAACTCCAGTTCCAGGAGATTGAATTTCTTCTTCTGATGTCTGTGGGCACCGGGCATGCATGTGGTGCACACACAGAGACCAAGCAGTCACACATAAAATAAAAACAAAAAATAAAAGACCTGATAGACTGTGGTCAGATGGTGGGGTAGAAGGTCCCCTTCTGTCAGAGGTCTAGGGGAGGGGAATAGGGAAGAAGAGGGAGGAAGGGTGGCCTCAGGAAGATACAAGCAAGGGGATAACATTCAGCATGTAATCTGAATAAATTATAATGAATTAAAATTTAAAGAAGAAAAAAAGAATATTTTTAAAAGATTTGCTATAATAGGACTTTTTTTCCACTTTGTACTTCCTTATCTAGTAATAGATCATTGGTATAACATTAATTTTGTTTTTTTTTCTCCGCATCTGTTCGTTTTTTCATTTCTTTTATTGAATGTACATTTTTTTCATGCACTGTTTTCTGATTATGGTTTCCTCTACTATTCTCTATTCACACTTTCTATCTGGATCCATATCCTTCTCATGTCTCATGACAAAATTAACACACTTCAAAATAATAATAATAATATAATAAAGTAAGATTAAATTTGCAATCTGTCTAACTATAGAGGTTAGGTTGAGAGTAAAGGACTGGGGGTCCAGCTGGGAGAGGCGGTGGGGGTGGTGGATCTCCCTAGAAAGGAAATACAGAATAGGTAGTTGTGGATTGATGAGGAGAGGGCTGGGATGGAAGAATATTGTTATTTTAACAGTTTCCCTCAATATATACCTTCAGTTTCAATATTTGTAAACATTAAATATTTATATCACCAATGAAAATAAAAGGACCAACAAAAAACTACATCTTCCTTGAGTTCCCATATTTAAAAAATATTTAATAATTACATAAAATCAAGACAATATTTCTGGACAGATAAGCCAGCTGTGTTTCAACCTCAGGTTTTAAATAACCTTTTCTATTCTGTGCTGATGGGACTAACTGGCCAGCTAAGAGGGTTGTTAATTCCTTATGTACTCAACCATATAGTGCTTAAAATATTAGGTTTACAACATGACCATTGTTTGATTCTTGATAGAACACATGAGCCTTAATTTAATACCATGAGTTAGCATTTCCTTTCAAGGTTGTAAAGCTTAAAACTTTGTAAATTAAGTTTCATAAGTAGTGGCATTTTATGTACGTATTAAAATGTGTTAGTCACAGTGACAACCAGTAAAAGTTTCTTAGACTAAAGACTCAAATGAAGCATTTTCAATAAAATAAAATGGCAAATTTCTATGAGAATTGATCCAAATATAAAATTAAATGAAATGCTGTATGGTGCCTGGGATGAATAAATTATCCCCCCTCTAATTGAGGGGGAGAAAAACCAGGATGAAACTGGGCTCTGATATGTCTCAGTTAGATTTCCATTCTGAATGTGTATGTGTGTGTGTGTGCGTGTGAGTGTGTGAGTGTACAAGTTTGTGTGCACAGGTATGCACGTGTGTGAGTGTATTGTGTGAGTTTGTGTGAGTGTGTGAGTAGGGTGTATGTGCGTGTATGTGTGAGTGAATATGTGTGCATGTGTGTGTGTGTGTGTGATTGCATGCATGTGGGAGTGCACTATGTGAGTATGTGTGAGTGTGAGTGTGTGAGTACGGGTATATGTGTGTGTGTACATGTGTGTGTATGTGAGTGTGCATGCCTACATGCGTGTATGTGTGTGTGTGTCTGTGTGTTGTTGTACTACAGGGATGTGTGTTTTCTTGGAGGCCACAGATAAACAGCTGGTGCCTTCTTTCTTTACTCCCCCCCCCCTTACTTTTTGACACAGTCTCTTACCAATCCTTGCACTTGCTGACTCAAGTAGACTACTGGCCACCCTGCCTCTGCCTCCCCAGGTCTTGGTAATAGGCTCATGGGTGCCAGTGTGAATCTCATGACTGCACAGGAAACACCTTACTGACTAAGCCCCTCTACCTACATCATAAATTCATCCAAACTGTAGCATATTCCATGCTGAGGTGTGTGTGTTGGTGTGTATCTGGGTGAATCTGTTTGTGAGTGGGAAGTATAAGGTAGCTCTCTGTTGGTGAAGATGTTTATTACATGTGCTTTTGTGTGCACACATGTGTGAGAACGCTCACTTGAGACTTTGGTGCAACTGAGATTCATCACTAGGCAGAGCAGAACTGTCTGTAGCAAGCAAGGTGTGAGCTCTTCAGAGCACACTAAGCCTCATGACTGGGATGTGCTGAGCATCCGTGTGATGATGATGGGACCGCTCATGTAGTATTAAATGTTTTGTTCTGAATGTTTCTCAAACAAGAACCTGATTCCTCTGACATGTTTAAAAGCCCCTGGAATAAGAAACTGGTATGTTTTCACTTCAGTGCTATGCCTTGCCCAATCCTTTTCAAACTCCTCCAATATTTTTAATCTGTTCTGTTTCCATGTGGAAACTAATTTCAACACCCTGCTCTACCAACCACACTTTAATAATTACTTCGTGCATTTGGCCTGGAGACTCCTAAATTGAAAATAAGGTGCAATGCTTCAATATAATGGTCTCCTCCTGATGTGTTTGGCCTGGTGTAAAATTAAGAAACCCACATTTTCTCCTTTTTCCTTCCTCATTGCTCCAAACTCTATCAGTTGTTCATGAGCACCCTGTAACTGTATTTCCCACAAAGATTACACAGATATTTCTGTCCAGCTACATGTCCTGCAGGGCTGTGCTGCGGTCTTCCGATCAGTAAAAATGTAATAACATTTTCACATAGTCAATATTTAATTCCGTAAATGCAACTGGTTGTTGTAATCTAGGTTATTAACCACACGGTGATTTATGGCAGAGGGCAGACGGTGGTGGGGGCAGAACAGTAGGAAAGTCCTCTGGTGACAATAAAACGGGTATAAATTTCATAGCTCTGCCTGAGAAATGTACTTATATCCTATATTAAGAATAGCTTTTTATAAATTTTAATGATCCGTGTTATTAATGGGGCTGCCATCATCACTGCCTGGGTGAGACTACAGGCTTTGTATTTTATTTTATTTTTTCTTTAACTTTTCCATCAGCTGAAGTTCTTGTGAAAACAAAGGAGGGGGGACAAGGCAGGAAGGAGAGGGAGAGAGAGAGAGAGAGAGAGAGAGAGAGAGAGAGAGAGAGGGAGAGGGAGGGAGAGTACGCATGCTCTTATTAGTTATTTGCCAAAAAATATCCTTAAGAATTATAAGCCTGTCATTGTTTCTCTGGACTGGCAAGCCTGCAAACAGTAGTTTGCATAAAGTTTTATGAGCAAGGCAGTGGTTGGGCTAATTGGATAGAACACAGCCAATGTTCTACTGTGCTCACAAAGGCCAAGTCAGCATGCAGAAATGAAGCCAGGGCCATACAAAAAGAAAGAAAGAAAGAAAGAAAGAAAGAAAGAAAGAAAGAAAGAAAGAAAGAAAGAAAAGAAAAAGAACCTCTATGGAAATTGTCTTTCTTTCCAGCTCCTGGCTCTCATGCTAGGCATACCCTGATTTCCTACACTGGATGAGAGAACACACACACACACACACACACACACACACACGCACGCACGCACGCACGCACGCACACACGCGCGCGCGCGCGCGCATGGATACGCACTCGTGCGCTCTTGGAAGGATTTCAATATACTTCCAGGGGCATTCACAACCCATATGAACCCTCTTCCCAACTTCATGAAGAACAAGTGAGCAAAGGGAAACAAACACAGAACAGGCCTGGGGATGTACCTTGTGTCCATGCTCAAAAATACTTATCTTAATATACACAGAGAGGTGAAGCTGTCACCACACACACACACACACACACACACACACACACACACACTGCCAAAAAGCTTCTTTTCCCAACAGACGGAGACAATTACAGATATCCACAAGTAGTCAAGATACAGTGAGTAGGTGACTGATACCTCTACAGCATCCCCCTGCACCTTCACTTCAGGGAATATCACAGATCTAGGACAAAAACGTTGTAAGGTTGCCTGCTATGTGATTACGTGTTCTAGATGTGACAGGAAGGCTGTACCCATGGAGTGTTAGTCATATAGGGTGGCTAAGAAAGACCTGCACAGTCGCAACAGCAGTTGACATGCCAGCGATGACAGGGATGGCTCACACGATCCCACACCTAGATGAAGAACTACAGGCAGGCAATGTCTGCTGTGAGAGGGAGAAGCAATCTTTTCCATGGACAGGGTCCCAATAGGTTATAGGACGCCAAGTAGTCAGCCCTGAACACATGCTCATCGAAGCAACACTTAACTTGACTAAGTTGGTTATGAGTGTGTGCACAAAAACAATAAATATATGTATAATTATTATGTTATGCACGCATTATCATGATTTTACAAATATATAACAACAATAATGAAAGAAGAAGAGATTGAATCTGAGAGGAAGGGAGTGAGAGCACAAGAGGAGCTGCAGGGTTCTGAGGGAAATAATAAAAGAACTGTACAGTACTTAAGCATGAAATAATCTAAACAAAACCCAAGAACTTACAGTGCAAGATATATCCAGAGCGGAAGACTCCACTATGACACTATACTTGTATAGTTGAGGGACGGAGTCATTCATCATCGACACTTCTGGCTCTTGACACGTGTGTTTTCTGACAAAGGACTACGTCCCTTTAGAAGTGCACAGAACTGTGGCTCTTTCCTGCATTAGTCCTGATGGCTCTGCTTGTTGATATTATTCTTCATGACGTTTCCACTGAGAACTTCTACGTGCTTGTTTGTCACTTTGCACCCGATCTGTTTCCCAACTAGTTTCTGGATTTTTAATAGGCAGTGGAAACTCCTAAGGGTTAATCAGTTTCCATCACCGTGACAAAATGCCTGATGTAAACAGCTTTAGAGAGGGAAGATTATTTTGACTAATGGTTTCAGAACTTTCAGCCCATGGTCAGCTGGACCAATTGGTTTGGGCCTGAGAAAAAGTTGAATACTGTGGCCAAAGGAGCATGTGGCACTGCGGCCGTGGGGGCACATGGTACTGGGGGAATGGAAGCATGTGGTATTGCAGCCATGGGAGCACATCTGAGCATACAGTACAGTGGCCATGGGAGCACATGACTGTGACCATCGGAGCATGTGGTACTATGACCATGGAAACACGTGGCAGAAGCTCACCACTTGACGGTCACCAGAAATCAGCGATGGAGCACGGAGAGGAAATAGGGACAAGCTATGTCTTTCAATGATGGATCAAGTGACCTGCTATTTCTAGTAAGGCCACAAACCGCAAAGCTCACACCACATCCTGAAATATGATTATCATTCGTGAACAGAATCTGCAAAAGGAGCCTGTAAAGGAACATCTCACTTGCATGTTTTAGAACTAAAAGAGAGTCCAGCGATGCTTTCCAAGCACAAGTCCTCAGCATTACACTTCATTTCACTAATTCAAAGCAGGTTCTTAGTCATGGTAATTCATTTTAGCTTCCAATCGAGGAAAAAAATGGTGTTAGTCAGGTCAGTAGATGGTAGTTATCCAGAGTCTATTCCCCTTAGTACTAGCAGGGCTTCACTGGAGAGCAGTGACCATCCCACACCCTCCAGAGACCCCTGGGAGCATGCTGCCCTGCCCTTATTAGTGGCTCCATAAATATTCCACGGTTTGATTTGATCTCCTGGTAAATATATATTCAAGACTAGAATCATTTATATGCACTAATGTGAACCCAGACTCCAGTTTGAAAAGCAAATGCAGGGAGAATGAAAATAAACACTAAGTGGACAGATTTTAAGCAGAGATTTCTAGGAGTGCAGTGAGCACTAATCTGTCGTCATCATCTTTGCTATGACATTTCTCTGGAGGTCAAGGGGAGCTTGCATAAACACAATATCAGCCTCCCATCCAGTTCAAAGCTTTGGACAAAACACTGAAGACCTGGAGTCTAGGCGGGATGCCAAAGCTGCTGGGAAAGCTTCAAGTTTCTTATAACAACCACAGACAGGAGGAGGTAGCAAGCAACCCAATGGCGCCCCTCACATTGGCATTCGGCGACGACGACTTGATGCAGGCTTTAATCTGTGATGCCCTCATGAAGAATGCAGCCACCTGCCATCTTTGCAATGGGCTGCAATGCTTGACGACGAGGGTGCGAACCACATGTGTGCTGGTTTGCTTTACGATGTGTGCTAGGAAAGGCTAGTTGGTGAACCTTGGACTTACAACCTGGTGACCATAAACTAGCATGTCCTTATTTCACACAACCCAGGCTCCGGAGGTGGCCACAGACAGGGAAGATGCCATTTCCTTCATAAACCACCAACATACACGGTGACTTAACTGGTAAATGTCAGAAGTGTACGCTATGTGTGAAGTTAGAGTTACATTAATTAGCATAATTAATGCTGATAACTGGCTTTCCTTGGGTTTTCCTCTATCTAAAGACCACCACTAGTCATCTGTAGTAATCGGAGTAAGAAATGTTCCCCAGAGGCCCACACATTGCACCCTTGTTCCCTGGTTGCTGACACTGTTACAGAGGCAGCGCCTTGCTGGAGAGGTATGTCACTGGGGGTCGGCTTTAAAAGTTGGTTGCCTCACCTTTCTTCTTGTTCACCATCTTTGCTCTCTGCATGGTAGAAGATGTCATCTCTCAGCTTGCAGCTGCCTGCTGACACTCTCTCTCCATTAGAGAGTTCACTTCGAAAACTAAGTCCAAATAAGCGATTACTTCTGTAAGTTGCGTTCATTATGGTGTTGGATCATAGCTCAGAAAATAACTAACCCCCTCGGTCAGGTTGCCCCACTTCTCCAAAGCTCCTCTTAGCTGTACTTCTTCCTCTGGAACCTTGTCAACAGTGTCTGTGTCACCTCTAAAGCACTGCCCCAGTGGTCATCTTCTCTATCTATCCACACAGTCCAGTCAGGTCACTATTCTCATGGTCTTCTCTGAGCTGCTTTGTGGGTAGGCATGTGCAACCTGTGAGGTATGTGTGTGTGAGAATAAGCATGGTCGTGTGTGTGTGTGTGTGTGTGTGTGTGTGTGTGTGTGTGTCCACATGCATGTGTGTTTGTGTATGCAAGTGTATAAATGCAAATGTGAAAATCACCCAGAAATATCTCACTAACACTTAATAATTTTTATTCTTTGGAATTAACTTCGCTTATCTCACTGATCTACTCATTTTTCAACACAATAGCTATCCATGTTAATAAGATAACTTTTGGATAAGGCTTTTTCACTTTTCACTGGGTAGGCTGTATATGCCTGTGTTCTTTGGAGATTTGCCTCTGGGATGAACAAGGGATATTTTTTTTTCCTGCTCTTGTGGAGGGAATATGGGCCTTGGCTTCTGCACCCTTATTTTCAGGCTGTGCTGATGGTCCCATGTGTGTACTTCTCAGACTCCGTGGTAAGTATTCCACTGTGTGTTAATTCTCAGGGGGTGCTCTCACTGACTTGTGATGCTGCAGCTCATGGAGGGGGTGTGGCCACACATTGGAGAAGTTGGCAGTAAGATTGTCAGCTACTCAGACAGCACACATGGTGGGAACTGAGGCTAGCTCTCTGTAGTTTCAAGAACACGTTATCCAACAGAGATCAACTGCTAGCTGTATGCATGTCAGTCATTCTCCACAGCTAATCCTCTGCACTGACGAGAACTAAATTTACATATCCTTCCCCATCATCACATCGAGTCCTTCACCATCATGTCTGCTCATGGTCCTGAGGCTTTAGGCCTTTGCAGTCCTCAGGAATGGCCTAGATCCACTGTCCTTGAACTAAATTGACTTTGCTTTGAGAAATGGCTACGATGTAGCTGAGGTTCCACCAGGTATGCTCTGTCCTGGCCCAAAGCCTACCTCTGGACCATCTCTTCCTGTGATCCAGCTGCCATATGCACTCTATCCCATCTTCCACTGCCCACCTCTTCTCTCCAGCCCACCTGGACTGTGACGCCATCTCCCCCATCCAATCTATAGGCCTTTATGGAGCTGACCTTGAATTTCGTCAAGCCCTTTCCTAAGCAGCAATCATCCCTGCCTCCTCTCTCAATTTTCAGTTCTGAGTTCCTTAGGGGCAGATATAATTTCTTCTCATTACTATATCCAGAGAAAGCACGGCCTTCAAGAGCTTGTTAAATAAGTAAATATTGCGATGTCGATGTTTGCCGGCAGAATAAAAGGCTGGGCTAAGAAAACGTTAAACAGGTTAGGAGCAGTGAGACACTCTACACTGCTGCCCATCATTGTTCCAGAGGCTTCCACGGCCTCACTGCCAATCCCCAACCGTCCACCAGCCTTGTCCCCCTTTCTTCCCCACTTCCCAGAAAGGAGGGCAAATCAAGACCCAGTCCCAGCAAGTGGGGAGCCTTGTCACCTAAGTCACAATGCTTCTTTCTATTCCAGGTAAGGTCAAAGCTGATTTCATTTATGAGTTGAAGAGATTCATGTCCAAAAAGTGTGGCACAGCCTACTTAGATGGAAGTCATCGGGTGTCAGTTATATCAAGTATATTATTGAGCCGTGCCATACATATACTATTTGGTTTGCTCCACTCAAACTCAAATATTTAACTTGCCTAAATAACTCTCAGGCAGTGGGTGGCAAATACATTCAAATGAATTCTAGAATCTATGTGGACGGGACAGTTCTAACTCAGCTCTGACTGCTTATTTAGTTTTTAATAGAAAAACTTAGGGGAAACCAGATGGAAACAGTCTTTCTATAATTCTGAATCTATTCATTGCTAGAGCATGTCACTATGGCCTGAATCCAGCTCTCCTGCAGGAGTAATTAAAAGAAAAAAACAGCAAGAGTAGACACTAGTCTACCCAGGAAGCTCTGCAACACACTGTTGGTCAGAGCAAACGTAGACAGAGGTGACCTCGTCTGTGCTTTCCCAGGTAGCCCTTGCCTTTCCTTGTCTTCTTTTTTCTGTCTTTCCTTCCTTCCCCTCACTAGGAAGGATCATGTCCTATAAGCCCCTTCCCATCCTTAAGGAAAGGGGGCAGGAAATGTCCGGTCCCATCTCCCTAAACCCATTTCTTCTCACCTGCAAGTATTTGGCATCCCTCACCCATATGCACCTTGCCTGCTCTGTTCTATTAAACATACAGACTTCTCTACAGGTCAGAGTAGATTTATCTTCAGAGTCTCAAAGAGGGTTGGGAATTGATATGGGTTGTAAATATTGATATGTGGGTGATGCTTAAATGGACGACTGCCTTTTATTGTTGCAATAAATATCTTTGAAGTTTTTCTATAAAATTAAATACAGCAACCCCAGTGGCAAAATAGCTATGTGTGAATATGGCTTTAAATATGTAAATCATTAAAGAGCACCCTTAGATGCTGTGTGAAGCACCACAGCCATTCAGAATTGGAGATCTTGATACCTCAGCGTTTTCTACAGCCAGAGTTGTATTTTCTGTATCCCTGGTGTTCAGTACCTCATGTGGCCAGTGTGTGCTGGTGGGGAGAGAGATTCCTGGCTATACCTCATCAAGGTGAATCAGGAATCTGGCAGAGTAGGTCTGACATCTCAAGTTTTAAGGAGCTTTCCTGGTGAATTACCATTTATATCAGTAATTGAGAATATTGGCTTTTTAAAATTAAAAGTGTCCTCAAGGGCTGTTGTGAGACAGAGGGACGCCCCTTCTTTTTCCCAGGATGGACACTCATACCCGTGAAGATTAAGGTATTCTCGGAGCACAAGGAAGTGACCAAGTTTCTCCTGAGGCTCTTGTCACATGAGTCTGGAAGGAAGGAAGCAAAGCTGGACATGAAAGCCACTGTCATGTGAGCTACAGATAATGAATACACCACATAGTCCATTCAGAAAGGACCAGAGCATCCCAGTCCGGGGGTGGCAGGGTGCTGAGGTTGAGGATAGGCATGGTCTTAAGAGCTCCACCTGCTTATGGTACCTGTGCCACATCCATCGATATTAGGCCCTTGGAGAGAGACAAAGCTCAGTCCATGGATGCTTTCATGCCCTAGGCTCCTGGAATGTCACTGTGGATATGTCACTCAGCTACAGATGTCCCCACTCAACATCCTCCTCTGGATCTGTCTGCCTCTGTGCACCCACCCTCTACTAGACACTAGCCTCATGCGCCAGACACTACTGGCCACCGTAGAACACAGCCATGGGCAGAGCTTCTCCCTGCCAGTGTGTCCACTGGCAAATCTCCAAGGAGAAAACCTCCTTCACTTATTTTCTCTTTCATCTGATATGAGGTGTCATATTACACAGCTAGAGGAATTGGAAGAACCTGAGTAGTCTAAAGGATTCTTGCAATTTCTGGAGTAGATTTTTTTTCACAGTTATGAGAGAAGGCCCAGCCATCACATGGCACTCATGGTTGTTTTTTGTTTTTTTTTATTTTTTTTTAATCTTGTAACAGACATAACACACTCTGTGTGGGCAAACTTTCTCTTTCAGATCAATGAAAACCCAGTTTGGAAATAGTCCTCTCATTATCTTAAAGACTGATACCAGCTGCCTCCGACTACAGTGCTGTGCCATCCCTGAGACACAGGCTCTGCTGGGGAGCTGAGAGACAAAGCCCATTAGGGGAACATTCACTCAGTTTGAGCAAGTAATAGAAAGTAATTTAGCAGACAGCAATGGAAGCAAGTGTTTTCCATTCATAAACAATCAAGGACAATGAACATTGAAAACCATGTTAACAAATGACAGAAGGAAACATTGGCAGTGAAGTCTTAGTAACCTGGGTGACTGTGGGATGGGTTATTCCAAGAAGGAGCTTGGCTCCTTCTTACTCCAATGGCCTCTGAGGATTGGTGGTCCCTGGGCACCAGAATGAAAGGGTAGACTCACAAAAATCATAACAACTAGTTTACAGCAGACAACATAACAGAGTTACCCTATTTTGCTGGGATTGTGCCCATAAGTTGCTTGGATTTCTCAGCTGATCAACTTTCTGCATAGTGAGCACAGCTCTTCTCACACAGGAAGTTGCTCCTTGGGAGGTGAGCTTTTAATGGATTCAAGGGTAGAAATACTCAGAAATCATCCTGCAGGCATGTCTGTGCCTCCTCCCTCTGCTTCTTGACTGTCATGATGAGAGGTACTTTTTCCCATCATGCCTGACTATGATGGGCTGGAGCCCCTAAAACCTGAAACGATGAATGCAGGTAAGACCCTCCCCCCTTAAGAGACTCCCCTCTTGAGTCTCAGCTACAATGCTTGAAAGTCTCATTTTTCCCCGCAATGTGAATGCCAGCTCACAGGAAACCAAGGATTCTGAATCCAAGGCAACACCAGCATCTTCTAGGAACCACCAGAAGGCCCAGGCATGACTTCTGAGCACAAAGAGGTTAGACAGTTTTCCCTGTTGTCACAAGTCCTCAGGCGAAGCTCCTCCCAGAACTACTGCTTTTTCCTTCACAGTGAGGAGAACAACCCCCAGAGGAAAGAAAATCTTGAGGCACCTCTCCAGCCGTGCCCACTTGCACACAGGCATTCTTCTGTCCTACCTTTTAACCTCAGATTCCTTTTTGTTAATTAATTTATTTATTTATTCACTTTACATCTAGGTCGTATGCCCCCCCCCATCCTCTCTTCCCAGTCCTACCTTCCCTCTCCCCTATTACTTAGAAACAGGGAACCCCCTACCCATGGACCCCAGCTCATTAAGTGGCATCATGACTTAATTTCTCCTCTTCCCCTGTGGCCTGGGAAGGCAGTCCCATCAAGGGAAAGTGACTGAAAAGCAGGCAGCAAAGTCCACTCTCCTTACTAGTGGACCTACATGAAGCCTGAGCTGCCCAAAGGCTACATCTATGTAGAGGACCTAGGTCCAGTCCATGCATGGTCCTTGGTTGGTGCTTCAGGCTCCATGGGCCCCTCTGAGCCTTGCTTAGTTGGCTTTTTTGGTCTTCTTATGGAGCTCCTTTCAACACTAGATCCTTTTATCCTTTCCCCAACTTTTCCACTAGACTCCTTATGCTTTACCCAATGTTTGGCTGTGAGTCCAACCAATACCCGGCCCAACCCAAGACCCACCCCATGGGCGAGAGCCAATCCAGGACACTCCTAAGGATACTCTGCCACGATTGCAGAGTTGCCGTCTGAGAGGCTCCTCCCATCCTCAGACTTGTAAGACTTAGCCCATTCTCTGCTCTTCCAGGGGTTTCTATAGCAGCCTGCAGCTGTGCACAGATCCCAGGCAACTCTGCTTTCTTCTCTATTGCATCACAAACTGAAAAAGCAACTATCTCATCTCAGTTTGGGTATAGGTTTACCCAAAACTCACAAATCCACAAGCAGAAAAACTGGCCCAACGCCAGCCATGGAGCTGAATTTGGGCTGTGGACCTCTAGGCCTCCTGGTAGCAGGTGCCGTACCTATTTCTGAGGACCCAGCTTGGTGCAGAAGCCCTACGCCTCACAATATCTTCTCTACAATAGCATATCTTTACATCTTCCCTGGGGCGTACATGCCTTCATCCATTCTACTTGACTTTATTTGATTATTGGCTAAGTTCACCTTAAAAAGAAGCCTAAGGTTAAGAAAATCAAGCGACATGGAAAAGTAAAAGAGCATTGTGAAACTAGAGATCTAATCAGGCACGGCCATGTTGCCCTCAGATGGATAGTGTGTTGTGCTGTGTCCTCTATTATATGGAGAAAGTTTTAGCATGACGTTGCAACAAACAACACAGATACTGTGGATACTTTCGCCAGCTCCCAGGGAAGCATTGCGCATGCCCGCTGCCCCAGAGTGTAGTGCAGACAGCTTCACTGATGTGGCCTTTCTTCATATTTACTTTTCTTTGCTTTTCTTTTATCTTTCTTTTTTTTCTTTTATTTTTTCCTTACTTTTCTTTTTTTCAAACATTCACTGTGGACCTACATGTGCATTCAGTACTTCAGAATTTTGTAGTTTTTCTCAGCCAGATTGACAAAATATGCCAAAATTGTTGTTTCCTTTGTTTATCTAAACTCTTGGCAAAGCATGCCTTGCCTCATCAACTGGACGTCATTAGCATTGATTCTATACAGTAATATTTTTTATTGATGTTGTCCTGGTATTTCTAATACTTTGTTCATTTGGAACATGTGGTAATCTTACAAACAAGAGGACAGAGATGTCTGACTCACCCTGACACAGGAGACAGAAGCTCTTACGCACGTAATTGCTCCACATCTTGTCCTGGAGTGGATGAACCCATTACCACAGGGAAATTGGTTTTCTTTACATGGGGCAAACCAAACATTTGTTGGTTTGGGGCACAGGCATGCAGTGTGCTACCTTTCTTCTGTGAACTAAGTTGTGCTCCCCAAATTCATATGGTGAACATTAACACCCAGACACAGTCTGAAGGGGGTGATTATGGATAAATGAAGCCATCGGCTTGGGAGCCTAATCTGATAGATGTGTGTAGGAGGCGGGAGAAGCTAGCTAAATTCTCCCCCACATTGGCATATAGTGGGATGGTAGACTGCAACATTCTGGAACATTCTGGGAAGAGGTTTTTTGACAGAGCTGGACTATACTGACCACCCAAACGTAGACACCAACCTATAAGAAAATAGATTGGTTGGATGAATCAGAACATTTTGGTGAAGTTTTTGGCTTGGGCAAGTTGAACAAAAATAGACAGCCATCTTGCTCTGAGCTCAAAGTTTGCATTCTAGCTTTTTCTAGCATGAACACACTGCCAAATTCCTGCCCGGTTCCTGCCTGTTGTCACACTGGGGAATGAGATCTGGCTTAAGGAACACATGGTTAGTGGCTCTTGTTTGGGGACCAGCACTTTAAGTTTACCACTTTGGAAAAACACCTCAGCCAAGCTTTTTAGTACAAATCATTGTCCGATGTGACTGATTTATCAAACTCAGACAGTAGCTTTGCTTCAGAAGAATATGAAAATTTAGTTTTGTTTTTAATTAAGGCCGCCATGGAGGTTGCCACAAACAGTTAATCTCACAGTAGTCTCTGGTGCCTGGAGAATTACTGCCTATGTAAATTGCCTCTCTGCTGGGCTTTTATTTTCGGTGAGCCACTCAGTGATTGCCAAATGTGTTGGGTATAGTAATGAGAAATGAATTTTTCTTTATCTTCATGGAAAATCATATTAGGTGTAATTGGATAAAACCAAGAATAAACAATCAATCATTGCTCGTTTGGGCTCCAGTTTGCATCCAGATCATTAGATGCTGAAGTTGGCACTGCTCTGAATGTCTCTTGCGCATATTTTTGCGAATTCTGCAGTGGGAACTCATGCATCATGTGACTTGACCAAGCTAGGGAGATATTCTTTGACAGCATTGCAGCTGAAACGGTCCAATCTAAAATAACTTCTGGGGGCCTCATTAGGACAAAATATATTCCATGTGAACAGTTTTGTCTTGCTAAAACAAAGGTGTTTTCCCAACCCATCTTTGTTCATCTGTGCTGAAGGGAGAAGGGCAGAACTTGGTATCTGTGACAAATGTGCCGGTGTCGCCAAAGCGTGCAGCACTGTGTGAGCCCACAGGTAGCCAGGGGATGCTATGTTTTCAACCCTTCTCTGTGACCCTGTAGACATGGAAAATTAGCCTCACTTCGCCACTACACACATGTGACCTGGGCCCCAAATTCAAGGGTAGTACACATGAGCTCAAACACGTCAGAGCCCTTGCAGAAGTTGGTGATTGCAGGCTCTAAGCCGACTCCGGATTCCTGACGCCCCGCAATCCCAAGCTTTGCAACCAGCAGTCATTAGCTGATGAGGAACATTTGCCTGCCTTGACTTTTTCCAGGCTCGGAATGACAGCTAAGCACTCCAGAGAGAGAGAGAGAGAGAGAGAGAGAGAGAGAGAGAGAGAGAGAGAGAGAGAGCACGCAAGCAGGAGGGAACAGGGAGAAGATTCCCACCCTCAGCTATGCTCCTTTTGTCAGTCAGAGGCCTCCTGTGAGCTGTCAAGTGCTCTACCATTGAGCTACTATCCCAAGGCCCTCTCAGGCTGCTACAGGAGGGTCTGCATATGGTTTTATTTTCTGTCCAGCAAGAAAACTGGATGCCTTTGGTTTTCATGACTTCTTACCCAAAGGCTGTGTGAGCAGAAAGTTTAAAGTTGCAGTAACTTAAAAATCTATCCGAACATTTTAAATACTGCTCTTTGATAAAGCCAGTCACTTGGGGTTGTGAGCATGCACGTCTGTCATCTGTTTCCTGTACAGCAGCAGAGACAAGTTCATAGGATACTGCTGAAATCCAGCATCCTGGGTTCTGAAACGGATATTGGCTAACGTGTGTATCTGTGCATGTGTGGGCACATATATAGGTCTGTGCTCATGTGGATGCATACTCACACATGTTGGGCAGAGGGAACAATCCTGAGTGCCCCTCCTCAGGAATGATCTTGCTTGTATTTTAATACTATGATTCTACTGACCTGGATCACATCAATCAGGCTCGCATCACAAAGGCTATTCCTGTCCTGCCTGGCCAGTGTTGTGTTTGCAGGGGAACAGTACTACACTTGGCTTTTTATGAGGGTTCTGAGGGTCAGACTCAAGCCTCTGGCTGACATGCAAGCCCCTCACCACCTGAGTTACTAACTCAGCCCCAGGAAGGGCTCACTTTAATAGAGCAATCATTTCAGTCCTGTTACTCATAAAATAGAAGAAATTAATACAATTCTTCAGCATATGACCAATTTCTATTTTTACCAGTAGCTCCATCTTACACAGATCTGTGATAAATTATGCTAAATCTATTTGGCCCTTTCCAAACTTGTAGATAGAATGAATATTTTTTTTAATTTCTTACAGTTACTCCAAACATTTTTATTTCTATTGACTTTAAAATATTTTACAGTGTATATGCTATGAAAAAAAAACATTGAAGTTGTACCTAAAACCTAGACAGGACATTGCCCATTATTCTAGTAGCCTTTCCTAAACTGTGTGGTGGGGCTTGTCCTATCCATCACTGTCCAGCTTTCAGATGCAATCACAGTTCCTAAGTTTATTTTAATGAAAACGGTGACTGTGGCAGCTACATTAGTGCTGGCATTTGCTCTGTTTAACTATTCCCCAAATGATAAAGTTCTCAAGACATTTCTTGGGGGCGGGGGGTGCAGCTACCAAACAGCTCTAATGGATATTATATAACACAGAAATGGCAAGCCACAAGCTAAGCTGATGAGGTACTTTGAGAATTATTTTATACAAATATTTTTGAAACGTGTGTGACATATAATCCTATCTCTCGGATCTAACACTCGACCTTCATTCACTCTTCGGTAATCGCTGCCAAAGTGCTCCAAGTCTGAATTCAGCGGCACCTCAGATGTCGCACTTTTCAAAGGAGGTGGACTCAGTGTCCCTCTCTGTTTGCCCTTAGCCAGCCAGGTGGCATGCAGACCAGTACCTCAAGGAAGTATCACTAAGTCACTCATTTTCTTTTTCTTTTTTTTTTTTTTTTCTCTGAAACGGGAGAGTTCTAGGCGGCCCACGTGGACAGTACGCCAGGCTCCAGGAGTTCCACGTGCTTCGGTTTCCAGCAACAGCGTCCTTTTAGAGCACCACAGTCATGCTGCTCCCTCGATGGAACACATCCAATCCCAAGGCAACCAACATTCTTTTTTTTTTTTTTTTTTTTTTTTTTTTTTTATTGATCAATCTTTTTTTTTTTTTAATTTATTCATATTACATCTTGATTGTTAGCCCTTCCCCTGTTTCCTCCCATTCCTCCCTCCCTCCCACTTCCCCACTTCTCCCCTCCCCTATGTCTGTGATTGAGGGAGACTTCTTCCCCCTATGTATGCTCTAAGATTATTGAGTCTCTTCTTGGTAACTTGCTATCCTTCTTCTGAGTGCCACCAGGCCTCCCCATCCAGGGGACATGGTCAGAAAAGGGGCACCAGAGTTCACGTGAGAATCAGATCTCACTCTCCACTCAACAGTGGAGAATATCGTGTTCGTCGGCTAGGTCTTGGTAGGGGTTCGAAGTTTACTGCCTATTTCTCCTTGGCTGGTGCCTTAGTTTGAGGAGGACCCCAGGACCCAGATCTGCCTGTCATAAAGTTCTTCTTGTAGGTTTCCAGGACCCTGTGGGTCCTGTTATTTCCCCATTCTTCCATGCTACTCTCGCCTAAAGTCTCAATAGGATGTCCTCTCCTCTGACCCACTTTCTTGGTAAGTAAGGTTTTTCATGGGACGTATCCCTTGGACTAGTGTTTTGATATAAGTGAGTATATACCGTTTGTCTCTTTTTGCTTCTGGGTGAACTCACTCATTATGATAATTTCTAGGTCAATCCATTTGTCCACAAATTTCGGGAATTCCTCGTTTTTAATAGCTGAGTAATACTCCATAGTGTAAATGTACCATAGTTTCTTAGTCCATTCTTCTACTGAGGGACACTTAGGCTGTTTCCATGTTCTGGCTATTGTGTATAAAGCAGCTATGAACATGGTTGAGCATATGTCCCTGTTGTGTGTTCGAGCATTTTCTGGGTATATTCCAACTCAGTTAGAGGAAAAAGTGGGGAAGAGCCTGGGACACATAGGCGCAGGAAACAACTTCCTGAACAGTACACCCACAGCCCAGGCCTTAATGTCAACAATTAATAAATGGGACCTTATGAGGCTGAGAAGCTTCTGTAAGGCAGCAGACACTGTCAAGAGAACAAAGCGACAGCCTACTGACTGGGAAAAGATCTTCACCAACCCTTCATCTGACAAAGGTTTAATATCCAAAATATATAAAGAACTCAAGAAATTAAACACCACAAAACCAAACAACCCAATTGCAAAATGGGGCTTAGAACTAAACAGAGAATTCTCAACAGAGGAATATCAAATGGCTGAGAAACACTTAAAGAAATGCTCATCCTCGTTAGGCATCAGAGAAATGCAAATCAAAACGACACTGAGATTCCATCTTACACCCATCAGAATGGCTAAGATCAAAAACTCAAATGACACCACATGTTGGCGAGGATGTGGAGAGAGAGGAACACTCCTTCACTGCTGGTGGGAATGCAAACTAGTACAACCACTTTGGAAAGCTATCTGGCGTTTTCTCAGAAAAATGGGAATAGGGCTTCCTCAAGACCCAGCTATCCCACTCCTTGGAATATACGCAACCAACATTCTTAATGCAGAGTTCATACTGGGCCCGCTTGCCGCCTTGTTCAGAGCCGGTTATGGTCCCCACTCTAGCTGCTTAGTGAGCTGCACAATACAAAATAATCTCACTGCTGTTTTAGTAGACCAGTAACGAGTCCATGCCAGGCGCTTGTCAGAGCTCTCAACACCTCTAACAACAGGACACATCTGCTGTGCCACCACCATTTTCTCCACAGAAAGTGTTAATGCTCGGTTTAGCTGGGCTGCCAACATCAGGCCAGGTCGCAGCAGGGAGCTCGGGGCTTGGAAATCTGAGCCTGGTGGCAACGAGGGCTTGGCTGGTCTTGGGTGAGTCCGCGGCTACTTCCGGCACAGCCAGCCATTCTCTCCAGCAGATGAGCACTGTAGTGGGTAGAGCAGCGCGAAAAAGATGGCGGCAGTGACCCACACTGACTCCCCAATAAATAGCAGAGGTGCTTCAGCAGCAGCCAAAAGTCAAGCCTGGAGATCCAGAGGTGAACGAGTCTCAAATGGTCACTGGTGAAGTAGATGATGCTGGTCCCTTTATTTCACGTAAAACAGGGGTTTATGAACCTTGGCCAGTGGGAGGGGTTTTGAGGATGAATGTGTGTCATTGGCTGCGACTAGGATGCTGGAAATGCTGTATTTGCATAGGGAAACAGAACAGGAAGCAAGCTCCTGTGACTGACCACCTGTAACCTTGAGGCTGTGTCACGTGCTCCTGAGGCAGGCACAGAAAGCAGAAAGAGAGCTTTGTTCCATGCCTTCCATTCTCAGGATGAGATTTTAAGTCTCAAAAGTGAGAGATTTCCAGGGTTTGAACAAGCCCCGATCTCTCGACCGCCATGCTATTTCCACTAGCCCCACAAAGCTCAGCCCTGAACAGTAGTGCACATCTGTGAGACGTTCTGAATTCAAACCAATCTTTTTGGCCTTCCATTCCAGCTCTCTGTGGAACTGTAGCTGATGTAACTTAGGTAGATGTTTGATCTTGACCCATTTTTAACCATTTTGCTTCCCTAGATGAAAGGTTTAAATATATTCTTCCTTTATAAAAAATAAAAAACAAAACGTAGTGTCATCAATGTTTTCTGTTCACCTCTTAACTAATTTTATTAAATAAACAGTGAAACTCTCCTCTTACCTTGGTTCTCAAGCAAAGAGCGACCTGGCGTCATCAGAAGATTAAACTAAACAGCAACGAGCAGGGGTCCGGAGTCACCTGTTTGTTTGCCTATGTGCCTGTGTAGAGCTCGCTTCCAGTAGGCACTCACTAACCATGGGCATGGTGACGAATGCGGGACGTGTCTGTTGTCAGTTTATGTCATGACATTTTCTGCCTAAGGCATATTGTAGTTCATGCACTAATGAACACATGAGCAGTAAGATATTCCCTAGTCAGTCCCTGCTAGATGCTTCCACAGAATTCACAAAATGGTATCAGAGCAAAAGATGTTCACTCTCCCCAAATCCCCCACCTCCCTCCAGGCCTCCTCCTCCTCCTCCTCCTTTCTTTTTATCCTTATTGTTTTCCTCCTCCTCTGCTCCTCATCTTCCTCCTCACCTTCTTCCTTCTCCCCTCTCCTCTCTTTCTGTCACTTCCCTTATGCATCTGAGACATATGTTACATGGGAGATATTCTGCCTATGGGATACACTTGGCTTACAGCATATATTTGTGCCTATGTAACATATTTATATTGCCTGGGATTTACTTGGGTCATGCCCCCATCATTGAATGCCTGTAAGTAAGCCAGGTGAGGAAAAGGGAGGACTAATCTATCTGCACAGACATGTCTATTGCTTCTTTCTCTTGGATGGACTAAAAGAAACCTCAGGTTTTCAGAAAGTTTCACTTCAATAATAACTTTCCAAACTTTAACCTGTCTCTTCCTTACCTTGAATGTTTCATAGTAAAAGAGTTTCTACTCTAGCTATGATGACTAATACTGTCAACTAGAAACTCTACAAACACTGAAGAGAAATCTTTCACATCTCTGAGGAAATATATAGGTAAGCAGGAAATCCCACCCATAATGGGGGCAGCACCATTCCTTGAGTTAAGGTCCCAGGTGCACAGAAAGAGAAGGGAGAGCTGATCACCAGCATGGGTCACGTTCTTCTTCCCGGCAGTAACTCAGTATATTCAGCTGCCTCACCTTCCTGACACCAAGCCTCCCCTGCCATGGCAGACTGAGTCCCCTATTGCTCTAAGAAAAAATAAAGCCTTCCTGCCTAAGGTGTCCTCTTAATGAGTATTTGGTCTCATCCACGAGAATGCAACCAATTCACCAGGTTGCTCTGTTCACAAGTCACTCAGTTGACTGCATGGCTCCTCAGTCAAGTGCCTCATCTTTTATTTGTTTTCTTTTAGATGGTATTGTCTGTTTCCCAGAAAACCTACAGTCACATGAATGTAAGAGTAACCACATTCTCTACCCTGCCACATTGAAAGAATAAGGACAGAGAAACGGCTCAGAAGGTAAACACTCTGGACACATAAGCCCAATAACACGATCTAAGTCCCCTGAAGCCCTTTAAAAAGCCAGATGTATGGACGTCCCTCCATCATCCCAGATTCCCACCGTGAGACTAGGGTAGACAGGAGAATCAGCCAGAAGCTGTGGACCAGCTGGACTAGAATTCACTGTACAATGGCAGGAAAAAAATCTGCCTCAACTTATTGTAAGATCAGAATCAACTCTTAAAAAAATCAACCTCTGACCTCCAGTATGTGCTATGTCAGGCACACATGTGTCCTCTGTTACTCTCACTCATCTATTCTTTGTTAAGGATAAAACAAAAGAAACTACATTAAAGAAGAATGAGAAGATTCCTCAACAAAAATTCTCCTCTATAAAATATTTCATGTGGGCTTCACAAGACTAGTGTGTAAATAATCTGCCGCTAGACTACATATGTAAGGCTAAGAAGTCTTGGGACTTGTCTGCCTGTGTCCTGTTTAGGAAAGGTAAGAAAAGCATAGTGTGTGGTGTGTCTTTCACAGTGGTTTCAGCAGGCAATACCTTTTGAATGTTTGCTTCCAAGTACATTTGAATATTGGACCATCAGAGTAACTCACTGATGATGTTTGGAGTAGGATCTCTGGCAAATGACTGGGATTATGAGAGGCCATGGGCTCATGGCTCTTCTGCAAAAAAGAAGAGACACCTGAAGTGATAAGTGTCTTGCTATTTCTCTGTAAGCGGTGCCCTCTGCCATGCCATCATGTGACAGGAGGGTGGTACCAATACTGAGAAAAATCTAGCTCTGTTTCCCAGGATTCCCAACACAGAACTGTGATCCAAGGAAACTTCTATTCTTTACAGGTTATCTACCTTCAGGTATTTTATTATAAAAAGAAGATTAAGACAATGGTAACAGCCTTTTCTGTTCAAAGCATCTTTGGTGTCAGTGGGGTTGCTATGTCTCTAAAAGCTCAGTGTGAAATCAACAAAGCACTCCAAAGAACTCCGTAAGGCACACACACAACTTGCAGATATTTGAACATTTATAGACCAAGTACTAGCACACTTGATGTTTTGTAGGTTTTATTCTCAGTTTTTGTAATTTTTTGACACATAGAGAATTTATTTTCCCCTTGATGAGCAGTCAACAAGGTACTTTTGCAAACTAAAAGATTATAACAAAAACACAAAAGTATAAAATTTTGCTAACTAAAAGATTACAGCAAAAACCCAAAACTAAGAAAAATGTGGAACAATAGTTACAACTGAGAGTGAAAAAACATTTGTTTGTGAAATAAATATATAAAAATAATATATATAATTGAAGACCATCGTGTGATTTTTTTTAATTTCAGTTTGTTTATATGGTGTATTATGTTGATAGATTTTTGTATGGCGAACCATCCCTGCATCCCTGGGATGAAGCTTATTTGATCATGGTGAATGAGGTATTTGATGCATTCTTGGATTCAGTTTCTTAGTATTTTATTGAGTATTTCTGCATCAATATTCATAAGAGAAATTTACTTTCTCTGTTGAGTCTTTGTGTGGTTTAGGTATCCGGATGACTGTGGCCTCATATAATGAGTTTGGCAATGTCCTTTTTGTTTCATTTTGTGTAATAGTTTGAGGAGTTTTTGTATTAGTTCTTCTTTGAATATCTGGTAGAATTCTGTGCTGAAACCATCTGGCCCTGGTTTTTTGTTTTTGTTGTTTTGTTTTGTTTTTTTGTGGAGGGTAGGTTAGAGACTTTTGATGACTGCTTATATTTCATTAAGAATTGATTATAGGACTATTCAAATTGTTTACCTGATCTCAGTTTAACTTTGGTATGCGGACTCTATCAAGAAAACCATTAATTTCTTTTAAAATTTTCCAATTTTGTGGAATACAGGCTTTTGAAGTAAGACCTAATGCTTCTTCAGATTTCTTCAGTGTTTGTTTTTATGTCTCAATTTTCATTTCTGAGTTTTTTGTTTGTTTGTTTCAATAGTATCTCTCAACCTTTTAGTTTGGGTAAGGGTTTGTCTATCTTGCTTATTTTCTCAAAGAACCAGCTCTTGTTTTCATTGATTCTTTGTATTCTTCTCTTTGTTTCTAAGTTATTGATTTCATCCCTGAGTTTGATTATTTCCTGCTATATACTCCTTTTGAGTGTGTTTGCTTCTTTATGTTCTAGGGTTTCCACTGGGCGTTTTGTGAAACAGTAGGGAGAGGGATTGAGGGAGCTGAAAGGATCAATGACACAAAAAGACCTACATAGCCAACAAATCTGGTCCCATGGGGGCTCAGAGACTGATCACCAATGAAAGACATGCATGGACTGGTCCTAAGCCCCCTACTCATATGAAGCTGGTGAGCTGCTTGGTCCTCAATTGGAGCAGGAGCTATCTCTGATTTGGACTCTGTGGCCTCCCTCTGGATCCCATTTTCCTAGCAGGGCTACCTTATGTTGCCTCAGTGAAAGAGAAAGCACTTAGTCCTGATGAGACTTGATGTGTCAGAGTGAGTTCGTACCTGAGTAGGGGAGGGGCTATGGGAGAAGTGTGTGGGAGGGAGGGACTGGGAGAAGAAGAGGGAATGGAGTTGCAATTGGGATGTAAAATGAATGACTACATTAATGAAGAAAAAGTAAAAAAAAAAAAACAATTAAAAACAAAACTATTCACATAAAATTTAGAAAACATTTTTTGGTCCTTTTAAGCACAATGTGAACTGATAAGATAAAAATTGTTGGCATTTTTTACATGACTGTTCCAGCCTGAATATTCCAATCCTGTGGTGAGTGCTGTGCTGTTCATTGCAGGACATTTAATATCATCATATTTTCTAGCTCACATTAGATGTGCACAGCATCCCCACTATAGGATATGGAAAGATAACAAAAATCTCCAGACCTTGCCAGGAGGCTCCATAGGCAGTGAGTGAGTGTGTGTGTGTGTGTGTGTGTGTGTGTGTGTGTGTGTAGGGGAGAGGGAGGTCAGATTCACTCCTCTTCATGAGACCTTGCAATAGGATGGGCGCCTGTGTCAGAAGCAAGAGCATATGGATGTATCTTTGCCTACTCTTTCAGTTGGCCAAACATATGAACTATGTCATTGTTTCCCCTTCTAAGGTTGTCCTTCTTAGCATGGATCAGATGTAATAGGAATCTGGTGATGGATCTTTAGAAACATCATTAGACATTACATAACAGCATGGGCCAAACCAGTCATTACCATTTGGAACTGGAAAGTCACAGAGAGCCTTGGGGAAGGCTAAAGAGCAACTGCAGGTTTCTCCTGATGTAAGCATTATTTAAAACCATAGGTCCATTCACAGGGGGCAGAGTGATCCACACCAAGGTTGGAAACCATAGTGGGCATAGTTGAAAGTGAGGTATCTCAGATATTGCACACGAGAACACCTTTGCCTTTCTTTCAAGATGAGCATGCATGTGCATAGACAAACATAAACACTGCCAAAATGTAAACATTGCTAAAGTGCCCACATATTTGTAAAGTGCTCATCAGAGCAGTGTCCCAGAAACACCTGATTCCAAGGTCCCCTAAAGGTCTCACTTAGTAAGTGTCAATCACACTGAACTTGACCTTAACATGACAATAATGACATTTGGTGTTTCTAAGAGCAGCAGGTGTGTGAAATCATACACTGCAGGAGACACAGGTTGCCTCCCCTATCTATCCCAAAACCAACTTAGTGAATACTTCATCTCTATAAATTTTTCTTTATGAATTTTAAACAAAAGTGAGAAATATTAGTGTTACTGTTTAAGTGCTGCCTTCCAGAGAAAGATCACATGTGCCTTTAAAGCACATAGAGGTAGGACTTATACAAGGGACATTCAAATGTCACATTTTGAAGGTGGAAAGGAGTAGTCAACTCCAATCCTAGTGACTTTCTTCTCCACGTCAGGATTTCTCTGAGTCCAGAAGTGAATTCTTAGCAGCAGGCACCATAGATCACTGTGGCCCAACGAACCACAAAATCTGTTCCAGTGCATGGCAATCTTGGTTGATAAACTGTGAATGCAAAGGAGCAGAAAATAAGCTTTGCACCTGCACTTCATCAGTCAGAGGCAGGACTGCGTACTAAGTCTGTAGCCTTCTGCCTCTGGTGCAAGAGAACAGGCTCTGACTTCTTCATCCTTAGAAATGTGGTGGTAACCCATCTTTGTAGTTCTCATGTGTAAGTTCTCAACACATGTGCATGTGCACACACACACACACATACACACACACACACACACACACACACACACACACACACACACACACCAGCACAGTACATACATTTTCTATCACAACTGTAAAGCTCTCAATGGAATCTGGAGCTTTTAAGCACCCCATAAACTATTGATCAACACCTTTATGCCTGGAGCTCTATTGACACATTGATCTCTTCTGGCAGAGAAAGGTCGGACCCAGGGAGCTTCTGGTCAAAGTCATTTTTGCATCTCCTACTTGCCCACTGCCCAGTAAGTCTTGCCTCTCTCACTTGCCCTAAGATCTTTTAGCTGCAGAAGTAGGCTACTCTCATAGCCCCATGACTCACAGAGTAAAACTAAAGAACATTCCAGTCTCAGCGGCATTGAAGGAGCTACAAGCCTCACAAGGACTGGGGAAGAGCACCATGCATGGGGTTTCACTGCACAGTCCCTCTCTCCTGGAAGGGCCAGCACTGCCGACCCTTATGTTCAACTCAGACACACAGCCAACTACAGTCTCTAGTGCAGTGGTTCCATTTGGAAGAAATAGAGACATCTCCATTTCTTACACCCAAAGACCATTAAGTCACTTCTAATTACCTGCCTCTGCACTTTGCATCTCTACATTCAGTAGGTATGAGGGAGAGAGGCAGACTCACCTGTACCGGATGGTGGCTAGCTATGGCAGGGAGAAATAGCCACAGACACTAACATAGAATAGGTAGCTATTTGAATTGTGCTTTTATACTGCTTCTGACAGAGCGAAGGCAGACTTTCTCTTGAGTATCTTGGCATAGTTAATATTTTCAGTCAATATCCAGTTCTATAGACCACTCAGAATATCTGTACGCACAAATATGCTGAGTGGTAATTACATAAGTCAAGAGACTGTGCAAATGTTGAAGTTCAGTGACTGCTGATGCCCCAGGTACAAGGTGGGTCCCCGCTGCTGCTCAGTTGTTATTCCTCATTAGAATTATTTTCAATGATATTATTTCATGTTACATGTTCATTTTATTTCCGGATTTTTGCATGCACCATAGAATTGGTTAGCCACATTGCTCCTTCTATTTTTTTTTTTTTTTGTTAAATTTCTTTTCCATCTAAAAATGCCTTGCTCTATTTTCCATAGCATGCTGGACATGTTCTTAGCCGAGAGCTCCCTGGGAACTACCTCCACAGCAGGCTCTTTAATGTTTGTTATTATGGGTGTGTTAGGTCTGAAATGATCATAGAAACAACACTTCTAAGACCTAAACTGGTTTCTTTGTACAATCGAGTCCTTTAATTGCAGAAAAGGGTGCAGGCCATGCTGTCAGGTTCAATAAAATTGGTAGTTGGTCCATTTCTGATGAGATTTTAATGAATAAATTTCTGTGAAACCTTATAATAAAATTCAAAATATGGGAATACTTATTAGCCTAGGAATATTTTTCTAAGGCTTTTTTCTCTCCAAAGTAAAAAATATACACATAATATAAGAATAAATACAATATTGATTTAGTATAATGTGTAGAAACTGTCTAAAGTCTACTAATTGAAGTATCAACAAATTGGAGTCAAAAAATGAGATGGTAAACAGTAATTAGAAGTTTACTATCTGAAAAATACTTAAAACACTGAAAATATTTCATTATCTAACACCAAATAGAATATGCTGAATTATGCACTTACCCTGTTTTGTGAAATGTATGCATAGAAAAATAACTGAAAGTTTCCAAATATTTAAAGGTGTGTATCGCCAGCCCATAGGGTTTTGAGTCACCCCCCCCATCCCCGGGCACCATGGTTTGGGCTGTGCAACAATGCTCAGAGTCCCTCAAGTTCTGCAGGTAGAGAAGTGTAGGGGCAACACTGTGTCTTGAGGTATTCTCAGCCATACTGAAAACTCTAAAAGCACTGGGAAATATGTGATGTCTGAGGTACTTGGAAGGGCCTCACAGAAGGAAGAGTCATGACAGAGACTCGGACCGGGAGTCTCAGAAGTAGTGAGGTTGCTCACTGAGAAGGCAGAGCAGCAAGCCTATATCTGTGCAAATGTTGGTGCATCGTACAACCCCTGGGTCAATCAGTTTCCACATCTGATGAAGGAGATCACAGAAGCACTAATCTCACAGCAGATTCACAAAGAGGATGCACCATTGTGAGTGTAGTGTTCAGACTGGGGCAAGGCTTAAGTCAGATAACCACACAGGTGAATAACCATCATGCTACACACACAAAGAATACACAAACACACACACAAATACACACCATATGGACACAAACACACAAATACACACACACATACACACACCATATGGATACACACACACCAATGCAAAACTATGAGGAAATTCATAGACCCCTATGGAGGCAAGCACAAAATGAGAGATGGTACATCATCTTGTCTTCAATTTTTCTTGTTAGTTAAGTAGTGGGAATGCTAAGAATCAGTCAATTGGCCGATTCTCTGCTTTTCTCTGCAGCTCCATCTCCCTCACACGTTTCTTTTCCCCTTAGAGGCAGCCTAGTCATGAGAATTCTTTGTAGTCTCCTAACTCATCACAAACATGTGTCCATAAGCCAACTGTCAAGCCCTCTACCCACCTACCGTCCTCATCTGACTATCATGAGTAACCTTAGACATTGAAGTGATTTCTGCCACTTCTTTAAGTTGTTCCATTGCGTCTGTCCTCCTTCCAAACAAACAAGGGCTCCCCTGAGGTAACTTCTCTCCCAAGCCTCATCTAACACGCATGCTGTTACTATCAGCTTCTTCATTTTTGAGAAAACATACCAAACATTTTTTCAGTAGTTAACTATACTATTAGTATGAATTTGTTGTCAATTTTCTCAGACATTTTTATTCTAGTCCTTCCTATTGGAATGTGTTTTTTAAAGAATGACATCTCTTCATCCATTCTTAGGTTGAGGGACATCTGGGTTGCTTCCAGTTTCTTGTTATTACAAATTGTGCCTCTATGAACACAGTTGAGCAAATGTCCTTGTTGTGTGGTGGAGCATCTTTCGGGTGGTACACCAGGCATGGTGTAGCTGGGTCTTGAAGTAGAGCTGTTCCTAATTTCGTGAGAAAGTGCCAGATTGATTTTCAAAGTGGTTGTACAAGTCTGCACTCCCACCAGCAACGGCGGAGTGTTCCTCTTGCTCCACATCCTAACCAGCTTGTGCTGTCACTTTCTCTTCTAATAGATTTAGTGTTTCTGGTTTTATCTTAAGGTCCTTGATCCACTTGGACTTGAGTTTTCTGCAGGGTGATTAAATATGGATCTATTTGCATTTTTCTACATGTAGACATACAGTTTGACCAGCACCATTTGTTGAAGATGCTATCTTCTTTCCATTGTATGGTTTTAACTTCTTTGTAAAAAATCAAGTGACTGTGGCTGATCCCAAGAATGGATAAAGAAACTGGGGTACATCTACGCAATAAAAAACAAAGACATATGAAATTTACAGGCAAATAGATGGAGCTGGAAAAGATCATCCTGGGTGAAGTAACCCAGACTCAGAAGGACACACAATCATGTGTAAGTGGATATTAGGCATATGATACAATATAACCACATTATAATGTACAGACCTAAAGAAGCTAAGTAACAAAGAAGACCCTAGGTAGGATGCTTAATTCTCATTCAGAAGGGCAAATAGAATAGACACAGGAAGATGTTGAAGAGAGGAAACAGGATAGGAGTTTACCGTAGTTGTCCTCTGAAAGACTCCACCCAACAGGGGTCAAGACAGAAGTTGAGTCTCACAGTCAAACTTTGGGAAGAGCACAGGGAGTCTTATGGAAGAGAGGAGGATAGAAGGACCTGGAGGGGCAGGAGCTACTAGAAGACCAACAGAGCCAATAATTCTAGGCCCAGGGGGATCTGCAGAGAAAGATGGACCAGGAAAGAACCACGCATGGAGAGGACCTAGGTCCCATGCGCAGATGTAGCCGATAGGCAGCTCAGTCTCCATAGGCATCCTCAGTAAGGGGAACAGGGACTGTCCTGCCATGGACTCTGTTGCCTAATATTTTATCACTTCCCCTTGCTGGAGTGCCTTACGAGGCCACAGAGAAAGAGGATGCAGGCAGACCTGATAAGACATGATAGGCTGGGTTGATTGGAGAACGGAACTCATCTTCTCTGGGACTAGGTGAGGGGCATAAAGGGGGAAAGGGAGAGAGAATGGGATTGAGAGGAGATGAAGGAGGGAGCTACAATTGGGATGTAAAGTGAATACATTTAAAAAATAAATTTAAAAGAAAAAAGAAAAAGAAGAACAAAACAAAAAAGAAATAAATAGGAATAATTTCATAAAAGCATTAATAAAAGAATGTTATTCATAACATGAAAAAAATGAAATCTTTAGTTAATATTGTTTTGTTTTTAGGGCATAGTCAAGGAGTAGTAAGCTCTTATCTCTGCAAGACTGAAAATAAACCGAATTTAGCCACATAGTTTAAAAACAGATTGAGTGCAGAAGTAGGTCTTCCACTGTTTTGTCCTGAGCATCTTCAAGCTGCCTACTCCTGCTTTTGTTGCAATGTTCCAAATAATTTTGATGATTCACATTAGCAGATATGAGTTTGTTCTTGCAAAGTATTTAATTATTTTATGATTGTATGTTTTTTTTTACTTTTATTTAATTAATTTATTCAGATTATAACTCAATGGTTATCCCATCACTTGTATCCTCCTGTTCCTCCCTCCCTCCCGCTTTCACCCTATTTCTCTCCCCTAGGTCTATAGCTGAGGGGGCCCTCCTCCCCCACTATAAGGTCATAGGCTATCAAGTCTCAAGGATAATACAAGTGATAAACATCGAACCCCTAACTCTGATGTAGTCAAGATTTTTCTATTTACGTTTTATTTTACGTAATTTTGTTTGTATGATGTGTGGTACTCACTCCTTACTCTGTTGGCTTTCACTTAACTTTTTCACCTCTTTCACTTCTGTGACATGTTTTTGTCCGTGTCTTTACATTTCCTAATACCATCCTTGGCTGTGTCTAGTCAAAGATTTCTCCTTCCTTTCAATATTATTTTTCTTCTTTTATTTGGAGGATATACTTTGGGGTTTTAAATGGATTCTGTTTTACACCAAATGGATTATATAGCCCTGCTGTACTTACCCCTTCATTTGTATCCATTTTGAATAATAATAATACTCATTTAGAATTTATTTATTCCAAATTACCCATTTTCTATCCATTTCTGGTGTCAATTATCTCCTATTTTATATGTCTTGTTTTTATAAAATTAGCATGGCTGAATCCCCTGATGTGCATTGAAATGGGTTTTGTCAGCTCATGTGGCTCAAGAACTCCAGTTGATAGAGCTTGGATCTTGATTTTCCAAGTTCCTAAGACCTCACCCTGGGCCAGTTTTGGCCTGAGACTCATCCTGGGTCCTGGGGCTGTTGCTTTGTCTCTGATTCTGTAGACAAAGCTACTTCTAACCATAGCTCAATCTCTCACATTAGAAAAACGTCTTTGAAGTTTATGATCACTATTAATTTGTTCATTTATTTATTGTAGTGGAAGCATGCCACAGCACTGCATACGTGTGAAGGTTAGGGACCAACTTGGAGGAGTCTGTTCTCTCCTCTACCTCGTGAGTTCTAGGGAATACATTCAGCCCATAAGGGACCTCTGCTCAGTGAGCCATTTTGCAGCACCAAAGCATTACGGGATCTGTTTACCTACAAATCATTGCTCCTGACTTTTCTAAAGCCCTTTAGTATTTAAATTTATTGTTGTACATTCATTTACTGTTCTCTTCCTCTGTTTCTCTGTTTCCCTTTCTTAGTTCATTTGTTTTTCTTTAAAGAAAAATCAACATTACCTACAGGGGCCTTTACTTCTATTTGGTAAAAGTGCTGTGTCTGCTGGACTTTCTGCAGTATGTACATTGTGTGTGTGTCAGTGAATATACCACACTGATACCTCACGCTACTAGCTAAATTTGACAGACACTTACTGTGGCTTCCCCCATGTTGTACTGTCTTTTGTGATGTTGCATTACTGATAGAGCATCCAGTGTTTTTCTGTCTGGTTTGATATGATGGATCATCGTAGCCTCGTTGGTCAGATTCTTTCTTGGGGCAAGCGCTTCCTCTGAATTCTGTCTCTTCCCCTTCACTCTGTTTTATGTCATGCATTCCCGTGTCATGTTGGTAAAGGGTAGAGGATGCAGATGAATCACTTGAGACAGATTTTCGTGAAAACACATGTGTATAAGTTTTTGTGAACACATCCCACAGGTTTGCCCACAGCTACTCTAGTGGGGGCATTTTCTCAATTGAGGTTCTCTCTTCCAGAATGACTCTGGCTTGTGTCAAACTGACATGAAACTAGCCAGCACACTAATTCAACACACATTTTACGTTGTCATTGTTACCAATCATCATTTGTTTTAAGGACAACCATTTCAGTGGGGCATGAGGACAAAAAGGAAAAGGGTGCATCCTTGGTATTTGGACAGATAACAAAGAAACAGAAGAGAAGGGAGGGGAGACACACAGCCAGAGGGAGGCTGTCCCTCCTTCCACAGAGCCCACTCACAGCCCTGCATGGCCTTGGGTGATGTCTGCATTCTGAGGCAAGAGTTGTTTGGGTTGTCAAAGCAAGCAAGCAACCTGAGTGATTGGCAGCCTGTAGATAGATCCAAAGGGACACATGAGCACCCACTGGGAGGATTCATAAATCAAGCCCCACCCCAGCCCCTTTTCAACTGAACCATTTGACTAGTCCATCTGAGAGAGCATGTCTTCAGCTTTAAAAACAACCTAAATTATTCAAAGAATGGTTTTTCCCTGTGTATATTCCTAGAGTTGTTATCACTTTATGCTTAGATTATGCCCAATTCATCCTAAGTGTCCTCCTTTTATTAAATCAAATATCTCTTCAATCCATCTGTATTACATAACTTTTTAAAGAACAAACATTTCAGTTTTAAACACATAACATACACCTTTTATCATACGGATCGAAAAGCTTTACTGTTGTTTACAATCCTCTGTAGACCTACATTCAATTACAGCCAAATCTTTATTTTGTTTATGGAGACGGTCTCATTACTTAGCCCAGGGTGACCCAGAACTCACTATGTAGACCAGGCTGGTGCAGAATTCACCTGCCTTTGTCTTTTCAGTGCTGAGATCAGAGACGGGAACCCCTACACTGGGCTTATATCCAAGTCTTCATCATTCTGTTCAACTTTTCTTCCCATTGAAAGAGCATAATAATTCCTGGAAGACTCACACTTCTCCTCGTGGCCTGTATGCAAGGCCTTCTTGGCTAGGAATAGCTTCTTGATTTCAACTAGCCCTGGTCTGTCTTTATAACTGTGAATTGGAGGTTTCTGAGCCTAGCAAATTCATATGCTGGGAAGGAACTCTTTCTAATATGAACATCTGGAAATGCTGAGACAGTTTAAACATGTCTTTATAGAAGTCCAGGTATGCTTGCAGAACAGAAAGGGGAATCTGTCAGTATCTAAGAGGGGGGGGGTGTTAAAGTATAATTAAAGTAATATATGTAAAGTAATATATTTTATATGTAATGTATATTATATATACATATATCTATAAAGCAATATACAAGTGTATATATATATATATATATATATATATATATATATATATATATATATATATATATTTGTGTGTGTGTGCGTGCATGTATGTATAACTTCAACATGAGTGGAGGCCCCAGAATCATGGAGGAAGCCAAGGATATGACGGGAAGTACACAGGGCCCTTGTAATCAAGATAAGTTAAAATAAGGTCCATTTTCCAGGGCAGAACTTTTGATATCCTTCACCTTAGACAGAAGTCCAACAACACAAGAGGCAGGTAACTGATCTACACTACTTCCTCATTAAAATATCCATTGAGGACAGAACTCGAGGAGAGGTAAAGTGACCTCATCAAGTTGTACAGACGAGGTTCTGGTCAGTAGTACTAACTACTGTGCTAGAATCTGACATCCAAGCAAGCATTGATGGAAAATCTTACTGTGATAGTGACTAAATGGGTTCAGGAGTTAAAAGTGGATGCACACATGACTCCTAGCCACAGTCCTTCATTTATTGTCCCTTTCTCCATCAGCCAGCCATGCTCATTCTTCTGAAAGCTGCGTACCATACTTGCTCTCCCTCTCTTCTTTGTCATCACAACTCTGTTCCTCTTTACCTGCAGACAAAGCCCTTGGCCCTCCAAAGCTGTCTAGGATCATCTTATATCTCTTCTTATTTTCACTTTACTGTTTTCTAGTGAAGAGTGCAGGTTTACATGTTCATTTCTTATTCATTTCTGTGTCCTGGTTGGGCTTCCCTTGTCTTTCCTGCTTCCTGTCTAATGCAGGGTATAAATTACCTGCCTTGTACATCAATTCTTGCTTCCAGGACTCTGCCTGGAGTTCTTGCCTTGATTTCCCTCAGCAATGGGTTGGGATAACAGAACTGTAAACTAAAAACCACCCCCCTCCATTCACGTTTCATTTGGTGAGACAACTAGTCTTTAACACTTCCTCTGGTGATCTAACCTAATCTGGTCAAGGCGGACCACCTAAGGCAAGGTGGTCTCAGTGGAAGGTGTGATGAGGTTTTGGGGTGTGTGTTTTCTCCACCACATACAGTTGCTGCTCTGTGTGATTGTCAGTCTAGAGGAGCAGCCCTGGGCACCACCTATTGTCAAGACCATCACCACTGGGTGCCAATTCTCCCTTGGCACCAGCAGGAGGGCACTCTGTTTCTGTTCAAGTGCAATTCAAATGCCCCTTGGACTCAGATCATTTCACCATAAGTCCCCAAAGAAAAAGTCACAAGGCAATTTCCATTCAGTGCGTTGCTTTATAGCATGCAAGCAGATGGGCAGGAACACCCTTACTGCCTCCTTATGGTGTTCTGGAAATGAAACACGAAAACGTCATCAAGAGATGAGGTCTATAATTTCAGACACTTTGGATTGCCTTAGCAGTTGGGTAAGCAGTTCTTGCAGCTCCTTCTTGCCATGGGGCTCCCCCATTGATTGCTAACCACTCTCCATTACTACAGGCACCACACTCAGGGTTTTTTCTGAAGTCTAGTCTTCAGTGCTGTGGTAGAAACATTTATTTCTGCCTCACCAAAGATCCACTTTCAATCTTTCATTTTTAAAATTACCATTACTTCTCACTGAAAGTCTAGCAGGGGCATCCAAACTTTGGGTATTGCAATTTGACATTGTCATCTACAAATGTGCATATTCACTCATTGTTATCCTGGCATGTGTATTGTTGGATGTGCTTGCACACTCCAAATAGAAAATCTGTGATGGGCACTTCTCTCCTTCAAGTGGCTTTACCACCTGCTTTTAACCAAGTCTACCTCATGGCATTCCTCCATTCTTTGCCATACAGAGCCATCTCATCACTAGGCAAGTCTTTTCCGTACAACACAGTTGTTTTTCATTATAGAGCATTTGGAGAACACACAAAAAAATACAGAAGAAAAATTAACCATGGTTTCATTGTGGAAGCATCATTGGGGCTACAAGTTTCAGTGTGGACAATCATCCATAAGCTCATGAATTTGGACAGTTGGTACCCAGCTGGGGGTTTTGCTCTGGGAGGTGTAGAACCTAGGTCTGGCTGGTGGGAGCAGATCACATGGGTGTGCACCGATGCTTGCACGTACCTCTGGCTCTGGCTTGCACTCTGATCAACATAATATGAGAAAGAGCATGGTCACAGTCCTCACGGATGTCATGTCACTCCGATCACTTTCTGCCCCCTACCTTATTGGACCGAAGCCTCCAAAACCATAAGCAAAATGTATTTTTAAATTAAGATAAAAATAACATTTCCCTACCATTTCCTCCCTCTTTCTTCCCCTTCTCAAAAGAATATCTTATTTTTCTTTAACTGTTATTGCTACATATGAACAAATAAATATTTAGGAATAATCTGTTGAACACATTTAGTGCTGTTCATATGTGTGTTTATGAGTATAGGACTGATCACTTGGTTTTGGGTAACCAGTTAGGAGGTCCAGGCTCAGGGATGGCTACCTTCTTCTCCCTTGGCATTCCTAAGGTGCCTGCAGCTCTTTGTATGGGATACGGGACCCATGAGGCCTCTCTCTTCACACTAACATGTGTGTTCGTGTTGCCCATAATCAGGTTTTGTTTAGTTGATAATATCGTCCAGTTGTCAGAGGTGAAGCCTCACAGTCACATCTAGGTCACACAACTATGTAGAAGACTTCCTGTGCCTCTGGTTCTCACAGTCTTTGTGCCCCATGTTTCTCACTGTTCCCTAAGCTTTAGGGGCAATAGTTGTGCTGCTGCTGATGTGTGTCAGTGGGGAACGGCACACCACAGTCAGTGTTTGCAGGCATTTGGCCGAGAATGACTGTTGTGGTTTTCTGTCATGTTCTCTATGTGCTGCCAACAGAAGCTCCATGCTTCTGTGAGGAGGTGTGGGAGCTGCACTTACTCGTGGGTGCATTTAGAGTGGGCTAGGAGCTGTATTGGCTTAGTAAGGTGGAAGTAGAAGACTCATCTCCAATGGATGATGAGTTTAGAGCCTGTCTGATCACTTTACTCTAAATCTTTTCGCTCCTGTGTAAAGACATAGCTGGGAACCTTGTAGGCCAATGAACAGAGTCTGCTGTCAGGACACATTGAGGCAAGGACTCATCCTTTAATACTGAGTTTAGATCATGATGAAAATGCTTCATCTTAACTAGCTGTGTCTGATTTCTTTGCAAATACATGTGTGCCTCTGTTTCTGGTTATTTTTATCTGTGTGCATCTCTGTAAGCGTACATCTCTGAGAACTAGTCCTGAGCACCAGGATGCTCTTTCCTCGAGTAGCACCAATCCTCTGATCAGGGGACATAGTACTGGCTTATGAATTATATATCAAGAGGCATCTCTCTGCCCCCTCCCCTCTACACACACACACACACACACACACACACACACACACACACAGAAGCTCATCCCACTTGGGATCACTTTGGTGCAGATCCAATGCAGCTGTGAGGTGTGCAAGCCGTGAAGGGTGGTGGATGCTGGGCTAGAGACACATTTCCCCCTGAAGGAGGTGAGTGGGTTACGAAAGTCAAGATGTGTTGTTTTAAATTCTGTCTCCCCAAGCATTGTTAGTTCCCCAATCCCTGGTTCCCGTGTATGTGTTTTTACTTGGAAACAAGATCTTCCCAGAAGAAGCCAAGACGAAATGAGTTCATCAGGATGGGCATGAATATTATTGGTATCCTAAAGGGATAGAGAGAGAGAGACACCGAGGAAGAAACAGTGTAAAGGTGGACACAGATGGAGCTATGTGAATGCTGGCCCAGGGAAGCCATAAAGCCATGAGACAAGCCACAAAGCAGATTTGCATCAGTGAGACTCAAAGGGTCACAGCCTGCTGAGGACCCTGCACCTTTTATCTGGAATGCAAGAGCTGTAGACCTATGAGAACACTCTTGTCCCTGGCTGGAAGGACACCTGGCTTGGGAGACTTCACTAGGGAATTCCAGTTGCTAACATGGAATCCAGGAAGGCAGGTCAAGGAAGGTGGCTTAATCTTCCAGTTGCTGCAAGAAAGAAAAACCCTGAGGCTTCTGGGTGTGTGTAGTCTAGTGAGAGTGCCTTTCTCTAGCTCGTTTGTGGCTCTGACACCAGTCTCCTACTCTGCAAAGAAAATGAACAGATATGGGGCTTAAAATCCCGACCCTTCCCTTGGTCTGGATTTGGTGAGGAGGGTGCTAACTAAGTCTTTGTCCTCAGTGGATGGGACCATGTGCAAGTGCGACTCTGCACCTACAGCTTCATAGTGTTCCTGCCTAGATGGTCATCCCATTCTTCCCTGGCCAGCATGCATGGAGGCACAAACACACATCAGGGCAAAGTTAAAGCTCCTTAGCTGAGTCCTGTCATCAGCTGTGGGCAAGCTGTCATACCTGTCCACTTTCATCAAGCACTCACACTTATCAACAAGTTCGGGGGCTTTCCACTTGTTTCTTTGATAAGCTGGCAACATACCTGTATATTTCTTATTGGGGAAAAAAATGAAAAAAAAAAAAAACGCAGTAGCGATGCACCTCCTCATCCAGGATGTTAGGACTAAGGACAATCACAGGGAGAGGGCCAGCTCACTTTGTTCTCCTCAGTCTGTTTCCAAAGCTGTGGGAAACCCCGATTATCATCATCTCTTTTCTTCCTTCGCTATCTTTTACTCTCTATTTTAACTTATCTAAGTGGTTTTATACTAATGCTACAGTTTAAGTGAGAGATGCCTGTGGTAGTCTCAGGCATTTGACTGTTGGGTGTGCTGCTGTTTGGGGAGGCTTAAGAGATGGGGCCTTGTTGGAGGAGGCTTTGAGGTTTCAAAGACTCCTGCCTTCCCTTCTCTCTCTCTCTCTCTCTCTCTCTCTCTCTCTCTCTCTCTCTCTCTCTCTCTCTCTCTCCTTCCTGGTCACAATTCAGCATGAGTTCTCAGCTTCCTTCTGCCACCACACCTTCACTCTGCCATGGTAGCCTCTCACCCTCAGAACCATCAGATCCAATAAACCCTTCTTCCATAAACATCCTTGGCCATCTTGTTTTATCACAACAATAGAAAAGCAGCTAATTCGATTAGTTCAGTGTCTTCTGGTTGCATTCAACCCTCTGCTTTCTCTTGCCTCCTCCCATTCCTGCAGAATCCTCGCTTTTTAACAAACAAGCCTCTCCTGTTTCAGCATCTTTCATAATGACTTCCCGAGGTTAGTGAGGATCTCCTGTTCCAGCATGGGTGTGTGTGTGTGTGTGTGTGTGTGTGTGTGTGTGTGTGTGTGTGTAGTCACCCCACTGAAGGAATAGGAAGGCACCCTCCCCCAGAAGCCATTTCTTTCTGAAAGCTGCTGAGGGAGGAGAGGAGGGCCTCATGGTCTCCACCCCTGTCCATGATGAATTGTTGACAGGCCCAATTCTGTGCAGATCCTGCTGAAAGAGCTAGGACCAGAGGGCATGGAGGCGTAAGGTGAGACACTGTCATCTCCACGTCCCCTGCCTGCTTTCTCTGCCTCCTGGTTCTGTGCCTAGTGATCCAGACTAACTGCAAGCCATTTCTGCAAACTAGCTGTGAATATTTGCAACACACAGGGAAATATTTGCAAACCTTTGTGAACTATTCCTTTAGGAGCTTAGCAGCGCCAGTAACTGAAGGATACATCTGGAATCCCAAGCTCCCAGATGATTGGTAGTGAACCATGGTGACCGATGGCACACTTCATCTTGTCCATGCCAGTGTGCCGAGCACGTGGGCTCTACCAAAGGGGAAAACCAATGGAGAGAGAGTCGGAAATTCTGTTTCTCTGATATTTTTATTCAAATTCTCTCTCTCTCTCTCTCTCTCTCTCTCTCTCTCTCTCTCTCTCTCTTGTTTAGTTGACATTCTTCTTATGAGATTAGCTAAAATATTGATCAGGATGATTCATGCTTGAAAGCAAATTCAGGGGGAAAAAATAGAGCTTAGTCACACCTCCTCCTCAGGGATTGACAGGCTCCGTCCTGAGATGCTAAGGGAACAAACTCCTGGGCCCTTGGGTTTCCCAAGATAAATAAGTAAAATAATAAAAGAAATAAATAAGTATGAAAACATAAAGCCAACAAAAAAGAATGAGAACAAATCAAGAGATGTACTGCTGTTTAGAATATCTAAAAGTTTGTTTCAGCAATCACGAGAATCCAATGTAGATGTTTGCATGTTATTCAAGGTCACTGAGGGTTCAAAGGGGACAGAAATGCATTTAGACATTGGGTTGGGAAGAAGTGGGATTGGAAAGAGCTGTCAGGAAGGTACATATGTGTCATTCCCAGGGGCGAGTGTGCTCCCACTGTCCACCCTGAATCACTGACCCCTGAAGTTTTGCCTCTGGGCTTCTGGAGGCCGAAGCGAGCCCAGCCCTGATGGATGGGAGAGCCGCTTGGGTGGACGGAATGCAGCTCTATGGTCACAGTGGGGTTAAAATAACAGTTCACCGGAGGAGACACTTCTCAGATAATAAAACAAACCATTAGGTTGAGAAAAGAATGTCAGTATGATGTACGGAGTCCCCAGAGGATCAATGCTCCGTAGATTATGAGAAATAAAAAGTAAGTTCCCAGGTTGGGGTGTGGGCTCTCTGTGTCAGTCTGTGGCTGGACACCGGGGTCATTTTCCTATGAGGGTGGACATGTGGTTAAGAGCCCTGCCTGTATCCATCAGAGCTCAGAAGCTCCTGTGAACACGCAGAGCCTTGAGGCCTGTCCTTCTGTTATCATCTGTCTGTGAAAAACGAGTGGCAAGATTACAGTAAGTGGAAAGAAAAAAGGGGGGAGCCAGGAGACCTAAAAATAATATTTTCCAATTTCTTTGCTTTACTTTAATATATATGTGTGTGTGCGTGTATATATGTATGTGTGTGTGTATATATATATATATATATATATATATATATATATATATTAATTTCCAAAGCATTTAGGTGATCTTACACACTTAGGAAGAACCTGTATTAACAGTAGGCTTTATGTGTCTTACTGTCCCCTGGAAATATCTGAAAATAAAAATTTGCAGATCTCTATGAAAATCTCCCAGCGCCAAAATAGCTTTCCAGCACACCTCTCTAGTGTATGTGTGTGTGTGGGGGGGGGGGGTGGCAGGAAGGGGAACAGGGATGGAGGAAGGACATAGGGACTGGGAGGGTGGGAGTGGGCGGCAACACATGGACACACTATTACACTATTACCCTTCACCCTCAAGCACCAGCCTCAAAGACACACACTGTCTTGGACTGGGCAACCCTCCCTCAAGCCTTCTGTGTGGAATGGCAGTTCTTAAATGGTGGTCTTTTTTTTCCCCCTTTCTTTCTTTCTGAACAATACAGCTAATTTGAGGATCTGATAGAAGCATAAGTTAAGAGCCTTTGCTTAAGTTCCCATTTCTGTCACCACAAATGATTTTCCTTCTTTTGTTCCCTCCTCTCTAACCATAATCCCCTCTGCCTGGTTATTTGAGACAAGAGCAGATAAAGCCTTCCTTCATTTTCTTAAGTGCTCTTACTCAAGCACGTGCTCTTCAAATGTGCTGAGTAAAGGCGTCCGAAGGGACGTTCCAAAGGAGCAAGAGGTGTCCCACAGGCCAGTGGCCTCTTATGCGGGTATCAGCCATGCATCACTGACCACCTGCAGTAGGTGGACCTGAACTCTGCCCTTGTAGACTCCCAGGCTCCTGGGAGAACTCTGTGGAGACCAGGGTGTGGCCTCTAAATGGCCTTCTGGCTCCCGGAGCTGGCTTGCTAGGAAGGAGATTAACAGTGGGCCTACTGAGGGTTCCACCATAAAGAACAGGCTTAGTCATTTTAAATAGAGACTCAGAAAAACGCAGCCCCTCTCCCAGACCCGAGGAAAAACAGGGCAGTCCTGTGTTCCCAGAGCCTTGAAGCCGCTCTCTTCCACAGATGCAGCCTCTTGCTGTGTTTCCTCCACTTGCACAAAGCAGCCGGCTTGTGTGTGCATGGCTCTCGGAATCCACTGGAATGATCCTGAAGATTTCAGCGCTGGGGGATTCTGGCGGTATTTCACAGTTGAGGAAGGGCTCCCCTCCTTCTCCGAGCTCTCGCTCAGGGCTTTGAGCTGAAGACTGCAGCTTACACTGTCAAAACGCATGCTGATTTGATCCCTTTCTTAAAGGCTGGATCCTTAGAAAGCCGGCTCTGTTCCGTGATAAAGGCCTATTCAGCGTGGGGTCTGACCCTGCACGCAGCCGTCCTCGGGGCCGCAGTGGAGTGCTTGCACCCCCTACAGGCCAACCCACGCAAATGGCGGCCCTGATGAAGGCGTGCCTCCTCCCTGAGCGCATGCTGGGAGTTCATTTAGGAGCGTTTGCTAGGCCAAGCAGTCGCTGAGATAAAGCAAAAAACGTCCTGTTTGCCACTTTCCGAAGAAGCCAGGATCCCGGACTTTCCTACCCTACAGCTGAGCTCCGTTTGGCTTCCAGACGGAAAACAGGTTCTCACAGGCTGGAAGGAAAGGCAGACAGGAGAAGCTGTCCTAAGAGCTATGAAATGTGTCTCCACTAAGTACTTCCTGCTCCCTACAGGAAGCTGTGGAGAGGTGGCCCCTCCCTGGCTACTGTAGAAACCAAATGTAGATCTCTCCTGCTAAAAACTCTCTTGGCCAGTGCTATACTGTAGGTAAGCGGTAAGCTTGTATTAGAAGCTCGCCAGTCGCTGAGCCCAAAGCCAGAGGGGATGATGCTACCACCCCAATCTGTCAATTTTGAGCAAGGCAGGTCAATGCAGTGGTGCTTGCAAACGTGTGTGTGTGTGTGTGTGTGTGTGTGTGTGTGTGTGTGTGTGTGTGTGTGTGCGCGCGCGCGCTTCCCTGCTGCCCTTCAGGCCATGGGTATACATTGGCCTTTTCCTCACTTTCCCACAGAATAGCACTGGCCAAAAGAGGTTTTAACTGGAGAGACCTACATTTGTACTGTTGCCAGGGACCAGCCACTTCCTCACAGTTTCCTGTGGGCAGCAGGAAGTACTTAGCGGAGTGTTCTTCTTTTGAAACTTGCTGTTCACACGGGGATGTATCTCTGGCCCTGAAGTGTGATAGGCACTGTGGGCCATAGCCCCACTAGAGAGAGGTTGTCTTGCAGAATTACAAGTAAACATGCTTATTTTTATTTCATAATGAAAAATAAAATTGTTATTTAAAAATCTGAGGAACTGAATGAAACAATAAACTTGTCATTGCACCCTCCCAGGTGTGTTCGTCAAACGCTGAGTGGTGGTAGTATCTTCACATGGTCAGCATGTGACTTTTGGCGAAGCTTCCAGAAGCCTCATGGGTGTTCAACTTAAGACATGTCAACACTGGGAGGCTGCTTCTCTCTCCAGCCTGCAGGAGTCTCAAGAAAGAGCAGGGGGTTGCAGCATCTCCAGCCATGTTGACATAGCATCATCATCACATACATGAATTGTTGTTTCTGGTGCATATTATTTCTATTATGTGTAAGTGTGTGTGTCTCCATGGGAGTGTGCATGTGAGTGCAAGGACCACAGAGGCCAGAAGAGGGTGTTGGATACCTTGGATCTAGTGTGAAAGCTGTTGTGAACTATCCAACCTGGATTCTGGGAACCAAAGAACATGTATGTACAAGAGGAATTGACACTCTTAACTACTGAGCCATATCTCTGGCCCCTTCTACATAGATTAATAGATGCGTGATTAAAAAAATAAATGCATGTGTTCCAAGGCTTACTTATAATAAAAATTTCATCTTTATTCACAGATTCTGGGCAACAAAAAAATAGGAAATAGCTACATGCAGAAGCCCTGGCCAATTTGTACAAGAATTCATGCAATTAAAGGTCTATTTTAAAAAAACAATATATAAAACACAATATAAAGCAAAAATATATTTTCCACAAACAAATTATGCCACTAAAGAATGACTGTATTCAAAATGCAAAGACTAGCTAAATAGGGTGTTTTATGGAAGCTGCAGGGGGGTTTAATCATGTTTCTTAGTAGTCAGGGAACCTTATTTTTCATGGTTGTAAAAGTGCCTTTCTATTTTAACCTCAGAGAAGTTATTTAAAAAAAAATAATCCCCCAGGTTCTTGGACCTGCTAAGAGTGTGCAAAAATTTAAACAAACATTACGTTTGTCTTACCATACACTCATTTTTAAGCGTCTATGATAAAATTTTCTCAAGAGACAAATATGCCTTTGCTTAACCCGAAGAAGGTCTGCAAGGAAACAGAGCATCCCGATTCCAGTACCTCCTGCAGGAATAACACGTCTCACCTCTTACACACTGAGACTATTCTAGATCGCGTTAAGAAGGAAAAGCAGCAGATCTCAGAACCTCTTATCAGGACAGGGCAACCAATGAAGGTAGGAAGGAAAACCAGCCAATCTCAGAGCAAGTCAACAGGACAGGGCATCCAATGAAGGTAAAAGGGTGTTTACAGACACAGATGCAGAGTCAGAACCAGTGGCTGAGGACTAAGGAAGTCAGAGGCAAGACCAGACTTTAGATTTAGAGAATGCTTGTTCAACTTCAAGGCTTTTCTGAACCATATCTCAATATATTTTACACAAGTCACAGGAATAATGACTGCTCTGTTTGGAGAGAATAGAACACATTGACACCTTTTTTTTTAATAGCTAGAAGAGGAAAGCAAAAGTAGACACTTCTTCTCATTGAGTGTCATGAGACTCAGAAGACTTGACAAAGGTTTCACATAGCTCTTTTCTCGCAGCAGAAAAACAAAGAATGCCTGATTCAAAATGAGTGAGAGACTTAGCTAACTGCAGCTCACAGGCAGCCGTAGAGCAGTATGGTAACCAACAGATAGAGAACAGTGTCTCAGAGGTCTCTGGGCAGTGTACCATAAGATGGTAGTGTAGTATACCGTAGGGTGGTGTGCCACTACACAAATAAGCAGTGTTTGTGTCACACAACCTGCCTGGAAATGTGCCTACAAATTACCAGGTGTAACCCCAAACTGGTATAGCCACTTTGGAAAATATTGATGCTGTATAGAAACATATATGGCTAAGCTATCCTATTCAAAAGCTCAGTCTGTGCACACGCTTTTTCTAAAGCTCGTGTTCAGAGCAGTCACAGGTCTGCAGCACAGGTACCAGCCTGGAGCTACATGCTCTCACCTCACCCACCACAGAAGGCATATAAACACTACATGTTATTTTCATCCTTGGAATACTATGCAGCTGTGTAAGCAAATTTGCATCTGTGTGGGTGAAATAACCATCCAGAAATGACAAGGAACCTCGTGAGAGCCTGTGAGGTCAGAGGTAAGGAAGAAATGACTGTTAGGCAAGGCCACGGTGTCCTGGTGTGCAAAGGAAGCTTGCACAGTGCAGGTTCTCCTGTTAATATGGAAGCCTTGCCCTGAGCGGTGACTGTGAATGATGCTTACAGTACATACGCCTCATCCACAGTTTCACAGCATGTTCCGTCTATAACGGTTTCCACAGGTTCGTCCAGCCCACAGGGGTTTCTACGTAACTTGGCAGTGTTCTTACCCACAAAGCCAGAGAACAGGAACCTCCTTGGCATCAGAAAAGTCTGGGAGAAACCCTCTCAACACTGTGCATGATCATTCTTTCAGAGTCCACACTGGCACGGGGCACAGAAAGCTTCCTCCACGCCCAGGCACAGCAAACACTCTTCATGCCAGATTCCAGAGAAGGCCAGCACTCTAAGCCTGTTCCCGTCCTGTTACACATGCCGGGGAAGTTGATCTCCTGTGTACATGGAGAGCCAGGGTCCCTGGCACTTCACCCTGCGGCCACTGCTTCACACTTAAACATTGTGAATGCTGAAGGAGAGCAATTGACAGGCTGGTTAACCCTCAGGGTCCTGCCTCTCAGATACTGGCCTGACCATGAATCCTTTCATTTATGCTCGGAAAGAAAAGGCAAAGAAAGGCCACTGGCCAGTGAGTGAGAAGAGCCTTCGTTCGGGACACAGCAGAGCAGCTATGGTGCCTCGAGCATGTCTTCTCCTTGCACAGGGATCAACCCCAGGATAAGAGCGAGTGAATGTGCCCGGTGTGTGTTTCTGACACTATCACTCTTTTGTTGCAGCCATGATAGTAATTACAGGAGGGACTTGGACTTCAGCAAGGGCAGGGAATCCTTTGAAGACCTCATCCCATGGATCCAATCCCTTCATTTCTGTGTTTTTCTATGAGATCCTAGCCTACCACTTGCCCAGAGTTAGCATTTTTTTTTTCGGAGCTCTGTAAGTGGGCGCTAATAGACACTTATTATTTAAATTGTGTGTAACAGGCCTGTTCAGACTGATCACCTCCTGAGTCAGTCAAGTAATGATTTTGATTCTTTTTATTGAATTGACATGTTTTTGGCAGGATCCAATACGCTCCTTAACTGACATGTCAGGGTGTCCTGGCCCATGCCAGGCAATTTGCTATGGAGCTCATCTTTTCTCTCATTATGTTTTAATGAATGGAGTGAATAAAAAGAGGTGATTTTTAAAAAAAATCTCTGGCCACTGTACAGGTTAGGGTTGTGATTGAGTGAGTATAATAGTGGTAAAACTAAATTAAGGTGTGAACATAACAGGGGCTTTTCCTCCTTCCAATTTGAGAAGTCTGGAGGCTCTTAGTCCAACATCAGTCTAGTCTCTTACTCAGTAAGTGGCCTGATCTCCACCCTGAGGAGCCTTCATCACACAAGATGGATGCAGAACTCCAACCATGACAGTACCCCAGGTCGATTGGCTAGCATTCAGTCGCACTTCTCCACTGGTTTGTGAGTGTTGTGGAAAATGTCTTTGTTCTGGGAACCCTGTTATGATCTGCAGGAAGACTAAAGTGATGAAAATAGGGAAATGAGTACCGTGTCGTGTCACGATCTGTCACATGGGTAGAATCATTGTCCTAAACAACGTGAACACAGATGTCATGTGATTACCGGCAAGATGCCAGTGGATTCTGATGCTGGGGGTGGGAACACGTGCTCTGCAGTGCTTCTTCTTGTGCATGAGCGGGTCTGCAGACAGGAAGTCCCGCCTCAGAAACTGCTTCTGTTCTGAGGACTTTTCTGTGCTCTCAAAGCAGACAAGTAGAAGGGGTGCCAATTACACACCTAATTGATGTGTTCTGAGTGAATGTTAGAGTGAAGTGGGAAGTGAAATATCCTTGTAGAAGCAATGGGTAAGAGAATGAGAGAAGTCAAGAAGGAAGAAAAGAGAAAGGACGGACAGGTGCCTGAAGGACTCCATGCCATGGAGGAGGGGTGGGCCTCAGTTGCCTCCCAAGCATGCCTAGAATAGAGTCCAGCACTTTCCATCCTCTGGATTTACCTTCACTGAGTCTTACTCATTTGTCCTAGCTCTTCCAGGAGCATGGCAGAGACATTATCAGGTCAAAGACAACTTGCTTTGTTCCAATTCTCATGGCTATGGAAGAAGTTCCGTCAGCCGAGTCCTGGCTGAGAGAGAGAGAGAGAGAGAGAGAGAGAGAGAGAGAGAGAGAGAGAGAGAGAGAGAGAGAGAGAGAGAGAGAGCAGCTAACAACAGCAGCTGGACGGTCCTTCCCAAGAGCCCACCCACTCTGAGGCCTTCTGGAGCTGGCCGACTGAGGTTGAACCTCAGACTGATCTGAAATCTGTCAAAAGAGAGGTCTAATTGCTCATACTTTACCTTCACTTTAAAGTTAATTCTCCATTTAAAAACAAAACAAAAACCTTGTCTATTCCAATTTATGGTTTCTTAGAAAAATTGGAAGAAAAGATGCAGATGCAAAAATGGAGAGTTCACAGCATCCATGGCACCTCACTCTACAAGGGCAGGTAAAAACCTTCTACACACCCAAGCATCAGAGACCCACTCCAGGCGCTCAGAGAGCAGAATAGAACATTTGAAAAAACATGTAAAGTTGGGGTTTCTGGAACTTTAATAGCTTTCCACTTAAAATTTTGGCTATCAGGCACTTTAACTAAGAGAAAAAAATAATGAGTTTTACAACATTCAGCCTGCTTTATAGCATATTACATAATGTGTGAGCTCCATAAAGAAGGTTGTGTGCTGTGCCGTAAAGCTTATTAGGTCACCAATATTTCTGGATTCATATTAAGAAATTAGAGAAATAATGGTTCAGATTAGAGTTACCAGAATTATTAAAAAATCCTTTGAATTGAATCAGTCATTCCCAAGGATATACTAATGAATTTGTAGCTTTAAAAAAGAAAAAAAAAGTTTCATTTATGAATTCACCTGAGGTGAAAGAAGTCATGCTAACATTATAAGTTTTATGTGGACGTTCCACAGACCGGCATGCCCTCTCCACTCTGATTCCACTTGGTACAGCTTGCCTTAATTTACATTTTGTGAGCCCCAGAGTGAGAATAATTTCCAAAAATCAGACTTCTAGTCTGAATGGAGGAATGACGAACTATCCTCTCTCTCACACACACTATTTTAGGTTAAAATGTTTGAGCCACACAAAGCAGGTTGAGGTTCCACGTTTTCTCCCAGTTGCTCTTTCTCCCTCTGCCTTTTCCTCAGTCTTGGTCCTACACCAGCCTGGTTTCCTTAGGAGCAATGCTGGAGATGGACTTGCGCAGTCCCTCATGCGTGGTGCCCGCTGAAATGCCCTCATGTTCACATCTGAGAGCTCCAACTGGACACAAAGTTCTTAAGTTGGGGGCCGTAGAACTAGGTAGAGAGCACATGTGGAGCGCTGATTCTACCCCAGACAAGTATGAAAAAAGGCATTTAAGGTGACAGAACCATACTCTGGCTTATGCCCAATGAAATCCCAAAGGCTGGTCAATACCTCCTGGACATTCAGGGTCACCACACGCACATGCTGAATCCTGACCCAGAAAGAAATCTATTTCTCCTGCTGTAAGTAAGCCTGCACAAACTATGCCTTGCTGTCCTGGGGACAGCTACGTTGTGAGCATGTACATTATAGAAAGTATCCTCTGCCATTTTTTTCATATGGCTGCTCATTTTACTTCACACCGTACAATGACACCATGAGGACTATGTGGACATGCCCTTGTCACGCTTGTGGATTCCTACAGCTCACAGACAAGGCTAGAATTGCATCATAGAGTGGGCAAGGCTATTTTGTGCTGCACTTGCCAAAATGGGAATGAGGGTGAGCAATAACAGTGCGTTTTGGTAAAGGTGTGTTTTCCTTATCTGTGAGTGATGACAGTGAGGCGTTCATTAGATTTTAGAGTGGCTATTAACAAGCCACACTAGTTTCTTTCATGGGGTTACCATGGTGTTACTGTAGCAGTCCTAGTGTAGGAGTAAAGACTAAATGACTTGAACAATTGTTTTTAAGACTAAAATAAACAGAAGAAGATGCTATGCTAAGTGGCTTTCTGAGCTAATTGCATAATTCCTCACCATGACAGGTCCCTAAATTCCAATGGGGACAGTTATCTTTGCAGAAGTTCATGCCACTTACATTAAGTTTAGGTCATATAAGCAGAGAGTCGGAAGCAATGCAATCCTGTCACTCTGTTCATGCAGTGTCCATTCTCTGGTATTTGTGAAGCTTAATTCCACATGAGCATCTTTTTTAAATGTTCAGGCAACAGTGGCCTCTAGGTTGTCTCTAACTGAGGCCTAATTCTGGAGAGTGTAGCCATGGAGTTGACTCAAACAAGGACTTTATGCCTCAGTGGCACGAGCCTCATAGAACTCTTGAGTGCTGAGTAACCTGCATCCTGCATGCTGAGTACTGCGTGACCACTGATCCCTCAGGGTAGTGATGGAGCCTGTGTTGTGATTATTATGTGGTCACTGATCCATGAAAGTGGGTGGATTCTGAATTCTTAGTACTGCATACTGGGTATCATGGATTCCTCCTGGTAGCAAATTCTAAGTACCAAGTGACATTGACTCCTACCTCACTCTTGGCAGTGAATGGGACTCACAAATGCTGAGTAAGAACCCAAGGATATGTCAAAGAGTCAAGAGTAAAGTGATTAGAAGGAAAGTAGCCAGGTCCGGGGGTGGAAGCCTCCTGCACTGCTGCTGGTGCAGGATGGGAAGCTGCATGTGATAAAATCTTTCTTGTACCAGTATGGCGAGAGTGAAAGCTGCAAGGTACTCGTGTCACATGTCACACAGGCTGCAAATTACTCCTGCCTCATCCTACTGAAGTCCCCTGCATAATCTATGGACTTTACCAGAGGGACTGTCATGTTTCAAACTTCCTTTTTGCTTTTTCACTAAACTCTGTTGCAGATGCCTCCTTTCTGGCATCAAGCCTCAGAATTGTCTTACTCAGGGGACACATTCCCAGAAAACTTTAGCCCAGCAAGAAGATAGCCAAATGGTGACACATTCAAGAGTCCTACAGTAAATGTTCTGTAACTTAAGATGACAAATGTGTGGGGAATTGATGGTCATGGGTGTACGCTACCACTTGTGATATGGAAGAGGAGAGAGACACAGTGATTTAAGACCAGCTATGTAGGGGTTGTGAGCATCAGATTGTATATGACCATTTGGGGTGTGGAGGAGGTGAAGGATGTGGTTGAGGAGCTATAGAGGTAAAAATTCTAACCATTAGGAGTGGGTGTGACTACTTGGGATGTGGGAGAGATGAGGGATAAAGAGGATTAGCAACTATTGATGGAAAGTTTCCAAACTTTGTGAGTGGCATCTTAAAAATAAAATATCGTAGTGTCATCCTGTTTTCAAGTCAATATCTGTTTATGTTTAGTTTTTTTATATACAGGCTTACAGAGGATGTTCTCTAGGCTGCATGGGTAGCCAGGGAAAAGACAGATCCTTCTCTTAAGTTCCCATGACTATTTCCTAATTTCCAAGATCTTCAAACCCTTGCTTCTTCTTAATCACACAGCATTGGAGTTATGTATTGCATGGCTATGCTTATATAGATGAGCAGGTCCAGGAGGGCTAGGTACCACTGGGTTATGGTGCAACTATGTCATAGAGTGTACAGTGACTGTCGCCATAATAGAGCAAAGGCTGTGATGGTGATCTCACAATACTTTGACCTATAGTCATGGTGACAGAATGAACAGTATAGTACAGTGGCAGCTAGGTCTACAGTGATAGGGCAATTAGCATATTCTCCTAGAAGGGAAAAGATATCCTCAGACAGCCGCCTCATACTTGAGCTGTTCTCTTTGCCTCTGCTGAATGTGGACTTGGTACTGGAATACATAAGATGGAAGATTGGGTGGGCATGTGATGCTGGCTATGCAGACTTCATGAAGTCATCACACAGTTGGGGTAGGATTTTGAGTGCTGTAACTGTTATTGTCTCCCACTCTCCAGCAAATAATCCCTAATAAACTCTTTGGTTTGGCAAGATGTACTTGGATGGAATCCTTTCTTTGCCTGTTACTCCTGCCATATTTTCAGTAAATAGACATTTCTCTGCAACTCCTCAGGATAAGTCACACAACGCCAGGTTCTAGCCTTGCCCAACATCCTGATGTCTATTGTCACCTGTGGAATACAGTAGACCCTGGCTCTGCTCCATGGTGTGAGCCTCTCTAGCTATGAAGGGGAGGACAAGTCCATGTAGATTGTCTCTTGGACTCATCATCCTTGGGGTTTTAGAGGAGGCTGAGGAGCAGTAGGCTTGGACTTTCGTTTTGTTTTGGTTTTGCCTTTAAGGATTTTCATGGATCTTAAAAATCCCATAGTGCTTGCCTTGTGTTTATTTTTATGGACTTACTTAAGCTGCATTCTTGAAGACCCAAAGTGAGCTATTTTTTTTTCAAATAAAACAAATTGAAGTTAAAACTTACCACATGTCTCAGTTTAGCCAGGTTGCTTGATGATTTCTGAAAAATAAAAATAAGTGAGTAAGTGCTTTTCAAAGTGATATTTTAACCTCCTGCCAACACTGTAGCAGTAAAATATGATTTTTTATTATCATTCAAATGTGAGTTTGGGGACATGATTGAGGTTTTCCTATAATCAGTAAAAATGAGGAAACAACTTAAAAATGTTTGGGCAACCTCCAAATAGAAGGAAAAAAAAACCTTTTTAAAGGTGAGTGAGTTAATGTAGCACATGTTATAATAACAATCCAACAAAACTCAGTCCTAAGAGCCCAGGGTTCTGGCACACAAGCTTGGCCATTCTTCAGGGTAACTTTACTGCCTCGTTTCTAATAGAGAGCCCCAATTATACAGCAAACAGGAGAGAGCGTTGAGAGGGCCTGAATAATTATCTACTGCCTCAGTCACAAGTGGGTGTAACCAAGTCCATACCCCATCACGGGCTTTTTCCACCCCTTAAAAATTCTTTTAGTTTATAACGTGCGACATTGAAAAAAAATGTCACTAAATGTAAAAAGAGAGGTAGCAAGGAGCAACAATTTCAGCTAATTGAGAGAGGTCTTTTACTCAGAGGTGAACATGCCTTGATATTGTATATGACAGTACTTATTTGAACATGCCTTTCTTAACTGAATTTTCATTTTCAAAGCAAAGAGGCAGAGTGTAATTAATGTTTACATGCATCATTTGGAGCCCTTTGCTCTTTTAACTGAATCTGAAATGTGAGTTAGTATAATCAAAAGTGATTAAATCACCATCACTATAGACTAATATTTTCTAGGTTTCCTATTGAGCCATAGGCTCAAAGTTCATGGCCCAAAGTATATTTTGCCACCCAATGAATGAACATTATCACAAAGAGAATGGTGCTTGGAAATAGGTTCCCAGGAAGTTGCAAACACGGGTTGTCACAAGCGCTGTTGGGCATGATTGTGTGACTGTGGTGTGAGGAAACAGGAACATGTCTCTGCCTGAAACCCTGGTGTCCACACAGTCCCCATGGCTTAATAAGACCTACCCTGAATACCACACAGTAACCCCAAGAAGCTTCAGTTGTCACTGGGCGAGGGACTTGGTCAACTCAGCAACGGGCAACGCGACCACACGTCCATGTAGGAGCTTTAATGATCACATAAAAAAAAAAGCACCATTTTTAAATTTCAAGTGAATGTGAGGGTTTCTTATGTGTCACCATTCACAGGGGCTATGAAGTGATTGGTCTTGTCTGGGGTGTGTGGGGTGGGAGTTGGATGAGAAGCCAGGAAAGAGGACAGGGTGGACAATCTGGAAGCATTGTGGGAAACTCAGCAGTCATCAGTGTCACGCCCTGTTTGTCTCAGGATACTATCCCTACTTAGAACCACACCAGCCACAGCCTTGTGCAACAGGAAGCCACATGCAGCTTCCACAGAAATATGAAGTGATGGAGAAGTGACCCCAGACCACTGCATGGCTTGACTCAACACTGGGTTGAGTATGGCCATCCCTGATTCACAATAGACTTAAAGCTGATCAACTTTATGAAGGCACTGAAATGATACTGTGCATATTCCATTTCCAGATTCTGCACTTTGAGCCTTTTAGGGCTAGCGTGGACCTGCCCTATGACCATGAGAGGGCCTCCACAGATCGTCTTGTCTGTTGCTAAGCTGTGAAGTTCACAGACTTTAATGTCATGTCTGTTTTTATTTAAGGTATTTCACACCTCCCATGGGTATACTGGAGCATCAAGGAATCTGTACTGGGCCACGAGACTTGGTACCTGGACTTTGCATCTGAAGTTATACATCGGTGCCGGGGAAGCAGACCTGACAGGCAAGTGCACACCTCAGGGATAAAATCTAGCAAGGAAGTGGATTTTTTAAAAGCAGACAAGATCTACTGATTTATCAACAAAAACTTGATAGTTACAAGCCAGGACTGTGGCCAGTAACTAATGTGCACATCAGAGATAGAAAAGTGTAGTCAAATTTCTAACCAGTTTCAACCCTTTTGTGAAGATGTCCTTCAACTTCTTTTCTGCAGTTTCTTCTGGACGTGTGGGTAGATTTAACTTCATGAGATCTCACTGTATTTCCCATAAGTGACATTTTTTCCGCCTTAGGAACCTGCTCTAGGTGGAATGTAGTCATCTCATAAAAGAGGCATGATGATGTCTCAAGAGGGAGTAGATTGCTCAGACGGGCACATTCTTTCACACGCTTCCCACTGCTGAAAATATCACTATTGTCTTTCACACACACATTTGATCAGAAAAGCCACCCCTTCTAAGCCCTGTAAAACTGTTATAAAAGTAAAATGGAATTTGTCATTGCAAAGCAATGACAAGGTGCTTTTTTTTAGTAGAGGCCGGAACATGGAGCTGCAAGGGGGGGTGTTACAGATAAAGGACATGCTCCCCATGGCTGAGGCTATGAGTTCAAATCCCCAGTTCCCTCATGGGAAAGTTAGATGAGGTGATGCACTCCTGTATTTCCAGTGTTGAAGAGGCAGAGGCAGGATGATCCTTGGGGCTTGGTGGGCAGCCAGGCTACTTAAAATGATGAGCAGTGTGTTCATTGCAAGACCCTTGTCTCAAACAGTAAGGTGGCCAGTGATGGAAGAAGATAGTCACTGTTTACTTTTGGCTTCTCCATGCTCACTTGAAAACACACATACACCTGCATCCAGCACATATGCACACACACACACACACACACACACACACACACACACACACACACCATGAGAGAAGGACTGGGACTCAGTGCTAGCCGTGGTTCAGTCCACAGTAGGTTTCTCAGTCCGAGTCAATGCATCTTCTACTTCTGTGCTGCCTTTAACCTGACCGAGAAGAGTGTTCCTGAGAGGGATGCAGTTTCTCCCAGTGCTGTCCATTCTAGAGAGAATTCCTGAGCATGAAATTCTAATGCTATGCAGAGCTGGGAAGTGGCTGATGCTTCGGTCCCAGCACAGCTGTGCCTTCTCGGCCACCTCACCCTGCAGGATGCTTTCCAATGAGCTGACTATGGAAGATGGAGGAGTCCCTCCCAGCAGAGCTGGTTTTGAAGAAGAGGCACCAAATGCACACAGCCCAGCAGAGAATCTTTCCTGGAAATTGGCTACTACGTTCCAGTTCTGTATTTCTTTTGAGGGCATTTTCCCTCCCTTTCTTAATTCAAAGCTTAGAGGAGTTTCTGTAAAACTGGGCTGGAGGAAAACACTGTCAGTCTAACTCTGTTGCCGAACTTCTAAGTTATGTTAAATTTCAGGCCTAAAGGTTTAATTTTCATGCTCTCTGGTTGTAAGCCAGGTGCTCCTGAGTATTTGCTTAATATATTTTCCTATGGTTTAATGTGTAGTAATTTTAGCATTCTAGAAATTTATTTTCCTGAAAAATGTGTTTCACTGCTATTTCTTGGGGGGCAAAAGCAGGTTTAAGAGAAAACTTACCTATTAGAATTATGAACTGTATTAGTGTAAAATGAAGGGAAAAATCAAAACTATTTCATTTTTTTCATCTTCACTTCTGCTTTCATCACAAGTATATAGCAGAGGAATGGGAAATAAAAATATATCAATTTGAGGTTAAAAGAGAAAGACATTATTCTGTAATCATCAACTTTGTCCATGGACTGTCAGTTCCAGGACCCCATGTGGATTTTGAAGTTTGAGGGTGCCCAAGCTCTGATGTCAAATACCACCGTAATTGATTTAAATGCCTAAAACCTACCCTGGGCTACTTAAAATACCTGATGTAATGTCATGTTGCATTGTTTAGGAAATAATGATGAGAAAGAAAAGCCTGTATATCTAAACCACATACAATTTCCCCCAAATATTTGCCATCTGTGGTTGCTTGAATTTATGGATATGATACCTGAGGGTAGGAAGGCTTGGGTGGCAGGCACACCTGATGTCTCTGTGGTGCCCACTGCAGGAGAGCAGCCTCCTTCTACTTCTGAGAGTCTCGTGGACAGTTTATTATGAGGTCAGAGTATGGACAGACCTCCCCAGGTAAGTGTGTTTGTGTTAGAAACAGTTTACTGTTGAAAACCCTTCCGAGACAGGACTGCAGAAATTGCTTGAATGATTATGGACCAGTGCTCTTTCCAGCTGTTACTCCTTTCCCCAGCCAAAGTGCTAATCTTCAGGAGGCCGGATGGATGCATCACTACATGTACGCAACCAGGTTATAGCTACATATATAGTACCAAGTAATCATTATGTACACATACCCAGGCAATCATATATACAATGAGGTGATCATTATATTTACTGAACCAGATTTCTATAACACATGGAAGGCTGGATGCGTCACTACATACGCAGAGCCAGCCATCCCTAAAAGATGGGAGGCACTTATAAAATGCTTCCATCTCTTTCCAAAATGTAGCTGGAGAGAAGACCTGGAGACCAGCTGCAAACTACACTCCACAATGGAGACAGGGTAAAAGGCCACCACTGGGACCACCCACCCGTATACATGCCATCTTGTCTAGGAAATCCTTCCAGCATCCCCAAAACTGTTGTATATTGAGAAAAAAATAGGAAAATATACACTAAAAATAAAATTTCTTGATTATTTAGAAAAATATGCAAGCACTGAATAATAAGGAAATGCCCAGGTTTGGGGCTGTATGTCCATTAGAAGGATATAAGACCGTCTTCCTGGTCCAAAGCTAGGGTTCAATGAGCAGACTCTAGAGCTTGGGGCAGCATTGTTATGGCATCTGCTTGTATCCATCCATGCACTACGTGATTATTATGCTGGGTTCTAGGCTGCATATGTCATTTCTTCTCCTACACAGTACCTGCAGTTTTAGAGAATTCTTGGTGCAGGAGTGGCTGTGTGCTCCATTCATCTCACAGAAGGGTTCACAGACCCTAAAGTCAAGCACACTGAGCCAAAGACCAGACTCACACTATCCCGTCCTCATAAGCACACGTGTTATATTAGCTTGCATGTTTGTACCTCCTGGAACTTTCTCTTTCCATCACCACCTAGATTTCAATTCCCAGGTTCCTCTTCTTAGCTTTAGCTTTCCTTTACTCTTTTTATGATTTCATTTTTGAAAAATAGATTTCTTTCATACAATCTCTTATGATTACGGTTCCTCTTTCTCAACTCCTCTCTGATCCTTCCCACCTCTCCACCCACACAATCTCTCTCTCTCTCTCTCTCTCTCTCTCTCTCTCTCTCTCTCTCTCTCTCTCTCTCTCATTAGGAAATAAAGAGAGAGAAAAGAACCAAAGAAAATGCACAAGATACACGTATAGATGCAAATTAAATCATAAATCAAAAAGACCCATCAGGTGTTTACAGAACGTTTCATGCAAACACAAAAGAATAGACTTTCTTATCATCACTCTCAGTGATGACTTAGCCTCATGGTGTCATCACTCTTGCTGATAACTTAGCCCCTGGTGCTTCTGTTCCAGGGCCTCCACTCTCATCAGATCGATCGTTCCTCTCACCTTCTTGGTGGAGCTTGTGATTGGATAGTCACCCTACCAGAGAGGTGCATCAAGCAACGCCAGTTGCAGGAGTGATCTTTTGACTTGTCTTAGTTGCCCACACAAATCCAATGAGGTGGTATAGGAAGACTCTTTTCCTGCAAAGTGTGGCATCATAGGGGCTTCCAGGACACAGCAGTCTGCAGCCTACATGGGCTCTGGACCCATCTCCTTCAAAATTCACATTATAGCACAGGGTATGGGGAAACAGTTCCGTCAGTAAAAGTGTTTGTCATGCAAACATGAAGGCCTGAGCTCAGTGCCCAGAATGCTGATAAATGTTGGACATAGTGATACATGCCTGTGGATGCTGAAGGGGACCAGGGTCTTTCCAGCTAGCCAATATAGCTTAATAGATGAACCCCAGCCTCCAGTAAGAGACTCTATCTTTAAAAATGAAATGGATAGATCCTTGGGAGTAATGCCCAGGAATGACCACTGTCCTCTACACTAATGTGCACACACATGTACATGTGCACAGGTATGAACTCATACACACATGCACAGACTTGAACATGCACACAAATCCAGAATGAAGATGTCAGCTCATTTACCTTTCTCAGAATGACCTCTTCCAGTCTCAATGTACACTTTTGCTTTATGTTTCCTTGGCTTCACCAAACAATCTGCTGCTTAAAGTATGCCTGTCTCTCTACTAAAGTCAGAGGAGAAACTGTCACCAGCTAATATTTGAAGATAGCACCATCTTATATCCTCATGTGTGTTAACAACTAAACATTAAATCCATGGAGCTAAGAAACATCCCTGATGTGGGGCCGGGTCACCAATGTGTCATTCACCTATCAGTGAGGTTTCATCTTAGAGTTCTGGATGTAATCACAGGGGTTGAAAAAAATATTGCTCTGTATTTCTTAACTAAAATGCTTCTTGCATCATATCTTTTATGCATTTCATATCAGGGCTATTTTGAAAACAGTGGATATATTTAGTGTTTACTATGCTTTTCCACAACCAGAAAGAAAACTTATACAGATGCTGGTAGCACATCTTTTGAGCTAGCACTTAGGTAGAACACCTCTCAGATGATATCCATGCATAATTGTACAGTGGGTCCATCCCTGTTCACATGGAGCTTAAATGTCAGAAGCACAATCCAAAGGAATAAGAGAAAGGACACGTACTTCCATATATATGTGTGCCTCACAGCATTTTCACTGCAAGCAAAACAGGAGGACATCCCACATGTTCACAAATACGAGGTTGGGTAAAGTCATGGCTTAACTGTACAGGAAGATGTGTTTTTCTCTTTATCATAAATTAAGGCACACTCTATCTTTTGTGTCATTCAATGCTAATTATTTTAAACAGATTGATAAATAGTATAACTCTTCTTTTGTCAAGTCTGTTTACACAGGCATATTGCCACAGGGGGATATACTCACAGGCAGAGTCACAGAAGTTGTAAGTTTACTTTCACTCTGTTTGTCCATGTGCCATTCTAATGTGATGATAGATGGGCTGAATAAACTATATAAAAATACCAATAGAGACTATCAAAGACAAAGATAAGATTATAAGTGAAGATTGTATCAGCAGGATTTTAATGGGTAGATATGTTTGGTTTCATTGGAAAGGATCTTTATGGGGTAAATTGTGTCACTTCCAACACACATAGTTTGAAGTCCTGCTCCCCAGAAACTTAGAACATGTCTGCGTTTCAGATAAACAATGTCTAGAGAGGAAATTTAGTTATAATGAGGTCACTTATAAGTTTGGGCATAGACAGGTACATGTGTGACCTGGGAGAACACAACGTCAAAAGCCCGTAGCAGAGATCTCAAGAGAAGCCACCTTCTTCTGACATCTTGTTTTCAGACGTCAAGGTGCCAAAACTGAGAAAATCATTGCTGTTGCTTAAGTGATCTAGCCCGTGGTCCTGGGCTGCACAAACCTCCATGAACTAACACAGGGATAAACTGACTACTGGTAAAAAGATTGCTCAAAACTTCCTTTCTGTCTTCTAGTTCATTTTTATGGTTTTGACTTAAGCTCATTGCTGATTTCCTTTTCCAGACAATGGCACAGGAACACACTGAGGTAAACATAGCAAGTTAGCAGCAGGGCCTGGAGTCTCATGCCAGCATCCTCATGCCAGAACCCTCCTCTCTATCAGCTTGGCTCTGGAAGTTTCCAGCCTCTATATCAAAGCTGATTTCTTACGTCTGATCCTTACTAATAGTGTCATCTGTGCCACACATTAGTCCCTAGTGTTTGCATGTGACGTCTCCTCGTCTATCTATTTAAGACATTTGCACCTCCAGGGAATGTCCAGAAGGAAATCTATCTGTAAGTCTTTGGGGCACCTGACTATAGACCCAAATATCCTGAAAGCCATACTGATATTGATTTGATACACCCTGCACGGCTCTTTATGCACTTTTGGGCATTTGCTGTGCATCAGAAGCCTGGCAGCTTCTGTTGAAATGGAAGAGGTTAGTCAAAAGGCCCTTGAGGAGGTATTATGACCATATAGTGGGGGAGGAAATTCCCACTAGGTCTTAGACCTAGGGGAGGGGAATAGGGTGAATGTGGGAGGGAGGGAAGAATGAGAAGATACAAGTGATGGGATAACAATGGAATTGTAATCTGAATAAAATAATTAAATAAATAAAAATAAAAAATACGAACGCAGATGCACATGGTAGAACCTAACGTCGGTGCTCCTTGGCTTTACTGTTAACTTGTCACTAACCACTGGTGCTGTCTAGTGGTTGGTCAACTTTATACAGACTGCAATCATCAGGCAAAGGTAAATGTCTGTAGGGCATTTTCTTGGGGGTAGACTGCCCACCATGAATGGCGCCACCTATGGGCAGGAGGACTTGGGAGGCAGAAGAGAGAAGGCTGAGGAAGCCACAAGGAGAAAGCCTGCAGAGCCGCATCGCTCACTATCTCTGCCTGAGCTCTGACCTCTAGAGTCCTGCCTCGTTTGAGATTCTGAGATTCTGCCTTGGTTTCCCTAAGTGATAGAACATAATGCAGAAGTGTAAACCAAAGCAACCCATTTCTCCCTGAGTCGCTCTTGGCCAGGGTCCTTAGCAAAGCAATAGGAAGCAGAAAAGGACGCCATTTTGGAGTGTCCTGTGCTTACCACTCCAGTGCAAAGCCCCACACTTCCCAGTGAGATGAAGCGAGTTTCTATCACTGGAGATTCCATATAGATGTAAATCTGACCTCATCTTTCCCCAGCAGGAGGAGCATCTAGCCTACCATCTGGGTTGCTTCTGTCAACCTCTGCTCCAGAACATACTTTGCATGAGAAAGTCAGGAGGCCACCTCCAGCACCACAGTCTCTCAACAGTTCAGAAGTCAAATTAAACCACAGCAGGACAATTGAGAGAATGGCTCGTCTGCTACCAGTGTCAACACAGACCGTTACAGAATGGTATCTTTCTGCCAGAATTAGAAATTATAATCATTACAGCCTTCACAGGGAGGAGAGATGACTGTAAATTGTTCTAACAGAACAATTTATTTTCTCTTTCATGAGTACGATGTTCGGGAGAGCAATGTTTCCCTCTGTCCTTCTATCCAACATAAGCTCCGCTCCCCTCCACCCCAAGACAAATAGTGAAAACGATCAAGGTCAAAATTGCACCCTAACCTTTATTGTGCCAGTTGCCAAAGGCCTCTGGGGTTTCCATGGTGCAGAAACAAGATGGCAACAATGTGCTTGCAATTGTGACAAGCCTACTAATTTATAGGCGGGGAGGTCCACACAGACGAAACCCTTCTCTGATAATAGCAGCGCTGACGGTGCACCTTGGAGGCAGGTTGCTCTCATTGTGCAGCAGTCGGATGCTAAGCGTCGGGAGCAAAGGTGCTATGCTCAGCCATAATTTAAAGGACTATGACATGAAGAGAGTGCTATGATGTTTAACTGATAGGGCATCCAAATGTCATAGACCCCAGCAAGTTCCTATTAGCAATAACTCAGGTCCTCTGAAAGGCTTTGACATTCAGAACTGATGAGCCCCGATCCCTGGGGCCTGCTCCGACCTAGCCGCGCCCAGGCCACTCAGTAACCCAAGTGGCCCAGGGGTCAAGCTGTGATAGCTCTCTTCAATTTATGCGGCAGCTTCTCCCTGGCTGCTGTGCGTCTGACTCCGCACAATAAATTTCCCAAAGAGCATAAAGAGCCATCTAGTGTATATCAAATCAATATCATTGTGGCTCACAGCGATATCCGAGGCTACAGTTCACAAAATAAACTAGGCCAGGGGCTGGATTTCTGCCCTTGGCAATCAATCAGGCTCTGGGGTCATGGATTTTAGTGTAAATTAACACACAAGAAACCACAGGCTCCCCAGACAGTGCTAGAACGCATGGCTTGCTTTTTTTTTTTTAAACCCAGTCTCATTGCTTATGTGAGGATATGATGTTACATTGAACAGAAACAATAATACCCACTGATTAGAAGGAGGTAGGTATCATTAACTAAAGCATTAATATTCTCCTGGCAAGTACACATAAAACATGTTAAAATAGATAGTTATGGAGACTGAGGAGAGCAGAGGCACATGGCAGCCTAGTTGAAGGTGTTTCCTGAATTGATATGCAACACATCATCCTAATCATGATACATTAGTATATGTATGTAATGGAGTGGATATCCTGGGGTTCAGGGTTTCTCTGTGCCTCTGACAGCTCCAGGAGAGGCTTCTGGGCACACCTGTGTGGACAAACCCAACATCCTATCAGCAAACCAGAAGAGAACCACCCATCACTGCCTCTGCTGGAAAAGAGCACTCTGCTTTCACTCCAGCCTCTTCTGTGAGAAAGGAAAAGTGGCCTTGTCCTTCAGTGGATGGGTCACCAGGATCTCATAGAACATGTTATACTGTGTGTTTACAGTGTGCAAACCTCAAAACCCAAGGCAGGTTTTGGAAAAAATAAGATATGCATATTGTAGAAAACTCAGCAAGTGGGGAGCTAGCCTGAAGACAGCAAAGCTGCCTGAAAGTTTATAATCTGAAGGGGACAGGACAGGTGACCGCAGTTGCCACACACTAGCTCTCCACCACTTTTCAGATGAGATCAGAGTGCACAGGCAGAGCCCAGTGCACAGCATCTGCTTGCTATTTGCATGGTGCCTGAAGTATCTGGGACCAGGTCAACAGTAAAATCAAGTATAAGTCCTTGAACTAATACATTTCATAATGAAGAAATGTAGAAACTTATTGAAAAGCACATGCCTTGGGCAATATGCCCTTTTGTTATCCCTTAGGAGATTCTCTTGACTATGAGTGGCAAGCAGATGTATTGGAAATAGACAACTGAGTCACAGCCTCAGAGTGCATGTTCACTAAAGGGTGCGCTGAGCCTGTGTGCTATCCTTCCTTATTTCAAAGCATAATGCTAACACATAGCATCCCTATTATCAGGGCCTCCAGAGTATAAAGGCTTCTCACACAGTCTCCCACATATAATGCTACCTTAGAGAATCAGTCTTTTTGTTTTTTCTGGAACAGTGTGGCAATTTGTCTGGGATTGTTTTTGGACTAACGTACAGGTTATCTACCTGAGAAGTCTTCAGACTGTCAAGGAGGATATAAAGGAAAGATAACCAAATATTTGTATCAACAAATAGACACAGCGATAACAAGGGGACTGACATAGAAGAGATCCCAGTGGAAGGCTGGCTTTAGTCGGCTATCAACAAAGGAGGCTGTGAGTCCCATCTCTCTGCGGTATGTGAGTCTTTGTCAGCAGTGTCTTTGTCTTTGTCCACCTTTCGTGGCTCTGCTGGCCTTGTGTGTTTAGACTGTTTCTGGACCACGTATTCACAGAACAAGGGACATCCTCTAAGTTGAACTAGTGAGCTGAAGGTCTGAAATTGTCTGTGTACCTGGGCATGGTGCCCTGTACCTCAACACAAGCATTTGGGAGGATGGGAAAGAACCTTACGGAGTTGGAGTGCAGCCTCTGGCTAACACAACGAGGCAGTGGCTCAGACAAACCAACTAGGCTGTGGACCATGCCAACACAGACTTGTTGAAAGGGGGTTTCCTGAAAACAGGGAAGGAGCTTACTCACAGATCCTAAGAAAATTGCTAAGCAAAGGATAGTCATATAAACCCCATAGCTTTGCTGATCAGTGGAGAACCAGGAATTGACCCTAAGGTAATTCCTGGAGTGGGGCCAGTGCTGAACTGTGTTCTGACTCCCACTCTCCAGGAACAACAAAACTTTGTCCATCACGTGTGTCCTAAAAGGTGTATAGAGGAGAAGCCACTTTGGCTTTATACCTCTCTATACTCTAATAGGAGGCATAGATTATGGCAGCAAATAATGCTCCAAGGCCACCATTTCAGTTGACCATTGCTGCCTTGCTGGTGATTGACAGAATGAGGAGAACTCAATTTTGCTAACCATGAATTCCCATCTGGATTCTTATTGTCCAGCGTCTTAAGCATTGTAACAAGCCATTGATTGCTTTTATTTTCCAAGTGAATTCACTGCCCGTCACACGGATTTTTAGCACTGTGCAGACGCAGCTTCCGTGGACCATGCCAGCTGCCTAAGCTCTTAGTTGACTGGCTCAGCAGAGTCATAGTTTCAGTTTTCTAAGAGGAGTGTTGGCATCAGATGGAGAATGTCAAATGGTAACACTTAGTGGACCTTTTAGTCCAAAGGAAAGCACGTTACTAGGCCGTGGCTAGAACGCATCTCAGAGGAGTGTTTTGAGTCAGGCACAGGGCTCTGTTATTTATCAATTCTTTAAGGTCCTAGGAATTTTCTCTGACATAAGGCACAAGACATGCAGAAGCCCAGAAGCCATCTAGTAACCCCTGTGAGTTTTCTGCAGTTTGTAACAACAACAGCATAAGAAGCCTTTTGTGTGGAATATCCCCGGAGGGGACTCGGGACGATAGAGAGCAGTTATCACCACACGACGTGGAACAGGATCTCACCCAAGAAAGCTGTGGAGCAAGGGTGCGAGTCATCTGGGCCATGCAGTGTGCATCTGGGGAGACGCACAAGGAAGAATCCTGAGAGCTTTCAGCTGTGACAAACAGAAGAGCCCTGTGGTCATCAGGGGGGCTCTTAGGGACTGAGAAATCAGAGAAGAGCAGGGCATGATGACAAGACAGCGGCCTATCACCCTCACAGGCATGCGCATTCAGGACCGCCTCAGTCCTGGCTTTTTCCCACACTCTATAGTCTAGACCTTTCAAATTCCTGTTCATGCTGCCTTTAAAATGTGGTTTCCACTTAAGTTGTAGCAGTGCCGGTTTGCACCTCGCTGGCCTCTGCCTGCATTATCCTCATGTCTTTGGTATGTCTTATTAGCACTGTACTGCCTTTAAGGGCACCACTCTTAAGGTGGCAACAGGCTAAGTCTACTACACTCTTAGTTATACTGAAGTGTGCCTCTGTGCAGGCACCTCGGCTTCTTCCTGCGTCTCCTAAGGCGTGTCGATGTAATAGGTTTTCTGCCATTTCTCTGACTCAGAGTGTCCAGCCACACTACCTTCTTATGATTTCTTCTTTCTGAACGTTGTAGTTTCCCCACCGTAATGATTATCCTCCAACACATAACTTCATGCAGATTCCACTGTTGCTTTCATTAATTTAAAACTGGGAGCACATCCACTTTCCAGGTCCTAGAGTGGCCCTGAGCTTTCAGCTCCACACACTGTCTGTCTCCTCCGTGTAAAGCAAGCCATTTGCTCTCACGTTCTGATCTTGTCCTCTTCACCTCTCTCCTGAGGTCAGTCACACACAGGGCATACACTTCTCAAATTAGTCTACCCATGTACTCTAGTGGTTGTAAGAGGTATGCGTCACAGGAAGGATTAAAAACAAGTTGCAGAAGGAAACCTGAGGATGGCGTTGGAACAGAGTCTTTCTAGACAATGAGAGAACTTGTCATCGCGCAGGCATCCTTTTTAGCCTCCCTAGCCATTGGCTGCCTCTTAGTGAGCTCTGAGGCTTGCGTGTCCTGAGCAGTCAGGATGCAGCCTCTGAGGTGGGCATCATCAGTGAGAGGTATAGAAACGGCCATTGTGGGTAAGCCTCTGATACTGCTGACCATGTAAATAGCAGCGCTGTTCAGGACCAGGGGCTCCTGGACCACAAGGTGGTTTCCTCCTCTCACGGCTTCTCTGGTTTTGAATTTGGGGGGAGTCGACGGGTCACCATTGGAGGTTGTTAAGTAACGTCTGAAGATGCATATCCCAGTATAGTATTGATACATGAAGATTAAAAATTTTGTTCCAGGAAGCATCCCAGGTCTCAACTTGATATCTGAGCCATTAAAGCCAAGATGGTTGATGTAATTGGACACCATCATGTACGGCACTGTCTCGCACCTTCCCTGGAAAAACACACCCCCCCCCCCCAGTGCTCACCTCAGATCATCTGAGAGTTTTCTCAGGTTACTGTGGAGAACAGCTTGTGCTAGGTACATTTGTGTGTAAATTCAGCCCTCCTGGGTCCAGATGTTACATCTTCAGTATCTTGATGCTGGAACACTTGGTGTCTGGTGAGGTCTTGCATGATTGGGTCACGCAATGCTCTTCTCATGCAGAAAGAGGGGGCTATTTGAGAAGGACACCAATCCCACCCCGAGGCTCTGTACCTTCACAATCTGATCTGGTCTGATTATTCATTAAATGGCTCATCCACAGACACCACTACCTTGGTGGGGGGAAATTTGGACATAGAAAGATGGAAGGCACACATAATCCAGATTCCAGTGTGTGCAGAGTGGGTGACAATACACCAAACCGTGTTTCCAGAAACAGCATGTGGAAGCACATCTATCCTTTATCTACCCTTTATTTTCATAATGTCAAACCAACTGACTTTTAATATATCCATTCATCTATCTTGATATAACAAAGAAGGAAGTCCTGTTCAAGCTATGTTTTTAATTTGGAGAAAATGCATGCAAACCTGGAAGGTAGGCATCACATACGGACGAAACGGCCCAGGGCACTGACGCTGTTAAGTAACGATGACACCATCTGTGTTGAAATGATTTGTTTTTCCACAGAATGTCACAGTTTCTAAATTTCCTCCTGAAAAAATATTTACATTTTAGCCTAAAATAATTAGGAAAGCACCGAGCTGGAACATCACAGAGGCTGGCTCCCATTATAATTTCTGCATACTACCGTTAGGTTTCCTAAGTAGTAATTAGATGAATTAAGGATGAACGGGTCCTCGGGGGCTTATTCTAGAGATTTCTGCTTCTAAATTTGTGTCAAAGGTCACTCAGGGTAGGGAACAATGAACGCCACAGTGAAGACAGTAGATAAAAGCTTCTGCAGTGGATTAACGGTCATGCCTCCCCCCAAAACACTTGGGGAACCGGGGTTGAAGTCCAATGAATCAAAAATGTTGCAACTGTGCATTACTAGTGTTGAAATGGTGAAATAAACACATAGCTTTCCTGACAAAGTTATGAGTTGGGGCAAAAGAGGTGTGTCACTGGTACTGCAGACACACTGATATCACAAGCCAATTCAGTGCAACATCAGAAGTGAGACATAGGAGGTCTTGCAGGTGGCTTACCACACAGCAGATAGAGTCCATTGCTGAGTTAGCCACCATCTTACAGTTCTGAAGCTCTACCTCTGTTTTTGCATATTTTGATGCTAGCATAACCTTGTCTTGCTTCCTGGTGCTTGGGATGGAACCCAGTGCTTCACGCTCCATGTTTGCACTGCATCCCCAGCCTAGTAAGTAACCGTTTACTTATTGGTACTTCAGGGGCTTTGCAGCGCTCATGCTATTTTGAATCTTCATGTAAAAGATGGCATCTCCATCGCTCAAAGCATGCCAAATACCTTCATAGAGATGCTCACAGCCACTGCACCCTGGATTCATTCTGTGCATTTGATGGGTTTCCTTTTAGTAGTAGGTGCCCAATTTTCTGAGGAGCCTCTTCCAAATCCAGTCATCTATTTCTTTGCCATCTGATAATCAGGCAGTGTTTGGTAGAAACATTTTAAGTTGTATTCTAAATGGGAACGGTTTCCAGTTAGTTGAGTGAGGATACAGAGTGTGTTGAGAAATCTGATTCTCTCCAGGCACACAAAACTCTCACTGAAGGACGAGTGTGCTTCAGTGAATCCCTCTGTATATTCTCACTGAAAATCAGTGTTGCTTTTCTAGACCTCATACCAACTCAGATATCCTGATTTTTTTTCTGACAACCACAAATAAATCATAGAATGTTTATTCTTATTTAGATAACACCAGAAATGAGGTATGTCTCCTAATTTGCAACTATGAAATCATTAAAAATATTAAATACCGATTTACCACTACGCTTACTACAACTAATTCAGTTGTGAATTCCTAATTTTACTTTCGAACACTTAAGATAAGTTCGTTACTTCGAAGAATGGAGAAAGTAAAAAAGCTGTTTGCTCAGGACACACAGCCGGCAATGAACTCTAGAGAGTTATTCCATCCCCACTCAATGTGGAAGAGTGAGGCCTCCTCTCATAGGGCTGTGTTCTTAATTTATTCTCAATGAGCAGGTTTCCTCCATTAAAGATGGCTATGTAATTAACATTTATGTCAACTTAACCAGAGCATGGGGACCTAAGTATTTGGATATTTGTCATTCAATGTATTTCCATGAGAGGGTTTGTGAGTAAATTCTGCTTAGTTTGCTTTCCCCTCCCCATTTATTTAGTGTGTGCGCACATGTATGCATGTGCGTGTGAGCGTGTGTGTGTACACGTGCCATAATATGCACACAGAGGTCAGAGGAGAGCCTGTAAATTTGGTTCCATCTCTCCACCATGTGTGTTTCAGGATCAAACTCAGGTCTTCAGGCTTGGTGGTTAGTGCCTTTATCTTCTGAGCCCGCCTTATCAACTAAGATAGATAGAGTGAGATAGATTGCTCTTTGTGTGTGTGTGTGTGTGTGTGTGTGTGTGTGTGTGTGTGTGTGTGTGTGTGTGTTTGTGTGTGTGTTTGTGTGTGTGTGTGTGTGTGTGCGTGCACGCGCACTCGTGGGTGCGTGTCCTAATCAGGGAAATTTAATAGAACATAAGTTCACCTCTACTTTCAGAGGTGATTTCTTCTCCCTGTGAGTATTTGAGGCAGGTCATTCTTCCTCCTGCACTTGAGATCCCACTGGGACTTCAGTAGATCACAGGCCTCCCACATAAACCATTGTCTTAGAGCTTGTCCACTTTGCTGATTAGCTATGGTTGACAGGACAGCAAAGTTATTCAAGAGCAGGTAGACTCCTGAGTACTGCAAGACCATCCTCAGTCCAGACAAGGATCTGGGTCCCAAGTGGTCACAGACATCAGGCCTCTTCCCCACTTCAGAATCCCCCCACCTAAGCCAAGAGGAATTGTTGCAAGGAAGCACAGTTCTACCAGATTCACAGGCTTAGCCCCCAGCTACGCAAATGAGTTTCAGTCATGAAAAAGAGTTGGATGTCACCCTGAAAATGGGACTAAAGAGGGTGTTTGCATGCAACTGATTCCTAGGGAGTAGCAACTAAGGGTCTGAACTAATTCTCAAAGACAATACAGAGAAGAACAGAGGTCTGTCTCCTCCCCTGCACACAGTAGGTGGCATGCATTGTTTGAGGAGATGAAGAACTGACATGCCGCACATCCCTCTCTTGCCTCACTCCTTCTGCATAAAACAAGCTTTGCTGCCTTTTGGGAGGATGACGCCTTTGCCAAGCGTTCAATCGTTCTGCACTGCTAACGCTGATCGCTAATGGTGTTCCATTAGGAGATAGATAAGACACTCTTTCTTCCATGTGGACACATGATGCCATTAGAGAGGAAGTTGGGCTTGCATTGCCTTGGAAATGTTCTTAGTATGGCAGGTAAAGTAAGGATTGTAAGATGACAAGATAAATCTACATATCATAGAATATTCAAGAGGTATTTTGATTTTTTAAGATGTGGTGTTTGTGTTTTTACACACCCCTTCACCAAAAGCATCCCCAGCTTTTAAAATGCATAAAGGGTGTATCTTGAAAAGTAGAGAACATCAAATAAAAAGGATAACTCCAGTCACCTAGAAGTGGGCAATCCCCTTAAACAGTCTACTTCTGAACTCACACCCTTTCTACAGATCCCCTTGGCTTTCAGAATCTTAGGAGGCCATGGCTGTTCCTCTGAGAGGCAGTTGAAAGTCCACCTTTCTCAGGCCTGGACATCTGCATATGGTGAAGCCACCGAAACCATTGATTATTTCAACCAGGCTTAATTTGTCTTTGAAAGAGACATTTTAAAAAGCAAAAGAGCTTAAACAAACATGAAAGTAATCTAATTGAGACATAAGCATGAAAGCTAATAAGATTACAATGAATTGATCTAAATATGACTTAAAACAATTAGAAATGATTTTTGGTGTCATGCCATCCCAGCCAGGATGCTGCCATAGCACATCAGGACTCAAGGAGATTATTGCTTTTTTTGGAATATTCTCTTGTTTGTGACCTTCAAAAGATGTGTCGGTGTTGGAATGCCTGTCAGTCATGGCTTCTCCAAATGATGAATGAATATTCAGTATGTAAGGCAGATGACTAGACTCTCAGTCTAGACCCCCCTCTCAGAGCTTCGAGCTCACTTGATGCCTTTCTTCTGGTTGAGTCCATTGCTCTCTCATAACAGAATTTCAAGGACAAACATAAATATTCAATTCTAAATATTTTCAGTCTTCTGTGTTGAAAAAAAAAACACTATTGGTTGATGGAGGTTGTGAGTAGTGCTCCACGGTAATTACCAGAGTCACAAAAAACATACTCTGAGATTGTCCTGGCCTTTGGTGCAAGGATGGCAAGAAATACTCTTCTGGGTTTAGAATGTGTCATTGCCAAATGATAGTGTTTTCCTCAAAATCTTGTGAATAGCCAGTGGTGGTGAGTGTTGAATTTGAGTGGTGTCACTGCCTTTCGTGTATGTGTGTGTGTGTTTGTGTGTGTGTGTGTGTTTGTGCTCATGTACGTATGTGGACATCAGTCTGTGTATTTACATATGCTGGAGAGTATACAGCTTTGGCTAAGGATGCTGGCGTGCTGTACATTCTACCACTGAGACACACGTTCGACCATTGTTTTTGTTTATTTTGTGTCTTTAGGCAGCATCAGTCTTGGCTGATCTAGACTTGAGTTTTAGTCTTCCTGCATCAACCTCCAGAGAAGTGTAATACAAGGTGTATTTGTATGTTTGAACATGAATGAAGTTGTAAGAAACTTTCCAATTATTAGTGATTTTTATGCACCAAACCAAGAACACAGCACTTGCAATCTGCCATGTTTCATTTCCACAGTTCAAGTATTTGTCCCAGAAAAATTATGTAATGAGGAATGTACTCATTAATTTTTTTCAGAGAATGTGAGAACATTTGATAGAGTTAGTAAAGATTAAATATAGTCATGAATATGACAAATGTAAAGTTTGAGTTGTTCTGTGAAATAACAATGGGTACAATGTATAAAAGGAGGCATCTTGCTTTCTGCCTGGAACGTCTCCTAATTCTTATTACCGTGTGCAAGTTGGCCTGGACACAAACTAGAGTTATCCAAAATGAGGGAACACTGAAATGACCGAACATCAATCTTCTATTAGATTGGCCTGTAGGTGTATTTGTGAGGTGTTTTCTCTTTTTGATGATAAATGTGGGAGGGTCCTTCCCACTGCAGGCAGTGTCATCCGTAGAGAGGTGGTCCTCAGTTGCATGAAAGAGCAAGCTGAGCAATCCAGTAAACAGAACTTCTCCATGGTTTCTTCTTTAGTTCCTGCCTCAGGCTCCCTCAGTCATGGACTCTGATCTGTAAACCCAATAAATTTGTCCTCTTTAAGTTGCTTTGGTCATGGTGTTTATCACAGCATCAAAAATGTAAACTGGGCAGCCTGATGTCCAATGCCTTGATTTCCCTGATGGCTAAGGGTGTGTTGCCAAGTGACAAGTGCCCACCACAATCAGTGGAGAGATATGAAAGACCCCACAGCTGCTCCACAGAGACAGATCTGCTATGAACTGTTCCCATCTTTACATGCTGCACTGCTCAGGGCTGGCATCAGATTGGAGTGCCCCAGCAGGCCTGATGGTGCCTCACCTGAAAGCCAGCACTGGAAGACAAAAGCAGGAGGGGTGCCACAGCTCAAAGCTAGTCTGCATGATACTGGTGGACAACCTGGGCTACGCAGTAAGTTTGAGGGCAGTCAAGTCTACATAGTCATTTTGAGGATAGCCAGGGCTACATAGAAAGACCTTGCCTCAAAACACCAAAACCAAACAGAGCAAAATGAAATTCATTGTTTGCACAGTTTTTTTAAATGTTACACCCGGATGTAACTAGAAACAAGATCTCAAGTTGTAAAATTTATTTCCGCGATACCTAAGGAAACTAGAATGCATAGCCAAAGGACAAATACCCACAGTGGCATCTTGCATATTTTGTAAACTCTTCAGTGGAATGTCACTTTTCATTGTCTTTCACTCTGGCGTGTTCTTAATCCTTCTTTCGGTTGTTTGTTTGTTTGCTTTTTCATGAAAGACCAGAAGCATAGATAGGCAAGAGGTAGAACATAGTACTAACTGTCTTGCCTCCCATAATTTAGTAGAAAAATGTACAGGTTTATGAATGACCAGCTCAGTCTTACTTTGATATGCCGTTTTATGTTTTGGCTAAATACAACTTACTGAAGGATCACTTACATAAGACAAACCTCAGTTTTGAAAATAAGGAAGTTAATGTTACAAATCCACATAGAATGTTGGTCACTCCTTAGTCTCAATAGAGAATCCACTTTCTGAGGCAGGTTTCTTTGGGCCACACTGTAGCAATGCCCATCCCTGACAGTCACACACTCTGTGGTTGTAGCAGGACCATGCATATTCTTGACTCGAATGAGCTTCTTGGGATGCTCTGCACACTAGATTTCAGCCTGGACTTTGCAGGACCCTGTTTTGCAGCCCTGGTAAGTAAGGCTCATATGCACTGAGTGAGGATTTCCTTAAAGTCATTTAGGTATGCATGCCCAAATTACCTAACACACATTGTTTGGTGTGCATGTAATAAGATATAAACTCAATTTTTTTTAACATAGTATAAGATTTACTGTAGAAGGATGGGAAGAGAAGGAAGGGTTGAGCACCCCAGAGGTAGAGAGAGAGAGAGAGAGAGAGAGAGAGAGAGAGAGAGAGAGAAAGAGAGAGAGAGATGGGGGGGTATGTTAGAGTAAGAGAGCTACCTGTGGCGGGTTTGTCCTTTTTATCCTGTGTCCCTGGTGGCAGTGGTAGATGATAATATCAGAGGTTGCTAAGCAACCTGGGGACAGGCTGCTTCTATGCCAACCTTCTTCCCTTTTCCTATAATTAAAAAATGAGGACATTGGATTGCTTTTCATGCAAGGTAAGTTAAAATATAGAAATATAGGTTCATTGGAAGCAGCTCTTGGCTGCCATGTAAGGGGAGAGAGAGAGAGAGAGAGAGAGAGAGAGAGAGAGAGAGAGAGAGAGAGAGAGAGACAGAGAGAGAGAGAGAGAGGGAGAAGCAGGAGCAACAAAATCTCTGGAACTTAATTTTCTTTATCTTGTAGCCAAATGTCATCAGAGGAGCTCAGATACAGAAATAGTCTAAGATGGGTGAGCTTGGAAGATGGATCCATCTGAAGGATGGATGACAAACATTACTCCTTGATATTTTTCTAATAAATGAGTTTAGCAGAATAATGTGATGACCAAAGCACCAAGGAAAGCTGTGCTGTCTTCAAATCCTCCAGGGTCTTAGCTAAGCCAAGGGCTTCACACCTAGAGTGTAGAATCCTGCGGACCACTAGCCCTTGTTTTCAGGTAATGTCCAATACAATGTAGAAGGTTAGAAGCCTGGCTCAAAGTCTGAGCTTGGGGATTGTGGCGGTTTGAATATGAGGGGCATCCATAGACTCCTGTTTGAATGCTTCATCACCAAAGACTGGCACTATAGGAGATGTGGCCTTGTTGGAGAAAGTGTGTCATTGAGGGTGAGCTTGATGATTCTAATGCTCAAGCCAATCTAGTGTCTCTCTCTTCCTGCTGCCTGCCAATCCAGATGTAGCCCTCTTAGCTACTTCTCCAGCACCGTGTCTTCTTCTGTGCAGCAGGCCTCCTACCCTGATGACAATGGGATAAATCTCTGAACTGTAAGACATCTCCAATTAAGTGTTTTCCTTTAAAAGAGTTGCCATGACTATGGTGTCACTTCACAGCATTCAAACCCTAACTTAGACAGAGGTGCTGGCAAGGGAGCTGCCGACAAAAGGAGACAACTTCTTACCAGGTAGAAAAAAATGACCAATTTGCAAAGATCCCTGCTTCAGGAACCTCAGATGTCAGTGTTCAATGGAATGCCATAAGGTTTCATGGCAATGCTTTATCAAGACTTTTAGGTAAGAGTTGACAAAGGAATCAATGTGGGTGTCATCAAATGCTTCTTTCTATCAATACAAAGCAATGCAAAGATCGGGACCTTCACATTTGCTTCTGAGACAATGGAGAGAAAAGGCAATTAGAACAAAAAAGCAGCATTGAAATACTCCCCATTGCAATAAATAAGGGAGGGGAGAAGAGTAGAGACTGTAAGTGGAAACAGGTCCCCTTTCTAAAAGGAAGATGAAACGAAACTAAATAAAAACAAACAGAACTTTGACACCCAATAATTGGACTTGTCATAGTTTTCATCCTGTGCAATTAAATGATAAACCTATTTTCTAAGATTGTTTTCTTTAATTACAAAAGCAAATAAACATAATTAAAAAGTTAAATAGATGTTCCTTGGGTGCACTGTCAGCGGAGAAGTGGAACATCCCAAATGCTTTTTGGGAAGATAGTCTTTGACATTGCACACGATTAGGAAGCAATGCTGTCACCACAAATAAGGGGAGAACCAAGCTGTCTTCATAATTGGTTATTCACCCTGTTTGTTCTCACGCTGCTTGAGCGTAAACAAAAGAAAAATTCTCTTCCCATTTAATCTAAAAATACATACCACCCACCTGTCATAAAAAGTAGAGGAGGGAATATGAAGAAAGCTATATTATTTTGGAGTCTGCTGTTTGCTTGCAGATGTGGGTGAGAGGCCCCCGCAGAAGCTTGAAGAAGTGTTACACGAATAATTTATGGCTATTCCCACACTCAACAGGAATGCTTCCCATGATGCGAACCATCGTTAGCAGTATGGACTAGATGGCCAAATCGAGACAACATGGTACATCAACGTTTCAGTCCTAGCTAACCAATCCATCTCCTCCATTTACCAAGAGTCCACGTTCTGTTGGTGGCCCAGTGTCCAGCTAGAGGACTTTAGACAAGAAGTACCAGCTACAGTGTCACTCTGACGTCTCCAGTGTTTTCAGCAATATAGATAGTTCAGGAGCATCAGGAAGCCTCAGATTTCCCATTCCGGTGACCAAAGCCCCTGTAAGCTTAGAGCTATGCAACACTACAGACAGCAGGGTGACCGCTGGCTGCCTCCATGTTCAATATCATCCAGAAGAATGCTTTAAGCAGGGCATTTATTTTCACATAGCTGTGGGAGGTCAAAGCTGTAGGTCAACATGCTGACTTCTACTACTTCTGGTAAGGGCTCGCTCAGGATTATGCATGCACACTTCCTCCTTGGGTTTGTGATGTGGGAGAAAACAGAAAGCAGCTCTTTGGATCTCTCTTGATAAAGACACTGATCTCTATCTCTTCTATCAGGACCTGAGCCTGCTTCTTCGTTAACCCCATTTTCTCTTTCAGAAGTCAATGCCCTTAATCGGCCATGTGGACTTGGATACAGATTCGAATCGGACATGACTGGTCACACGATAACATTCTTCCCATGATCCTGAAAGTTCATATCCTTCAAATATGAAAATTAAATTCTGTTTCTGATCCACTAAGTCTCAACTTATCCAGTCATTACCTCTGAGATCCATAAGGCAGAGATTCCCCTAAGTGGGAGGCGTGGCTTATCCTAAGGTACGGTTCCTCTTTGCTGATCACCTGTGCAAGCCAGGAGGCTACATGTTCCTGTTAGATGTCTCATTCCAGAGGAGATTAGGAAAGGGGTGTGTGTGGCCATCTCTAAGTAAATTGAAAGCCTAGTAAGAGAAATCCCTTCAGATCTTAGGGCTTTGTAATAATTCCCCTTGGCTTCAGTCTTTACCTGAAAGCCAGACTGGAACAGCACCAGGACCTGCCCCCAAGAGGAAATATCTAAGTACACAATCACTAAAGATGCAAACTCACACCTGAAAATCAAAGCGTGCAAGCACTGTGACCTGGTGATGTATGTGCAAAGCCCTAATGGTCCCTGAGTCATCTGTGGAAAGGCCTGTCCTCTCTTCAAAAGACAAAACAGAGATGTCCCTGATTAGCTTTGTGACCCTGTCCTGTAGACAGGAAGTCTGATCAACTGTGCATGACCCCTCTGATTTTCTATAGCTCAGTGTGGCAGTGCTACAACCCAGTCTATGTCCTTTCATTATAATCAGTGGCCGCTTAAGCCTTCCACCATTTCCTTTTTTAAATTTTATTTTATTAATTTATTCATATTACATCTCAATGGTTATCCCCTCCCTTGTATCCTCCCATTCCTCCCTCCCTCCCATTTCCCCCTTAGTCCCCTCCCCTATGACTGATCCTGAGGGGGGAATCTCCTCCCCCTGTATATGCTCATAGGGTATCCAGTCTCTCCTTGGTAGCCTGCTATCCTTCCTCTGAGTCCCACAAGGTCTCCCCATTCAGGGGATGTGGTCAGATATGAGGCACCAGTCAGATCCCACTCTCCACTCAACTGTGGAGAATTTCCTGTCCATTGGCTAGATCTGGGTAGGGGTTTGAAGTTTACTGCATGTATTGTCCTTGTCTGGTGCCATAGTTTGAGTGGGACCCCTGGGCCCAAATCTGCCTGCCATAATTTTCCACCATTTTCTCACAATCTCTGCTTCATTCTTGCTGCAAAAGGTGTGGTCTCAACATTTTCTGTTGCTAGCTACCATGCCTGTTGCTAGCTACCATGCCTCTCTGACATAATAAACCCATCTCCCTTCAACTGTAAGCTAAAAGCAACTCACTGTTCCATAAATCACGTTGATTGTGGTGCTGCCGTGGCAGTCAGAAAAGTATCTGATAGAGTTCTTGTGCAGTAGACCACAGCAACACACCTGCGCTTGTGAGGAGGCTTCTAACTGAGCTGATGAGCCTAAGATGCTCATTTGCTTCTCAAAGGCATCATTACTTGCGAAATATCAAGTACATCTTTGAGATGGTCTGCCAAGCACAAGCTCTGCTGAAATTCCCACAAAACATGCTCCCCTGAACCGTGACTCTAGGCCAGCAGCTTTTCCAGATGTTTCCTTACAGAGAAGCTCATAACTGTGGTCTGATAGGCTGAGATTGACACAATTACCTTCCACTAAAAACTACTAAAGTGAAATAAAAGTTAATGTGAAACATCCAAATCCATACAGCCCTAGACTGAAGGTGATCTAAGTCCAAAAACCGCTAGCCTGACATCTACAAGCCTGAATCCAAGGAACCTATGGTTTGAGAGTTCGGTCCTCATTTTGAGGATCAATATGTGTTCTCCTTTGATTTCCTAGAAGCTGGGTATCAGATGGCTTTCTGGAGCTTGTTAGTAGGTACAGCAGAACTTCTCAGACCAGAGAGGTGGGCTGGTCGGTCCCAGGTACTTAGAACCTGCCTGGAAGCCAAGCTTTTCACAGCAAGTCTTCTATAGCTTCTTAAGCTCAGGACAAAGAAGGGGAGCACCTGGGTCATCGGTCAGTCCAGAGACCTGGGTTAACACCAGCCAGCCTCAGAATCCACAGCTGCCAAGTCTGTGTGGAAGCTGCACGTCTCGGTCTCAGAGAGCTGTTGAAAATAGGGCAGCACCTGCCTGTCATGCAGAGACTCTGTTCACTTGGATTAGACCTCTCCAGAGTGACACACAGCAGAGCACCACTTCCCTGCAGCTAGATCAGGCCATGCTCCAAGCATACACGCTCATCTCAAAGTGCTGATGTTAAAGTTGGGACTACCAACTACAGGATGCAGGGGGGAATCACACCTGAGCACCTTTCTCTCTTGGTCTCCCCTTTGTAATGCCTTCAAATGGCCACTTCACACACAGAGGTGTTGAAATGCTCTGTTCCCACCAATCATAATTATCCCTCTGCCTTGAGTTTCCATTTAGGTGAATGAGAAAGTAATATGAAAAATATGTAGGCAAAGCACATAGGCACTTTATATAAAATATTTTATTTAGCTCAAAAAAAATCATTTCTCAATATAAACCCAATATAATAAACTTTTCATGTCAAGAAATTACAAACAAACAGACCCACTTAAGGAATTGTCTTCTTGTTTTAAGTGGAAAGAGTAAAATATCAACAGTAATTCCTTCAGGTATCTCTTCCTGGGACCGGGTCGGGAAGCCAGAGGAACACACCTCGCCTGGATCTATATGCAGAACACTTGTCAACTCTGAAAGGTGATGTCTGTCCCTGGTGCCATCTGGGGCAAGAACTGCATTTTATAACTGTGCTAATATCTTCCCAGCCAGTCACCTCTACAGGTTATGACTTTTTGAGGTGAGAGAACCTTGGGTTTTGCCTCAAGCTGGTCATTAACTGTTGCTAATGATAGGCCTCTTGAGGAAATTGGAAATAACAGCATGTGATTTGGTATAAATACAAAGTGTCAGAGGCTGTCCCCCCCAAAATGGCACTGTTGAGGTGGGTTGCTTTGTATGTCTTGCCCTATTTTCAAACAGAGTAGAAGAGAACGGCGGAGCCCGAGCATGTCTTCACCCTGCCACTTTTGATCAGGGCACTTCAGTGAGGCTGCACTCTGTATCTGACTCCAGATTTGGGCTGGTGCCCTGTGATTAAGCTATGTTGCCTGCTTCGTGCTTTCCCAGGCCACATGTCAGGCTCAAATGGTGCCCGATTCAGAATCCAGCCCCTTCTCATGGGATTCCAAGTCCATTAGTAAGCAGGTGAGAACGCAGAGACAAAACCTCTCAGAGGTTAATGATATTTTAGGTGATATTACACTGGCACTTGAGGTTGATGGTTTCTGCTTCCTGGGGGCAAACTGGCATATATCTCTCTGGACCAGAACTCTGCATACCAAATAAGTGTCCCCAATCAACTCCAAGATAAAAAGAAATACAACTTCTTAATGCCTTAAAGTTTTATCATAGTAATGATAAGTGTGTATGTGTGTGTGTGTGTGTGTGTGTGTGTGTGTGTGTGTGTGTGTGTAACTTCTATGTGAGTCTCAGGTCCTCAGATGATGTGCATAAGCTTTCGAGAGAAATCCCTGGAAGATAAACAAAGCTCCTCATTTGTAAGTGCAGCTTCTTGAGGTCTCTGTCCCTCATCAGAATCTATACTCAGCTACCTTTGTGCACATACATATGTGACACACTGAAAGTCTTACCCAATTCACATGCTTTTCCTTTATTCCATTATAAAACTGTACTATTAACAGCCACTCTCAAAGTACAATTCCAGTTATGTCTGAAACACAGAAAGAGGCACATGGGGAGTGCTCCTAATTAATGTTAATTGAATGTGGACTAGGACAGCCTAGTTTTAGCCTACGGGTCTGCAGAATCTGCTCAAGTGCTAACCAATACGTATGAACGTCCCAGCATGTACAAAATGTAGCAACCTCTGACTAAATGGGCTTCAAATGCTAATCAGCTTGCTTATGATCATGACCCACAGACACCAGTGGGTGGATGGAATTAGGGCGTTGGGTCACCACATTTGTCAACACATCTGGATTCCTTGTATTCATCTATATCACAAATATGCTATTTCCCATAATTCCTTCTTGCTTTATTCATCTATCTTTGTGGTAGAATGCCATTCTCTGTTAGTAAGATACCTGAAAGTTTGTACTGACGTACATCTTTGCTTTCCACAGTTCTGTTCAATTTGAGGCATCCTTGTAAAAAACTGCATCAGAATCGCATGTCCCCCACTGCCCACCTCTTCTGCATGGGTGTCACTAAACTGGCCAGAGTGGTAATCTCATCCTACTTTCTTGTCCATCTGGAACCTCCAAAAGAGACTTTTTATTGAATTGGATCTTCACACATATATTTAAGTAAAAAGTGGTCATAATGAATTACACTCAGCCTAAAACCAATAACAGGTCACATACAGGAAGAGAAAGAGCCACATAGATAGAAAGATGGGACAGGACTTGTGAAGACAGCTGCACAGATTGGCAAGGTGCAACCACCAGAGGGGCTGGGTGCTTCCCAAGCTGAGGGAGGTAAGGAAGACTTTTGCTTCATAGCCATTGGAGGGAGAACAGACAACGGCCAATCAATATACAGGCTGGAAACAAGTATCAGAGATGGAAGAGCACTTGTCTATCAGCTGTGTGTGCGTTTGTATATCAAAGGCTGATATACGAATCACTCCTGGGTCCCACTCACACCCGCTGATGAGACAAGTGAACTCAGTCTGTTGCATCAAGGCGTCTGTCTGCAGTGTGTGTTGGTGTAATCACTGCACATGAGCACAGTTCTCTGACTAGGGTGTACAAACTGCCAGGTCTTCTACTCATTTGGGATGAGCTGGAACATTTTTGGTTGGGAGTCATGGTGGGAGTCACGAGTCTTCCTCTGCCCTCTGACAGGGTGAGGACACCAGCATGCTAACCCAGCTCACTGATGCACAGTCTCTGCATAAATGGAAAAGGGCAGTTGAAATGTTGATGTGTAAAGGTCTCCTGACAAATACATAGGGTGCTATAACATATCTTTATATATTATCTACAGTAACAAGGACTCTATTAAATATTTTTATGTTAGACCGAGACCAAATGGAAAGGTATTTTTGATGATTTCTACAAGTCATTTACTGAGCCCTTCATTTCAGCTATTTCTGCCACTTTTGCACTGGAGTCCAAAGCGTTTGAAAATAACACATGTGATCTCTAATTGCTATGATATAGGAAATAACTGCTCACATACAGTTATAAAGAAGTTTTAGGTAAGGTGAAAATTCATCTTTGATGTCTGGGAGTCCTGCTACACTAAGCTGCCCCTCACTCACTCTGAGTAGCTAGCTGGGCCTCACAAAGTACTCTATTTTGATCTTTACTATATCATTATCAAAAGAGAGAGAGAGAGAGAGAGAGAGAGAGAGAGAGAGAGAGAGAGAGAAAGAAAAGAAGAAGAAGAAGAAGAAGAAGAAGAAGAAGAAGAAGAAGAAGAAGAAGAAGAGAAAAATAAAGGCAGAAAAATATCATTCTCTCCAGCCCAACGATGCACTTGGTTTTGTGCAGTCTCTTCAGATCTCATCCAGACCAACACAGACACTGCTAAATTTTAATTAAGTATATTCTTTACTCTAATTTGCATTTAGCCAACACCTTTTTTTCCTGCAGTGCTTTCCAATTTTATATACATCGCACAGAACTAATGTTTCTTCCGAAACATATGCGGTAATCCATCATTTCCATTAGTCTCAGCCAGATTTTTCTCAAAATCTTTTTTAAGCTCACTTCACGCACTACTCCCCAGAGACATTTACAATATACATTTGATAAGTTGTTCCCCTGGTCTCTGAGACTTGTCTCACTGTGTATATTCATTAGCTCTGTAGCCCTGTGACTAGAACAACTGACAGAAACAATCCACAGGAGGAGGAAATAACTTCTTCTGGTGCCCTGATTTAGAGGCTTATGCGTGTGGTTGCGTGACTCTGTGTAGTGGTATCTGGAGCCTGTGGCAGAGGAGAGCTGTTTACCGCATGCATGATGAGGACATGGTAACCAAGACCATCGGGAGCATCCAGCTAACACCCTGAGGACCCTCCTCCAGTGGCCTAATTCTTCCTGCTAAGTCCCTATCCTAGAGTCACCATGACCTCCCAAATAGCACAGCCACATGGGACTAGGCATTCAAGACAGAAGCCCAAGGCAGGATTCCATATTCCGACATCAGCATGTATAATCTCTGTGTCATGTCTGCTTGGATGGACAGAACACAGATGAGGCACACGGGAAGGTCTGTGCTAGCACTTATCCAAAGGTGCATTCCCAGACTGGGATCTCTGGATTGCATCACTCTTCTTTCTGTTGTGCTGACAGTGAGTGGTGTGGCCCTCTTCAGGCTGAGAGAACACACAAGTGCACAGTCTTCTTGGCTGACTGCTCTGTGTTTATTAAAAATGTGTGGACTTGCCAGGCAGCAGTGGCACACACCTTTAATCCTAGCACTCGAGAGGCAAAGGCAGGCTGATCTCTGTGAATTCCAGTCCAGCCTGGTCTACAGAGTGAGTTCCAGGACAGCCAAAGCAATGCAGAGAAACACTCATTAAAAAAGAAAGAAAGAAAGAAAGAAAGAAAGAAAGAAAAGAATTGTGGACTCACTATTGCGAGGAGAACATGGTGTGCACATGCTCCCTCCCCATGGGACAGAGTCCATGCTGCAGCCCTACTTTTGTGACAGCCTGTGTCCTAAGCTGGTTAGAGACAGGAAGGACCAGCAGGGAACCTGCTTAGTTAGGCTCCTGGACATGGCTGGTGAAGGACAAGCCTGGAAGTCTCAGCCAACACTTATCTGGTACCTAGTCAGTTACCTTCAGAACAGGTCAGTGGGTGGTGACTTGTTTTCCAGAGCATGTAAATGGGAGATTTTTTAATTTTTATTTTAGTTTGCTGATATACTTGCTTTTATGTGTAGGGCCTATTTAGTCTGGGCTTTGGTCTAGGGAACAAAGACACAGAGCTAGCCTCTGACAAAGATGTTCTTAGGTAAATCTTTTTTTTTACACCATAAGGACACAAGATAGAAACTGAGTAAAGACACAAAGACCAAAGTCTCAAGAACTAACTGAGAACTGCTGCAAAGGAGTGATGGTGAGGAGACTGCTAGGACACTGACCAGAAAGAAAAGCCACTCAGAAAGGGATGGAGGCCAGAGGCTGTCAGGAGAACTGCATTTCCCTGAGACAGCACAAAGAAGAAACAGAAGCACCCAGCTTCTTCTAGGCCAAGGTGGCAAGTGGCCAGAGGGAGGTGGGGCTCAGGACAGGTCATGTGGTGTGTGGCAGGATGTGATGTGAGACTGTCTAGGTAATGGTAAAGACTACCAACATCCTTCCAAAGGAATTAGAAACTCCTGGAGGGCTTTGACAAAAGAAATAATATTTTTTTATGTTGCATATTTTTAAAATATATTTTATTAATTTATTCATATTATATCTAAATTGTTATCCAATCCCTTGTATCCTCCCATTCCTCCCTCCCTCCCATTTTCCCCTTACTCCCCTCCCCTATGACTGTGACTAAGGGGGACCTCCTCCCCCTGTATATGCTCATAGGGTATCAAGCCTCTTCTTGGTAGCCTGCTATCCTTCCTCTGAGTGCCACCAGGCCTCCCATGCAGGGGACATGGTCAAATAAGGGGCACAAGAGTTCCTGTGAAAGTCATTCCCTACTCTCCACTCAACTGTGGAGAATGTCCTGTTCGTTGGTTAGATCTGGGTAGGAGTTCGAAGTTTACTGCACATATTGTCCTTTACTGGGCAGATCTGAGGTTGGCCCATAGAACCTAAACACACACACACACACACACACACACACACACACACACACACACACACACACACAAATCTGACCAAACTATTTACTTCTGTGTTCCTTCTCTGACACAGTCAGGGTGGAATCTGCCTGCTGCTGATGCTGTTAAATGTGACTGGGTAGCGCCAGGGCCAAACGTACTTATGACATGGAGTTGTGAAGGTAGCCAAGGCCAGAGAGGAAGGTGAAAGGCCCTCAGTGGGGTGAACAAAACCCAGTAATTGGCGGACATAATGGCAGATAAAACCCACCACAGATAGGCTCAAGGTGAAACTTTCTGGGAGGAATAAATTAAATGCCTCATCTAGGCTGAAGGGCTCTGGATTAGCCTGCGCCCCCTGAGAGTAAGATCTGAAACTCATCACAGCTTAGTGAAGGCATCTGCTCCGCGCACAGTCCCAGTCAGAAAGGAGGAACAAGATGTCAGGCTGCATGAAGAAGCAGATGAAAAATGCATGAATGATGTGAGTCATTACAGAGAGAGGCCTTATACAATCCTTTGTAAAAACCAAGAGAAGAGATCATGAAAGAAGGGGTGGGACCGGAGTAACAGGGGTCAACGGGCTATGCATATGTTAAGACTTCAATACAAGGTGGGGGGAGGAACAAGCTAAAGCAACCCCGATTTTCACGTCCTATATATAACTGGATGAGAGGATGTGCTGTGTGTGAAAGACCAAAGTGAGCCTGAGCCGTCCTCACTCAGGAAGTGATCGCAGGAGACAAAATGTGTCACGGAATTCCAGGCAAGGCATGCTTCAGGCGGAGCCAGCGTGCATTTCCTTCTAAGGAAAAGGGCTTCGTTTGTTGCAGGTGGTGAGCAGCTTCGGCTGAAGCCAGCTTTTGGGGCTTGGGGGTGGAGTGCGGATGAGGGTTCATGGGTTTCTGTCGGCACATCTGGCCCACACTGTCCCGCAGAAAGCCTCAATTCAGGATGAAGTGCAGCATTTTCTACTTCCCTTCAGGGGACAAGCCTCCTTCTCAGAGTCCCGGCACGTTTGTTCTTGATGCACCCCCCCCCCGCCCCCACCCCCCCCCCCCCGCTCCCACCTCACCTCACACATAGCCTCAGCAAGTCCTTTACTCCAGTTAGACACTGACCAATTTACTTCCTCTTCCATTGGTGGATTCTCTTTTTACTCAGAAGGTTCTGAGGATTTTGTACACCCAAGTCCTGTTACTTTGTTTCTCCCTGGGTGACACCATCTTGATTTTTATTCTGTGCAATGACTCCTCCATGACGATGTGTCCCATTAACCAATGATTGACAAAGGAGAGCTTCCCATAGACGTATCTAATGCCTGCCTTTGCTGTAACTGTCTCATTAGAAACCCACGCGCTCTCAGATACTCTTTTCTGAGATGGGGCTTCCATGAATGTCATGTTGTGCCTCAGTTGCCAGAATTAAGCTCAGCTGTAGGCTGCGGAAGCTGCGAGCAACCACGCCAGTCTTCTGAACACACTGGTGCTGGTATAGGTTGGAAAAACACAGATCCAGATAGTCTCCGTACTGGAATTGAATCTTAATGTCTAATAACCTCAAATCCCATACTCCCCTGGGCCACGAAATCCTATCATAGCAACAGGCATCTGCTGCCAACAGAGTCTACTGCTCACTCTTTTACTGGAGCACTCCCAGCCTCAGCTCCTTTCTTCTGTCTGCACTCAAAAGTTTGCCAGAGAACTCTGTGGGGTTCTGTGATTCTGATTTGATATCTTGATTTGATTTTTTTTCCTGTACACAGAAGCACAAGGTACATGGTGTGAATTTTAAGCACAGGCTGCGGCGGGGGGAAGGAGGGCACTCGAAAAGTTTCATTTTCCCTCTAATCTCTGTCTTCATCAAAGACATGGCTCCAGATGGCCAGGGCTGAGTATGCGTGCTGATGACATGAGGAGGCCCCTGCCACTGACTCTGGCTAGGCATACTCTCCGAGTGAATCAAAGCTATTCCTTGTTGTCCATCTCCAGCCTCCTATGGTAGCCCAGGGTAATCCAGTACTAGGCTAGTGGGGCCCTGGCATGATCATAGAGTTTTTGCTTTTTAGATTTATTTGGATGTGTACCCAAGCATTCGCTGGTACAAATATGGAGGTCAGAAGACATTCTGTAGGAATAAGTTCTCTCCTTCCAGTATGTGGGTCCTGGGGATTGAACTAAGATCATCAGACTTGGCGACAAGTGCCTTCATCCACTTTGCCATCTCACTGGCCAAATACTAGGCTTGCTACACAAGAACTAGCTGGTAGCATCCTTAATTACTTTCTGCTTTCCTCTCTCCTATTGAATTCAATTATTTCCATAGATTAGCTTGGCCCTTATAGTAGAGACTCAAAAAATAGTTTGAATGATGAGCTCTGAATTTAAACTACAGTGTTCTGATCATTACTGGTTGAATAAAAGCATATATATATATGTATATATATATATACATATATATGTATATATATCCACACATACATAAATATATGCACATGTACAGTGTGATAGCTCTGTACATCCATGTTCTAGTCACATGCAGAATGTGACAATGGTCAAGCTGCTACTCTCCACAGATCCAGAAAGAACAGTGGCTGCTACTTTGAGGTTGCTTTCCCCCTGTGGGTTTTTCATTTCACTATTCGGGATGCAGTCCATGGACAGTCTTTTTGTTCTCTCTTTGTCTTCTCAAACTCCTAAAGTGATATTTGGGATCAGGCTAGATGCTTCACAGAAATATGTTGAGTTAATTCGTGAGGGTCTGAGAGTGGTTTCAGGGGTCACTAGGGAGCCTGAGAGAGGAGTGATGCCCCACTGTGCATGTGATGACTGGGCTAGCCCTCTAGCTGTGGGCGTGACTCAGGAGGTGACATGGCAAGTCTTTCAATAAGGAAGCAGTTTTCTTGGAAGGTTACGATTCATTTGACTGAATCTTTCTGTTTTCTTCAGAGCCGTAACTTTTGGACTCGGCACTACAGACAGGTTTGACCTGATACCTGATACTTTCACTGATTCCTGAGTCTAACTCTGCTCTGAGGCTGGAAGCCACATCTGGGAGCCTCTCGAGTCCACCCTCCTCCTGCCTTGGCTTATGACCACGCTGAGGGCTTTGACCTCTCACCTGCACTATTCTCTGACCCCAGCAGCTGCAGCCAGAACTTGGAAACAACCTATGTGTCCCTCAATAGAAGAATGGATAAAGAAACTGTGGTACATTTACACTATGGAATACTACTCAGCTATTAAAAACAAGGAATTTCCAAAATTTGTGGACAAATGGATTGAACTAGAAATTGTCATAATGAGTGAGTTCACACAGAAGCAAAAAGAGCTAAATGGTATATACTCACTTATATCGAGACACTAGTCCAAGGTGTACGTCCCCATGAAAAACTGTACCTACCAGGATAGTGGGTAAGAGGGGAGGACATCCTATTGAGACTTTAGGTGTGAGAAGCCTGTGAGAAAGAGGAAATAGAAGGATCCAGCGGGTCCTGGAAAACTACAGGGCCCTGGGGTCCTCCGCAAACTATGGGAACAGTTAAGGAAAAAATAGGCAGTAAACCTCGAACCCCTACCCAGACTAGCCGATGGACAGGACATTCTCCACTGTTGAGCGGAGAAGGAGATCTGACTTTCACACAAACTCTGGTGCCCCATATTTGAACATGTCCCTTGGATGGAGATGCCTGGTGGCACTCAAAAGAAAGATAATAGGTCACCAAGGAGAGACTTGATACCCTATGAGCATATACAGGGGGAGGAGGTCCCCCTCAGACACAGACATAGGGGAGGGGAGGGGAGTAGGGGGGAAGTGGGAGGAAGGGAGGAATGGGAGGATACATGGGATGGGCTAACAACTGAGATGTAATATGAATAAATTAATAATAAAAAAATAAATGCCAAAAAAAGAGAAAGAAATGTGTTGACCCTTGTTTCTTGAAGCAGACAATAGGAATCCCTCTCTAGCTGTGTTGGATGGGTCAGTGGGCAGCACATCTGCTTTGGAGGGACTCACCTGGTATCAGTGACTAACGTACCTGAAGAATGAATGAGCAAACTTAGAAACATGTCAGCTGAAGAGTGGTCTCTGGGTAGCATTTGAAACACACAGTAACTACCCCAAACGGAAGACAGTGCATGCTGCTGGCTGCAGTTCTTACGGATCCTCTTGTTGTTGCCCAGTGTGTGTGAATCCATAGTTACAATGCCAATTTTGTCCAATAGCAAACTCAACAACTTTCTCTTCCCCACCCTCCCGCCCCCATGCCTCCTTACCTTGTACCTTGTGAGTCTTTTGAGATATTCACTCTTTTATTGAAACAAGACTGGACATCCCAACATTTACCTCAAGGCTTCTAGACCGTGACTGAGTAAAACCAATCAATATTGGTTAATAAGCCAGATCAGTGTTATTGGTATTCTTTACAACTCTGGCATACTTCATTTAATGTACAGATTGCCTATGAAAACTTGGACTTAGGTCTTGTCTAGACAATGCCGTACATGGCCACTCGAATTAATAACGTGCCAGAATTACCTTACTCTTAATGCAGCTGGCTCTGTATCGACTCTGTAAATTAAATTTACTGCGCGGTGCTATTGACAGCTGGGTCTCTGGCAAACGTAATAGGTTTGAATGGAGATAGGGTGGTGTCTTACGCCTCCGAGCAAAATTCAGATAACTCATCATTTTCACAAAAAGTGGGAAATGCTTTATCTATCATATTCTCTCTCTCCTTAGATTAAGTCAACAGCAAGAGGTGGCTGCAGACTACTGAATTCACCTCTGTGTTGGAAGAAGGAAACTATCCCAGGCAGCCTGTAAAACAAGTGCTGGCTGGTTTATCAAATGTGCAGTTTGGAGATCCCCATGCATCTCAAGGAAGCATTTTTTGTCTCAAGGAGTACAATTGTGGCCTGTAAATTTGATTTGAATGTAATAAAAATTCTCATAAATGTGTATGTCCAATGCCAGGCCTAGACACACTGGCTTCTGTGTTTACACTGCTAGGAACTTAATCTGCCACCTTTTTGAAAGTGACCCCTGAGGGGCAAACAGTAGAGTCCACCATAAGAACAGCTAGCCATCCCTTCTGTGGGGCTCATGTGTGCGAGTTAACAAAACAAGCTAGCAGGAAAGAAAGCATTTTTCTCTGTTCTTGCTGTAAAATGTATAAAAGATGTAGCCTTCCTCGTTGCTAGAACACTTCTCTATTTTCTGTTTGACTTAAGATATTTCTTCATGGATAATCTGTGAAATAATACATCCCAGTTTATGTTGATGGCCCAGGCCAAATAAAAGCTGGGTTGTGTGTTGGGGGCAAAGACTGGCTAGGAGGGATCTATAGGCAAGAGTGACCCGTGCAGGTGGCCCGTCACAGCATCCAGGGTATTCTGCCTTCACATGATTAGTTGTATAGTTCTTAGACTGAAAGCCCCTTTCTTGGTTAGTGTTAGGTAATTTTATGGAAAGGTATCATCCTATTCTTTTGACTTACCTAAATTGTCAATTGCGCTAATACTGTACCAACGTAGATGCTGTAGGGATGGGCAGATGCAGAGCAGCATCTGAAAGATAGTTCAGTGGGATCAGTGCAGGCAAAGGTGATGCCCCAGTCACACAGTAGCTTCACTGGTCTGCAGGAAGTGATCGGCAGACAATGAAATAGCCCAAGTAGAACTGAGACTAGCTAAGGAATTGTCCAAACACTGGCTGCAGAGGCAGGACCGGGAAGTTACAGTACTCACACCTCAACCTCCACACTGTCCATCAGTCATAACCTTCCTTTTGGACATAGCTTGGTACCCTTATTCTACGGTAAACCTCAGGAGAGCTGGTGTGGACATGGAAAATTCCAGGCCAGTGGGCAAAGAAGCACTTCAGATAACCCAGACTGGAGATCATCACATCCCAGAAATTGAGAGCTTCCTGTTCTCTACCCTAGTTTGACTCTTAGGGCCTGGTAGAATGGCAGGTGAAGAAGCCTGGAACTTGTTCAAATGTTCTTCCCTGTGTCAGCTCTCTAAGGGGAAGTCACAAAGCACAAGAGACTGGGTGACTTGGGACAAACAGAAGAATGTGCTCTTATGCTTCTGAAGGCCCAAATTTGGAATCAAAGTGTCAGCCGGTCCATTCTAGGCATCCTCTAAAAAGGCCCAAAGCAGGCTTCTCCTTCGCTCCTCCTAGCAACCGTGGTCTGTGGCTCTCTTGATTTCCTCGGCTTGGGACAGCGTCTGTCCTCTCTGGCTCCGGATTGGTATGGACTCGTGTGCTTTGCAATCTAGATTTCCACTCTTACACTAGGCTGGGTTGAAGACCTCTGCAAAGGAGCCTGTAGTCTTAGTTTGCATGTGGAGTGGGTCATCAGTCTCTTACAGAGTCTTTCCACACAGCCCGGTCATGAATACCCCTGCTGCACTTTCCAGAGCTGGGCAGCAGCAGTGTGATCCATAAGAGCCCAAAGGAAGGCTTCTGCCTTGTGGAATAGGCAAGTCAGTCGGGTAAAGGGAGCTAGCTGTGCATGGGAAGTTGGGGTGAGAGAGTTCACTAGGAACCAACACACACACACACACACACACACACACACACACACACACACACATACACATACACACATACACATACATACACACACACACACACACACACACACACACACACACACACACACACATGCACCTACACCTTCTAGCTCCCCTTCCATTCACTCTGTGAAGGCATCTTCATAGAAAACCAAAAAGCTTCCATAGCCGGTTGTCAGCGTACACTGGTTACCTGCCATCCTACAGACTGGTCCTCAGGACACATAACTAAGCACTGCCCGTGTCTGTGTCCACTTCCCCCACGTGTGATGAACAGTGTCACTTCCCCCACTGCTGAGCCACGCCCCCTCCATATAGATGAGCTCCATATCATTCCTACTGTGGACAAATCAGGTGACTCAAGAGAAACAAAATGACCATACGGTGTCACTTAGAGAAGTCAGCCCATCGCGAACATCAACATAGGAAAGGAGCCCGAGCCATGGTTTGTTTTGGTACACTGAGAGGCCTGACTGTGGTAAGGCTAACACTACGAATCTTCCCATCCCTCCCAACACCAACAGACATCTGGATGACTTTTGTAATAGAAACATGATTGTTCTACCACAGTCTTCCTTTTGACAGGATTTACTTCTCCAGGGCAGGTGACAATTTCCTCCCGCAGGAATTTTCATATTGTTATTGTCAAGAAGCCATCAAGAAAAATGGCCTCTTAGATGGAAAATCGCTACACTTACTAAGAATTTCATGGAGGGTTTCTCTTGAGAGCACTCACTCATTGTTCCTTTCTTTTACCTTCACGTAGCAATTGCACACCTGCAGATTGACTATCAGTACTTTGTGTGAACCAAGACTCAAAAGAGATGCAGACCTTGCTCTCAGTCTTCAATCAACAACAGATCAGCATTTAAGAGCTGGAGATAATCAGATAATGAGAGCTTCCTCATAAAGGAATCAATTATTGCTAGGCTAATTTTCCAGGGTGGAATCTAGGAGGTGGTGCCTGGCGGGAGAGCTTTGGTCACTGGACTGCTTGTATCTTGTCCCTTAATTAATGTTGTTTCCCTCTGCTTCCCGGATCCTCTGGGGTGAGTAGCTCTCCTCTGTCACGCCCTTCTGCCATGATGTTTCTAACTTGTTTGGGGTCCATAACAACAGAGCCAGTTTGCCATGTACTGAGATGTCTAAATATTTCCTTTTACCCTATTGATGGCTGGACTTTTCCACTGCAATAGTACCAGACTAACACAGATCCTTATCATCCCGTCCCATGTCATCAGCTCCCAGGACATTGTAATTAGAGCAAGAGAAAAGTTTGTGTTCAGTGTTCAGTAGCTTTGGTTAATTTTCTGTGCAATGGCCTTTTTCCATTATTACTTCTTTAGTGGGTCTTGTCACATGGCTTGCGTCCCTTGTCACTCATCTGGTTCAGGTCAACCTCCTTCCGGCTCCAGTGTAACCAGAGTCTACAGACTTAGTGAACCCATGTATAGGCTGATTTATGCTGTGTAAACGTTACATTTCTGAGAGAAACACATTCTTCTAAAGTGAATCTCTCCAAAATCAGAATTTGAAAAGAAAGCTTACACGTGTACTCCACTTTTTTAATGGAGAAAAAAAATAACAACTGTGTAGGTCCCCAAATTACAGAATTAATGTTAGACGGCTGCAGGCGGCTAACTATTAGTTCCATGGGCAATGCTCACATCCTCTTCACTCTCAACCAGCCATGGTATAATTTTGCACAATTTTACAGGATTGCATTGGGGCTCAAATCTTCAAGTAACATATCACTGAAAAATTAATAGTTCATTTCTAAAGGCAAATTACTTTTCCTCTGCTATGTAGGCCCATTCGTGATCACGGGCTTTACTCTGAGATACACACCTGGTACAGCTAATGCTTTTGTATGAAAAATCTACATGCTTCATTACTGAGAAAAATTATTAAAACTTTCCGGCAAACAACAAAACTACAGTGTTTAAGTGAATTTACAAAACTCTGCGTGAAACCCATATAAAGTCACACACTGAGAAAGGAAGGAGGCCCAGCTGAGACCCAGAACTCTCATTGTCCATTTCTCAGGAGACCTCCTCTTTGCCTTCCTTTGCACAAGTTCATGCAGAGAAAGCCGCTTTGATGAGAAAAGTCTTCTTGGTTCATTGAGAAGTACTCACCGTTGCCTCATGGCAGACAATAAAGGATCATGCCCCGTGAGTTAGAGTTGAGTTGTGCCTTTCTGAGAATGCCTCCTCCTTGGTACATTATCTTCAGGAGAAAGTGGCATTTGCTCTCCTGTCCTAGACCTCTAGCTACTGTGCAGGGCTCTATGGGGGGGGAAGAAAGTCAGCGCGGGGCTGCACTGAATCAAGTCTTGTTGGTTAGGATGCCGACAGAGGGTTCTAGGCATATCCTTTACTTATTCAGATGCATCACCTCAGGCCAAAGGTTCTATTTCTCCCAGCTCTCTCTCTCTCTCTCTCTCTCTCTCTCTCTCTCTCTCTCTCTCTCTCTCTCTCTCTCTCTCTCCACAACACAGCAGCTTCTACGACTCTGTAATGCTCTCCTGTTCACCATAAGGTAAGATGGGTCCACATTTGGCAAACTGTTTGAACACTGCCCCAGGCTCCCATGTACAAAGAGGGTGTTGTGTTTAATTGGCTAGGGATGTTGCTAAAGTCACATGCTCTCTGTGAGCAAAGAAGGGACAGGAAGATTTTCCTTTATCCTCTGTGTAGGAGAAATGAAGGACTGTAGCACCTGGCCGAGAAGATGGGAGCTCAGTGACAGCCTCCAATGTGCCTGGGGGTGGATCAAAGTTCTCCCTTTCATTTCAAGGGCTCTCCTGTCCCCACAACTAACCATACCCCCAATAAAGGAGCCCTGCTCTAAGGTATGTCAGCATGCCAGCACAGTTGACTCAGCCCCATTGGCCATGTGTTAGTGGTATGTACCAGAAAACTATTCTTACTACTAGAGAGTCATACATCAAGAGTTCTGGAAAATGTACAAGAGAAGAGGGTTTCAAAGGGCATGCTTCAGTGAATGTGCATTCCTGCAGCTAGTCTATAAAAAGACTCGCAGGCATGCAGGCAGCACTTGGTCTCAATTTCCCGTTGATTTCTAAGCTCTAGCAAACCGCAAGCAGTTCTGTAGGCTTCTGCTCCAAGCTGGCCTGACAGATGTGAGGCAGAGGCAGAGTCTGTCCTAAATCAGAATTGCATGCAGAAAAGAAGAAAGAAGATGTCACAGCCCGGGAGCATCACACATCACCCCACGAAGCCATTTGGAGAGTTCACCAGGCACGGGCATCCACATACACATGATGGGTGATGCAAGAATCTGTGTAGTCTTGCTTGTATTTCTGGTTTCTAATGAATTTCTTTCTGGTTAGAAACATCTTTTCACTTGTCCATGAGAAAAAGGACTATACTTTTTTTTTTTTTTTTGCTTTTTTCAACAAGAATTGTAGAGGTGTAAGCTGTTCCTTTATTAATTCTTCTTGTGTTTGTGATTGGGATCAGATGATAGATGTCCTATTGACTCCAAATAGAGTCAGAAAGCATCTCCTGTACACCCTGGCCCCACGACTAGACTGCTGCATCCTAGTAGTTTCTCAGTAGTGCACAGGTAAGCCAGCTTTGTTGATCTAGACCGTGACCTGTGATTCACAGCAGTAAACTCTGGAATGAGGGCTCAAGTCTTCAAAGACAGGGAAAGTGAGTGCTATTTTCTGAAGAAGCAGGTGAAAAAAGGAAGTGTCAAGCTCCCTCTACATATTTTCTGAGCCTAGACATTGGCCAGAACCGCCCCCCACCCACAGTCCACAGAATTGCTTTAGAACGGTAAGCACCATACTGTCAACCTTGCACTGTGCTCTTGGAAGTCGGGATCTAAAGCGAACGCTCCTGTACCACACAGATGCTTTTATAAATAAAATGCATATGGTAAAAACAAATCAAACCTGTCTTTCAACACAAACAGAGAGTCATTTGCAGTGTGTTTTTTTTTTTTTTATAAAATTCAAGGGTTAGCTTTATCTCCTAGGGTGATTTCTGATTTCTGATTTTGATTATGATGTCAGATTCTCAAATGTGACACCTGGCCTTTTTCTTTGTCAGATTCCTTCTGTTTCTTAGAGGATTCTCACAAGGACCTCATTGCCCCTTTCAAGTGAGAACACATCTATCTGATCAGTACTTTAAATGATAGAAGCTAAACAACTCAGGAGCTTCTCTCCTCCCTCCCTTCCTCAACCCACCCTCCCCTCCTCCCTCCCTTCCTCAACCCACCCTCCCCTCCTCCCTCCCTTCCTCAACCCACCCTCCCCTCCTCCCTCCCTTCCTCAACCCACCCCCCACTTCCTTCTCTTTTCTATTATATAGTCTTTATTCTCCTTCCCTGTCTTTTCTTTCCCCTTTCTTCAATTTTCTTCCTCCCTTCCTTTGTTTCTTTCTTTCTTTCTTTTTGTTTTGTAGCCCAGGCTGGCCCAACCCTCATAAGCCCCTCCTGTGTTGGGATTGCAGGCACGAGGCACCATGCTGGCCTCCAATGTTCTTCCTGCCTGACCACAGCCCAGGTGAGAAGCAGAGGTGCCTGTGCCCACTGTGTGGGGAGGAAATAAATGTTGACAACACAATTGGGAATTGATGTTAACTCTGCTGTCTGTAGTTTTCCTGGGAGGATACAAGGGATGGGATGACAATTGAGATGTAATATGAATGAATTAATAAAAAAATATATAAAAAGAACCTTTGTGTTTTCTTATATCGGATTAAATTTTCCAGAAAGTAGGCCATGAAGGTGACCAACTAAAGGCCTCACATGGAAAGGATGTTGAGATTGTGTGTCTAGTGTGTGTCCGCATGGGCATAGGTTCTTTCTGACTTCTGGGAACATTAGACACATCATATAAAATGGACATGTAAGTGATTTGTAGGTTTGATTTTTGTCATGAAAAGAGAAGAGGATGAGTCATCCTTGCCTCTTAAAGAATGAAAGAAGTACTACAGAGCCCTGCTTGAGTTATGTACTGTGAGAGAGGCCTTTGGGAGCAAGAAGGATCTCATTTATCTATTGTGTTTCATCTATTAATTAGAACTTTACTGGTATTTGCTGCCCAATGTCTGCGGTCCCGTGCTATCCATGCACAGGCATCTTAAACACTGCCCACCCTCTGCAGTGTCAGAAAATAAGACAGTTTTATTTAGTCACAGACTTTAAGGTCTTCTTAATCTTTCTGTCTCGCTTTTTCTTGGTTCTCATCAGTCAAAGGAAGTATCAGCAAAGCTATTATTGGAGACTCTATAATTTTACGGGCACCTCAAAGACGAAAATGTCTCAGTGTGTCCGGGGATGTGTAAATCTCCAGGTTTTATCTCCGTGTTTTCCTTTCCTTTTGCTGTTTCCTTGGTGAATTAAATCCAGCCTTGAATGTGAGCTCCAACTATTGATCCACCTGTAATACAACTTGCAATGCCAATTAGAAAACAATCTATTTTGACTCCTTTTGTATTTGCACGTGGGTAGAAGTGCAGATGTGCATAAACTTTTGTGTGTGCATGTATATGTGTACAGTGCATGTGAGTATATGTGCATGTGTGTGACTATGTGTACATGTGCAAGTGTGTGCATGTACACGTGTTGTGTGTCAGCACATGTGTGTATGAATGTGAGCATACGAATAAGTTCTGGATGTGTGCACAATTGTTTGTCCATGTGTGTGTTCATACGTATTTGCACATGTGAGAGGCAGAGTACCCCATTTTCCTAGTATTTCCAAGAAAAGATTAGACTTAGGAACCACTACTCAAGTTGATTAGCAGAGCAGTTGGTTTAAGAACGGAACTGGTGTGAATAAGTGATTTGTGGAATTCACATATTTTGAATCCAACAGAGAGAATCATCTAGATAAAGCTTAGACTCAGAAATACTTGTTCTAAAGGAGCTCATAAAGTAAACAGGAAGAAATGAGTGAAAGCAAAAGCCTTCACTTGGTGTGCCCATGTTCAGTGTGACCCTGGTCAGTAAAACACATTCCATCATGAAACAGGGAGTGAAGGGGCACATTCTCTGTAGGTGCTCAAATCCCTTTCCACTCAGCCGAAAGCACAGCATCTGCCCACACATGCTTAGGTTCTGAGTTTTTGGCCTTTTCTCATGATGTGGCCAAGGCTAGCCTTGAACTCCTGACCCTTCTGCACCTACTTCCTAAGTTCTGGGATTACTACCTGTGCCACCACCCAGAATTCATGGTTCTTTATGAACATAGACTTTTTCTGCAGATATGGGTGTGCCAAGTGGCTTTCAGTAAGACAGACACTCAGTGAGCGGAGGAAGAAACCCAGTGCCTGGAAAGAGAGGCATCCAGGCCCCAGGCCTCTTTTGTAGGAATTGCTCTTACGAGTTTTCTGTACACTGGGATACCTTTGTCTCTGGGAAGGGAAAAAAAAGGTCATCATTCCATTACATTGAAGTGAATTTTACAAGAAAGAATGGTCTCTGGCAATTGTTTCAAAGGAGCTTTTCCCTCCCTGTGGCTGTTCTGAGCCCTAGACTATGAGCTGGCACAAGCTGGCACCCGCAGCCCACAGAGATGAATTCAGAAGTGACTCACACTGGAGTGTCCTTTTCAAGTGGCCAGCAGAGCAGTGTCTTGCCTGCTAGGGAACCTCTCCTCAGAACAGCAGCACCTTTTGGCCGCTCTGACCGTTGTCTTCAGAGTTCGAGGACAGGAACTCAGACGTGAACACATCCATGAATCTACATGCAAGCAGAGAACCAAGGCAGCATTGTCTTCGCAACACTGTGATTGGTATTGCACGGCTTCTCACGTCTAGGAGGGGTGAAGGGTTCTAAATTAAGTTAAAATTTTTCTCAAGACAAAATTTTGACCTAATTTAATCTTTGACCTAAAGATTAAAAATGCATTTGTCCAATGCAACTATTTGTTCATAGGCCATTTTCCTTTGTTAACTCAATATTATCTATAATTATTATGCTTAATTTAATGTGGTTGGTCTTTAGCTAATCACTATCTATGCACAATTATGTTAAATACTCATGGAATATTGGCTTATTTTACCAAAAAAAATGCAATTTCATGTATGGATCTGGCACAAACCCAGAGAAACTTATACAAATAATTAAAACATTACTTACCTCATTTTCAGTATTCAATTTATCTATTACCATTTTATTGCCCCAGAAGTAACCAGAGACTCATTAGTCAATATTTTGAGATGTAAGGGACATTAGGTAGGCAAGTAATTTCCTATGTCTTTTTCATGTCAACCGTCCCTTTCTTTCTTGTAATGTGATGGTTCCAGATGTGGAAACATGCACACACACACACACACACACACACACACACACACACACACACACTGCTTACCGACTCCACATGCACCTCAGTATCTGGACAAACACACCATCTTAGTTTCCTCTCTATCGCTATGATAAAATACGATGGCAAAACTGTAACAGGGAAGACAGGGGTTGTTTTGGTTCAGGGTTCCTGGCTTCTGTCACACTTGTAAGCAGGTCACAGAGGCACAAGTTTGATGAGGGAATTGGTCACACTGTGTGCACAGTCACAAAGCAGATATGGTGCTTGTGCTCGGCCTGCTCTCTCACTTCTGTGTCGTCTAGGATCCTTGCCCAAGGAACAGTCCCACCCACAGTGGGCAGATCTTCTTACTCCAATGAAAGGAATTAAAGTAACCCCCACAGGCATGCCCAGAGGGTCACGCCCTCAGGTGATCCCAGATACCACCAAGCTGACAGATGAGAAAAACCTCTACACAAGCCAAAAGAGCAAGTGAAGCCCCCAGCACCATTGATTTTATCTCTCAGCATCATTCTGGAGTCTGGTCTTGGATGCAAGGGTACTCTGTCTGTCACTATAACAGGATTGACTCTGTTGATCTGGACAGCTAGGCAAATTCCTCTGTCCTCACTCACCACTCAACATGCATCTCTCCAGAAGCCACATCGCCCCCCATAAAGACAACCTTCCTTGGAACACGGGAGGAAGCCTTTGGCCCTCCATCACGGATATGCACCATGACTATTTATAGATATCTTGCTAATGTTAGAACCTCCAGAAAGGTGCTCGTGGTCAACGTTTGCTCATACTTTATTTGATGCATTTTTTTATTCATTCCTGATTATACAATAACAGCAGTGTGCGTTCTGCGGTCCTGCTGTCCTAACGTAAGCACTCCTCACTCCTGTGTATAGTACCTGGCAGCTGAAGCTCTCTATGCACCTAGGCACCAGGCAGGCCTCAAATCCTATCAACGGTGATTCAGAAACCCAGATAAAAGTCGGTCCTTCCTTTCCACCCTCTCCCACGTGTTTCTCAAACAATCCCCCCCCCACCCGGGGAACGTGGAACCCCCAGAGCGGCCTCGCCACACCCACACGCTCTGTGCCAGCTCTCTTCTCTCCCGCTGAGAGGTGGCTAAGGGCTCTCTAGCTCTCCCATTGCCTTGGATACTCTTTAAAGCCCATGCCTTAGCCACTAGGACGCAGACCCTTGTAACAGTGTGTCCATGTCTGAATGGCCCTGACTCCCGTGTTGCCTGCCTGGCAGCCCAGCCTCGTCCCAGCCTTGCTGGCTCGCTGTTCCTCGCTTTCTCTTACTGGCTTCCTGAGCTGCCACACTCCTCCTCCAAGTTTTCTCCTCAGCACCTGTTTATACAAGACTCTGTCCCTGGCACCATCACCCTCTAAGACACTGGCACCAATCTGGTTTTGATTTTCTGACATTCCTTGTGCATTTACAAACACTGAAACTAAACTGGCAAAACCAGCTTTTTTTTTAATCTTAAGTTTTACAAAAATTCCATGTAATTTTATTTTCTCCTTTAAGAAGCATTTGCAATACAGGTAGTATCTCATCTTTTGGAACAGCTAGATAATAATTCTCATTTTAATCTTTCCTGATCATGAGTGTGTGTATTCAGATGGTGTGTTTATGTGTGTGTTTATGTGTGTGTGTGTATGTATATACATGTGTTTATATGTAAGTATATGTGTACATGTATGTATTCATATGTGTGTTTATATGTACATGTGGCTATATGTATAGTGTGTTTAAGTGTGTTCATATGTGTGTGCATGTACACATGGGTAGATGTTCATACGTGTACATGTGTACATGTCTGTTTTTATCTGTGTACACGTGTGCATGTGTTTGAGTATATTATGTTTGTGTGGATGCATGTGTATGTTCATATGTGTTTACATGGATGCGTTCATGTATATATGTGTGTTCATGTGTGTGCAAGTATGTGCATATGTATTTATATGTGAGTATTTATGTGTGCACATTTGTGTATATATGCATGAATTTACATGAAAGTTGTTTGTGGATGTACATATGTATATGTGTTTATGTATTTGTGTGTTCATATGTGTATACGTGTATGTATGTGTTTAGGGGTCTGTGTATTGCCTGTAGGTGCATGGTATCTGTATTTGTTTATGTGCATGTGTATTTATTTCTGTTTGCCTGTCTGTGTATATATGTATGTATATATATGTATGTGTGCTCATGAGTGCGTATATGCATGCATGTATATATGTGTGTACCTATGATGTGTCTGCGTGCACCTTTGTATGTGTTTACCCTATTGTTCATGTGTAAGTGCATATGCACAGGCACTGCCCAGCATGCCAGTTTTTGCCTTGTCTCATGTCAGAGTCATGGCTTTACTTTCTGCTGTCTCATGCCCCAGGCCCTCTTGCCCTTGAGCTTCTGTGAACTCTGCTCTCCAGCCCTCTCCCTAGAAGAGCTCTGGGATTACACACATGACCATATGCAGGTGGACACAGCTTCTGGAGGTCTGAACACAGGTCCTCATGTTTGCACGCACGCTTTTCCTGCTGAGCCAGTCCTCCCCGCCAGTTTCCGCTTCTCTGTTTTACAGCCTGGGGAGGTGAAGACTCCAGCTGCAACGGCCTGGACAGTTCACACTTGACCTGTGTGAAGACTCCAGTTGCAATGACCTGGACAGTTCACACTTGACCTGTGTGAAGACTGCAACTGTAAAGCCTGGACAGTTCACACTTGACCTGTGTGAAGACTGCAACTGCAAAGCCTGGACAGTTCACAGTTGAGCTGTGTGAACAGCTGTAGCTCTTGGTCCTTCTATATCCACCTGCATTTGGACAAATGGGCTGGTACTTCATGTACAGCTGCCCTATTTTGAGGCCGGCAGCCTGTAGGGATCTGCAGCAGTCTTGCCTGCACTTTCCTGGACAGTGTCGGCTCTCTGTAATTTTTTAGTCAGTTCCTGAAATAAAACATTTTTGTAGAAACCCCAAGAGTCTTTATGTTTTGTGTCTGTGCAGCCCATTTCTTGCCTTAAGGCTCTGAGGACTACACACATGAAGATCCAACCTTTAGCATAAATGCAGCTCATACCGTCTGACTTCGGATTTTAGTCTCACTGGGGAATCTCACCTCTAAGGCCAAGAGCCTCCACGTCTCTCTGTAGAGGGATATGGTTTCAAAGAAGCCACTTCTTCAAAGGGAATATGGGAATCATTCTTTTAAATACAACCTGATGGGGAAGTCGAAGGTAAGGTTCAATTCCATCAAAACTGCTTCTGTGTGCTCAGATGCTCAAAGGCGGAAGCTGCACCAGCACTCCTCAGCATCTCCCTGGACCAAATGGTAAAGCTGCACCAGTACTCCTAAACATGCCATTAGACTGGATGGTGTGACTGTATCTCTGTAAACAAGGAGGAAACAGAAATCATACTCGCCTGTTATAAATGCAAGAGTGGGTCCAAGAGTAGGGCGCAAACACACTTTGCACAAACCTGCTAACAAAGCAAATGAGAGTCAGCCTCAGCTGGCGGTCCCCATGGCAACTCTCTGCCTATATAGCTTGCTGGGTTTGCATCCACAGGAAGAAGGGGTGGGGGTGGGGGGGACAGGTCAGAAGAATGCCACTTTCTGGTGGAACTCTGAATTGAAAGCCCATAGAGAGCCAGGCAGGTACCCTATTTTATGCTGATCCACAAGCGACTCACAGGCTTCTGGAGCTGAACCCTGCCATATACCTGTCAGTATTGGGAATGAGAGCTGAGACCCGCTGAGCAGCCCTCCGGAGGTTGCCCCAGACTCAGCTCCCGGCATCGAGAAGAACTGAGGGGTCTTGCCCTGCTTCGGGAGTTGAGCATTTGTGGACTTTTCTTTTTTAATTGCAACATGCAAACATGTATCCAAACATTGTCAGATTTCCCCCAGGTGAGCGGAAGACCTGTTAATGTCCGTGTGTAATGGGATCCCGACTGATCTCAGCACTAAAGGAAATCACCTCCAAATAGCACCAATTGATTTAAAAAAAATCCTTGGGGATATCAAGATGTTTGAAATGAAATGTATTGCACTCTGGTTGTGGAAAAACCTTGTCACTGCTCTCCAGTCCGTTAACTTGCAAGAACTGAAGTGTCTGCACTCATATCTACATCACGTCTAGCTTTGAATGCAGGCCACATGTAATTTAGGGGAAGAAGAGTCAAAAATTTATCACCCAAGTCATTATGAAGTAGATAGTAAGTTTGTTAGAAAAAAATAACTGTCTTGGAAAGTCTAATGGTGGGTATAATATTTCTTCTTGTAAACTCAAGCCTGTTTTAGGTCTCCCTGGAACAGCAGAGCCTTGCGTTGGAGTCCCCCTGGGCCTGCTTTGTCTGCTGGAGGCTGTCGTGAGTTGTGGTCCAGCTTTTTTGCCCCGGTGGCCACTGCATTTGGTCTCCACCAGGATTAATGCTTTAGTTTTTGCTGTTTTGACATACAGTTGACTAGAATATTCCATGAGAGTGCTTTTTTGGATGTGACTCTATTGACCAACAAAAGCTAAGAATAGCATTATCCTTCATAAATGGGGCAGGAAATTCTGAAGACCTCCAGCAGCAAATGTCACAGAGAGATAAAAGAAGCCACTCATTATACAAGAACAGAAAGGTGAAAGAATGTGTTTGTGTTGAAAGTCAGAGAGCAAGACATGAGACTTCTAAGTAAAAGTGAGATGTGGCCTCCAGTCGGGGAGACGCGGGATTCACACGGGAACAATGGCAGTCTGTTTGCTGTCCACACAATATGGCCCATTCTCTTCTCAAAACAAAGGCGGTTCAAGCTCATTCACAGAAAGAAAATTCTAAATGTTGTTTTTGGGAGATGAAAGTGCCTCCCCTTGGGCTCCTCACATCATCAATGCTGGGTTCAGGGAAGAGGAGGAAGGACAACACTGGGCCATTGTCACCAAGGCCTTGATGGCAGAGCAGTGCTCAGAGCAAGGTGTGCAGCCAGTGGGGGTGGGGGGGTCCCAACTCCTCCTTCCTTTCCCTTTTCTTCATGACAATGAGAGTCTTCAACTGGCACTTTCAGCTTCTGTTCAAGACCCACGCTTGGCTCAGTCGAGCATCAGACCTCTCCCAGCAATACTGTAATGTTAGAAATCAAGCCCTATTTCACTGTCTGTCATGGAGACGTGGCCAAGGAGAGAGGGTACACACACCAGCAAGGACAGGTAGAGCTGGGTCCTTGGGTTGACAGTGGAAAAGCCTTCTCTATATTCAGCGGCTCCATTGTTTTTCCATGTGCAGATGGAAATAAAAATAACCGTATCATAGTTACTTTCCAAAGCCTGCATAAAATTTAATTCATATGTCTGTCAAGATGGAGACTGAGATGTTTGTCCCTGCTATAGTCACCATTTACTGCTTTAAAAATGTGTATAGTTTGCACAAAAGAGTTACTCTGGCCTCCACATATAAAACACTGATTAAAAAAATAAAAACAACCAAAAGAGGTTTTAAAATAATAAAATGTCACAGAAACATATACTTCAAAATAATAAAACATTAACAAATGCTACCCTTAGGAAAAAAACTGCTAAAGAATTAACTTTTAAAGTGCAATTTAGTGCTGGAAGTCTAGAGCAGTGTAGTTTAAAATCTGGTCCCACATTCCATGGTCCAGCTGCTGTTATAGGCTGTTACACACACTAATAAAGTCTTCTCTGGGGAAGATCCCTGGCTTCAGGATGCCCGTGTTCTCTTTTCTGTGTATTACAACCGGAGTCATGGCACCTGAGGCCGTACCAGCATCCAACCCTTTACTTACAGAGCACCACACACTCTCTGTTTGTGTTTTTTCCCTTCATTCCTGAGGACCAAGCCCTCTCACAGTGTGTGTACTTCTGACTCCTTCCTCAATCTAAAAATTACATGCTGAGCTTTTGTGTAAAAACATCTAGGTTAACATTTTAATTCTCTCTGGTTTTACAAAATGAAATACAGTGAGCATTTATAAGCACCCTTAGCGCATTTATGAAACTCTATTATTTCAGGGTGTGTGTGTGTGTGTGTGTGTGTGTGTGTGTGTGTGTGTGTGTGTGTGTCTCATATTGCATAAGAAAGGTCAGCTGTCTATTCAGTGTCTCTGCCAACAGCTCGTGCATTTTACTTTTTGTCAAAGACTTGAGGCCATCTACCATGGAATTAGGACAGCAGTCCTCTCTTCCATTGAATTTGATCCCTGCCCCCTCATTTCTTAAACACTTGGTTTACAGGACTCACTTTTTTGTTTTTGATAAATGATTTTTATAGGCATTGGTTAGACGGAAATGTAATTACTAGAAATCTGAGTTTGGAACACAATCCAGGAAATACTTGGCATCTCTTGCTCTTTCCTGTGAGCCGGACTTCTTGGATTTTCTTGCCTGACCCTTTAAGAATTGTGAAATGGAGTGGTCTGTGAGAAATATGTACGAGTCCTCTGCAGTGAACAGCACTTGCTTCTCTTGCTTGCTCAATGGATGTAAAACATCTGTTCAACTCGGTCATGGAAGCAATGGGTGTTGCTCATTTGAATGTGGGTGGTAAGAGTAGCTTTGACCAAGGGGTTCTGTCACATTCCACGTGGACCCTTCTGAAGGTTAGATGCAGAGGCCCCTGTGGACCTTCTGTACTTCAGACCCACAACGCTCACCTGAGTGTGAGAAGTAAACACTAACTCCCAATGCAAAGGGCCTGAGGGACTTAGGTCTTGGCACTTCCCTTCAGAAGCAAGAAGAACTTACCATGTAGTCAACAGCCTCTGAATCCTCATATATTTTCTCTGAAAAATCAGTAACTTTATAACTCATAGGTTTCCTTAATAAGATAGTGGGACAATTAGCTTACAAATGTTCGAGAGTTCAGTGACACATAACAAATTTAAAGTTCGGTACATTTTATTTCCTCATCTTCCACTTTCTGCCAAGTTGTTAAACTCCAAGTCTGTCCAATCAGAGTGATATCTAGATATTTCAATGAAAATGGGATAAAGCCTTGATGCTTACTGTGTTCTCTAAACACAGGGACTGAATTAGGGTTACCAGCTCCTTGTGTCACGAGAACATTCTCAGCCACAACCCGAGCCATTTCCATGCCACAGGCCTGAGACAGCCAATGCTGAGGCTCTGAGTCACAGAGAGGCAGAGCGAAGATCCCTGGGGGCAGCATGAAGAGGACAGTCATGTGGGCCAGGGCCAGCTGTTTTCACCCTCAGTGAAGTTGTATGAAACAATTGTTCGGCGAGTTTATGCAACAGGAAGCGTGGGAGTTGAAAAGCATAATATTTACTTGGATTAGATACCGCACATTTTCAATTTGCCCTCAGAAAAATTACATTGGAACAGAGACGAGTTGGAATGACTCCTTTAATAGATCCAACGGATAACAATTTTTTTTAAAGCCAAAGAGTACAAAAAGGACATTCTTCTGCTTTATTTATTTTTAATTGAAGATGCTATGTAAGCATTTGCCAAACTATTCAAGTGAGAGCCGTAATTAGGCACTGCAAGTGGGGAGCGAAGCAGTAAGTGCCAACAACCACGCATCTATTTATGGATATTACCCCACATAATGAAAGCAAAACAGTTGTAGCTATGTATTAAATTTAGAGTTTCATTCCCAATACTGTTCCCCATGTGTGAAACAGTTGGCAGGAAGTATCAACATGAGGCCAAGTCCATGATGGTTGGACAGTTAAAAAACTAATGCAAATAATTAAGGATTAAATAAATGAAGGGGCTGGATATGAAAAAAAACCCAGCACAGGCCACAAGGCTTCAGAGTACAAAGTGACACAGCTCTGTCCTGAATTATCTTTTTTTTTATTGCTTTCAAAAATGTTAACCACATAATTGTCAGATAGCTGCTCTGCAGAACAAGCCAGATTTCCCACTTAATATAAAAATAGATGGATTCGGAAAATAGTATGTTAGGCAGAGCCCTAGAATTAATGTGTTAAAAATAAATACCACTTTGCAAAGTTAAATCCAGTTGTTAAGCCCTACTCCTCTTCACATAGCTGTGGGATGGATGCACACACCCTCGGACTCCCAGGGGACAGTCTGTATGTCCATTCAGATTCCTTGGTTGGTTGGTTGGAGATTGGTTGTTGAATTAATGTCTCTGCAGCACGCGAATCGTTAATTCATTCATAAGAGAGCTCAGGGCAAAAGTGTTACCATCTTGATAAAGCAAGTACATTGTACAGGAATAATGTACATCAAGATTCCTGCTTCGGTATGTAGGGGCAGACCGTCTACAAGTTAAGGGTACAATGGCCCTTCAGGGATCTGGCAATATGTGTGCATGTTTACAAAAGTCACTGCAGAAAATGTTATTTTTGGTGGCACCAAATTCCTCGTCGTAACACCTTGTCCCATCACTGAGCCTACCCAAGGTGCCTGTCATAAGTACATACATAACCTGGCGTGAGAAGTGAGGAGGGAGGAAAAGGGACTCCACACAAATGAAATAACAAGTCTGAGACATCACAAAAGGCTTTCCCATGTGGGCTATGAGAGACACCTGCTGTGTTCTCAGATGGCCCCAACTCTTGTACGATTCCTTCAAAACCTAAAATTAATTCAATAAGTGGCCTTGCCTGCTAGTCGAATGCATTTTGAATATTTTTCTATTTGCTACACTTACCAAAATGTCCCATGGAAACCTCCAGGTTCTCACCTCTGGCCTTTTTTTTCTTTTTTCCTCATTCGTGACTGACGGCTGTGAAGGGATTTTCCATGCTGTGTCTCAAGTGCAGATCATTTTAGGCTGCCACCACCATTGTGAGCTCCCTGGCCTGAAGGACACTTGGTCTGCTTAGTTCCAATGGCCTTCTTCTTCCCAAGGGAGAGCTCATGTGATGTATGGTCCTTTGCCACACCCTTTTATCTCTATCATGAGACTACACGCATCGCTAGCCACGCTGTGATCCCAATCCCTGCCACTTTTTCTGTGGAATACTTAGGAGCAGACCCTCCGCCATGTTATACCCAGGGCAAGTACTTTACCACTGAGTTCATGGCCACTCAATGGCTTGATATTGATATTGGACTGTTTTTCCTTCAGACCCACATCCAGGCATCCTACTCCAGAATATAGTATAAGGAGAGCCCATGGGTCCCCTGTGATCCTTAGGCACTGTATGAGCACACCAAAGTGCCCGGAAAGGTTAGCCAGCCATGGCCCACTACACTATACTTCAAAAGGAAATCATGGATGGATCATTGTGGTTGAAGGAGAACAGAAGGGGCAGCCGGGCAAGTAGGATGCCAGTCCATGTGGACTTAAGTATCCTTGCAGCAGAGGATGCTTTGGTCCAGCTCCTGAGACTATGTCAGTGTTAGTTTGCAGAAGAGGCCGCAAGTGGCTCTAATGACACTGGGTAGGAGAGGGAGTCCCAGAGACTGACTACCCTTGTCTGATCAGGACACTTTTTCCAGGGTCAGGCCCTGCTGCTATAGACTCAACCTTCCCATGCAGCTATTGGCAGCCAATTGCACATGATGTAGCCTGCTCCTTTGGAGTGAGGGCTAGCCCCCAGACACATTCTTTTAAGAGAATTAATAACCATCCAGCCAGTGGCCTCCTGAGACTGCCTCCATAGGCTCCTGAAGCTTTTCCATCTTTTAAGTAAAATGAATGGCACCCATTTGTAGCACAGATCTGTGTCCACACACGCAGTGCTGCGATGCAGGCTTTTCAACTGTCTGTTTGCTATTTGCTTTGCTGTGTTTTTCTTGTCAGTTTCTTTGACAAGATTCAGCTTGGGGAAGAGGAAGTGACTAACCCACTGCTCCTGAGAAAACATAAAAGGAGCCTGGATTCCAGCACTCTTCAATGTGTGCTGTTCATCTTTAAAAGATTCTTGGCAGCAAATGTTTGTACAAAGGCTGCTAGTTAAATAGAGGGGATTACAGGACTCGTATTATTACACAAGCTTTAAAAAGAAAGAAAGAAACGTACCGAGCAGTGTGTCAGTTGAAAGGTTGAAATTCTTCTTGCAAAATATAAAGGCAAATAAATTATTCTCATAAAAAAAAAAACTTTCGGTCAGCCTTGACAGTGGTTAGCATGTGAAAGTAATATGATAAATTAGGAGGCCTGGCTGGTTCTGTGGCTCTGCATATTTAGTATAGTGCTATTTACAGGAAGATGACTCCAAATTTGGCAGTATTTTATAGAATAGCTTTGTGAACAGTGATATGAACGAATTGTGCCAGCAAGGAAGCTGTTAGTGTTTGCAGATGCTGTTGGAGCTGGCTGGTGGCCTCTGCGGTGGACCCCGAATGGGAAGCTTCCTGCAGAGGCAGTGGAGAATGCTGAAGGACCTCACACGTGCATGGAGGTCCAGCGGCCTTGGTGTTAGTCCAGGGCCTCTTCCTGGATTGTATTGCTATGTTTGTGTTTGTGTTTTCTCTGTAAGCAGGGATCGACCAGACGTGGTGGCTTGTAATCTGAGTACTTGGGAGGCCGAGGCCAGAGCAGGAGAAGTTCAAAATCATACTCATTTATATGAGAGGTTGAAAGCCAGCTTGGCCTACAGGAGAATCCTTCTCAAGAAAGAAGAAAAGAAAGAAAGAAAAGAAAACAAGGCCTGGAAAGAGGGTTGCTGTATAACATGCACAAATCCAGTAATATCCTCTTTAAAGCCTGTTTTTAAACGTGGAGTCCTGAGCAAGGTATGGTGACTCTCACCTATAATCATAGAATTGACTGGAGAATTATCATGAACTTGAGGCTGTCCTAGGCTACATAACAAGTGCCAACTGGCCTAGCTGTACTGTGTGACTCCGGACCTTGTGAAACAAGGCAGAAGACTGATTTTTACCACCATGAAGCACTTCCTATTTTCTCACCATGTGCAATAACCCTACCACTTTTTCCTTGCACTGCAGCTGTCATGTGTAGAACAGGCTCAGACAGGATCTGGGCCTATATACAGATACCAGTGGGAGGTTCCTTTTTGGGTCCACTTTCAATTTTAGATTAGCAGGAAAGGTTTCACTATAAAGATGGGGAAGGAGAAACTTTCACACTCCTGTCTAAACACTCCTGGAACAGATATAGCCTCGGCTATGTAGGGTGCTGAGGGTAGCACGGTCGAAGCTGGTACCACTAAGGAAGGCTGTGTTGCACAACCTTTAGAGCTGTCCTCTATGGCACTAGACTCACTGCTAAAGAAAGACATGAGCAGAGCAGAGTCGTCTTCTTCTTCTTCTTCTTCTTCTTCTTCTTCTTCTTCTTCTTCTTCTTCTTCTTCTTTTTTCTCTCTCTCTCTCTCTCTCTCTCTCTCTCTCTCTCTCTCTCTCTCTCTCTCTTTCTCTCTCCTGGCAAACAGGGGATCCTCTACAAGTTGTAGAATATTGTGGACAAATCAGGGGCTGTCTGTGGGAAAAGGAGGAAACCAACCCACACTCACCATGACACCTGCAGGTGATTTATTGGGTCCTTCTGCAAGACATCAGGAGGAACGTCTAGTATCAGTACACACTGATGCCATCATTTAAATCATATTGTGTTGAGTGGTGAGAGATGGGAGAAATGGGATCACAAGGTCACCTAGCAAGGTCCATGTAAAAGTAATATTCAGGTCACTCTAGGAGAGAGAACGGACAGGAGCAGAAGTAAGCACATTTGGAAGGCGTTCAGTCCCGTGTATCTAGGGCATTAAGAACCAATGTGAAGGCAAAACATGAAATTAGACCTGTGTCTATCACTATGCACAAAAAGTAACTCCACATGTAAAAAAACACCTAAATGTGAAACACTGAAACTCTTAGAAGAAAGCAGAGGTGGCACCCTACAGGACATATGTGTAGGAACTGACTTTCTGAATAGAAATTCCATTTGTCCAAGAATTGAGGCCAATGATTGACAAGAGAGAATTCATAAAACTAACAATCACAGCTAACAAACAATCTAGTGAAGAAGAAGCCAACAGATTGAGAGAGAATCTCTGCCAGCTGTACATCTGACAGGGGATTAATATCAAGAATATATAAATAACTCAAAAAGAAAGAGTCAAACAAACAAACCAAGAAAGTGGCAAAACTCAAAATGGGCCTGGGACCATCTTTTGGCAAGGAGAGATCTCAAAATATGTTCATTGTTTCTAGCCATTAAGGAAGTAGAAATCAAAACAACTTTGAAATTTCATCTTATCCAAGTCAAAATGTTAAAGATCTGTAAAACAACTGAAAACAAATTCTGTAGAAAATATGAGGAAAACAATAAACCTTTATTCATTATTGGTGGGATTACAATCAAGTCTAACCACTCTGATCAATGTGGAAAAAGCAAAAAGCTAAAAATAAATCTACTACACCACTCAGTTATCCCACTCCTTGGTATATGCCCAAAGGACTGGACATCCCATTGCACAGATATTTCCTAAATCATGTTAATTTGCTTCTCCAACTCACAGTAGCTGTGTAAAGAAAATGAACTCAATGACCTTCAACTAATGGATGGATAATAAAAATGTGGTACATATATACTCTGGGATACTATCCACCTGTACAGAAAAATGAAATAATATACTTTGCAAGATAATATGTGAAACTAGAAAAGTGAGACAACTGAGGCACAGAAAGGTAAATGCTCCTAGTCCCAGATCCTCAGCTATGAATATATAATCTAAAGTCATTGCAGAAACCAGAAGAGTGAAAAGAAACCATTGTTGAGGTAGGAGATGTAGACACAATATAAACAAGAATAGCTGGGTATGGGTGATCTGGGGGAAGGGAGTGGAAAAAACAGGGACTTTAAGTAGGGAGTGGGAAGGAAAAAGGAGAAGAAAGGAGAGTAAGATAATAATAAGGATGCTTTTCCTTTCCTTTTCTTTTCTTTCCTTTCACCCTCTGTTCTCCTTTTCTCTTCTTCTCTTCTCTTTTCTTTTCTTTTTTTTCAACAACAGAGTCCATTACAGAAAACCCAAGCCAGTCAAAATACAAAGTTATGGAGCCCAGTCCTAGGGGCTAGATCTACAATCATTTCCCACACCAGAGACTCAGGGACCATTGCAGAAGATCCTAAGAGCCAGAGAATCAGGAAATCAGTGGTGGGATGGTGTCTCCTTGAAATGTCAGAAGTCACACCCATAAAGTATCACCAGCATGCCCGCCTAAACATGTGGTGAGTAAAGACATCAGTAGGTATGCTAAAACAAAAGTGGCGAATGCCCATAAGGCACAAGGAACTATAGACTACTGAGGAATGTTTCAGCAGGACACGTAGTCATCTGAAGGTTGTATGTCTGTATTTGGGTATGTGTATGTATATATATGCATAAAATATGCATTTGTATATTTAAGAACAATTAGTGAAAATAGAGATCATGGTTGCGAAAGAGACCAAGGAAAGGTATAGGATAGGGTTTGGAGGAAAGAGAGGGAAGGGGAATGTGATCTAATTATAGTCTCAAAAAGTAAAGGAAATATGTTTTCAAAAATAGTCTATGTAGATAAACAGAAAGGTAAACTGATATGTTAATAGGGAAATATATAATTCAATCGCCCGAAGAAGCATGTTTTAAATTTTTCTAACCCCAAGTTTAGATGAAATATGAACGTAAAAGTCAGTGATCCTATGGAAATCAAACAAGAACTTAGTGAAAATGCATTAATTTATCAGGCTCATTGGTGACTGTGCACACATGGTTATTATTTTGTTTACATTTGCATTATTGAGTAAGCATTAATTCTGTTAACCTGGCTCCCAAGAAGGTATTCAAAACTGATTCTGGAGTAGTTGGGAACTTTACTCCTGGCCCTGACTCTTGGTTCATAGACACTCTCCTGGGAAGCCGGGGCTGTCTGTGCCTTTGTGTTTGAAGCTTATCTGTGGTCAGATGATCAGCCCTTCGTGGTCTCAAGAGCTCCAGACAAGCAACACGCTCTGCAGACATGTGGTGCTGACAGTCACTGAAATGGGGTTTGAAATGTACTCAGCAGATAAATATCGAGGAGTTGCTATTCCAACCAGAGAGACCTCAGACTGAAAACTCCAACGCACAGAAGCCTAAGAACTTAGCAAACTTCGCCAACATTCGTGACTTTTTATTCCTTTTGCTAACTGGAGTTTTCTTCACTAGGTATGAACAAAAACTGAATCTGATGTGTACACAGGAATCCAGGTGACTTCAGCGGGCAAACCTCTGGCTTAAAACACGTCATCATAGGGTGAGATGGTACAGAGGCGAAGAGCACCTGCAGCTCCTGCAGAGGACCTGAGTTCAGTCTCCAGTACCCATGTCACACAGCTCATAGTCACTCTAGCTCCAGGGCATCTGGCATGCTGTGGACACCAACATAGACAGGGCACATACACACACCTCTTGCACATGCACCAAACACGCATGCACTACTTATACACACCTACACCACACACATGCACCACACACACACACACACACACACACACACACACACTAGATTTTTTTAAATGTCATCACAAATTTTTGATGTAAATTAAATTATGGACTTTACCAGCCACCAGCCTCCCCTCCCCCCCATATCATTTGTTATGAATGTGGGAGTTGGTGATAGTCAGAGATAAATTAGCAGAGTTAAAAGTCAATTTCTCATATGGCCTTCACTATCCCCAGTGCTTTCTTCTTTTTCCCTTCAAGAATGTCAGTGAAACTAAGGACATGTTCGTCAAGATGCTCCTGCAAGACAGCTGTGGTCCAGATACAGCACGGTTCTATTTAAAATGTTGCTGAGGGCTGGGCACACAGCTCAGTGGATAAAGTGATCGTGATCACTGTGCCAACACCAAGAGCAGAGCTTGGACACCCCCCCCCAAACTTGTGGAAAATCCAGGCATTTCAGCCTTCCTGTAACTTCAGAGCAGGAAGGTGGAAACTGGGCACCTCCAAGAAAGGAGCTAGAAGTGCCAGTGGGGGGAACGTAGGTTCAGCTGAGACAGCCTGACTCAAAGGACAAGGTGAACCCAGACTTCTGCCTTAGCCTAATGAACCATGTGCACACTGTATGTGTACTACATGCAGAACCCCTCCACACAAACAGGCATGCTCAAAGGCACATGTACCACACACATATTCACACGCAAAAGTGTAACAATTTTTATTCAGGAAACTCAGTTACTTAACACTTCAAATATCTGGTGCTGGAAGGCTGTGCGTTCTGGAGGATGGCTGTCCAGGAAGAGTTAATTCTGTAGTAACAGAGTTCACCCCAACCACATTCAACACCATCCCATGTGTTTCCACCCAAACAAATACTGCTGCCTCAGGAAGCCTCAGGAAATGAGAGCTTTAAGCATCCACTGTGGGAGAAAAGCGGTGTGTGTGTGTGTGTGTGTGTGTGTGTGTGTGTGTGTGTGTGTGTGTGTGTGTATACTCTATAGTCACAGAGACCTTGGTACAGCCAGCTCGGTGGCATTAATGTCTGCTGAGGACAGCCAACTCTCACCTTGCTCATCAACCCCAGGCAATGCTTCTGCCCATTGCTGCGTTATTCACTTATTTGTGGGGCAGGGATCACCTTGAAAATGTTTTATAGTTCAGCCAGGCTCCTTGGCTTTCCTTCCTGCTGCTCAGTTGTGTTTCTTTAGTACACACTAGCTTAGGTCTATATTCAGTCAACACAGAATCTATCTAATTCAAGGAGATGGAAACAGGTGCATCCCGGATGCAAACAGCCATTCAGACACTTTCGGGGGATTCATCTAAAAAAATCAAATAGATACAGCATATGCATGGTGGTGGTGGTGGTGGTGATGGTGGTGGTGGTGGTGGTGGTGGTGGTGGTGTGTGTGTGTGTGTGTGTGTGTGTGTGTGTGTGTAATAAATCAAGGTTAGTCTTTTGATTCCAGTGTATTTTTATATCTAAATAAAGGTTAATTACATGACTTCTACTTTATGGCCAAAACCCAGAAATCCCATTTTATATGGTTGGGAGTCACTGGTTGAGTAGTTACTCTCCTTACATGAGGTGGAAATTTCAACTTTAGAAGACAGAAGTAGAAAGTAAAATCTGTGTGTAAATGGTAGCGTGAGTGTGTGTACCTGTGCGTCCAACTCTGGGACCAGCACCTGTGCCCACGGTATTGAAACACCATTGTCCATGTTCACTCTCACATAAAGGTGCACACAGTGCTTGGCACAAGGCTTCTGTTACAGATGAGCCTGTAGTGGGCAGCTTTTGGGTGGCTGGTAGAATAGCGACATTCATAATGGACTCGTGAGAGCCGTGTCACAGGAGGTGGGACACAGGATGCATCAACCGTGTCTGCTCTGCACCAAGCTTGACTCTACCCACACTAAATCCTGTGCTATGGTTGTTTCTGTTCAAGGGGTTATCTTATTGGTAGAAGAGTTTGTGGAGTTATGAGCTTAGAACTACATTAAAATAACACAGCACTATAACCCAAATTAATCATAGATTCTAGTGACGCTTTTGAAATTTTCTATATTTTGTAAGCGTTGTATTTATGTGTACAATCTTATATCCCAACTTTCCTAAGCACCCAGATTTCTGTGCAGCTGGGCTTTTCCTAGTCAGTTGACTGTGTAGTACCAATGTCAGGACAATATTTTAGATTTTTTTTTTTTTACTTCTGAGATAATTTCCGTAAGTGACATTTTTGAGCTATAGATTCACTTCTTAGGTACCTACAAGATCAAAAATCTCATTTCTCAAGGTAAGACCTCTGGCCTGAGAATGTCCCTGCTTGGCATGCCTTGGCTCCCTGCCCCCCACTGCTCAGTCTCAGTTACTGCTTTCTCCTTCTCAAGAGTTTGTTTCCTTCACGGTCCACACACAAGGAGAAAATCTAACCAACTCCCTCATGGTGATGACTGCCACACATCTCTCCATTGAAATTCAGACATTTTTGTGAATAGGAATGTTGCCGCTGATGTAAGCGCATGTCTTAGGGACATGTCAAAGGAAGCGATGTGGAAGGTGCATCTTTAAGCATCTATAACACGGATGAAGGAGCAAGTCAGACACTGTAGACAATGAAGCGCTCAGTCTTTCCCTTGGTAAGATCTTGACTCCCAAAAGGGTGTGAAAGTCCAAGAAAGATAACGCTGTGCCACTTTCAAACAATGGTTTTGGCTCAAAGCATGAAGGTTTTCCTCACAGGCTGAGCAGTTTTCCAATATGAGGATGCTTTCTGCTCTTGGTATGAACAATGACCTTCAGTGTTTTAGACTAAGAGATGAAATGAATACCCTGATAGATAGGGTATTAAGTTGGAAAAGACAACATGGGATCTTGATACACTTCCATTTTTTTCTATTAGATATGAGAAACCAAGTTGAATGTTATCTCTAAACAACACCTCCTCCCCATGGGTCTGAAAAGCTGGGTGGGTATACTGTCTCCCGGGTTCCCGAATTACACCAGGAAATTAACATGTGTTTGGTGTGGTGGTTGCTGTCATTTTGTCAAGCTCCTCTCCAGCTAAGCACATGCATGTTTGTGCTCCACACCCCGTCCCAGCTGAGTTCCTAACACCGATGTAGAATGAAGGTGGGGCTCTAGATTTAGGTGGTGAGCATTCCCAGCCTGCGTCTCTCTATATACTATTTTATTCTTCCCAGGGAGCCCAGAATGCCCAGTGACAAAGTTGGCCAGTTGCATCTGTAACCACAGAGGAACCCAGAGTTCTCACCAGCTCCACCTAGCTCTGTCTTGGGTTATATGAGTACGGGTATGGTGTAGCTACAAACTTATGAAACATGGTAGCACACATAAGATATGCTGAAAGAAAAGTCTGTAAGGTTGGGGTGAAAATAGTCAGGAGAAGAGTGAAAAAAATATGACCAGGAAACAAAATCGTGCCTACCTTCTGTGGAGGTTTGAAAAAACAGGATTCATTGAAAGTGGCTTCAAATGTATCTGTTTATACTCACACACAATAATATTGTGTCAGCTTTTCCACTATAAACATGATGTATTACCTTTGTCCTAAAGTAGGACCATAGGCATTAACCGTCTTCAGCCTGAAACTGATGCTTTCATGTGTAATTTTTTCATAAACAGATTGAAAAAATAACGACTGAAGAGTTGTTCTTCAATCACACATCATTTCTGAGAGCATACTAGTATTGCAAACCTGATTTCACATTCATGAAAATTCAAAAAGCATTACAAGAGAGCAGTTAATTGTTCAATGATTAGGTATAATCATATTTGGGGGGAAAATCACAGGAGCCTAGCACTGGTCTGGATGTTGCTTTTCCCTGAGAGATGTGAGCCTCAAAACGGCACCCTGTAGTTTTGTTATATATGTGCCCTCAGCCATCACACACAAAAGCACTTTGTGCATTTCCAGCTCAGGAGAAAGGAAAACGCTGGTATCTTGGAATTCCTGTGAGGAATTCGCTTGGGCTTTCTCCGAAGTAAAGGTAAATGGATTTGCTTAATGGGACTTCAGGAATTAGAGTGATTAATAGTATATTGTGTCATAGTGAGGCCTTTCCATCTGCAGTAATGAATTATAAGCATTAAACATGTATTTATTCCCAGTTAACCCCATTCCTAATCGGCATGCACTAGCCCAAGGCTTTTAAGATCTTTTAGGATAATTAAGTTAATAGGACCGTATAGATCACAGTCTGACAAACACATAGCAGGGCTCTGACATGACAGGTAAGCAGAGCAGGTTGTGTAGGCTGACGGCCATGACTGCTTGAGGCTCAGAGGAAAAGCAGGTAGAGACATGGACAAGTGAGTGACCTGAGGCTTCTGTCCCTGTATTGGCCTGTCCAGTCAGCATTGCAGGTCGTACTTGGTAGGAGTTTCTTGACGGAAAATTCTTGGTGGGATTGGTTCCTTATGCTAGTGATTTTTTTAACCTCGGGTCAAACATTCACAAGTTTTTATCTTAACTCTAGGCTTTGGTCCATTAACACAGGTAAGAATAAAATTGCAGGGAGGTCAGCAGCAGCTGCCTACCTTTTCTCTACTTTTTCTAAACCCACATTTTGTCTCTTTGGGAGTTGATGCTAATTCCCATTTTTCCCCAGGATGCCCACATGGGGAGCATCAGGCATTTGTTCCAATAATCTGCTTTCCCATGGAACCTAGCAAAACTTCTGTCATACTGCAATAGGATGAGTCACCAGGGTGCTGTGACACCATCTCTCAGGATGGCTGACTTCAACCAGATGAAAACAAAAGCACCAAGAAGCTGTCAATCAATCAGTCAAATCACGTGACACCCTACTCTGCCTCTTTCCTCAGCCTGATATAATCCTTTGATTTATGCTGAGTCTGGATGGCCACATGGGATGTTGTAGTCATGTCCTATGACCTGAGCTGTCCTTCTGGAAAGGTGGAGGTCTGGGAAGAAGACTCCTAAGGGTTATTAAAGTGTAAATAGCTTCTGGAGGGAGAGGTCCTCGAGGAAGCTGGTTGAGAATTGTGCAGGAGGATCCCGGAGTTCCATGTTGGGATCAACTTTGCCTGTGGGAGATGCTTTGGCTGAGTCACCCAAACCCCTATAAAGCGATCCTTTATCCATGCTCCTGTGAATAAGCCCCAAAATGTATTTGTTTACAAGGCAGGCTGAAGTAAAATAGCACCTTTGGCCTGCAACTGGATCTTTATCTAGGGGGAATCCATGTCTCCCCAAGAAAACTCAAATTATTTTGCACCTGAAAAGAGAAGGGTCAACATAGCTGAGCAGACACTTCCAGAGGGAGCGGGCACTCTTGTCTGCAAAGATGGATATGTTTTATTAAAATGAAAAGGACCGTTTAATTTGAATTAGGAGTCTAGAGCACAATCTTCATTTTGAAAACTTTCCCCAACAATCAGCAAGGTGTTCAATTTACCTTTAAGACTTCTGAGAGAAATTGTGAAAACTTGATGTGAAAGGGCTGTCAGATCCATCACTTGTGCCAACTGTCTATGTTTGAGTCAGTGACTTCCTCCCTCTACTTAATGTACCTAAGGGCTTTGAGAATTATCTGTTCTAGAGAAGAGGGCTTTATCTGGGACTTAAATAGGTCATTTAACTTTATTGTGATTCTGCATGGTGATTCCAAATGCACTAATTCCCATGAAACTCTTCAAATATATTGCCAACTTCAGTAACATAACTTGGAATTAAAAAGCCAAAAGTTACATTTAATTTGCACAATTACACTATTTATTGAATGTTATAATTTCTTTGTTTATATTTCAATAAAGCTTCCAAGTCTCTGAATATCAAGTTCTACTTTGAAAATGTGATGAAGTTATGTGTCTAAAACAATGCAATTACAGATTTTATTCCTGATATCGACTACTCGATGTAATCATTTTATGAATAATTATCTGATCATGGCCAGTTTATAAGAATCATGACCCATGGTCAAATGAGTGTTCCTCAGATAACGCATTTTAATAAATTTCATTTAGGAAAGAAACAAGAGAAACTCCCAACCGCAATACAGTGATATGGTGATGAGTCTAAGTCCAGACTAATGAGGAATTAAACCAGATTGTAACAAAGTACTAAGCCCAGATCAACCTCAGTAAAATTCCATTCTGACTGGAATGGACTTAAGTTGCTAACATAACAATAGCTAGGGTGTTTTAAGTCTGGAATCATAGGTTGTGTGGGCTGTTTCTTGGCCTTCCCATCGGTGGAGGATGCCATCTGTGAGACCAAGATGGCTGCGTGGGAGAGCACTAGCCACAGGCATGATCATCTAGTCAGTGAAAAAAAAGCATCAAGTCTTAAACAGCAGATACACAAAGAAACCTGAGCAGGTCCTGTGCTCAATGGTGAATTGTCTTTCTGTGCGTCTGTGGTTAGCAGCAGTGGCAACACTGCACACTGCGGGGCTTGTGTATGATTTTGCAGCGTTGGGTAGTTATCCTGATGTCAGGAAGATGGAACCTGAGGCCCACTGGGCACATTTTTAACATGTCTGTGCTGCTTCGCTTTCAGCTCCACATTAAAAAGTCGTATACTGAGGTGTGTCTAGAGCCCTGCAAGAGCTGCTGTTGTTCTCTTGGGTTAATCCCTAAACCAAACCACAATTGTTCCAGCCTACGTCTTTGCATGCATTTGGTGTGTGTGCGTGTGTGCGTGTGTGTGTGTGTGTGTGTGTGTGTGTGTGTGTGTGTGTGTGTGTGTGTGTTTTTAAGCATACTAAAATAGTACAAAACCAAAAGAACTGGTTGAAATTGGACTGAGCCTTTGGGGAGTTTTATAATTTATTCCTAAGTTTTAAAGTTGGTTTACTATTTGTTTTAAATAGCATAGGCAAGTAAGGATATGTCCCGGGGTGTTTTTTTTTTAATTATGATGGACTAAGTTCAGAATGGAAAAAAAGGAAAGAAGAAACTAATGATTAATAGAATCAGAGAGAGAGAGAGAGAGAGAGAGAGAGAGAGAGGAATATACAGAGCAGATGTAACAGAACAGAAAATATGTAGGATGAGTAAATTGAAAGATTTGCTTTTTCATGGGGCATGAGCACTGCTGTTAACAGCTGCCTGTGAAAATCACCATTTGAATTAAATTAGTAGATTTTGCTGCTTTTGCCACAGGAATACGAATGGTCATAGTACGTCAGGATGGGTGTGTTGAGTTCTTCAACAGGGGCCACTTTTGGTGCATGTGCAACAGTTACAACATGATGCAATTTGTGTTAAATATGTACAGAAATTATCCTGAAGAAGAGTTGCTGTGACTTAAAAATGGCTACCACCAACAATGGAAACAGACAGTGAAAGTGAGGATGTGGGAAGGGGATACTTCGGCGCTGCCATTGGGATTGAAAGATCGCGCAGCCTCTGTGGAAATTAGCATGGAGTTTTCTCATAAAGCTAAAAATACAACAATATATGACTCATCTACATGACCCCTGGGTGCACACATGAAGCTGTCAGAGGTTTCTGCATATTCACGTGTATTGCAGCATCTATTCCCAATAGTTAAGAAAGGGAATCAGATGAGATGTCCATTACCACATGACTACATGAAAAAAATGTGATGCACATCCAAGATGGAACTATATTCAGCCATAAAAGAGAAATAAAATCACGGTATTTCCAAGAAAGTGTATGCAACTAGAAACCACAATGTAAAACAAAATAAGCTAGAATCAGAAAGACGAACACTACGTGTTTTTTTCTACTGTATGTTAGAAAAATATATTGATAACAGATTATATATAATATAGTGTCTGTGAAATTATAAGGGACAATACATGAGGTTCAGGGGCACTAAAGGGAGTAGGGATTTAAAGATTAATGTGGGAGAAATATTTGTATGTACAGTCTCAGTTGGATCATATATACAATACATGTATATTTGTTATGGGCCCATAATGGAAATGATGTGGGAAAGAGTGGGTACTAATGAGCAGAAAGGGGACACAGAAAAGGGGGAAATATGACCAAAGCATAATTATATATATATATATATATATTCATAATAAAATGACTAGCTGTATATTCTTAGCTCAGATCTTATGTCTAACATATTGCATAAAGATGTCATATTTGTCAAAAGTAAATAAATAATATTCATACAAAACCATAAAGTAGACCACAGAGCATATTTGAACTGTAACAGATTTTCACCAAGGGTCCATTTTTTTTTTCAATTTGAGACTCTAGTTTGGAATCCCAGGCTGCCTTACTCATCTCATGTCACGGGTGACCTCTGACCTGTGAGAGATGAGCGCATCCGCTAGTATGGGTCTGGCTGATGGTTGTCTGCCATTGCAATGAAGAAGCAGGCATTGGGAAGCAGACCCTCTTCCTACTGAACTGCATGAGTGGAGCCTGGCAGCATTTTCATTCTGGGTAGTCCACCTGCAGGGCTTGGCAGAATGGATGCTGGGTGGCCAGAACCCTCTGCTCTGAGTTGGGAGTTTTCCTTCTCAAATGATACTACTAGAGAGTTAGGCACTAAGGCTCAGCTGTGCTCAGAGGGAAGCATGTGCCCTATTGTCTGCAGAGACATTGGAACTGGGGTAGATGCAGACTTTCAGATCTAGGATGACGTCAGAGGACACCCAGAGAGAGTCATTCATTCTCTCGTACCATATAGGTCCTGAGGACTGACCTGGGGTCCTCTTCGCTTGCTGAGCCCCCTCACAGCCCCTACTGCTGGCCTTTCAGCCAACCTCTGAGCACAAGTCTGGATGGACTCTCCTGCATCTTTCTACTTTGTTGGAAGAATCTGAAAATGATTGAAGTGCTTCTTGTTCAGATGCAGGATAAAATTACTCCTTGACACCATCTTGTCTTGGGTTTCTCTTTGTTGGGAGGCTTTTGATCACTTCTTTTTCAGGCTGTTCTCATTTAAATCAGATTTCAGTTTCTTCATTATTCCGTTGTGTTTTTCTAATATGTATACATTTCTTCTAATCCAGGCAACCTAATGATCTGTAGCTAGTCAGAGCAACCTCCCTTGGTCTGGTCCTTTCGTTGCAGTAGAAACTCTTAAGAGTACTGTTTAGTTCACTTTTGTTTTGATGTATTTGGTTTTTTTTCCTTCCTTAATTGGTTTGTCAATTTTTCTCTTCTTTTGAAAAACTAATTCTGAATTTCTGGAATTTTTTGTATTGTCTTTCTGACTGTTGTTAACTTTGGCTAGGATCTTACTGTTTTCCTTCTGCTGATTTTGAGTTTTAGCTGTCTTTTCTTTTTCTAGCTCACTGGAGTGAAGTGAAGTTGTTTATTTGAGATGTCTGTTTCCTTTATCTAGGCCTTTTCTCAATAAAGCTCACTGATAATCCTGCACTTGCCACATCCCATGGTACTTTTTAATCCCCTTACGTCTTCCACCGGCCCCCGCATGCTGCTAGTGTGTGGTGTTCAACCTCCACACACCGTGTTTTCTTTGGTTTTGTTTTCCCTCCTGATATCGATCTGTAGTTTCACAACATTGTGGTTGAAAAGGATACTACAGATGATTTCAGTCTTCTTAAGTTAGGATTTGTCTTTGCCCAGTAGAGCTCTTTCCTGGAGACTCATCTGTGTGCTTGAGGGGGCTCGCGTGCTGCGGCTATGGGGCGCAGAGCTCGGCACTAACCCTTAGTTCAGTCTGCTCCGCTGTGTCCTTATTGATTTCCTGTCTCGATGATCTATCCTTTGGTGAGAGTGAGGTATTGAAGTCCCCTACTCTTATTGTATTGCTATCCTTTCTCCCTGTAGTTCTGTTAATATTTGCTTTATACATTTTGGTGAGCTGGTGTCGGGTGCATATAGACTGATAATAGCAGTATCCTCTGGATGAATTCATCTCTTCATCATGATATAATGAGCTCCTCTGTCTCTTCTGACAGATTTCAGCTGAGAGCACATATTGTCTAATGCCAGCTTAGCCGCTGTGGTCATCCTTCAATTGCCGTTCAGTAGAAGCTCTCCTTCTGTTGTCTCTGTTTCTCCTGGCTTCGGTGTCTCCAAACTGAAAAGACATCTGTCCGAGCAATGTATTGTTGAACCTGTTTCGTTGGCTAGTTTTGATGTTCTGTGCATGTTGATTGATATTTTTACTCTGCTTATATTTAAATAAGTTTCAAATTTCTTCATAGCTCTGCTCCATTCTCACTTTCCTGCTGCCGTGCTCTGTGCTTCGTTGTTCTCGTGAACTGGAAAGGTTTGAACTCTTTCTCCATCATTTGTGAAATTTTGGGGTTCCCATGGGGCTTATATAAAGCATCTACATTACTCGTCTCTTACAGTGATAACACCTCAAAGTCCATTATATCCAGATCTCTGCATGCTGCTTCCTGAATGTTATGCCATTGACATAAACCACATCTTTTTCTATTCTTCGTCTTGGAGAAATTACTTTAACCTATATTAATTTTAACCCTATTTTTATTCTGAGGAGACAATAGCACGTTGAGTATTCTAGCTTGGATGGTGGAGCTCTTACATTCGGTTTTATCTTTTGTTATTGCTTCTTCATATTCCTTCATTTCAAATTACTTCCTTTTCCTTTTAGCATTTTTTGAGGTAGATGGTGGTAGATTCTCTCAATTCTTTACTTGTTTGTCTGAAAGTTTTTTCTTGTCTTCACTTCTGAAAGATGCCTTAGCGTGCGTACTATTTATGTTTGACCATGGCTTTGGTCAACATTTTGAGTATGCTGTCACAGTTCTTTTTGGAAAATCCCTGCTGAAATGCACTGGCAGCTTATGAAAACCTCCATGGACATGACAAAATGAATTTTCTTGCGAATTCTCTTTTCTTCCTTTTTTTGACGGACGTTCCTAAAACTGCAATCCCAAACACACACCCAAACAAACAAACAAAACTAAACCCTTCACATTTTTTGCATTGCTTTCTTCAGGTACATTGACACAGCAACATGTAAAGTAACTAATGTGTGTTCCGGAGATGTGGAGGAACTTCAGATCTTATTTTGTTAGGGCATGAAATCACTTTTATCAGTACTTTCTCATATGACCCTCTGTAATTAACAAGAATGGGGGGCCCTCACAGGCATCACCCACCTGCAAGGAAATCTAATGGCTTTTTTCTGCCTTCTAGAAATTTCACTCCATGAGTCGCAGGAGAATATTTCAATCCACCTACGAAAGTCTGAAAGACATGGAGACCACTGCAGAAGGCTACAGCCAATCAAAATGCAGCGTTGTAGAGCCAGTTCCAATGGATAAATCTACAAAACACTCCCATACCTCACAGTTAGAGAACTTTGCAGAAGACTGGGCCAAAACATTGTAAGGCCCAGAGGATCAAGGAGTCAGCGGTGAGGTTGGGTCTCCTAGAAATGTCAGAGCTATACTCATAAAGTCTTACTAACATGAGCTGACAATATGCATGCCAAAGGGGAAGAGACGAAAGCCCAAGAGGCCTACAAAGAACTACAGGCAACTGAGTCAAGCTGGGAGCACTAGAGGGGTCCTCCCTAGGGAGGAGCACACCAACTGGTTGTCCAGGACCAAAGGGTCAGCACTAAAGACATGCATGCAGGTAGCGTTGTATTGACTGAACAGCTTATATTTAGATATACATATGTACATGCATGCAACAACAATTATGTTTTTTTTAAAGCTATGAAAAGGAACAAAGAAGAATTTAGGAGAAAATGGAAGGGAGTACTCTTATAATTAAATTCTAATCTCAAAAATAAAATTAAATTAATTAAAAGAGAAAAGGTGCTATGAACCACCAAGAAACACGTAAATGTGTACATCTGTATCACTAGGACCTAAAACTGCAACTACTATTGATCCCTTTCTTTAGGAAGTTGTTTTCCAGTACAGCTATAATTTCAAAGACATTGTAATCTCACATTTATTTATGGAAAAGAGATTTTGGAAGTTGGAAGTTCAAATTGGTTGCAGTGGGTTTAAAATAGGAATGGGGTTCTGTCTGCTCTTATGTAATAGTAACTTTGCTGGTAGATTCCTTTTGATTCAGCAACAAACATTTCATGCATACTGAGAACATGCTGGAAAGTGGCTCAAATTCCAATACTAAGTGTTCAGACATGTTAACATAACTGCATAACGTGTGCTTAAGTTACAGCTTATATTTTGAGATTAATTTCTCTGATATTCAAGATGATAGAAGCTTCCAAATTGTCATCCATTATCTTAACTATATTGGTATAATGCTATTATTTCTTTTCTTCTGTTCTTGGTTTATTTCCAAATCAGTTATATATCATTGTAGCTATAAAAGGTGGAATTTAATACCCAAATTAGATTTATTTAGATTTATTCATATAGAGAGTTTAAAGCACCCAAGTTTTATGATCTGAATTTTAACCCATTTGATAGTAATTACCCATGACCAAATAAAGTGATAGACGGTTGAGCCATGGGAAATGCTTCTTTGCATTGCTCCTGACACCAGGGGCCAAGAAAAAGAGAGGTTTATCTGTATTTTTGTTTCTCATGAGCTCCGTGTTCTACTAATGAGGGTGTCCAGTGGGTGCTAGGACATTCTTAGGGCCGTGCTGCTCTTTGTCCTCTATACCCTTTTCCCCGGGTCAGGCTGGCAGTTGAAAGGAATCTTCTAGTAGAATGTCAGCATTCTCCATGCTGTCTTATTTATTATTATCAAGGTCTGAGATCTAAGAAGCAAAAGGCCCATGTCTGAAGCCTCTGTGACATGAGTCTCTGGAGGCAAACAGGAGACTGTCCTATGCCCTCGTAGAAGTGCTTGGTTCATCAAGGGCAGGAGGCTGAGCAGGCTGGGAAGATCAGAGAAGGAGACTTCAGGGGGGCTGTGTGTGCTGTAAACAGCTCGAGGACATTCGGAACTCATGAACCGGTTCACACTGGCAGTGGTAGTGTTTTTCTTGTGTGTTTTCCGGGCTGCACTTGCTGTAAAACAAACTACACGGAAGATACCCGTGAGCTGCAAGCCAGTGTCTGTTGTTCTCCGAGCTGGCTAAAAATGAATGTGCCAAATGAAACCATGGGGCTGATCTTCAAAGTGGAACTCACTAAGGGGCTTCAAAACCCAAGCCAACAACAAAAGGACAGGGCTGAGGACAGTCGTGGTCAGAGTCCTCGGGTGATTGTTTTACTGAAGTAAGTGAACATTAGTTCCGTGGAGATGATGTAGCAGTCTGAAACGCAAATCACATCCAATGGAGGATGGAAGAACTTAGAAGAATTATTTCATGCTGTTACTAGACACACATAGGAGACGTCTGTGTGGCTCCCACAAAACCTGTTTAGGGGGTCTTACAGGCAAAAGGACAAACAAAACAGTATAGGCAAAATGGAAAATGTTACAAAAAGTAGATTGTAATAAAAACAAACATTTAACAGCCATAGTAAAGTGGAGGGAAAAATGTTCCAGAAAAAATGAATCCATGATAAAAAGGATTCAAATTAGGAAATCCTTCCAGAACATACAAGATGCTGAAGCTAAAGAAAATCGAAGGGGTCATTGCTCTTTCCAGAGACCATCCATGGAAACTAAAAGAGACAAGGGCTAGTGCATGAAGACATATTTTGAGATATTCTGAAAGACAAATGTCATGAACTCAAAGTGGCACACGTACCCATATTGATAGCATGTAATGTGTCTGTAATAAAAATAAAACCATACATGAATGAACATACTAACTCAAAACAACTCAGAGTAGAGCTGTTCACTCTCAGGGCCCGCCTATATTTAAGGAAAGGTAGAAGAAGCCAGCAGGAATTTGAAGCAGATATCACGGAGAACCACTAATTGTTGCCTGCCTTTCTGGCTTGCTTATAGGATCACACTTAGCTTTCTTACCCTACTCAGGAGTATTCCTCCTGGAACGATGCCACAGACATTCAGAGGAGGCTTCTCACATCAATTAACACCAAGACAACCCCCACAGGCATGCCCACAAGCCAGCATGACCTGGGGATTCCTCAGTGGCAGCTTCTTTGACAGTTAGTACTCACCAGACAACAGTGACTCCCTCCACACATACATTAAAACTGGTTGAATGTGACAGTTTTCAGAGCAGAATTGATAGAGCTGAGACTCTTGCATCCAGGCAGCAGGGACACAAACCAATGCAGCTGACCTAGAACAGGTTGGATGTATCTCAGACATGCACGGCCCACTCACATAGGACCCGTCATCCATTCTTAACTACTTACCCAAGAGGAGGCAAGCTAGGCACTCAAAGACATACTTACCACAGAATGTTCTAGAAGCTTTACTTGTAAAGGCCTCAGTCTGAAACAAGGCCATAGGCCGTGCCACACCCACACGGCTGCTTAGTAACAGGGAAGAGAACCCTCCAGTGCTTAGCACAAGAGTAAACGTCACAAGGATTAGGCTGAGCAAATGCCACACAAAGCAGAATATGTACCATAAGATTCTATGTATAAAACCCCAATGAAGTAAGTTTATTTGTGTTGAGAGATCAGAACTGGCTAAAGTCTTCTCTGGGGAAGGTGTTTGAAGAAGAACAGACAAAAGAGCAACGGAAGGGAGAGAAAACCCTGTTTTGATTGTGCTGATGGTTCTGTGGATGTAAACTATGCCCGTGGTTATCAAATCATACACTTTAACTATGTGCACTGTGTTGCATGTTAAACACACCATGATACACCTATTAAAATTGTGTAGCCCAATATTTCCCGTCCATGTGTAAAATGGTTAGGATTTTAAAGCAAAGCATTAAAGTTTAAAAATTGAAAAAAACAAAGTAAGCAATGTCAAGACATTTCCTTCTGGGCACGCAGATCATTGAAATGTGAGTTATTTGACATTTTTATACCAAATAAATAGTAATCTCATTGCTATCATAAAGCCTTAAAAACGTCAGAGCAATAACTGCTGCACAGTATAAAACATTAGCAGTTCAGCAAAGTCAAGAAAGCTCAGAAAGGCAAGTCATTCAGTCACGAGTGTGAGTGCAATCACAAAGCATATGATTCAAAACTACTGGGTCAGATTCATCAGACTTTAAAAATACCCCCCAAGCAAGTATGCAACTGCAATGGAAACATGGTTGGCTCCAGGGAAAACTGATGACTTAGGACACCAACTGGGTCACATGAGAGCTAGTGCCAGCACCACAAAAACAGGAGGGAAATTGCCCCAAATGTAACAGCTATTTGCAATAATAAAAAAAAAAGGGAAATAAATATCTTAATGATTTACATTAAAATTGCTAGTTAACAAATGTGACAGGGAGAAAGGCAAAAGAGTCATTAGCTTAGTAAGGAACAATGCCTCGGGCGGTTCTTCTACCAGGAGAATATAATATCCTGTTTGCATAAGTCTATACTCAGAAAAAAGGAAAATATTAAACCACACATGCTGTGCGTAAATAGAAGACGTTGTTGTGGATTGATCATTTGCGTTTCTGTTTGTGAAATTCAAGGGGATCAGCTGGCAGGTTAAGATCCCTGGTGGCAAAAATAAATATGTTCAATACCAGGAAGAGAAGTCTGTTCCAGTACCAGATACTGTGCGTACTCTTAGAACTCAGCCTAACTTTGGCCATGAAAGGCCTGCACAGACACAACTAGAGGGGATGGGCGTGGCCCCGGGTTATAACCCTGGCCTAGCACACACAGCAGAGGTCCTGTGTTCCAGGCCCTCAAGCTTGTATTTCCCCCCAGGAGAGGCTGGAATTCTTTGATGAGCCACATAAACGATGCCGCGTGTTAAGACTGAAGGGCTGCGTTGCCACTAGGAAAACAAAAACAACATTTCTAAATTGTCAGTGATCTCCAAATTAAACTCCAGCGTAGTCAAAATCCAGAACCAATTTATCCAGATAGGCTTAAATTATCCACGTGAAAGCTCAGTCTAATCTCTGAAGGTGCCCTGTCTCGATGCAGAAGAATCGGGCTTGCTGGACTTTGAGGAAAGCCCTGCCACAGACTGGTGCAGGTTGCTTTCTTATTTTTAACACCAGTGAAAAGAGTTAATTACGACTTACTTCGTCTGGAGAGTAGCATAACATGGATCCGAAATGCTGCCAAGGAGAAGCATAGACGAGTCAAAACAAAGTGTCACGACAGTGAAACACAAATGCTTTGTTTGCAATCAAAGTGTAACACCAAGGAAGGACTTAGCACCCGGCTTCATCGAGTGAGCATCACTTAATCTTATTAAGAGGTGAGAAGATATTTGATAAACTGCAAACGATTATGTTTAATCACCATGTTAAGGAAAAGAGACACAGGCTCTCACTCACGGAAACCCTGGGTCCATTAGGATTCAGTCTGAAACACCATAATTGACGGGAGAAACTGGAGAAAATGTAATTAGTGCTAAGAGCTGGCGAGGCGCGCCAACTCCCAGCCAATATTGTTCCTGGGGTCTCAGCCAGAACAGTGCAAAGAGAAAAGAAAGAGAGGACCGTGGAGAATAAATCTCAAAGCAGCCGTCACTGGTAGTAGGCTGGCTACTAATGGGGGCTCCGGAGGGGCTATGGAGAGCTTCTGGAAGTGGGGGTGCTCAGTGGCATGCCCCTGTTTCCTATGGAACCCTGTACTCCTATGGTCTGGCTGTGAACATGAATGCTGATGTCCTTGGGATTTACACTCAACAAAGGGAGAGAAGATCTCTGGGGAGATGTGCAGAAGCTAGGAGTGAGGAAGGCCTGATAGAATCCTCACTTGATCAGAAAAATCACAAAGTGGAGATATTGTAGGAAGAAAGGAAGCAGGAGAAACCAGAAACCCATAATCAAGGGTTCCCTACAAGACCCGAGAGTCCATTGCTACCGGTCTTGTGTGACTTTCCCATACAGAACATAGCTGTGAGCTTTTCTGTGTGAAAGAGCAGATTTTTGCCCCATCTGCCATAGAGATAAATACTCCTGAGGGTCCCCACTGTGCTTTGAGAGGACTGGTGAGTTAGAAGCTACTGATGACAGAACAGAACTGATCTTCATCTACTCTGGCAAATGAGTCCCCAGATGCCAGGCCTTGAGAAGCGCTGCCCTCTATCAAGGCAAAATCAGCTCAGCACTGATTGATACTGCATGATGCTTACGGCATTACATGGCTGGATTCGGCCACAACACTCACTGCCTACAGCTGATGGGTCTCTGCATTTTCCATGCCAAAAGAAAATTGATGAGTCCTGCTAAGGAACATGAACTGGGCATGAAAGGGGCTGTGTCTTCCTTGTGGCTGAGGAGCTGAGTGTTCTCAGCATCCAGACTGTTAGAGACTGGTGTCATCTCTGGTAGTTACAAGCTCTTTCCTAAGACTAAAATGATCTCCCAGATTCAGAGTAGGTCCTCAGTCAGCCACTGATCTCCTGGAATCGCTTGCTCAGAGGTTTAGGCTCATTGTGTATGACAGGTAGAAAGGTAACATCATGTCTTGTTATGCAACAAGAAAGTCACCAAGTCATTGGTTGCTGAAACACAGGAAGTTGGAGTGTCAGTGAGGCTAACTCACAACTCTTACTGTCTCTCAGCTTTCTTCCAGAAGTAGAAACGAGGGTAAAAGCTATGGCACATAACTGGCTTCTCTCACAGACATTTAAGGAGCTATCTCTGTCTTAGTTACTGCTTGCTCTGTTGCTATAAAGAGACACCATGACCAAGACAACTCTTAAAACAAACAACAAACAAACATAAACAAACATTTAATTGAGGTGATGCATACAGCGCTAGAATACATAGTCATTTGGTAGGCAGGCAGTTAGAGTGATGGTGCTGTGGCTGAGAGATTTACATCCCAATCCACAGGCAGCAGGCAGCAAGACACTGGGCCTGGCATGGACTTTTGAAACATCAAAGCCCACTCCCACTGTCATATGTCTTTCAACAAGGGCACACCTACTACAACAAGTAGATATTAGCTGTAAAGTAAAAGACAATGATGCTACAGTCCACAGACCCAAAGAGACTAAATAATAAGGAGGGTTGGAGGCCAAGTAATAAGGAGGGTTGGGGGAAGCGACTCCAGGATCTCCCTGGGAAGGGGAAGTAAAAGGCCATCATTTTTAGACAACAGAGGCAGCTGTTGCCAATACCATTAGGTCACAGCAGCCCTTCATCTTTCTGCCTTCATTCAGAGTTCCCCTTGGATGACCAGCCTGCAAACGTCACATCGCCTATAGTGTCCACAAAGGATCAAGCTTTCTGTGCCCCAATGCACTTAGACTTCAGCTCACTCAACACTCACATCTCTGTTCTGTTCTGGGATGAATTCTCTTTAGTTCTTCCAGTTTCTCTCTCTTTCAGGGTACAGTATCTCCATACACTATTACCCACCCCCTTTTGGTTCTGAGGTAAGATGGTGGTTTGAACAAGCACCTTAGCCGCCTCTCTTTCCTCTCATACCTGTCAATGACACTTGATGACCCTTAATCTAGCTTGCTGTCTTTGAAGTGTTCCTTTGGGTAATGAATGAATATTTGAATCATATTGCTTCAAAGACAAGGCCTCTGAGACATTCATCTGAATAAATTTTGATCAATTAATATGTAAGAATGGTTTTGCAAATGACAGGAAAATCAACTCAAATTTCAGTACGTGTTCACGCCTTACATACTTCCTGATGACATGAGAAGACTCACTCCTGTGGACCTAGGTACTTCCTGGTGACATTAGGATAGTTCATCCTGTGGGCATCCATCCCTTAGCTACTTCCTGGTGATATCAGCAAAGAGGATCCACATATTTTACAAGCCAACCACCTTGTAACTGAAAGTATTAACTTTAGTACCTCTTGGACCCATCTCATCAAGATCCGATTCCAGCGTATCAGTTCTAGTAACCTGGGAAAGTTCTCCTGTGACCCCAGAGTGACCTATGTCATATGGTGGAATGAATGAGTATGACCCCATACCTATTCAGTGTGTGGATGCTCGGTCCATGGGACCAATCATCCACACACTAAGGAGGTGTGGCCTTCTTAGAGGAAGTGTGCCGTCCTGAAAATGGAGTAAGCCAGCCCCAACTATTGTGCAGGTACTCAGGCTCTGCCCAGTTTGGAACAGTCTCCTCCTGGCTGTCTTTGGATCAAGATGTAGCACTCTTGGCTCCTCCAGCACCATGTCTGCCTGCATGCTGTCACACTTCCTGCCATGATGATAATGGACTAAATCTGTGAAACTGTCAGCCAGCCCCAAGTCAATGCTGTTCTTTATAAGAGTTGCCATGGTCATGGTGCCTCTTCACAGCAGTGGAAACCCTGAGACATAGGAGAGCATGTTCTGGGATTTATGAGAGCACAGGCATTACTTCTGGGATGCCCTTCTTTTGAAGTTTTGATCTGCTTACTCCTCTTTCTGTCTCTAGACATGTCTATCCTTGAATACTGAGCCCAGTAAAATGGAGGCTCTGCCACTTTGGGGTTTGTTTTAAACAGTTAAGAGTTTCCTTGTGGACTGTTTACTGTCACATGTTTCCACTTTATTATTAGGATTCTAATTTCATTCTGTCTTGAAATTTATTTTATGGTCATTAGAAAAATGTACGACTGGTTTGATTTTTCTAAGTTATATTAATGGTAAATTGCCTTCCTAAAATCATGAGTTTGTATGTAATTTCCCTCATTTAACTTAGGAACATGAAAAGTTGGTTATTGCATTATTTGAATTTTAGTATTAGCTTCCAACAAGTCTACATATATGAGCCAGGATTCCATAACGTGTTTCCCCCGCACATATTAATCACATTGAGACAACAGTGTTATCGCTAACTTCGCCTAGTATATCTTAAACTTTTCTTTTTTGTTGTTTTTTTGTTGTTGTTGTTGGTGGTGGTGGTGGTTTTTTGGTTTTTTCAGATAGGGTTTCTCTGTGTAACTTTGGTTGTCCTGCACTAGACTTGCTTTGTAGACCAGGCTGGCCTTGAACTTACAGAGGTCGGCCTGCTGTTGCCTCCCAGAATGCTGATAGTTCAGTCCCGCACCCCAGCACTTGGCTCAGCTATCATATCTGTTCTTCCACATATTTGGTGAAATGCAGTTCAGTAGCAAGATATCATTTTTGGAGTCCTATGTTTCAGGCCAGTTAAAAATAACCATAGGACTCTACACAGGACATCATCATGATCACTGTAAGGGTCTCCACATAGACTACTGTGCCCAGAGATCCCAGCACGGCCATGTCAGTGGTCCATCCATGAGTCAACCCAGGACCCTTTCCTTTCTATCCATTTTTATATTGGATTTTATGTACTACTTTGTAAGAAAAATATTCTATTTCCAAGAATAGCAGAAACTTTGGGTGAGAAACTCAGCAGCAATGACCGATTGTTTAAATCTTTCTATAATTCATCCTCAGCATCAAATGAAACCTGTGTTTGTACAGTGTTTGTTATGCCTGTGTGTCATGTATGTGCAGAGATCTATATGAATCTTTGGACATATTCACCTGTGTACGCCTGTGTGGCTGTGCGATTCTGTGTGTGTCTGGGTGTGTGTGTGAACATGATCATTTTTCTGTGCATATGTGTCAGATAGCGTTCCTGATAGAGGCGAGGCCTTTCTAGGCTAGCCCAGTCTGAGAGAAAGGTTTTCTGCTTCTCCGTCTAGAATGTTCTCACTTGCTTGGCTTCCTCTCCCCAATCCACTTTGTCTGTATTCCTCTGACACATTATTTCCATCCACACCTCATTCCTTAGGAGAAGAACAAGTAGCCACCTGAAGCTCTCCCCTGCATTTTCACAGCCTGAAGGCAGCAGCCCTCCTTGGAGGGGGGAAAAAGTACCACAGTGTCCATGGTTGTCCGAATGCACAATCCAAAAGGGACTGCCCAAAAAGAGGGGGCTAAGCTGAGCTACGTTTCAGAGTTGTAGTTCTAGCTCCAACGCTAAGCAACTTGAGCAAACTATTATCCATAGGCCCTCTGGTGTGACAGAAACGCTTCACGAATCTCAAAAGTTGAGAGCCCTTTTGAGGCTGGCCATTCATGAATGAGCCAGGCTGTTCTCTTAAAGCTGCCGCAGCATTATATGAGAGCTTGGAGGCTGTGTTAATTAAAGTTATCTGAATAGAGTACAGTGTGCCAGATGTTCATAATAAATATAATGTAGCTTATGTAATGTTATGCCATCAGGGAATGTATTGGAATGGTTGTGACTCTCTATTATCTGCCATAATAAATCAAAATTTATTTCACTGTGTTTAGGCATTAAGTATTTCTCAACCTCTATAAATTAGCTTGTATTTGAACTTCGCCTTATGCTGAAGGTTTTCAATAGAGATAATTAAAGAGCTCTTCTAGCAAAATTAATGCACATTACTTCTACTAGAATTAAACACACACAGGGGATACTGTATTCTGTGTTATTGATGCCTTTGATTGACATTTTCCTCTCTCCATGCATTTTCCTGTACTGCACGATGTTCAAAAACTGTAGTGTAATCTCATAAGATATCTGCACAGCCCAGTGCTACTGTAATGCTTTTAAGATGGAAAGGCATTCAAAATTTTCAGCTGATAAACATTTTGGTGTCGGGGCTCCTGCACACCTCTTGCATGAGTTCAGGAGGGAGGCTCAACAATGAATGCAAAATTATCCAGAACAATTGAGGGGCCGCTGTCATGATGGTGAGGTGAGGGTAGGAAGACGTTGATTCTTCTTTAAAATGTGTTTCAAAGACAGTGCATAGGCCTAACAGGATTGGGGAAGAAAGGAGCAGTGACCACTGTGGCTGAAGGTGAAGTCTTCTAAGCTGGGTGGGCCTGTACTCTTTCTCTTGGGTTGGACGTGTGTGGAGAGATCAGGAGAGAGAGACTGGGGCAGACAAAGCTCGTCGTTATGAGGGAAAGCTGAGGGCCAATCAGAGGTGCACTTCTCATCAGAGACAGCCTGGCCCAGGTGTGTAGCCAGGTTAAACTACAATTCTGATGTCTATGCCCTTCTGACACCTGAGCCCAAGGACACAGCTATGTGGGTAGCACAGTGACATAGCTTCAGCTCCTCAGGGCGATGGGTGAAGCAGGAGAATCGAAATCTCATGGTCTGTCTGAGCTACACTGTGAGTTCAAAGCCAGCCTAGAAACTCAGTGAGGCCCTGTCTCAGTGAAGAGAATGAAATGAAGGAAGGAATAGAGATACAGCTCAGAAGTAGACTGAGGCGCTGGTGTCAATCCTTAGCACTGGGAAAGAAAAAAAGGGAGGGGGCTTGCAGTAGGTGTGCTCTGTCATCTGGAACAACGAACTTAGATTGTGCTGTGTTATGCAAGGATCTTTGTAAGTATCTAAGTATTTCTTTTATGGAAGAATTCTTTATTAGCTTTCAAGAATTGTCCAGCTTAAATGACATGTCAAATCACTTTGGAATTAAATGGAACTTGTAGGGATTTTTTTTTTCAAGCAAATCTTCAAACATGCTGCAACCCGCTTCAGCTTTCTAGCAGTTCACAGTACCTGCCTCCTCCATGCAGTTGGCGCATTCCTTCAGAAGTACCTCTACCTGCAGCTCCCACTGTCACTCCAACCCCTGCGGAGCGAAATAACCAAGACCTCAGGAGACACACAGGAGTGGAATGGTGACCTTCCTCAGTCACAGATGGGCCACTGGAAAGCATGTGGTGGAGGGATGGAAAGATAAAACAACAGGAAAACCCGCTGCTGGAATCTGGCTTTGATGATGACCAGGCAAAGTGCTCACTGGGAAGGTCAGTCCAACAGCTTCCGAAGAGCTCGATCCTTCGTTCTGCCTTCCCAGTCAGATTGAACACACCCAAATCAGTTTGGAAGTCTCTTTGGATGCAAAAATGGGCATGTTAATTAAAAAATCGATGGGAACAGGCAGATATTTCCTAACTTAAAGTTAAGGTGAACATGAAAAGAAAATTATAGTCATTCAGTGATTATCAGAAATTTCCCTTCATCAAAGCATTATTCAAATGTGCGAGCAGGTCCTGTGAAAGTTCCAGAAGTTTTAGTGAGCATTGTTTCTCAGGAACAATTAATATAGCTAAATGTTAAGAGCAATATTTAATTAATGTTTGCGCTATACGTGGCATCCTTCACACTTATGCTGTTGATAAAGCAGTGCGTGTGGCAGCAGCATGCCTGTGTTTATATACATGTCTATATCCATGTTCACATAGAGGAAGAAGATCAACAATGACTAGTTGATAGGGGTTTCAGTCAGTACCTTTGTGTGTGTATACCTTTAAATGTCCAGAAGTAAGGGCATGGCATCACTTCAAAGTTTTCAAGCTATTGATTAGTTTAAGTTTCTTCATAGTCAAAATAACAAGGAAGAGTGTTCACAGTTTTAAATAATTGAATCACATAACTCTATCAAGACCACGAAGGTAAAGAGGCTTGCTCTTGGGGTTATGAAGATAGTTCAGTCAGTAAATGCCTGTTTCAAAAGCACGAGGAGTCTGGGTTCCCAGCACCCATAGATGCTTACATCTGTAACCCCAGCACTGGGTGAGAGGAGTGGGCCCTGGAGCAAATTCACTGCCTATTTCACTGATGATGTCCCAGCTCAGTGAGAGTCTCTCTTAAGACAGAACAGCAAGGTGGGGAACAGCAAAGAAAGAAACCTGACATCAGTCATTGGCATCTATTCATGTGCACATACACACACATGTACAAGCACACGCACACATCCACACTCCACGCACATAAACACCACAGCTTGCTGCGAAGCCTCTTTTTTTTTTTTTTTTTTTTTTTTTTTTTTTTTTTTTTTGGTGGTCTGGCCAATGGCTGCATTTGTTCAGAATCATCACTGAAGATGCAGAGACAGGGAAATCCCATGCTCCAATATCAGAGATAATGGACAAGCTCACAGATGGCACATTGTTTCCTGTGGCTTCCTCTTATTCTTGCCTCTTCCAGCTCAGCGACCGTTGTGTAGCTGGGTCTTTGGCCCATAATTGGCCTGACCACCACTCTTCTCGTTCTCAAGTTTCCCATCACAACAGCACTGACCACGGGAGCCCACCTAGACTGAACTCGACAATGTCCCACCTCACCGAAGGCGTTGGATTGAGAATTTGGGCTAAGCATTTGGAACAGAACATTTTTCTGACTATTGTAATTTTGTTAAGTTATTTTCATTTTTATAATTTTAAGGTTAAAATTTAATATGACTTCTTAGATTTTATTTCACAGAATACTGCCATTTATTACTAAAGATTAATGAAATACTTAAATGTATAGAAAACGCCACCTTCTGAATACAAATAACATCTAAGGATCTACATCCCAAGGTTCCACCTGGGACATGAGTCTATGGATTCTTATTAAATGAGCAGAGAACAGAGCATCTCTGTGTTGCAAGAGAAAGGTCTGAGTCACTGTTACCATCATTCATTCACTTAACAAACGTAAGTTGAGGACCACTCCTTGGCAGGTTCTGCTAACATGGAAGAAACCAGCCCCTAACAATGTCAAGGCAGGAGGCTCTGACACTGAGCAGTTGCACCGGCTACAGCTTCATACGTCAACTAGGCTGGGCCAGAGGATGCCAAACATCTGGCTGAGACATGACATTCCCCAAACCCTTTATATTATATGTTGAATCTTTTCATTATGCTCTTCTTTTTAAAATATTTGCATTAATTCTTTGAGAATTTTATGCAGTATATTTTGGTCATATTAATTCTCTGCTCTTAAGAGTTCCAGTGTTTCCTGGATCCCTACCCCATTCATTCTTTTTTTTAATAACCCATCTAGCCCAACCAATGCTGTCCATATAGTCCTAGGTATGAGGCCACATGATGGGACATGATGAGGGGCCACACCCTTAAAGAAAATGAACTTTGCCTTCCTGAGACGCCACCAACTGCCCATAGCACTTCAGTGAAGGATGGAGGCCCATGAATCTGTTCTCTGTGTAAAAGTGTTGCCTGAGTTTACCTTGTAAAATACATTTTAATTAATATATAATCATATCACTTTCTCCTTTCTCTTTCCTCCCTCTAACCACTTCCAACTCTTTGCATGCTCCTCCCAGCTCACTCTCAAACTGAGAACCTCTTGTTAATTATTATTGTTGCATATGCGTGCACAAATGGTTAAATACAACCCATTGAGTCTGTTTGTGGTCTTTGTATATATACACGGTTTTGGGAATGACCGCTCTGTATTAGACAATCAATCTTGTATAGGTCTTGTGCAGCCAACCACAGCTACTGTGCATCTGTGAGTGGGTGTTCCAATCAGCCATGACCTCTGGATCCTGTCGTTCTCCCCTCCATAAGGATTCTTGAACCTTGGGTGGTACCTGATGTAGATGGCCCACTTGTGGCTGGGCATCCTACTGACACTTGTTGTTTACACTCTGACATTGTCTTGTACAGGAGATGATGCTTAACACATTAAGCCCTTCTTAACTCATCCACATGTGGCACGGTCTTGCTTGGGCCAAGACTGATAGGATGCAGATTACACACGAGGCTGCAGGTCATTAATGGGCTTTGTCAGTCCTCTGGGAGGCACCACACCCTGAGAGCAGTCTTGATGGTTCCGTTCGTGTTTATAAATGCTCAGTCTCAGAGAAGAGACGACGTGGGCCCCAAGAAGAATGGGAAATTGTATGCTGATGTCTGGGATGCTGTGCAGAGGTTAGAGCTGAAACATAGCTAGAGAGAAGGGCATCTAAGGTCATGCTGGCAGCTGTGGGTCCCGGGATATGTGACTGGGTTTGTGTGGCAGCCAAGACAATACGGGAGATTATCGGACAAATGTGAGGAGAAGGAAGTGTTGATGTAATAAGCATAAGGCAAAGATGACATGGAAAACAAGAAAGGCCATGGGTGGAAAGTCTCAGGGATAGGAGGAAAGGCACAGATGTAGACACAAAGAAGCCGAGGTTTCAAAAATACGTGGCAGAAGTGGCCTCCCCTGAACCTCACTGGGCAAACGCCACTGTTGCACAATTAATGTTCCAGTGGCAGCTGCACTTCTTGCCTCCTGCCATGGCTTGGACTGTTGCTCAACTCAATCCAGCCCTGAGCCCATCCTGTCCTCAGCATATGAGGTTCAGTCCTCGGGGCCTGGCTCCCTCCTCACTTCTGGATTGTCCTTTTTCGGGGCTTTTAAAAATGGCAGTCCTCTCTCCTGTGTCACCGGCCTCGTGCCACTGAAGTCCTGACTGCCAAGTGTTTGGCTGGTACCCTGCTCACTTTTAATTATCATTCTCTGCCTCACTCCAACAGAGTGTGTGTGTGTGTGTGTGTATGTGTGTATGTGTGTGTCTGTGTATGTGTGTGTGTGTATGTGTGTGTGTATATGTGTGTGTATATGTGTGTGTGTGTGTGTGTGTGTGTGTGTGTGTGTGTGTGTGTGTGTGTTCCATGGGAGCAGAACGTCTGCTGTCCTCCTTCCTCACTGACTGTCTCATGCACAGACGCCCGGTTGGCTTGTCAGTGAATATTTGCTGCAGGGGGAACAGATGAACTCACATTGTTTGTATCACTTGTGATCCTCCAAAAACACGGAAGACTGTTAATTGTATCCATTAAACGATGGTGGGTGAGGCCCACCTAAGCTCCTACCAGGCTCTGCGCTAGGGTTACACAAGGTCCCTGTGTTCAGTCCAAACCTGCTGAAGAAAGAGCATCCAAGGGGACTGTCTTTAATTTCTCTGTTTCCCTTTGATTCTTGCGATCCTCATCTGCCTGCCGATATTGAAGCCATGTGCCTCCAGGAGAGAGCTGAGACCTCCTCCAGATGTGCTTGTCAATGTTGGCAGCAGTCGTATTTTTATCCATTTTGAACATATTTTTCCTGATTAACACAAGGAGCCCTACGTAGAGAATCTTGAAATTTACCTAACAGCTGCATCGTCAGGTCAGATAAGATCATGGATCTGATCAGAATATGTTCATTTCAGAGGGAAGGATGAGGTAACGTCCTTCCCCATTCGCCTCTGTCCTGTAAGGTTCAAAGCTTCTGGGATTTGAGCTCTCGGCTTTTCTAATCATAGATGTAACAAGGTTTCTGCTAGAAATATGCTAAGTGTGCCAGGAAGTCTACGTGTGAGAGGAGCACGTCTTTTATGAATAATTTGTAGCCATCCAGTGGTCCTCTGGCATGCTCACGGAGCTGAATTGGCTCCACAAAGCTCCAAAGAGAAAGTATAGGGTTGTTTCCAATAAACAATGGGCTCATAGGGTGTCTGTTCTTCTTCTCATCTGTAGTGACCTTGATCTCAAGTGGCTTTCTTTGCAGACTGCTTGGCTTTTCTGGATACTTTTCTGGGAAGCTGATTGGTGGACTACAGCAGTCCTTCATCTGGGCACCTACAAAATGAGCCTGTGGAAATGGGCTTGTTTCAGATGGAACAGAGTCTTGATGAGGCCATACCAAACTGCAATAGGTATCACACTGAGGACATGTGTGGTGCTAGGGAGGAACATGAAGCCTTCTGCTGCTTGCTGAAGGAGGCAGAAGCTAAGCTGCTAGGCTAGGAGGCAAGGCCAGGAGGCAGCCTGGTGAGAGAAAACTGTAAGATGCTTTCTGAGTTATCCAGCTTTCTGTCCTTGTAAGAAACCCCAGAGATAATATGCTCTAAAGAAAGGAGGACTTGTTTTATCCCATGGTCTAGGAGGTTTCTATCCACAGAGAATTGTCCCCATTGCTTTAGCTCTGTGTCAGGACAGCACATTGCATGTGATAGGGGGGGAAAAGTAACTTTTAGTAACAAAAAGAGAGACAGGTGGGAGCTGTGTTTTCATATACAGCTCCAGGGTATTCCTCCAGTGGCCTGCCATTGTCTCTTTACACCATGCCTGCTCAGGGTGCCACCATCTCCCATCAGTGTAAACAGAGGATCAGGACTTGGACACCTGAGCCTCTGGAGACATGAACTGTAAAAAAAAAAAAATGGTCTCCAGGTGATGGTTCCCCCCTCAGTGCCTCAGCATGGCTCTGGCTGTTGCCATGGGTTTTCAGATGTCTGTCCTCAGGCCTGTGAAAGAGGAAGCTTCCACTGGATTAAGCCATATTGACTAGTACACCTGTGCAGACACAAGACAGTGGCCGGGGTGTCCAAGATAAGATCTGGCCATGGTCTCTAATACCCAGGAGTTTCCAAATGGAAATGCTTCGACCAGCCGGAGAGATGGAGCCGGGACTAAAGGGTAGAATTCTAGTGAGGGAGGGGCTAATTGACGGATGGAGGAGAGATGGACACCCTGGTGTGTGCCACAGATGTGTGCCAGGAGAAGAAAAAGGGAAGCTTTCCTTTGAAGCTAGAAAATAAGTCTAAAATGTTAGATGTCAGATAGGAATGACTGCTATAAAATGTTATTTTCTGATCATTCAACAACCGAAGAAGAAAATGGGAACTGTTAAGATTGTTTTTGAAACTAAAATTGCAGATATTTTGCTTCCATATGCTTAAGGAAAATCTTCATTTAAATAGAAAGAACTTTGTAGGGATTGTGGGTAATAGATTTTTTCATAGATTTATTACAGCAAAGAGTGAAAATAATCCAAACTCTATGAAGAAGACAGGATGCCCGAGGGCAAACCAAGTGTCCTTGGAGGATGGAGCAGATCTTGTTTGTTAGGTTCCGTGCTAAATTATTCCCAAGTGCTGAACACAACCCTGAGAATTTCACAGCCTCGTCTGTGCAAATTAATATAAATTGGAATGATAGAGGCTTGAAATAGTACTTAGAAGTCTTTTAAATGTTGATTTTCCCCTTGACTAATGTGCAACCTGGAGGACCGTGAGGCCCCTCACCTTTCCTTGAATCTTCTTCTGTCAGAAGAAGGGGAACATCTCGCTGCCTCCCAGCCTTATCTACATTCTGCCTCTGCCTCTGACAGAGATGTCGAGAGGATAAAGCGATCACAGGCGAGAAGTTCTGGGAGCTTCTCAGAAGCGATCTAATTTGCCTACTTAGAAGGTTTACTGAGAGGATAAAGGGAGCTCAAATTCCTGTGAAGTGTTGTGAAGCTCTCACAAGAAAGGCAGGGAGCCCTCAGTCACTCCCATGCTAGGAATCATCATGCAGGAGAGCGAAAATCAAGTGTGTCCAACCCCGCCGCGAAGCCCGGGAACAAGCCCTCCCCGTGAGCTGTTCAGCTGTCTTGTGATTATACACAATAGGTTAATCCTCTGCTTTGTGGCATCAGTGAATCCAGTCCTAGGTGGAGACAGAGGCGTATTGCAGGCTTCAGTGAAGGACTGAACAGAACTTTTACCAAAACATTGCTGTGAGAAACATCTGAAAGCAGACGAAACAAAAGCAGACACTAGATGTGTTCTCAAAAAAAAAAATGTCACCTGTATGCTGGGGAGGTGGCTCAGCAGTTAGTGTGTTTCCTGTTGAAGCAAAAAGACCAGAGTTTCAGGTAGAAATTCACCTATGGTTCCAGCTTCAGAGAAGAAGAGTGAATAAGGGATCCCAGGACAACTTGGCTATAGGTCTGGCCATAGCAGAAGGCTCAGGTTTGCAAGGTCATGTCTTGGAACAGCAAGGTTGATGAGCAGCTATGGGAGATTCTCGAGCATTAACCCAGGCTTGCACATGTCTATGCACAAACACATGAAAAGAAGAAAAGACTGAGGCCTGGGTGTGTTGCTGTGGCTCTCATTAGTGCTACAGATGTTTCTCATTTCGCTGGCTTCCACAAGCCACGCTTCTGTGCTCTGGGTCACACACCCCTAGTCTGGCATTAGCCTGAGCTTGTATCTGTGGCTGCCCGACCTGTCTGCCCTGTTCCTTTCACCTCCACTACTGCCCAGATTTTCACTGTGATGGGAACAACTCCACTGCCCCATGGAATGCCTGTGGTCCTGTTAGTCACTCTACAGTTGCCCATGTTGCCTCTGTTACATCCACTACCTAGAGAAACTCAAAGGACCCACCCCCACCCCAGGAAATGCCAGTAGAGGACCTCCTCATATCTTTCAGCCACATTCCTCTGTGATGCAGCCTTCAAGATCTGACCAGCTCCCTATTTAGAAAACATGTGTGCACTTATCATGAAGACAAGGGCTTGGAGTGGTCATGAAGAGTAGGCACTATCATGCAAAGTCAGGCCCTTCTTTTACTGATGTCAGAGAACTGAGAAGTGAGCCCTGCTGATGGTCCATACGATGTGCATGGTAAGTCATCAGATGGTAAAAATCGAAGTGGCAGCTCCATATGAACTTCAGGCATTTGAAGTCAAACTCTATGACAATTGATAGCAATAGCCAAAAAAGACATGAAAGGAGATGGTAGTGAGAATTTTAATTTCTTTTAAAACCCAGTTGTGCTATGTAAGCATGTATTTTAATCCCAGGTTGGGATATGAGGCTGCTTCAGAGTGTCCAGCAGAGCATGATCTGTCTCATGCCCCAGGAAGGGTTTGATTTTTGCCAGCTGCAGAGAGTTTGCACTGGGAATTCTGACGACTCTTGAGATAGTATAAATGTGAGAGTCCCAAAATGGCCTGTGGTGAATCCTGCTAGTCCTGGCTGCTGCTGGTTCCTGCTTCTGCTTTTGCCATTGCTGAATTGTTGGATTGCTGCATTGCTGTTCACTGGACTGCTGGTTGCTGGTTGAAGATATTTTGATGATGAAGATTGAACTTGTTCCAAGGAACTGGACTCCCCTAATCAGCAGGGAGTAGTCTAAAGAGGTTTATCCCTTCTTCCTCCTCTGTCTTTCTTTCCTATATAGTTTTGGAGGGTTGGAAGGAATTGGGCTTGAGGAGGGTGGTAAGAGTAGGAACCCAATAAAGTATCAAAAAAGTCCAATTACAGTTTCTATAATAATTCTCATGAATAGCAGTCAACACTCAGCCAAATCAACTGGTTATGAGGAGAAATTACACAGAGAGAAACTGAGTGAGTGCATTTTACAAAATCTTTAAGAGCATCAGACGAGCTTTATAAAAAGCATCGAAAATTATCCACATGAAAAAAAAACTTGCTACCTGAAGAAAGAGTTCATGGAAAGGCTGCTACTGAATGCCTGTGTAATTGAAAACTTATTTTTGTGGCTTTTTTTCTTTTTAGTAAAGATCTATGATTTCTGGTTTTATGTGAATAGTGCTACATCTTTCTTTTCCTCTTACACATAAAACAATTCCAAATGAGTAATCATTCTCTGCCCTTGGATACTGTTTGGTGGGTGCCCAGGGCTGACTACCGGCCAGGTCAAGGCAGTCAAGGCATCAATGACAGAGCTGCTTTCCACAGGTGAAGCATTCCCAGGGCCTGCCCAGCCGGTGTCTCACTGGACCTGACTCCTTCTTGTTTCAGCATTCCCCCTGTTTCCTCTACAGCAGCTACACAAAGGGCCGTAACATTTCAGTGTCAAAGTGTGGAGCTGAGCCTCCACTACTGTCTGATACTGCCAAGTTCCTCTAAAAGAGTTCGCTAAACTGCAGAAGAAACAGAGTGTCAGACGGGCACAGTGGAGGAATGGCTTGAGCATAGTAGCTCAACCTTGGGCAGTGGGGAGGAGCTTGTGGATGAATAATCTGATTCAATGGGGCTAGGGGTGCCAAGATACTTAATCTACATAGAGTTATTACAATATCTCATTTACATGCACGGGGAGCTGGGGGTCCTATCCCAAAAAGGAAAACACAGTACTTCACTATCCTATTCTTAGGGGAAGAGCTCCTAAGAACAGTTAAGGGCCAGGCCTATAGTCCTCTCTGAGGGCTATATGACACTCCTTTGAGGATCTGGGGTTGCCAGATCAGGAGAAGAGAGAACCCTGCTGAGAAAGGGACAGTTGGCAATCCAGATACGTCAGACTTCCACCTCTCCAGCAGTGACCCACAGAATACAAACAAAATTTTACTTTCATCTGAAAAATCCAAAGAAAACAAAACTAGTTATCAAGGGGCCCAGAGTTTTAAATATCTGTTTTAATTAACTATAATGCTCTTGGTATGTAATCTTCAGGGGAGTCACAGAACGTTCACAACAGTCAGTTATGGTAGTAGAATGTTTACATACATCCAATGGACGTCTCAGTGATGTTGAACTTAAAGTATTAATAAAACTATGACTTGTGACCTACAATATGCACACATGCAGCACATGTGAACACACATACATAGCACATATGTACAAATACATACACATAAAGACATATATACAAATACATACACATATACATACAAACATACAAACACATATGTACACACATACATGTACATAAAACATATGCATATAAACACATATACACATGTATGTATATATATAGACACATAGATGGGAGAAAGAAGTAGTGGGATGCAGTGTGAAAACAGCCACCTCATAATTTTCCCCATTTTCTCTCCATTCCAAGCTTCACTGTCACAATTGTTTTGGCTTCAAGCTGTGTTAGAGCTTTTTCAGCTCAATGCCCATTCACAGGATTTTCCCGAACCACTGGGTTAAGCAGAGGAACTTTGGTGCAGGATGATGTTATTTAAAGTAAGCAGCCTGTGTTCTCACCACCACAACAGCTTTCACGCTGCATTCCACTGAAGTGTTCATGTGCTAAGCGCCAGCAGCCTTGAACACCAGTAGATGACAAGAGGTCACCAGCGATCCAAGGGTTGCTTTTAATGTGAACATGGCCACGACAAATGTAGGGTGTAATTTTTCTCCTTGGGTTCATTTCCTCACAAATTCTGATTATTATTCTTCATCACTAAGAAACTATAATTCTACATGAACTCTATGCCTTTTTATCCATTTAGGTTTCTGGGTCTCTTTATTGAAATGTTTTATTTGAAGATAATGCTCAATGGACCCAAGTTTTTAAAAAGAGATTAAGTCCTTTCATTGCACAATATTGATGCAGATTCATTTGAATCTTGATGGAGACATCCTGATGGAGCTGCGGAGGTATGGACCACAGCTTGGATTAATGTAAATCGATTTGTCCAGGGTTATTTGTTTAGATAATGGAGGTAATAGAAGAAGAGCCAGGGTCTAGGAGCAGAAGCTGGGAGATGGCCCACCCTGTCATCATGTTCAAAGTAAGTTCACTTCAGGGCAGACTCCATTTAGACAGGGAAAATTCAATTAAGATCATGCCGCGGACTGGCGAATCCCAGCGGAGCTCCTGAGTGACAAATGGAAGCCTCATTGTTTTAACAAATGCATGCTAACAAATGAGATTTTAGCCCTGTCTGAGATGCTGTCATGTGTATATGTGTTTGTATGGGTATGTGGGTGGGTGTGTGTGGGTGTGTTCCTGTGTATGCATATGTGTGTTCACATGTATGCACATGTATGTATACGTGTGTGCATGTGCACATGTGTGTATGTGTGTCTGTGTTTCTGGTTTGTTACTATAATATTGTTCACATATTAGTGATGCTTTTGCAGTTTATTTTTGCAAAGGTGACCTTCTGTTTGAATGAAGAAGTTATATGTTTTCTGTAGTCCCCTTCCTAGCTTCTTTCAGCAAGTCAATCATTAAGATCCAGATGTGGATCTAATCAGGGCATGCCAAGCCTCATGATGCAATTAGAAGGGCATCATGGGTAATCATCTTGATTTTTAATTTGGGAACTGATAGTGATGTGAATGTGCACACAGACTGAACAAGGCAACTCCCTATACTTTCAAAGGAATCCTGAAGGCAGGAGAAATGTAACAGCCACCCAGCCAGAGAGAGGGGACCTGGGCTCTGCTTCTCATTCTTCAGAGACCACAGGAGAGTGGGTCTTGGTTGTTGTTTTTTCCTCCTCTTCAGAGTAACAGACAGAATCAGAGATTAAAACATCATAAATAAATAAAACTCTCACAAAATAGTGTTTTGGAGACTCCTCATTCCTTTCCTCAGCATCAGTCACAGCGAGGAAATTCTCGGTGGTTATCTGGGAGTTCACAGGAAACAAATAACACGGAGACCAACGTCCTTTCCCTGTGGTTTGTGAGACACGCCCTCCCTAATGCTCAGCAGGGTAGCACTGGTTCGAGGCTGACCAGGCTAGACACAGGTGGGTGCCACAGCCCCAAAGCAGGCCCTTGTAACTCATCAGGATGCTTCATGGTTCTGTGGGTGTCAGCCAGGGGCACCCCACTCCCCAGTTCCCCTGTACATATGTCTCTCTTCGATCTGGTTTCAACAACTACCAAGTGATCCAAAGCATACCAGCCAAGTTTAATATTTAGAAAACATTTCCTAGAATAGAAGTCACTACATTCATGTGCTCCTGATACTAACGTAGCGAGATAGGAGGAAGCTGGGGACAGTCAGCTGTGGTTCACGCTATGCTGCCTTGCAAGGCTGCTGCACCTGAATCTGATCTGCAGGCAGGGACATGGTGTTTTGGGGTCCAAAAGTTTCTAGTGGAGAGTGACAATTTCACTGAAAACATTAATATTATATTCTCCAGCTACATTTCAATCACTGTAGTTTATTGTCAATATCAAAGTGATTGCTGGACCTTCTCCAAAAGGCAGTTATTCTCTGTGTGGGGGGGTCTGTGCCCGTGTGTCTGTGTGTGTGTGTGTGTGTGTGTGTGTGTGTGTGTGTGTGTGTGGTCTGTATATATATGTGCCTGTGTGTCTGTGTATGTACATGTGTGTGTCTGTGACTTCGTGTCTATCTGTATATATTTGTGTGTGTATATGTGTGTGGTCTGTGTATGTATGTGCCTGTGTGTCTGTGTGTGCACATGTGTGTCTGTGACTGTGTGTCAGTGTGTATACATTTGTGTGTGTGTGTATGTGTGTGTGATCTATGTCTGTCTTTGCCTGTGTGTCTATGTGTGTACATGTGTATGTCTGGGCCTGTGTGTTTGTGTGTTTCTGTGTGTGTGTTGGAAGTGAAGTTTGCAAGAAATGCCTCTCCTCTCCTCCTAAGTTATCTCCGCTTCTGCTCTACACTGAATGTACACATATTAGATTTTTTAATTTTGGAATTTGCATTAGACACTACTTTTTGTAATTTATTTCAATAACATTTCTTTACCATTAGGTATTAGTTTTCCTTTAGGTGGAAAACAATGTTAATGTATGTTTTAAACATAATTGTTGCCTAATAATTGTATCACAAGTTGGCTCTGGCTTGCCCTGTGCTTAAGTCATTGAATCAGTCCACAGTGTTCTCTGGGGAAAACATTTCCCTCCTTTTTCCAGCTCCCAGAGCTGCCAAGAGCTACCAGGCTCTGGGATCAGCCCACCTAAAACCCTGCAGCCAACCTCCTGGCTTCCCCTGCTGTGACACTCTACATTTCCTCCCTTCATCCTCTCTTGGAAGAGAACTTGTACCCAGAGGATAACCCAAAATGCCTGGTGGGGCCCAGGTGATAACCCAAGATGCCTGGTGGGGCCCAGGTGATAACCCAACATGCCTGGTGGGGCCCAGGTGGTAACCCAAGATGCCTGGTGGGGCCCAGGTGGTAACCCAAGATGCCTGGTGGGGCCCAGGTGATAACCCAAGATGCCTGGTGGGGCCCAGGTGATAACCCAAGATGCCTGGGGGTGCCCAGGTGATAACCCAAGATGCCTGGTGGGGCCCAGGTGATAACCCAAGATGCCTGGGGGTGCCCAGATGATAACCCAAGATGCCTGGGGGTGCCCAGGTGATAACCCAAGATGCCTGGTGGTGCCCAGGGAATAACCCAAGATGCCTGGGGGTGAACTTGATTTCATCTGGGGGGGGAACTTGATTCTCTTGTGAATGGCATGCAGAGTTGACTGTTGACAGTTTTGTGGATTTAAATAGGGATGTTTGAGAAAACCCGTGATGCTTTCAGTTACTTACTGGATTCTGAGGGTTCACCAGGTCTTCTATAAAGAGTAAAAGTGCAAATGACTTCCAGTTCCATATCCATTTTTGGAATGGAGCTGAGCTGTGAACCATCTCCAACTGCAGATGGATTCTGAGAGAGGATGTTAAAGCAGGATTACTAATTAGAAAACCATCTGTGGCTCTTGAGTTTCTAGAATTTACTACGAACTGGTATGTTTTGGATTTCTTAAATTCTATCGCCTGGATTTTTTTTTCAAGATGGGGCCAAATATAGCCCATGCCAAGATGGCCTTGAGCTTTCTTCCTGTCTGTTTCTACCTCGTGAGTGTTGGAATTGCAGGTAGATTACAATATGAGCAGCTTATGCTGGGCACTGAGCACAGGGCCTCGTGAATTCTAACTGAGGACCCTGCGAAGTGACCAACTGAGCCATGTGCGCAGTTACAAGGAACAGAAGCAGAGAAGGGATAACACATAGTCAGCAAAGCCTGTCCTTCTCATTGCCAGGAGCCGACTCAACCTTGTGATTATCAAGTCAGTGGGAATATAAGTACAAATGACAATATTTAACCTCCAATTTCCAAAGCCTCCAAGGGGATTCTGTGAACAATTTACACAGAAGTTAAGGTGTGCTTCCAGAATATCCCCAGAGGCTCGTATCCCCACACGTGCTCCTCATGTGGCCCACCCTGATTGCTTCATTTAATTGTAACATGTTCACCAGCCACATTTAGAGCCATCGGGACACTGGGATTTCAGAATGTACATTTATCGGTGGTGTGGGCTCATTAATTTTTTTTTTTCCACTCTGAAGGTGAAGTGTGAGTCAGTTAGTAAGTATAAATACATTTCCCAAAAAAAGGTTCCCTGTTGACTCTTTTGGGAGTGAAGATGAGAAGAGAGCAAAGGACAGAAAGAGATCTAAGTAAAGGTCATGAAAAAGGTCAGAACTCCTTTCTGTTTCCCTCAGTTGTGGCCGTCAAGAGTTTCCACATGGGTACGTTTCATTTTCCTTACCATAATGTCCCTATTGCCCGGTGTTGGTCCCTGCAGAGTCAGTACCTTTAGCTGCGCTCTCTTTTGTTAAACTTTGTTCAACTCTAAGCATCTGAAATTAAGCTCTTCGTCTTGCCTTCATTTTTGAAGGGTGTGTTGGAGGACATGGGGTTTTTCACATGACATCATATTCTGGCCTTTTCTCGATAAGGATGTAACTTCTCACTACCTTCTGGCCTCCTGTAACTCTGGTGAGCATTTACAGAAGAACTCATAACTTGGTACCTATTTGTAGGTTGTTTATCTGCTGCTGGAGTCCAGGTTCTCTGTGTATCTTGTTCCCAGCAGTTTGGTAGTTCAGTGCTTGGTACAGCCTCATCTTAGACACTGTTGATCTCTTCTTTCTAATATAATTGTTTCACTCTTTACTCCCCCTTTATCTCTCTTTTTCTTCATCTGGAACCGCTATGTACACACATGTTACTCTGATCTCTTAGGCTCTCTTCCTGCTTGATTTTTCTTTCTGTTCTTCAGATTAAGTCATGTTAGTGATGTATTCTGAATTTTCTTTCTTTCTTTTCTTTTTTTCTCTTCTTTTCTTTTTGGTACCTCAAATATACCATAATTTTGAGCAGCACAGTATATATAATATTCTCCTTTTTCAGAATTTGTATTCCTTATTAACATTTCTGTTTGATAATTCATTCTTACAATAACTTTTCTTCAATAAAAAGGAGTCTTGCTTTCTTTTAAAAACTTAACCACCGTACTACAGAAGGAATGTTCAAGGATAAGGAGTGAGAGGTAACATCTGTGAGGATAAGAAGGAAGGGGACATATGCTTAGCAGGGAGACATATGCTTGTTTAGTAGAATGGTGATAGTGGGCTCTCCATATCCTCAGCAGCCCTGGGGATCTGGCTGAGTCTCTAGAATTACACCCCATTCCCCTCCTGTAAAGTCGTCCTTAGGCTCAATTAGAGAGCCAGTGGTTAACCCCAAGATATGAGTGCCACTATAGCACCATTGAGGATATCTTGCTATGCTGGTCATGTGTGTGGGTTATAGGCACCACAACCAGATAGGGCTATTGTGTTCTTTTCTCCTAGCACCTTGCAATCCACATTCTGGTGTTCTGAAGGCTAATCCTCCTGAAGCAGGTTTTTAGGTCTGGTACAACTCAAAACTTCCAAACGCCTTGTGACCTGTATAAGGAACTTGTCTTTACAGAGACCATTATGGAAATCCACAACTGGTCAAAATGCCAACAACAACTGAATGTGAAATATTAAACCTTAGATGATGGATCTACCACAGAACTAAGGATATACTCCTAAGGCTCGGGAAATTCACTGAAGATGAAATAAAAATAGTGTAAAAGTCAAAAGACCAGGCATAGGTATAACAGGTATACTCATGACATCTCAACAATACAGCTGCTTAAACAAGACCTAAATCATGATAACACCAGTTAATGTGCCAACATGGATGGGCCCTGCCCCTTAGATGAAGGTGTTACAGGCAACTAAAGATTGTTCAGAAAGAGTTGGTCTTCTTCAGAAATGAGGCCCCTAAATGGTTACCCAATTCCAAGTGGTCAGCCTTGAAGCCATATTATGTAAGGGGCACCAATTGACTTGACAAGTTGCATATATATATATATATATATATATATATATATATATATATATATATGCTACAATTTATATGTGTGTATATATATATATGCTACAATTTATATGTGTGTATATATATATATATATATATATATATATATATATATATAATATGATGGATACATACACACATATACTTCTTTATTTTCTTTATTCTGTTGACAATCACATATTTTAGGTGCCTTGTAATAACTCTCAATTCTTAGTGCTCTCTGGTTTTCACCTTGGAGCATCTCAATTGCTGCCATTTTCTCAATTGATATCTTGTTGAAAAATTTGCTGTGAAATTTCTTTACAGTAGTATTCATTTATGATGTCTCTGCCTAGTTTTGTATGGTTCCTGTTCAAATTTTACTCTTGGGTTGCTGGGGGTCAGTTCCTATTAGCAGAACTTGTAGTTTCCCAATATTCCTCCAAACACACAGGGCCAGGAATTCCCTGACTGTGAGTTGATGGGACTGTGTGTCATTTTAAGAGCTCTTTCATGTTAGACCTGGCCTGCCTCTCAACAACATCTCAAGTTCAAATAAGGACACATGGCTGGCTGACCCATCTTAATGTACATCTCCACAGCCATCCAGGCTACCCAGGTCATTTGAAACAGATAGAACCTGTTGTTGCATGCTGATCCCTGTCTCTCTTTTGAAGACTGGTTGGGCTTTTGACATGTTGCTTATCCCAGCCAGGATTTTAACTTTGGACGACTCACCTCATTGGCCTCTCCTGTCCACTTGTCCCAGTGAGGGCTGCTGTATGGGCACACAGTTGTGGGTATGAACTGAAGCTTCTATACACCACGCAGATTTGGAAATCACTCACCACTCTAAGGGAGAGCTGGTGGTGAAAGACCGAGGATGGACTGTGAACCAAGCCAAAAAGTAGAACGAATGCTCTTGAAGTCCTTACACATGCTTGAATAACCTTTCTATTTACTTAACTTACTTATTTCTATATGGTTTTTACCAAAGCAGTAGATTCTCAATATTAATAAGAGTTTCATTCTATTCATCTTATTTCCTCATGGGATGTGGGGGAGAAAGTTTTCTGAGCTACTTACTGCACAGTAGAAGGTGTTGCCTCATGAACAATTGTGTTCTATGAAAAAAGGTATTCTCTTCTCACATCATTGTAGCAGGTATGGACTGAGTAGTTAGTTTCTCAAAGGTGTCCTGAAATTTTTCAAAACTAATGAGGGATTTAGCTATGTACTACTCATTCTAATAGCACTTGTGGATAATACAAAACCTTATTTTCTGCCAAATTCAAAGGCTTCCTTAGGTATCAATTCCATTTTTTTATGGAGAGAGACTACACTTAACAAAGCCTATGGTTAGATTTCCTATACTCTTTCCTTGCCCTGCTTTCTGCCAAAGAAGAGCTACTTTTTTTTTCTTTAAACTCCTGTGGCATTCCTATATGAAGATGGACCGACTAAGAAAAGCCATGGAGAGTGACACTTGGTGGCTTAATATGGCTGAGGCAGCATGTGTGAGGAGAATCAAACAGACACAAGGCTGCGGTTCCCCTGGGATTCAGAGTCCTCAGGGCAGGGTGATCCCCACAAATGCCCACTATAAGTAAGGGTGCATGATAATCCGAGTGCACTTATACTCTGGAGATACAAAGGACAGATTCTGCACGACTCAAATATGCTTCTAGAACCCACCTCTGAAGCACACACTTAGGTTAACCAGACTTCTGTAAACTCAGTGGAAACATTTGAAAATTTGAACATTCATCCAAAGAAAAGCAATTGCATGAGGCAATGTGCTTGAAAGGAAACAACAATTTCTTTGAGATCTTTACTTGGGATTCTATGGCTTTGGGTATCATCTATGCATGTGTAAGTTTGTGGCTGAAATCTTCTCCTTGGGAGGAGTTACAAAACACCAATAAATCCTTGGAACAGAGTACAGAATACATGGTGAGGTGTGACTCTAAAGACTTAGCCACAACACACACTTTGCTTTCATCTTTAGTTCAGGTATTAGTTTATTACTAATGATGTTACCTTAGATTCAAAATTGAAATATACTGTCAAGTCATTCAGTTAAAACCCTTCAAAAAGATGGAGCATTCCAGTTAATAGTGTGGATAAATCCTGAATAAAGAAAAGTTACCACTTCTTTGCCTCAGAATGACTATAAGGACAACCAATCGTTTAAAAGCGTTGTTTCAGTGCTTAGAGAGATGGCTGAGCAGTTAAGAGAATTTGCTGCCCTTCCAGATGTGGTTTCCAAGCACTCACATCTGGCAGCCTATGACACCAGTTCTCAGGATTTGGGTGCCCTCTCCTGGCCACAGATGCCTGAAAACACATGGTTCACACAAATTCACATAGACACAAACCAAATGCTTTATGCATAAGCAAAACAGTAACAAACAAACCTTTTAAAAAATGCTTAGCAACTAAAATAATGTCAACAGTCATTATAAAAAGCTGCCCCCCCCTGAAATTATCACATAGAGGCATCCCGTCTACAAGAGGTTGCACTTATCTGCTGCGTAGAACTCGATGCATTAGCTGAGGAATCTACAGCTGTGATGCTCTTATTGACTTCTTATGTGAGGTCACTAGTCAGACTGACAGGGCCCTGCTATTGTGACCTCATTATTTCCTAAAAGCTCAAACACCCCCTGTCATCACCTGGAGGAATGGATTCCAGTGTGTGACTTTCTGGGTAGACACGCCTTCAGAACACATAGGCATCTTTGTTTAAACTCTTTGTTGCATGGCTTGGAACGGCAGCATGGGAAGTGCCCACAATACTGAGGGAAGAGCTATATGCCATCATCAGCATATAATTCCACTCTGTTCTCCAGAGGAAAGCAAGCTGAAGAGGAGGAAGCACTTCTCTAGTAACTCTAGCAGTTAACAGGAGGAGCCCCTAGAGGATGCTGGGAATGAGGCACTTTATCCAACTGTGGGAAGACTTACGCAAATAAATAGATGAAGCTTCAGAGAGAGCATTAGGTGGCTGTGGTCCCTGTGCCTGGAGAGGGTGTGAGTGGTTGATTTCTCCCAGGGAGTCACAGTGATGGCCCTGCCATGAGTCTCTGAGGGTTCGCCATCGAGGGACTTTTGCACTCACAGTTAACTGATGTCTTAGCAGCGGGATGCAGAGGGAGGCTGGAAGAGTCTTAAAAGCACCAGAACACATGACTGAATGATGCATAACGCATGCCTTTGTGCTGTGTCCATGCCCTCGGTCCCTTAAAATATCCATGAAATGATGCTTAGAATGCTCCATTCCTAGTTCTCAAGGTCTCTTTCCACAGTCCAAATACGCTTGGTAGAAATAATGTTTTTCTTTTCTTTCTTTCTTTTCTGTATCTTTCTTTTTCTTTTTTGTTTGTTTGTTTCGTTTTTGTTGTTGTTGTTGTTTTGTGGGGTTTTTTTTGCGGGGGTAAATTAGTTCACTGGACTTGTTCTGATTTGTATCTGCCTATTTCCAAAAACAGTTATGATGTATGTAATTCCCTAGTTGTTGCCTTGTTTCCTCTACACATCATAATTCCATAGGGGGCCTCAGATGTGAGTGACCCACAGGGCCCATGGTTTTCTGACACCAAACTGATGTTTCTAAACCCACAGTGTGATATTCTGGCACTTAATTTCAAAATGCAGCCTAAATCACAGAAGCCATAATATGTCAAACGACCCCACCCTCGCAGGGGGAAAACAGTAAGTAATGAAAAAGCTATGATTGCTTTTCTGTCCTCCAAATGACAGCTATCACCTCAATGACCTGCTCCGGGCGGACCAGTCTAGACCCGACACACTAAGGGATAACGTCATCTAACAGGGTAGTTACAAAAATCAATACAAAACCCATTTCAGAGATACTCTGTGTAAGAATCCTGGCGTAATGCTCATTTATTGAATAGGCCTGGGGAAAAATACACAACAACTTCTCTGATATATATATGCCTTACCTCCCAAGCAAAGGAATTCTGTAGGTAAGCAATAATTGTATTTTTCAATCTATTACTTAGACTTGGCAGGGCTCAGGCTTGAATCTAATATATGGATGATGGCTATAACTCAATTATGGCGTTTCGGCAGAATCCTAGTTTATTCAAAGAGTGAAGGTACAGAACGGGACAGCTGCCCCGCTGGGCTTGTGGGAGCAACTGTGTCTATGAATGCTTCTTTACAAGCTCAAATCCTTGTCCTGCTGACTGCTCAGAGACCTGGACGTTATACACCCCAAGCACATGTGCATGTACATATACGAGCACTCTCGTGCTCACACTCACACACACACACACACACACACACACACACACACACACACACACACACACAGACACACACTCCACTACATGATTCCTTGGCATCTCCGCTGCTGACTTTTCCTCCTGTGTTAGGCCTGCATTAGTTTGAATACACAGATGCATAGCTGCTGTAACCTGGAACTGGGACTAGCTGGCTGAGATTGCCCGCTGAAGTCCTTGGGGCTGAGAGACAAGCCGATTTCTGCATGCCAAACGGCTGAGACCCATCCCTAAGCTCTCTGCCTCTTCACTCAGCATGAGCAACAGTTGCAAGGAAAAAAAAAAGGATGATGACAAGGCACGGAGTGAGGGTGCCCTGTACAACAACTTGAAAAGAAATATCTGGACAGCTGGTAAAAGGATTTAAGCTCAAATTAAGGCTGCTCCAGGGACATGGTAATGAAAGTGGTTAAATCAACTCATGCCCCACAAGTCCAATCATCTTAACCTTCACACTCTATGACCATCTCACAGCACCATTACCTGGATACACTGATGCCGAATGAAGAGCCACCCCTGTCATTCCTCAAATCATGGAATATTAACACAAGCATTGTGTGGACAGACTAATGCATTTTCAGGTTGTTTAGGCTAATTTTAGAGGACCAATTTGCATTGGCAATGCTACTGTTAAACCTGGTAAGAAATTGGATTTTAAGTATTCTCTATTTCATTTATTTTTCAAGTAAGTATTTAGGAATAGACCTTAAAACCTTAGGACAGTTGACATTAACTTGTTTAAAATATATAAGGACAATTAAAGAAAATGGGACCATGAATCTGAAAGGGAGCATGCTGTCATTATATTACAATATCAACGACTATTAAAAGTAGATGATAAATACATAATTATAGATAGATAGATAGATAGATAGATAGATAGATAGAAATTTAGATAGATGATAGATAGATATAAATATAGGTAGATGATAGATAGATATTGATTTAGATAGATGATAGATATAGATGATAGATAGATAGATAGATAGATAGATAGATAGATAGATAGATAGATAGATACTCACCATTCAGAAGTCTTTCCTGAATTTAAAGATACTTGGGCATAAATCCAAATATTTTTGTGTTTGCTTCCACCAACATCACATTCAGATCTGTCTTGTCAGTCAACATTATGCAGGCTTCTTAATCTCAGCATAGAACGACCAGAGAATCACTGTCTTCACAACCATTGACTCATCAAAAGCATAACCTTGATCACTGTCTAGTGGGAAATATGAAAATTACATTGAAGCCTCACCGTGCTGTCCTCATTCTTAAATATGGAATTTTGATAATATTCTTCTTTTGCTATCCACTGTCCAGACAGAGAGAACAGAGCTGTGAACCTTCATTTAAACCACAGCTTCAACATCATTTGTGTCCTCTCCGAAAACACACAGGTGGCCTCTGTGCCTCCATTCTGCCTCCTGTAAACCATGGTTAGGGCTGCAGAATCCTTGTGTGTGGCAGCACCTACCATGGATCTAAGCTTGCTGTCTCCAGAAGTGCAGAATGCTAGTTACTACCCCCCCCCCAATGGAGGTGTGCCCACTGTGGAGCCTGTGGTCTGCACACATCCCAAGAAAACAATGGATGCAGCATCAAACAGAATCGCAGACATCCTTAAGACACCAGATTTGTTTTGCAAATGATTTTTGTGACAGGGCTGCATGTTTCTTGATACTGAACATCATGGGTGACAATGTGGCATTACAGTGTCAAGAGCCTAGACATGCCTGCAAGCACTTAGTGTGCTTAACCTCCAGGTCCCTGGACTTCAGACTGTTACACAAGTCTTACTGAGCGGTGGTCAGTTGAGTGTGTAAACTTCATGTCTGTCCAGCAGAGGAGACTAAGATACGTGCAACAAGGACTAGACGCATTCACCTACCTTGATAACTGTGTTGTCTAAGCTGTCTGTATGTTCCATGTGGTCCAAGAATGAGAAGCCTATTTTGTGTTTGGGGCTACATGAAGTGCCTTGCACTTGTATTTAGACGACACGGTATGGTTTGGAGACAGACATTGACAGGATAATTCAGATTGCATTTAGAAGTTCTTCACATCCAAAGGAATGAAGCGCCAAACCGAAGAACATTTCATGGGATGCTAGGAATCCTTCGGTATGGTTAAGAATGTATGCAACGTACAAAACTCCTGTTGACTTAGTTGAAGCACCCTCACAGTTGTTTAAAAACTGGCTTGTGCTAGTTCATTTCCATGCACATGCTTACAGGCCACTGTGTACTATTCACTTTACATTTTAAAATAGTTGTGTGTGGCATATATGCTAATGTGTGCTTGTATGTGTGGGTCCCATGCATATGTAGGAGTATCTGTGTGAGCACAGGCACAGGAGGCCAGAGATCAGTATCCAACACCATCTGTAGCATTCTACCTCATCCTTCCAGGCCTGGTGTTAGTTATTTTTATAAAACTGTGATTCTCATTTCCTCTCTTAACCCAGCTATCACACAAATAACTGAGACTCTTATATTTGTTTAATAATAAGCTTCACAGCACAATAACTGAACAGTTACTACTCTATTCTTAACCCTCTAAGCTAATCTGGCTTTCTTTCAGTGTGCATCCCAGAGATACTTTCACTTTGTAGCTTTTCTGCTCTAGCTTCTTCTCCTGATATCTTTGTGGACCTCTCCTGTGGCTGAAATCCCCGCCTAAATCTTCTAACTCCCCCTCCCCTGGGCTAGCAGGAAGTCAAGTGCTATTCTCTCCCCTGCTCAGTGATTGGTTGTAAGCTGCTTTATTGACCTATCAGGGGACCATTGAGGAACAGTGTTTATACAACACTGAGACAGGAGATTCTCAGAACAAGGATTGCAACCAGACATAAGGGTATAGAAATCAATGTTTGAATTACACAATAATCTTATGCCTACAGCATGGTCTCTCCCTGAACCCAGACCTCTTTGACAGCTAGCCTGGGTGGCTAGTCAGTTCAGAGGACCCAATTGTCTCTACTCCTCCAGGATTAGGATCATGGATACATGCTACCACACTTAGCTTTTTATGTGCATGCAAGAATTATGAACTAAGGACCCGTACTTGTGTGGCAGGCACTTTACAAGATATCTCACTGGAGCTGGTAATTTTGACTCAAATCTAAAAAAAAAAATCAGAGTCTTGCACATGATAACCAAGTCCTCACACTGAGCTACATCCTCATCCAGAACAGTGTTTTTAAACTATAATATATACACTTTAATGACAATATTGTTCTCAGTTGGTTTTAAAGCCAACATATTATATGTTAAACAACTATGGTGAGTAAGCTAAGTACATTAATGGTATGTGTAAAAGCAGGTGCCACAAAGGCCAAACAGCCAAATGTCTGTTTACCCATATTTAGATGATGTCAGGTACACAACATAGCAGTGTTGGACCCCACAATGATGTCATGGAAAAAGGCAGGTCTTCCAAATAGTCTGTGCTTCTAAGTACCTAACAATTCAAGTATGACAGACTTCAAGAAGGGTTATTAAAAGAGATAAATGCATAGTCTGTAGCTGACATAAAGGATGCTTAGAAAGTACCTGTGTGGTGTGGTATTCAAGGCCCTGGCAGTGTCCTGAAGGACTAAGGAAGATTTTCTTGGCCATGTCTCAAAACCATCAAAGCCACCCCAGAAAAATTCTGAAGCCAGGCCTCACCTTTCCTTTTGGAATCAATTTTGTTTTTGTTGGGCTAATCTGAGCTTTTATTCTGGTTAAACGTACTGGATTTGAAACCAGAGAGCTGAGAGGGATTTCAAAGGTTCCTTCAGGAAGGTCTGCCTAGACAGTCCTCGATTCCCCGAGCAAACAGTGTGGTCCATGGTGAGGAAGATCTGAACTCACTTAAATAACTGGCCAGCTCAACCCATGAGACTGATAGAAAGGAAGAAGTATAGGATCTCACTCTGTCTTTGTGCTTAATGAGAGAATTGTGGGGGAATACAGATGTGTAAATATAGGGTGACTTAATGTACAAAGAAAGGCTACCACTTCAAAGTCTTCCATAGTCCCTAGCCATGGGTATTCAGTTATAGGAAGTCCTTACCTCTTGTGACCATGTGACAGGGAGCTGCTTAGCTTATTGTGGAATGGGAAGGTGTACACCCAGGTCACTGTTGAGACATCTTTGTTAATGACCTTGAGTGACCTCAAACCAGTAAGAACAGTTGCTCAGTTCTGGATTTTACACCTTGAATTTAATATCAAACCCCACCACAGACAATCTTGCATCTAAGCTCCCTCTGGCTGCAGCCCTCAGAGGAACTGAGACTCCAGGCAAAATGATGGGGTGAGCTCCTCGATACCCAGTCACACAGCTCAGTCCAACAACCCAGGAATCAGCTCCAGCGCTTTAGCTGACCCCTCCTCAGCTAGTTCTCAACCTCACCCCCTCAGCCTTGTGGCTATTGCCTGGCCCAGCCACCCTCCCTGGCACAGTGTTAATGAGCAGTGAGTGATTCTCCTGGTTTCTGGGGCTCTGAAAGAATGACTACCACATCATTCAAATGCTGTGGACCTAGGAGAAGGTGAAAACTGGAACAAAGCACATCTTATAGAGCAAAAAGAACTCATGAAGCTACAGGAGTGGACAGACACCTCACATGTAGAGACAGTCTGAACTTCCAGAAACCCATAGAACCCCTGCAGGATGCTCATCTAGATGGCCTTAAGCCTTCACATAAGCCTTCCTTCCACTAAGAACAGATGGCGACTCTGAGAGCGAGTTAGGGGTCAAGTGAGGTGGTGGAGCTGGGGGTCAAGATATCTTAGAGTGGACAGACAGCCTCAAATGCCGAGGCTCACATGCTTTCCTCAATGTCCAGACAGAGAATTCACAGCAAAGCTGAGACCACTGTTGATAGCATGCAGATGCATGTGTGTATGTGTGCACACACATATGAATGTACTTACACACATATTGGCATGCACATTTGTGTAATTACGATTCATATATTCATACAAATCACTTGTCTTAGTTACTTCTCTATTGCTGTTGTATATTACAGTACACCATGACCAAGGCAATTTACAGGAGAGTTTCTTGAGCTCACTATTTTAGAAGGTGAATCTATGATCCTCATGGTGGAGAATAGGGCAGAAGACAGACAGACATAGTGGTGGACCAGTAGCAGACAGCTTACATGTTGAGACAACTACCACAAGGCAAAGAGTGGGAGCTAAAGAAATGGTATGAGTGTTTGAAAGCTCTAAACCGAATACACCCCACCCCCACCTCTGTGCACCTGTGACATATATCCTAATCCTTTCCAAACAGTTCTACCAAGTATGGACCAAATATTTCCCAACTAGATGAGTCTACAAAGGCCTTTCTCATTCAAACCACCACATCCACTCTCTTATCCCCATAGTCCTGTAGCCATATCGTAATGAAAAGCAAAGTGTATTCAGTCTGACTCCAAAGCCCCCATGAGTCTGAAAGTCTCAAGATTGTTTTATAATCCAAAGTCTCTTCTGAAACTCAAAGCAGTCTCTTAATTGAATTGTAACCCCTTGTAAGATCAAACAGAACATTTCATACTTCCACCATACAATGGCACAGAATAGGCACTTACCAAAATTTCTAGTCATAAGGCTATCATAATATAGCATATAGAAGGCATATGTCAAACCCTGAAGGAAATGACTGCGGTCCAAACATAATTAAAGTCTTTGAGGAGAGGGCCACCAACATAAGCACCAAAGCTATTACCAACACCATTAATTGTCTACCGTGAGTGTAAGTGCCTCAGCACTAATATGACAACCCTCAAGGTTGGCATGCCTCTGTGGATGTTCATATACATTACTTGTAGGTTTTTAAGTGTACAAATAGCCCATTGCCACACCAATGATTACAGGACTTTCAGTTCCACTGGACTATAAACCTTTTGGGAGAAGAGATGAAATTTTCAGAAGAACCAAGCCACCACACGGGACATCATCCTCAGAAATTTCATCAAAATCACCCATTGCCTGATATTTTAAAATGGAAATAAAATGGCAATGTGGGTAAATCCATGGTCAGGAAGTTAGGTCATTGGGTATCAAGTATTTCTTTATAGAGAATTTTAATAAACACACAAAAGAAGGCTGTCTTAGTTATAAACATTTCAAAGTTCCTCTCAAAGCTTATGGAGCTCAGATGTCTCACTGGCAAAATTAATTTCTTCCTGTAATTCATTTCTGCCAAGGATAATGAAAGTCTCAACCTTCCCAAATAAGCAGAAACAAAACCCTGAAACTAGGCTTCATGTGTCATCACCCATATGTTCGAGGTTTCACAGGAGCAAAAGACCATGAAGATGCAACCCCACACTGTAACTTATCGACATGAACACACCAGCAGTGAGCTCTCACACATTTCAAGTGTGAGCTAAATTCTCAAGCTCAGGACTTCTGCCACACAGTGGCATGAATTGATCTGCATCAGCATCCTTGATATCTGCTGGACTAGTCTCTCCAAAGAATTAGGGGTGGATTTCTCAGGCAGACCTATAGGTGTATGTTCCTTTGAGTGTTCAAACCCACAAGGGATGTTCCCAACCCATCTAGGGTTTATTTGGATCAAGTGAGTATACTATGGTAGTGTGTACAAAATTATAATCATGGGAAGTTGTTTTTATGTTGGAAAGAGGACCAGTTGTCTTGTATGTTCAAGGCTGGCACAGCAGACAGACTCCAACAGTGATAGAGAGAGCTGCTTGTGAAGATAGGTATGTGGGTATGTCATTGCCTGTTTGCAATGTATGTATCAATCTTCAAAACCCATGTAACTAACTGTTCACTAATCATGCAAAACATGCCCCATAGTTTGGTAAATTTGAAACAAGGAGACCATCCCTTTTAGCTCCTGAAGTTGCCCAGCAGTTTGAGATAGAGCTGCAGAGATGCCTTCCCAGTGCCTCAGACCCTGTGTCATCTTTTGGACTCCCAGATGTCATAGTATTGTATTTATCAGTTCTGTCCTCATTCTCTAGTTTAACCAGGAAAAACTTCTAGAAGCTTCTAATGTGACCGGATTTCAGGGAGAAGGCAGTGCTGTCCAGTGGACTGCCATGTGTTTGGGTTGAGGGGTTCAGTAGTCAGCTTTGCTTCCATTCTTTGTCCTCTGACTAGAGATTTTGGTCATGGACAATCAATGGACGTCCCAAGGCTCTTCCAGTCTATCCCCCCAAGGAAGGAAATTAGCAGCACAGCACCATCTGCACCAAGATGCCTCCATGCAAGCAGTCAGGAGTCCCTTCAGGAACGTAAAGCAGCCTCATCTACAGCAGAAAGGACAGGCAGGTGTGGTTCTTACAATACAGTCACCTAACATTTAAAGTCCGCATCAAAGCAACAGTACTCAATTGTTTTATTTGTGCACATGGATGCTCTGAATCCTGATCTTTGACTCCCTGCTACATGCTAACCTAGAAAGACTCCTATGTTGAGCAACAGATAACTAGTGTCTACTTTTACAAAATAGGAAATTGAAAAGGGAACAGACTTGCCACCAAACACACATGTGAATATTCACAAGAACATTAAGGATTATTGCTGTTAAAACATTCCTTAATGTCCTCCATCTGGCCATGGCTGTTTATGGTCCTTACTTTGACCTCTGCTTTTCTTCAGTTCTACGCAGAATACTGTTCTGTTTTCCCATTTGGCCAAAGTCCGCCAGTTCAGAATTATCCTAGTCTCATGAGTGCGACATAAATACAAATTCTGGTGTGCAATAATGAAAGGGTCTGCACTGTCTGTTGCACCTGTTCTCCCTATAAACGAAGCAAGAGCAAACTGCGACTGCCACTTTCATGCCTCCAAAGGCATCTCCTCACAGTCCCCAGGAGAGCACTTTAGAATGCTCTAATCATTCCACTCTCCAAATGCTTTCCTTCTTTTCTAAGGTATTTTTCCCTGGTGGGAACTCAGGCAACTGAGTAGTAGAAATCTGAAAGAGACTTGCCGGTGAGAATCGTGGACTCCGTTGTCCGATTCCCTGACTTCCGCATACGTGACTGTTATGGCACATGGTCCATGCCTCTGAAACCCTCTTTAAGCACAGCTCTAGCAGCCTGCTAAATGCATTCTAGGCCCTCTTTGGAGATGTCTTATTTCCCTAATATTCTTACTGTACCTAATATAATGGCATTGTATCCTTGAAGCTGTTCACAGGGGTGAACTGTCATCTGTGTACCACTTACCTAGAAGCAAATTGATAAACTCCTGAAATACCTTTGAATGAGATGCCAGTGAGATCACCCACCCAGAGTCCCATCTGTGTCTCATCTTGGTGCCTTCTGGCTGCTGTCAAGCTCCATCTTATTCCTGATGGTTCTAAGGAGAGAAATGCATCATAATGCTTCCAAAATACATTAGATTCCACCAATTCTAAACTGAAAACAGAGCCACAGCTTGCTCAGAATGGATAAGCAAATGCTATTGAATATTAGTGAGCTCCTTTACAAGATGACTCTTGGTATAATATCAATAATGTTAGGGGGGAAAGAAGCCAATCAGGTAATTCTACCCCTGTATCCTCATCATGCAAATTATCCAAAGCAGAAAGTAAATGTGGGTTCCTTTCCTCTGGTGCATACAGAAAATTTTTCTACCAAAAGAGAAAGACTGAAGAGATGGAAGTCAGAATGAAGATGGATAGGTAGAGAATAGAGAAGAGAAGGAAAATAAAGAGAGCTTGGGAACGTTCCAGGGCTATAAAATGTATTTTTATTCCAGAATTAGGAGAAAAAATTTCATGGAGGCAAGATTCATAATGCCCAATGCAATAAGAATTCAACAGGTATATCATGAAGAATTAAAGTAATGCACATTTTGAAAAGATAAGCCATCTTATAACACCTGACATAGAGTGATAAAGGAAAAACTGACAGATTTCTGACAATTAAGTTACTGTAAATGCAATCCTGTATTCAGAAGTTAGGTACAATCCAGGGACATATCTTTTGAAGGAAAACAACTGCAGTGTAGAAGGGAAGATGAAATGCTTGAGACAAAAATCACACTAAATTAATATGTGTTTGATAACACTGAAGAAAAGCTTAGTAAACGTGAAGATGTCCCAATGAAAATAATTAAAACTAAAACACAGAGAGATCCGGGAAGTCAACAATAACTAGTATTAATGAGCCACAGAGCTTTAATGCTTTATTATTTGTAAAAGTAACTTTTATACACCTGATGTAATTATTGTCTTGGAGGCTTACTACTTTCACTTGCTGACCTAGGTCTAGTTCTAGAAGCTTCCAGCCTCCATACAATCTAATCTAGGTCTAGAATGTTTCTAGCCTCTGAGACTTACTGCCGAATAAAATCACCCTTTCTACCTCATTCTGAACTCTGCCTGGCTGTTTCAACTCAGCTGCCCTGGCTCAAATTCCTCTCCAAGCTGACTGATTCAATCTGGGTCTCTCTTGGCCTCTGACTGAATTGTTCTGCTTGGCGTCAAACTAATTCCAGAAATATTTTCTAATCTTCTGGCTCCTTCTCATTCTCTGGCTCACTCTGTCTTCACCTGTGTCTAGTTTGTTCTCTCTTCAACCTGTCTCTGTAAAACTCTCCTGGTAAAACTGCCTCTGAATTCCACAGCTAAACTGCCATGAACTCACTGGACTGGACTGCCTCTCACCTCACTGATTCAACCTATCTCCTGATCAGAAGTGACTAGAACTCAGAGATCTGCAAGCCTTTGTTTGTTTCCAGAGTGCTAGGATTAAAGACATGTGCCACCTAACCTTGACCTAAGCTTTGCTTTACCTGAAACTTGTTCTATACCGGGCTGACCTTGAATTTAGAGGCAAGACATCTGCTTGCCTCTGTGTCCTGGAATTAAAGGTGTGTCTGTATTTCAGCCTGTTCATACAGGCCTAGAAGTTCTTTGGATGTGAGCTCTTGCCAGAGCAGCCATTTTCTGAATTGAAATTTCTCTACAATATTAATATAATTTTTGTCTGTCATGGAAAATATTCAATGTCTCTAACTTGTTAATTTGATAAAAATGACAAACGTAAAGATTCAGGAAGGTAAAATAGCTGGCCACAACAACTCTAAAGAACATTATGTCCAGGCAGGCTGCATGTGTTGTTTTTCAACATGATAAAAGGAATTTCCTAAGAAGCTGAAGAGAACACACAGAGAAGTAAGTATGACCACAGTTTGTCCTCAAGGCAGTCAGACAGAAAAGCAATACTTTACACCATTGAATAAAGCACACAAGGAAATAGACCCAAACTAGTTGTCCACCTACAAATGAGTAGATTATGTTATCTCTAAAAAAAATGAAATCACAAAATTGATGTATTTAGAATGTAGAATATTGGTCACACAGCTCATAAAGAAAGTACACATACAAAGTTATCCCTTGTATGTACATCCTAGCCTATATAATAGGTGTGTGTGTGTGTGTGTGTGTGTGTGTGTGTGTGTGTGTGTAAATAAGGAACATGTGGGTATGGTACAGAATGTAGAGAGTAGAACAAGAAGGCTTAATTATTTGGCCCTGGGGAAGGGATGGATGCAGGTGATGGACACATGAGTCATGAAAGAGGATAGAGTTAATTATTGTTCTAATTCTAACTGTGTCATGGATTTGGGGGATTGTTGTGACAGGGGAGTCCATAAAAGTATGTCTGACAGGCGATAGTCTTCACAGTTTCAAAATGGCTATTTTAATTACAGAAGTTCACTGAGATGTCTGTATGTGGGTCTGGTTAATCTTACTTCATGATGATTTTCATTTGCAAGCTCCTCATAATAAAGTTGTAATTATTTAAAATATAAGAAATAAATACCCATCCATATATATCCAAAAAACAATACACAATGAAATAATAGCAATAAACCTAGAAATCATAGACAGAATTAAATAATTTCTAGTAAAATATTTCAAGTATATAAAAGCTACACAAATATATTACCAACATATCTTTACTGAAAAAAAATGTCATTTATGCAAAACATTGAAAGGAAACCCACTGGGAACATAAATGTAAATTAAGGAACAAAGAACACTAAAAATGTAAAGTCTAGGCCTATGATAGTTATTCTCAGTTGTCAATTTGATAAAGTCACCTGGAAGGTGCATTTCTGGGCTTGCCTGTGGGAACTGTGTAGGCTAGGGTAGCCTCTGGGCATGTCCATGGGGACTGTCTTAAATGAGACAGGAGGACTCATCCATGGTGAGTGGCACCACTCCCCTGGATAGAGTTCTGGACTGACTAAGAAGGATACAGTGAGCCTAGCACCAGTATCCATCATTTGCTCCTCCTGACTGTGAATGAGATGCAAGTAGCTGCCTCATGCTCCTGCCACCTTGCCTTCCCCACTGAAACCATGAAACAAAACAAACCCTTCCTTAAACTGCTTTTGTCTGCTGTGTTGTCTTAGCAACCAGAAAGTTACTAAGACAATGGGTAGACAAAAATAACAGAGGGTGCTTTACACCCAAACCGGAAGGTGTCAGGCACAGCACAGAGGTGGAAGAAATTAATTATACTGCTTAAATTTTTTTATTCTGTTTGTAAAATGGTTTTATGTCACTCTATTGAAAATGGTGATAAATTAATGCAAAGCACTCAAATAGGAAGAGTGTGTTACAGATGGGAGAAAAAACAAGGGAGATGACTGAATTATATATGAAAACACTCAAAACAATGACCATTTCTGTTCACAGCCCTTTCACTTAATGCTGTCTTAGAGTTATTGGCATGTGAGGTAGAACAAAAAATATTGAAATAAAAGACAGTGTGTTTGGATAGAATTAAAAATGTCTTTGCATGCAGACAGATTTTTATAAAAATATGATACAAAATACAAAAATGCTAGCAAAATAGACAAAAAAATTTCAAAAGCCAATCATTGAATTAATAAGTGAAATTAACAAAGGATAGAAAGGGGAACACCTTGTGATCTCACTCACACATGGAAGACAATAATTTTTTTGAGGAAAAAGAAAGAAGAATAATGAGTGGATATTAAGATTTATGGTGTGTGTGGGGGGGGAGTGGATCCCAAAGTTCTGGTGCCCAACAGCAGTGTGCTGAGAGTAATTTGTGACTTATTACACATTTTATAAAGGACTGGGAGAGCGTATCTTGAAGATTTGCATCACAGAGACAAGATAAATGTTTAAAGAGGAAGGGACTAACCATTCGGATGGCATCACTTCATCGTGTGTGAGTCAAGTTGTCACATTGCGCCCCATAAATACGAACAGTAACAGTATCCATCAAAGTGTGAGAAACCCTGGGGAAAGAATTAAGGAGCAATCAAACAGATGGAGAGATGCAATATTGTTAGAGTATAATTTTCTCCAAATTGATCTATGCATTCAATCGGATTTCTAAATTTACTTTTATATAAAATGTCATATGGATTCTTAAATTCAAGTGGAAATAACAAACCGTGCCTAGTGAAGAAAACTGCAGTCTAAGACTTTGTAACTTTTAGATTTGTCAAAAAGCCACAAAAGGGACTGGAGAGATGGTTCGGTATGTAAGACCATTTGCTCTTTCAGAGGAGTGGGGTGGGTTTACAACACTCATATTCACAATGGCTTGTAATCCCAGTTCCAAGCCATCCTATGCCTTCTACAAGCTTACAAAGCCACCAGGCACATGGTACACATACATGTGTGCAGGCGCTCATGCATACTCATTAAATAAATAAGCTACAACATTAAAAATATAAGAGTGGATCAAAATGGATAAAGAAACCAAGAATACATGCCTGCAGGATGTGATGGAACCGGAGCCTGGCAGAATCATCATCAAAGAAGCAAGAGCGACTTCTTCTAGAAACTGATGGAAGCAGATGCAGAGTCCCAAAGCCAGAACTTGGGCGGAGCTCTGGGAGTCACGTGGAGAAGGATGAGAAAGGATGGGAAGAGACAGAGGATCAAGACCACCACAAGAACGTGGCCCACAGGGTCAGCTGATCGGGATTCAAATGGGCTCACAGACAAAGGAGCCTGGATGGGTCTGACCTAGGTCCTCTGTATATAGGATATGGTCGTGCGGTTCTGTGTTCTTGTGAAATTTTGAACAGTGAGAGTGGGGGCTGTCACTGACTCTTTTGCCTGCCTCTAGGACCCTTTTCCTCCTACTGGATTGCCTCATCCGGCCTTTGTGTCACAATATGTGCCTCCCTAGTATTGGGTTGATGTCTCCGGAAGGCCTGCTCTTCTCTGAGGGAAAGTGAAGGAGCAGTCAAGGGGAGGTGTGGAGGAGAGACTAGAGGACTGGAGAGAGGGAGACCTGCAGTAGGGATGTAATATATGAGAGAAGAATACATTAAAAAAAAAAAAAGAAGTACAAAGTATTTGTGGGAAAAAAGAAAATCAGGGAAACAGATAAGTAACAGGAAAATATATAATTAATTAACATTCGGCAAAATAGTAAAAGTAATTCAATAGAGGAAAAACTACTTTTTTAAAGTCATGTTTTAAATTTTTGTTTATTTTTATGCATCTATGTATGTGCATATGTATGTGGGTAGTATTCATGTTGTGAACACATGGAAGTCAGATAGAGTGTGTGAATGCACACACACACACACACACACACACACACACACACACACACACGCACACACATACACATGGGGGGAATACATAAAAAGAACAAATACATATAAAATAACAAAGTTATATCACTAGGGGGAAGTGGTAAATGCAACCGGAACTCATCATAGTGCAATGTGAAAAAGACAGAGATTCTGTTTTTCTCTTATATGCGTCCCCTAGCTCGGAACATAAGATTATGCCTACATATATGACATGGATGTTGAAGCAACATGTATGGGGGATCAAAGAGGACTAATGCAAGGGGGTGTAATGGGAAGTTTGGAGAAGTACAGGGGCAGTACTCAATGTACATTAGATTCTTGTACGAAAATGATCTTATGTAGCATAGTACCATGGACAATGAATATATACAATGAACAAATAAAAACAAAATTCATGAACAGTGCATTAAAAATATACACTTTCACAAAAATAGAAGAAACAGACAAAAATAGCTACAGATAGACAAAGACATACTTAGACTTGGTTACAAACGATTATGTCTTGGACATTAGATAAATAGACACACAGGCAGGATCAGCTTCACAAAGGATACTAGTACAAATATTGACAGGAACATTGTTAAATATAGATATTGTTGTCAATATTGATGCTGTTATTGAATTTCATACATTGATACAGATAAATATGTGGTCCCAATTTAGTGTCAGAGGTAGATATGTAATATAAATTGATGTCTGCATCAACACAAGTAAAATAATAACACAGATTACATAGATTAGGCCTCGATATTGATAAAGAAGTTGCTGTCAATGTCATTGATATATAGACAAACACACTGAGGGAAGAGGGAAGGCAGAGACACAGACATGAACATTGGCAAGTAGACAGGTAAAGAGAGTTGTGGCTGTGTCCATATTGGTGCAATTGCTTTTTAAAATTTGTATATATTTCCTTTATGTGCATGAATGTTTTGCCTGCAACTATATTTGTGTACCATGTGCATTCCTAGTGCCTGTAGAGGCCAGAAGAAGGTGCCAGAGCCCCTGAAACAGTTTTGAGTCATTATGTTAGTTCTGGGAAACAAATCTGGGTCCTCTGCAAGAACAGCAAGTACTCTTAACCACTGAACCCTCTTTCCAGTGCCACTGCTGCCATTGTGAAGTAGAGAGGTAAGCAGGTATAAACACACACATACACACAGTTTAAAAAATTAGATTAGATATAAGTACCTACATTGATGTTGATGTCAAAGTTGATATCCACATACAGAAGGATATGCCTTATACCATACATCTCTTGAAAGTAGAAGGTGCAGACTTGAGACTGCATTGTATATCTCCAAATCTAGGTGGTGACACAGAGACATGTGGGAAAATTTATGAGATGATTTGCACAGGCAAATATGCTGGGCCTTCTCCCACCTTGTCCCATCAAGTCTTGAGAAACAAAGGACTTATAAACACAATAGTAGTTTACCATTAATGGCACTGGCTGGATATGAGTAAATATCCAGAATATATACATATGTTTCTACATATTCTTGTTAGTGCACATGACACTGCAATTACAGTATGGATTGTAAAGACATTGATGTTAATGTTAATATTGTTATAGCTGAGATATGAACTCACTGCTCCCTTTATATATAGATACAGACATGTGTAGATGGTACTATGCAACATCAATGTAGTGACAGATAATGAATACACATAAAACTATAAATATATATGCACATGGATGTCATGGTTGACACTGTCAATATCAAGATGGAGACAAAGAACGATTTAGATTTAGATGCCAATGTCACTAGCAATAACAATATTAATATACTTAGAAGGAGACAGAGAGGGAAATGCAAGTATATATTGTGTGTGGGTATTGGACAGTTCTTGATACCTATGTAACTACGGAGGTAAGCATTTGTCATTAGGAAAGCATTAAGTATTTGCCAGATTAGTGAATGCCACAGGAAGATCCCAAATCAAACCAGAATTCATGTTCCTCCTCTAACCAACCCCTAGAAGTCAGTATCTCATTCTCACAAATCCATGGTCTTCTGTAGCAGGTCATGGGTTATGAGTGCACATCAACCATCCTAAACTTTGCCCGTTTGTGAGTGCAGCCTTAACCAGTCGTTGAAGTATTTTATGAAGCTTTCTGCTTCTGTAACTTGAAAATATGCTGAATCTTAAACTGTTAGCATCCGCATTGTGTGATAACTCTCGGGGAGACATGAGCAAAGGTCCATATATAACAGATAGGACACCAACAACAGACCAAGAAAGAACCCCACTTGTGCCCAGGTTACTGAAAGAGTGAGTTCCTGGGATTTACTTATAGACGAATGGCAACTACAGATCAACTACATCCCTTAAAAAGTCCACACCAGCATGGATGGTAGCTCATAAAATCTGTATCCCACTAGAGTCCTGCACAGCTGGCAGGCAGATTGGCAAGTCAGCATCTCCTTTCTCCAGCAGTCATGGGGACATTAAGTGTCTGGGAATCTTCTGGTTTCCAAGAGCTTCCTGGGTCTTGTAGGTCTTGCTTACTTTTTGAGTCTTCTACCTTCCATTTACTTCCCGAGTCTGGCAAGCCTCCTCTTCCTAGATGGGAGTGTTTCAATTCAGAGGGGATAGCTACACAACAGTCCACCTCGTCCTCCAGCCCTGAGGTTCTTTCTACTTTCTCTTGTGCAATGCTCTCTGAGTCTCAGAGACGGTGACATAGATGTCTGATTATTTCCCTCATTAGTGTTTCCCATCTATTAAGGTCTATCCTGCATATTAATATTAGTTTCCTTCCTTGAATCATTCTTTTAACATGCCTTTATCATAGACCCAAGTTAAAATACGTTCTCTGGATGTTTGAGCAAAAAGTTTGTACTGAGGCTGGCACTGACCAACATCAGAGTCACAAATCTGAAACCTGAGCTTAAAAAAGATGCAGTGGAAGAGCAAAGTTCTTTATTGGAGAGCAGCACTATAAGCAGGGAGAAGACAGACATCTATGAAACCCAAGGCAGTCTGATTCAGGTTGGTTGATGAAAACTATATTTTAAACGCATAACATAAGCACCCCCAAACATACTCACATAGTACTGTGGAGTGCTGTGTAACCTGGAAAACAGAAGCTTTGCCTTATACCATACATCTCTTGAAAGTAGAAGGTGCAGACTTGAGACTGCATTGCATATCTCTGTAATCTAGGTGGTGACACAGAGACGTGAGGGAAAACTTAAGAGATGATTTGCACAGGCAAAGATGCTGGGCCTTCTCCTACCTTGTCCCATCAAGTCTGGAGAAACAAAGGACTTATAAACACAATAGTAGTTTACCATTAACGGCACTGCTTTCAAATGTCTACATCTCAAAATCAGAGAAATTTTCATAAAAGGAGACTATTAGAAAATTCAGCAAAAAAAAAAAAAAAAAGCATCTGAGGGAAACTGGAGATACCATTCAGTATTCAGCACAGCCCCTTTTAAGTGTCTCCATGGTTGACATTAGGAACAGTGCGGAGCTCTACGGCTTGCAGAGTGCCTAACATTAACATACCGCACACATCTAATTTCTCATGACACGATGGCTGCTGTGGCTGTGCTCCGGGATGTGGGCTACTGGGAAGGGCTGGCCCATTAACAGCTTTTCAAGAAAGCTGCTTTGAAACTTTTCTGCTGCGCTTGCATCTTTATTTAGAAAACAAACAATGGGACGAGAATCAATATGTTCGCTTGCCTATTTTGTTACAACCTTTGCATAGCTGGCTGTTTTTTGTTTTTATTTTTGTTCATTCTTCCCTATGGTGGCATTAACCACATTATAAAATGGCTGTATCAAGTCTTTTAAACCTGACCAGTGTCTTTGATATGGGTCCAACTATTACTAAGATAGCAAGTGAGTTTCTATTCACCCTCTTTATAAATACAAGTCTGTCAGCAGCCATTCAGCACTGACTGTCTTGTCCACTTTGGCAAAGCTGTGGCTTCCTATTATAAAGATTCATATTCTGATATTCAAGGCAGCTCAAATCCTCCTGTCCAGGCTTGTTTTCTCTTGCTGTGACAAAGACTATAACTAAAGGCAGCTTGGGGACAGAAAGTTTTATCTTCCTGTACAGCTTGCAGCCCGTCTTGAAGGGAGATTAGGAAAGAAACTCAAGGTTGAACTTGTAAGCTTCTCTCTGAAGGAGCCAGGGAAGAATGCTGCTTACTGGCACGTTCTTCGTTGCTTGCTCAGTTTTCTTTGCTATACTGCCCATGGCCACCTGCACAGGGGTGGAATCTCCCACAGTGCTTAAAGCTCTTCCACGTCAACCAACCAGCAAATGCACCACAGCCCTGCTTACAGGCCAATCTGATAGAAGAATTTTCTTAATTAAGGAGTCTATCTTCTGAGGTGACACTGTGTCACACTGACAAGAGAAGAGGCTAGCACACATCTCACAGGCCATTCTGGTAATGTCTCTTATTTGTTTTCTTCTGTTCCTTACCCTATTTTATCCTCTTTCTTCTGACCTCCTCTGTATTAATATCTGAATCGTGGAGAACCTGTGACCTAAAGCACACTTTAAATATATTACTAACATTTCACTATACATTATATATACACATATTTCAAATTATATATATATTTCATAGTATATATAAAAATTCACTATGTATATAATTTCACATAATATTTGACATATTGTGTTAGCATGATCAATAAATACCAGATCAGTTTAAAATAATCTCAACACATAAAAATTAGAAGTATTTATTAGAAGAAATAAAATTGAGCCATGCCCTCAAATATAGTCTTGACCAAATACTACATTCTCAATAGATTTAATTAAGGTATTTTGGGAATAGAGGTAAAAAAAAAAATGGTGTCCTACACTGAGGATATTATTGTGAAGAAGAGAGCTAAAATACTTTGAAACAGGAACAAATGTCTGCATAAACATGTTAGTTTTTGAAAAAGTGGGGCTAGATCCCATTTAACAGGACTTTGAGTTGCATGGATAAAGGAATGTATACGTTGAAAGTATTAGTACTCTTTTATTTAAATTTTTTTCTATTTTCAAGAAAATAGACTGAATATAAAAATCTTCTGTCAGAATTCAGTTTTCTAGAGTAGCAAGAATGTATTTCTAAGGGGGGAAAAAAGAACTCAAATATGCCTAGCTTTATATAGAAAATAATTCAAAAATTTAAAAAACGGTGAAAATACTAAAAGCAAATATCTCCTTGCATTTGTGTCTTAGTTACTGTTCTATTGCTGTGAAGAGACACCAAGGCCTAGGCAATCTTAATAGGAGCCTAGTCACAATTTCAGACAGTGAGTCTATGGCTACTGTGGTAAGAAACTTGGCAGCAAATAGGCAGGTCATTATGCTGGAGCAGTAGTTGAGTGTCTACTGATCTACAAGTAGGATTGAGGGGGGGCGGCATACAGACATGCAGACAGACAGGCAAAAGAGACTGTGTCAAAGTCCATCCTAGTGACATAATTCTTCCATCAAGGCCACACCCCCTAATCCTTCCCAAACAGTTCTATCTCATGGGAACCAAGCACAGCCTGTAATCCCAGCACTCAGGGAGGCAGAGGCAAACAGATTTCTGTAAGTTTGAGGCCAGTCTGGTTTAGAAAATGACTCCAAGTCAGCCTATCTCGAAAAACCAATCAATCAATCATCAACCAGCCAGCCAAATGAACAAAAACACAGAGGCAAAAACAACAACAACAACAACAACAAAATAAACTGGGAATCCAGTGTTCAAATATACAAAGCCTTCTTATTCTAACCCCCACAGCCAGAGAAGCCACCATGTTCTCCACAGTCCTGTTGTTACTTCGTCACCAGCCCTGATGACTCTGTACAACAGTGGCCCCTGGCAGCCTATTGTTCTTTAAATAAATCTCAAACATTTGCATTTACCAATAAAGACTCAGGAGCCAGGTGCTGGGGTGAAAACCTGCTAGCTGAGAGAGGTAGAGGAAGCACCCAGCTGACCTTCCTATTCAGCAGACAACCCAGAAGGTGAAAATCTTTTCTCCTTCTCCATGCTGTCTTAAAATCCCTTTAAACTGAATGCCCAATCCTTTCTACTTCCTGTGCGTCTCTCTATCCATCCTCCAGAGTTCCTGCCATTCTCTATGGCTTTTTCCTATGTTCACTTCCTGTTAAGGGGTTGCTTGTTCTACCTCTTGACCCATTGTTGATTTTATTTAATCTTGTTTACAGAAAGTTCTTGGATTAAAGGTGTGTGCTACGGCTGAGCCACCCCACAACCACATGTTTACAATAAACAGAAAGTTCTTGTATTAAAGGTGTGTGCCTCGGGCTGTGAGCCACTCCACAACTAGAAACAGGTTTTCCCAGTAAACAATCTTGGGGTTCACAGTGTAATCAAATATCCTGCAACACCTTGTGTCATTCCAGTCTCTTGGAGATAGAATCCAAACAGTGTATGTGCTTTCCACTCTCCGTCTCCCTTACCATAATGTGCAAAGCACAGAATATCCCACATTGGTTGTCTTTGGGCTACAAACTGTAGAATGCTACTTTCTGTGTGTTTGAGTAGTTTAAAAAGCAGATCATGGAGAGGACTGAGTAGAGAAAACATCTCTGTGATATTAGATGGTTGGGTTCAGAAGAACCAGTCCATGTTTCTCGCTGGCTTATAAATCCATCCTCACATACAGTGCTCAAAGAGCCACCCAGTTACTGTCCTAACCCAGGATACAGCTTGTCATGAATCATTGCTATTCACAAAAAATGTATTTAGGCTATTTTCAAGTCATCAAAGACATTTTCACCCTTGAGTCTTTATTTAATTTGAATATGTACTGCAGAGTGAGATTTAATCATGAGCTTCTTCTTCAGGAAACAGCTCAGTGAGAACACCATTGATTACTTCCCCTCCTTAATTTTGCTAATGTTTTAGCAATTTGATTCTGCAAGACTTTATTTATCAAATGATCTGCTTCTAACCACATGAGCAATGATTATGGAGCATCTTTTCAAATATTACATCATGTTAACAGAACCTGTTTTTTTTTTTAATGTTATAAAATAAAGCAATAACTTCCCCTAATATCCACAAGAAAACATCTGTAATTTATGGATAACATGGATAATATTGTTTCAGAGGTTGGATAAATATCTGCGTGAAGTAGTCATTAAGAAACATCTTCAAGCTAAAGAGTGCTATGGTCAGATTGTTTGCTCCCTCCCACTGAAAGTTCAATTGCCCACTGCCTCATGCAGTGCTATGAGAGGGGGAAAGCTTTAGGACATGGTGTCTGTATGATCCCTGCAGAGTAGGATCAGAAACCTTCTGCCTGGCTCCCAAGGAAACTGCCTCTCTCTTCCACCTCATGAGGGAGCATAATGAGGTGATCACATCCTTGAAGAACAGAGAAGCCCTTTCCAGGCAGTGCATCAGCTGGTACCTTGATCCTGGAAGCTTCCAGCACATAGAACTACAATCAGGAAAATCTGCTGTTTATAAAGGATTCTTCTAAGGTACTTAGTTACAGCACCATGAATGGACGAAGATGAGCAATTTCTTACAAATCAGAAGGAATGTGCATTTTCCAAATGCAAACAAGGAGAGGAACCAACTTCCGTAACACCATGTCTATGCTGTTATTTTCCAAATCTGAGCTGAGGATTTGGAAGTGAGCTAGTTAGTTTTTGTCAGCTTAACACAAACTAGAGTCACCCAGAAGAGCAAATTTCAAGTGAGGAGTTGCTTCCTTCAGATGATCCCCCTGGACGTGTGTCTGTGTTCATGACTGACCTGGGAGGTAGCTCAGCCCACTGTGGGTGGTGCAACCCCTGGGCAGGCGATTCTGGATTGTATAATAAAGCAGGCTGAGCAAGCCAGTCAGCAGCAGCCTTCCAAGGCTTCTGCTTCAGTTCCTGCCTTAAGTTTCCACCCCAGCTTCTGATGACAGACTAAGCTGGAGAATAAAATTAACCCTTTCCTCTCCTTTTTTTTTTTTTTTTTTGATCAGTATTTTATTACAGTAACAAAGAGTGAACTAGGACAGGAGGTCGGTGCTGGAGCCTCTTGCCATGCAAGTCCTTCCTAACTCAGGAACTCACCTTGCTTAGCAATGACTAGTTAGAACAGGGTGACTAGACTCCATTTCCCAGCCTGATGGTTCACTAGGTTCAGTGAACTTGCAGCACCGAAGCAGAGCTGCTGCATTACTGTTTTCACGGTGGGACCACCTGCCTGATTGTTTACAGATTCCAACTGCAGAGGACAAGGTAAAAAGCAAGAACACCAGCATTTAGGAAAACAAACGATCCATAAAAACTGGAAAAATCCAGAACATCATGACTTAAGAACTTAGTGGAAGAGGTTTTAATGGTTTTCTGAACACTTTTAATGAACTTGCATCCTTGTTTGTAGACCTGTAACGACCTTATAGCATGGCTTACTCTAGTCGCCTAGCTGACCTCACAGATAATGGGTGTTGTTTGAAAATGATTCCCTTCCATAGACTAAACACATACTCTGACTCTTAGCAGCCTAAGCAAAGGAAAGCAGAACTCTTAATGACACTCCTGACACTGTTGGCCACATCCTCTTCCTTGTTACTTGTCAGCTGAAGCCACTGGAAAACTGAGGAACAAAGGTGTCTTGCTACTTCTCATCCCAAAGTAGCCTGTTTTGCCATGTTTTCTCACATTATCTTACAGCTCCAGTAGAATGTTTAAATGAAGTATTTTTCTTCAGGAAACAAAATAAGATAAACAGTGAGAGAACACAGTTCACAGGCATCCAGATCCTTGTGACCCTTGCCTTGTGTTTAGGAATGGAACATTGCTGGTGAGGCATCAGACCCCTCCTCTCCTTCTAGGGTCCTGTAACCACACCTCCGTTTCTCGACTACCATCCTTGTGCCTTTTTCATGGGCCAAGTGACCTTCCCAAGGAATCCATCATGACAGTTTTCTCTACACTGTGGGCTGCATATACTCAGTTTCTGCTTTGTTTCTTCTCGCTGTAACCAACATAGTATCTGGAACACGAAGGCCCTTTGTGTGACCTGTGGCCTTAAAACACAGCGTAGGATAATAAAGGGTGTTAGCAGTGCGTGGTGGTCTGCAGTGCACACGAGGCAAACACATGTCAGAATTAGTGTTTTTGAACCATTACTGTCTCTACAGCTACAGCAAAAATTATTATATTTTAGGCCACCAGCTTGATTGGCAAACTTTCTCTTATGTCTTTGTCTTTGGCCACAGAATATAATGAAAACACAAATGCATGAAATTCATCAATGAAAGGAAATGTAAGCTACTCACTTAACCCTGGCACCATGGAGGCCTTGGGAGGCAGTTTTCTGTGAGGTCAGAGGCCAATGTGGTCTTCACACTGACTTCCAGAATAGCCAGAGAGCTACATAGTGAGACTTCCTCTTGAAAACAAAGAAAATGACAACAACAAAAGAAAGTCTGCAGCTTTATCAGATCAATATGTCTTCACTCATCAATAAAGAACCAAAGAAGCATGTTGAAATGGCTTTTAAACACACTTGAATACAAATACACACACACACACACACACACACACACACACACACACACACACACACACTTGTGTGTACAAGTTAACTATCAGCAATACAGTGAGTTAAAAAGCTGGAAAATATATTAAATAAATACGAATGGGGTAAACATAGCCAAAGATACACTCCATGCACGAGCTGGAGAGCCTACAATGTAGTCACTATTCAGAAGAGGACTCTACATAGCCACACAGTCCACCATTTTAAAAAGTCCCACAAACCAGATGATGTTTTATTTCCTTATTATGGCAACAGTTGCAGTACCTCCATGCTCATTTTCCGGTTGTACTGATGGCATCCAACATAAAAGTAACCATTGCAATCTGCACTTAGCCACTGGGGACAGGACTGTGTCAGGACTGTGTCAGGACAGTCTCACCCTCGGGTTATGTCTGGTGACTCCTATCTGCACATCCTGAAGCTGTGTAGGGCATTGGCCATGCACGCAGTCATTTCAGGGACCAGCATGGGAGACCTCCAAAGTACTCTGGGAGAAGACCGTGAAGAAGTAAAAGGCATTGTGAAAGGTGACTTTCTGTGAGTGTATGATCTCCGGATTAACCTGCTTTTCCTAACACCGAGGGGCTGGAGCCGCACCACCTCGGTTGTATTTCTGAACAGGGTATGCTTGTCTTACCAAGGATGTGCCAATAATTCCCGGTAATCAGCAGAGTACATTACAGGGGGAAACCCGAACCAACAAGCTGTACAAACAGAATAGCAATCAGAAGATTTAATGCATTTCTGATGTACATTTAAAGCACTGACAGTGGGCCACAGATGTACATGTGTTGTGTTTTATATTGCTGAGATATGGCCTGCGAGAACCTATTACAGCCTATCACCGTCCACAGCAGAGGGGCCGAGGAAGGAAAAATTCCATCACACATTACTCCTGTGGATGTATTAGAGAAACAAATTGTACTCGGAATTGAAAAGTCACAGGCTTATTCTGCCTTAATAAATTCCTGCCAAAAGGCTAAGTGTAAGAGCAGAAATACTCCCCAAATGTCGTTACAGTATCATCATCTCTGACATCTCAAGGCCTGTTCCAGGCATCATCAGATACAAAGGGACTTCACAATACAATCTCTCTCTCTTTTTTTCTTGTTTCTTCTTCTTGCTGCTTTTCTTTTTTCTTTTTTTTCTTTTTTTTTTTCAACTTCTTGAATTAATGCAACCATTCTGAGTCACTCGTACTTGACAACTAAAGAACCCCTGCTGTAAGGAAAAGGCCGCTTCAAGTAAGATATTTTCACTGGGCCATTCCCACTGACTAATCTAACTGATAGTTTTGTAATCTGATATGCTAATCTTCAACCAAGACACTCCATCAAACCTGTTGGACACTTTTCAGGTTCAAGTGGAACAGGTCAAAATCGAGGTGTGAAAAAATAAATGCTGATTTTTTTGGGGGGGGGAGTGATGTCTGCTTGCAAATGATGTCTAATGTCAGTGGAGGGTGCCATAAATATCAGGTACGTGGCCGAGTTCTTATAGGATTAAAAACGCTGCTGATCTAATAAAAAATGATCTCATGATAGTGACCTAGATAACTTTTTATAAGCCAAGATAGTCAGTGCTGGGTAGCAATTTCATCAAGGAAACTTCATGTCACAAACTATCCCTTTTATCTTTTATCCTACTGAGACACATCTCTAAAAAGCAGGTATTAAAAATCTTATTATCTCAGTATGACGTATGCTGATTCTAGATTTATTCTAAAGCAGAAAAAAATAAGATAAGATCCTGTAAAGTAGTCATGGGATCTGCAGACATACATATTGCTATTTACTCAAAAGTACTGACCAAGATCCCCAGGACAAAAGCAGCCCATGACAACACAGGAGCCAGTAAGGTACGCACTGGGGTTCTGCATGGCCTGAGCAGGGTAATATCATGAGAACACTGTCAGAGGCAGATGGGCAAGCTTGTGTCTTTCCAATGTCAGAACTTAATATGTAACAATCTATTCACATGGCTCAGTGGTGTAGGGGGCAGTGATTTGCCAAGCAGAAGTGCTTCCACTTTCCTTGGTAGCTAACAGTTTCTTTTATTCCAATATTGATTGCTAATCTGAACTTTCAGATCAATCACATAGTAATACATTTATCTATATATTTGTTATCATCTATGTATTATCTGTCTATCTAATCTATTATCATCTAACTCCTTAGATATCATCTATCTGTCTATCTATCATCTATCTATCTATCTATCTATCATGTATTTATATTTTTTATAGATCTATGTCTGTGAGATAAGGAATAACTGTAAGGGGTTATTGAGATGCAGCAGAATTAGAGTAGTTTCTAAGAGACCTGAGAGACTGGAGCTGGCAGGCATGCAAAGACTCCCTGTTGGACTAAGATGATGGAACTGCTGGGGCAGAGTCAGGCTATCGGATCAGAGATGAGCTGCAGAAGCAAGACACTGCACTATGGAAGTTACAGAGGTAAAAGGTCTGGCTGAATCCATACAAAGGAGGAGAAGAGAGAAAGTCCAGATGAATGAACAAGACAGGTGGATAAGTAGAAAAGTGGAAGGATGGCAATGCGAGTTAGCTTTGTAGATGAGGACCACCCTGACATGCGACAGTAGGACTGTTGCTATAGCAATGCTGTGTGCCTCCCTCTTTGTGGGAGCCAGTGAGTGAGTGTAAAGTCCTTTCCTGGGTCTCTGTGCCTGAAGAGCTCCTGGGTGTGCTTTCTTGGTGATTACTACTGCCAGCCGTTCTGACTGCCATGTTCATGATAAAAGTTACTTTCTTTCAACTCTGGGGAGGAAACAGTGCTCAACCATTTTTCCTTAATCTTCTATGGTGTGCCTTTTCTATAAAGATGACACACAGTGATTTAGGAATGAATTGAAAATACTGTCAATGAGAGCTAATCTTTCAGGGTCCTTGAAGTTTGCAACAACAAGACTGCCTTTCCTGGCTCCCTTCCTATTAGCTTTCCTAGCAGGAGAGCTTTGTTTTGTTCCAATGTTTTGGATGGGGAGAGAATGATTATCCAAAGCAAAGAATAGAAAATTATACACACACAGTTGAAACCAGTTCATGCTAGTGACCATCCCAGAATAATCATCATGTGATAAGAACAGAAGCCCTGAGGAGATTCAACTATGATACCCTCCACTTGAAAAAGTCATGTTGAAAAAACTTGAATTGAGGAAAAAAAAATCAAACAAAATCAAAGCAAAAAATTCCACAACAACACAAAAACAACCATTTTCTTCACTGGAGAAATGAGAAGAGACTTCTTACCCACATTTGAGTTTCTTTGTAGAGAAACAACTTTAGTAGCTGCCAACATTTCCCAGGAAATCTCCATGCCTCTTTACCCATGTGTTTTGCACCCAGTCCTTTATACCTCAGTGGAATTGTTTGCTGAGGTATGTGTCACTAATATTTCTAACTCCTCAGTGACTTGCCAAACATGCTGATGTGCTGGTACAGCGTGGTCCACAGTAGTAGCTCCCTTCCTAGTGTTAACATAGGGACTCAGGATGTCAACACACCAAGACTGCACATGTTGAACTGTTTGATTCCAACAAAAGGACTGAATAGAGCATTGGGGAGGAAAGGTGGATAATTTTCACATGACAATCACAGTAACCTAAAAGTGTCCTATCCCCTTAAAGTACATGAGCAAAAATTATTAACATGAACCCATTTCAACACTTAGAGGTGCAGTCAAAGATACTGAGGTCTGGTGTTAATTTTAAGGAGGCTAATGATTACTTTGGGATGACTAATATTACTGTTAAACTTGAAATATCACCAACAGGCTCTGTTAATCCAAAGGATGTGAGGAGAAAGACCACCAACCCAAATCATAATGGCCAAATTAATTAAAGCAGGCTTTTTTTTATTCATGTACACAGGCTGCCTGCCCCTAAGTTGGAGTTCAAGAGGCCAGCATTGGACATGGGCAAGATACAAGTCTTTTATAGCTCAAGGGTCAAGAGTTTCTAGGTGGGGGGTTTGGCAGGCAAATAAGCAGGGTTCCAGAAGCAGAACATAGCAAGTTGGTCATAACAACTTCTGTGAAACAAAGACATGGCTGCAAGGTGGTCATAACAAGGTAATGATAGCAAGGTAGGTATAATAACAGATGGCCAAAATAACCTTTTGAAACAAAGGCATGGCTGCCATTTCTGGGAACAGGCAGTACAGGACCATTTCTAGTTAAAGTTATAGCCCAATCCTTGGAAAACAGATTAATTCATAAATGAGAATGGACTAAGGCTGTCTTTTCTGTAAGATGGCTTTCAATCCCAAGACGGAGGGAGACTGAATCATTAGTTGTTATGTTTGAACACCTAGTCCCTAGATGCTAGCATTGTGTAGGAGGTTGGACACAATAAGTTTCTGGGAAAAGTAAGTTTCTGACCTACCCAGATGGGAACCAGCTCCAACCACGAAGCGTTTCCCCACCTTATAAACTACATCTCCTCAGACTTGGAGCAAAGGAAGAATTTCCCCCTTAAACTGGCCTTTTTTTGGGGGGAAGGGGGTATTGTATCACAGAGGTGTGAAAGGCTTCTAATTCAGTTGGGTTTTTTTCACTCCCTGCTCTGTCATGGGACATTGGTATTTGGATTACTCATTGAAAGGGAGCAGACATTGCCCTGGAGAAAGGCCAGAGGACTCACCAGTTTGTTCTCCTTGACTCCAGCACTCCTGGAAAAAGGTGTGGGCTGGGCTAGGAGCTCAGGGAAGAGGAGATCTACAAGGGGGCAAAGGTGGCAGTTAACTACCATGGAGATTATGATAAACAGCAGGGTCGCTTTACCTGCGCTCTTTCCATATTAACAGTTATGTGGAAACACTCCCCTGTGAGGTCTGAGCTCCCAACTGCAAGGCTTTTCCACACTTAAGTGGATGAAGGCATGGAAGGGCCCCAACAGGAAGCAAACTCCTGGGAAAGCTATTAGCCTCCGCATTTGCAATTCATGGGACACTGCTTGCCTCAAGGGGCATCATTGGCGGGGGCCCTGTTTAGTTTAAAATGTAACTCTCACCCTGAGCAGGCTGAGCATTCAGATCTCAGCTGGGTTTCTCTTGAATTTATTAACTTACAAATGGAAATACACTTACTCCACCAACTATCTCTCTGCACCCTCTTAACTCGCTTTTCCCAGGAGTGGGCATACTCTCCCCGGGGGTTCCTAACTGGGAGCCCACTGAACTTCTGTTCCCTTAGGCCCTCAGTCTCCCATCTGTTTACCAAACCCTTCAGGTAAAGTTTCAGTTTCCCAACAGCCTTTTTTTTTTTTTTTTTTTTTTTAGGCCTTTCTCTCCCTTGACTCATAGGCCTCAATCACAGGTGGTAACCGCTCTGGAAATCCATTGGCTTCTTCCTTCTATCAACTGCTGAGTGTAATAATGGATTGTATGCACTTTCTGTGAGCAGCCTGGAGCTCTTTTACTTTTCTTCCCAAAGTTTACACTAATAGATCCGGGAGCAGCCAGGTTGGGGGGTGGGGTGGGGAATGGTGCAATCCATCTGAGTTCCACCTCTCTGGTCATAAACAAAGTTTCCCCTGTAAGAGTTTTAGGAGTTACATGTAAAGGGTAGGACAGGCCAGGAGTCCAGAAAGTTCTGAATAACGTGAAATAGTATTGGTTTTCCTGGCAAGTGGCAGGCTGCTCTGGAGTGCCCATATTTGTTTGCCCTTTTCAATACCTTCTGGATCAGTAGTTCTCATGCTGCTGCGGGTTGTGACTTCTGTCTAGGTCAAATGACCCTTGCACAGGGGTTTCCTAAGAGCATTGGAAAACACGGGTATTTTCATTGTAAATCATAACACTAGCAGAATTACAGTTAGGAAGTAGCAACAAAAATAATCTTATGGTTTGGGGTTACCACAGCATGAGGAACTGTATTGAAGGGTCAAAGCATTAAAAGGCTGAGGACCACTGGTCTAGTTGAATTGTCTGACCCTCATCACTTATGTAAGGAATTTCATTAAAATGCAGACTTCCCAAGGATTCTCATTAAGTTCTTTTTTCCCTTATCCATCTTCATTATGTTTTCAACAAACACGGGAAAGAAGTGCTGTCCACCAAAGAGACATTTTATTTAACAGTGTGGTTATCAGATCTACCCTTGTCCTACTCAGGTCAGACCTGATCAAAGATGGAAGCTAATGTGGAGAACCACTTCAGATAAACATGAATGCACGATAAACTATGTCCCCCCATACATAAGAAAACATTAGGGCATTACGTCATAGCGGGCGTGGCCGTATTTGCAGGTTCTGTCCACTTTTACCCTGGGCACCAAGGTAGAAAATGTTTTATGGCTGATGACTACTCACAGGGCAGCTGAGCTACAAGGTTATCAACGTGATGACGGGGTTGGAGGATGAAAGGTGAATTGTTACCGATGATAAGCCGCGTTAGCAGGATTCCCCACTATTGCAGGCCATCCGCCCACGGACAGTCAGGTTTGAGATCGTGCAATTGCAGTGTGCACCTGCAAGCCCCATTGTGCTGCCTGATCTGTGTATTCCACTGTAGGTCAAGGCCGTTAATCACCAGGAGGCCTCGGGGTAGCCATGTAGAAGCTTATTTATGGGCCAATCAAGAGGCTGAGATCCTGAACCGTGCCTGATGGGCTCCGCTAATATGCTACTTGTGGCTAATTTCTGAGCCGCTGGACCCACAGGTGTTTGCCCTCACCCATAAATCAGGCCTCCCGCCTCCCCTCGTGGTCCCACTATGCATATAGATGGGCTGCTTAAGTGACAGGCAGGAAATGATGGATGAAGCCCTAAATCACCTCAGTGCTTACTCACCTGGGTCTCCTCTGGAACCAGAACGGCGACATTCCCGTTGCCTTCATCAGTTCAGATGTTATTATAACCCAAGTTCCCTGTGCCACTGCATGCAACCTTCCTGCGGTACAAAGTGTACCGTTCCTGTCTTGGTGTGTTTTGCTTGTAGAGTGCACCCTTTGCATAAGAGAGCACCATTAAGCCCTCGCCACAGCCCTCAGAGCAGCAGAGCGGAACAGAATCCCAGTGGCCTAACATCCCACAGAAGCAATCTCTCTCAGGGAGTTTAGCTTTCATTTAGCCTTAATTTATTTTTTTATAATTAAAGACGTTAATTTAATGGACCACAAACCAAACCATCCAAACACCTAAATATCATGGGCAGGAAATACTTGGTTTGGATGTAGTTTGATTCCCCAGAGTGGCTCTTTGTTTTAAATTAATGTGTTGGTCAGTACAAAACCAAACCAGAGAAGCATGTACCTCGGCCAAAACTTAGAGCGTGTAACTTTGCTTTAAAGAATGGGAAGGAGCATGGTTTGGAAGCTTTTTTTTATTCAAGTATCTGCTGAAGAATCTATTACTAGAAAATACTAATAATAAGAATACACTGAAGTCTGATAAGCAGCCAAATACAAGAAAAATACCTCGAGAAACAAAAACCTGGCCATTTTAAGACCAGTTCATAATAGGTTTGGCTTGACAGAGGCGCTGGACAAGACTGGTGGATAGCACTTGAGAATGCAGGAAGAGCTTCCTGTTTGACTTTTCAAATACCCCCTATTTTGAAAGCTGCAGCCTTAGAACAAATTGTGTACTGAGAAAATACATGGTGCATGGATAGTAATTTATTTGCCTGTTGTCCTGGCACTTTTAAATAGTTACTAGCTCTTATATAACACCATTTTGCTCACCAAAGGCATATTTGTTTTACACAATTCACTTTCAAGTGAGGTGAAGTAACAGAAGGCAAGGTCATCATTTTGGATAAAATACCTGAGGATATATATTTAAACTACAAAGTATATTGGGCAAACCAGGCCATGTAGACCTCTGGGGTTTTAGCGTAAGCCTGAGAAGCTCGCTGCCACTAGAGTTTTCAAGCCAGAGTCCAGGGATGGGCACCCAGTGCTAGGACTCTGCCACAGGGTGATATAGTAGAACACATGGGGCATGAGATTGACCTCAGCTTAGAAAAACAGGGTACTCAAGAGAGCAGAAAGAGTGGAAGTCCTGAGAGAAGTTGACCGGAAGAGAACATCGAGTGAGGGAATCATCACAGCAGCTGAGGCCAAAGAACAAGCACACACCTCAGTGTCCACGCAGGCTGTCAGCTTGCACCAGCAGGCACTGAGTGAAATCCTCAAGAGAACCTCACGTGAGCAGAGGAAGGAACAGACCACGGAGTGGCTAATGGTCCAGGCCCAGCAGCAAACTATGGAAGCAAGACCTGTGGGGAGCAAACTGTTGATACAAGACACTGTGATCAGTGCAACAGGATCAAGAGTATTAGTCGATAACCAAGATTCTCCAGCAACAAGCATACAAAACCGGCTGAGAACTAACAGACGTGAAAAGATGAAATTATGACCATAAGAAAGACAAGAGTCGCATACAAGAGTAACCAGAAAAATTCATGGATGTCAGAACAAGTAATACAGAAGTTAATAACTTCTGAAATCTGTATTTCACATACTCAAAAGTTGAAGCAGAGATTTACAGGCTAGAAAAAAAAATTGAACTTCAAGAGACGAACACGATAGGAAATTACTTGGTTAGTGTTAATTTCAGTTTATATTCTCTAAAAGAAAATGTTTGTCAACTTCATAATGTTGGAGTAGATGCTAAGTACAATGAAACACAGAAGGGATGAGAATCTGAACACATTGGAGGCATAAAACCAGGCACCAGCTTAGACTTTCTGAGGATGGGAAGGGAGAACAAAGCAATATGGGAGAAATAATCAGAGGGTTTGGGAGATGGCTCAGTGGGTAACAGCACTGGCAACTGCTCTTCTAGAGGCCTTGATTTCAACTCCCAGCACCCACATGGTCACTCACAACTGTCTGTAACCCCAGCTTCAAAGAACCTGATTCCATCTTCTCACATCCTTGGGCACTGCACACAAGTGATATACTTACATACATGTAGGGGTAGCACACATACACATAAAAAAGAAAGGATGGCTAAATATCACCCCTGAATATACCTAAAATCTCAATAAATACCAAGTGTAAGAAATATAACAAACAGCTGGGCGTGGTGGCACATGCCTTTAATCCCGGCACTCAGGAGGCAGAGGCAGGCGGATTGTTGTGAGTTCAAGGCCATCCTGGTCTACAAAGTGATTCTAGGATAGCCAAAACTACACAGAGAAACTCTCTCTCAAAAAGAAAAAAATAAAGAAAGAAAAAAAAGAAAAGAAAAGAAAAAAGGAAAAGAAAAAAGAAAGAAATATAATAAACAGAAAGAAAGCCACAGTCAATTTCTACTGTAGCAAGCATGCTCAATAAACTAATAAAACGAATGGCAAATAGAGACACACGCCGCATCATGTAAAGTGAAGCAGACAAAACGCTGTGGTGAGCTCAGCCTCTGTGGAGAGGAAAACAAAGTCCCTGACGCAGAGCACAAGTAACTTATCTCTCAGAACCTTCAGTAAAATAGACACTTTCCTATACACAAACCGAAGGAATCGATTGTAAGGATTTCTAACTAGGGATGGTGTCAAAAGAGGGTTTTCAGAGATGAGGAAGCCAAACCAGAAAGATCTGGTCCCATGCACTGGAGAGGGAGGAGCTGCTGCTACACATGTGCTTTTATTTGTTTACTTCTAGTTTATTTTTAACATGCTGTTAAGCATTTTATTACATTTTATTTATTTTTCTATGTATGTGTGTGTGTTTGTGTGTGTGTGTGTGTGCACGCACATATGGATGCTTTGGGTTTAAAATTATATTACCAATATCTGCATGACATTTCTCCAACAGCCTATCAGACAAGACGAAGAAACATAGTTTTTAAGAGCAAATGGAACATTTACCAATGTAGAATATTGAGACTCAAAATACATCTTAATAAAACATAAAGGAGTTGAATGAAGTCAGTGTTTTCTCTTTCCATAGGGCATCAGCTCCTCTAGAAAATCCTGAATGTTGGGCATCAAAGACTCACGTCTAAGGGTGCATACGGGAGGAAGAAATCAGAAACCAGGACCATCTGAGATCCAAAGGGGTCAAAGACCCACTGAGCTATCTTCATAGGCCCAAGGCTCCAGATTCCCAACTCACATCCACATGAGCTCACACTGAGGTACAGGAGCTTCTCTCTCCCTATCTTCCCCACCTGCTTGCCCTCCACAGCCTGGTCCTCTATAAGTAACATGAGCTTCTCTTTCCTGGTCTCCCCATCTGCTTGCCCTTCATAGTCTGCCTCCTTCAAGCTGTAGAATCCATTCTTCCCTGAGACTCTAGGCAGAGCCTTCCTCCTGGAGATGCCACTAACAGAAGGTCTCCCCCTTCTCCTCCATCTCCGTCTTTGTCACTGCTTTGGAGAATCCTCTTTGTCTCCTGCAGCCACTGGCCAGCCTGACTTCCTTCTGCACACTGACATGTGTGGTACACAGAACAATACCCTCCAGTGAAGAGCATCTCCGCTATTGTAACCTAAAAATACACCGAGCTTTAGCACATTTATGGCATTAGTCCATTGTTCACAACTATAGTAAATTACCTGAAGCAATATACCTTTAAATGAAGCAAGGTGGAGTTAGCCCACAGTCTTCAGTACAGAGAGTCCCAGCTCCAGGCAGAAGACAGCAGTGGAAGCAGAAAGATCTTGTGGCCAAACTAAATGTCAGAAAGCTGGGTGGGCAAAGCTTGGGCTTCTAAATAACCATCGTGAGGAAACTAAGAATATTCCATGAGAAATCCCTAATTCCTTTCACAGCCAGCACTCTAAGCGTGCTAAGGGTCTCGCCTCTAACTGGCCCTCCTACCTCTCTCTGATACATGGAGTACCACATAAACACACACGGAGTATTGGGGAGCCCTGCACCCAAATCCAGCTCTTAGCCTCCCTTCACGGCTTCCTATGACCTTGAGAGTCCTTAAAAGTGAAAGAGGTAACGGAAAACGGGCCCACGTTGTGCTGTGGAAGGATTTGGTCTCTTGCTCTGGTCTCGGAGATGGGGGACCCAAAATCCAAGGCGGGAAGCAGACTTGGCAAACTGGGAAGCACGGTGATCTAGATTCTCAGCCCTGCTCAAGCTTTGTGCAGGTATCTGAAGCTTGCAGGAGCTGGCTAGCCCAGCACTAAAAGCACGCCAGAGTGTCATAGTCACAACAGAAGGATAACACACACTGGTGGGCACACAATGACCTGCAGCCCCATGGGTTTTCTGCATGGGCACCTCCTGCTATGGAAGATGTACAGTAATCTCAGGTCTCAGGCCCTGATGATGCTATTGACACATTCACTAAATCCAAGGCATTTGCCAGTGGTGACTCTGGCCGTGAATAAGAGCAATGATGCTGGGGAAGTTAGAATTTCATCTAACTAGCCCTGTCTGTAGTGTTGTTATTGCTGTTTTGGTATAGATTGTGTTTTGTTTTGTTTTGTTTTGTTTTGCTTTGCTTTTGCTTTCATACAGTCTCTTACTTTAAAGTCCAAGCTGACCTGGGACTCACAGCCATCCTCCTGTCATGGCTTTCCTGGTGCTGGGATGACAGGCAAGCCATCATACCCAGATAACAATTTATTGTGAAATGTTAAAAATATAAATGGCCTAGACTAGAGTAGGAAATAAGCACACAGGTTGTTGGTTTAGAGTTGTAGGTGGAGCTGGGGGGTTGTGTGCCTCCTGCCATGCCTAAGACGCTGCAGCAGCTGACTACCCTTGTCCCACGAGGGCTTCCGTACTACCCAGATCTGGTGCAGCTGGGCCGAATTCCTATCAGCTCGATAAGTGACCAAAGCTGAGGACAGCCCCAGGCAGAATGGTGTCAGAAGAGCAGTGTGGCCTGGAACCAGGAGAAACCCTGTTATGCTGGATTTAGAGACAGACAGAACAAAATGAGATGAATGTCAGAAAATAATGAAAGTTAATGAAGGCTGTGGAGACGGCGGCCATATACACAGGAGATGTTGTGCCTTAGACCAGCGTGTCAAGAGGAACCCTGAGAAGCATCTGACAGCCCTCCCAACCAGATGGGCTATGTGACGATGTCTATATGTTTCCACTACAGCGACTGCAGATTTCTTTAGGCAAACGATGGTGAAAAAGTCACCTGACAATATTCCAAAAAGAAAAATGGTCAAGGCAACCGGGGGAAAGCTCATGCAAGAGTTATTGCTCGGCTATGTGGGATCTAAGAAGCAGAGGCATCCCGGGGCTGGCAGAAAGCATATTGCAGATAGGGAGGGCGCTTTCTGTGTGGGAATTAAAAGGGCACTGGCTAAATCTGTCAGAAGACACTTTCAAGATGTAGTGCTGAGAAATTATATCAGAAAGGTCACTCAGAGAAACGCGAGTGTCACCAAGTCAAGTACACCTAAGGAAGATCAGATGATAGGAGATATGCCTACTTGATGCTGAAATGACGGATTGCGGAAGTGCAGGAAGCACACCGCAGGTATAAAGGAGAATCAAGATGGAGGGAGGAAATAAAATAGAAGGGTATTACAATAGCATTGAAGCTGTAGGAGCCTTCAAGGAAGTGCCTGGAACAACAGCGGAACTTATTGAATAAAGCAAAATTTATTCACAGCGTTCAGATGGCAGCATCCAGAGAAATAACCGAGGGAGAGGCATTGTGGCTGACTGCAAGATGCTGCAAAGAATACATTTCTTTTTTTAAAAAAATTGTCATATGCTCTCATGGAATGCTCTATGAATAATTTAACAGGCGTGCCAAGATTTATGAAGACAGTGTTATCACTGGAATGTTCCTGCCAGCCTTAAGAATTTGTTTTAGGCACTGGTTTGGTTATAACTAGTGTAATTATTTCTAGTTGTCATTTGCGTGGCAAAAACTGAAGAGGGAGATTTTGGAACTCCTTACTGTGGTGTGCAGGGTCCATGACTTAGGGTCATAGTTACCCAGAATGCACCATTCTTGCTCACCAGGCTGTACCTCAGAGTCCTGGGCTTGGCTGGCCTTCAGCCTTGCTGTCTTCGCTTCTCTTGGCATCACTAACAGGACATCCCTGCTCCCAGAGTTTCCTGCTGCTGTTGATACTGCTATTGACCTGCCTTAGTACTCCATCGGTGTAGACACTCCCTCTCGGGAGTCAGAGGATGGTCAGGACCACACTTTGCTGTAAAAGAAGCAGCCTCTACTATCCCTGTCTGGTTGACACTGAGAGAAAGCAATCCTATGGAGAATCACAATGACCCCGGCTTCCATCTCAGTGCCCTGTGTTAAAAAAGATAACAAATGCTACGTGGCCATTAATCTCCAAGGCTGGGACCCGCTCACAGTCACAGAGCAGAATTAACGTTCTTTATTGCACGTTGCGAAGGAAGGTTGAAATTGGATGGTAGAGTCTTGCGTCAATGGTTTTATCTTTGTGAGCCTTTGAAAATTGCAGTTTGTATGTTCATCCCGGTTACGTAACACACCAGTTGTGGGAGAGGTAGAGCATTGCCCCTGGGGCCAGAGCATGTGCCTGTGACATTGGGCCACTTGATTCATTCTTTCCCAACCTTTTGCCCCAAGCTAATCTGTGCTTTGTCCACTGATGCAAAGATAATTCAATTTATGGAATGTTATGCAAGCCCTCATTGCACTTTATGGGACTCTTCAAAGTCAGTGGCTGCTCACACAAAGGCAGCCGCAGCAACCAGGGAAAGGGTTGTGCTGAGCAGCTGATGAGCAGCTCTTAGAACCTCATACCTAAGTAACCTTTGTGTTTCTAACACTTCGTGGGACAGTTTTCTAAAATAAAATCAGTTTGTTGGGTTTTTTGTTTTTTGGGGTTTTTTTGTTTTTTTGTTTTTTTGGGTTTTTTTTTTGTCTCTGAAAAATAATGAGTTAGTGCTTTTCAGAAGGAAAAGTGTGTTGAAGTAAAAACATAGGCCAGGCAGGTCCTACAAAGACAGTTATGGTAAAATCAGTGGCTTACACCACTGCTGTTCAGTCCCCTCTGAGCCCTGAAGAAGTTCTTTGCATGTAGGATTTTTAGCACTTTGGAAATAAATAAATTAATAAACATTAATTAATTTCATGAGTAGTACCAGCCATAAAACAGTGTAAACAATGCACTAAAAGAGTAGGTAAAGAAATAACATACAAGTAACGCCATACAGCCTGAACAGTTTGTATTTATAAATGTATGACTATATAGATATAGGTATATGCAATTAGTGAAAACAGAGACTATGGATTTGAAGATCAAGGGAGGTTTGGAGGGAGGAAAGGCAAAGGAGAATTGGTATAATTATTTTTTAAAAATTCACAAAAAAATAGAAAATAAAAAAGAACTAATGTATAAATTCAACACGCATCATCCAAAACAATTCAAAGTGTGTCATTGTTTAAAACCTGTACTTTGAAAACAAGTAGAGGGTCACTTTCTGAGCTGCTGCAAGTGAGGCGGGGAAAGAGAATGTAAGGGACGGGGTGATTTGGTTCCTCGCAGAAGACAGTACTCTGGTCTTCCTCAAAGAGAGCACAGTATCTCTGCAGATAGAGAAGAAGAGAGGGAATAATTTATGCATCTGGCAGAGTCGGCAAGAGGGCTTTTATCACAGGTGGAGCCTGCGCGGTGACACAGAGCTGCAGATGGTCTGTCCAAATGAGTCATTTACTCGTGAATTTAGGGTTTCTTTCCTTTTCTCCTTCATTAACCCATGTGGAAGGCAGAAGTTGCCGTCCCCACTCTGAAATGATTTGTTCTTTCCCCTGTAAGATCACACGTCCTCATGCCACGGAGACAAAAGGAACCGAATAAAAACTCTTTCCTCAACAGGGAGGGGGGGGTCCCCTTCCACAGTTCCATTTGTGCAGAGATCAGCCTTTTGAGCCACCAATGGTCACGTGTCCTACTCATACCGCACCCGTCTGACTCACAGGCTTACAATTGCCCATGCCTCCTAAGGGCCAAGGCAATTTTTGAGGCATTGTTGTTCACTCAAGACTCCACTGGCTAACCATGCTACGTCTCCTACCCCTGGGGACTCTCTTTTTCTCAGACCTTCAAGCCCAGGTCCTCTCACCATCACCTGGATTCCAACCCCGCCCCTGCTTCCCATCCATTTTCTTCTTCATTACAGTGAGCCCTTGTGGACCAGATGAACTCCCCAGTCAGTGAAGAGAATGATCAGAGGGAAAAGGCAACACCAGACACAAGCGTGCCCTTGCATACCTGGACACTGAGAAGGCACAGAGGACACAAGACTCCTTTTGCTGGCGACAGCAGTTTCGGCTGCCGCCCCTGCTCCTTTGGAGCTCCGTAGCTTGCCCTGTCCAGGAAGCTTTCCTTGATCTTACTTTCCACTGCACTCGGTATCCCTGCTCCTATTGACCCTGAACAACCCCAGACACTCTTCTGCAGCAGTCTCATGGCGGACCGATGCTCTTTTCTCACGTGCCACGAGAAGCTCACACTTTATATTACGATGTGAACTTTCTGGGCCCCAAGATGCCTGGGTGAGACGTTTGATTAGCGACGTTACGAGCTGCACTGTTTTCTTGCCTTTGTGCTGTTCTCTTTGGAGAAATGTCTACTCTCGCTTTTCATTCAGTTTTAACATGAGGCTGTTTGTATCTTGGTTGGAAGAGCCATTTGTACTTTCTGATTGTTAACTCCACCTCAGATGAGGGTCTAGAAGGGTGCTCTCGTCTTGGCAGGTGTCTCATATTTTTGTTGGGGTGCTGAGAGAGTCTGTGCAGCCCCACCTGTGCAGGGGGCTTTGTCCTTTATACTCACGCCCCTCCACTTTTAGTGTCACAACACACAACTGCAAACCCAGCAGTGAACTTTTACTGTTTTCTCCTAGAATCTTGTATTTTCAAGATAGACACTTCAAAACTACATGATGTACAGTCTCTGGATTTGTCCTTTTTTCCTTCCCCTTAAACTATTAGCATATTTTGTTAGACAAAATGGTGGAGTTGGTAGCATCGTTTTTGTGCGTCTCACAAAGTTCTCGTGTGTTCATTCTGCTGTCTTCTCTATCCCCTGCTCTCCCTGTTCTGAGTCCACGCTGTATCCCTGAGAGGGAAAACATGACACTTACCTTTCCAAGTCCTCCCTAGCAAGGACCACAGCCCAACCCTTCATTCCATGAGAGATGTACCTGTGTCCTCAGAGGCTGATTCCCTGTTGTGGCTATAGTGATTCATGAACAACAAGGAAGATGTGTGAGTAGTCTGTCCTTCAAGATTAGTTATCCATGGGCTGATGTGGTTTCCATTGATTTTTTAGATAGATATTTTCTGTTTATGAAAAAAGTCCAAGTGCCCAAGGCTTTCCTTCTGCGGTGGCTGATATGGACATGTAAATATTATGGTTCTGCTGTCTTTAAGCACGAAGTATCTTTACATTTATTTTTGTTATTGTCATTTTATTTGCTTTGTTGTACATATGCACATATGTGCATAAATACACACACACACAAACATATACACATGTACATACATATAAACACACACTCACACCCCACACATATATACCATCTATGATAAAATTACTCCATGCCCCTCTTTCTAGATATTCAAATTAGTCTTATTTTCAATAGAAAATGCCCTGAAATAGAGTCACACACTTCCTGGTTTGAAAGTTACGTAAAGATGTGTCCAGGGTAATTTCTAGGGAATGTAATTGCCAAGTCAAAGTCTCTAAGATTTTTCGATTCTGGTAGGTGGTATTGTGTCTTCTTCCTGTAGCCATTTCCTGTGGGATTGGCCATCTTCCTCCTTGTGATTTCAACCAAGACTGTATCATCAAGCATGTGAATAGGAATTTCTTTATCATTGTGTCAAAATACCCAATGTAAACAAGCTAACAGTCCACAGCATTGGGTAGGTCATGGCTCATCAGCTGACATCTTGCTAGCCATAAAAGAAGACAGCCATTTATAAGAAGAGGCCAGGACAAAATACAACTTCAGGGACAAACACCAATCAACCAACCAATCAGGGACAACCAACCAACCAAGCAGCATTCCTGCTGATGCCCAGACCCCTGGGCAGTCTCTGTGAACCCTCAGGATGCCACCAGGTGGCCTTCACCAGGCCTTTGTTTATGCAAGGGTAGTCTTCTTTATTAAGAACATTACTGGGGCTTTTTATATGACAAGCGAGACCTTTATGAGTCAGGAAGAATGGGCTGACGTGACCAGGGTACGTGACTCCTTCATACAGAACCTGTTCCTTTTATTCAGCTTTTTTAGGTAACATTTCCCAAACTTACCATCCATGTCAGCCTTAGGATCAACAGCCTTAAATCCCAAAATATCTATTGGGTTGTTGTTTTGTTGCTGTTGTTGTTGTTGTTGTGGTGGTGGTGGTGGTGGTGGTGGTGGCAGGGTCTCATGGAGCTCAAGCTATAATCTGAAGCCAAGGCTGAACTTGAAGGCCTGATCTTCCTGTTTCCATCTCCCACTTGCTGGGATGACTGGTGTGTACCTCCATGCCAGGCTTGCTGGCTTTCCTTTAAGCTGGCTGTAAGGTTGTCCATTTTGAGTCTCTCCTCAGGTTTGGTTCTCCCTCCCTGTGCTCAGGGCTTGTCTAATTGTCAACCATTCGGAAAGTTCTTCGGAGGAGGTGTTACTTATTTCCTCTCAAAATTATTCTTGATTGTATATTTGGAGTTTAAGTAGAGAAGTTTCCCCTATGGAAATTGACTAACTTGCTCCATTGACTAATTCTGTACTGTGATTTTTCTTTAACTCTGGCTTCAATGGGTTCTTTTAATTCATTAATCTATATCACTGTAGTGTAGTAAGTTATCTTTTCCAAATTTTGCCTTTATTTCTCTGGTATCTGATTGCTTTGCTCTTGTTACATGGACTTGACAAGTGAGAACAATGGTATTCACGTCATGATTTCTTATCCAAATATATCTGCTTGTTCCTTTGCAAGATTACTGTAAATACTAAATAGAAAATGAGTAAATATACCAGAATGTACATTAATAACTGAATCACTTAATAATAACTGAAGCTTATTCCAGATACAAATAGAGTTGATTTTCAGGAAATATAATGATTTAATCCATAGTGTTAAAAGATCTAAATAAAACACTTTAGGCTCATCTCCATAGATGTTGACAGGCGTTTGGAAACATTCAACAACCATTCACGGTTTTAGAAAAAGTAATAAATCAAGAACAGATGGGCATGTCCTAATTGATACAACATGGCCGGTCCTGTCTGAAGTCAAGACTATAGGCAGCAGTGGATACAAGCAGCATTCCTGCTGATGCCCAGACCCCTGGGCCATCTCAGTGAACCCTCAGGATGCCACCAGGCAGCCTTCACCAGGCCCTTGTTTATGCGAGGCCGGTCTTCTTTATTAAGAACATTACTGAGGCTTTTCATATGACAAGCGAGTCCTTTATGAGTCAGGAAGAATGGGCTGACGTGACCAGGGCACGTGATTCCTTCATACAGAACCTGTTCCTTTTATTCTCACAGTGATCCCATCACTGCCATGCTTACCACCAGTTCATTTTTTGATTTCTTTTAGTCTGGTTTAATGGTTGACCAAAGTGACTACTTCTTTTGTCTGATATGAAGATTATATCTACAGATTTTTTACTCTTATTCTAGTTTGTGTGTGTGACTTTGCTCTTTGAGTTTTCAATCTCTGTAGAATGCTCTTGGTTTAAGTACATCCCACTAAGAAGAAGAAACTTGAGTCTTACTTTGCAATTCATTATCAATTGATAACTTTTAGTGCATTAAAAATACTATTTGAAAAGTTTGTGGTGTTATTTAATATGTTCTGCTCTGTTTTCATTGGAACGAATGGCCTTGTTGTTCAGGGTTTTGTTTTTTTGTTTTGTTTTGTTTTGTTTGTGTGTGTGTGTGTGTGTGTGTGTGTGTGTGTGTGTGTGTGTGTGTGTGTGTATTTACCTGGTATTTAACAAGTCTTCTACTTTGATGGCTTGCCCTATGATCCCATCTTCAGTCCGTACTTTTAATTCTGAGGCTTTGCCCATCACCCTTCTCCTGTGATCAAAGGCTGGGTAATAGTTTTGATAGCCAACACTTTGCCTAGTTTTAACCAATCATACTATGGTGCATAGCATCGTCATTGTGTTAGATGTCTTTACATGTTGGTGTTGAGTCAAGGTCTCTCACTGAATGTGGAGCTTGTAGATGTGACTGGTCTATACATCCAGCCTACACTGGGATCCAATCTCTGATTCCTGAAAGCCTAGACTATCAGCCTACCAACATGCCCATCCAACATTCACTTCAGTTCTGGTGACCCAAACTCTGTTCCTCAGATTGTGCAAGGAATGCCTTACTCACCAAGCCATCTCCCTAGCCCTAAATCTCATAATTTGGATTAAGCAAATTTTCTTAGGTAAATCATCATTTTAACTCTTTGGTTTTACTATAAGATTTTTCTTTCTGTAAAAAAAAAAAATCAATATCTAATCATGCTCTGGTAGTGTAGAAAGCACAGTTGACTGCTTTAAAGAAATACTAGCAAATTCATATATTCTGTCTCATCCATGCTTTGTATTTTACATAGTCATCTAGTCTATCAATAAAGAAAACTTTTCTTTCTTCCTTTTGTTGGGGAATGTTTAATGATCCCACAACCCATGCACCATCCCACCCTTGCTGCCTAAAGCTGTGCACCTCTGATCTCAAGAACCTGTAGTGTGTGAATGGTAAAAGGAATTTTGTAGATGTAATTAAGAATAGAGGCCCTGAAGCCAGGCAGTATCCATTGTTTATCTCAATGCTCCCGTAGGCTGAGACTGTGAGTCTAAAGTCAACTTGAGCTACACCATGAGTGTCAGGCAACCCTCACCTTCATACACCCTGTCCCAAAAGAAGAACCTAACAAAATAATAGAGGCCTTCAGAAACTGCATTATTCTAGATTATCCACACAGATATAATCAAATCACACTGGAGACAGGAAATCAAGAGAATTCGTTAATTACAGCAACAACGAGAAAGAAGAGAATGGGCTAATGTGCAAGAGCAACATGGGTGATCATTGGTGGCTTTGAACTTGAGTAGGGTAATACAGGCAGCCTACCAGTCATGTGTGAGCCGTCCTTGAAGTACAGCCAGGGAGAAAATGGGTACCTCGGTGCCACAACTACATCCTGCCAAGAGAGTGAGTAACACGGAGAGTCTTCCTCCTATGGCTCTAGGGAGAAAGACTGTGGGACAGCTGCTTCCGTTCAGTGGACCCATGCCTCACTCTGACCCGCAGATGCACAGTAACAGTGGCTGTTTTCAGTTCCCAAACCTGTGGATGTGTCTACCAACAGCAACAGGCAATAATATGGATGATGAACAGTAGGGTTAAGGAGGGACACCTGCTTGATGGTCATATTAGGTGAAATATTTCAGCATACAGCAGTGGGTGTGGCGTTAGCCATGGGCTGCCTGTGAGACAGACCTCCTGGGGTCTGCCCAGACTTGCAGTCAGGAGTGGCTGCTGAGTTCTTGTCAGTGTTTCCTTCCATTCATGAAAATAATGTTTTTATGACACTGTTGTACTAATATGACTACATTGGTGACCTTGCAAATATTAAGTGGCTTGTGTCCCTTGATCCATTATTTTTATATATTGCTTCTGTTGATTTGATTGACTTGGTCATGTTTTGCTAAGAATTCAGAGCCTTTATTCATAAGGATTATCAGTCTGTCTGTAATTAATATCTTTGTATAGTGTGTTGACGACTTCATGGTGCTGAACTCTCAAGTTCATCTCGTATTCTGCAAGGTGTTGTTGCTTCCTCATCAAAACCATGACAAAAATTTTTCAATGAGGCACCTGGAACCAGAATTTTCTTTGTAGATTATTTTGAAGTGAAAGTGAGCTTTTACTTTTTTCTCCTTTTGCTCTCTCTCTCTCTCTCTCTCTCTCTCTCTCTCTCTCTCTCTCTCTCTCTCTCTCTCCCTCTCTCTGCTCTGCATCTGTCTGTATTTATACACAGTGGACACAAAAGCATTCTTTTTTTAAAATTTTTTATTAATTTATTCTTGTTATATTTCAATTGTTATCCCATCCCTTGTCTCCTCCCATTCTTCCCTCCCTCCCATTTTCCCCTTATTCCCCTCCCCTATGACTGTGCCTGAGGGGGATTACCTCCCCCTGTATATGCTCATAGGGTATCAAGTCTCTTCTTGATAACCCGCTGTCCTTCCTCTGAGTGCCACCAGGTCTCCCCCTCCAGGGGAGATGGTCAAATGTGATGCACCAGAGTACATGAGAAAGTCATACCCCACTCTCCACTCAACTGTGGAGAATGTTCTGACCATTGGCTAGATCTGGGTAGGGGTTTAAAGTTTACCGCCTGTATTGTCCTTGGCTGGTGCCTTAGTTTGAGCGGGACCCCTGGGCCCAAAAGCATTCTTTTAAAATAAGTTCTCCTGTAGAAAAATGAGGATAGAAAGGTGGAAAACAGGTCCTTCCCCGGCAGTACCTGCTGCTGGACCACTGACCACAGGGACCTAAGAGGGCAAACCTTAAGTGGCACAGTAACTCCTGATGAAGTCCAGGGAAGAAGAACTAAATTTTTTATATATTTAATAGAATTATAGTATTAATATAATTTACTTTCCCTTCATGGAGACCAGATAATTTATATGAGCCCATAAGCCTGTCCAAGTCACTCATATACGTTTCAACCATGTCATCAGTGATAAGCTTTGGTGACCGTGAAGCTTACAGACATGCTCTGACATTTCTGACTTAGTAAAACTAAGACTGCTTTTTCTCTTTTCTCTTAATTAGGGTGGCTTAAGTTTCATTATTTTTTCTTGCTCTTCCTGAGATAATCACTTTGATTCCAGCGATTTTTCTTTCTTCATTTGTTTGCTACACTTATTTCTACTGATTTGCAATATTATATGTTGTTTTCTCTAATGTTCTTCTGATTTAATTTAAATGTAATTCTTTTTGTTATCTAATTTTTAAATTTTTATTTTTAATTTATATACTCACTTTACAGTAGCCCCCCTCCTCTCCTCCATCTCTCTCTCCCACACTCTTCCCCCTATTATCTAATTTTTATTGAAAGGGTTTTACCAATTTATTTGAGTCCTTTTATATATTAATATAAATCTTAACTGCTATACATTTCTGCCGAAGCACTATTTTATCTACTTTCCACAAAGTTTTATATGATTGTTTTACATTTTAATTCAATTAAGAAGAAATTTCAATTTCCAATGTCATTGAAGGATTTTGTGTATAATTAAAAATAAGTTGTTTGTCTTCTGAACTCTAGAGTATCGTGCACTTATGACACAGTGTGTCCATTTTACTTTGCTATCATTTTTAGAACACATATGCACAACCTCAAGTACTTTACGTTTTTTGCCGTTTACGGAGTTTTAGCTCTCTAGCAGCTCTGCCAGCGCTATTTTTTAAGTGAGTCGTCCTTCCCACTAGCTAAAAATGACAATATTATAATATATTCCAATCGCATATCTTATTGGACAATATAAACTCTAAAGATTGCAATGTTTAATGAAACTCTGCACAGAATATATTTAATTTCCTCCTTAACCTTTTCTTGTGAACTACACTCCAAAGAAAATCCACTACGGGCACAAAACCATGAAAAATTCCTGAGGCAAATTTATTTTTCAAAATCCTTTTGAATAAAACTGAAAGATCTTTCATAGATTTCATCATATCCTTCTAAATAATTATTTTTTGCCAAGTTCCCTTGTCGTACATACTTTTAGATATTCTGGGTTCTTTCATACCATATGAATTCAAAACATTTGAGATAGCTAAAGGCGTCTTTTGTTTTTGATCTTGGCTTGACTTGCAGAATTATGAATGTAAGATCAAGCAGATACCATTGATTTAAGAGTGCACATGTTGTACTCAGAAAAACCATTCAAGTAAAACTTTAAGATCCAAGGACAAAGGTGAATATTTTTTCAAAAAATTATTAATCATTTATTTTTTAAAGCACTTGACAAGGGTAGTCAGTGGTATACAAGAAACGCATCACATTTCTACCCGCCCCAGGGGACAATGAGACAGGGCAGACATGCGAATCAGACGGTAAGTGACACCAGCGACTGGCATACCACTGCACGTCTCCATCCGCCTCTGCGGGCTCTTCTCTCTGCTCTCTATCTCTCTCTATTTATACACAAAGGGTACAAAGCAACCTTCTGAAATGCCTTCTCCCCCTGTGAAAGGGTGAGAATAAAAAGAATGAAGGAAAGCTTTCAGACAAACTGCTTTCAGATTCACAGTTGCTCAGGGGGCCTTAGAGGATCTACCTGAAGAGCCCTGTAAGCTCCTGCCAGAGTGCAGGGGAAGAGGTTGAGAGCTGGAAAGCAGCGCATTGTCAGTCGCAAAGGCTTCTGCTATAGAGCAGGGGAGGGGAGGGGAGGGGAGGGAGGACTGCTTTGCAGCTAGAGAGCCCGCTTAGGCTTCCTCTAATAAAGAGCACACTCCTTCAAGTGAAGGCCTGAGATGTGGCTCCCAGCAGGATACGGATTGGTGCAAGTCTTTTCTTAGTAACCAACCTCTAAGAAATGAATAGGTCCTTGGGGTTGTTCCCTAAAAGACACTGTTTCTAAGGAGTATTTCCTGCAATTTTCCTTAATATTCCCATGTACTTTTGAATATGCAAATACACAATACATATATATATATATATATATATATTTTTTTTTTTTTTTAATTCAGAAAAATACTCCTGCCTGGAGATGACATTCTAAATTGACAGTGCCTTCCAGAATATTTGCTCACTGGTGATCAGGGTCCCGTATTTATGGGAGAAATATTTTCTTTGCATTCCCTCAAGGCTTGAATATCTTGCATCTTTGCAAACTGCCCAGGGCAGAGTATCCTGGCGCTATCTGCTAATACCAGAAGGTTTTACATTACATATTTTATGTTAAGATGCAAAGCAGTGTCACCTAGGGGCCTCAGATCTTTGCGGAGAAATGGTATTTTTGTAATGAGTGAGTCCTTTTCCTCCATCAACTCACTTTCCAAGCATGAAGACGTGTTAATTGTTTGACCCTCTCTCCCCAGTGATACTAAGAAAAAAAATTCCATAAAGGAGTTACTAGGTGTAAAGTGAAATACACACAGAGATTAAATGTTAAAAAAAAATGTACAAAGCCGTAGCTGTGACTTTCTATGTAATTAGCATCTGACTGTCTCTCAGGTAGAATGAGTGGTCTGCCCACTTCATCTGTTAGTTTGTTTCAATGCTTCTGAATAATCTCCTGTTGGGGGTGGGTAACTATTCACAGAGAAGGAAAAGATTGCAGTCCTGTTTCTACATAGCACTGCATCCACTCACCAATAGTCTGAGTTTCATAGCTTGATGTAAATATCATATTACTAGTGCAGTTAATAAATTATATATTAGTATAATATATGTTTATGTGTATTTATATGTGTTATTGGATCGGGGGACTGTAAGGAAGTCACAAATGAAAGGTATTTCTGACTGTCAATCTGCACATTTAATGAGGAACTCTGCCCAATTTAATGAATCCAGGATCTTCACCCGGGCATCATTTGAAATAGAACTCGCATCATTTCCTCTACGTGTCAGCTTTGGCCTCCGTGTGGCAGCGAATGTGTCCCTAATGGAAGGCATTTCCTTGCAAGCTATTGAGCATATATAAGCAATCACTGCTAATTTACTCAGGCACAGAGGGCAAAGAAGTGTGTGTGTGTGTGTGTGTGTGTGTGTGTGTGTGTGTGTGTGTGTGTGTATGCATGCCCGTGTGCAAAGAAAGGGAGAGAGAACGAGCAAATGACTGGGCTGTCAAATAGGGTGAGGTTTAATCAGGACGGGGATGTCCTGTGTGCATTAGCACAGGAGTAAAACCATAAGAAAGAAAGAAAGAATCACTTTATGTCACAACCACAATGAGACATTGCGCCTAATTGGGCCTTGGCTGATGGTAAAGCAGGCAGCCTTCAGCCCTGGGCTCCTCATGTCCCTCCCTCTGCACAGGTGAAAGTGAGGCTAGGCCCGCACACTCTCTTGATAGTATTTGTAGTGCTTACCCTATCTTGGGCTCAGAGCTTGGAAACTGGACCTTGCTTTCCCTCACTTTGCTGTCTTTGGATCATATTTTGTTTCTGTAAAGCCACGAATCCTAGAGATTCCTTCCTGTAATGTGTGAGGGAAATCCCAGGTGCTTACTGCATAGGCAGCTGCTGTGGCTTGGTTACTGTATGGTACTTACCCCATTCTCAATATCAACGTTCTTTAAAAGAAGATAATGCATTTTCTGCCTGTTTTGTCTCCTAATCTCTCCCTTCCACTTTACTGCCATGCTGTTTGTTTGAGGATTTGTTGCTATTGCTAGCATTACTATTGGTTTCTGTTGTTGTTTTGTTTTCATTAATTACTTACTTTATTTATTCAATTTACATGCAGATTGCAGCCACCTCCCTCTTTTCCTGCCTGTCCCACCCGATGAGCACCGTCATTATTTTCCTGTGTGGTCTCAAGATGTCTGTCTGGCAAATTCAAGGTGAAGGAATTCAGGCTGAGTCGAGCAGTCAAAAGGGCAGATTGGCCCTAATTCAGACAGGTCAGCTCCAGAGGACAGCGAGGCTAATTACTAGAGTTGGTCACAGGCAGACAATGGAACCCTAGAGGAAGTGACAATGAATTCACAATTGGCCTAAATCCCCAACATCCTATGGGACGACTCTCAGAGCAGCCCTGCTGCAGGCCTTGACAATGCTGCCACCTGCTGCTACAGGCAGCTAGGAAACAGTGGCTTTGCACCCTCAGCAGAGCCAGCTATGGAGTGACTCTTTGTTCAAGATACTTGGGGGTTCCCAGGGTGCCAGTCTCTTCTGCAGGAAGAGCTTAGCTGTTCCCTCCTTACTGGGCTGCGTCTCTTCAGGTGACAGCCAACCGAACATATATTAGGAGCTGAGCTATACTGTGTACTTCAAAAGCTGTCCTCTGCAGCTCAGCCTCAAGTCTCATAAGCAGGTTACAGTGTGTTCAGTGCTCCCTACCCTCCAGCATTAAACAATTAACCAGAGCGGGGAGAAACAAAAGAATGTGAGGTAGCCTTGCTCTTCTCTGTTGCTAATGTCAAGGAAAACTTGAGCAAGCCTTGCTCTCCCTGTCTGGCGATGAGGCAATATGGCCATAAATAATGACTTAACATAATTGTGTCATCTGTCAGAGTGTGTCGGATAGATGCGTATGTAGGCCTGGGTGGAATTTAAGTCATCCTCCTGATAAGTAGTTTACTGCAGCAGGCTCTAAACCAGCCTGGCCTTGAGAACAACTATTCCTGTTCCCACAGCACCTCTAGGTGGTTGAGCGGCCTCCCCTCTTGTTGCAGTCTGCTGGAAGAGGGGATAACCAATGAGATGTAACAAGAATAAATTAATAATAAAAAATATAAAATAAACAAATTAAATATTAAAAAAAAAAAAAAAGAAAGGGTGGGTGGTGTTTGCTGTTAATAGGGCCAAGGGTCCTTGACAGATGACCATCTTTAGAATCACGTTTGGGAAGATGCTTTGCACTCCCCGACCCCAACTGTAACTAGATCTGTGACAGTATCATGGGCTGTGCACAGAAAAACCAAAGACCATAGGGTACACGATGGTAGAGGGCCCTGCTTTTGAAATGTCAGTGGTTGCTTTTCTGTCAACAGAATGAATGTTAGGAAGGGAAGGGCCACCCAGGCCCAGCGATGGGTGGAGGAAGGAGACTGTGTAAAAATATTTGCATGGCTAGAAGAGGCAAACGAATGCTATTAATCACTTAAAGATGTGTCTAAACTCAGAGTGGGTTTCTCTGGCTACTTTAAGAGACTTCAAGAACAAAACAGCACCAACCCGTTCCCCTTGGAAAATCGACTTCGGAGACACTGGCCTCTCCACTCCCTGGAGAGTCAGGCAGGAGCAGCAAAGAAAAGCACCTCTGTAAAGCCAGTTTCTGAAAACATTGTGACATGTAAGGTTCGTTTTGGTTTGTGATAAAATGTGACCCTGAAATGGGTTATTTAATGGAGTACATCTCCCATTAAAGAGCACGTGTTAGACTAATTAGGGGAATTTTCACAATTGGTATGTTTCTTCTAAGCCGTCATCTTCAATATTACTTGAAAATAACACAAAGAGGAGTTTAGTGATGTCCCTGTGTGAAAGTAATTTGCTTTTGGTCTCTATTGCTCTGCACGAGTTGTGGGTTTTGATTTGAGTGGAAACAACCAATTACCAGAACTCCCTGAATTATTCCTGTGCATGTCTCCCGGTTATGATGCGGAATCTGAACTGTTGGTCCTTTCAATTGATTCACCCATCTGTCTGCACACTTCTAACCAACAATTTAAATTTCCCAAAATGGAGGAGAGCATCAGTTCTTCTCAGCATATGGATTTGCCAGACACCGAGGCAGCTGCAGCGCACCCTGAAGTAGACATTCCTAATAGTTATTAGGGACTTCATCATCTGTCCTGTCTGCATTAGGAACAGTGCATTCTTGACCAGAAAAAATCCAGTTTGCACCCAAAACCCAAACCCTGAGTTAGTTGGTAGAAAGGAAGCTGAAAAGAATGCAGGTTAACAGCCCTTTGGAAGCTGGCTGAAGGGGCCTCAGAGCAGGGGTCTGAGGCTCTTTGCACTGTGGGTGCTGCGGACCTCGCCCTGCACCTCCACGTTTCATCAGGTCCTTGTCGTTGCTTCCCAGTGCCAGCAGATAGTTGACATGATTGGTGTTTCCTTTATCCCCAGGGATCAGACTGTCAAACAGTTATGTTGGATAATAAAGCATGCAGCCAAGTGCAGGGGAAGGAAAACCGATGGCTGCCCACAGAGGCCAGCAAACTGCAGGCTCAGAGTTCCTCCATCTGGCTTAGTCACCAAGATCATGGCCACCCTTATAGTGCATTCACCTTCCAGCACATTCTAGGATTTGACCAGGGCAAGTGTCTACTGTTGGGAGGGCTTTGGATAACATTAACGTACAGTGTTCATTTTCATGTAAGCCGGGCTCCCTAACATCCTGCCTATGATCTCCCAGGGATGTCACTGCTTTATAAACTATGGTGCAAAGACAGATGTTTTATTGAAATAAATGGCGTCTTTCCCCATTTTTTTATACTGTCCGCTGAGCTACCCTATTGGCAGAGGTTTTGCTACTCATAGTTTTCCAGATTTCCTTGATCCCATGACTCATTCTGCCAGCATCTCTAATTAGAATCCTCCCAAAACACTACCCAAGACAAACAAAATCAGCTGAGCATTAACTAAGGGTCTCTTTCACAAAAATCTCTTTTCTTACCAACTTTATCACTTATGCTTCTTTTATTTGAGCGTTGGGGTTTGTTGACATCAGTTTGATAATGAAGCATGCCAATTGGACGTGCATCTATCTCTCTAGGAGAGATGCTATGGTTTCCCAACAGAAGCCCCAGGCAGAGGCTGGTAAGGCCTCACAAATGTGGGTGCACACACACACACACACACACACACACACACACACACACACACACACACGGAGAGAGAGAGAGAGAGAGAGAGAGAGAGAGAGAGAGAGAGAGAGAGAGAGAGAGAGAGGCTCACACACCCCATTCTTGCAACCCAATCAATTTAAAGAGCTGTCTTGTTTTAACTCTCAGTGTAGACAGAGGCCCCTGCACCTCAGCCTGATACCAGAGAGCTTACACATAAACCCTGCTTGACTTGAAAATCAAACAGGGGTGAAAAGAGTTCAGCCTGTCTCATGCTGAGGGCTGAGGCTTGCCACAAGACAAGTCAGGACTAATAAGGTCTGGGACCGGCTTTATCCAGTTAAATAGCTGCCTCCAACACAAGGAGAGGGCGTGCTATTGCACTGCATCTGTGTCTTTAAGTAGTGTCACTTTGAAAGCAAACACTGGAGCTCTTCATCCGTGAGCTCATGGGTCTAATGAATGTGGAGTAGAAAAACAGCCATTTCTTCCACAGACTCTGTGCCACTGCAGGGTTGGGAACTGGCCACTAGTGGTAACCAACCTCTCTGGCTGATGGCTATTTTGCCAAATGTGATATCTGTGTTTATATTTGACTTCTGATATGCATCTGACATGAAGAATCACCCATTAGAGTCTGCCCCTCTTCTTAAAAATATGGTCCATCTCCTGCCACTGTATGTTACAATACCAGCTTGCTCAAGGCATCTCAGAATATTCAGAAAACTCCCCCATGAGTTTGGCTGTTTCTCCCTAATATATGACATTTGGAGGAAAAGAGAATTTGAATGTGAATTTAACTGGCCACTGCAGATGGTCCAGAATTCTCATTAACACCAAACCTGAAAAGCAAGGCTTTCCTTAAATTCTAGTCACAAGACAAAGAAGAATTGTGATGTCTTGCATTAAATGCCAGCTGAATTTCATTTGGCTGGTGTTCATCTAGTGCCCACTGTGTGGCAAGCGTTGAACCGGAGGGCACAAGATGCAGTTATGTGTGGTCCCTGAGATGAATAATCTCACACTTGTATAGAAGAAGAGAACATAGTAAGCCACAAGTGACAACTGTAAAGAGGGTAACAGATGAGAGAGTGTTGAGAGAGTCTCCAGGAACACTTTAAAACAGTGGAGAAGTGGCTGATCCATTAAGAGTGTTTGCTGCTGTTGAGAAGGGCCTGATCTGGCTTCCAGCACCTACATCAGGTGGCTCACAACAGAGGAAAACTCATTACCCACATACACAAAAATTAAAAAGTAAGAAGTAAATTTTTCTTTTAAGTGGCTCAATGCTTCATTTTATTCTACATATGCAAAAAACCACAGTATATAAATGCACCAGTGGCTTCAGGCATTTATTCCTACAGTATTAGAAGTCTCCAAGGTCCAGGAGGCATCAGCAGTGGCCAGGGGCAGCAAAGCACTCTCATGCTGCCCTCTCTCTGTCAGGGTTTCAGCAGCACAGATGTGACACTGCCAATGTGCAGGCTGTGTCCATCCTTAGGGCATCCAAAGATGCTCTCTCTCTTTTCCCCGCATCCCTTGCAGCACACATGGACACATTCAGTGATTCCCAAGAAATCTTCCATACCTGTCTACAACTGGGTCATATTGCTAATACCTATCCTTTGAGCAAAGTCAGCTTGAATTCTATTTACCTCAATGTCTCTGATGTAGCAAGATTATTCTATGCATCATCCCACTAATGTAAGCCCACCTCCAACCTCTCTCTAGGCAATCTAAGGTCTGGTGTCTTCTCAGAAACTTAACAGCTGGTTATTTGTAAGAGGATTCATCTAAAATACTTGTTGGTCCCTAACTGCCAAACACTGTTTTCATAAGAAATGAAAAACAGCCCGTTTCCACTATCTGAAGACTCAAAAAAGAATTTTTCTCTATAGGAAAGTATTGAATTATATCCAGGTTAATCTCCATCACATTCATATTTGAGCACATTATTTCTGTAAAATTGTCATCAGTATTCATGAGCATTTAATAGATTTTTTATGGCAAAACACTAAAAAAATTTAAACATCTCAAATTTGTTCTTAGGTAAACTATTAAGGAAGCCTCAGAGAGTTTCTGGATACTACTGCTTGAGAGGCACAAAGTATAATTCTCCTGAAATCAGAGCACTCCTGTGGGAAAATGTTGTTGCACAAACTTGCAGAACAAAAAACAGAACCTAGCAAACTTGTACAGAACTCCAGCCCCAGAGTCACTGCTGGGGCTTTCCCTGTCTTCTTCCTAGCCTGTCCAGAAACACTCACTGTCCCAAAGCCTGAGTGTCAGAGAAATACACACTGGAACTGTTATCAGCATAACCTCTTAGCTAAAACAACAACAACAAAACAAACATAAGTCACATTCCAAAAAAATATATAAAAAATCCAAATGGAGAGTCTATTTCGCCTTGCTCATGCTATCACGAGGTGTGTCTGTCACATTTGCAGGGGGATCTCCGGCACCTTCCCGCATCCACTTTTGTGTCTGTGTGAGGACTGCGTGGCCAGTTCCATGCTCTCATCAGTGAGTTCTGATTCCAAGTGTTGAGTATATGGCAAAGCAGTGCAAACGGCATTTTCTAATGCCCTCTAAATAGCAGTGGGTCTTGGAGCAAAGCTGTCAAGAGTAAGAAGATGAAGAGGGAAAGCCCTGCCCTTCCTGAGATCAGTGGGCTTGGACAGAGGCATGCCATAATGAGAGGAGAAAGGACTGACATGTACATGGCTCCTGCCACCTCTCCCTGTGCCCCGGGGTGGAAAGGTGTAATTAGGGATCCCTCTATGCAGCTAACAAAGGCCTGTCACCATGAAGAAAAGTCCAGGCTGGGTAAAAACCTGAGTCCCCCACATCTCACTGCCAGAGAAGAGAAAGCAAGCAAGCAGGTACTGGAGGGATGGAAGGTCACAGAGAGTGAAGACACCACTCTGAGCCTAAAGAACAGTTTGGTTTCCACCTGCCCCTCCTTCAGTCCCCTCTAATTCTCCAAGACTTGAAGGATCCCTGAGATGCATCTATTAGCTTGTCTTACACTCTGGGATAGAAGGTGGCTTAAACCTCTCTGCCAGCCTGTCCACCAGTGCTTCAAATTCCTGGACAAGCAGAGACGGTGGGCAATCTCCCAGCGCACATTTGCAAACCAGACTCCATTTAGTTGCTTTGGTAAAGAGCAGCAAACTTCTTAGCCGAGAATCCAGATATTTTTAATATGTGTTTGTTCATTTTACGTCTGTTAGAACCTTGAAGGCAAAGGAACATGGAAAATTTACAATGGGGTTGCATAGTTAGACTTTTTTTCCACTTTGGTAAATTTAATTTTTTAAAATGGTGACCCTTTCCAGCTCAAGGAAAAATGTAGCTATGTCCGTGTCCAGTGAGCCTAAACTACCCTTCCCAAGCAGTGTGTGTGTGTGTGTGTGTGTGTGTGTGTGTGTGTGTGAGAGAGAGAGAGAGAGAGAGAGAGAGAGAGAGAGAGAGAGAGAGAGAGAGAGTTTATCATTGCTTTGGATGGCATGAGCTTCTAATTCTACTGTGGCCAAACCTCAGTGCTCCCCCCTTGAATCCAGGTTAAATGTGAAACACAGAACAGCTTGAGAAGGGAGGAAAGTGTACAAAACAGTGTTCTTCAAACAGAGATTGGCTCCAGATTGCTTCAAACATGAAAAACAATTAACAAAGACCTCCAAAGGCGGCCGGGCACAGGGAACCAGGAAAGATTCACACAGTTCTTAGCCAGCTCACCTTTCTAGTGTCCCTAGTCCTAAAATAGGAAACCTAGAATTCCCAGCACACCACTCTCATTTAGTTTCAAGGTAATGGATTATTATAAAACCGATGACAAAATGTAGCTATACGGTCACGGATGTGACTTATGTACTCAGTGATGGAGTATTTTTTTTTTAATCTTGGCACACATACTTAACCTGCTCTTACTATGCATGTATAAATTTCTTTGCCAATACCCCTAGGTGGCAGGATAATGTTACAGTACTTTAATTGTGAAGATGAGACGGAGAGAGACATCTGAAACAAATGTCTACAATCCCTATTCTTACATTTTGACATCTCCAAAAATAGATGACATAGAAACTTGGTAGGTAGCTGGCACAAGCAGGTCTCATCACCAAAGAAAGGGCTAAGGAAACTGCCTGAGCATCCTATAACCTGTATTAGTCACAGCAAGGTTTTCTTCTGCATCAAGGAGCTGGGAGCCCAAGAGGGCACAAAGCCAATTTTCTTCCCATGTAGATAAAAGGTCATTTGTCAGATGATAATTTCTTTCCAATATAGTCCATATCATTTAAAAAGAATGATGGGACAAGATCCAATAGAGTGACAGCAAGGGCATGGGCTAGGATCCATCCTGGAACTGCTTTAATTTGCTAAGATAGAAGTTGATCAGACACTGTGAAACGTTTTGCACCGCAGCGAGAGGCACAGGTCCTCTTAGACATGGCTCTTACAATTGCAGAAAGCACGTGGGAAATCAGTGTGGAACCGAGGGCAAAGAACCTCAGAATGATGACAGCATGGGCCCAGTGGCTCCACTTTATAAAGCGATCCCATGGAAATGAAATTAAATGCAATTAAATATTAAATTAAATATTATAGTGACTCGTGTAACCACCTTTAAGCCTTTGGATTAGAATTTTTTTTAAATGAGAAAAATGTGTATTCGTGTGACAGAGTAGTACGTACAAACACAAATTCTATTCATGAGTAATGTGTAATAAAGTGGGAACCTATAATGCCTAGAGAGGACTCATCAGTGGCCACCAGTGCCCTGTGCAGCAGAGGAATTAAGGAGTAAGGAGTCAGCAGCTGGAGGCTCCATAGGGCCACAGCTGGAGCAATCAGGGCAGTCGGGCATTTAAAAACTCTGTCCAAATATAAGTGCAGCCCACATCTGTGATGTTAACACACGTCTCCGTAGCCTGTGTCCCAGCTGTGTGGCCCTCATCTGCCTGTGTCTGTGCAGGTGAATGGGGACTCAGTCCCTGGGCACAGGGACCTCAGACTGTCACTCAGAATAAAGGTCCTGTACCTACCTCCATTGTTGCTTCTCTTTCTTACTTTCATTCTCCTGCTTCCAAAGTCAGAGTTGTCCCTAAGGTGGAGCCCGAGGGACCTTCTTGAGCAGCTTACCTTGAATCAGATTCTCCCCTGGCTCCGTTCTCATTTTTTCATCCTCATCCTACTTGTTCTCAGAAATTCAAAATGCATTTTAATATGAAGTATTTTTAAATCTTTTCATCAATCATTTGTACATTCCAAACTTTGTACTCTGATCACACTCATCCCTGTCCCAGCTCTTCCAGATCCACACCCACTTCCTTACTCACTCTATTCTGTGTATGCTCACACACCCACACACGCATGCACGTATGCACACACCATACATGCACGTATGCATGTACACACACTCACCCCCATGTGCACACATGTACAAGCACATGCACGCACATGCAAACCCCCTCCCACACACGCAAGTGCACACACACTAAGCTATTAAGTCCTATTTGTGATACTTGTATACTCCTGGATGTGTGGCCATTCACTGACTGACCCCAGTCAGTCTACTAGGAGAACCCTAAAAGAACAAACCCTCCCTCTCCTGGAAGCCGCCAGTTACCAATCGCTCTTCAGCTATGCCTGGGTCTTCCTGCCCACCCCTGCCTCCAGCCGGGACCTTTAATTGCTTGAGCTTGCACAGGTCCTGTGCATGCTGACACAACTGCTGTGACCTCACGTATGCAAGTGCACTGCTGCCTTCGGAAGACAGTTTTCTTGCACGCATCCTGCACCTCTGATTCTCCCAATGTTTCTGCCCCTCTTCTTATCATAACCCCTGCACCTTACAGGGAGGGGGTGTGGTATAAATGTCCTCTTTAGGACCGAACACTCTGCAGTCATCTGTTCTCTACATCTTGAGCCGTTGTGAGTCTCTGTGTTAATACCATATCCTGAAGAAAGAAACATGCAGGATGCGGTACACTATGGATGCATTGAGTTTGATGGTGTGTCAATTTGGCAGAATAATATAGTAGGTTCTTTCCCGGGGCATGACCACCTTTGCTACAGGCTTTTGGCTGTCATTAACTGGGTCAAGTATTTTTAATCACAGTTCCAATGGCTTTAAAAGAAGCAGATATATAAAGTATACAGATTGGTAATATTCACAGTTGGCCTAGGCCCAAACGCAGAGCAGGGCAAAGACCATCAAAGCAGTTCATTCTTCTAGGTGAAGTCCAGGCAGGTCAGCAGTCTAACCGGCAGCAGCTGGACCTGCCACAATCACCTCTTACTTTTCCTGTCTATAGCACTATTTTTTCCATCCATGGACATTCCATCTGTGGTCTTGTATGGGCCAGGCTCAGACATGAGAGGCATGGCTTCCCCTAACTTCAAGAAGAGTCCAGAACCAGGTAGCTGGCCAGTCAGCACAGCATGGATTCACAGACAGGAAGACCAGGACTGGCAGAAGCTGTTCAACCTTCCAAGGACAGTGCCCTTGAAGTGGTCACTGTAGCATCTTGGTGGCCACCTGCCAGGATAACATGAGACTTCAGATTTGGGGAAGATTTGTGGAAAATTGATTTTTTTAGTAGAGGCGCCTTTCTCTCGTCTGACTGCAGCTGTGTCACTGAAGGCTCAGCCTCACAGCCTGATGTGGGAAGGAGTCCTGGGAGCTGCAGGCCTCGGGTTGTATAACAGTCCACCTGCCTCTGCTTCTAGCTTCACCTGCCAAGCATGGTGACTTAGTCATTCCCCTGCCTCAGGTCTTAATTTGCTAACAGGAGACAATGGGCTTACATCTTTGTTACACAGGAGAATCAAAATGTTAGGTTTTACAGGAGTCTGGGCTAAATGCATTAGAATTTTCTAGCATTAAGTTTCAGGACTTTGCAAAGACATAATCAAAGCTTACATGGCAATGAGGCCTATCGACAAAGGAAAGGCAGAGGGCACGGCGGCCCTGGAGTTGGCAAGACAGAAGGAACCTCCGCTAAATGAAAGGAAACCCCACGTGACCAGCAGGCAATGGGGAGATGAAACATCACTCTTACCCAGAGGTGCTCAAAGCTTCAACCCTCAGTTCAGAGCACTCAGTGATCTGCCCCATTAATTCATAAGAGATGGATTAAACATGGAATGTTCTGCCAAGAAAGGGAGTCTCAGTCTCTGCGTCTTACGTTTAACTTCCCAGCCTCATGCTTGGCCAGGCTCACAGTAGCTGTGATCTAGGCAGGAAGGTGAAAGCTGCGCAGCTTGCCCTGCTGGCCACAGATACATCTGTATCCCATCTATACGCATGTTGTTTTATCAAACAAATTTTATTTTTTTAATATTTTATTAATTTTTCTTATCTCAATGGTTATCCCATCCCTTGTATCCTCCCATTCCTCCCTCCCTCCCATTCTCCCCCTACTCCCCTCCCCTATGACTGTGACTGAGGGGGAACTCTTCCCCTTGTATATGCTCATAGGGTATCAAGACTCTTCTTGGTAGCCTGCTATCCTTCCTCTGAGTGCCACCAGGCCTCCCCATATCAAACAAATTTTAAACCGATGCTGCATATTCAAGCACACAAAGTCTACATTGAAAATAAAGCTGTTTTCTTCATGGGGAGCCACATTCCTTAGAACCTCAGCCTTCCACCACTTATTTCACAAATTCAAGGATTTGCCAACAAAATGCTACCATGGTTTTCAATACGCAACCATGTGGTTCTATGACATATTCAGAAAAGAGAGAGGTAATATATAATATAATAAGAATGAAAATGATGAACGGAGGTATGAGAAGAATCGCATGACTCTTCAGAAAGCGACACATAGATTAAATCTATCAACCAAACGGCAAGACGCAGTGTGGGTGCTGAGAACAAGACTGGGGTGCTAAAATGGGTCCCCAGCCACACAGACTCAGTGTTGACCTTCTAGAAACTCTGCCCTAATTTCCTGTCTTTTAAAAACATAATACACTAAGTCCAGTTAGTGTTGCCCACACAGGCATGGGTGTGGGGCTGTCCTCTGGAGTGGGGCCACACCTCCAGCAACCAGCAACTGCCAATAGCTCCCTAGTAAGAGGCAGGGCCTGGAGGTCATCTCACCCACCCATGCTGGGACTCTTGGTCAGCTGATCTTCTACAGAAGGGCACAGGGCTGTGCATCGATTCGAACAATAGCTGTGTCATCTTTACAGAGCAGCGTTTCACTGCAATGGTCCCCACTCTGGTTCGGACGTTTGCCCCACCTCCTCTTCTTCAATGTCCCCCTGGGCCTTGGTGGTGACAGGGGTTGGCGCCTCAGCTTCCTGCTCCAGCACACTGTAGAGTCGTGACTTTCTCCACTGACTGCCACATAGAACAAAATATCTTCCTCTCAGCCAGGTCTTTTGCTACCAGGCAGGAGGGGTGACAGGTACATAACATTTGGCCTTTTTCACTCCTTGTGTGTGTGTGTGTTTTTTTAAATGAAGACATAAGATATATTTTATGTTTAAAATTTTGTTTTCTGTTTTGCAGTAAGCAATACTCAAATTTTCATTTCAGATATATTACTCACTATTTATTGAAGTAACGAATATGTGTGCTCTTGGAGAAGGATTCGGATTTCTTTCCTTCTCCAGTACGGTGATAAGTATAGATTAAAAACGTACTTCCCTGTGACAAAGGAGCAAAGGAAAAGAGTGTTTTCCAAGTGACCAACATTCATGAGTGGCCCCCTCCATTATTCTTAAATTTTTACACACCAAAAGCTGTATATCAAGATAATTAACAGGGAGCTAGGGAAAGAAACCAAAGCTCATACCACAGAATCAAGACAGACACTTGTACAAAGTGTCGAACTTCGAGATAATTAAACAAAGGCACATTCAAGGTGACATAGTTGAGCCACAGAGCATTATCTGGGCTTGGAAACAGTAACAAACATAACAGTCTAATTTGCACAACAGTATTCAATACCAGTACACAAACACTGGAGATATCTGTATCTGTATGTGTAACTTGTATTGGAATAAGCACATGATCAAGGTGGAGTGTGTTGATGAAGCATAGATTCAGACATTAAAAACATCCAAGACTAGAGATGTGTCCTTTGTGAACATAATCTCAGAAAATGTACACAAGTGATTTTGTAACAGCACTGACTAAGGTGTGAATGGTTATAAACACAAATGTCCATCAGTGAAGAACTTGTCACTAAATTAAGTCAGGTAATGAGCATATAATGTCTTTCTATGTAGTCGCTAGCATGGAGTCTTTTATGAGTGACACATGAAAACATATGTGTGAGCCAGTATTAAGTGTATAGACGTTGCTAAACTGGCATAAGCAAGCGTGTCCCCTTGGTATGGCCTGTGTGATCTGATCTCACGTGTGACTGCAGAGCATAGTTGTGAGACATCCTTTCATTGTCTCCCATGCTGTGCCTATACTCACAGACACACTTTTACCCTGTCTCTACCAGGAAGCAGGCATTTTAAAACACTAGAAAAATCACAACAGGGACATATGCTCAACCATGTTCATAGCTGCCTTATTCATAATAGCCAGAACATGGAAACAGCCTAAGTGTCCCTCAGTAGAAGAATGGACTAAGAAACTGTGGTACTTTTACACTATGGAATACTACTCAGGTATTAAAAGCAAGTAATTCCCAAAATTTGTGGACAAATGGATTGATCTAGAAATTATCATAATGAGTGAGTTCATCCAGAAGCAAAAAGAGACAAGCGGTATATACTCACTTATATCAAAACACTAGTCCAAGGGATACGTCCCATGAAAAACTTTATTTACCAAGAAAATGGGTCAGAGGAGAGGACATCCTATTGAGACTTTAGGCGAGAGTAGCATGGAAGAATGGGGAAATAGTAGGACCCACAGGGTCCTGGAAGCTACAAGAAGAACTTTATGACAGGCAGATCTGGGCCCTGGGGTCCTCCTCAAACTAAGGCACCAGCCAAGGAGATATAGGCAGTAAACTTTGAACCCCTACCAAGACCTAACCGATGAACAGGATTGAGTGGAGAGTGAGATCTGACTCTCACACGAACTCTGGTGCCCCTTTTCTGACTACGTCCCCTGGATGGGGAGGCCTGGCGGCACTCAGAGGAAGGATAGCAAGTTACCAAGAAGAGACTCGACATTCTAAGAGTATATATAGGGGGAGGAGGTCTCCCTCAATCACAGACATAGGGGAGGGGAGAAGGAGGGAAGTGGGAGGGAGGGAGGAATGGGAGGAAACAGGGGAAGGGCTAACAATCGAGAGGTAATATGAATAAATTTTTAAAAATGATAAAAAAAAAAAAAAAAGAAAAGAAAAATCACCCTTTTCTTTGAAGGAATAAAATTACCAGCTTCCTTTCTCTTGTGGATTTACCCTGTGCTAGAGAGCCAGGAGGGACAACGGTCTATCTGGGACCTGCTGTTCCTGGCTGCTGAAGTGAGGGTTGGAGAGCTCATTGACCCGGACTTCTGTCATTACAAAAGGCAGAAGTCGCCTCAGATGAAGGAACAAAACCTGTCATAGCCAACTCCATTTTTAATTGCTTAGGCTTCTGAATGGACTTGTAATCTGGGAGGAGAAAAACCATAAGCTGTGTGAGGAAGACTGCCATGTCCATCTTGAGGCAGAGCATCTGAACTAAAGGGAAACTGTCCCTACATTCCTCACAAGGACCCCAGGATGCCGTAAAGGAGCTAATGTGGGGCTGTTTGGCCCTAACCTGAGGATCGCAACATCAGAGGAAAGGTATACAGGAAAGAACAGGAGGACGGATACAGAAAGGGATTCTACAAGGACCATGGCAGCTCTGGGGCTGCCCCAACTGTGCTTCTGACTGCTATCAAAAGCATTTGAAGTAGAAAAGAGCCCTGGGTGTCCCCACTGTTTCTGAAGAGGGGTCATAGCTACTCTCTGTCCAGTAAACTGCATATGTGCTTTGTAGACCTGTCTGTGAAGACTGTATCCGGGTCATATGCAGGCATGGAGCAAAACAAGTAAGCTGAGGCAGGAGCATCTCCTGGGGTGACCTTCAGCTTAGATTTCTGCTTAGATTTCTGTATGACACGTAAATTTTGTCATTGCAGTTTCGACACACTACACAAGTGTACGTCATAATAGCCCTGTGATCACAGGGGGCTATCACACCTCCCCTACTTTTATGTGGGGCCTGGGAATCTAAACTCTGCTCCCTCATATTTTCACAGAAAGTTCTTTATCCGCTGAGCCTCCACTGGCTTTGAACTCTGGAACAGTGTCATGGCTGAGGCTCTCAGGACATCATGTGTCTCCTCCAACCACAGCTCGCCTCCCATTGTGGATAGAGCGAGCAGAAGCACAGCGCTTGCCTATCTTGTCAAAGCTTAAGTCAAGCCTAGTTTGGAGTGGTTAGGGATCGTGAAGAGCTTCATTTTGTCCACTGTATTGCTCTTCAGGGGCTGGTCTTGGGGTACTCCTGACCTCCTTCCCTAACATCTGGAGGGTAGGGCTGTGGCTCAGGCACATGGGTAGCTATGATGACCATGTTGCTAGGGACCCAGGAAGGTGGAGGCTCTCCAGTCCTCCCAACCCTGCAGCTTTGCTCAACAACGTTCAAGCAAGTAGAAATTTCACACCTTGTTTTGAGGTGAATGTAAAACAAACCTCTTCTCCAGCTCCAATTCTCCCCAGGGAGCCTAATGTGGCCTGATGGGGACCCAGACCAAGGCTGGGCAGCTCCTTTTTGCCAGTGACCTTGAAAACACGCAGAGAAAGCTGGACAGAAAAGCAATTTCATCTCTGAAATTACACACCACAGTTCTCATTCATCTTGATAAGCACTTTTAAGAAATAAAAGGGGGTGGGAATATTGCTGGAGGAGAAGTGTGGAGGCCTCCTTTTGCCGAGTCAGTTTAAAGTAAATTTAGATGTTCAAAGATGCATTTGGTTTCTATTGTGAACTAAATCGGCCACTTCAGAAGGGTAGAAACAGAAGAATTAAGAAGGCAGCCAAAAGGAGAAACGGGCAAAGAAAATTTACTTAAGAACAAAATTATCTTGTACTCAATTTTTAAAACACAGGCTTGCTCTGATTATAATGTTATTTAGGGGTTAAGAGGACCGTCAGTTTTCCTCTTCTATTTGCATTTGGGGTAAGCTGTGTGAGTGTGTGTGTGTTTGTGTAACTGCATGTATGTATGTACATTACATACGTGTGAATGTGCATGTATGTATCCATGTGTGTGTACGTATGTATGTGTGTGTGTGTGTGTGTGTGTGTGTGTGTGTGTGTGTGTATCACCAGGTTCATTATGACCTTCCAGGATCCACACAGCTTAGGACTTCTCAAGTGCCACAAACAGAACTCTCCATTTCCTTGTGATAGGAAGACAGTTTCTTCCCTAGAATTCAACCCTTTTGTCTGGATCTTTGCTCAAAACAATAGCTAACAGCCCTGTGTGGAGACCAGCCAGCTGGGCAGCCAGAGCCAAGCACAATGACAGGCTGCAACCCCCGCCCCTCCCCCAAGTCCTCACTCCTGTTAAGGACAGGCCATCAGACCTATTTTGGGAAGAGCCACAAGGTAGCAGATAGCAAGACAGACAGCAAGATCAGCATCACCTCTTCCTCCCCTGAAGGGCTCTCCAGAGATCTACTGGCAGAAAGTGTGTGGACTTGGGGAAGATAGCTGTCAATCAACCATTCAGGATAGCACAGAGAGCTGTTGACCTCTGTACAGCACACCTTGTCTTGAAAGGGAGCACTCTTAGAACCAAAGCCCCTTGCATGCTCGGCTCCATGTGTCCCATCCACAAACACTGGAAGGCAGGGCAGTCCTCTTCCTGGGGCATCCACGGCATTTGCAGGCTGGCCACAGATCCCCGCCCTGCAGTGTACATATGGAATACTGTATGGGAACAGCAGAGAGGAGCTAGAGGGAGCGCAGGCTACTTGAGCTTGCAGGGGTGAGTTTAGTCATTCCTTGTATTCAGTTTACCCTGTTCATGCCAAGACTTTAGATTTTAACTGAGAACAATGCGGCCTGTAAATCACGTCCAGAGGACCGAAATATTTCAGAAATACCATGGGATGCAACCAAGAGCATAGACTTGAGATCGTAGCTAGAGAGCAAGGTACCCTGTATTGGCCACTCTCCAGGCCGTTGTTGGAAGCCCTGGTTGTCTGGGATTCATGTTGTCAGCTCTAGATTTCCAAACAAAGCCACAAGCTGCTCATTACTCTTAACTAACTGTTACAGATGCCGTTGCTGAGAAAGAATCCATCCATGCCCTCCTCTGTGAGAGTTACAATGTTTTTGAAGATAAGGAGCTGAGCCAGACTCTCCTTTAAGAGCACTGAGAGCCTCCCCGCCCCCATGATCTCTAGGTTTGAGTACTTACAGCAGGCACCCACTTAAGAGCCACCGACTTCTCTACAAAAAGCCCCAGACATGCAAAGAACATTCCTTCATAGAATCCCAGAGCTGGCAGGACCAGCTCTGCACTGGCTGAAGAAAGAGATAAAATGTAGACAGAATTTAAGAGATTAAGACAAAAGGCTGACTTCTTAGATTATATGATGTTAATTTAATGTTACCAGATCAGATCTAAGACCTAAAGAGATATTTTTTTTAAAATAGCTTCAAAATTAAGTTTTCCACTTAAATTACCCACGCTGTAATTCATCCTTGATGAGTGATTGGGGTAAAGTGGTTTTGAGAGCTTGGTTTCATATGACACTGAGTAAGAACACACAGCGTATGAGGTGGGCTTTATGCTAAGGGTTTAATGTCTGGTGGCAACTGGCTGACTGGGCCCAGTGCACAGCCCTGGCTTGGATGCCCAGTGATGTGCAGCGACAGAAGGGAAGAGAACAGCATCCACAGAGACCTGGGCATTGGAGACTCAGGATGGGCACATTGAGCACTCCTCAATGATGAAAATAAAGGTGGCTGGTGGAGAACTGCTACGGAACCTTGACTACACAGAAAAACTTCTCATTTCTTCCAGGGAATTGGTCCAAATGTCTAAAAGCCTGAGATATGAAAGATCTACTCTTTCTCCAATGGCTCAAACAGCAAGTCAGCCAAGCACTTCTTCCTACAGTGTGGGAATGAGGGGCTGGGGGTTCCCATTAGATGCACTTGGGTGATTATTCTGACCTCTGTGGAAGGTGGATCTGGAGGATAACTGAGCCCTGCTAGCTCAGCCTCATGGTCAACCATAGCTCAGGCCGGCACTCAGATATAGCCTGTCTGCTAGGGTGGTAGCCAGGTTCTTAAGCACACAGCATATGTGATAATCATATGTTCATTCTGTATCTCGGTCAAAAAGTAGGAGGAAAAAGTATGGTATTTTTTGTGTTATTAATAATGACACACATTGAGTTTTTTTTGCTCTGGGTTGTATTTTACCATCTGTCCCAGAAGAGTCAAAATACTATTGATCACCTTGAAGTCGATTGATTGCACTGCTGTTGTTAGAGATATTGACAATAGAAACGTCACTGTGGAGCAGGAAGCAAGCCTGAGTCTAGCGTTAGAATTCGGGGGAAGGCTGAGTTTGACAGCAAAACCTATCAGTGCAGTAGAAACCCAGGAAAATTATCCAAATGCATTGGTCTGCTTCTTGCCATCCCCTACTTGTCATTCTTCGCACATTTACAGACTAAACTCAACTCTGGCTGGTCTATGTTCACCACAGCTTGGAAATTGTTTTATGCAGACAGAAGCTCCGATCTCCTCACCACTTCAACCTATACCATAAAGTCCAGGTGCTGGAAGAATATTCTGTGACCTTGTCAACCTCTTAGGGGATGTGTGTAAATGTTTTGAAGATCTCAAAGAAATCCAAGAACACCCAGCAAAGCCAACCGCTGCTGTGTGTTGTAGGTGTAACCGGAGCTGTGTGTTGTGGGTCTAACCAGTGTTGTGTGTTGTAAGTGTAAGCAGAGCCTGCCTTCTCCGTGCAGGCATGGCCAGAAGGCTTCCTTGAGATTGGGAAGAAATAGGGGCTGAGGGAAGATCTGCAGGTATCTCAGCATACCTGAGGAGCTGAGACTCGGCCCACTCTCCACTCTCCAACTGCTACGTGTGAGGTACCTGGCGCTTTAGAAAAGTAACCACACAGCTAATTTTTTTTTAAAGCATTTTATTAAATGTTGAAGTTCACATAGAATGTATGTGTCATTTTCACACATAATAATATCACTATAATATGTCCACTTGATTTTCCTCCTGCCTTCCCCACCCCTATTGGTCCTTTCTTGCTAGTCCCCACTTCTGTCTTCATTTCTGATCCAGTTTGTGGGGTAGCCATCCTCACAGAGCAGCTAGCTGTCAGTATCCTGCCCATTGCTCCAAGTCTGCAAAGGCAACTTCTAGCTCTGAGCATCTCACTGGGTGCATGCCCTCAGGTCAGGGCCCGTCCTCCGCATGCAGTGTTATTTTAGGGAGACTTCCAGCCTTTATTTAACACTGAGCTGTATCTGGATGTTGTAGGCAATGGTGTGAATTCCCCTGTGCTACAGGAGGGTAGAAGTTGGCTTATAGCCTGTCAGCACAGCTTATTGAGTAGCTCAAGAACTCTGCTTTCTAAATGTTAGAGTTAGCTCTCCGGATGATCACAGTTCCTATATATTCAGCCCTGTGACAGGCACTATCAGCTTTTGCAGAAAACAATGCAAGTGGAAATTCAAGCCTGGAGCAAAACTCACAACTTGCCTTCATAGTATCTTCTAAATTAAAAGTGTTCATTGAATCACATTCCAATTTCTCTTCCTTTTGTTCCAAAAGTTTCTTGCCAGTGAGACTTTTCTCGCAGCTTCCTCCTGCATACTGCATCCAGAGCACATCCTCCTGAAGCCACCCAGGACTGAAATTCCAGAGGTCGAAGAAACTCAGACACTTTAGGGAGCCAAGGCAGGAGGTCAGAGCCCCGATGCATGGACACATAGGTTGGGCCTGGTGCTGTTGACATGTAGCTAAAAGAACCCTCTGTTGTCAGTGGATGTGAGAAGCTCAGGGCAGAAGGGCAAGGCAGCCAGGCTTCGTGATGAGTGAGGAGTCTGGCCTGTCTCTCTTGAGATGAAGCCACAGGTCCGAAGGTTCAGCAAAGGCTCCTAAGAATGTCTGCAGGGCTTTCCCTAAACCCAGGTCTGGATCTTAACTTGAGAGCACACTCATGCTATGATGCTGATGCGCCCACCACACTGACGATAAGAGGCCACCACCCATGAAATCCCTTGCCATTGTTCCAGGATAGGCAGCCCAGCTTATGTCAACAAACTGTGGCTCAACTTTGGAAAACTTAATTAGGATGGAATAGAGTTAAGAGGGAGTGACGGTGGCTCAACAGAAAGGACATTGCTGTCACAAATAGGATGTATCCAGGAGATAGAAATCAGGATTTCTCCCTCCACAAGGGTCCAGTGAGGAAGTCCAGATTGACATTACCAGAAGGTTCTATATGCATCTCTCTCTTTTTTTTTAATCTGTGTTGGGGAGAGTTGGAGGTCCTTCCACACTTCTAGGATATTATAGTGACCTACACCTAAGTAAGTCTTACTCATCAGCCATGGATTCTGACAAGTTGATTTCAGAGTTGAGGTTGGACAACAGTTGCCTTTTTTTTTTTTTCACTAGAGGAACCTGATCCCTCTGATTTTCTTACAAACAAGGGAGCTGTGGTCAGAAGAGCCTGTCACAGACAGGAAGACTCTTCACCTGGAAAAACAGACAAAGAAAACATTTACATATTGCTGGTAAGCCTACAAGGCCTTTCAGGCAGTGGGTCATTTTAAAAGATGCCTCTGTTAATGCCTAATCTGTATGTTTCCTGACCCAGTTTCTTTAAGCTCTGCACCAGTGACAGCATTAGTAGTGGATGCCCGGGCTATCCTGAGACACAAGAGTGGAGAATCGAGCCTTCTTTCTAGCTGCAGATCTTTAAGCACATAGCCTCCTTCATTGGTTTCCTGCTTTCTCCAAAGGTATACAAAAATGTTTTACCATTGTCAAACTTGAGAAATAAACTATAACAAAGAGGACAGAGATGTAGGATAAGGTTTTCCTACAGAAAGGGCTCATGTGTTCAGCCCTTCTTAAGAAGGCAGTGCCTTGTTGCTATGCCTATTCCACAGGGACCAGTCTTTGATGACCACTCCTCTTCTACATGTGTTTTGCAGCAATGTGCACAGTTATCTTTACAAAGCAGCGGTGAAGGTTTGATTGAATGTTCCCAAGCCTCATTTGCTTGTAGTCTGGGTCCTCAGGTAGTAGTGGTTTGGGGCAAATGTAAAACTTTTAAGGCAACTGGTCAACCTGTAAAGGTAGGTCATGATTCCTGACTGGCTCTGGCTCTGGCCTATGCTCTCTGCTCTTGATTGTATCAGATATGCAGTTCCCATCACTGTGAACTCTGCTACGCCTTATGCACCACAATGGATGGAAGCTCTGAAGCCTTAAGTGGAACTTGTTTCTGCTAGGTGTTTTGTTACGGCAACTAACACACCAAACAACTGGCATCTTGGGATTTTTGGTTTGTTTGTTTGTTTCTTGTTTTTGTTTGTTTGTTTGGTTGGTTTTGGCTGGTTTAAGTTTAGAATGAGTCAGGACATCCACATCTGGGTGCAAAGTGAGTCAAGCCCTACATGTCTGGGTACAGAAAGTCTTGCTGTATCAGCATCTGAGACAGATGGAGAGGAAGGGCACCCGCTCACCAAGGTGCCTTCCTCCCTCTGAGTCCAAACTCCCTCAAGTATCTCAGCTTAACACCAGCTACTGCTGTGTAGCAAGGAGGCTGTGGTTCCTCCTTAACCACCCTGACCTTTCTAAGAAGGGCCTGTGAGGCTTTCCTGTCTTACCAGAGAAAGGGGTTCAAGAAGTTGGTCAGGGCTCCTTAGTAGAAAATAAAGACGTTAGTGGAATGAGTCACTGCTATGCAAGTAGCTTTGTGGTGCTGCTGTGGGTATGCTGAAAATGAGAGCAGAATGGGCCCAGTGTTGTCCCCAGTGTCCCTTGCTTCTTTGCACTGGCATTTACACTGTGCTGTGTCACTGTGTACGCAACCTTCTGTCCTCCTCAATGTAGGGTCTGGTAGGAAGCTTTCAAAGCTTACTTGAAAAGTGCAGGCTCTTTAACTTCCGTTTTATCCCTTGATCAATGGTGCTCACCGGTAGGAAATGTGTCCCCACTTTATTAAGTAGATAGATCCGTTCTTCGACATGAACTGGAAGCTGTTCTTGACAGGATCTGAGTCATTAGCACCTCTGGGGAATGCCAGGAGAGCCCCTGCAGCTCCCCTGCCCTTGCCTCTGCATGTTGGGAGCCCATGTTCCCTAAACCCTGCAGTGTGTTACACCCCCCCATATGCCCATGTCTGATTTATTGAAATGAACAAAGCCCCTATGTTGGCAGGGTCGTCCCCAACACGGATGTGTACAATAAAACACATCTGATGTTTTCAAATGAACGCTTTGTCTTAAATCGCAAATGATTGGATTACTGTGACAGGCTGACAAAACAAACCGTCACTCAGCAGCTGTCACATCCATCTCCAAGCATCTTTCTGGGATCTGGCCAAGACGCTCAGAGAGGTGTGGGGGAAGGCTGTGGGGACAGACAGACTGCCATGTGGATAGTCAACACTGCACTTTTGTTGTTTTACTTTAAATCCTTTCTAAAAGCAAACCTTGCCTCTTTACAAAGACGCTGCTGAAAACACACATTGTATTTTTAATCTACTCTCGGCCAGTAAAGAGCGTTTGCTCTCACCCTCTTCTTCCTTCCTTCTCTCTTTTAGAAAACACCCCCAACCTTGAACATTTGCCAACCCATAATGCCTACCATTTAGGCCATCGTCATCACTTCACCCACACTTTTTGTTTTTTTCTAATAGAAAGATAATTAAATTATCAAATACATCTGAGGGCTTACCACTCAGTATTGACCACAACAAGTACCTTTTTCTCTCTCTCAAGTGAGGTTGAAACTAAATATGAGCAGGAGAAGATGCAGGGTGGACCCTAAGCCTTGTGTTTTAATCTAGCTCCGTGGGCAGCAGACAGGTCAGAAGGTTGCAGGACAGTTCTTGGATACTGAGTAATTCTCCTTCAAGCCAATTATAAGCTGAAATGGACACAGGGGGGGCCATAAGCTTTCAAATGATGGCATGTCTTAAAGTCACCAGTCACAGTCGAGGAGGGATGACTTGTTGAGATGGCCTGAGAACTTGTAGGCCAGTCCTCTGTGTAGGGAGTGCTAACCACTGGGATGAGCAGCTGGGGTGAGGAGATGTGGTAAGGAGAAGGGATGAGATGGGATAAGAAGATGGAGTGAGGAGATAGGGTGAGTAGATGGGTGCACTCCATTCCAGCAGTGATGAGCACAGAGGGTCACTCAGAGCTTTTCTCTTGAGTGAATGAAAAGGCACAACTGTAATGCGTGAAGAATACATGTGATGAAAGGAGAGCTGAACGTGTACCATCAGAGACGTGAGCTTCTGGACAGCGGCAGACTATTGCCCTGAGTGTTGAGGAAACACTGGCATTACAAGGGGACAATTCACTAGACTCCGGCGACTGAGGAACTTCAGCGTCTGGGAGGTAGGCTCCCAATCACTGGCCCAGGATGACACTGGGGAACTCAAGAACCTTCTAGGACCAAGCTGAGAGGGAGGAAGACAGAGCTCTGGGATGCTGGTGGGCAGCAGCTGAGCATGCAGCCTATCTTTCCAGTGCCAAGTGTATTTGCAGATGTCCTGAGCAGTCCAGGGCACAGGCTTCTACTTCACCAGGCATGTCCAGAGACATCTTGATGAACACACTGGACATGGTTGCACTACCAATAAAAATCAGAGCCTTAGGAAAGACCTGTTTACATGTCCCAGCTATAAGCTATTGCTAGCAAGATGACATATGTAGCCTCTGGTAGTTTCTAAAATAGAGTCCTTTAAGTAACTACAATGAACACATTGGATAGCTAGATCTGGGTCCAATTTTTAGAAGAGAAAAAAAGGGAAGAGACAATTGCAGTAAGCTGTAGTTATGTAGAGGTACCTTGAAACACGTCCAGTTTGACTTGCGCTAGCCTCATGATAAGCCATCAAGTATAAAATGAACTATGGAGTTAAAATAACAGCCAAAAACCTGGGACCTCAGGAGACTGGCTCAGCAGTTTCCTTTTGTTTCTGTCTTTCCCTGTATTTCATGTTAGTCTCCTAAGCAGACTGCAGAGTGAGTATCTGGAAGGACTGGCCATGCATCCTCATGTTCCACCTTGGGACTTTGTGGGTGCTCTTCCGACAATGTCTGTGATGGTGTATCAGTGTCCAGCTTCTACTGTGCATGTGACTTGGAACCTTGCAGGAAAACAAATTCAGTGAAAAGTAAACAGCTTGTTTTAGGGAAAGGCCAGAGGTCAGGGCCAGGGGTGGAAACGGTGCATTTAAATCTGGGAAGTTTCTGTGTTCTGCTTCTCACACCTGCTCAAACTGGCTCCTTCCGGCAGCTGCCTCCCTCCACCCAGCCTGGGCTCAGGTCTTCTGCTCCAGGACACACTTCCCTGCTTGTTATCTGCCTTTCTCCCGCTTTCTGTCAGTGCTGCCTCCAGAACCCAAGTCCCCGAGCAAAGGGATCTTGGCAGCATTAGATTCTTTGGGGAAGCAGAGTTGTTGCTAGTAGTTAATAAATATTTAAGGGCCACAGGAATAACACAGAAACCTTGAGTGAAAGCTCACACCCGAGCTAATAGTCTCTCGTAAGTTCCTGGCATGAAAACACAAGGAACAATTCCTGTCCACAAAATGTGTATTAAGGGAGTGGTTCTGCCCCAGTAGAAGGAGGGGGAGGAAGAAGAAGGAAGCAGGGGGCAAGGAAAGAGGAGAAGAAGAATAGAAGGAGACGGAGAGAGAGAAAGGTAAGGAGATAAAATCGCTTCTGCTGTTGGATATGAGCTGGTCCTTTCTGTGCACCTGCTGTAAACCTCATATTTAATCTCAGAGATGCTTCAGACAGCATCTGATGCTGAGATGACCATTCTGGTTGCCTGCACAACTGCTGGACCAATGGAGTCGCTAAGCAGCCATGCCAGTGCAAGGTGGTGCCCACAGACTCCTGGAATTTACGCTAGGATATTTATTATGTAGGTTTATTTATACAGGTATTAAATATGTACTCATCCTCAAACTCCCCCATTTAGACTGAGAAAAGTAATTCTGGGAAGGTGGTGACGTGACAGAGGCTGCTTCTCAGGGTCTGAAGAGTGTGGGCTCGGAGGAGGAGCAGGTGACGGGCGAGCACACTGCTGAGCCCAGCAGAGTTCCTGGGCAGCTCCTCCTGCCCTTCCATCATGGGAAGGTGTTGCTTGCTGTTTGGAGTTGCTGCTGGAGTCCCAAACCAGCTGTTTGGGACTCACCAAGAACACATACTGGACACCTTGTCATCCAGCAAACAGGCACAGACATGAGTGATCCCATGTTGAAGGAAGGGTATCTTCTTCGGGAGCGCAATGTCTGAAGGGCAGAGTCCAGTCTGCGCACCACCTGTGGTCACCCGCAGCATCACTCAGCACAGAGCTGAGTAACCAGGCACAGTTCCTCAGGAAGTTGTGCTGGGAAGGTGTGAGCTTGTCTTTGTATAGACTGGTCTTCCTTGAGGCCCGAGCTTCTGTATCTCCATGAAGGGCAAGGGGAGGCAGAGCACTGGTCTCTGAAATCCCTGTGGCAACACAAAGAGTTCTGACCACCATTCAGGAGGGAGAGGAAGCCGGGGCAGTCGCTAAGAAAAAAAATGCCTGATGCAGTGGCAGAAAAATACATGAAAGACAGCTCCCTCCTCTGGCAAGTAGCTTGCTGAGAACTGGAAAGTGGATGTGCAGACTTGTCTGTCATGTAACCACATAATTAAGCCTGTAAATTAATTACCAAATGTGAACAGTCCCAGGGAAGGGAACACGCAGGGCCCTAGAACAACTTCTAGCAATGTATGTCAGCATAATGCTGAACCAAGAGTCCAAATAAAACACCACTGGAAACTGAGGGCCCAGGGTCTTCTTCCTTAAGATAATAGGAATTGGCCCGCACTACAGTGCCAAGGGGGCACTGTGGTCAGGGGAGTTTGTGGGATGAAGAGCTTGGCAACTGGCCTGTCATGGTGCTGAGATAGGTTCTCAAGGATAGGAAGGGGACTTGAGTCAGGTCCCAAGTACAATAGGAAGTCACCACGCCCTGTACAGGCTCAAGGAACTGCATCTAAGCAGATTCGTGCTTCCTTTTTCCTATTAACATCCTTTCTTCCATTCCTCTGGTCAGTGAGTTAGAAGTGAGGTTGAAGTGTCTAAGAACCCAAAATAAAGTGGGTTTTGCAAAATCTTAGCCTACAAACCTTGCCTTTGATTCTGGCAGCCTGGAGGGCTAGTGGGGTACATGGTTTCTCACAGCACAGCAGCACCCCAAGTCGCTGAGAAGCATGGTCAAAAGTGTATACAGCTCTGGCTGTTAGCCTCAGTTTTCCCATATGTAAACTAGACACAAAATATGCTCTGCTGTCTACATTCCTGTGAAGAAGAAATGAATTGGATCACGTGCTTAGAATGTGCTTTGTGTGGACGCAGTGAGCATTCAGAGCTCAGAAGTTCTTACTTTTAGCAGTAACATCACTCTCTGCACATCCTAACTGATGGGCATCTTTTAAAGAAGCTGTACCAATTTTTTGAGTATTTGAAGAAGGATTTCCAGGATGTTATCTTAGTCAGCTTAGTTCACTATCAGACACAGCTCCAGAGATGTTGCAGGAGTACCTACCCACTGACCTAGGCAACTATGGATGTGACAGTCCCCAAGAAGGACAGTGCCCTCCCTGGCACATGCCACGTAGTCCCCCCAGCAGTGGTTGGTTTGAAAATATAGTAAGTAAGATCCTTAGTAACTTGCTAGATGCCTGAAGGTAAATAAAAATGAGAGACGCATGCACAGATATTTTAAAATACCAGACGTGCATTTAGCTACATTAACATGAGAGGTATGCATGCTGACATATTAGCATGAGTGGTAGTTGCTTGCATATATCACAGTGAGAGTTGTGCATGCAGATAAATTAAAATGATTTAAGTTTCCTGAGTCTTCCGGCTCAGGAGTCCTCTGGCTCATAGCAGAGGCCAAAGAAACAACGTCCTTCTGGTCCCTGTGTGCAGGTGTAGTGGGAGAAGGCATAACACAGAAGACAGAAATAGGGACCAGGGCCATAACCCTCTCCTCACATAGCCTCAGTTCAGATGCAGCTGGGGAAAGTGGCCCTAGCTGGTAATCTCACTTCGCCACGCACATCCCCAGTTGAAAACTGTCTGACTTAAGGATGCTTTTATTTTCCGAAGCTGAGAAGTCATGCATACAGTATCAGTTACTTTTTTGGTGCTGTGACAAAAGGCCTGGTGATACGAATATAAGAGGGGAAGGGTATATTTTGGGTTTCGACTTTAGAGAATGGTGCTCTGTTTTGGGGCATCCTGATGGAAGGAGCACGGAAATCTGGCCACACTACGTCTGCCACAAACACCTGCTCACACCTGTGTTCAGCTCTCTCTTCTTTCTATCTGGCCCAGGACCTCAGCCCTTGGATTGGGCATCCACAGTCATAGTGGGCATCACGTCAATCAGCACAGTCTAGAAACCCCCCTCTAAGCCATGCCAGAGGCTTGCCTCCTAGGGGCACCTCAGGTCGGCCATGTTGACGGTATTGCCCATCACATTCACTCAGTAGCACCTGCCCTTCTCCCTTTGTATTGCTGCCTTTTCTGAGGCAAGTGGTACCCAGAGAAGCCCTTTCCTACAATGCTGGATTGTACTCACAAGATTTCTCTGCAGTGCATTATAGGATAGGTGTCTCATGAATAAAATATCAATTAAATGCTCTATATATCACTACAAGACATGCTTTCTGTTGGATGATTTTGCCCAGTGGAAGGGAAATTGAGGCACGTTAGGCTGAGCTATGGTGTTGGGTAGGTCAGAATTGTTAAAAGACACATTTGACTTAACATTAATCTCAACTTCAACACATCTTAATGAATTACTGGGAAGGCAGTCAACTAGAGGTTGAGGACACCTGCCTGCATGTCGCCTTATGAGAATCTCCAGAGACTCTGATATTTTTAGGAACTGCATTTTAAGGCCAGTATTTTACTCTTGGGGATAGTTATAATTGAATATATTATAAGAAAGCATCCAGGACTGTTAAGTCCCTTTCTCCTTAGTCCCGGATGCCATGCTATAAGGCATCCCCAGACACTGTGGCTGTGTTGCCGGGCCCAGCGTCCCACTGGGAAGATTCTTCTTTCTATAGAGTGCAGGCTCACAGTTATCACTTTATCTTTTGGTTTCAGAAAGGAGTGTGTGGAGAGCCAGCACTATAAGGCCCGATATATAACGTCATCTGATTTGGAGACCCCAGGGAGCAAAGGGTCACCCTTGGCCAGCCCTCTTGATAGAAAAAAGGTCCTGGGCAAGGTAAAGACCACAGAGGGTTATGCCCGCACAACATGGGGAAGGGTGGGCGTCAGAGCCAAGAAAGACCAACTGCTTCTGAAGACAGAAAGACAGAACCGGTGGAACAACAGCAGGAGGCACGGATAGCAGGGAAGAGAAGAGCCTGACACGGTAAGCAGCCATGCCTTGCACATGTGTGGTTCAGCATCCTCCAGAGACCCATGGAACAGTACAACTCTAAAGTCTTACCACTTATCCTGATGAGGCACCAGGAGAAGAAGGTTCAGGGACTTCTCAGTGACTCAGTCTGTAGCCCCAGAGGAACCAGTCACCCAGCAGCTCAGAGGAACAGACGACAGCTTGCAGGCCTCTGCTCAAGACCCCACCCAGCTGGCAGGAGCCATTTGAGCCTTCTAAGAGGGTGAGAGAAACTGCTTCGGAGTAGAACTCAGGTCCCCACCGTTCCTACCACAGAGCCTGCAGAAGCTGCCCTGACCACGCCCCCTATGACCTCATGGTTTTTTCAGTGCAGCTTACCAGAGCAGAAGACAGGCAGGAAGGCTGTCTTCAGCTCACGAATGTCAATCTTTGGTTGACTACTTTGCTGCTGCCAACAAACCTAAGGCAATATCAAATATATTAAAAGTGCCTCTCTGCAAGTTGTCGGTATAACCGAAGCACATTACATGTCCATCTGAAAAATGTCATACCGAAACCCATTATGCTATATAACTAGCATATGGAAATAAAAGAAATTCAGATAAGTGACAATATGAAATCGCTGGGTGGAAAACACAAGCAAAGCTGGAAAATAGTAAGTAGGTTTTGACTTCTGTGGATAAGTGCAGTAAGCCAGTAAGCAAACACAGACCAGGCTTTGAAACCAGCAAATCCGCCAGATCTGGGTAAAGGGCAGCCTGGGGCTGAGGATGTGATGGGCAGCCTGGACACCTGATGGGCAGCCTGGGGCTGGGGATGTGACGGGCAGCCTGGGGACCTGGCCTCACACTCAGCAGTGGCTTCCTAGAGCAACAACCTCAGCAGTGCCGAGCATCCTTTAAATCTGGACGTCAGATTGTCTCCTGCTCTGATTTGAGAGACGGCATCATTTAAATACTCATTTTCATTTTGAAAACTTGTCTGGAATGAAGATATTTTTAAATCTTGGAAACACAAAGGGAAAGTTTTACATCAAAATAAAAACTTGGGTGGCTGGCGCTCTTCCCGAAACAATCCATACAGCAGGGTTGAGCCCACTGCGGTGTTCTTAGAAGCCCTGCAGTTCCTGAAGTCAACTCCTCAGGATACGGGAGACATCCCATGTCTGAATTTCCCAACTACACACATCAAGGTTTGATGGAAGTAGTGAAACTTTGCCCCCCAAAATATTCTCTCCAGCAAGGCTTCTAAAGGCCAGAGTTCGCATGGCAAAGACCCAGATACCCCCAGAGACCACACACACCCTTCTCCCCAACATTTTTTGTGAATAATAGAATGAAAAGTGACCTGGATTTGTCCCACCTGTCCTCTGGGGTTGCTCTGGAGGGCAAATGCCTAAAGGATTGCCCCTTTCCTACTGACCCACAGGATTCAAAGGCTTAAAGCCAATATCTTAACATATACAGGGATGGTGTGTTCTCAATTCCATGGTGTTTGCAATTCTGAAAAAAAAAGTCTTTTTTGTGTCCCCAAATTATCTGTGTTATTTAAATGCAAGCACAAGTCAAATTAACGCACATTTATAGACATTATTTCGAGAATACTATAACCATCAAGAAAACTTTTTGTGGCTAAAGAAAGTAGTTAGAAAGCCTCAGGAAAGGATGCAGCAACACAGGGCAGCTGCCTAGAGAATTCTTTTCTCTTTAGAGTGGGGAAGATGAGAAAAGATGGTGAAGACAGAGGGGGTCCCTCAGTTCAGAGGATCTGTGGATAAAGAGTGGCAGGAACACGAGGTAACGCAAAGATGTACCTGATGATACAGGGACAAAGGAGTTAAAAGACAAGTCGCCCACAAGTTTCAACTGACAACACATCTCTCAGTCCTCTGAGCATCCCCTCGGTTTCCTGGTTTCCTCCAATGGGATAGATTCCTATCTCCTAGCTCACCCGTCAGTCATCACAACGTAAACAACACTTAGAGGTACCTTGTGGCTTCTGTGGTTTGCGCACTGCGCATCATCTTCCGTGATGCTTCTGATAATACCTCCTGGAGGTGTGGGCTTTGTTGTTTGTACGGATAAGGAAACTGAGGAACAAGGAAGCAGATTACACATGTGTGGTCCTGCAGGAAGCGTGGCTTATCAGGAAGGGGTGTAGTGTGCATCCTCAGTGAACAGTCACATGATTGGACTCTGTGCACTCTTCGCAGGTCACAGGTCACAGGTCACAGGTCATAGGTCACAGGTCCACGGGTCACACATCACAGGAGAGATTTTTGGCTGCCACAGGAGTTACAACAGGAGCACAGCTCCAAGTTGCTCTAACACAACTCACCAACAGAGTCCCGGGGCTGCTTCTCAGATTTTCTCAAGTGGGGTTGTCTTTTGTTTTGTTTTCGTCTCGCTTTCCCTACTCTGAGTCCTCATTTCTCTTAATTAATTACAGATGTGATTAAGATTTCTCGCTGGTGACGTTATTTTTGAGGATGTCTTCACATCCCATATTAATTCCTGAGGAGTTGACACCACCCCCAACCAAACCACTTTTAATACTGATGTGACGGTCCAGATTAACAGTTCAGTCCATGAGGTGAGCTAGGAAAAATTACAAAGCGAATGGCATGCGTTTGTTAGAAGCACTCCAGGTCTTCCCCCCGCCAGGCTCAAGCAGTTCCCAACCTGTGATGAAAGGCTAAGTGTCTTTGCGTTTAGCAGCAGCTGTTGTGCACTGCCTTTCAATTACCACATTAGCCAGCCGTGGGCATTGTGGGCCTGCCATCAACTGGACAATGCCGTTCTCATTTCAGAGTGCAGACCTCCTCTCTCTTCCCAATTAGCACTGTCCACAGGCTGGCCACAGGGGTGACCCTCGGAGCACTGTCTGGCTTCACTGCAGAATTTAGCACTCACTGCCAGGAACACCTAGAAAATTATCTACTAATTATCTAACATTATCTGTGTCAGTTCATGTCTACAGAGGCGCTCGTGTAATTACAAGCCCCCTTGCTATTTACCTCTAAAGAGTGGGCTTAGCTGAGAATTTCTCCAGAAGGGTTTGCACTAAAGGCTGGTAATTATGTGCTTTGCATTCTTCAAGGGAGCTCTCCCAGGTATCAACAACAAACAGAACCCCCTGGACGGGATGAGAGGCTCAGAGGTGCTTCCCAGCAGGTGAGCCGAAAGCAGTAATCACATGTTGGTGTTTCCAGGCTTTTCCAGGCTTTTTCTTCGACCCGACCGGACAATTAGCAGACAGTATGCTAACTCATCCAGGTTTCACAGGGGAACTCTCAGCCCCCCCCCTAAAATTTTTCCAAAGATCCTCTGGATTGAGACAGGCTGCGTGCAGCAAACAAGCTGGTGTTCTGACACACACCATGTGAGTTGGGGAGAAGCTGGCTTGCAGTAGGCTGCCAGTCAAAGCCAGGCCAGCATTTATTTTATTGAGTATGTAAGTGAAAAAAATGAAAAAAAAAATTTAAGTGCTAGGATGGTATATTTATGATCAAGTCAATGTGGTTGCTTTTATCCATTTCAAATGAACAAGTAAAAAAAAGCACTTCATTACACCTGGTGTGTGGAACATTCTAGAAGGGCAACTATGTAAAAATGAATATATAAGTTAAAATATTTTAAAAAGAAAGTAAACATCTTTGAATTCCTGGGGGAATGTATTCTGCCCATCCCCTCTTTTAATTTTAAACAATTATGGGCCTTGAAACCTATTAGAAGTATGATTAAAGTTATATGGTTTTTTTTTTCTGTTTTGAATGCAAATTCCTAACCTGTCTTCTCATGACATCTGAATACTTCACTGTGTACTTCTCTATGACTGGGTTACTTCTATATCACATGATGTTCCTGAAGAACCGGGGCTTGACACATACTGCCTATGTCCTGACTCTCTCAGACCTCCTGATGATACGTTTTTAACAAAGTTTAGCCACTTTGACGTAAGTGGCTGTGTCTAGTTGCCACGGCCTCACCTGTGGCCTTCCTAGACAGTTTGGTGATTTGGTCTACAGGATGACCTTTCTGCATTGAAACCTGAGAGGTAGGGTTATTCACCGGAACTCACACGTCTGAAGGACTGTCGTTCTCAGTTTGGCTGGTAATGCTAGTGACCCCTCAGGTCTTTAAAAACTCCCTGGCCCCAAAGGACCATGAATGGCTTCAACACGTGAAAAACACAAAAGAAGAAGGCATTACCTAATAGGAAAAGATGGTGGCCACTTAAGGGAGGCTATGCATGTCTCAGGGGAGTGTGGTAGAAGATATGCTATGAAACTGAGCACTCCAATGGTGCGTGACAGCTGTGCCTACATCGAGGGAAGTTGATGCAGCTGATGGCAGAACTCTGAGCCTGCAGTACAGCAATGCTTCTCAGCATTCACCCCTCCCAGCCTAGTTGCCAAAATGATGGTCCTCCACAGACTTGTCAAATCCTAGGCCACTGCTTTGGGGGACCCTCCTTCACTCTGATTCCCATCAGTGGGCAGATCCTTCCTGATTCTGCCTAGAACATTCCGTGTTTTTCTCCTGGCCTCAGTGTCCACTGAGTTCTTGTACGTAGGACGGCATGGCTTCTTTCCTGGGTGTCTATATTCCTGACTCCGATGTCCCTGCCTCTGTTCCCAGCCATCCACACTTACTCTTCAGGCGTCAGAAAGTTGCTCCCAAGTGTTAGAAGCATCCATGTGGCCTGATGCTCTGAACCTGCCTGCCCAAACTCTGAGCCTGTTGGTGCTGACTCCAACATCCACTGGCCTATTTTGTCTTCTTATCAGAATTCTTTTGGACTGAAATCAGAAACACGTGTTTAGAGGGAAAAGGCAAAACCACCAACAAACTAATCTAAATGTGATTTTTTTAAAAAGTGAAATGTAATGTTTCTCTGGGTAAAAATAACCCAAAAGTAGAAATCCTCAGATTTTTTTAGGAATTAAGAGTTCTAGCTTAGAGAAACAACCTAACCAAAGAAATTAAATTCTGTCAGAAAGTTGTGTAATATTTTTGGTGATTTGAATTTCACCCTATACTGTGTACCGTCTCTTTGCCTCCTTTTTGAGATGTAGTGTGGTGTGATTTTTATCTCAAAATTAGTTTCTTTTGATATGTTCTTTCTTTAAAGTAAACTCTTTTACTTTATTTTTAATTCTTTGTCTTACATAGCTTTCCATACATTTCAAGATTGGTTTTAAAATTTTATTTATATTTTTCTTCTCAAGAATTTTCTTAAAATTAGAAAGTTGTATTTTGTTTCTGTTTTCTATTTATCCTTAATCCCTGTGGCCAGCCTAGCGTGGAGACTCATGCCTGTAGTCTGCAATACTAGGGACACTGAGGCAGGAGGAACATTTGAGTTCAAGGCAAGCCAGGCCACCTAAGATAGGCCTGTTTAAAAATAAACAATCATCATCAACAACAACAACAACAAAAAACCCCACAAAACAACATAAGAAACCATCGCATGCTTGAATCTACCTCTCATCATCATACATTTTTGTAATTTTACCTTTATTTTTGCTTCAATACTGGGGTTACTTGCTGAGTACCTTCAGTTATGTTTTAAATATATTAGTTTTTCCCCTATTATTATTGGTTTTATGGCCGAGGAGCACAACACAGATACTTATTATCTAGAAGCTACTGATTTCCTTTTGTTACCTAATTCATGGTCTGCTTGAAAATAAAATGTATTTCTCATTTACTCAATATAATCTGACACATTTTTAATTAGATTTATCAACTGTGCTATTTATACCTTCTTGTATGTTTCAACTTTTGTCCTTTTAATCACACTGACCAGCTCTTTGAAGATTCATTTTTTCCCTCTGTCCTCTTATGTTTCTGTTCAGTTTGAAACATCAATGTTACACACCTGAGTGGATAAGTTGGGAAGCCTCATACCTTCTGCTCAGTGTCCGCCAGTATTAAGCCCCCGTGTGGATGATGCTCAAATTGCAGACTTAGTGACCGCAAGGCTGCCAAAACAAGGTTACATATAAACTGCAGAGATATAAAGCAGAGGCCTTCAGTTCAATTCAATCAATTAGTTTACTGTCGGGCAGTGAGGTTTCTGCTGAGGATTGAACCCCAGTCTGTCACTGAGATATATGCCGAGGCTCTATTGAGACTCAACTTCCTCATGGCAAGAAAACAGAGTGCATTGAAAGGCACACATGGATGGGCACACATAGGCATGTGCACATATGTGTGGTCCGGTCACAGACATGTACATACATGTATACATATTGTCAGATAGAAAAATAACATTATAAACTACCATATTAGTCCTTTAAGACAGCAACCACTCATGTGAACACAGAATATAATGCAGACCGTGGTGCAGGAACTCAGTGGTTCACGGTGGTGCTGGACACCAAGAAAGAGAAATCAAAAGTGGGGCCCCGGGGGCTCAGAACAAGGCTGGATAAAAAGAGAAAGGAGAGCCAGAAAGCATTAGAGGATTGGCCTGTACTCTGCCTGGGTAACAACAAGCAACTAAAATGACGCTGGGGCTGAAGATGTATCAAAAGGCTAGAGATACTAAAAAGAACCAAGAAAGCTGTCAAAGAATGGGGGAAGTGGGAGGGTTGTCAGGGAGGGCTCAGCACAGGAAGGAGGCTGCAGCTCTCACCTACCCCATAGAGCCATTCCCCAGAGGAAAAACAAAACCAGGGAAGCCATTTAACACTGCACATCTGTAGGAGCATGCAAACACACACACACACACACACACACACACACACACACACACACACACGCATGCACACATGCAGGTGCATACACACACACATGCACACAGGCGTGCACACATGCAGGCACACACACACATGCACACAGGCATGCACACAGCAGGTGCACAAACACACACACAGATATACATACACACACTTTCTCAAGACAATTAAGAACACAGGCTTGTATATTGACTAGATATGAGTGCCATTTTAACTAAAAAAAAACATTTTAAAGCCCGTGGCGCCCTTAAAGTTGTTCAGTCTGAGGAACAAAACTGGACTCACACACAAGGAAAGAACATTAAGTTGCTCTCTGACTTTAGACAGCGTAGGTAAAAATGAGGAGGAAGCACACAAGCCAAGGCCATGTATCAGACGAAAAATGTATAGGCACCCAAGGTGATAGTGTTTTGGTATAAAAATAAGGTAGATAGCATTATCAGTTCATAGTTACAATGCAAGGTTAGCTTAAAACACAAGTTAAGTTACACAGTGGCATATTTGTTACATGTTTGTACAAGAGCAGGGCTAAAATACCATACAGAGGTTTACTTTTCTTTGCTAAATAAAACAGTGAAATGTGGACTCCCTACACACAGAAATGGCTGTTTATAAGAAGAGCAGCAGGCAAGATGAAGCTGTTTTTTGTTTTATGTTATTTTTAATTGTATGCATACAAATATGTTTGTGTGAGGGTATATGCATGACTGCAGTGTCCACCGAGGACAGAAGAAGGTCTCAGATCCCTGAAGCTGGAACGACAGGCTGCTGTGCGACCTGAACTCTGTTAGATCGTTACCTTTGGGCCATCTCTCTGGGCCCCTGTAGCAGCTCATCAAGTTAACTGCAGAGCATTTGGATCATTTCAGCATCTTATGTTAGCAAATGAGAGGACATTTTTAAAAAAGAAAGCATTATGACAGATTTAGTAGAACTAAACAGCAAGATCAATTACTAGATTTGATGAAAATAAATTTATTTATATATTGAATGGCTACCACAGCCACTATAGTAACTGGTTTTCCTTTTTGATGTGACCAAACTCCTAACTCCTAAGAAAGCAAGGGTTTATTATTGCATACAATTAAAAAAGAGATACAGACCATCATGGAAGACAGTGAGGAGACAAGAGTGTGAGGTGCTGGTGATGTTGCTGTCACAGCCAGGGTGCAGGGGATGAAGATTGAGTGGGCACAAGGAGAAGAAACTCGGGTCCCAGTGACCTGCTGCTCCTTCTAGTAAGTGCTCCCCAGGCCTCTAACACAGCACCATCTGGAGACCAGGTGCAGAGATCAACCACACGAGCTGCCGGCATGCACAGCACACTCAAACCACCATGACACAAAGAGGAGGAATAATGCTATTTTTAACACATGATTCTGACTGTATTTCTCAGTGAGTTGTATTTTCAAAGAGTAGCGTTCTTACCAATGAGCCTTGATTCCACTAAGCGGCTATCTTTTTTTTTTTCTGCTTTATCTTTCTTGTTTGTGTCTCTTTTGGGAACAAGGCCCTATGTAGTCTAGGCTGGCCCTGACTTGGACTTACTGTGTGGCTGAGGCTGGCTTTGAAGTGAACCTTCTCCCTCAGTCTCCATGTGCCACATGTCAGGTCAGTAGCTGCCTTTAGTGATGATGGCAGTCTGAGTCTGACTTTTATCCGCGTCCTGTACAAGGCCAAATAAGCAAATGCCAATTACAGAATACACAAGACTTTCCATGGTAGAGAAAATCAAAATTAACAAAAATCCCTTCTAATGCCAAACTTTATTTAGAAGTAGGGTTTGATAACCTACTTTTTAAACTTACACGTGCCTGCCACAGCTCATTTCCGTGAAGGGGTTGTCCCTCGCAACCCCTTAGGGCCCTGCAGCTTTCCTTAGCACGCAGTGGTCTAGGCAAGGTCCAGCCACTTCAGACTAAGTCAGATGGGCAGTTGGACAAGTCCAAGCTGTGAGAAGATAAACTGGTGCAAGTGTGTGCCTTGGCAGCCATGTGCATTAAGCGGGAAGAGGCTCCTATGTTATAGAAATGGCAGGTACAGTTGAGCACAGTGTGACAGAGACCTGACAATGCAGAGCAGTGGTCCTTCAGGTAAATGAGAAGAAGAAAGCAAGCAAGGCACACACCGCTGATGCCTCGCTGTAGGTGATTATCCTATCAGCTCCCACTCGTGAGTCTCTTCTTTCCGTAAAATGTTGTGTGGTTGGGGCTGGAGAGATGGGTCAGCCCTCAGCACCCGCTGAGCGACTCGCAAACACGAGTTACTCCAGTTCTCGTGTCTGATGGCTCACACACGTGCACACACACACACACACACACACGCACACACACACACGCACACGCTCACATGAAAAGTGTTCAGTGAAAGTGTAGATAATTCAGTTGACAACGTGAAGCTGTTCTTCCCAAAAGAAGCCAATTCGTAAGTATAGAAGCGAGGATTAAAATTAAAAATAATTTTGCAGCCTTTCAGAAAAAGTGTCCGTTGAGACATTGCATTACTTGTGGATATTAAATAGCAGCGATGAAAAGCTGTCACTGTCTCAACCACAGAGCCTCAGCGTAGCTGCTCTAACAGCAGATCCGCCTGACAGCCACCGCTCTGTAGGGCTGAGGGCATCACAGGGCTGAGGGTTAAGTCCCAGGCATCACACTGCCATGAATGGGACCCGATGCTCAGTTGACGGAAAGTAGAAATGCCAGAGAAGCAAGTGTAAGGACATCGGAAGGAGGCAATCGGGCACATGAAGAACGCGGGCCACCGAGAAGTATTGCATGGCCTCTCAACAGCCAGTGTCGGGGAGAAAAAGCACTAAGAAGAGTCCACGGTGGAAGGAGCCGCTCCAACGCACAGAAAACACAGGCACAAACCAGGCCCGCACACAGAGAGAATCCCAAGTCCTGTAAAAAGCCAGTGAGAAGGTGTTTTAGAAAAAATAGACACAACTGCAGAAATTATGCACACACACAAACACAGACCATTGTTTGTTCGCTTGTTTCAATTTAATTATTTAAAAATACTTGGTAATGACATCCTGGGCACATGTGGATATTATATGTATGTTAGCAAATGTGTGCCAAACACCTGTCTTTTCCTTCTCCTATTTATCTGTTGATCTCTACATGCCTAAATATAAAGATAGGTAAAGGTAGTAAGGTATAAATAAATTTAAAAACTAATTTGACAAAAACATGCTGCTGGGTTCAGGTAAGTAAGGTACTTGTGTATCCAATGTAGAATTTTAAGACTGATAGCATTTTAAGAGGTTTGGCTTTATTTATTCAATTCTTTTTTGGGCCTTAAGTTTTTTCAAATATAAAATATAATTATATTAAAATTATCCACGATCCCCAGTTAAACTAACAGAAACCATCCTGATTGTGTTACAAACATATTTCCGTGTCAAACAGTAAATTGCTGTGACCGTCATGTGAGTATCATTGTTGAATTCAGTAATGTCCATTTCCACAATTAGCCATAGAAAGCAATGGGTCATCTGTCTTAGGCTAGCCCTCTCCTGACTTCAGATTTTTGATCATTTTTGGACCTACTGTTAATCCCTTGAAGTAAATTTATCTTTTTAAAAACTTTTGGACCCAGAAGTGTTAAGGCCCGTTGTTTGTTAAATTACACTTAATTCCTAGAATAAAAATGATGTGTGTGTGTGCGTGTGTGTGTGTGTGTGTGTGTGTGTATCTGTGTGTATGTGTTTATATGTATGTGTATGTGTGTGTTTGTGTTTGTATGAGTGTGTGTGTCTCTCTGTGTGTGTCTGCCTATGTTTCTGTCTGTGTGTATGTGTATGTGTGTGTATGTGTGTCTATGTGTGTATCTGTGTGTATGTGTTTATATGTATGTGTATGTGTGTGTTTGTATGTGTGTATGTGTCTCTCTGTGTGTGTCTGCCTATGTTTCTGTCTGTGTGTATGTACATGTGTCTGTGTGTATCTGTGTGTATGTGTTTATATGTATATATATATGTGTGTGTTTGTGTTTGTGTGTGTGTATGTGCGTGTGTGTGGTGTGTGTGTGTGTGGTGTGTGTGTGTGTGTGTGTGTGTGTGTGTGTCTTCCTGGGGTGACTGCATGCATGCAGTGCTTCTGACATCTAAGTGAATATATTTTCAGACTCATGGTGGTGACTGACACAGGGTGCTCTCAGGCTGGCCTACCCACAGCACGACGCCCTGTGTTTGCTTCTCATCTCCTTGGGGTCTCTAGTTATGGCCATGTAATCAGAAACACTTACACTGTGTAGGTGAAGGCAGCTGAGGTCCCCTGGAATAATGGAAGTGACATTAATAACATTAAATGTCATAACTCTTGACAACTGATGCAAATGAGCAGCTCACTGAGCAAGCGAGGGAAAGAGAAGCCCTTGAATATATTTTTCTTTAAAGGGTGTACAGTACTCAAAAGAAAGAAGGAAGGAAGGAAAGAAGGAAGGAAGGAACAAAGAACAGGCAGACGGACTTACTCAGCCAAGATGGAAGCCTGGAACGCAGGGCAGTTAGCTTGAGTCACATTTCTCCACTTACTCAACTCCCCCAGGTATAATCATCGCACTGTGTGATAGAAAGTGTTTGATATTTGGAGTATGCAAATGTTTCTTTTATTTGTATCTCTCCCTTCAGATTTCACCCCTACTTTGCCTTAATCTTGTTTTTTTTTCCCCCTCAAGCTAATGTGATTGACAGGCAGAAGGGACAGGCTAAGCGCTCACAGGCCCCTGCCCTCCTTCTTTCTCTCAGAAACATAACAAAGGTGCGCTCAGCCCTAAATGAAGCAGGTCCTAGCCTCCCGCTCTGTTGTCACAACAGATTTCGCAGCCCCTTCTGATGTGGCTTCCAGCTCTCTCATCTCCCTGGCCTTGTCAGGAGTTGCCATCATGTAGAAAAGGTACACAGTATTTTGAAAGGATTAGACGATAAAACACAACTCAATCCTTTATAAAAGAGAGGCAGAAAGGGAAGGAGGGGGCGCTGGGGAAGTGTGACTCATACAAAGAAAGTCAGCAAGTGGGTGGAACTCCTGAGTGGGGAAGCAGACGTAGGTGAGAATTACAGCTGACAAATATTTACATCCCCAGAGGAGGTGGTGAGGAAAGCAGAGGAGAGGAATTCAATGGATGCTTGCACCCTATCCATTTAGAACGTCTGGATGTAGGAGAAAAAGGAAAGAAAGCAATATTGTCACCATCTTCAAAGGGAAGAATTAAAATTTATATAAATAAAAGCAGAGATGAGCAAGCTGTGTGTGTGTGTGTGTGTGTGTGTGTCTGTGTCTGTGTGTCTGTGTCTGTGTCTGTGTGTCTGTGTGTGTCTGTGTATGTGTGTGTCTCTGTATGTGGTCTGTGTGTGTGTCTGTGTGTCTGTGTCTGTGTGTCTGTGTATGTGTGTGTCTCTGTATGTGGTCTGTGTGTGTGTCTGTGTGTCTGTGTCTGTGTGTCTGTGTCTCTGTATGTGGTCTGTGTGTGTGTTTCTGTGTGTGTGTGTGTGTGTGTGTGTGTGTGTGTGTGTCTGTGTTTGTGTCTGTGTGTGTGCCTGTATGTCTGTGTATGTGTGTATCTGTGTATGTGTGTCTGTGTGTGTATCTGTGTGTGTGTCTGTGTGTGTGTATCTGTGTGTGTGTCTGTGTACGTGTGTGTCTGTGTCTGTGTGTGTGTGTCTGTATGTGTGTGTGTGTGTGTGTCTGTGTGTGTGTGTGTGTCTGTGTGTGTGTGTGTGTGTGTGTGTGTGACTTCCTTCCCTGCTCCCCTGCACAGCCAGCAGGAGAAGAAGAGCCATGAAGGGCAGCCATGTCTGTGACCCCACCTTGCTGTAGATTCCGATTGAAGCAGCCATTGGCCTCTGCTCACCGTGATCTCACCCAGCAGCACTGAGCAGAGAATGCATTCTTCTTTGCAGAATAATGATAGATGAATTGTACAGAGTCCCTGCAAATAATGTAACAGGAGACATTTCTAAACCTCTGGGTAAAGTTTCATAAGCAGAGAGTTACTGAGACCTGAGGTAACTGCTGCTCGCCAGCAATGCTTCTGTACATACCACTGTGTCAGCTTGGCTTCTATTAAACAGCAGGTCGGGAAGGAAAACCCGAGCGTAGCGTTTGGTTACCTCGTTAAGCTGATTAAATGTTAGAATAAGTTTGGGTTTGCAAAGAAAACAGCCACCATTCCAACTGAAGTTTCTGGACTAGACAAGATGGTATGCTCAGAAAAGCTAAACACACAGGAAGTACGTGTAACTGGCAGTGACTGTGTCTTTCCTCCCTTGGCTGGGGAGTAACCTCACTGCCTTATTCTATTGGGTAGTCTGAAAAGAATTGGTACACAGGAAATGAAGAGGGAAGAAGTCAGCCTCTTCCATCAGAGGATGTATTGGGGTTTTGTGTGCACGAAGGTTTTCTGGGGAGAATGATTAAAACTTTGGAATAAAAGCTTTACAAAGTGAGGATATAGAAGGATTTGAATTCTCTGTCTTAAACACAGGCTTATAGCATTCTATAGAAAAGACTCATACTCATGTTTAATGTTTCTTATATGAAGCCTGAGGAAACGGTGGTGGGGATTGGAGAAGGGGGGTACTATTTGACCAGTGCCTTCTACAGAACTCAAGAGACCCAACGCTCACCAAGCCATTTGTATAATTGAGAACCAAAACAAACAAACAAAAACAAAACAAAACAAAAAAACAAATGAAAACAAAACAAAACCAAAAAAACCCAACTAACAGTGAGTCTGTTGGCATCCTCATGGCTTCTGTCAAGGTTCGTGAGAGACAAGCAGAAAGTGTTTTCAGTAGCTTGTTCAAGATGGCTAGTAAGGAAGTGCGTGCCATAATTTAGTGGAGAAGCCACATGAGAGGGCAGGGGTCCGTGCCGACCTGGACTGCCACATACATCTGCTTTCTGTCTGCAGCCCTGAGAGGGCACTCACATGGAGGCTCTGTAAATAAATGAGGTGCAGCATGCTCACTGGCTACCCAGCAGCAGCAAGCACCCCAGCACCCAGATCCTGTTGTCTAAGTAGCACTGTGCAATAAAATGCCTTGAGAATAAAAGCAGAGAGTAAACGCAAGAGATAAGGTCAAAATGAGTGTAGCATGGGCTCACAAAATTGACAGCATGGTCAAAAGGCTCTGGAGGTTACCTGGGCTCAGCCTGGGACAGGCTAACACTGCCAGAAACTGACGAGCAAGTGATGACATCCCCGATCTGTCTTCTGGGATGAACAAATCCATGTCCTAGCCACTCCATGGAAAGAGCTAGAAATGAGACCCTCAAGACACCAACACCAACCACCCAGGAGAAAGATCCATGCCTGAGGGCAGAGAAGAACTGGATGCAGCCTGGAGAAAACACAGTTAACACGAGCCTGACAGAGTGGACAGTGCAGAAGACTCAGAAGAACACCCTCTGAGCTTACACAGAAGCTTTAGAGTAAAAATGTGGCTCTTTTCTCACTGACGAAGGCACTCAACACTGCGTGGCGATTGGTGACAAGCTCTGAGAAACATTCCCGAGCCTGATTTACCCTGGGATGAGCCATCTTGCAAAGGCAGTCAGTCCATCTATGTGGACGGGCATTGCAGAGCTCTGCGCTGAAGGAAGAGCAGTTATGAGGGACTCATGAACATTTTCCCTGAGCATCTGAATGAACAAAGACTCACAGATCTACAAGAGAGCTTATGTGACCACTGTGGTCATCTCAGGGGGTTAGGAGAGTATTGAGCGGTGGTAGCACCCTCAGTGTGAGTGGCTGTTCCACTCTGCCTCCCTAGGGGCTGTCCTTACTCTTGTGTAATCTACCTTAAATAGCATCAGGTGTTTGCATTCTGAGGCAAGAAAAAAGAACTTCAGGAATGAGCTGCCAAGGCGCCTCTAAAAACAAGGGGATTCCTTAGAAGCCTTGAAAGCCTTCTGCTTGTCAGTGTGTTCTGTGAGAGTTCCACCAGCCATGATGACATGGCTGAGAGGGTACCACACTGCATCAATACCCAGAGTTCTATTGCTTTTTTTTTCCAAAAGGAGCGTGTATTATACACACAACAGGTGCATGAGATGTTTAGATTTATATAACCTTAGCTAACAAGCCTAGGCCCATGCATCACAAGGTTCCACAGCACAGTTGATGCTTTTTCTACTGTGCTTACAGGCGTGTGGCATCTTTGTGGGTTCCTGTTGAAAGGTGTGACAACACGCAGGAGCAGTGAAGTTAGCTTGCTCTCTGCTTCTCTCTTGAATACTCCCTTAGAGCTTCAATGAGACGGTTCCAATAACAGAGCTTAAAACAGCAGAAATCCCAACTCAAGTGTATTTTGCTGCTGCACTAGGTTGACGCACTATTGAGTTTTTTTAAGCCATCTCCTTCCCAGGCCAAGTCTGTTGTCATAGGAAGGAAGAAAGGGCTCATCCGTGAACGCATCAGTCAGACACATGGTTTGTCTGACCCAGGAGAAGAGTTCAAACTTTGGAAACTAGAAAAGGGAACATTTTGTATTCCCTGAGTAAGGAAGGAATGTCTTTTCCACCAAACAAACAAACAAAAACAGAAAAAAGTATCCATCTCTTCTTGCTATCAGAAAGCCTTCTTCCAAAGAGTTGAGAGAAAGCTACATGTGTAATTCAGAAAACAAAACAAAACAGAAACAATCCCCCAAAACAAAGAAAGAAACATAACTGGGATTTAGGAAAATATGAGGTAGCCTGTGTTTGAGACGGGAAAGTTACCTCTTGGTAGTTGGGTGAATTCTGCTTTCTCTCTTCCTGGTAAAGGGATGAGCAGCTGGAGTAGGGCTTGGAGGGAACGATGCGATTCTCTCTTCAAACCACGTGTGGGAGAGAGAGGACAGGGACAGGAATCACAGAACATCACACCCAGGGAGGAAAGTGTTACCTAAGCAACTGGATCTTACAGGACGGAGAATTTAGAGCCAAGATAGCTAGCCTGGGGACACGGCGAGGGAGTTGTTAAAAATCAGCTAGGAGGTGAGCGGGAGGAGTCTAGAGAGGCCACACTGTCCAAAAAGAGGGCGGAAGGCAGGTGGGTTTATGCTGTGCCTGGTGGCAGCAATTACAGAGTGGCAGCCTAGAGCAAGCCAGGGGCATCCGTCATAGCCACAGCCACTCACTTCCCGAAACAAGTTGTAATGTCTGTTTATCATAGGGTTTAATTCCCCTACGGAGGGAACAAAGGCAAGCATCAAAACAGAGCAAATTTTTTTGACACTAGGAAGTGAAGCAAGGGACTAACCTCCCTCAATCCAGTCTTTGTTAGAATAAACTCTCGCCTTAGCAGCTCATTCAAGACGTCAGTCAAACCCCACACGTTAGCACGAGGCAGGGCAGTGCAAGGCCCTGAAGCTGCAAAGGAAACAGAGCAGGACATCAAAGGGGAAGTGGTTCCAGGTGATTTTCCTCCTGGGGCAGACGCAGATGCAGGGGACACATGAGTGGACAGAGGGCCAGCAGAGGCCGGTGGTGCCTGGTTTCTTTTGTGGGGCTTACATCAATAGTCATATGTTCATGCATGTGTGTGTGTGCATGTACGTGTGCGTGTACGTGTGTGAGTAAAGTTGGGAGCGTGTAGAAAAGGTGAGAGCCACATCACCACAGAGACAGGAAACTTTCCAGATGTTCACATTCACAATCAAAGTTTTCCCCCAGTTGAAAAATGTACCTGCAGACGTGTTCCTTTTTATAAACATCTACCTGTCCTCACATCTGTGGCCGCAGGTGCTAATATCTAAGGACAAGCTCAACTTGGATTATGGAAGATGCATCCAACCTTCACAGGCTGTGTCTGTGTCTTAGGCCTCTCTGAGGTAAACATGCCACGGTCACCTAGATATAGGTCCTGGGGCGGGGGGGGGGGGGGGGGGGGGAGGGCAAAGGCTGGACTGCGATAAAAACAAGCATAGAAGTGAGGGAACATGGTTTACAAATTTCTATGCTACAGTTTCCTGTTGGCAGTTGGTCTACCCATGCGAAGACAGCCGTCTACAAAGGTCCCACATTTGATGTCTTATCCCTTGGGAAGAATTTTCTGAGCATTCACACTTGCTGCTGCCTGTGAGGGCTGTGAGCCTTCACACTTGCTGCTGCCTGTGAGGGCTGTGAGCATTCCTACTTTGTTGCTGCCTGTGAGGGCTGTGAGCATTCACACTTGCTGCCTGTGAGGGCTATGAGCATTCACACTTGCTGCTGCCTGCGAGGGCCGTGAGTCTTTTTCACCTAAAAAAAGAAAAAAAAGGTAAGTAAATACTTTCCAACAGAACTCCAAACACAGGCCCAGAAGTGTGAGGAGCTCAAGCTCATCTCACAATGTGAAGACCTGAGCTCACCTCACAGTGTGAAAACCCTGATTTCATTTCACAACATGAAGACCCTGAGTTTATCTAATTTCTATAGCTGTACTTTGTATACTTTGTGTAGCACTTACTGGTCCTCTCAGACTGTCCTGCTCATCTCTGCATGTCATTATCCTATTCCAAAACCAGCCAAACTTTACGCTCAGTTCCTCAGCCACCTTCTACAGGTCCACTGCTCATGTGTGATAGAGTGAGTCATGAATTTACCAAAACCTAAATACTCAGTAACTTCAGCTTTTGTCCTAGATTCTTTCCAGTAAGTGACAGTTAGGAAGGCCATTAGAGAGGCCTTATATTAAAGTTCACATTATGACCATCCTTTATAAACAGTGCTGTACTCAAGAGACCTGTCTCCATGCCACTGACTTCCGGCCTCAAGAGCAAATGCATCATAGCCAGGAGCACCGTGCTTACCTCATAGTGATGGAGACTAGTGTGGCACCCGCGCCACCGAGGTACTGAGTCAAGAGCGAGGGACTGCGGATTTAACTCATGCACACACACATGCACACACACACACACAAAATAACACAGTGGGTCCTTCGTGCTAAGAGAGCAGCAGCCGCAGCAGCAGCCGCGACAGTGGTTTATTATTCTCTTTTCCAGAGTTCCAAAGAGCCTTCTTATAGGCAACAAAACAGGAATCCTCCTCCCAGGTGAAATCCCTCAAGAGGTGATTGCACACAGGAGGACAAGTCTCGAGGAAGGGAGGGGCACGTTCTCAGAGCAGTAAACACGACTGGCTAACCAAGATAAACACAGACATGGAAGCTGCTAGAAATAGGACATGAAACAGCAAGACAGGCAGGCAGCCTAGTCGGGCCTGGTTCCTACAGACTAGAAGCTAGGACCAGAATCCTTGCTTAAAAACGCTGTCTTAGGAGCCAGCCAGAAGACTTAGCAGAGAAAGGTGCTTGCAGTCAAGTCAGATGACCTGGGGACTCACGTGGTGGAAGGAGGGAACTGGGTCCTGCAAGCAGTCCTCTGACCTCTGCACACCGATTGTGCCATGCAACGGCCTTACCCCACCAAGCCAATGAATAAAAGTTTCCTAAACACATTGTTTGCCTAGGGCAAATTATTGACCTCTAATAAGTTGCTAATTCCAGTCATTTGAAGCTATGAACCTTCTAGCACATAAAAAGGGATTTGGGCCCACAGTTATTGCTATCAGGTCCCCACCCATTACAGCTCAGGTGGCACAATCTGATTGACACACTGTTCTTCTGTCTTCAGTTTTCAAGCTTTCTTTATTAATCCTATTAGCAAACAGAAGAAGTCCACAGAAATACAATGCTGCTGGGAGGGAGGTTTAAAGCAGACTTTAAACCAGGCTCTGATACATTGGTAGCAAGAAGCCAGCATCTAGGCCTTGCACGCTCCAGGAAAGCAGGATGAGTCAGGCCATCAGAACTCTCTGGAACTCAGCTGCCACCTTCTAGGCCAACTAAACATATTCAGTTTGTTCCCAAAGGCAGGCTTGTGTAGTGAAATCAACACCATCCTTACGGACTGGGCACATCCTGTTGTCTACACCCCAGATCCTTAACTGTAGGTTGCATTAATGAATGCAAAGTATGTGAGCCGTGCGACTGGGGGAGCCAGTCTGGATCAACAGTAAGGTTGAGACATGGCCAAACCCTTATAATCTCATCTTGAGACCTGCATGGGTAGGGATCCGTCCCTCCCTGTTCTGAGCCTGCATGCCCCGGTGCACATTGCCTTGTGATCCCTACCTCTGTCACCCCTGGAATAGTCACAGCCTGGTGGCCAAGTTTCAGGCTTAAACTCCCTATTTCCTTATAAGGACATGTCCAGCTCCCACCTAGATTTCCTCTCCATGCAAATGAAACATTTCCAGCATCTCAGCACCAACCCGTGATGTACATTCATTCCCCCAAAGCACTACCCACCTCCCCATGGTTTATATAGCCTTTGTTCTACCCCCCCCCCCCCAGTTAAGGAAAGCTGTTTTACTGAAAACCATCTCAGAGAAGGCTCTTTCTCCCATATTCACCACTGGACTAAGATCCTGCTAACCCACCCAGGTGAACTTCATTCCTTCAAGTCAAACCCAGTGAGTTACGGTGCCCAGATACCCTGAGCCTAGAAGCAGAACCTGGCATGGCAAACCAATCTGGAGGTCATAAAAGACATGGAAACAGCAAAATATGTATGAATATGTGACAAGTAAAAATTAACTGAAAATCAAATGTGCAATGAATCAGTTGTCTTTGGCAAAGCTAGTCTGTCTGGTATATCTCAGGAATTCACTGTGTCCTGAACACACACCACCGGCGTTTCCATTGCATAGGCCCTGCACCACCTGCCAGCAGACACTGGTTCTGCTAGATTCAAGATCACTGAATGTTACAAGTGGCAGTGTTTGTTTGTTTGTTTGTTTGTTTGTTTGTTTCCAGACAGGGTTTCTCTGTGTGTAGCCCTGACTGTCCTGGACTTGCTTTGTAAATGAGACTGGCCTCAACTCAGAGTTCCGCCTGCCTCTGCCTCCTGATTGATTGATTAATTAAGTAATTAATTAATCCCTCCTGGGATTAAAGGCAGTGCAACTGTGCCTGGCAACTGCAGTGTTCATACTGCATAAAAAGGTTTCAGGTTTTTTAGTTCTTTTTTTTCTCCTTGATTAATTTTATTAATTTATTCAGATTACAACTAAATTGTAATCCCATCACTTGTATCCTCTCATTCCTCCCTCCCTCCCGCTTTCACCCTATTCCCCTCCCCTTCTTCCCCATCTATATGGTTATAGGCTATCAAGTCTCACCCAGATGAGGTGGTCAAATATGGGGTACCAGAGTTCATGTCAAAATGAGTCCCTACTTTCTACATAACTGTGGAGAATCTCCTGAGCATCAGAGTAGGGTTTTGATGTTTACTATTGTATTGTCCTTGGTTAGTGCAATAGTTTAAGCAGACCCTCCCCCCCCAACCCCGCCGGGCCCTGATCCACCTGTCACAATGTGCTTCTTGTAGGTTTATAGGACACTCTGGGTCCTTCTATTTCCCCATCTCCTATATTTGTCTTACCTAGAGTCCCAGTGGAATGTCCTCACATCTATCCCAATCTCCTGGTACGTGAAGACTTTCATGGGACACACCTTTTGGGCTAGTGCCCACTTATAAGTGAGTATATACCACGTGAGTCTTTCTGCTTCTGGGTTAACTCACTCAAAAAGGTGTCAGATCTTATAGAAACATAATGCCTTCATAATGGGAAACAAAGACAGTATTTACACTGTCACGAACTATGATGTTATTACATCTTTCAATTGTATTAAGATAGAACATTTGATTTTAAAAGCTACTGTTTGAGTCACTGACTTGAATGCCACTTTAACATGGCAGGAGCTGGGTCTCAGTGGGTAAAGAGCTTGCCTGGGGAGCAGGGACACCGAGTGAGACACTTAGTCCACATCAAGGCTGAGGAGCAGAGGAAGATGGTGAACACTTGGCCAAGAGAGAGCCTGAGGGACAATACTGAGGTTGCCCTCAGCCCTCCACACAGGTGTATCTGGGCCCCTCTTCCTCATCCCTGAGTTTTGGTTTGGCATTAAGACAGAACTTTCCCCAATCTCTGAAAGGATCCTCAACATGCTCCAGCCATTTTGTTCTGTGCATGTATGGAAGTGGTGCTCTCGGTGCTGGCAATTCTCAAATCAAAGTATTAATCAACTCTGAAAACACTGAAGATTCTTTACCCTGTGCAGTATCAAAAATTTAGCACATGTTTAATTATTGTACAAAATAAGTAAGCATATCTATTCACCTAAGTATGTAAAGTGCCTATTTAGGATGCAAGTTTGCTTTTGTCTTTACTAATGGTAAAATTATGTTAATCAGTAAATATTTGATGTATGTGGATATTTTACATACTTATGTTTCTTATGTTTACATACTTATGCTTACATACTTAATGTTTCTCAGATGAAAAGGGGTCACAAATGGAAAAAGTCTAAGTAGATCTGTGTGTATGGTGAGCTTCAAGGCCACTTGCCTGGTTGTCAGCAAGGGACTGTGCACAGTGTGCACTCATCACGGTCCTTGGGGTAGAAATCCTTGGGTCACGTCCCAGTTGGGTCACGTCCCAGATGCACCTCTAGCTAACACCTCGCAGACTCTTGAGATACTTCTGAGTACCTCAAGGGAGGAAGCGACCTTTGCCTAGTCCTGCCTATCTTCAACTTTGCCTGGTTTTTGTTTGTTTTTGTTGTTGTTGTTGTTGTTGTTGTTTTAAATCTCTTCTCTGTTGAACATCCAGACAGTGTATGAGACTTGCAAGGACACAATACATGTTCCCACAAAAACATCAAGTGAAGATGAAAAACACATGATTTCTGTTCCATGAGACTTCAGAAGACTATCCCAGCAGGGCAGGTGCAGGTCTGCTTCAGGGCGAGAAATCCATCTCCTGTGATAATTCTCCTTCAGAGGCTCTCCAAGTAGCTCTGGATTTGCCCATTTGTGTGTGTGTGTTCACATGTGTATAAACATGTGTGTCTGTGTGTGCACATGTGTGCGTGTCTCTGTGTGTATATATATATGTACATTTATATCGATATATATATATATATGTATGTATATATATATATATGTATGTATATATATTGATGTACAGGAGTGTGCATATAGAGGCCTGGATTGACATGGGATATCTTTCTTAATCACTCTCCATCTTAGTCTTTGCACACCTGATTTTGGGGACCACATGTCTCTGCCTATGCAGTGCTGCAGTTTCGGGCATGCACCATTGAAGCGGGTTTTTATTTGAGTCCTGGGATCCGAACTTAGGTCCTTATACTCACACGAAGCGCTTTACTGAGCTACCTCCAACCACAGCTCTGAGTTTTCATTTGCTTCTTTTTCCTGCATCAGGGACAAAATCTTGGACATGGCAAGAGAGAAGAGATACTGAAGGGCAAGGAGCAGACAGCTCCAACTGAGCACAGCAGCCTGTAATCCAGGTCACCTCCTAGCAGGATGCAAGCCTTGTCCTGGTCTGCACACTCTACATTAGGCAGCACAAGGAGAGAAGGAGGAGTCACTTTGCCTCCAACACAACACACTCCCCTGAGGAAAGGAACAGGGGTCATATGGCTTTGAAGGTTTGGGGGAGAAAATGGGCTCTGAGGTGTGCTTGATGCTTATTCTCTTGAAAGGACTGTGAGAGAATAGAGCAACAGAAATAGCAAGGGGCCACATGTCCATTTGTCTGCAGGGACATGGACCTATGAGAAGCACAGGTGGGTATGGGGGCAGAAGGTGGGCCCTGCTGATGTAGAGCTTCCTGGGAAGGTACACATGCACATGGGCACACACACACACAAGCCTGTGCACACATATACACAGGCACACACGTACACTCACATATACACACAGGAATTCACACACATGCACAAGTGCATGCACACACTCATTTATACACACACAGAAATGTGTGCATACATGCACAGGCACACACATACACACTCACGTATACACATACACAGGAGTGCACACACATGCACATGTGCATGCACACACAATCACATACACAAGCATACACACACAGGGCACAATGCAGCTTTTTCTCATAGCCACACCACTCATGGAGACTACTTTGTGAACTCTGGCAAACACATCTTAGCCCCATCCCTAACACAGGACAGTGTTTCCTCTCCTGAGGGTAAGGCATCAGTGTCTCAGTGTTGTAGCATCTTCTGGTAGTGTCAGCCTGCTGCTCTGTCCAACTGGGAATGGAACCAACACCATGGGAAACAACAGAAACAAAAAAACAAATTAAAAATAGTAGGGCCCTTATCTGAGTGCTGTAAATAAAAACCACAATGGAATCAGACCCAACAGCAGGCTCTTGCTAATGATCAAGGTGACCTCTGATCTGGTGAGGTAGTGCCAAGAGCACCCCTTTTAAGAAGGGACAGTGAGGCTGTACCCTTTGAACAGCTTTTGTTCATAAATCACCACACTTTCCTAAGCTGCCACAACTTTACTTTCCATTAATCCCAGACTGCTTTTTGGGTTGGTGGTTAGCTTTCAAACTGTCAAGACATTACTGTAACTGCGAATGAACTTGATTAAAGGGAAACCAGCGCGTGCGCTGGCGATCTGGTTCCGATTTGCTTCTGGGATGAGGAAAGTAGATGGTGTCAAATCCCAGGGGGCCATGCCAGCAGCAGAGCAGGCAAGATGCCAGGCAGAATGGAGGCTGAGAAAACAAACCTGCCCCCATGCATTGGAGCACAGAAGGAGCCATCATGTCCCTAGCGGGAGGCTTTCATCACCCACTGCCAGCCTAGGGGGCAGGTCCTGGGAGACACTCAGTTTACCCTGAGGGACTGATGTGCTAGTGTGTGTGAGTGTGTGTGTGTGTGTGTACCTGTACATATCACATACCTGGGCAAGAAGTAAGTATACTTCTGTATGCACTTCCATTACTCTAGACCTTACCTCGGTCTCTTCCTGAACACAGGACTCCTGTCTTGACTCAGCTAGAAGAGAACAAAGCCAAGTGATCCTTCTGCCTACACACCCCAGTTCCTGCTGGTACAACTGGCTTGTTACCTAGGTTCTGGTGTCTGAACTCCACTCCCAATTATTGTGAAACAAATGCTCTTTGCCACTGCCATCGCCATCTCTCTAGCTCAAAGCACTTTCTATTTTCTTGTGGCTTTCTTGGAGCCCTCTGTTGGTGGATACCATGTGACGGTCACAGAGTCTTCTGGACATATCCATCATATCAACAGGGAGCTGGCCTGCCTGCTAAGTGAACTGTTCTCTGCTAGCGATGATGCCCCTGCTGGTCATGCCCCCTGCTGATGATGTCCCCTGCTGGTGATGATGCCCCCTGCTGGTCATGCCCCCTGCTGGTCATGCCCCCTGCTGGTGATGATGCCCCTGCTGGTGATGATGGCCCCTTCTGGTGATGATCCTGCTGGTGATGATGCCCCCTGCTGGTCATACTCCCTGCTGGTCATGACCTGTTCAGTGAGAAGTCTTGTCTGTATCACTGAGCTACTTAGCAAGGACATGAGCAGTAGGGCTTGGTGCCAAGCTCCTGCACCAAACTTGATAGTATGAAGCTCGGAGCACAGGAGGCTCTCTGATTCTGAATCTATAGATAGAAAGGCAGACAAATGATGCTCAATAGGTAATTTAGACAGGCCTTATGTAAAGGTTTGAATAACTCAGATCCTTAGCCCTTTCTGCTAAATGTTCCCTGGTATAGCATGGAGATAAGGGATCAATTTCACGTGTTCACTTGACTGGGCTAAAGCACTCAGATACTTAGTCAAGCATTATAAAAGAAACTGTGAGGGTATTCTTGGATGATCTAAACATTTGAATCAACAGGCTGGTATTAAACCAGACCAACATCTCAATGGTAGGTGGACCTTTCAACCAGGGAAAGAGTAGACCTGAGGCTCATTTCTGGACTTTTTTCCCCTGCTGTTCCCAGTCTTATCACTTCCCGATGAGAGGGCAGTTCCTTCCACGGCTTTGCAAGCTCACACTCAGACACACCTCTGAGCGTGCTGTGACATCTTGGTCTGGTGCTGTAAGCATGGCTCATCTGTGCTTGCAGATGTGAGTGGGTAGGACAGCAGTGCTAATGAGAAGGAAGGGCTGTACAGCTAGAGGGACAATGATGACTCTGGCTGTAAAATCAATGGAGTACTCAGTAACTTCCATTCTGCTGTTAACAGCCCATGGTAGGGACTGTGGCTAGGCCTCCTCTCAGGCGTGGACCTACGGGCTACAGGAACATAGGGACACAGTAAGTCATGGCTTCCAATTTTGTAGAATGCTGGTCTGCGGATGAATATCAAGCTTACCACTTCACCCCTCTCCTCTTGTGAAGGTTGCCCCTGAGTGTCACCCACTCGGGAGAGAAATGGTCAGTTCATGCAAACCACTGGAACCCTGCTGATTGGTGTTCAGAAGTAGGACATAAAGGAAGTGTTGATATTTCCTAGTATGAAGTCTGAACAGTGGCACAGAAGGTCTTACACTGGTGAAAGATTTCAACAACTGATTCTTGAAGTAAATTAATTCATGCATGTAAAAATTAATGTAAAAATATCTGGATTCCCCTCCCCCAAGCATTTGCCCCAGACTCCAATGCGGTCTTCGTAATGAGCTTCTGCTTCTGAAAGCTGTTTTCAGACCAGGTGGGGCCGGGAGCTGGGGTGGGGGCATGGGCAGAGCACACACTTGAGTCTAAGGACTGTCTCTCCACTATCCTTTCAAGGCTTTTCACGGGGATAATGGCTCCCAGCACACTGCCAAAGTGCAGAGGAGCAGCTGATAATGATTTTGAGATTGGGGCCTGTGATGGTCACTTCTATCTGTCAGCTTGGCTGATCTGTGCTTCCCAGTTATTGAATCAAACACTTGTCGAGGCATTGCAGTGAAGGATGCAGAAGTGGCTAACGTTCAGACTCAGCTGACATTACAAAAAGGAAATCATCCCCGGTGGTGAGAGAGCAGAGCAGGTGGAAGAGATGACGGCATTCCATGTGTACACGCGTTCTCCTGCACGCTCAAGGGCTAGCGGGTCTCTCTGGTAGAGCTGTCTTCCTGCTGCCTCTGTGTTTCTCTGTGACAGTTTGAATACGAAATGTCCCCCCACAGGCACGTGTATCTGCAGACTTGGTCCTGAGTTTGTGGCATTGCTTGAGGACTGTATTAGTTAATTTTCTGTTGCTGTGATTAAAATAATAATAATAATAATAAAAGGCAACATAAGAAAGAGTTTATTCTGGCCTGCCAGTCCAGAAGTATGAGAACTTATAGCACGGAAGCCTGCAGAGCAGGGAGTGGGGCGCTCACACCCTGACTGGCAAGAACTGCGTGCAGGGCAGGGGGTGGAGGGGGTGACACAGGCTTGAATTCTCAAAGCCCATCTCCAGTGACATACTTCTTCTAGCAAGGCCACACCCCCCTAAACTTCCCAAGCAGACATCACCAACTGGGGACCAAACATTCAGATGCTGGCACCCATAGAGGACATTCTAGCCCAATCACCCACAGAGGCATTGTGGAGTCTTTGCGGCATGGAGCCTTGGTGGAGAGTGTCCATCACTGGAGGGACCAGAAAAGGGCATTTGGATCCTCAGGAGCTACTTACAGGCAGTTGTGGGCTGCTGTGTAGGTGCTGGCAACTGAACCCAGGCGTTCTCCAAGAGCAGCAAGTGCTTTTAAATGGAGTCAGCTCTCCAGAGCCACCTTTCCGCCTTCTTTATGTGGAGTCTAAGGGTTGAAGTCAGGTCACCAAGTTCGCACAGTAAGTACCTTTACACACGGAGTCACCCTAGCCTATAGTCAATATATGTAAACATTAAAAACTTCATGCCAAGCTTGGACAGTGAGCTTGTCCCACAGAGTCACTGCACCCTAAATTCTCACATTTAAAACTCTAGAAATGCCATAGGCATCTATCTGTGTCCAAGGGGAAAAAAAGAGGAAGTTTGGTTTTGCCCTTCAATTCCCTGAAATTATTAATGCACTTTTAAAAACCCCTTTGGATGGTATCTCTACTTTGTGGACAGCTGAAGCTGCAGGAGGAATCCTTGCATGAGTGCAAGGGCTATATACCCTACAACCCTCCGTGTCCTTAAGGGTGCAACACCTTCGCTCTGGTGCAGAGATCGGTCAGCTACATCCTCGCCTGGGAGCTCCTGCTTCAACCCAGAGCCACACCCTCATTCCACCTGCTTCCTGCGGACAGTCCCTTTCCAATGCCCTGCTTCCTCTCCTTGATCCGTGCTGTGACACACCTCCCTGGTAAGGTCTACAGGCATGTTCTGGAGCCCAGCGTCTCTTCTTCCTTCTCAGGTTGTACACGCTTGGGTGACAAATTCATCTTCTGTTTTAGAAATAGAATAGAATAGAATACAATAGAATAGAAAAGAATAGAATAGAAATAGAAATAATTTTATTATTAAAAATCTCATTCAGAACATAACTATAAGGGCCAAGCATCGTGGCACACACCTTTAATCTCAGCACTAGGGAGGCAGGGGCAGGTGAAGTGCTGTGAGTTCGAGGCCAGCCTGATCTACAGAGTCTAGGACAGCCAGGGCTACAGAGAAACCCTGTCTCAAAACAAACAAACAAAGCATAACTATTATATACCTTTAATTAACATTTAATACTTGGGGTACCTAATTTTCTTTTCTGTGATGCAGCTCAAATCCACCTTGTATAGGCTAAGCAAGCATTCCACGGCCGCGCTACCATGGCTGGCTCACTCCTTCCTTTCCTCCACGTCCCGGAGCCTCTTCCTTTAGCATCTGTTTTGAGGCAGGGTCTCACTAACTTGCTCACAACAGCCTTGGATTCACTTTGTAACCAAAGAAGATCTCGGATTCGCAACCTTCTCCTCTCGACCTCCTAAATCATTGTCTTACAGGTTTATAGGCCAAGCCCTCTGTTCTAATTCACACCTTCACTTAGTGTGTGCTTTCGAGTATGGAAGTTTAATTACCACCTTCTGCAGTCCACATTCCTGTGCATCATAGCTTTGCTCTACTGCCATAAACATAGCTCAGCCTTGTCCTCCATGACACTATGACCCACCTACCCCTGCCCCATCCAGAAAAGCTCCCCAAGAGACTCATTCTTAGACTCTGAGCCCTGGCCTTCAGAGACTTGGTCCAAACTCCACTGCCGTCCCTCCCTCATCCTCACTCACTGATTGTCCCACCTTTTCTTTCTTTCTATTCCTTACCTCTGAGCCCTATGACACTTAACCAGCCCCCTATTAGGACCATGCCCTAGGATCCTCACCACAGTGTTTTACAGATGCAGTGTCAGCTGGCTGCACCCCTGCTGGGCCATGTACAGTTTGGAGCAGGGATTGTGTTATTTACTTCTGAGGCTCCACTGCCTGCACCAGTGCCAAGAATCACACACACATACATTGACTTTGAATGATGAAACGTATAGCTGACCCTTGAAAGCACAGATGATTCGATGGGAGGCCAGGATAGGACTTTAAGAGAATTACCTGCTGGAACAACTGATTCACTAAACGGCCGTGAAATGCTAACCGCTCTGAAAGGAGTCATATTTTCAAAGATAAGCCGCATGCCTCCTTGGGACATTTTGCCACTTAGACTTCCAAGATGGATTCGTCTATTTTGTAAAAGCAAATGAAGTCCTTTTCCAGAGCCTGCGGGAGCTTTTTACAACTCCTCCAATGCTCAAGAACTTTCTGGAGCTTAAAAGGCTGCTATTTGAAGAAACAGAGACAGGTGTAGCCCCTGGGGGAAGTTCTATTTGGAGCACTCTTATAGCTTAGGGCATGTGATGGGGCAACGCTGATGAGCACCCAGACGTTGTTGTTTCTATTTCATTGGAGCCGCTTGTCTGGAAGGTCCTGGTTTCCACAGACTTTCCCCATGTGCCTGTTGCCTATGACTTGCTGTTAGCAGCCTGTCATTGACTCGTGTAATTAAGACCTGGAAGTGTCTTGGAGACGGATGATCTCTTCCTGGCAGAGAAAACACACACCAAGGATAATTGGTCTTTGACCAAAATATTTAGTAAATAATTTAAGTTGAAACAAATCATCTCATTTAAAAGAAGTTAAACTATTGTTATGGTAGAATGCATTTTAATGAGCACGCTCTTTCTTAACTGATGTGAAAATAATTTTCCTTGAAACTTAATCTCTTTAAATAGTTGGAGCATGCCCAAGGACCATCATTAAATATTAAGAGGTGAAGAGAGAGCCATATGGCCACCTCTGAGGGACCGCAACGTCTTGATGGCACTCCATCTGCACCCATAACGATTTACTCATTTCATCAAGGACATAGGAGATTCAGAAGTGGACGCAAGCTCCAGTCTGAACGGCGTGATGCCACGTGTTATATGCAATCACTTCCTCATGACAGAGTGCACTTGCTAAGCTAATCACTACCCCAAGTTATACCCCGGTACTATACCCCGGTAGAATATACCTTCCCTTTCGGAGGGACTCTGTGTCCTCAGGATGACATCATCTGTTTTGCAGACTAGATCTTAAGTAAGTGGTTGTTCCTATGTTTGTGAGCATCCCAGTTCACCATCACAGACAGGTTATGCAAAGCTTGTCCTTGGATGTTGAAATGGAAAGATGCTTCACAGCTGAGCTGGGTTACTATTTCCCCTCAAAGTTTACTAATAGCTCTAGTCAGAGGCCAGGGAATTATGCCTCTAGAGTGGATATGATATGACAGTTCTGTGTTCTTGAGTTAACACCAGAGTTGCTGGAGCCCTAGCCTTAGCTCAGAGGCTCCCTGCACTGTACCGTGGGAAGGCCTGTCCAGCTCAGACTTCTAATGAGGCTGATGGCATGCCTCTTCTCCAGGTGTGATAATAGCTACTTGTTAGAAGCTCTGGCTTAGTGTATATTTATCTAACTAAGCCTGTAATTTTTCCAACATCAGTCTGCTTTACTGCCAAATCAGGTGCAAATTGCCAGTTGTCTGTGCATGGTACACTAAGTGATGTGAGTCAGGGGAGTGACTGGCCTCATATCATCAGTTAAATGATTGAACACAAATCCAAACCCACATCTTCCAAACTGCAAGTGCCAACGTCCTTTATGAAAGCATCGCAAACATAAGAAACTCAGGAAAGATCATTACAAAGGTTTATTAGTGTAGGCTCTTTATTAATTTTTCAACATCCAAAGCTTTTTTTAAATAACAGTAAGATCCAGGGTTAGTTTTTGTTGCCTCTGCTGGCCCTTTGGCCACTGGCATGCTCAAACTGCCTGCCCTTGGAGTGGTCATAGGGTTTGGTGTGGCTGTGTGGGGTCCTTGGGGCCTTGCCAAAATGTCAGTACACTTCTCAGCCCTTCTAAGGACTAAACAGGAGCACGGTGCCTTGGCCTTTGGGAGACTTCAGGGCCAGCTGGTTGAAGTGAGGATCTTACCCCCAGGCTTGAGGATGCAACGTTGGGCCCAGCTGCTCACCCACAGTGCACACTCCTTCAGCTTGGACACTTAGGATTCTCACATCATCAGTGACTGTCCTCACAACCACAGTGGTTTTGCTTTCTTGGCCAAGAAGCTTCATCTTACGGATCATGCATGACAGGGACAGACGTGGCTGGTTGGTGCAACTCATGAATAACCTCTTCAGCACAAGCTGATTGAAGGTCAAGTTGGTTCCTCTAGCAAGAAACCTGTCCAACTTGACTAGCAGCTGCAGGGAGATGTCCTGGCTCTTGGGCTTCTTGCCCCAAACCTTTCAGTCCTTGTTCTGATGATTTCAATACCCATGATGGCGCCTCCTGTTTGGCCAGGTCCAGAATGCTAAAGTAGGTTCTTTAAACGCATGCCACTGAGACTGAAATCTTATTAAACCCACGATGCCAATATATATTATAGTGGTAAGTTGCCCTGTGCTGTTTGAGCTCACTGACAGCCTCCCCCAGTGTCATTGCCCTCCTGTATTCCAGACCTAAACATGTTTGCTGTGCTCCCCAAGCCACACCCCTCATGTCTGTGACAGGGATGGAGGAGAACAGCAAGAGAGCCTAAGAGTAAAGCCATTGTGCCCTTGGTTATAGCTGCATGGGCAGCTGTTTTCTTCTCTCTTCCCTTTTATTTGTTTACCTTGGTTTGCTATATACCTAAGAAACTCAGTCATTGAAAACAGACAGTCCAGCTGTTGTATATTACTCTCCAGATTACATGGAACAAATCAATACTTTAAAACATATACCTTTTACTTTTAATGTAAAATTAGAATTTAACCCATAAATAATATACTGTTTATAAGTAAAAGGCGGGGAGGGGTAAACACTCATCTCTGCCCTCTATCTTAAGTGACTGTGGAGTGCTGCCTGTATTTTAAGTATACTGCTTCCTGCATATTTCTTAGTTAGAAGTATAACTTTTTTTTTTTACCTGTAACTTGCTTATATATTTACTAGAACCCAGAAAGCATTCCTCTTTTATGACATTAAATTAGCTGGGTATGGTGGCACACGCCTTTAATATCAACACTCCGAAAGGCAGAGGTAGGCAGATCTCTATGATTTGGGGGCCAGCCTGGTCTACAAAGTCAGTCCAGGATAACCGAGGCTACACAGAGAAACCCTGTCTCAAAAAATAAAAAGGCAAATAAATGAATGAATAAATAAATAAATAAATAAATAAATAAATAAATGTTCACTTCTTTTTAAAAACAATATCTTTAGTAAATCTTTGAGAATCCCCCACTGTGTATTTTGACCATATTTATCTCCCTCTGAACTCCTCCTAGGTCTCCCACCACCTCTCCCTATCACTGAACTTCGTGTTCCTTCTTGTTGTCTTTCTCTCCCTGCTCCGCGTCCCTCCTTCCCACCATGTTCAGCTCGGGTTTGCCTACCACTTTTAAGCGCAGAGCTTACTTACCATCAGGTGTGGTCAAAACACCAAGCACCAGGCCATTAAAATAAAAATGCCCTTCGTCTTCCAGCAGCTTCAAATGCCAGCAGCTCCTCAGCTATGGGTGGGCTTTGTGCCCTCCTCCCCTGCTCCGTGTTGTGATTTTTGTCTCATTTCAGCTTGCACAGCTCTTGTGCGATGCGGCCACAGTCACAGCCTCCGTGAGCTTGTATGTATTGTCTGCCCTGCTGTGTCCAGAAAACACTCTTTCCTTGAGGTCCTCCATGGCCTCTGGCTTTTACAGTCCTCCTGCCCTTCTTCCACATAGGTCCCCGAGGGGTGTGACGTAGGAGTCCCCATTTAGAGCTTGGCTTTCTGTAAGCACTTACTCTCCGCTCTCTGACCACGTGTGGGTCTCTGTTATCCGCAGCAGGCTGCAAAGAGAAGCCTATTGGATGAGGGTTGAGAAGGACACTCTTCTAGATTTATGGTTCAGACCAAGATATTCCAATTTCTAAATGTGGATGAGAAAGTCTAGCTGGTCAAGGCTGTGACACTGAAAAAAACCATGTGACTTTTGGGTGTTTGAACTTGGAAAGTTTCTCAGAGAAGCTTCTAGACCAGGCAACCACCTCATGCAGTCACATCTTATGGAACGGGGCTGTAGATAATGAGCCCCGGGTGTAGGGGCTTCAAACTTCTCCTTAAGTATTTTCACCTGTAAAATCAGTTTACCCAGGATTTGCATTCTTAGTACTAGGAAAAGTCCTTTAATGGTTTAAGGAAAAGCTGATACACTCTGTTAGGTGTGAATGCAAACAGGCCAGGGTCTCAGTGATAATGTGCACCTCAGTTCCTTCCTCACACTTGGTTATCATATATGTGTGTGTGTGTGTGTGTGTGTTTATTTTGAGACAGAGTGTCACTATGAGGACCATATTGGCCCTGAATTTCTGTTTTTGTTTCTTTTCCTGCTTCTGCCTCCTTAGTACTTGGACTATATGTAAGTGCCATCACATACTGCCCTGGTCAGGTATTTGTAATTATCTCTACATAATATAACCTGGAGTGTGTGGAGGATTAATCCAGTCCTCAGAGTCTGATTTCATTTTGGATAAAAAGAAGAAAAAAACAAAGATTGAAAGCAAAACTGCTCAGAACCACAGTGGTCGCTCCTCAGTCGCATGCCTGGGAAAGACAGTGTTCACAGGGCTTTGGTGGGGGTCTGTCAGTTTATAAGGAGTTGCCATATTAACCACATTAGGGCAAGTGGTAATGAATTAGTACAGAGCTGACGGCAGTCCAATAACATCGTCCTCAGACTCTGCTAAGAGGAGATCCAGTGTCCACTCCAGATTCTGTTCCCAGCAGCACAGGATTTGCAGTTCTCCATCCTGCATGGACACTCAGGATCCACTCCTTCCAAGTACCCATGCCCTAGGCTGAAACTCTTCTCCCTAAACATAGCGTCAGAGCTCCTAACTCACTCACAGTCGTTCACAGCGCTATGACCTTCTTTCAGGTTATGTTAGCTCAGTAATGCTGTCTTGTTCTCCTTATAGCCGTGGTTTCAGTCTTTGCTCAAATTTCTCAGCATTCTCCGTGTTGTTGATCTTTGGAGTCATTGAGCCGGCCTGTTACTCCCCACCCCACCCACTTCCGTCCACTTCTGCTTTCGCTTCCGTCCTCATTAGGCCCCTACTTCTACTTGTTCGGGTGTAGTCGGCTGTCTTTGCTTCTGTGCGGCGGGAACTTAGCCTGTCTATTTGCTCTGCCTCTTTTTGTGTCTCAGCCGTAGGCATGGAAGGCGATGAGTGTCCCTTGAACACCGCGTTAGCTATGTCGTAAGTGTTGCTGCACTGTATTTTGGCCCCATTCCTCACAAAGCATTTCTACTTCCCTATGCTTTAGGGAATCCTAAAAGCATGAAATGCTTTAGATGTGCTTGGAGAGCCAGCACCTTTGATAATGAGGGTTCACGTGCCACCTGGATTCTGAATCGTGTTACAAATTTAAGAAAGATGATAAGACTGCCACGTAATCCAGCGCTTTTTCTCCAGCTCCCGAGAAGCTTGTGGTATCCCAGTGCGCATGCGCACACGACCCTCTTATGGGCTGTGTGGCTGTGGCCGCGTTGTCTTACCGACGTTTCTAGGTTCTCTTGAATACATGAGTCTCAACTGGCAGAGTTCATTTTGGTCAATTTCTAAGAATTTTTTGTAGCTTTTAAAAAAAAAATTATCTCTGGCTAGAAAGCTGTGTGTTATGTGGTCTGTTGCTTGTCACAACAAATATTAGTAACTGGTCATTGTCCAGTCTGCCCTGAGTAGCAATGCTTCTCATTGCTATGACCCTGGGCTCTTTAGCCATGTAAGAATTTCATTTGAATCCAGGGAACTGTTGTGTTCAGTTTACTTGCTACAGGTTTTCTGAGCCCCACATTAACAGTATGTGCTTGGCAAAATTAATTTTGTTCAAGTTCTTCAATGTCCATTTCTGGGCACTGTCCTATTCTAAAATTTCAATGTGCTTGTTCCTGGAGGTACCTCCCAATCAAGGCCCAGCAGAGAGATGGGGTGGAGAGGTCTACACTAACAACCCAGTCCCACCATTATGTACCAACATTCTTCTTCAAGCAGTCAGGACAAATTCAGAACACTTGTGCTGGAATAAACAAATGAAGGAAAGGAACTAGAAAACTTGGTGGTAGACCACGTAGGAAGGGTAAGCCGACATCACTCAAGTATGTGTGTTTTGTAGAAACAGAAAGTCAGTAGCCAGAGTGTCCACAGGACCACAGGGCTGAGATGGCCCATGGAGGTGAGGCTGAGCAAGTGGCGAGTCAGTCCAGAGATGCTCCTGTGCACAGCACCATAGCATGAGGCTACACTGATGGGTCCAGGAAGTGTCAGGATGAGCAAAGCTCTGCTAGAGTGGTGTATCCACAAGGTGACTTCCCAACCCCCCACTGGGAGAGCCCCAATTCACTGATAGTTCAAGTGAGGGAGACAGATTCAACTTCCTAGCAGGGCACAAAAGCCTTTGACCAATCGAATTAGACACTCTCTAACAGGCAGCTACAGAGGCAGTCCTAGTGCATGCTGCAGGTCAGATGGGTTCCTTAAACAGCAACACTAAATACCCATTAATTAAAGCCACCCATAGCTGTGTGTAATTACAAATGATCCCAAAACACATAATTATTCACTGCTCATCCTGGGTAATTGCCTGCTGTATTCCAGCGCTCGATAATAAGCAAGAGGAAATTACCTGATCTGGACACATTTGAGCAATTTTTATGAACTTAATTTTGCCAAAAGCACACTTCCTAATCAGGAGACTCATAAAATGTCAGCGTTAAATGGAACTTAAAAATATTCCTTGATTATGGAATGCAACCCAATATTAACGGTCAGGGTGTGTTAACTGCCGACCTCCGCAGAGTCACTTCACCATCCCTTGAGGTTTTTCAGCCATACTTTCAGAACCTGAGATGAAGTAGCTACATGGGGAACAGTTAGAAACAATAAAGAGATTACCCACTACTATGACCATGTTGCCCCAAAATAACATGGCATACAAATCATGTTGGGGCTCAGGCAAAATGGAGAATGTTTCTGTCACTGCAGTGGTCTCTCTTGGTGTCACTTTCAGATTTGACTTTATTTACTGTCTTATTTCACTGAAGAGCATGGGATGCCTCCGCCCTGATGGGGAGGCTTCCTCTCTGTCATGGTCCCTGGTGGGCAAACTCACCCCCAGTCTCTTCTTCGTTCAGCTGCTTACGAACCTCAGAGTGCTTCAAAGTGAAATTGTTAGAGACAGTAGTGTGCAGATGTTGAGTGACAGCACTTCATGATTTGCATTTCCCCCTTTCTTATTATGAAATAAATGCATGTGATTCTGGTTAGATTATCAAGTCATGTTATGACTTCAGCTCTCTCTCTCTCTGTCTCTCTCTCTGTCTGTCTCTCTCTCTCTGTCTCTCTCTCTGTCTCTCTCTCTCTCTCTCTCTCTCTCTCTCTCTCTCTGTCTCTCTCTGTCTCTGTGTGTGTGTGTGTGTGTGTGTGTGTGTGTGTGTGTGTGTGTGTGTCTGTGATTGATTTGGGAGGTCAAAGGACAACCTGTTTATTGTTCCTCAGGTACTGTCTGCTTTGGTTTTGCGACCGAGTCTCTCTGACTAAGCCACTCAGGGAGCTCCAACAATCACCCGCTGCTAGGATTAGAACTTTGGAAGACCATGCTGGCCTTTTCCCCTGTGGCTGCTGATTTGAATATCCACTATCATCATGTGAGTGTTCTGTTCTCTCTGAAGACATAAAGACATATTGAGGTGTTACAGCGTTTATGCTCAGCCTATTGATTCCAGTCAGTGAGTAGTGACAACAGTGGGCGTTGATAGTGAGGTTGAACACTTTTTTCCTGGGTCTATTGCACACTTGGATATTTTCTTCTGCCAATTACTGACAACCATTCAGAGTCTTATCAAAGTATTACTTTTAATATAAGACCCAGAGTTCTTCACACCATTAATGGAATGAGGAGAGAAAATAAATTTATTTTGTCCTCATAGAAATTAAATTAATCTTTGTTTTCATGTTATTGTTCTTTTTTTTTTTACTCAGGGTGTCTTATTTTGTAGCCCAGGCTGGCCCCTAGTTTTTCATCTTAAAGTGCTGGGGTTACAGGCATGTACACTGACAACCAGCTCATCCTTGCTTTTGTATGTAACTCATGATTGTCAAGTACCTGGTGTGTGCAACTTACATAACAAGTGTGTGAAACATGAGAGAGACTTCAGACTAGCGTATACTGTTGGAGTACATGCTCTGTGTCCTGAGGAAACTGTTGCTGGGAATGCTGAATAAAAGGTCGATGCAATGTGTTCCTTGCTGCTGGGCCATGACGACATGGGGTGGTCAGAGGGACACTAGGGACTCTGTGGTCACCAAGAACATTCTCTTCTCCAAGGGATTTCCTTTACAGACTTGAAGGTAGCAATGGCTCTAGGGAAAGCATCATGAAAACTGAGACCCAAAAGTGAGGCAGTGAGCAGTGCAGGACATAGCCTGGTGCCCAGCAGGAAATATGAGGGCTCAGAGGTTTCTACACAATAAATTAGCCATGTCTGTGGACTTGGTATAAACTTTATAACTCCCTAAGCCTGAGGAAATTTCCGAACATTTATAGAAAGAAGCAAATTTTCTAGAGAGAGGTTTTAAATGGCAGAAATATGATAAAAGAAACTTTTAAATGATTTTATTAATTTATGCATGTGGCTCTTTGCCTGCATATAGGCCTATGCACCACATTTGTGCCTGGTGTGAGTAGAGGCCAGAGGCAGCAGCATTGGTCCCTCTAGAAGTGTGATTACAAAGAGTGAGAAACCATCACATGGGTGCTAGGACTCAAATCCAGTTCCTCTGGAAGACCAGCTTAACCACTGAGACTTCGCTCCATCCGTAATAGAAATATTCTTAATGAATACTAAGTTATTTTAGGAACTGAATCAGAAGAGAGATTGTGTAAAAGTACAAAATAAATTCCATGTTCCCATGTTCTTAGCTGAACTACACAGACGAGGCATCTGCACCTCTTCTTGCATTTTAATACGGCTAAATTTTGTATGTTTCACATGCATGGAAATACATTTTCTCCAGAAGAATATTATTCTCATTTCATGAGACTCGAAGTTTTGGATTTTCAGGCTGACTAGCCATTGATTGAATTTAACATGATCTGGCTGTCATTCTATATCAAGACTGATAGAAATTTTTTTTTTGCAGAAAGCTCTTACCAACTTTTTTTTTTTAAAAGCAGATATCTACTTGATATAAAACTATTGTTGTTATTCTGGCTGTCATGACAACGACATGTTCTTTCAAGCCTCTGTTCCAAACAAATAGACTTAATATTCAAAGCTGTTGTTTAAAACAGCAGAGTTGTCAAACATTTGTCCAGGGAAGAGACAATAGGAATTCGGAGAAATCTTCTCTAATGCTTTTTCTCTATGAGCCTAAGTTTTCCATCCTGAGCCAGAGCTGACGTACAATTAGCTCTGGGTGTGTTTTTAATATTCCAACCACAGCCCAGTTCATCAGATGTCCTCGGAAACACTGGTGGCAGCAGGTGGATGTGATGACTCCACAGGAGCCGTCATTCTGAGTCAACTCTGCTAAGGCAGTGTTGTCTCAGGGCAAGTGAGATGACAGCCAAGCCAGGCGAACCTCATGTGCTCACTGTCCTCTGCTCTCTCTACCTATTCATGTCCTTGCAAAGTTATTGCAAGCTTTACAACTTTATTTTTTTTCTGCCTTTTAGTTAAAGTATTTTAAGGTAAAAGTTATGGGACACATTTCCATTAGCTTCAGTGCATCTTAAAACGTTAAAGCCCTGTGGGCTGTATTATGAGTGGGTGAAGCATTACCAAGTAGAGTAAAGGCTGGTAGCTTTTCCACCTTCCTCTCCCAAGTCATGCCTTTGCAAGTTGATCTAAAGTCAGATAAGGCCGAGCCCTCAGACATGATCCCCCTTACTTACAGGAGAATGTACTTGGCCCTGAGGTTCCATATCTCCTGATTGGACAATGCCTCCAGGTCTGACAAACTCAGGTTCCTAATATTCACAATGAGAACATCTCACTTTAGCCACTTTTAAAAGTCCCAGAACCAATGACAAGTCAAAGGAGACTTGTCCACTGTGCCCTTGGGGTATTTCTACTGAAAATTATGGTATGGATGACAATCTCTCCTTCCCTAGGCCTTTAAAGGAAAAGGACCCTCCTGAAAAAGAAAGACCCTCCTGAAAGAGGAAATCTCTTATTTAGACCCTCCTAGTTTCTAACACTCTTTTTCCCCCTCCACCCCTCCACATGTGCAACAGTGCACATGCAAATAGAGCAGATGTTGACATTGGCCATCAGTTCTTCCTCTGTCAAGCCCCTCAGTCACCACTTCTTTAAGGGAATATGATAGCAGATGGCTTTGGTTTTGAGACAAACACGTGTGAGCACGGCCTGTATCTGGTTGGTCCAAATAACACACTCTGATGTGGACATGGTCAAAATCAAAGCAATTTTAAGTACATCTGTGGGAACACCAGGGAGGCAGGCATCTCCATCACAGTAAGAGTGATGCTAAGAAGCCATAACCAAGGTGATTTAGAAAAGGAAGAGTTCATTTGTCTCATGGTTTAGGGGCACGGGAGTAGGCACAGCCATGCAGCTTTGAGAGCACAGCTTCAGCCAAAAGCACAAAGCAGAGAGAGCAAACAGGAAGGACGCGGGGCTATTAACTAACTCTCCAGGCTCACTCACAGATGTACATCCTCCAACAACTCCCCCTCCCCACACTGCACCACAAACTAGAAGCCAAGTTCCACCCACCACAACAGATCACAGAAAAGTGAAGAACTCTCCCCTGTTGTTTAGGCATTCTTAGCGTTGGCACTGTGGATGGAAGGATGTGTCTACTAGTTAAAACATTACAAAATGTTGTACCTGATCTTCACAGGTGTCATATTAGACACGGGTGCTTAGTGAAGAGTCTGCAGAGGACAAAAAGATAGCTCAAGGTATTTTTGGCTCTGGATTTATAGCTTTCCAACTCTCTATAGTTATGAAGTTCTAATTAGTCAACCAAAATTGTAGACTCTGACATAGGCATGACTTTTAGCAGGGAGACCTCAGCTCATGATTCTCACACATGAACACAGGAGTGTTTGTATGCCAAGCTGCTTAAGCCTGCTATCACACAGCAATGTGTGCAGCAGCAGAGTTCGAAAGGTCATGAGGATTAGACACTTGGGCTAAATTACATCTTAATTTTGTGTTGTTGTTCTTAGATATTTCTTGCAGTATTCTGTCAGAACTCAAAACTGATTCTATTAGTTACATCATAAAATACTCCCAGATACAGACAGTCCTCAACTCATCCTATAAAATGTATGTTGTGTTTTATTATAAGTTATTTAAAAATAAAATACTGTTAAAACTACTACCCTGGTTTGATATGACAAAATTCTGAGGAGCTAGTTCATTCAAAATTGCATTTCTAATAAAAATTTACCTCATTATCCTTAAAATTTATGAAGCATTAAGTATGTATAATAAAATTTTACCTTGTTATCCTTAAACTTTATGAAGCATTGAGTATGTTTCATGGTTTCAATTATATACTAATATTGTTTATAGTTTTTAATCTTTAGAGCCTTGTATTATGGAAAATATGAAAAATAAAACTTTGAATTTACATACACACTTTGCTTTAGCTAAGTTTAATAGGGTGGCCCCTAAGAGACTTTGAATTACACAGTAAATTTTCTTTTCTCTCAAAATAATTAGATTTATTAATTATACTTTATAATGGGTTTTATTCTTACATCTCAAGCATGCAAATGAGGTATCTTGATCTTTGATCTTAGTGTGTCTCCTTTATGCCATGCACCACTTCCAATGGTCCCCTGTCCAAATCTGTCCCCTCCCATTGTCATGTTCTTCTCTTCCTTTTATTTAAACAAGCAACTTTTTTTTGTGACCTACTGATCATATTTAGGGCTGTTTACTGGAGCACAAATGAGGGATTTGACTGAGGGACAGATTTATCCCAGAAGGAATATAGGGGGCCAATTGTCAAATCACAATGTCAACATTTACACCTACAGTCTGTAACCATTTGGAGAGGCATCCCATTGAACTGGAGGTTCTGAGGGCTGAGGTGACACACAGCATCGCATACGATGAGCCCTGTGAGCTAGAAGAGCTGTATCTCTGGTGAGGTCTAACTAGGAAAATAAGTCTACACATGGACCCTAAGGACTAGCAGTCCTCAGTGGCATTTGCATTCCAAGTCACTATGGGGCTTCATGCTGTACATACCTGGCCATCTTTATACTCAGTCTTTGCCTTGGAGTTTGGCATGATCCTACTGGGTCATTGCTGTCTGTCCCTGCCCCCACTGAAGCCATAAGCTCTACTTAGCCTTGAGAGACCACTGCAAAGAGAGAGACAGTATCGTGACTAAATGTACCAGGGTATTTTATTTGTGCCTAGTGGTCAGAATAACACCTTTAAAACTCCAGTGGGTAAATTGAATACTGCAAAGGGAAGATAATAATTACATGAAAAGAATTTCGACCACATCTGGTCAGAGCTGAGCAGCTTGAGGAACAAAAAGAAAATCTACTCATAAGAAATGAGTGGAATACAAGGAAGGGTGCTGCATGCATGGAAACTGGAGGGAGGCAAGGAAGCTGTCGCTAGCACATCAAGAGTCTTCTTGGTAGAAGTCTACTTTTGATGCATTTTGCTCCCAACAACTCCTAGCTGTGTTTTTGTTCTCAGTTCTCAATTCAACTCAAAATTCTGAAAGGGGAGATTTATTCACTTCAGTTTAAAGTGAGTCTGAGGATAATCAGCAACTATGACTGTGAGTGGTCATGGTGCTGGCTTTGGATGCCTCAACTGCAATAAGCTTTTGCATCGGTGAGCGCTACTATGCTCTGGGAAGCCCTCCAAAAAAGGCCCTCCCATGTTTCTACCACAGATGTGTGTGGATTCACAGATCAGCTCCATGAAGGAGCTGTTTTTATTCTTTCCTGTATGGAACTGTGGCTCTTGTGCATACACTCATGGGTAGGACTGTCTCCTCCAAGGCATACATGGTGAAGTTTTAACTCCTATATCAACTTTGTCCCTGTTTGGAGATAAGGTTTTCATAGAGGTCATTAAGCAAAGATGATCTCAAAGCACCCCCTAATACAAAGCTCATTTCAAAGGCTAGCATCTAGAAAGGGGGAGTCAAATGAAGAGTCAGGAAGATGATCACTTACGTACCTGCAAGGCTAGAAGCTCCACCTGCCTCGGAAGGAGCCTGCAGGCCTGGACCTGATCTCAGACTTCAGCATCCATAGCTGGGATAGGATCTGTGTCCCTTGAGGTGTCATCTGGTGGGTACCAGTGGATTAAAGCCATCCTAGAATACGAAAACAGAAGCCTGTGGAAGACATTTAGCCACTGAGCAGCACTCCATGCGGGCACCATTTTTCATTTATTTGTTTTGATTTTCCGAGACAGGGTCTGACAGACTGCAGACTATCCTCCTGATTTTCATGTGGCCCACGATAACAAACTTTTCATCCTTGTGCCTCTCCTACCCCAGCACTGGGATGAGAGGAATCCACAACCACACCCAGGTGTGGCAGCAAATTCCCCTAATCATATAGGATCCTATTTCTTCTGGGATAGAAAGAGTGTTGTTGACACCCCCACTGTGGTCCCAGAAGTTACTCCTGATTAAGTCATCTACTGAGAATATTGCTTTAGTCAAGGTTAACGCCTCTAACACAGGACACCAGTCTCATCTTCAGATGCCTAAGTTATACTGTATAGCAGCAACAACAGTGTCTTGGCAAGCACCAACTTAGGACCCACCCTAGATAAATAAGTATAATTCTGGTAATAGAAATATGATTCAAATGAGGACATATGCCCTTTCTCTTCAACCCAAGCTCAGAGCAGTTAGCAATGAGCATTTCCCATTTGCTTCATTGAATGTTCAGCATGTTTTATGATGTCTTCTGAGGGATTTGCCTTCTGACCTCTGTAATGAAGTGAATTGGCTTGGCTTTCAGCAATATCTTTAAGTAGGGCATTAAGGAAAAGCATGCATTCGAATCAGGGGTCAATTCCAGGCCTCTCGACTTCCACTTAAATTAGAGAGAACAGCTCTGAAATTCATCTCCCATGTTGTGACATTTCTTTTAAGATACTCACTACACTTTTCGAAATTACAGTTGCCAATGCAAACCCAACATATTTTTTTCCAGAATACACATGACATTCGGAATTATGCATTGGATACTTAATTTTCTTATTTTGTGCTTTGAAGTAAAGCAGTCCATTTGTTAAAATACTCAAGAGAGTTGTTCTCCTAACAGCCAGAGAGAACAGGCTAAGTGTGTGGTGCTATCTGTGATAGACTTATGGTGGGCTTGGATTCTGCAGCCTGCGAGGTGATGGCAGCCATAAGCTATGGCTGAGACTTTTGTTTTAGATCTTTCTGTTAAAGTATACTCCAACTTCATAATGAGTGACAAAAGTTCCTTCTGATTTATTTCATCTAACAACTCAGGGTGTCTACATCTGGCTAACTTTGTGCTGACAAAGACCTATTTGACACGCCAACCAAGCCTGACTATGCACAATAGTCTCTCCTGGCATGGGAGGTGATTGGGAAGGACCGGGAGTTGATAGATTATTTTTGCTCATCCCACCACAGTCATCACAAAAATACTTATAATTGCTCAGCACTATAGACTGAAAGTGACGGAAGAACTTCCAGTTACTCTAAGAAAAAAAAATAGAACAGGGTTAGAGATTTGTGTAAGCTTGGAATTTTCCTTTCAAATGATACTTGGGGCTCACTTACTTACATAGACACTGGGCTACTGTGATACTGTGTGGGATTATTCGTGTCTATAGACTCATCCATATATACCATGTAGGAAGCGAAGAGTGACCACCCCGGCTGATTGATCAGTGTGTATATCCAGGAGGAAAGAGAATCAAAGGAGATGGAGAAAGAACTGTCAAAAGCAACCATACAAGAGCCACAGGATTCATAGAGCCATGGCAAAAACATGATTATAAAGATAGATGATGTCAAACAATGAAGGCCATGATTGCTGGGGAAATAGACTCACAGGAAGTTGTGGAGAGAAGAACACTCAGAGGGATTTCTCTACTGATAGCAGGGCAGTGCAAGCAATTGTCTGCAAAGCGTTGATTCGGTGTATGAGCCTGTGATGTTTTATGATGCTCTCATTATTGACATAAGTAACAATAAATCATCATCTGAGAAATTATGAAAAAAGGTCACACCCCAAACTTTTTGTAGCTATGGAGGAAATGACCCCAAAGGCACCCATAAAGTAGAAAGCATTATTATTAAAATAAAGGAACTTTCTAAGGTTGCAGTGTGGCTCTCAAGGTGATCAAGAAACAGCTTCAGAGTAATGGGTTGGATAGTAGTACAGTTGGACTGAGAGATGGCAAAAGGGTGAAGGTTGGCTTACTTATACGATTTGAGTTTCCTAAGATTTTAATTGGCTTTGACAGATATGAGACCAGAGGAAGCAAGAGAAGGGCCAAGAAGCTGAGGAGAAGGACAATCAAGGTAGAGGCAGGCTATTCATGACTACAAAGAAATTTGGGCCATAGGGTTCTAGGGATAACCAATGATGCTCTTCGGCTATTTGTTTATTAAACGTTTATTTAAGATATGCTCTACTGTATCCCAGGCTGGCTCCCACTCTGCTATGTCACCAAGGATGGCCTTGAACTCCTGATCCTCCAGCTTCTACCTCGTGCATGTTGGCATTACAGGATTATACCACTGTGCCTAGTTTTATTCAGTTCTGGGCATGGGACATGGGGATTTGTGCAGACGAGGCAGGCATTCTGCTCACTGAGTTCCATCCCCCGCCCTATCCTGTAGCTAGAAGTCTTTATTGCTAAGAATCCATGCAATTTGGGAACAGATGCTTTCAATAGAAAGACATGGGTGCCTGTGTATGCAGTGCAATCTCAATATTGCCTCAGCCACTGAGGAGACACCGTGAATAACAGGCATGCCATGTTCTCAGGAGGCCTTAAAACAAAGAAAGAATAGGTATTCAATAAATAACCTTTCAATGCACTTAGTTTTGCCTTTTGTCAGACGGGTACCTAAACACTAGCTGGAGAAGGAAATTAATGATATTCTAAAGTGAGACCAGTGCTGTGCTCCAATGGGCAGAGGCAGAGAGCACAGGGCTTCAGCTTCCTAAACTGCAAGAGAAGGTGAACACAAGAGTGGTAGCTGCATAAACAGCCTCAGTACACTCACCTGTGAGGGAAGCCAACAGTTCCAACACTAGCTGAAACCCAACAACAACCGTTCCCACAGGACCAGCGCCGTGCTCCTCTATGGGTTCTCACTTGGAAGGATGGGGCGCAGCTATAGAAGTTGAACCCCACCCCCAGGCTTCCTAGAATACCCTCTTTTGTGACAAGATCCAACTGAAGTACATGTAGACTCAATGGTGTGGTAGAAGCAACAGGAGAAAATGGAAGGAAAGAAAATTCCAACCATCAATTTATTCATCAGACACAGTGTCAGGAAGCAATATTTGTATGAAAACCAGCACTTTGTTTATGGAAAAGTCCACTGCAGAGTCAGATGTACACTGCAAACCCAAACCACCATGATGGGTGTCCATGAAGAACCGACTGAAAAGAATGTGAAGATCTGGGGACAAGGCAGTCAGCAGCTGGGCTGTGTTTGACTGGTCTCTTTCATAGTAAACAAAGGGAGCTAAAATTTACTGCAGGTAACCTACACCCCCCTTCAGTCACAGGTGGCCTTCAGTCAACTTCAGACTAAAGTTTGTGAGATTTCTGGGCCTTGTCCTCATGGGATTACAATTCCTACCAGTCCCTATTAGTCCCAGTTCTCTGACACTGTTAGTGACACTTTGACAGCTTAGACTGTGTTTCTGGAGGAAATGAAAATATGCCAGGTCCCCCTGTAATCCAACAAATGGTGGGAACTTTTGTGTGACACTATGAAATGTGAAGTATGTTACTTTAGCTGGAGCTTCAGCCTGTCATTTCCCAGAGTTTCATCAGTGAACCCAAAATAATTTCAGTGGGATTGTTCTCAAGTAGATAGAAACTACCTCCTAGTATTTTTTTACTTTGCCTATAACACCCGATGATCTGAACTCTTTTTAGTGTTGATTGATTTATTATATCTTTGAGACAGAGAAAATCAACCCAAGAAACATGGGTGGGAACCATGAAAGCCAGAAAAAGGCCAGATGTGTCTATTCTACTGCAGAGAGCAGCTCTGCTGCACTGCGGGCTCACCAATACAGCCCACCAGTACAGCCCACCAGTACAGCCCACCAGTACAGCTCACCAGTACAGCCACCAGTACAGCTCACCAGTACAGCCCACCAGTACAGCTCACTGGTACAGCTCACCAGTACAGCCCACCAGTACAGCCCACCAGTACAGCTCACTGGTACAGCTCTCTTTCATCCTAGGGTCAGGGAAACTTTATCTGTAGCTCAACATTCAGTGAAAGAAGAGGCCAATATGGCAGCCCAGGGTGTTTCAAAGAAGTCTTTCACAGAGAGAAGCCTGCCCAAGGGAGCACAAACAAGCATGTCAAACAAGCACCCTTACTTTTGAATGAATGTTTTCCTCTGTGGGTAAGTGCTGTGTTAAGGGTAAATGCCCAAACACCATGCCTTTACCAGTAACTTAAAGAAAAGGCCTGCTTCCTCATTGGCATCCTCAAAGTCAACATCTGGAAAGTGTAAAGCTTCGTAGGCACCGCAACTTCGTCCTCAAGCTTCACCCTTCCATTAACCCTTGAGAACAACTCATCCATTTTCCATGTCTGCAGATGTCTCCTTTGAATGCAGTAAAATGCAATTCTGTAGTCTTGGAGGTCATCCTTTCTGCTTAGAAACAATTATAGATGTCTTCATTAGTATTTAGTTCTGCATATAAAAGAAACAAAATAAGACTCATTTTATATATATGAGAAGTACCTAGGTCATAAGCACAAATATCCAACTGACAAAAACTAAGCTAAACTAAACTAAACAAAGAAAAAACCACCCCATCTTACCAGTAATGAAAGAGATAGACACAGGGCACAGTGAAATATTGACACATTTTTTTATCCAAAAGTATATCTAACTCTAACAAAAATTATATATTCTTCTCATGCACGTCTAGGAGTATAAAGTGATAGAAGGGTTAAGGGCAGCAGAGCAACTTGGAGCTGGACAGATGCTCAGGAACTAAGAGAATGAACTGCGGCTGCATTGGACCTGATTTCAGCTCTCATCACCTGCCCTGGGCAGCTCACAATTGCCTGTCACTCCCTCTCCTTGCTCAAGGACACCCTCTTCCAGCTTCCACTGGCACCTGCATTATAGTGAATATACACTTGTAAATAAAATAACTCAAAACAAACAAACAAACAAACAAACCCAAAGGACTGCATAGTAACTCAACTACTGTGGCCCTCCAGCCCTCTGGTCCTAGGTGGGTCTATGAGAGTCAGAGTGCGTCTCTTAATGCTTTCTTTTCCTTCAGATCTGCCTACATCTTCCTCACACTGCTGGAGCTCAGGTGTGGTTGGGATGAGGCGGGAGGAGACAGTATCCTTTCCTCAAGGTGGCTCAACATCCTTGCCTTCGGTTTCATCTCTTCTGTCTTCCTGAGAAACATCTCACTCAGTCCACTCTTGGACCCTTGTCTGCCATGCCACCCTCCTCTCCAGAGCACAGCACTGTCAGTCTCCCTCTGTCTCTCCTCAGAAGAAAGGGAGGTTTTGTTCTAGGTGAGAGTTTTTGGAAAGTAGAATTAGTGAACCAAAACATAGATATTTGAATAAAATCTTGAATACTATCAAGATGAAATTCATTTTTAAGGGTAATTCCTCTCTCTCTCTCTCTCTCTCTCTCTCTCTCTGTGTGTGTGTGTGTGTGTGTGTGTGTGTGTGTGTGTGTGTGTTCATGTATAGCATGCCACAAACGAGTAGAAAGAAGACAATCCTCCCTCATTTATAAACTGTATGTCCCCATGAACTAACTTACGTTTATTTGGCACTTTCTATACTATTGAAATGGTGAAGAGGGTCCTGGAAACCCACAAGAAGAACACTATGATGGGCGAATCTGGGTCCTGGGGTCCTTCCTGCTCAAACTATGGCACCAGCCAAGGAAAATATAGGCAGTAAACTTCAAACCCCTACTTAGATCTAGCGGATGGACAGGACATTCTCCACTGTTGAGTGGAGAGTGAGGTCTGACTTTCATATGAGCTCTGGTGCCCCATTTTTACCATTTCCCCTTGATAGGGAGGCCTGGTAGCATTCAGAGGAAGGATAACAGGTCACCAAGAAGAGACTTGATACCCTATGAGCATATACAGGGGAGGAGGTCCCTCTCAGTCACAGACATAGGGGAGGGGAGTAGGGGGGAAGTAGGAGGGAGGGAGAAATGGAAGGATACAAGGGATGGGATAACAATTGAGATGTAATATGAATAAATTAATAAAATATTTTTTAAAGATATCTGTTTCTTTTAGAACAGAAAAAAAAAAGAAAGGTGAAGTTACATATATCATAGTTGTAGTTCTGTGGGTTATATTTTAGTCACTATTATAAGCATGAAAAATAATTTAAAAAATTAGTGGAACTAGAATGAAGCAAAAGGTCCACATACTAAATAAAACAGGACACATGCATGTATGTACCCATCCACAAAGATACTTTTATGCCCACATGTGAAAATAAACTAAAGTTCTGTGAACACACAGGACATAATGCAATGGTGAAAAAAACCATACATGTATCAACATGGAAGAGCTAAAAAAAAAACTTGATTTGAACAAAATATATGAGGTCGAGAAATGTGTGGAATATCACTTACATTTTGAAAATAAAAACTTTGAGCTAGTGTACTGGCACACGTCTTTAATACCAGCATTTAAGGAGGCAGAGGAAGAAAGATTGCTGCAAGTTCAAGGCCAGCCTGAACTACATAGTGAGTTTCAGGACAGCCAGAGGTACATAGCAAGCTCTTGCCTCAAAAAAAACAATGACAAAAATAAAATGAAAAAAATTTAAATGTAAAGATGACTATAAGCATGACCATTATAAGCATAAAAGGAAAGTGGGTCCATCCCAGGGGAGCTGGGCAGGTGGCATGTGTGAGCAATGCAGCTCTTCAAGCTGACCTGATGCCTATTTAATATTCTTAGAAACATAACTGAAGCAAATGTGAGAAAAACATTTGCTCTTTTCCACCCTACTCTTCTCCCCTAGACGTCTGATGGAAGGGGACCTCCCCCATTGGCTGGCCACAGCCCATCAGATCTCATGTGGATGGCCATTTCTCCTTCCTCCATGTACCCACCAGGCCTCCCCACCAAGGGGAAATGATCAAATCAGGGACACAAGAGGTAGAGTGCTGAGAGTGGTATAGAAGAGTAGAGGGACAGAAGGTCCCAGAGAGCTCAGGAGCCCCACAGGGAGACCATCAAGGCTGGCGGATCTGGACCAGGGGGTTGTGCATAAACTATTGCACCAACCAAGGACAATGTGTGCAGTAAACCTAGACCCCCTGTTCAGATCTAGCCAATGGACATCTCATTCTCTACAATTGTGGAGGAAGTCACTATTTACCTCTGGAAAATCAACAGGACATGATGGGCACATGGATAAACACCCTATGGGGTGAACTTGGGATACAAACCAGAACCATCAATTGAGGAAAGAATACCAAGTCCATCATAATGTTCTACTTGTAGGTTTCTGGGATATGACTTTCTCACGTACTCTAGTGCCTCACATTTGACCATGTCCCCTGGAGGAGGAGACCTGGTGGCACTCAGAGGAAGGACAGCAGGTTACCAAGAAGAGACTTGATACCCTATGAGCATATACAGGGGGAGGAAATCCCCCTCAGGAACAGTCATAGGGGAGGGGAATAAGGGGATAATGGGAGGGAGGGAAGAATGGGAGGATACAAGGGATGGGATAACCATTGAGATGTAACAAGAATAAATTAATAATAATAATAATAATAATAAAGAATGCCAAGGCAATGGAAGGCTTAAAGGTTTCCAGAGATGCTCGGAGGGAGCTGTACACACAGAGCACAGTTCGAAGAACAGGGTCCTCTTATCCTTAGAGGAAAACCACAATTGCTTGTTTTGCTGAAACAAGCATTGAACATGCGTAGTAGAGGGAAAATGAAAGGGCGCCACTTTGTACAACTTGGGAAGAAGGAAGGATGGAGATACATGAGGATCTTGTTAACCAAACACAGATCTTTAATATATATTTCCAAACCATAGCATGGCCTTCAAGTCCTACTGCTAAACATATTCAACCTATTACACGTTTGGTTAAGGAAATAAATATGAATGTGTTCTTACCAATTTTAAATCAGTGTAAATGATCTTGGCAGGGAATCCCATAACTGATTCCAAGTACATAAATATCCACATTCTCAAGTAATAAAAATCTCGACAAGCTGGAAAAACACAGCTATGACAAGAGAACCCCACAACAAGAACATTAACACAGGGGCAAGGGAGACAGCTCAGGACATTAGGGGTGTTTGCTGCCATGCCTGCTGACCCGAGCTCAAGCCCTGAGGTCCACACAGTGGAAGGGGAGAAAGGAACATTAACACGGACATTTATGATGCTACTTAGACAAATTGTAAAAATAAATAATACGGGCTCAAGAGAAATGTTACATAAAATGAAATATAAAATATAAAAAAATATAACAGTTAATATGTAAAATACAAATATAAAAACACAAAAAAACAGTGAGAACTAAATTTGGAATTGTGATCAACCCTGGAGATGGGGGATTACGCTATGACATAAAAAGCCATGATAGGGACCCTTGGACCAGGAGTGAACTTTCACTTTTAACTAAGCCTTTCTTTGGTAGAAACCTGTGGCATTTGGGTGTTTAGACTCGCACTACAAGTACTTGTCACAGCCGATGAGAGTCCCTTATCCTCTCATGGCATAAAGAGGATGTGGATGCCACTAGGATTGCTCTCACAAGAGCACTAACCCCACTAGTGCTCTCAAGAGCTAACCGTCTCCAGATAGCCTCCCTCCAGGCAGCTTGGCACTGGGAGTCAGAGGCCACATACTAACTTGAGTGAGGGATAAACTTGTCGTTCGCAGCTATACTTCAAAGGTGGTGCTCTGCTCAGGGTCACAGAATTGCCTTGCCAAAGGTGTGTCTACTAATCGTTGTAATACACAACCATGCAGCACCTGGTGTGTGCCAGTCACTATCCTAGATGATTTCTGGCCTGGCTTCTTCAAAGCACTGTGGAAAATGACCACATCTATGGTAGCGTAAAATAAAATAAATTTAGGAGATAGTGGCAAAACATAAAGCACCAGGAACCTTTCCAAATGAAAAGCTGACAGAGGCAGTTTTCTGAGTAGTCACCCAAAACTCTCTCTAACGTTGGAGCTGCTTCTTCAGCCTTCTGGCCCAATATATCTGACAGACATATTTGTGAGGCAGGAACTATTGAGGACTTGCTTACCCTGTCTTGGCAGAGTTTGGCTGTCGATTCTGCCTGCATCCAAGCTCGCCTTTTTTTTAAGGCAGAATTCTGTCTGTGGTATAAATGAAGACCTTTTGCCCAGTGGCTGGTTTGCCACATTTGAAGCCATCTCCATAAGGAGGTTCTTTGATGCTCATCATCTTCTTTGAGGTAGGCTGGACTCCCGCATACTCAGATAATCAAGTTTACTCTGTCTCAAGTCTCTGAGGGAGCTGAAGACCAGGTAGCTTAGTTTTACAATGAACCTTAATTGTTTAGGGGTTAAGATGTTTTTAGGTCTAGATAGGTGTTCTAAGTTGATAACGACAATATATGATGGAGATTGATTTATATTCAGAAATTTAGATGCACCAAGATAGGAAAGATGTCTTCTTCAAGGCTGTCAAATACAAATAGCCAAAACAATTAAGAACGTAACATTTATATAATTCCTGATTGGGTCACAGTTCTTCTTGCCATAGGTAATATATTGTATATATGTGTAATAATATAAATGTATATGTACAAAAATAAAATAACTTTTAAAAATGAAGAAAACAATGCCAGGAACCCGACTCCCCACCTGGACAATGATTATACTCCGGAATCTCTCCAATACAACTGTTTTCCTTTTCATACAACTCTAGGTCCCACAGAAGCCTGAACATCCACGCAAAGGCATGGGTGGGAACCTTCCCATTTCCTGGTACAATAGCTGTCACCATGCGCCTCCAGCCTCAGGGATGCAAAGAGGTTGGTGATCCTTACTTCCGTAGCTCCTTGCAATTTCTGCAAGCATCCCCTCCCTTGTCTCAAGTGGACCTCAAGGTCTCTGAAGGGCCAAACACTGTTTTCCCCCATATCCTCCACTTCCCTTTTTCTCCTCTGACATCCTAAAGTTGGACACTCAACAGCAGCTTCATACCTGAGGAAAATTACATGCAGGTCACTATTCAGGCTAAGGAAAAGATGCAGGCTTGGAGACGTCTTGAGATCTTGAGAAATCCTAAGTACATAACTCAGGTTAATCCTTGGGACAGATACAGCTTAGACTAAGCCGCAATTTAAACAAGACTGAAATCCCAGCAAAGCCACGGGAAGAGACAGAATCTGATTTCCGAATACACTACATTATTAGATACAAATGTATGATTTTTTTTGAAAAAAGATTTTTTTCCAAAAAAAAAAAAAAAGGCAAAGCTACAAAGAAATAAGAAAGTGTAAAACAGACAGGGGGAACAGTAAAACAAGGAAGATGCCTGTGAGAGCTTCCTGCCGACATGCTAGACAAGGACTTAAAGTGCTCCTCAGCCTGACAGAATAAACAGCATGAGATGCTTTAGCACAGAAGGAACTCTGGTTTGATTACTAGCACTAAAAATGTCCTACAAACAAAACAGAACAAAACACAAAATGTTTCCCTCAAAGATGCTTCAAATATTAAAAGGCTGTATTAGTAAGGAGATGATAAGAAAGCTTAAGAGAAATTCTGGAACAGCGGCGTGTCGCTGAGACTAAGTGTGTTAACAACACACGTCATGTGAGAAGAGAAATACTTGTTAACTTTTCCCCAACTTAATGAACAGAAATTTCAACATCAGGGCAGAGAGACACAACGCACTTTAAAATTATTATTATTATTATTATTATTATTATTATTATTATTATTATTATTATATTTTATTTTTGCTCATTTGGAGTTGGATTCTGGGCAGGGTGAGAGATCTGGGACTTATGTCCTTATTCGACTGAAAAGGGAGCCACTTGAAAGATCAAGTGAGAAGTCACACGTGAAGGAGCTCAGTACGATTATCACGTGACATCAGCACAGTTGATTGACCTCTCATCCCTGGCTCTGGAGGCCAGGCAGCAACTGGCTTACAGTTGAAGTGATGAAGAAGGAAAAGTTTACACCAGAGTACTGTAAAGCACTGTGGACTCTTAGCATTTCCCTTAGCTGTCCCCCCAAACCCGAAGGTAAACCCTACCGGTGAAGATATCTCATACTTTGGGCACGTGACTTAGAGGAATTAGCTGGACCTAGCCTGGAGGCCTCTTTCCTGACAACTGCCCTTTATACAATCTTCACGTGCAAGGCAAGCTGTCAAGAGAGAGGAAACATTTGTAGTTAGATCCAGTCTTCAGATTCACACAGCACATCAATGAGTGCTCTGGAAAGGAACCCCTATGGATGCAATAGTTGCACTTTTATGTTAAGGATAACCATCCCCTGCTTAACTGGACCTAAGACCTGCCTGATGGGAGGGACCCTATGCTTAACGTTGTAATCTAGCCAACTCCCTATGGCTGGAGAGGTCATAGAGGAAAACCTACTATGGTCATTTCCCTAAACTGAAGTCATTTTTAACTGTAGTATAAATTCAGGTAAAATAAAAATAAATTAAAACAACAACAAAAACAAACAAACAAACAAAAGAACCAAGAATCCTTTAGCTGTCGAAACAGTGTTTCAAATATCAGGAGGAAATTAACTCATCCTTAGTCAAAGAAAAGCCAAAGCAGTATATTACATATATGTATAGTTAGGTATATAGCTAACACATATGCCTGCCTGCAGATAAGCACAATTGTTGGAGATTGATCCAATGTATTTTGATGCTAATTACTACTTGCTGTCCTCTCTGTGCCCCACTTGTACCTTGCCTAGGAGCCTAACTTGTTTGACCAATAAAGGGCCATCACCCCTGGCCAGGGCAAATGGGATAGGCATGGCTAAGTTTCCAGGTTGAGAGAGAGAGAGAGAGAGAGAGAGAGAGAGAGAGAGAGAGAGAGAGAGAGAGAGAGAGAGAGAGAGAGAGAGAGAGAGAGAGAATCTTGGAAGGAGAGAGACTGGAGGAGAGGAGAGGAGGGAGGAATAAAAAGGCTGCACATGGCTGATGTGGATGGAGACTTAACCCAGATGATGCTAATTAGCAAGTATTTGGGATAATGGATGGGATGTAGCTTGATAGAAATGATTAGAAGCAGATGGGATGGGATTGGGGCAGGTATTCCATACCTACCCTACTATAGGAAGTAGTTTAGGGGATTAATATCTGCCCCACCCAAGGTTAACTAAGGCTAGTCTAAAATATAATGGGTGTCTGTGTATTGATTGATTGCTAGCAGGTTAGAAAATACTGCCTCACTAACAATTATAACTGTAACACACAATGTTCACCTGTTATCAAAGAAGCTTGGTTTTGCAAGGGTTGGAGACTACCACAGGGATCCACACCTAGACAAAACACAGAGCTAAGTGTTCCTGGGGTGCCCAACTTCAAAGGTACACATACAGCTCAGTCCTACACTTAAGGTTCAGTGGACATTGTGGAAAGACTCTAAGGCCCAAAGGACCAGGACATGTGCTGCTTTTAAGGTCCTCTAGACCTGAAAAAGAAATGCATGCATAAACGTTCAACGATATGATTACATCAGTGGGGCTGGTGTCATGGCAACACCAGGTGATAGGCCAACATGGGTGGAGGAAAGTCCGTGAGACCCTATTCTAAGATGAAGAGCTACAAGTAGTCAATGGCTGCTGTCTCCTTCATCGTGTGCCTCTCCTCAGTGTCCCCCAGAATTCGTATTCTTGAAAGGGCACCTTCCTAGAGATGGAAAAGAAAGATTTAATTAGAAGACCAGAGGTTCCTGTAAATTAAGTCATTCTTTTTCCATAACCATCAAAAAGAAATAATCAGAAAACAAATTAACATCTAACTGAAACAAGAACACTTTGTGAACAAATGGGTAGTATAATATAATATTTAGTACATATAATTATGTAAGACTTAGCTTATTATCTAAATCTAAAGTTTTTTAAATTGGTATCCCCAACTAATAGTAGCAAAGACGGGTCTTGGTAAACAGTGCATTTTCTGAGATTCTCAGCTGACACAATGTTTACGAGACATCTTCCATCACACCACACTTTCCATCTGTTTCCCTCTCTCTTCCTCATAGCAACGCATGTGGTCGACTCAGCCTCCTGAACCCAATGGTCTAGCAAGTCCCTCTGCTCTTCCCTCTTCCATTCCTAGAGTGATAATAGCAAGCCCAGGCCCTAAGGGTGAGGGAATATCAACCCTGGCTCTACTTTCTGATAATCTACAATAGAGTGTGTGGATGTACATATGCTTGTACTCCTGTGTGTGTGTATGTGTGTTTACATATGCTTGTACTCATGTGTGTATGTGTGTGTGTGCATGTACATAGTCTTGTACTGCTGTGTGTGTGTGTGTTTACATATGCCTTTACTCATGTGTGTATGTGTGTGTGTGTGCATGTAGATATGCTTGCACTCCTGTGTGTGTGTATGTTTACATATGCTTGTACTCATGTGTGTATGTGTGTATGTGTGTGTGCATGTACATATGCTTGTACTCCTGTGTGTATATGTGTGTGCCTATGTGTGTATGTGCAAGTGTGTATGTGTGTGTACATGTGTGTGCACATGCTTATGCTTGTACTCCTGTGTATGAATATGTGTGTATATGTGTGTGCATGTGTGTACATGTTTACTTATGGGTACATGTGCATGTGCATTTGTGTGCATGTGTGTGCACATGTGTGTGTGTGTGTGTGTGTGTGAGAGAGAGAGAGAGAGAGAGAGAGAGAGAGAGAGAGAGAGAGAGAGAGAGAGAGACTGTATTCCTTCTAAAGGAGATCTCCTTGTTGGCCTGCTCTCGGTGCTGAGCTGACAGTGGGTGGCTATCAGCATACTCACCCTGCTCACTCCAGAGGATCCCATAGTGTGACAGCAGAGGGTGTGGCAATCACGGGTAATCATGCCCATGGGTGCTGGGTTCGCAGCTGTAGCTCAGACATTATAATCATCCGAGAGGCAAGATTATCTGCTGTCATGCTTTAATTCTTAATTAAAACAAGAACCAGCACTCAAATGGGATCAGGGAGGGGATTACACTCCTCTGGTAAGATGAGGAGCCTGTGAGCTCCCGAGAGCCTGCAGCCAGAGCCTAAGAGGCCCTCTGAAGAGAAGACAAGACATACTCAGAAGAAATACTAATGTCCCATAACTGCTGAGACCCTCCAAGATGCAGAGGTCCCGAGGCTTTCCTCCTCCTGATACTCCAGGGACCCAAAATCACAGAAGTCTGTGTTGGGGGTGGGGCAGGGAGGGGGGAGGCTGCATTAGAGGGCGCTTGCAGCTTCACTCTTCTGACCCTGTAGGCCCATCCAGAGTGACATGGTTCTCATTAGCAGGCTCTTGTTGAGAATGGGGGAGGAGCTGGTACTCATTAGACTGAGTACAGAAAATTAGAGTGACTGGGTGCACACAGAACACAGGAGTCCAAACCTACAATTAAAGAAAACAGTTTGGAAGCAAGGAGGAGTATTAATATTGAAAGCGTTACAAGGGTGGGAGTCCAATTAACACAAGCTGAAGAAAGTCTTGAAGAGCCTCAATTTTATGATCTCTCTAAGTAAAAATTAACCTGACTACAGGGCCCTCTGGGGTGACATTGATTAGGAAAAAAGTTCCAAGTGCTGTAACTACAATGGATTCAGACATGACAGCTTCTTGTACACACAGCCGCTCTGTCTTTAAATTGTCTGAGGTTCATATGGCAGAGATTTGTCGCTGTTGAGACAAAAATATGGATGTATGGCACCCTTTAAGTGGAAGGAAAGGGAAGAGGAAGAAGAGAGGAGGAAGAGAAGAAAATAACCATTTTATTATCAAATATATTCTAAAGAAAGAAATGTGGGTATTCTTTCTCTTTCTTTTTTTTTTTTCTTTTTTCTGATTGTGGAAAAAAGACATGCAGAGAGGTCAGAGGTCATGTGAAGAGGAGACAGTATTGTGTAGGAGCTGTCACGCATCACCACCTATTTTGACATGCACGGGGCCGTTTGTTGTCTGTCGAACATGCAAATCAAGTGACTGCTGTCATAGCCAGCCGATATCTGAGAGTGGAAAATGAGGCCACCTGTAAGCAGTGAATGGAGTGACGGACAGGCATTCAGGGTTTCTCATCTCCCAGGCCTTTCACACCACCTTCGAATCGCATATGACATGTAAAAATCTTTTCTTAATATTCACACCCGAGAAGTTTGGGGAATTTACGGAGGCTTCAACTGCTGCCTCTAATGGGTTCTCCACGCAGACAGCTGTGACTGGGAGCTGGCTGGATAATTAGGTATCCGGGAAGATTTTATGCTACGAATCAGTTAAAAGGGAGAGAAGAAGAAGAAAAATAATAATAATAATAATAATAGTAAAGGCAAGCAAAAGTGGCTGGGATGGAAACTGAGTTAACCCTTGGGTGTCTCTCTGTTCACAAACAGTCCACGCTCTTGGATTAGCTTTCTAGATCTCGTGTCCTTACACCTCGGTGTGTACAGGTTTAATTTGCAAGTATTCCCTTGGGTACCGAACGTAAGTGGCAGCTAATGCAGGCAGCCATCTAGGCAGTGGTGGGCGTGGCTGCTCAGCCATGAATGTGATAACACTTGCCAGAATCAGGCAGTGTTTCCTAACCTGTGATAATTTTTTTTCCCAAAAATGAAATATGAGAGGTATATTCTATCACAGCAGGGGGCAAGAACAGACAGTGGTGGTGCCTTGATGCAAAGTCTTTGCCGTGGGCCTTCAGTCTGTGGCAGCGTCTCTACACCAGGCATCCCCACTTGATCTAGCACGGGGACACCAACAAAGGGCAGGAAAGACCGGAAGGTAACGTTAGGGTGAGAAGACAGTACTACACACCTCAGAGCCCTGGCCCTCAACCTTCCTAACACTGTGACCCTTTCCACGTTGGCTTAATACTATTCCTTGTGTTTATGAGAACCCCCACGGCTATGAGATTAATTTGGTTGCTACTTCCTAACTGTACTTTCGGGGCTCTTGTGATGTGTAGGATATCTGGTATGTGACCCTGTAGAAGGGTCCATTCAACCCCCTCCCCCAATGGGTCGGGACCCACAGGTTGAGAACCACTGCCTTAGAGGGTTCCATAATAGGAGAAGCAGGGAAATTATGCCTCTGACTGGAGAATGTATCAGGTAGGAACGTGGGAATCCAGAACCTCTTCCTCTTATCAGACCTCAAATTCAAAGTCAAGCTTCATCTGTGAAACGGCAACCAGCATTTCTCCAGTCTGTCTTCTCTTGTGGTGGTCTTCGGGGACGGGAACTGCGAGAGCGATGTCCACTGCGAGGCTAGGAGTCGATGTCTGGGTTGAGCTGGGAGGCGTTTAGAACTGACCGGGAGCTGTGAGTCTTTGGTTTCTCCACTCATTCATTCCAAGTGAGATGTACCAACCGCCCCCCCCCCAGTTCCTTCAAGGAAGCTCTGACCCGAGGGCTTAAACAAATGAAACAACAGGGACTCTGCCAAGGTTTGGATGCAGTGACTTCACCTATCCTTCAGGGATTGGAAAGCTATGCTGGAAGGGCATGGGAATATCACCACGCCCCCACCCCCAGCTCTGCTTCCTGCTCTGTTTGGGCACGGCAACGGCCATCTGTGTCACTTCCAGTGTAAGGACCATCAGCGTGAGAATGGCAAATGTGCTCATATTTGGCATCTTCCATGGTTCTCTTCCATCTGATAAGTATTTCCAAGGCACTGTGGACCAGGTTGCAGGCGCCCACGGTGCTTGCGAGAACACAGGGCCCAATCCCTGCTGCCCTGATACTGAGATGCTGTTGAAGAGAAACCAGACTTCAGGAGAAGTAAGTGAGTTAAACAAGATGATAACACAAGATCAGTGGAAAAGAAATGTTGTACAGTAGAGGGTGAGGGTGATGGGGTGCCTTCCAGAGAGGGCAGGAGCACAATGGGAGTAGGAAAAGGTTTCTATCTTATCAGCTGTTTGTAATAGAGCATTTAATTTAAAAGTTTACCACTGTATTTCTAATTACAGGAAATGTTTCTTTAAGGCTGTTTTGAATAATACACAAAAGTCATTCTGTGTCATGTGAGCTGGTTATAACAAACTATTATGATTAATGTACTAACAATTGCTCCTAATGTACTTATGAAATATATTATGTTACTGTATGTAAACTACATCTGATTCCTCTTCCATCACTAGTCTTCTGGAAGTTTCTGGTTCTCTTGCCTCAGTGAATAGGAATAAGAATAACTGTCATGCACCTGCTCCCATGATCTCACTCAGGGGCCTGTAGGTTAAAAGCGATCTCTGTAGGAACATTTACACCATTGGCAATGAAAAATTCTTTTTATATGAGCCTTCCCCTCTCCTGCTAAGAGCTGCTTGTGGCAAAACACTTGCCCAGCAGGTTCCTCCATTTACCCACTCACTTCCTGAAGCTTAGCGTGGGCCTCTCAGCTGCGGGATCCTACGCATAGCAAATAAAAATTATATGGAACCAGAAAGGATGGCAGGTGGGGTGGCAAGTCGGGGAGACAACCTATCTCAGAGTCGTCTTTGTGGGACATACCTTGCCTTTACTGAAACCACTCTGCTCATGGATACTGCATGTCCTGGTGTGAAGGTGACCTGGGGACACCAGTCAAAAATCTCCATCTTCACAGCCAGCCAAATTATTTCAGGTCCAAGATGATGAGAGAGTCACATTCAAAGCCGACCCCAAAGCCGGGGAACTTGGGGAGGATGGGAGGTTGAGCTTGTGGGATTCTGGCACAGCTGCTGGGATGCCTCTGGCAGATTCACCCACCAACTATTTGGTTCTGGGACTTTCCCCAGGAAAACCGGCAGTGCATCTGCTCTGACTGTTGTGGTGTCTGAAGTGCATGGGAGCAGCTTCTGCACAGCTCCTGCGATCCTCGCTACATAAACCAGGCCACATGGATGTCTGCAATGTGTCCACCGTGACAGTGCCACCTTCGGTTACAGCATCAGCTACACTCCTCCAAATCTCACTCATGCTAATGAAGTTTAGGAAGAGGCTTAGAAGCCACTTAGCTCACTTTGGGAGACATCATCACTCTTTGCACAGAAATTAAATAGAGGTATGTTATAAGTAACAGGCTTGGTCAACTGATGTGTCCATCCGTTCAAGATTCCACCCAAAGACTTGAGATCTTGCCAAAGAGAAAGATTCTCTTTCAGAAAATGTAGCCCCCTTTCACACTGCCTGGACTGGTCGCTTGTTCAGTTACTAGGGGTAATCAATTTTATTGTTAATTCAGAAGAAAAACGTTTTAATTGTGCCTCATATCCAAAGATATGCAAGGTCATCCGCCTCAACCATGCTAAAGCTGTGTATGTATTCAGAAATGTGTGTGTGAGAGAGAGAGAGAGAGAGAGACAGACAGACAGACAGACAGACAGAGACAGAGAGACAAAGAGAGACAGAGACAGAGAGACAGACAGAGACAGAGAGACAGAGAGAGACAGAGAGACAGAGACAGAGAGACAGAGAGAGACAGAGACAAAGAGACAGAGAGAGACAGAGACAAAGAGACAGAGAGAGACAAAGAAAAACAGAGATACAGATACAAAGACAGAGAGAGAGAAATAGAGACAGAGAGGGAGAGAGGGGGGTGGGAATCAGCTGTGCAGTTGTGGGGAGAAAGAACTTTGAGTGTCCTTGTGGCTGCCTGTGGCTTAAATGATGGACAGGTCTATTTTTAACATTTATTTTTCTGGCTAACAGGCGAATTTTCTCCCTAGCAATGAATTTATGCTGAGAGGCTGGCATTTGGAAAATGGGAGGGGTGTGCAGAAGAGAGCCCCCAGGAAGGTTCTACGTGAAGATTTACTAGTTATGCCATTGCTGTTGCTCTTGTCTGTCACAGGCACCCTCATGCTCAGAGGTGTGGGTCTGCACTCAGGGAGATGAGGGGGGGGGCATATCAGGTGGCCTCAAAATTCATCACCGAGGGTGTGAGAGAAAAGATCTCTCTTGAGCGGTTTAATGCCTTTGGTGGGCTGAGTTTATGTGATTTGTTTGGTCCAGGTTTTTGATTCAGCGTCTCATTCTGTGCCTCAGCTGACCTAGAACTCACTATATATGTCTCCTTTGACATTGATTTCAGGGCTCAGCCTCAAAGTGCTTGGTTACAAGTCTGAGCCACAGTGCCCAGCTTTGTACACAGGTTTTATGTTGTTGTTTTTCTTCTTCTTTTTTAATCCTTTATAAAAACAAAACACACCCCTTGCCTGTGTTTACTGCAAGCAGTTATCAAGTCTCTCAAATCTGAAACAACCACAGGCAGAGAAAGGTGCTGGCTGCTGTGTTCACTCAGATCAGCGAGCCCTGTGGTGCTGCCGCCCTGTGACTCAGTGGGTAGTGAATTCTTTGTGTACAATGATCCTCAATGAATATTGATACTGGGGTGAGCATAGTGTACCCCTAAGCCACTTAATTTTAAAACCTTGTATCTATCTGCCTTAGAAGGAGCATCTAAACAACACTCAGCAAGGCATTCTAGTTACTACCCAGGGACACAGGGAGCACAGCCTTACAACTTTGTATCAATCTGCACTAAAAGGAATATCTATGCAATACCCACCAAGTGTGTTAGTTATGAAGGGCTAACACAAGGGAGACACTTACTTACACATTTAGTCAAGATGCCTTAGATGAGCACTCAAGGTTATTCCTGTGAGTCTTCATGGATCTCAGATGCTGGAGGAGAAAGTCAGTCCTCCCAGCTGCACATGTCTCCTTGCCTCCTGAGGACATTTCTGAAATTATTTGACTTTTTTGTCCTGGTGTCTGACTAAAGCCCAACCTCTGTGAGGGCTGCCCTACAACCTGAGGACACTCCTTCACATGGGCTCATGGCTTTGCTACTCCAGGCCTGGAGTCAGCATAGTTTTAATTCAGTTGAGGTGGGGAATGACTTAGCATCGGCTTGAGCCTATGGACTTCAGCATACACTGCTTTTTACAATGTTTTCAGAGAAGACCCCCCCCCTACCCTCTCCTTTGTAAACTAGGGGTGACGTCTCAAGCCTTGCACACCTGTCAGCCCTGGTAATGTCTTCTTAGATCCTACAGAGTTCATCTTCTGAGGAAGGCTGCAAAAGCATGCTATACTCAACACACTTCATTTTCCACACAAAGCTCTGGAGGAGTCCCGGGCTTTGGGGGCTGTCTGTCTCTGAGTTCAGGGTGGTAAGGAATTTGGTTGTGGCATTGCCTACAAAGGTCACATACAGGAGCTTTGAGTCATGAGCCAGGTGCCTTCACTGTTTCCCCTTTCAGAACAGCCAGGGTTGTTTATAGTAAGAGCCGAGTAAGCTGGGGAATCCTATAAATGTTTAATTACAGCTTGATTCCGGCTGTGGGACAGATTCAGTCTCTTCTGATGCTACAGTTTATTTCAAATGGGGATTCCCCATGTAGCATGAAGCAAGCAATTCCAGGTTATGTTTTAACTAATGATAGCAAGACCCTAGAATGTTTTCTACAAACCTAAAATGATGCTTCTTTTCCTCATTTCCTCATCCACACATCAAAACTCCAGGTACTTCTAAGAACATCTTTAGAGCTCCATCCCCAACTTAACATTTAAATGGCCTGAAGCATCACTGTACCTGATTGAACTTAGACTCTAGAACCACTTCTGTCTCCATTTGACACTGAAGGACGACCCTCACCTCTCTTTTGGAAGTATTGGCCTTTATGATACGTAGAACTGGGAAACTGCGCTTGTACAGAGCGGGCAGCAGGCAGCTCACTACGCTGAGACACCAGCTCCTTTCTGGCAGCACTGAGGCAGGCTCAGTATTTAACCACATGTGGTTTTAAAGAAGAAAAAGCAGAGTGATGTGACGTTCAGTGTGAACAGGCAGTAGGAGGAGGGCTATGCTCAGCACACGGGCGTCTCTGTAAGAACAACCAGGGAAGCAACATCGTTCCTAGAGATTAAAGTTTAATCTCTCACTGAACTGATTTAATGTAAAAGGCTGCAGTTCAATTCTGACTAGAAAGGGCAACGATGTTGTTAAAACACACAAGCAAGGAAGCAAACCAACCCCAGATCCAAATAATAGTATCTTCGTAGCCAGCGTCCATTATGATTTACACTTGGTACACATCCAGAGACAGGTCTCAGGATGAGCAAGCCGGATTGTGCTTGGCACCATCCTGTAAATGCCATCCTGTAAAGCACTGGCAGAAATTTTTGCGTAACCAATTTGCTATCGTTAGTTACATATTTTATTGAGTTATAAATATTTTATTTTTCTATACAGATTTTTAAGACAGTTCTTATCATTTTTGCCTTAACAGAAATTCTAAAAAAGAGTTTACATTTAAGCTCATAATTCCTTCATACATGGCACTAATTATCATGAAGAACATAAAAACGTCTCTCCCATCTTCTTTTATATTTCAATCTTACTTGAAATAGAAGGTATCATTACTTTAAAAATTATTTCTGGTTGTAAAATATGTCTTTAAAAATAATGTTATTTCAATGTACGGTTTTAGAAGCAGCTTCTCCTGTTTCTTCCATGAGAGGCAGGGCCTGAGATTGCATCTCCTTCTGTTGGCCGAGGAGGCACAGTCGGGCAGCTGTGTCACCCAGGCTGGGAAACACAGATGCTTTCCTTCACACACGCCTACAGGTCAGCATAGAAACAAGCATGTGCGCTCCTACGCGCACGCGCGCGCGCGCGCGCACACACACACACACACACACACACACACTCGTACACACACACCACTTCACATAGAACTCTTCAGTGATGCCTCCAGGTAAAAAGCAATCTAGAAATAGTCTTTGGGTCAGCTCACAATGTAGGATACCTCCCTGCAGCATTCTATGCAACACATGCTGCTTGACCCATCGTCGCTAAAGCTCTCATTTTAGAATATACTGTGACATTTACAGTTTAATTAGAATTTAATTTTATATTGCAATTCATTAATTTTTTGGAATATTTCACCTTTAAGGACATCAACTCTCCCTGTTTCCAGTACTTTTGTGGACAGAAAAAAAATGTATAATGTGTTATCCTTCAAATGCCTTGATGAAAAATTGACTTCCACAGTTTATGGACAATCTCTCTAAAGGTAAGATGAGAGAGAAAACACATTAAGATGAAATATAATAAAAGTATCTATTTTGTGAACTATATAATGCAATTAGAGCGCGATTTCGCTCTTTACCCATTGAACGCATGCTTTGCTTTCGTTTTTATGAAGAACAGAATAAGCAGATAGTGACTGTTTTGCCAAGGCTGTGTGGGTGAGGGTGGGGGGTCATTATAGAGGGTACTTTGTGATCCTACTTGCTACTGAGAATCACTATTTCAAAAAGCAATCATGCAAATATTGTAGAGTCAGGAGCGGTGTTGGAAATATGAACACTAATGTCATCGAGTACACTTTATGCACGTTTAGCCCTCCCCCCATTCTCTATTTTAGCAAGGGAGGGGGGTTAGATCTGTCACTCCCCAGAAACTTCTCTTCCCTTCTGCAAATGCTCTATGGCAAAAACCAAGGAACAAAGCCCAGTATGAATGTAAATTATTTGTCAACATATGGTGACGGAGGGCTTGTGAACTTCGAAGTCAGCACCAAAAAGCAGGCATTGTTGTGCCGTGATGAAGTTCTCAAATTGAAGTTCCATGGTAGCAGCAAGAAGTTGCTTGCGTGCTTCGGGGCCGCGCTGCTTGGTAAAGCGGGAGGCAGCTGCACCAATTCCCCATAATTAGTCAAGGTCAGGCACTGCAAACTCGGACAGTCACCATTTGTCAGCTAAACAATGGAAGAGGACCCAAGCATTCTTGGCCGGGAATGGCTGTGCAGAGGGACATTGAATGGGGCTGGGGGGGCAGGGTGAAGGCAGCCTGCCCTGTTTTGTGCTGGCTGGAAGGGGTGGGGGTCGGGGCAGCCGTTCAGGACAATCCCGAGTTTAGCACTGGCGTGGCTAACGAATGTCACAAAACCCAATCTTGTTTTAAGTACCAGGAGCATATGTTCAGTGACACGACACGGCACTATGCTAGGGACACTTGAAGAGGGAGGGAAAGAAGAAATGAGAGAATGAATGCAACTTTACATTACGCTGCGGCTCCATGTTTGCTTCCTCCGTTCAATGGAATAATCTTTTAAGTTACCAATCGATTCAATGTAATCCTTTAAATAAAGGGATGATTATTTTCAAATGAGCAGAAGAGACTTGGAGTAGGAGAAAAAACGTCAGCAGGGAGCGAACCACTTTTGTTTTAGTTTTTGTGTATAAGGTTGCTTTATCTCCAACAGGGAGACAAAAAAAAAAAATCAACACAAACTCAAGTGATCTCCTAAAACTGGGAGGTGTGAATGAGGCACTGCTCCTCCTTTCAGACCCGCTGTGAGTGAGCACCACAAAGGCAGTGTGCTTTAAGCTCTGAAACTGACCGCCGTTTATTGAGTGAAAGGAGGCAAGGAAAACCTCTGCTAAAACCGAGTCCCACGAAGGTGTGAGAGATGATTACTTTAAACGAACACTCCTTGCTCTCCTCTGTCTCTGTGCTACAGCTGCCTTCTCAGTCCATGCAGTTCTCTTCAGCACAGGGACTGCCCAAACCTGAAACAGGCATACTGAAGAGCTGGCCTGGTCACCGAGCCTCTCTTGTGGCTGCCACACCAGCGCCAGTGACCAAGGGCAGGCTGATGCAGAAGGGACCGCGGAGTGAGCGCCTGCTGAGGCACTAACCCTGATCGCAGTGTCCAGGTGACATGGTTTCTTTGGACTCAGACCCTCACTAGTGTTATCACGTGGATCTCAGCCCATGCAGGTTGCAGAAGATCTTTTCCCTACAGAGAGAGGAAAGAGGAGGTAAAGAATTACTCTAAGAAGTTATTTGGTGGTTCTCACACACTTACACACTCAGTTTGTTGGAAATCACAGAGGGATTTGCACTTGTTGGTGATGCCAGAAGAGCAAGGTAGGTGCCAAAATCTGCATTAACCCCCTTTCAGTTGCACACCCTACAACAGGAATTCATTAACACAGCTTGTACAATGCAATGCATGGCTGATTAGCCTTTTATCACAGTTTCATTTGGAAATAAATAAACCAGGCCAAGATGAAGGGGCTCTGTAAAATGATCCCCTTACTGCTGCTAAGGGAGGTGGATGGTACATGGCACACACATTCCTAAGTTTTGACAAAAAGAAACTGCATGTGCTTATGCGTGGACACATTTTATGGTAGGTGTTCTTCCTGTATTACAGCTGGAAGAATACACTCAATATTTTTCCTCTTAAAATTCTATCTTTTCCTCTGATCTCTCCCTCTGAGTAGATGATAGGGTATATATAAATAGATGATAGATAGATAGATAGATAGATAGATAGATAGATAGATAGTTGATAGATGATATAATTAGATAATAGATGATAGATATAAATAGTTAATAATAGATACATAGATGATAGATAAATAGATAATATAAAATAAATTACAGATTAATAGGTGATGATGAAGAGAGTCAGACAGACATATAGATAAATAGATTGATTATAGATAGATGATATATAATAGACAATAGAGGGATATGTGATAGATTAGTAGATAATGTGAAAAATGATGATGAATAATAGATAAATGAAGGACAGAAGATAGATGCAAAGATAGATACATAGATAGATAAAAGATAGATAGTGAACAAAACAGAGCCTGCAGTCTGTGCCAGGAGGACCGGACCCTTTCTCCCACATCCTTTATAGCTTCTCTGTTCTTCTGAGCCTGTCTGAGGAATGATGAAATGACTATGTAATTCGGACAATCCCTACACTGCAGGGCAGACTTCCCTCCCAGTGGCTGCTTGATTTCTCTGTTGTGCGGTTTATCATTGGGCATAAGGAACTGACAATTCTGTATAATCTTGGCAAATTATGTTTTTCAGTTTTCACTACAAAATCTATTCCTCAATTAAAAATTAAACACTCTGTTATTATATGACCTCCTCACAGCATTCCATGCAGACACAGTTTCTTTTTAGAAGACACCCACAGATGGTGCAGGCCTTTGTGGAGGGTTTCCTGAAAACCCTCCGAGCAAGCCTGCTATGAGCCACCACCCAGTATCTGCCACTTAATCTACTAACAACCCAGTCTAAGTGGGTCCCTCATAGTTAATCATGTTGGAAAAGTGATCCACAAAGCACACAGGATCTCTACTGTTTCAATTTAGTCAGACAGGGGAGGAAAAAATGGCTCAAGTGAGGGTATGACTCAGGGTACTTATTACAATATCATTATGTCTGGTTAGTTTTATTTTAGCCACTAACATGTGTAATTAACACTGCCTCAGAGGACTTAAAGGCACTAGTGGGGAGAAATGTGTATTATATGTTCCCACTCGATGCCCCTAGAGAAGGGCAGATCAGTTTTCCAACCACAAGTGCATTCAGAATGAGCTAACTTAACCCTTAACCTATGCACATGTATACTATTAGTACACGCTGAACAAAGCGCTGGTCTCACTGATTCACTTCTCTGAGCAGAAGCAAGCATATTCCTAATGAAAGGCAAATGGTGTTAATGCCTAAATCATCTTTAACTTCTTTGAAATTAAAAAAAAAAATCACTTAAAATTTCTAATTGTAACATGCAACATACAGCCACCAGCTCTGCAGATTAGCTGATTTCAGACTTGGCATAAAATAAACCCAAAGTGTTTAAATGGTTCTGTACTAGAGACACGTGGTCTTTCCCTTTTCCTTACATGCAAGCATGCCTTCGCCTCCTTCCCTACTGAACTCCATGATGCTGGGTTAAGCAACCTCAAAGAAAAGGAGGCCTCAGTAAAAACAGGTTACCCTAAATTAAAGCTTGCTTTAATTTTGTCAAATTAATTCACCTAATTTTCATATATTAGGTGAAAATATCTGAGGGCCTGGGAATCTGTAAATTAGTTGCATGGTTTTAAAATTTTCTTTTTGCCTCATAAAGTAATTGTTTTCAGCTTTCAACTATTTTAAAGCTGTAATTATTACCATCAATCTTTTTTTTTTTAAAGAGCCGACTTAACTTACTTCCTGGCAGTGAATTTTAATAACCACCTCGGAGTCCCTGATGGGATCCTAGTGACCTGAGATAATTAATTCGACTCGGAAAGGGCTAGTGTGGTTAACCAGGAGCATGCTGGAGAAATCCTGCAGATGGTGTCCCACGGCGAGAAAGACCCTCGGCACTAACACTGAGGTGTGGGAGTTCCACTCCCAGAGCTGAACTAAGAATGGAATCTTTGCTCCTACAATGGTCCCTGTGGCCACTGCATGTGGACAGCAGTTTATTACTGCTGTGTCTTTCTTGTGCAAACCACCTGCTAGCTACGTATCTTCAGAAGAGTTGACGTTGCTCATACTCCACACAGCTAACACGAGGTTGAATGATAGGGAAGAATGATGTCTGCTCAGAGGGTAACAGGGCTCTTCAGGCTGCAGGCAGCAGACGCAGGCAACCACGCGCACCAGGAAGTTACAATGGCCTCCTCCAAAGTCTGGATGCTAACCAGGAAAAGGTTACCCATTAGCACTGAATTGTCACTGCAATTACATAAATACATCTTACTGTTTTTGAGAATGTGTACAAGGAAGACAGAAAACAAAACTCCACTTTTTTCCATCAGACAGTTCCTAAAATGGTCTTAGACCCAGTTTCAGGTCACATTCAGTGGTAAGCAGAGCGAGGGAGTCAGTCACACAACTGAACAGTGGCGTCATAATTTGATAAAATTACTTCTCCTCAGTTAATGGTGCAGGTCCTATTAATTTACTTTTAATTCTGTAAAACTGTTGCACAGAGAGGTGCCTGTTTACCTCCTTGACTGTTTACCAGCCTTGACTGTAGGCTGCTCATTTGCAATTGTGGCCAGTGTCTGCCAAATGTAAAAGCATAAAAGATGCCCTGGAGAAGCATAAGCAAAAAAAAAAAAAAAAAAAAAAAAAAAAAAAAATCAGTATTTAAATACAAATGTCAACTGACAATACTGACCCCAGGAATGGAACACACATGAGCCCCCTTTCCTGAGGCAGCCCCTCAGTGGTCCAACAGCACCCTCTACTTCCTCCGTGAGGGAAATGCTAATCATCCAAATGCTGCAGAGAGCTGGTGATGTGTGTGCATCTCCTTGTCCTAAAGGACTTCTAATGCATTCCTGTAAGTGCAAAGCTGGCACAAGTGAGGACCCTCCCAGGAATGCTGCCCAGGAAAGCCTGCCACAAGTTGCTGACTGGACAAGTGGCCAGAAGCCACAATTAAGGGGGATGTGGCAAGACACTGTTCTTGCACAAAACATCCCAAAGGGGCTGCAGGTTGCGCCTTATTAGCAAAATGTGTGGAAAACACCTAGGATAGCGACAAACCTAACCGCTACAGACTCTCTGCAAGCAATTCTGCTTTTTCTGCGTTGGCTCCTTTTGATGGTTCTGGCCCTAATGGCACAAGCTTATCTTGTAGAAATACCATACCGCATCCAAGTGTTTGGGTAAGTCAAGTCTTCAAGATGAGCGTGTTCCTAAGGAAAACACCTATTCCCAGGTGGCAAAATGTTTTCTTTAATTCCAGGTCTGGCCTGGTATATTGATATGCAAAACACAGTTTTATTTTAAGTCAAAATACAAAGACACACACAGAGACCAGAAGGACTTTTCTCTGTGTGTTAGTAACAACAGACAGAAATGTAGCATTCTCCTTATTAAGAAGACTGAATGACTTAATATGAGTTTCCTTATGTGTAACCTTGTCGCATTTGCTTAAAACAAAAACATGTTATGTTAAATAATCACATATCCCAAAGTTTTTAAGCACATTCCAATTATGATGACTTCTGAGAAATGTTTAAGCGTGCCATCCCTGCTGGGTAAAACACACCTGTATGTAAAGTTTTTGTCTGCAACACAACCTAGCAATCTACCAATCATCTCTGTTTTGGGTTGGCCAGTGTCACCTCACAGAATGGAGGGTAGACTAAGGCAGAAGCAGAAGCAGAAGCACAAGCTCAGAACTGTGGCTCGATACCTCCAGTAAGTCTTTATGACTTGAATAAGGATATGCATTACAGTAGCCAAACGTTCTCGTGTGTTTATTCAAGGAGTATTGACTTTTGAATACAAGATACATGGGTTTTTAATGCTTCTTTTTTATAGTATAATCCATGTTCTTCTCATACTGCTCGCGTGCGTGCACACATACACACACACACACACACACACACACACACATTCAATGCGCTACAACATTTATCAAATTAAAGCAAAAACAAATTATTTAGGCTTTGTGCCCTGCTAACAAAGAAACAGCCATGTAAAATATGAATTTATTAATACCCCATCCTTACAATGTACCTTGATGGAAAATATAATTAAATCAGCATTTTTTTTTTAAACCACACACACAGCATAAATTGTCGCTGGCTCGGCAAGTCAGATACAATGCATTGTTTGTGCACACAAGGACAATAGACTTTGAGGGAAAGATCTGGAATCCCCCTCGCCTTCTCTCTCCACGACTCCTTCTGTTCTTTAATCTACAAAACATCTCTGGGCCCAACCCCTGAAAAACAAAGGTGGGATTAAAAAATTGCCTCATCTCCACGGTACCACCCTGAAATTATTATCATGTCATCTGCCTGGGCTCTGTGTCCAAGTAAATGAACCCGGAGCTATAAAATATGTGGCCCTCAGAGGTCTCTAATCCTAATATTGGTGTCGATTATTTCAGATGAGACAAATCTCACTCTGAGAAAGGCAGCACAGCCCACTGCTGATCCTTAGTCACCTGTCTCTCTTTAACAACAGGTAGTAACTGCCTCATCCCAGAGTGCTGTGAGAAAAATGCCACATGGGGCTTTAGACAACCACATTGGAGGCACTGGAACCTGTGGTCCACTGTATCCACAGATGACGACGCTCTCAGCTCTCTTTGGGAACAGAGCTCTTTGAAACCCCCTCTTTTTACAAGGACACACTAACTTTGCAGTTGGGCCCCATTCTTATGGCCACATCTACACCTAGTCCCAAACCCACCTTTGATATGACCAAGAACTACATTTTCAACACATAGAGCCATGCAGCCAATAACATAAACCGTATGCTTTCTAAATGGAACTATTGAATTCTGACCTTTAATGTTGACTGTTTCTAGCAGCCCAAACTGTCCAAAAGATGTAACTAGCTTTGAAAGTCTCTTTAATCACATGACAATCTAATATGATATAACACTGATCAAGGAAAATGGAGCAACACAACATTCTCGATCTTTTGGGGGGACAATCTGAGGTTGCCAGGGCTTAGTAAGCACCTCTCTGAGAGAAAAGGCGGGCCAGGGTGACCTTCTCGGCCCACCACTCTGTAAGTGTGCTGAAGCATCCTGGCTACCAGCCAAAAGAAGTCATCCCCCTAGCCTGGGTCTGGATGCCATCTGCAGGATCTCCCTGGGCTCGCTCTTGCACTTCTACAGCCATTAGCTGCAGAGGTTTTTTGTTGTTTGTTTGTTTGTTTAATCTTGACTTCAAATTCCATGCAGCCAAACAGGAAAACAAGGTCTTCTTGATGCTCTACCCCAGAGGACAACACTACTGCCTACCTTGAGTCATGCCAAAAGAGTACAAAGGAGGCTAACGAGGCTCAGCATCACACTGAGTATAAGCAGATCCTGTGAGAAGGGGAGACTAGAACAAACATACATATATACATACATACATACATACATATGAGAAAGCAAGGCTAGAACATACATACACACACATACATACATACATCTTTTTATTTAAATTTGTTTACTTTTAGTTTATTCACTTTACATCCAGATTGTAGACCCCTCTCTTGTCTCCTCCCAGTCCTACCTTCCAGAAGACTAAACATTTTATTTACAGAATATGAAAATGTCCAGAAAGTAAAGAATATATATATGTATATATGTATGGGTGTGTATACATATATGTTTAGATGTAGATATATACATATATGTATACACACACATATATACACCAGCTTTCATTGTGATCAAACTTTTTTCAAGTCCAATGACAGACAAAACTAACCCACCAAAATAAAAGTAAGAAGAGCCCGATACTTCAGGATGATGGGTCGGAGTAGGAGTCCTGGGACGTGTGTCATACTCTGGGTGATATAAAAGCCATCAATTTTCACAACCCAGAGAGAACATGTAAGATATATTTCTGCTGATATGATTATGCAAATTATACTTGGGTAACAGTGACGATAAGGCCCCTGCTTTGCCTGCTTTTTTTTTTCTTTTTTTATTGAAAGTCACCAGATAATGAGTTGGGTTTTTTTTTTTCAAGCACAGTATCAGAAGTTCTTGAGGCTGGCCTTGGAGGAGGTGGCATCTGCGCTCTCCTCTGTGGGGCTGCCGAGCCTGTGACACAGCGGCTGTGCTCAGATAGGCAACAGCGGGGGCGGCTCACGGGAATGCTCACTTAACCTGTGAGTCACAAGGTTATTTTTGTAGCTGTGTCCTGTCTTCCCTCCTGGAGGTGATTTATGGTTCTCAGCCCAGCCTCATCATCATTGTTCTCACCTTTGTTTCCATCATAGTTAATTAAAGGGAAGGTCATTGTCACCTTATGTTTTAAACCTCCTTAACATAATATATCACCCCTGGAACACTTTAATAAGGGGATTTGTGAAGGAACGGTGTAATAGGGAAAAGTTTACAGCATAATCCATCCTGCTCAGAATTACACTTTAGCTGTGCACATAATGAAAGTTAATAAGTAGACAAAATGAAGGGTCCGTCTGGGGACTCGTTCAAGTGTTGATTAATTGGCTGTGTGATGTAATGGAACCAGAAGACACTTGGCTTTTGTGAAGTGCAGGCAAACGCGGCCCAAACAAACTCTATCTAAAGGACAACATCGCCTTCCTTTTCCTTTGCAAATTGCCACCCTCAGACAATGTGAAATTAATTAAACAACTGCTTACTGAATGCCTCTTGTGTGCCAGGCACAAAGAGAAATCCAGGCCACAAAGGGTGAAGTGAAGCACAGTGCCCTCCTCAGAGGGGACCTGTGGCGAGTGCTGGTACAGAAACAAAGGAAGGACACATTATTTATTCTGAGTGGCGACTCCCGAGGATACCAGAATTAGTTAAGATTCATAAGAATGACTGAAATAATATTACGCATGCCAGGCACATCTGCCAAGAGAAACGCAAAGTCCTTTCTCCAAAGCCTTTCACCCCATTTAATAGCCACTAAGAAGTGCGTTACTAAACACGGGTGGTTCTGACCACTTTCCAGAGTTTTCTGATGCCCTAACTTAACTCACAACTGAAGAAACTGAGGCAAGGAGAGGCCAAGAACTGCTCCAGAGGTGGTAGAGCACTTTGGTGGAGGAGCAGAGGCCAGCCCAGCTGTGTTCACCATCTAGAATGCAGACTCTGGGTCAGAAGACAAGGCTGGCTGTCTTTAGAATTAGGGCTTTCTCAGGCTTCAGAGAAACTGTGAGTGAGTGCGTGCTGCAGGAAGGTCTCACAGGGAGCTACATCTGTAGCAGCAACCATGGCTCTGCTAACCAACAAAAGTCACCAGAGTGAAGACCCAATTGTACCAGCAAATGTAGTTGTAGACCTTGCAGAGACTGGGGGGCTATGAAGCAGGCCATGGAGGTGCACTTGTGGGGATAGATTTGTAGTATTTCTGTGGCACACGTTTTGTTTGTTTGTTTGTTTTGTTTTGTTTTTTGTTTTTTGTTTTTTGTTTTGTTTTGTTTTGTTTTTGAGCTCCTGTTGTGGGCTGAGTGTGAAAGGTTCCCAGCAAGATTAAGTGTTTGAAGCCTTGGTCTCTAATTAGTAGCTCTGTATTGGGAGGGTGTGGAGCCTTTAGGAGATGGACTTTTGCTTAAGGAAGTGAGTAAGGGGATGGCAGGCCTGACTATTTGAAAGCTTGGCCTTACTTCCTGCTCACTCTCTGCTTTCTGACTGGGGAACTGTCCCCTCTCGCCATCTCACAACCCTGCCACCTTGAGTTTCCACACAGCACAGTCTGGCCGGATTTCAACTGTAAGTTAAGTCAAATCCTTTCTTACTTAAGGAACCTCCCACCTGGCATTTAGTTAGCAATGAGGAAAGTAACTGAGGCAGAACCTGTTGGTACAGAGAACATAAAACATGGGAACTGGTTACTGGAAACTTTTAAAAATTATTATTGTAATGATTAACTCAATAGCTGTACAGATGAATGGGTTTCACCGTGAAACTTCCATGTGCGCATAGATTAGGCCTTACTCCAATCCACTCTTCTCCCTTTTTCTCTCCCCCATCACAATCGATCCTGATAGGCTCTCTTTTACACTCAGCTCATCCTTTTTTGAGTGTCCATATATGAGGGGAAAAAAAAACAAAAGTCGGCAGGACGGTCATTGATTAGTGGGAAGGCACAGAAAAGAACACGGGGGTGTGGGCCAGGGGTTCGCTCCTGTGCGGCTGAAGGTCTCCCCTGTCATTTTGAGTGAGTTTAACCTCATTCGCTGTCTACCTTAGGCTCTGACTTCCACCAGCCAACCCCTGTGTTACCTCACTGTCTCTCCCCAGCTGTTCCTCTGATTTCTGTCACATGTCACCTGCCAGACATGTGGCCCAGAGACTAGAGCCACAAGAGGAGATTTTTTTTTTCAGCCTTTTGCCGTGCTGCAAACTTTGTTGAGGCCTAGTGGGTGCAGCCACCAAAAGACTAAATAAAAACCTTTGCTTCTCCCCTGGGGTTTGAGGCCTGTTAATAAATTAGACCTGAATATAAGTTTTGATTCCAAAACTATGTAACTTGAGCAGGGCCCTCATCCTCCCTAAACTTCAGTCTCTTCAGTACTAACTTTTCAAAAGAGACTTAGTAGTTTTTACTGTAGGAGTGTTTTACATTCATGTGTGCATGTGCGCTGGGCGAGTTCCTGGTGCCTACAGAGGCCACCAGATGGTGCTGGATCCCACGGAACTGGAGTTACAGACACTTGTGAGCCACCGTATGGGTTCTGGGAACCAAACCTGGGTCCTCTGCCAGAGCAGCCAGTGTTCTTCAACTGCTTGACCATTTCGACAGCACCGTCAACACCAACCATGATAGCAACAGCCACTGTGCAAGCATGGGGTGTTGTGAACTCTAAGCTCCAGGCTGGTGTATGCTGTGCTTCTGATATGCATTTCTTTCCCATTTTTCCCCAGCATGAACCTTTCTCTCAAGATTGAGCCAGCCTTGTCCCGTGTATGTTTTAGCACAACACTGTCTAAGATACAAAGAGCTGCTGAGCACGTGTGAATGGGAGAAGCAGCAGATATGGCATTCTGTTCTCTTTCTCATGGCTGCTCAGATACGAATGTGGTCAAGGGCGTGGATGTTAATGAATTTCACAAGGATCTAGCCTTATCAGCCTTCTATCCACCTACAAAATGAGGAAAGTCATCCCTTCATCCACTCATGGAGCAGCTAACCCTCTGACCTGCTGGCCCACAGAGAGACCTGGATACACTAGCCAGTACTGATATGCTGTTAAGATGACCGTCCTTGCCACGTTCTTCCTGTGTCCAGTCTGCCACCGAGCAGCTCACCAGAGGTCCCCCCAGAGACACCACACGGACTTCCCTAGTGAGAGTGCATGGTTCTAGATTTGGCTGCCCCGCCCTCACTGCAGACTCCAGAGGAGCGGAGGGTGTCTTATATCTCTCTGTCTTTAACTTGTAGAACCAGTACCTTCTCTGGTGTGTCTTGGTTCTGTTTCTAAGTGAGAGAAGCCCGTGCCATTACTGTGCCATTTGGAAAGGCGTCAGATGCCGGGGTTTACCAAATTTCTGATAAACAAATACATCTGCATTCACACTCTGCCTTAGGCCAGCTGCCTGGGTTTTGAGAACCTGTTGGCTGCGCGTGAATGGAAAGCCTACCAAGGGTCCTCTGAGGTGAAGCCCAAAAGCTACTCCAAGCCCCTTCACTCGCGCATGTTGGTACTTGTTCATGGCTGACACAAACATGTTTGTCAGAAAGCCACCCGCATCCTGTAACGGCATCTCCCTCCATTATTTGAAAGGGGAACAGGATATAGAATGCATATCGTTTGGTTTCTTAGAATGATACATTATTTTCACCAATAAGGAAGACTGTTTTGAGACAGATCTTGAAGTATTAGTCAAGTGGGACTCTGTGTCCCATGGGTGTACGATGAATAAAAATGATTCACTCTCAGGCTATATAGGTCACATCCAGCAGAGGTTACAGACCAGCCTCATTTGACCATGGGCAAGCCACTTCCCTGGTGACAGCTCATTTTGTGAGCCTGGGAGCAGAGGGACAGTAAGACCACATGGGCTGAACTGGCAGCCTCCTTGGGGTTTGGACTAAAAAGTGTTCCCTGTGTTCAGCCGTTGTGGCACATTGTGTGGCAATCATGTTGAGCCTCCCTGCATTGTCTATAAGGTTATGTAGGCTTCGTCTCCAAGAGAAGCCTTGGAACAGTGAAGGCACAAAGTACACTGTAGTGACTGTCACGGAGCCTAATGGCCGTGAGTGCTTTTGTTTCTTTAACTTAGTATTGCATTGAAGTGGTGATTTCTAAATCTCTGTGAAAACGCTAAATCAAGGAACCGTGAAGTGAGGAAATGCCACTCGGTTCTGAAAAGCTCTTAATACGAGTCTTGTGATATCAAAAAGAAGGCCTAAGGAAAGACTGCCTAAAGGCTATGGCCTTGGGCATCCATCTTCCTGCTCTGTAAGATGCTGCTGCTGCTGCTGCTGCTGCTGCTGACGAGGTGGTTCTCAGGAGCTGTTACATGATTCTTCTTGAGTGTCTCACGTTATTAGGGAAGTATCCCTTTTAATTGTTTATGGAAATGCTTCAAGGTTGAGGAATTCCCCTGGGCTCCCCCCTGGGAGGATGCTCCCCTCCTCTTCGGCCTTTCACTTTGTTCTCGGCTTTCATGGGGGCACCCGGGGAATTTTCTCAGACTAGTGGAGTTTGGACTCGTTCCCGCCGGGTGTCTTCTCCTTTTTAGTGGTGGGATTTCATGAGCAGCTTTCCAGCTATTCTCGTCCGCTAAGCACGGTAGAGATTAGCACAGCTTCCTATGATTTCAGTCCTCAAAAATTGGGAAATTTTACCAACATAATGACCGGGATCCACATTGTTCTAGAATCATCTCCCAACAGGCTTAGTGGGCAGCTGGGCTGCAGGTGCCCGAGGTGTGCCTGCGCCGGTGGGGAGGCAGCCTCATGCCACCCTGGCTGGCCATGGGTTCTTGGTGTGCAATCCCATCGACTTCCACCAGCCGATTTATAGGGCTGGTTTTATGTTGTTGCCCACCATGTGCCAGCCCTACACTTCTCTGTGGAATAGTGTCTGTCATCTTCTCCTTCCCAGTGATCGAACCATGCCTTCCTGTGCCTCTGTGATGTGCGCCACACACACACACACACACACACACACACACACACACACACACAAAGTCAAGGCAGTGCTGGGGGTAACTTACTGGAGAAGGGTTTTGGGAGAATATGGGATGAAAATGACTAAAATGTATTATATGAATGTATAAGGCTGTCAAACAATTTTTAATTAAGGTTCTATTCATGCTGCATTAGGAGTTGTGCCCTGGATCAGGAGGAGTTCTTTTCTGAGAATTGTGGGACAGGGTTTCATGTAGCCCAGGCTGTCTTCAAATTTGCCATGTAGCCAAGACCTCGAAGTTCTGATTCTCCTGCCTCTGCCTCCCTAGTGCTATGACAGCAGACATGAACAGTACGGCCACACCAGGGTATGGCTGCCGTGGGGACCCAAACCCCCGCTTCCTGCACGGAAGGCCAACAGGGTACCAGCTGAGCTATACTCCAGCCCATTTCCTGAGACATTTTACAGGCAAAGTGAGTGCCAGTTTATAAAATGTTGGCCACACAAATAGGTTCTCCTAAAGTGCATCCACACAAATGATGGTCCTTTCCCTCCCACTGTTCCTAACAAGAAAACTCCGGTTGCTGCTTGAGTCAGAGCCTCCCCTGGAGAGCTTTGTTTCAAGATGAGCTGAGAAGGCCCCTTAGTGTTTCCTGGTTTTCACTCATGTTTCCTGTTCAGCCACACAAGCTCTTCAGAATGGACTCTATCTAATCCTGTAAAGTGTTGATAATCTCACTGTCGAGTGTTTGGAGCAGCTAATTTCTTCAGTTCCACTTCAGAACCCAGACAATTCTCCAGTAGTCACCTAGTTAATTTGAAATTATGGGCTTGCCCGGTGGTGGTGGTGCATGCTCTTAATCCCAGCGCTCGGGAAGCAGAGGCAGGTGAATCTCCAAGTTCTAGGCCAGCCTGGTCTACAAAGTGAGTCTAGGAAAGCCAAGGCTACACAGAAAAACTCTGTCTTGAAAAAAAATTATGGGCTTGAAGTTATGGGCTGGAGAGTTGGATCAGTGGAGAAAAGCAATGTCTGCTCTTCCAGAGGTCCTGAGTTCAATTCCGAGCAACTGCATGGTGGCTTGCAATCATCCATACTGGAAATGATGCCTCTTCTGGAGGGCAGGTGCACATCCAGATAGAGTTCTCATTCACAAAATAAAATCTAAAATGTGTTCAAGCTTTTAATGGCCATGTGCCCATGTGTGTGCAATCAGTTGAGTCTTTACTCTATATTCCCATACAATATTCTTCTATATTTATTCTATATTTAAAAATTATTCTATATATTCTATAATTCTAAATTATCCTATATTTAAAAAATGCTTCCTATTAAGATCCTGTTTATGAGTGTGAGTTTTACCCTTATTAATGAGTAAAAAAATTCTCACAATCACAAATCCTATGAAAAACAAGTGAACTGTAGCATTTATGTGAAATAACTGAAGTTTTGAATATAGCTTTCAATTTCAATTTCATGAGTTAAGTGATCCAGAAGACCGTTTTCTAGAAAGTGCCATTTTCTGTGCATTTTGGTTCTGTTCTGTTGCTCTAACCAACACTTTGTCTTACCAGGAGAGGGAACTGCAGGATGACGCCAGTCTCCTGGACCAGCAGCGAGTGTCTTCCGGCCAGCTCCTGATGCCACGTTTACTTGCCCTCATGTTGAATGACCCCACCTTGCCCTTCTATGTCCCACTTCCCCTTGAGAGGACCTCTTTGACTGTCGTGGGGCCTGCCTTCTGAGTAAATCAGATAAATGTTCCCACAATGATGTCCCCAAGTTAACCATATTTGTAAAGTCCCCTTTGACATCTACCTTACATCCACAAGCCTTTGTCTTTAAGTCTTTGTCTTCAGGTCATTATCCTGCCATGGCAGCATCATTCATTCAAGGTCTTACTTCTTCTTAAGAGGCAGGAAATAAAATGTTTTGTTTTACTCCTAAAAGAAGTAAACTTAAAATGTTGATAAGACTTGCAGAATAGAAAAGAATGCTGGTATAGGAAATCAAGCCACATTTAAAGCTGAACAGGCAGTATTCACTGTCTGCTAAATCTCGTTCTCTGAGTGAGAAACACACAGCTTCCCAATCGGAGTGGCCGCAAAATCTGCTCAACAGAGGAGACCCTTGGGGGGAGTTCTGAGCAGGGTATCTGCAGAGCCTTTCCCCATGAGTGTAGTTTATGTCCTGTTTATGGTCTGCCAGTCACCTCACTTTCACCCTTGGTCTACTATAACCTTTAACAGCTCAACATGCTGATACCAGTATGTAGATAAAGTCAATAAGAAAAACTAAAGAGGTGTCTGAGTCCTACCTCTGCTGTTGGCTTTGGACTCTGCCTGGGCACCACTGCTCAGCCCCTTCCTATGTGTCACAACTTCCTGAACCCCACAACTTCCTGTTCCTTACCATTTCCTGTGTTTTGCAATTTGTGGATACAATGGCACAGGGCTTGTTTCCGGCCACACGCCCACAGGTGTTGTCAAGATGTCATCTATCGTGGGACATGATCCACACAGCATCGATCTCCCTCTCTGTCCTGTGCCAACTGCACTGACTCTTAGCCCCTTTGTCTTTTGCTATTTAGGAATTCCAGGACTGTGACCCATCACTTGATTAGGTGGTACAGAAACATTAACAAACAACTGCTTCAAAGTTTTACATCTTTGAGGGAGATTCATTTCAGGTGTCTCTGGGCTGTTAATAAAACTCTTCAAAGAAACAAATTCTGTCAGTGCAAAGAAAAAAAAAATACTAGTGATGTGCTCACCCAACCCATCTTTAGGTATGAGTCAATAAAGTCCACTAACTTGTTGTTTCTGGACTACTTTAAAATGATTCCAAGCAAAGATCCTATGTTCACTAACGAATGTAAGTAATTCAAGGTTTAACAACATTGTGGGGAGTCCCTTAAAGGGAGAAACGCATGATTTCTTGTGCGCACTCCAATTTATCACTGTATTCTCTCAAACTCTGTGGTGTTGCAGTTTAGGGTCCCATTATATGAACCAAAATGGTATATTATCTAAAATTAGGAACCAGACAGAACAGCAGCTAAAATTAATTCACCATAGTGACCCCCTCCCAGGAAACTACCCGGCGGGAACACATGCCCATTTCCACGGGCAGAGATTTAAAAGCATCGCTCGTATTAGTTTTACATGCCCAAATCCTCATGTATTAAAATAAACATATACCTATCTCCCATGAAGAGAAAGTCAGAAAGCTGCACTGGCCTCTAAATGAATCCAATTAAATTTAATCAAATCGCACATCTACATTTTAGAATCCTATTGCATATTTGAGGGCAAAAAAAAGAGGTACAGGGATAAATGTGTCCGTGTGTATTCCCAACATCCTAACCCTTGGCTCACCAGTGAAAAGGAAGCCCAGACTGAGAGCTATCAACAGACACACACACAGGAAAATCCAATCATTCTAGCCCCTTCATCTTGAAGCTACACATGCAAACAGAATAACTGTGTTTTGCAGAAGTGTTGTTAAACACTGGTACCCAAATTCCATTTCATTTCACCTCCAGTGGGTTTGGGGTGGAGGGGGGCACTAAGCATGGCTGGGTTTGTTGGAGATAATACGATACAGGGCTAGAAGGCCTCCTTGGATTTCAAACAGGTCATCTTGTCAAAGCTTTATGTGGGAGCCAATTACATTAATTTTCCACAGCAGCCAAATACATATTTCATTTCCATCTCCCACCAGAGATGGGGTCCAGGGATCCTGTTTCGAAAGGCTCTTATCACTAAGTAACATTCATACCCCCACAGGAACCCTTGGCAGCCGGTGGCCCATTGATGTAACTGAGTGAGGCCCAGGCTGCCTGGCGCTGCTCGGAAGCACACGCTTGGGGACAATGGGGCCTCCACATCGGCCACATTGTCAATAAATTTCAATTACACTAATTGCCAACAGTTGAATGAGTGCACTTTGCGAGAAGAGAGAAAAGAATCTAAGAAAGGAGCATATGCCTTGTAGGGCTAAAGAAAAGGAAGTAATAAATAGTCTGTTTTCTAGTGGGGCGTTGGAGCCTTTTTCCAACACGGCTTAACCAGATTTTACAAGCTGTTCCAGGTTCAGCCATCCTGTTTTACATTTCTTTGTTACCGTCTCCAAACAACACAGACAGAAAGTCAATTGTGTGGTGTTATATTTCAGGGGAGATTTAATTTCTAAGATTTTTTTTTCAATACATCGATTTGTTCTGCTTTGATGGATAGTTCGCTGAGTGAATTTGGGGCAGGGAGTGGGGTGGGGTGGGGTATGTCCCATGAATAGCTGCAGCTACTTTAAAGCCAACCTACAGGATGGCATCAAACTCAGAGCCAAGTGTTCCTGTTGTGTTCTTTTCACAGAGTGGAAGGAACCGCAGAGAAAGCACTGGTCAGGCATTCATGCACGCAGGAGGCTGTGTATTGCAGCATGTTGGGAAATAGTCAGACCCAGACTGAACTTTCATGGAAGTAAGGCATCATCAATACTCTCTCATTTTGCACTATCATAAAGGATGGCGCATTAGCAAAACGTGGCATTGAAGCCGTTTAGGATGTTGCTGGTAGTTGCCGGATGCCTACCTCATGTACCCACCTCAGAGGCTTGAGAACCAGTGGGTCGTTGTCCATACCCTGACAGCCCAAGGAACAGAGCACTCTGAGGATGCCCCAGCCCCAGGCACACGGCTGTGCTTGACAGCCTCACTAGAGCCTTGCATGCAAGGTGACCGAAGGGAGAGCATGTCTGTCTCTCTTCTATAGCCAGTCTTAAAAAGTGTTGTCCGCCACAGCTAGCACTAGTGGACAGAGTAAAGCTTGGTGTCATGGCAGTCGGAAACACAGCCACTCACCTGAGAGGGGCATTTCTTCACTGAGGATTGCAGACACGGCCAGTCCTTTGCTAGTTGCCGTTCTCCTGGCACACGGTCATAGGCCTTACTCTTCTCTACTCTTCTCCTTTTTCATCTTAACTCATTCACTCTTATACTGTATCCCTGGGGACCATCTCTCTTATGTTCCTACACAAAACCTGAGGCCAGTGAAAGAATAGATGATGTCTTCCTCATGCGTGAAAGCCCCTGGTCCCATCTGACTCACACATGGAAGCCAGTGGGCCTGGTCTTCCTTATGCATAGGAAGCCACTGGGTTCCTTCTTCCTGAAGTATGGAGGACACTTGACCCTATTTTTGACCTAGGGTAGGGTGTCAGTGGGCTGTGTGGAGGACTGTGTGCTAGGGTGGGTGGTCAGTGGAGCAAGGTAGGAGGATTGTGTTCTGCGGGTGGTGGTCACTGAGATATATTGGAAGACCTATGTCTTGGTGAAGGAACGTCCAGTAGGTGAACTTGTGACTGCCTCATGCCAATGACCTACATGTTCTATGAGGAGAACTATACCCAGTGGACAGTAGGACCACTTGTGATTTTATGGGTCCCTCATACCAATGGTCTTCCTGTTCAGGGCAAAGCAAGTCACCATTTTGTTTCCATATCACTCTGTCTGCTCTAAGGCAACATTGGTTAGCTTGGTCACATGATCCCCTCTCCCACTACAAGTATCCTTGATATCAGATTAAACAACTGAGAACAAATAGTGAGAAATATCTGATAAAAAGACATGGGGTCAGTGGACATTTTGCATGGTGTCTGAAAATCTTAGAAGACCTGCATATTGTTGAGTGTGTACATGTATTTGTAGATGTGTGCATGTGTATTCATATATGTATAAATCTCAAAGAATGTGTCTTGATATGTATGTATTTGAGTATGCTGTATGTTCAGATGAATGTCATAGTACCTAAATTCTCCACAGCATATTTAATATATGTGTAGTATGTGTGTGTGTGTGTGTGTGTATGTATGTATGTATGTATGTATGTATGTATGTATGTATGTATGTATGTATTGAAGTAAGGTTGAAGACCTGGTATCTCTGCTGAACAGTGAGAAGGGCAGGTAGAAGATGTCTTTGGCCACAGAAAGGCCTTCGTGATGCCCAATCCAACCCCCACTGAGGCAACTTCTACCATTGATCTCTGAAAACCACATCTCCTGGTTTTGTCCAGAGATGGGCTCATCCCCAGTATGAGGGAAACACATGCAGACATTAGTTTTACAGACTGGAGATCAGCTTAAGCCAGTGTCACTCTTAAGCAAAGGTACCTAAGACCATTTGAGGGAACAGGAGAAACAATTGCATGTGCATCAATTAGTAGGAATACAGGCTGGAGTGGCAACTTCCTGGTTAACCAAGTTACCATTCAAGAGGTGATCAATATGATCTGAGAGCGATCGGGGTGTATCATCTCAAAGGCAGATGCTGTCGAGTCTGGTGTCAGTGCGTGATGCAGCCTCTAGGGCATTCTTGCCACATGGGTACCAGGGAGGGCAGTCCTAATCAGATTAATCTACTGTATTTATGCAAATAATGAGGACATGTCTGACATGAAAGGAAGAGGGATGACTAGGGCAAAGCAGACTCAGGTTATTTATCCTTGCAGGTGGTATGTTCCCACAGAGGAACATTAGAACAGTTTTACCCTATACAGAGAAGGAATCTCCTTATTTCCACCACTTGCTTTTTTAAAGAGTGTCCCTGCCACAGGCACATCTGTTCTATGCCTCACTTATTTAGTGTGGCATATGCTGCTGTCTGCAGCTACAGAGCGTCATCCATTCCAATCAATACCCTTAGCGAACGAAACCCATGGGATGCCGTGAGGAGGAATAAGTCGGCCTTGAGGAGTGTGTAATATTAATTTCGTTCTGAAGGCCCCACACTCTGCACAGGAGACCAATAGCCCTCTGGGATCACTCACCCCACAAGCATTAAAGGCTACCACTTACCATCTTGGCCTTCAGGAAGGTTGACCGCGTCCTGATAACTGTTGTCCTTTGTAATTTCAAAGCAAATCTAGAGTGTAAATGATTATTTCCCAACCTTGATGGTGTGTGTTTTCATCTCTCCACTCTTTCCATGCGGCTTTGATCGTAATGGGGCTGAAAGTAGTGAGGATGGGCCTTTCAGATGACACAGTCTTTTCCTGAATCAGAGTTTGGGCAATGCACTTTGGAGTATGAAGGACCGCACCACATTGCTAAAATATGCCATGGAGTGGCATTGGGCAGGTTTCACACTGACACTACAAAATGAGGAATGCTGTATCCCAGCACTGCTGCATCTGATCTGTGGAGGCAAAGAGGATGGTCAGGATGAAAGCACAGCTCCCTTCGAGGCATCTCACATGACCTGCCCTTCACTCTTCCTCAAACTTGGACAGCAGGAGCTACAGCTCTGAGTTCTGGGATAGCAACTGATGGACACTGAAAATTCCGTGCAAAAGAGGAGATAAAACTGTTGGGAGTCAGGTTTATCACAAACCTCATTTCAGTCTGCAACCATTCTCCTGGCATAGTTTTGTTGGTTTCTTGTTGTTGTTTGTTGGTTGGTTTGTTTTCATTTCATTAATTAATTCATTTACATGACCTCCCAATTGTAGCTTCCTCTCCCTTCTCTCCTCCCAGTTCCTCCCTCTCACCTCTCTGCCCCAACCCGCCTCCTTTTCTTCTCAGAGTAGGGGAGGCCGCCCATGGAGATCAGCCTGCCTTGGCATATCAAGTTGAGATAAGACTAGGCACATCTTCTCCTATTGAGGCTAGACATGGCAGCCCGGTTAGGGGAAAGGGACCCAAAGGCAGGCAACAGAGTCAGAGACAGGCCCTGCTCCAGTTGTTAAGAGTCCCACATAAACACCAAGCTGAACAGCTGTTACATATATGTAGGGGGCCTAGGTCCTTCCCATGCATGCTTTTTGGCTGGTGGTTCAGTTTCTGTGACCCTTCCCTATGGGCCCAGGTTAGTTGACTCTGTTTGTTTTCTTGTGGTGTCTTTGACCTCTGTGGTCTTTTGATCCTTCACCACCCTCTTTCACAAGATTCCCCCAAGCTCCACCTAATGTTTGGCTATGGGTCTCCACATCTGTTTCCATCAGCTGCTGAGTGAAGCCTCACAGAGGACAGTTATGTAAGGCTCCTGTCTGCGTGTCTAGCAGAATAGCATTAATAGAGTCAGTGGTTGTTGGTTCTCTCTCACGGGATAGGTCTCAAGCTGAGCCAATCTTTGGTTGGCAATTCCATCAATTTCTGCTCTATCTTTATCTCTGCACCTCTTACAGGCAGGATAAATTTTGGGTCTAAAGTTTTGTGGATGGTTGTCTCCCCTGGAAGTCTTGCCTGGCTACAGGAGGTGACTGTTTCAGGTTCCATAAGCCCTGTTGCTAGGAGTCCTAGCTAGGGTCTCTCTCACAGATTCCTGAGAGTTTCCCTTGTCCTGGAATTATGGCTCCACCCAGAGTTTCCCCCACTGATTGCAGTGCCATCCTCCCCCACCTGGCCCCTCCTGTTCCTATCTCCATCCCTTCTTCCACCCAGTTTCCTACCTCTGATGTCTGTGTTATTTCCGCTTCTGAGTAAGAACTAAGCATCCTCCCTTGGGTCCTCCTTGTTAGATAGCCCCTTTGGCTAGTCTGTGGATTGTAGCATGGTTATCCTGCACTTTACCTCTAATCTCCACTTATAAGTGAGTAGGTACCATGTGTGTCATTGTGGATGTGGGTTACCTCACTCACTGTGATATTTTCTAGTTCCATCCATTCACCTGTAAATTTTATGATGTTCTTGTTTTTAATAGCTGAGTGGAGGGTTTTTTTTTCATACAAGCCTTTTACTTGCTTGGTTAGAGTTTCCCCAAGACACTTTATGTTTATGTTTTTGTGTATATGCATGCATGCACACACACACCATATGCACACATACACCATATGTACACCAAATACACACATACAAATACACATACATATAGGAACACATATATGCATACCAACACACACACACACTAACAGGGAGGAAGAAGCTGAAAAATCAGCACCATTGCCGATGGTGGGTACAGAGGAGTCAGCAAAAACAAAAAAATGAACAAAAGAATTGAGCATGCCGGGCATGGTGGCGCACGCCTTTAATCCCGGCACTCGGGAGGCAGAAGCAGGCGGATCTCTGTGAGTTCGAGGCCAGCCTGGTCTACAAAGTGAGTCCAGGACAGCCACGGCTACACAGAGAGACCCTGTCTCGAAAAAAAAAAATTGAGCATGTCATTCTTGCACTCGCATAAAAACTGCTTTGTGTCATGGTATCAGTTTTTATGCAGCAGCTATGTTCTCTTCTATGTTCTCCTCTGCCCTTCCTTCCCTCCGTTCTCTTCTTCCTTTCCCCAACCCTCCCTTCTTTCCTTTCTCCCTCCTTTTATCCTAACTGAAATAAAGCCCGGTTTAACCAGAAAATGAAGAAACTATCAGGAAGTCGGCATCCTTTCCCTTGCCATACCAACCTCAAGTGTGGAAGTAAGTTTGCTGTGACACTAAACCTCATTGACACTGAAAACACAACTAACTTCAGCGGCATCATCCAGCCATCAATGCAACACACACACACACACACACACACACACACACACACACACACACACCTGATGATGTATTCAAACACATCCTTTTCCCAAGCTTTTGTGCTGGTGATAACCTAAAATGAGAAAAAACAGACAGTTCTCGTGCTTTGTAGCTTTGTAATAGAAACTTGATCCATGAACAAACAGACTTTTCCTAAAGCCAAGTCCACAACGTTCCCCCGTGGTATCTCTACTGAAATACGGCAAGTCATTGGAAAGCAGTTTCGCTCCTAAGTAGAAATATAACTGTAAAATGTGCCTAAGTTCTCCCAGAGCTACAGTTTGAAGATGTGGTGTCCCCACTGTATGCATTACCACTGCCACCCAGCTTGGACAAGCACGTGTTTACTGAGTGAGACACTCATTGGAGGTGCAGTCAGCTCTCTGTTGCTGTTTCTGGGATAATGCTAGACTCACCAAAAGTAAAACTTACATATTCTAAGAGTTCGGGAGGGCAGAGATGTGGCCATGAGGGTTGTGGCAATTCTCAACCCCTTCCTCATCATCAGTCCCTAATAGGACCTTGGGGATAAGTCACTAGGCTGACGCCAGCAGATCTTTTTAGAACAAACAAGAGACACATGTCTCCCAGGGAGTGCTCACAGGGTTCACATATCATAGTAGCAGCAGGCAAAGCTGCCCATCACCTTCTGAAGGATGCCTTGCCTTTTGGGAGCATTACAGGTAGCCAGAGCCCCTCTCCTGTGCTGTGTCTTACCTACTACAGAGGCTGCAGTTACCCTCCTTTGGTAACTGTCACCCTCAGAGCACCACGTGCACCTGTGATTCATCTGGAATAACACATATTTCCCAGGTAGTGACTCCTCCTGTCCTGGCAAGATCTGATGAATAAGGATTTACCTGCAGCTGCTGGCTGGTGACTATGCCTTAGCTGGCTTGTCCTGTGTGGCATCCTATATGCAGCGAGCCTGGCGCAAGAGGTCACAGGCAACATTTGGGATGAGGAACCTTTGCCTTTCACAGTGTGCAAACACCATCTGTAAATCACTCAGGGTGAAAATGCAAGGGGTAAAAGGCAAGGACCATTCTACCTCATTCTGACCATGACACCGTGGCAAGCATGGTACGACCACTCTAATCACAGGTGCCTTCTCAGCGTGCGTAGTGGAGAGCAAGGGAGGCTGGGAGAATGATGACAAATGCCTCTCAGAGTGTGATAGCATAGGAAAGGAAATGCACTTGTCACCGTTTATTCCTTGCGTTGATTATCACAGGGGTCTGCATTAAAATACAGGGGCAAGCCTTCGCTTTTTCAGTGCTTAAAAGTAGCCTACGGATGGTTACTCATGAGTCTGGCAGGCGTGTTCCCGTTCTCCTTTGAGAGTGGTGTTCGACATTTAGAGAACAGGATCAGGCTGTGAGTCCAGAGAAGGTGAAATCTGGCATGGAATCACCTCACACAGAACATACACTACATCAGAGGTGCCCTCTGGCATGTTGGACGCCCAGGCCAGCCACTATAGATGTCACCGTGCACCTCCCCCACCCCGTGGTTGTTTGAATGAGGACGACCTCCATAGGCTCCTATATTGGACTATTTGGCCTCTAGTTCGTGAGTAAAGTGTTTAGAAAGGATTAGGAGGATTGTTGGAGGAGGTGTGTCCCTAGGAGCGGGCTTTAGGTTTCAAAAATCTCATGCCAGGCCCAGTTTCTCTTTCTCTGCCTCTGGCTTGTTGATCAGTTATAAGCTCTCAGCTCCTGCTGCAGTGCCACACCTGCCTCCCCACTACCGTGCTCCCTGCCACAACGGTCATGGACTCATCCTCTGAAACTGGAAACAAGTCCCTCAATTAAGTGTTTCCTGATATAAGCGGCATTGGTCCTGATTTCTCTTCACAGTAACAGAAGAGTAACTGGTGCAGTCTCTCAGGGCCTTCCTAGGCTCTGGCCAGCCTGCCCTCCACACTGGCCGCCAGGGGATCTGTCCAGCACTCCACCTGGAAGATTGGCAGTGCATGTGAGTCCGGTCCCTTCAGGCTGCTCTCAGTTTGCAGTCAAGAGGAAACAGGAGCTGAAGCGAGCACAGCAACAAGTTGCTTCTAGCCTTCTGCCTCCCCGTCCTCCCTAGCAGTGAGGAGTGCTCATGGGTCATCAAGCCAGAGGGCCGACACAGGTATTACTTACTCTCTTCATGGAACTGAGTTCCAACCCTGACACAACTCAGCATATAAAACAAGCCAGCAATATAGCTAAAGAACACACAGCATCAACAAGAGTATTGCAGCCATGTTACTGAAACTAGATTTGCATGGTAAGATGTCTTAGACTTTCCATAGTGTTAGCTTAGCAGTAGGATAGAGTTCAAAGGAATGCACTACACCTTTTTTAAAAAAAAAGGTTCTATGACTATATTGACTGGCATGTTTTTATACTAACAACTATTAGCTTCCTAGATAGGAACTTCTCCTCTTGGAAGGCATCTAAAATTAACCTAGAGTATCAAGGGAGAATAGTGGATGTGAGGGAAACATAAGGGAATGGTTAAAAAGCATTGAAATGACTGCTGATTCAGGTTTGGTAGAAAAATGGGCTATTTACTGCCACTCCTCTTTCTTAATCTTTTTTTTTTCATTGTTTTTATGTCCATATAGTGGGAATAGAAGGGGAAGGGAAAGGAAAAGGAATGTGGGTAGATTTTTTACTACTGTGGCTACGAAGGAGGGTAATGGAGCTCTCAGTCTCTGGGGTCCTAGACACGCAGGACAAGGCTTAGATGGATCAGTTTCCCTCCCCCTGAAGACTGCAGAGGAAGCCTGAGAGTTAAAGCTGCCAGAAATGGCCATTTCCATGTTGATGGTGGCTCCGTGTCTGCCAACTCGCTGCACTTAGCCGGTAGAGGCCTGGGGACAGAATGAGGTGTCTAGCAGCAGGAAGCTCACAGTCCACATAGGGGGATAAGCGGACAACAAAATACATTATTATGTTGTTTAGTGGACATCTCACATGGCTCCTTTCTGGGTAGAGAGCTCTAGGCTACTGTGCTTCCGACGAGGGAGGGGCCTCTAGGATGTCAATGGCAGGGATCTTAGAAACCACAGCCAGCAGCTGGGAAGCATCATGAGGATGCGCTTCCCAGCAACATGGAGCTGTTAAGATGGGCGTCAAGGAAAGCTTTAATGAGAAGGCATGGGGCAGGCCCTGCAGGCAAAACAAGGCCAGGTGCAGAACCCAGACGGCTAAGTGCTACTAGTCTTGCAGGGGCTTCTGCGGTCTAGTGGAAAAAGCTGCAGCAACGGGGGTCCGTCCAGAATCCTGTGCTAAGAAGGGCTTCCTCCAGCTTAAGGAAGTTTTGCCCTCTGTTTTCTGATGAAGCTTCCCAAGGTACAGACAGCTCGGTCACTGCCATCGGTCCCCAGGTAGCTGAGCTCCGAGGCTGGAAAAGGCTCGCATTCACAAAAGCACCGAATTAGAGTTCTCTTACATGGTGTAACCGTTAATACTGTACATATTGCCTCCTAATGCTCCATAATGCTCCTGAATTAAACCCGCAGGCCCTCGGAGTGCCCAGCTAACACCAAGAGCCACATACCAGCATTAACAGCGATTAGCCCAACCGACATAAGGGGTTTCCCACCAGAGTTGCGCTGGCATTGGCTCCCTTATGAAATGACGCTAAGGCCTTGAGTACTTAATTCACTTAATCACTGCAGCATCAGAGTCTGTGGGAGGATGGAGAGAAAGGGGTCTGCATCCGTTTCCATCTTGTCACATCCAGAAGAATCCACGAGTGAAGTTATTTTATTCCCTTCCATAATGATTTCCTGAAGCACATTTGTCACATAAATCATTAGGCATTGTGCAGCACACACCTTTTTTGTTGTTGTTGTTATTTGTTTGTTTTACCTAAATCCTGGAAACTATATTGTCCTCAGTATTGCCCAGGACCAGTAAAGCGAACAAGAAACTTGTCCCAGAGTTAAAACCTAAAGTGAATGTGCCTGTCATCAGTAACAGGCTATCCCTCCAGACAGATAATGAAGAGCAATACCAATCCATGGCCCTGATTGTCACTCAGTAGAAGGCTGTCATTCACCTGGGGAATGTTGCCAGTGGGTCACACATGCCAACACAAGTCATGAGGAAAAGGATTGTATTCTAGAAGAAAATTCTAGTTTTAGAGAAAAATAAAATACAGACATGAGAAAATCATCAGGAAAATGCAAATTTGGGGGTGTCCATGAGACCATTAGCCCACATGAGCACAATCCTTAATGAGACAAATGATTAAAAAAAAATAGCTAAGAAGTGATCTTAGTTTAAAAAAAATGAGACTAACCAACAGGACTCTCTCAGTCACTGAGGGAAGTTGAAAGTGGGCACATTTTTATGTTTTTGAAATATTAGATACACCCTGTACACACATAAGGCAGATTATATACATATATATGTATGTGTATATGTATGTGTATGTGTGTGTGTGTGTGTGTGTGTGTGTGTGTGTGTGTGTGTGTGTGTGTGTAGATGCTGAGATGATTAGATCAATGATTGGCTGATAAGTGATTTGATAATACTAATGAGTTAATTTTTATAATAGGATGGTTGGAGGTAGGAGAGGTGGTTCAGTGGTTGAGAGCACCTATTATTTTTTCAGAGGAAGGAACAGGATTTGGTTCACAGCCCTGACTTGGGGGAGCTCACAGTGATCTGTAACTCCAGCCCTGTGGGGAGTGGTCCCCTCTCTGGCACCCACACGGTGCACTTGCACACATGAGGGAAAACAGTCACACATATAAGATAAACAAATTGCTTTAAATTTTAAAAGACGTTATTAAGCTGGAAAAGTCTTGGTTTCACAATATGACAAACTTGTCCAGGACTAGGCAGCCTGAGTGCTTAGGGGTAAGGTTCAAATAGTTTAAGTAACTGAATTTTTCCCAAGTGGCTCATCAAACACATTCACATATGTACAGTTCTGTGTGTATGTGCTGATACGTGTATGACTCTCTCTGTGTGCCTGTTTCTGAGGAGAGATCAAACAGAAGTCAATTACAAACCGCTATGGAAACCAGAGGAAAGAGAAGGACAAGAACATCAGCTTAGACAGCGGTTATCTGTAAACTCTGTTCTGTAATGGGTGCTGCACGTCTTCAGATTTTAAAGGAAGCCATAACGAAACCTAGTTGTTCAAAACCATGAAAAGACATTAAAGTAGGATGGATCCTTTTGGGTGAAAAAGGTATTTCAGCAGGAAAAAGGGAGGGTTGCGGTGTGTATGAAAACAATCAGAACTCGGTTCACGCATGTGTGCAAATTTCAAAGGGTAAAAATTGAAACGAAAAAGGAGAAACATTTTAACTAACAATAAAGCGCATAGGCGTGCTAACCTGGCTAGGAGTGAGCGAAGCATGCGTACTGTGGTAAGCCTTTTGGCTGTGGAGAATGTGACCAGCATCCCGAACACCATGAAGCTCAGATTCGAGTAGTGCCAGCCGCACATCCAACCTTACCTCATTTCCGTCTCCAGGCGTCACGCTGCAGAAACTTCTGGGTATTGGCTATGGTGGCACAACCCAGGAAAGGCCACCAGAGTTCATCTAGAACATCCTTAGAATGTAGTAGGGTCTGGAAGACTGAGAATAAGGAAGGGCACTGAGATGGAGTCAGTGCCAATCGATGACACCTAGCCTGTCACACGAGACAAAGATCTGGACAGTGTTAGTTGACGGGTGGTTCGTGATCCAAGTCCTCCAGCCCGACTCCTCTTCATCAGACCACACCTGAAGGGAATTCTGAGAACTCCTGAAACTGCAGAGTTGTCTCTGGAGTTGGCACAACTGTAACAACTAAAGACAAATGACAGATCTACCATTGTCACATCAGAATCTTCACACACACCTCATCTGTATTTAACCTTGAAATAAAATGATATAATTCAGGTCTTCCATCTGATGTCACATAGCTGACTTTCGGTACAGATGAGGCACAGCTCCAAGGCTTCACCTATCCCCATGAAATCTCCCTTTGAATAGATAGCTAATGCTGTAACCTATAGAAGACTAGGACAAGGACAAAAAATATGTCAAAATATCCCACCAGCCAACATGAGAAAGGGAAGAGTCCTAAGGTCCAGTAGTATTTGTCATCTGTCATCCATCCATCCATGCCTCAAAATATATATATATACACACACAATATATATATATATATATATATATATATATATAAAGAATTTTAATCCAATAACATAGCTGGTCTGGCAAGGGATAGATCACATCCAAAGACTCTAGGTCTGTGTAATCCAGCTGGAATGACACACATTTAATCCCTCAGGCTAGAACACAGACACACACTTTTAGTATACACCTTTAATCCCAAACAACAAAGGTAAAATTATTCTGTAGAAGGAAGCACCTGTGTTTGACAGTGACCTTTAATTTAGGGACAGACCAAGTGACAAATCAGAGAAAGATTTGACAGAATGATTCAGATATAGGATATTCCCAACTCTCACTAGAAAAGAGAAGCTACTTTAGAACAGTATGGGGGGGGCAGGGGACAGGGGGAGGGGGAAGAGGGACAGACAGACAGACAGACAGACAGACAGACACACAACAGAGTACAGTAGGAAGTTCAGTACAGAAGACAGTGCAGCAGAGTTGAGTTCAGCACAGAACAGTACAGTACAAGCAGTTCAGTTGAGTTTGTGCAGTTCAGTTTGTCATGGTCAGAAGCAGAGCAATTCCAGAGAAGCCTAGAGAAGTCAGTTTGAATCAGTCAGCTTGGAGAGGAGTTTTGAGCCAGATGGAGCAGCTGAGTTGAACCAGTCAGGCAGTGTTCAGAAAGAACTAGAAAGGATAAGCTTATTACATCTAGATAATAAAAGTTACTTTTACACATCTATCATCTATTTATCTATCTATCTATCTATCTATCTATCTATTATCTATCTATCTATCTTCTAATCTATCTATGACCTATCTCTCTTATCTGACATCTAACTATCATATATATCATCTCTCTATTTATGTCTTTATGGCCTCCTTTTTTCTGGGCTGTGCACACTAATATACCACCTGACAAGGCATACACCTACATTATAAAAGAGACTGATGCAGCTGGAGGCTTTTGCTCAACTCGCCTTTTCTCTCTTGCACTTTGGCGTGGCCATCCGCTGTGCTGGTTGTCTATGAAGCAGTTCCTACAGTGTCCCACTCTTCTCTAGAATGAACCTGTGGGAACTGGAAGAGCAGCAGGAAGTCAGCTGATGAGCAGATCAGTGTGAGCATTGAAGTTCTCTGGGTGAGGTCAGTGCCATGTCCTGCTGTGACTGCCCTGTCCTTCGTGCTGTGGTGCAAAGATGTGTTGTAGGTGATGCTCAGCGGCTTCTGCTTCTCTCTGTCCCTTACAGGATGTGTATATTTCCATTCGTTCATTCTGTAATTTTAACAGGCAGAACGGAGAAAAGAGACAATCCGCAATTAATTCATAGATCAGTAAGCCCTGTCAAATACAGAGGAAAATCTCTGCCATGAATCAGACAAAAATGATGCATCGTGAGCAACAGAAGGAAGCTACATCAACCAAACCAATATGGCATGATGCCACAAAAGAGAAGGCACAGAGGCTGATGGGAAGGAGGACAGAGCCCAGACATAAGTCCTCAGGGCTGTGGCCAACTGACCTTGCACATTCTTGGCATAAATGTAACATAGTATATGGAGGTGATTAAAAAGGTAAAAATAGGACTAACAATTGCACAAGCAATCCCACTAAAAGTTATTTAAAAACGGTAATTTGTATATTGAAGAAATCTCTGCACTCCCACAGTCGCTGCGATGTTGCTTAGATATTTAAGGTATGAAAACATGGCCTGTGTCCATCAGGTGTGGGGGCTACACAGAGGCCATCTTGCACCAAGCCTCTGTCTTTCCCTTAGAGTGAACTCCGCCCCCTTCCCCTAATCCCCCAAGTTCTCTGGAAGCCCACAAAAGTATGCCTGGTAACACCGGGAGTTAACACCTAGGGACAAATTCATAACGTGAAAAAACCCATAATGTTGCAGTAGGCATGCCTTTAATCACAGCACTTGGGAGCCAGAGGAAGATGGATCTCTGTGAGTTCAAGGCCAGCCTGGCCTACAGAGCGAGTTCCAGAGCGGTTACATGGAGAAACCCTGTCTCAGGAAAAAGAAAAAAAGAAAGAAAATTTTAAAAAGAAAGAAAAAAATGTAGGTAAGATTGCTCTTGCGGCTTGGCCCAACCCGCTACCCTATCGTACCATACCCTATACCATATCAGCGCTAAGGCCAACTTCCCTATAACCGCCTTACCCAATCATGTAACACCAAGGCTTGCCTTTATAAACCCGGTATCCTAAAGAGTGGAGGTTGCCACCTTCCTCAGTCTCTGGGGGAACTGATAATCCTTGCTCCCCGGAGCTTCCTTAATAAAAAGACCCTGTGTGAATTGCATCCTGGTCTCTGGTGGTCTACGGGAGTCTCGTGACCTGGGCATAATATAGACAATGGAGGAATAGTGAAAGGCAAGCACACATGGACACAAATGAGGCTGAAAAAGGGGGAAACCTTGTTATAACAATGTTCCCGGCCCTGGACTATGTTACTGTGTTCTACGTGCCATAAGCCAAGCACAGAAAGATAAACTCTTCAGTTCTCACTTATATTCAGAATTTAAAACACTTAAATCACAGAGGGGAGGGGGGCAGGGCAGGTAGCTTCAGGAAGGTGCGAGTGGGTGTTGGAAAATGTCCACATACACTAAAATGTGGGTCGCAGACCGTACGCACATACATGTACCTTCTACCTGTCAAGTATATTGCAAAAACACAGGGGAAAATTCAACTTCTTATATATGCGAGTTATGTACAGCCACAATGTTTGATAAATGAAATCTAAGACATTTGAGACTGCATGCTCTTCATTTTAAAATACCTGCAGTGAGCAGAAGTCAAACATATTTTGTAATTAAATCAATTAACTGATTTTTTTTGTTGTTGTTGTTTTGTTTTGCTGGGAATCAAATATCATCGAGCTACATCTCTACTCTTAACATAAATGTTTTGTTTTTTTAAAAAGTATTTGGGGAAGGGAGCTGGAGAAAGATGGCTCAGTGGTTAGGATCATTCATTTCTCCTACAGACAGCCGGAGTTTGAGTCACTGCATCCATGTCAGGCAGCACACAGTTGCCTGAAACTCCAGCTCCAATAAATCCAGCACCTCTAGCCTCCACAGGCACCTGCACTCACGTGTGCACACCCCAAAACAGATACACTTATATGCACATTGTTTCAAAATTTATTTATTTTTTATTTTTTGAGAAAGGCAGACTATCAACAGGAGAGGGTGGTTTTCTTTCTCACCTTTTAAACTCTTCTGACTCCTGGCTTCCTAAAACAGGACTCCATGCTCTTTCTGGCTCTGTGTTTATTCTCCTGTGGTTTCCTGTGGCTGAGGTATACAAAGAAAATCCAACTCGTAGCAAAGGGAGAAACATTGTATCGACAACTTCCTGAAAATTTGAATTTATTGTGAGGTTCCTCAGATTATCCAAGCAATAGCTTCTTGCAATGTAGAATCTTAAACAAATAAATCAAATTTTCATGCTCTGTAGCATTAACAATCTATTGGTCTGTTTTGTCCTCCAAAGGATGCAACTTTTACCCACGTATCAAATTGTAATATCAACAGTGGTCATTTGAAAGTACTGGCTCACTGAGTTTTTACAGAATTCCAAATCTTGACACATTTTTATTCTAAAATATCAAAAAAAATGCCTTTATTAACAACACCACCAATCTCATCAGAAAGGCCTTTGTGTATTGAGAATCTGTCAAGAGCAGGCTTCGAAACTCAAATTTTATCCCCGGCAACCAATGCTGACAGCTGTTTTACTTGAAGTGTCAGAATCACTTGATTTGTTTTCCGGAAAATGTCTACCAAAGTCTGAATAATTATAGTTTTTCTGTCAGATGTTATTTCAATTAAATGTGGTATTCAGTGTGAAACACAACTCATTCAGTGGCAGCCCAGTCACAATAGGAATATCTACAGTGTTCTGCATGCAGCAGAAATGCTCTGTGGGTCTGTAGCAATGCTTCCTGGGAAAGTAGCAGCAATGATTCATGGGAATACAGGAGGAAGTCTCTGGGCATATTTCCCTTCTCATTATACATAGTAATGAAGAGACAGAACCACCTGGAGAAACTAACTCAGCATACTGTGGGCAAGGGCCTCTGAAAACTCAGGGCCAGACTTTGATAGTAACAGAGCCAAATTCTTACAAGTCCAACATAACTCTGCCTTTGCCATCAAGCCCTGTTTTATTACTGGTAAAGTCGTAAAGTCAAGTAGCTGTGACACTGTGGTCCACCTCATAGATTACAATACTGGACACTGCTTTCCCCTCCCATAAGAGTTAATACAGTCAGGCCTGCTTGTCAATAGCCCGGGCAGAAGGCCATGCCTGAGGAAAGTTGATGCACCCAAGGGATGTCAGAGAGATGGGAGGAATAATTATCCCCTCTATGGGATAGCTGTTATAGGCCTAAACCTGTTTTCTCTCACACTGAGACTTTTCACTGTTCTCTGAAACCTCCTCCACCAGGCAGACCCTTGGCAACTTTTGTTGCTAAACCTGCCTTGTTTATGATCCCTCAAAAGGCATATTCAACATGTCTCCCCCTTGGCTAATGACAGCATTTACAGTTTGCCTGGCATGTTTTTGTTGTTGTTCTTCTTCTTCCAAAGTCTAATAAAATGGTCCTCAAGATGCCTCTGTGTCCACTTTCAAATTCTTTTATTAATGACACTAATAACTCAGAAGGGAACCCTGGTTTCCCTGGAAACAGCAGTTGGGTGTTTTAAATAAAGGAGCACAGATACGTTGTTTCTGCTTTCAACTGATTTGTAATTGTATGTGCTATACTATGTTTAAGGATTTACAAGTTCCTTTTGGAGAATATTCTGTTATTGAGAGCTACCCTTTTACTCATTCATGAAGTAGAATTGTTCGGAGAGATAATCTAGTACATTAAGCCCAAAGTAAATCTTGATATTTACCGTAGTGTGTCCACAAGTAGCTCAGTGCTTCTGATCCTTTTAGAGAGAGATCCTACCAGTTCCTTTGATTGATTAAACATTAATTTAATAACAAGCAAAGTCATTAGACCAGTGTGGTGGTTTGAATGCGAATGGCCATTATAGGTTCATATACTTGAATGTTTGGTCTCCAGTTAATACAACTGTTTGAGAAGGATTAGGAGGTGGGAACTTGTTGGGGGAGTTGTGTCACTCAGGATAGACTTTGAGATGTCAAAAGACTCAAATCATTCTCACCTCCACACCACCGGCATCTTGCAGATCTAGAGGTGATCCCTCAGCTTTTCCTGCTAGCATACCTTTTCTCTGCCACAGTGGACACCCAAACTGTAAGTGCCAAATTACAGAATTTTTTTTAATAAATTGTCTTGGTTGTATTGTTGTCTCACAGTAATAGAAAATAACAAAATAACAGTAAGATTTATGAACAAAATTTTATTTAAAGATTATGCTGTCTTCATATTAATACAAAGTTTCATTCAAGAAACTAAAAAAGTCCAAATATATATGTATAGAGCTGGGAATATACGTGCTCTTAGCTGCTGGAAGTAGGTAAGTCATTTAGCAACTCTCTCTCTGTCTCTGACACACACACACACACACACACACACACACACACACACACACACACACACCTATAATTAGTCCTTGTCTTCTTTTTGGACATATGATCCAGGTATAAATTCTCACTTATTTCCCAGTTCAGAATCACAAGCTTTCAAAGTAACACAGCAGCATGATGACTATAAATAACAGAAGACTTAGAATTTAAAAAGATACATCACAAGCAAACATTTTCATAATGACAATAAAGAAGAGGTAAGGGGCCTACAGCAGCTGGCTCAGTTTCACTTTGTGTTGGGTATGCTAAGCACTCAGAAAGTCAGGAAATCTGTAAAGCTACAGAGCAAGAAATATATCCATCTCCATATAAGGCTGTGTGTGTGTGTGTGTGTGTGTGTGTGTGTGTGTGTGTGTGTGGTATGTGTGTATAAGTGTACATGTATTAGGATATACACTATATTCTATATATTTATATATAAATTGAGGTCACTGTGAAAACCAGAAAATAAGGCTGCAGTCACGATAGAAATAGAGTTATTAAAGTAACTATAAAAATAGCCATCAAAATATGTAAGTGTTTATCTGCACAGGATCAAGCCCCTCATAATTCAAGAACACTGGTGGCACTCAGAGGAAGGACAGCAGGCTACCAAGGAGAGACTTGATACCCTATGAGCATACACAGGGGAGGAGGTCCCCCTCAGTCACAGTCATAGGGGAGGGGAGTAAGGGGAAAATGGGAGGGAGGAAGGAAGGGGAGGATGCAAGGGATGGGATAACAATTGAGATGTAATATGAATAAATCAACAACAACAACACGGGGACGGAGACGGGCTGCCACCAACCCACCTTAGGTAGAGGAAGTTCAGGGTTAGAAAAACCACTTAGAAGAACTATCTCATGCTGTGTCTTGCTTGTGCACCTAGTTAAGCTAGGTAAACAGCACTGTTGTGCTCTACCTGGCTGTGCGTGCTCAGGGAGTCCTCAGACCCACCTCTGCTTACTTTCAGATGCATCTTGTGAAAGCATGTGCTGGGAATACACGTGAGCAAGCTGCCAGAAAGAGATGACTCACTTAGCAAAACTCATTCAAGAACAAGAAGAAAAAAGGACTTTAAAACAGCCACCACCAGCAGGGCCCAGCACTTCCCACATATAGCAGCTAGCTGGCATTAGCTTAGTGGGACAGTTTTCCAGAAGCACAGGGACGGAAGGTTGGGATGGAACATATAAGTTAATTTTGTGTGAAATTGTATTTTCATGGGTTGAATGTGTTGGGCTTCATAGCCATCCTCACTGAAGGATGGAAGACTGCTACCCCACTGCACAAGTAGCTCACACCCCAGAAATTCAGACACAGATACTCTCAGCAATGAAGGATTAAAAAGATGCATTATTAATCTGTTCCTAAACATCTACAATAACTTGGGGCTGGATCGGTAGTCAGTGGTTAAGAGCATGTGCTGCTCTCACAGAGGACCTGGGATCTTTGCCCAGCACCCACACCCACACAATGACTTGTGATCTGGGCTCCAGGAGATCCAACACACTACACTGTTGTGGTTCCACAGACAACTTCATTGATTTGGTACACACATAAACAAGCACATACAAATATACAGCAAAAACAAACAAAGCAATTTTTAAAAACCTGTAAAACATCTATGCCCTATGTAATGATAACTAATTGTGTCCTCCAAAATAGAAAAAAAAGCTATGAATATTAAAGTTTTTTTCATATGTGTGTGTGTGTGTGTGTGTGTGTGTGTGTGTGTGTGTATGCGTGCATGGCCACAGATGAGGGCATCAGACCCCTGGAGTTGGAATTACAAGTGGTAGCCCCCTGCCTGATATGGGTGCTGAGAATCAAACTCTCACTTCCTTCAAGAGTAACATGCTCCCTTGTCTGCTGAGTCATCCCATTTCACCCTGGTCCACGCTCAGACCTTTAGACATGCTAGTCAATGCAATAAGACAAGAAAAGTCACCAAAATAAGGGGACAAAAGAATAAGGTTATCCTTTTTTTTTAAAGAAATTATATAGAAAGTCTGGTAGAACCTTCTAAAAGCTTAAACTAGGGAAGTTTGCTATAAATAAATGATGGAAGCTAATTATGTTTCTATATACTAGAAAGGAATAATCTAAAATTTAAAAATCAAACTCTAATGCCATTATAAAATACCATTTATAGATGTGAAAACAATGTGTGAAAGCTGGACCCTGGGAACCATGTAGCTTATCTAAGAATTTGGAGAAATGTGAAATCATAGAAATTCCCCTTATATGTGGGGTAGAGAGGTTCCCCTTATGTGTGGGTAGAGAGGTTCCCTTATGTGTGGGGGAGGCTCCATATCATGGTGATGTCATTGCTTTATCAAACCTCATAAGTGTTTCTGATAGAAATCAACACACGGTGTTTCAAATCCTTATTAAACAAAAATGAGTCAGAACTACATTAAGAAAAAATAAATCAGATAACCAATATACTCTAACTTTGGCTCTGTTATTTTAAGGCTGAAGAATCATAAGAACTTAAAAAAAAAAATCAAGCCAAGGAAAAAAATTCCAGTGATACACAAATCTACTGTACTCTTCATCAAAACTAAAATGACATTATTCTAAAACTCACACGAAAACACAAAAGATCTTGATTATGCAAATCAATCCTGAGCAAAACAGCAGCTGACAAAAACGACTACAAAGCCAAAATATTAAAACCAGCATGTCACTAGCATGCAAACAACAGAGACCAACAGGACAGATTTGCAGCTTCAGGTATCAGCTCACATAGCAACAGCCGTCTGATTCTTGATACATGGACCAAAATCACAGTTGTAATGACAGCTTCTCTAACCACCTCAGTGGGGGATGTGAGGTCTTGGTCCATCATCCTGAACAAAACTCAAACTGGTTTAAAGCCCTTAGTGTATAACCCGAAACACCCCAAACTACTAAAGAGAAACAGAAAATACTCCAGGATCCAGGAATGAGCAATGGTTTTCTCAGTAAGACTCCAAATAGTAGCAAGAACTGACCAATAAGACCCTGTGGATGAGATAGCCTATGTGCAACTGTAGAGAGATGCAGGGGATCTCAACCTGGGGGGACCTTACCTCTGTGAGGATCAAATTTCACAGGACCTGTATATCAGATATTTACATTATGATTTATACCGGTAACAAAATTACAGTTATGAAGTAGCAACAAAAGTAAGTTTTTTGGTTGGGGGGTCACCACATGAGGAACTGTATTAAGGGGGTCACAGTGTTAGAATGTGATGCCCGTGCCACCGCGGTACCGAGTCAAGGGCGAGGGGCTGCGGATTTAACTCATGCACACACACATGCACACACACACACATAATAACACAGCGGGTCCTTCGTGCTAAAAGAGCAGCAGCCGCAGCAACAGCCAAGGCAGCGGTTTATTATTCCCCTTCCCAGAGTTCCAAAGAGCCTTCTTATAGGCAGCCAAGCAGGAATCCTCCTCCCAGGTGAAATCCGTCAAGAGGTGATTGCACACAGGAGGAAAAGTCTCGAGGAAGGGAGGGGCGCATTCTCAGAGCAGTAAACACGACTAGCTAACCAAGATAAACACAGACATGGAAGCTGCTAGAAACAGGACATGAAACAGCAAGACAGGCAGGCAGCCCAGTCGGGCCTGGTTCCTACATTAGAAAAGTTGAGAACTGCTGTTCTAAGGGCTAAGTGTGCAAATGCTGGTGAAGACAGGAAGAAGGGACACTCTGCTGGTAAGGATGTGAGCTGGAACAGCCCCTGTGAACTCAACAGAAATAAGACAAACAGGGAGGGAATGTCTGTTCGTGGCACCCTGCTATGCACTCTGCACATACACCTGAAAAGATCAGCTTGCCACAGATCCCCGCATGGCTATGTTTACTATTGCACTCTTGGCAACAGCCAAACTACTCATCCAATCTAGGTGTGCATCAACGGATGAACGGAGAAAAGACTGTTAGATAAAATACTCAAACACAAGGAATAAAATTATGCTGCAGGAAAATGTCTGAAGCTGGGAATCACCGCAGTGCTAAGTGAAATAAGCCAACCGTCAAAGACAGGTCCTCCACGTTTTCTTTTGTATGTGGAAGTAACGGGAGTAACAGAACGGGTGTGAAACAGAAAGGGGAAACCACTGGGAATATGGAAGAGAGGAGGTGCCCACAGTGCTGGGTGTCACATGACAGGACGTTGTAGTGAAGCTTCCCAATCCGTTCAGTTCCCCTGTGCTCATGAAAGACAGGTTCATGGACACACCCACAGCTGATTTTAAAAAGTGCAGCAAAGACAACATAGGCATGCCAGGATCGTCCGTCAACAACAGTGTCCAGGAAAACAGCTTTGGACAGTGCCTGAAAGCACAGGCAAACATTAACCCCGTGGGACCCAACGTAAAACTTGAAAATACAAAACTAAAAGAACCTATCAGATACTTCAATGCTAGGTCTAGATTGAGCTGTGGCATAAAAATATCAAATCAGGGGCTGAGAGGACAGCTCATTTGGGAAAGTGACTGCCCTCCAGCATGAGGAGGACCTGAGTTGTGATCTCCAAACAGAAGCCCAGGGTGTGTGGTGGCCCCGGTGCATTGATAGCTTAGAGTGTGATGGAGTGGAGCATTGCTGGGGCCTCCTGTCAGCCAGTCTAGGTAAGAGGTGAATACCAGGTTCAGTGAGGCCCTGTTTCAGAAAACTAAGATGAAGAGCGATAAAGAAAGACACTTAGTGTCTGACTCACACATTTACTTACACACACACCTCACAGAGGTTGACCACAGCTTCATAAACATTGGCTAGCAAACCTTTCAAATGGTCTTAGGGACGAGGGTGGCTGGTTGCTGCCTCACAGCCTTGGCCAGCACCCTGCAGGAACAACCTAGGGAGACGTGGCCAAACGTGGGCGGCTACAAAATATCAAAATGAGGGCTCTGAGTCTGAGAAATAGAATGCATATTTAACCAATTGTAACAAGATGTTGCAACTCTACTTCAGGGGCTGCCCTTGCCTGGGAAACACAGGGAGAGTGAGGGAGACGGCTCAGCATGCAAGGGAGGGATGGTAACTGTGTTTCTTACCGTATTGGACCCTGTCTCAGAAGTGAGGATGGGTATCAACACGCAGCCTTGAACAGGATATATGCTGCACATTTTACGTTAAGGAAGCCTCACCGAGACTTATTTTTTTTTTTAAGCCTGGTTGAGATCTCCACGTCAATGATGTGGGTGTTTGTTTACCCCAGGCCTTTGTTTGTCCTTAGATTCCCAGCCCCCACCCACCCACTCACAGTCTGCAGGAAGCTCTGTTTCCTTGCTTTTGAGTTACAGGGCATGCATTCTCAGAGGATATGAAGACTGCAGGTGCCCAGGATATACCCCTCTGCCCACTGACAGTAAGAAGTGCTGTTAAGGCTGTCTGGATTTACAAGGCAAGCTACTTGTGTGTGATATGTTTAATAACGAGGAAGGCGCTATCAGCATTTTTGCTTGTTTGTTTTGGGGACAGGGTCTCAGGTGGCACAGGCTGCCTCAATCATAGAGTCCTGAGTTCCTTGGGCTACGAAAGACGCTGTCCCACCACCATCCCGCCCCAAGAAAAATAAAACCCAGAAACTTGAGAGACAAGGTTTATTTAAGGGGAGTGGGGAGCCCAAGCTGGGAGTGCACAGATGGCAATCCCAAATGGACTCTGTAGCCAAGCACAGCGTTGGTCAGAGTGAATGTTTTCAAAGAAATTGGCAAAAATGGTCCCAAGGCCATGGCTGCCTGAATTTGAGCCCCCGGGTAGAAGAAAACGGACTTCTGATAGTCGGCCTGCCTTCCATGAGCCATTCTTTAACCAGTGAAACCAGTAAAAACCAGCTTTCCCCCTTAATTACTGCTAAGTGAACACCTTCTGATACAGCAGTCAGGTGGCAAAGCTGATTACGGGGCCAGAAGTTTCCAGAGCATACCCTGAAACTGTCCACTTACCTGAACTGTGCCTAGCCATGCTGAGACCCAGGCACCCCATATCAAAGACAGGACAGTGGGCCTGGCCTCCTGAGAGGCCCCGCCTACAGCCATGCAAATCACAGTCCTATCAGCAAACACACGCAGGCCTGTTCTCTCATAGTCACTAAAATAGTTTTAAAATGTAAAAATAAATGTGAAAAAAAAACCCAGTAATAGCCTTTCACATCTGTGGAGGCTACTCTTCTGCCAGGTGGGGGGGCCCCCTAGCTAAATTCTGACTCTGCCTGCCAATTCTCCCTTCTGCCTGCAACCCCTGGTCTGGATGTCCTTCCACCCCAGAGGGCTTCTGAGCTGGCTCTTGACCCTCCTCCCTGTCAGCTGAATGAGTCCTGAGCTCTGCTGGGGCATTTTCCCCAGCACAGCCCCAGCCAAGGCTCAGAGCAATAGCAGGGTGGGGCAGGGGTTGGGGCGGGGCGGGGGGGGGGGGAAGCCAAGTCTACTGTCCTGTCTTTGATATGGGGTGCCTGGGCCTCAGCATCACTATACACAGTTCAGGTAAGTAGACGGTTTCAGGTTATGCTCTGGAAACTTCTAGCTCCGTAATCAGCTTTGCCATCTGACTGTTGTATCAGAAGGTATTCACTTAGCAGTAATTAAGAGGAAAAGCTGATTTTTATTGCTTCCAACTGTTAAAGAATGTTTGCCTCGCACCCAGCAGCTGTGGTGCGAAGACGAGGGTAAATGTTGTCTTCGGCTGCCACCTAGCGGCAGCCTCCGGGAGCGCGGACACAGTTTCTCCTTCGCTGTGGCCAGCTTCCCGGCAAAGGGGTCTATGAAATTCCCGCGGCTCACAAAGGAAAAATTATTTCCCGAAAAGCTATACTGATCTTTCGAGTCCTTGGCCGATATACGAGTTAGCTTTACAATGAGGGAAAAGGGAATAAGAGAAATGCGTCGTTTGAGTCTGTGCTGCTGAATGTATTTTAATAAAGATTTTAGAATGCGTCTTTTAAGTAAATCCCCGGGCACTGCGGGGCAGCATGAGAGGTAGAGAAGCCAGTGTTTTCCAGAGGAACCTAAGTCACAAGAATTTTTCAGCGTTCACTTTCTCCTCGCTTACAGAGGATGAAAGAAGCAATGCAAGTCTTGCTTGGAGACTTCCCATCTCATTGTTCATCCGCCTTCTCCACTCGAATATTAGAGCATCTAGCCGCTAGGAGGACTAAAAAGAAAGCAGGCACATTAGGAAAGGTCCCAATGCTCTGAAGCACCAGGGAAACCAAGTGATTGCTCCCCAACAACCCGTGAAAAATGTCACAATTACCTCCGAAACCACACAATTCTCTGCCTTATTTTTCTCCTCTTCCTGCTGACCCAAAAGGAAAAGATCCAAGGGTCTCACTTAATTGAGACCGCAGAGGCCGCGGGGTGGGGGTTGGGGCGCGCTTTCCTCACGCAGTGTAACTGCCCAGTGAGAAATCTAACTTCAAGGCACCCGCAGCGGCCTGTGACCTGGAGAAGGAGTTTCCAAAGTCCGGAGCCTAATTTCCAAATTTTGCACTTGAGAAAGCGGAAGCTGAGCATCGCTGGGCGATTACACAGCTGGTTAGAGACGGAGCTGGCTTCTCACAGGGGTGTGCAGTCCCCTTTACCGCCTGCCTCTCAACTCGGTATTAATATTTATGTGCCCTGTGCATTGAATACGCTCTGCCATATTCTAGAAGAAAAACATATACCTTCTAAGAACTGAGGGAATATAGGTCCTCTCACACATGCACATAGAAGGCAAAGGCAAGTAAAGCATTCTGAAACATTTTGATTTAGAACAAATATCTGTAACTCCATCATGACTTCTGTTTTCTACAACTGGGGAATTTCCAAGGCATTTGAATGGTCCATGGACTTTATGCTTCTGACAATAGATTTCAACATCCTGGCATTTCTCAGCTTAAGATTGCTGAATTTATATTGACAAAGGCTATATATAGCCATGACAAACGCTCTAAACAACACACACACACCATATGTATACATATATAGTATAATATATGCATATATTAATATATATGACAAAGGCTCTTCACATGTGTGTGTGTGTGTGTGTGTGTGCGCGCGCGTGTGTCTTAGGTTTAAATCGCCCTTCTTTCTCTGGTGGAATTAGACAAAATGGAGAGCATCACTGTTGCCAAGAGGCTCACCAGGAGTCTCAGCACCGTAGACAAATGAATGGGCTAGTGCTCAGGATACTGCTGAAGTCAGCAAAGGCCCTACTGCTAACAGTGGTTTACTGCAGCTGGACTTCAAGAGATCTGCTGTGCTCAGATGCTGCAGCTCCTCCCATTTCCCACCATCACCTGCTACAACTCTGTCTCCCAACAGGACCCTGATCTCGCCTACTTGCAGCCTTTCCCTCTCAGCCACATGTCCTGTCCATTTTGTGATTTAGCTCAGCACATACTTCTGAGATTATTGACCTTTGAACTATAACTAAGGAACAAAATCATTATCCTAAGGGACACAGCAGATAGCCTACTTCACACTAGATGCCAAACATGCCCTCTGTATGAGTATTCATCGGGGCTCCTCGTCTTCAAGGCCCAAACTTCCTTTTCTGAAGAAACTATTGTACATGCCTTTCTAATTTCAGAGTGCTTTTATAACTTTCAGTTTAATGTCCTCAATAGAGAAACCAGTGGTTTGGGGGGTGTTTTGTTTGTTTGTTTGTTTGTTTCTTCTGAGACAGACTTTTTTTTTTTTCAGTGTATTCTTGCATGTCCTGGATTCACTTTGTAGACCAAGCTGGCCTCGAACTCACAAAGATTCTCCTGCCCCTACTTCTCTGAGTGCTGGGATCTCATATGTGTGCCCCCCCCCCCCCACCACCACACCTGGCTTCATCCCATCTCATGTTCTTAATTCTGTGTCTTTCAGAAATTCCTTTCAACCTTTGCTTTTAGTGTTTTAAAACCCAAAGTGCACGCTGCCATCTCAGTCTTCCACAGGATAGACTTGCGGTCTTTCCCATTAGCTAATTGTAATTTCTTTGTTGCATTTTAATTTCTGTTTGGTGCAGATCCAGATCCCGTGTGACCTTTCAGCATCTTTCAGCTGTGTGGCTTTGCTCCTTGCTGCTACTTAATTACTTATGGAATCCATATTTCTATGCATTTTCCAGTTCTTAATATTTGGAAGCCACACCTCACGATTCCTTGTGCTATCAGCAATAGAACCTAGGCTCTTGCCATACTAGACAAGTACAACCTAGGAAAGTGCTCTACCACCAAACCACACCCACAGCTCCATTTCCTTTTTATTTGCATGCGTGGTCTCCCTAGGTTGCCCAGGCTAGCTTTGAACTCACTCTGTAGGCTTTGAGTTTGTCATTCTCCTTCCTCAGCTATGTAGATAGCTGATCCTGCAGACCTATGCCACAAGGCCTTTTTCTTCCTTTTGACCGTCTTTAAATTAAAGAAGTATCTTTGGTACACTTGAGGCACATACATTGTGCATGTTGCACATGAAGGAAACACTGACTTATTTCCCCCACTTGACAACTCTATGAATGTGTGTTTATTCTGTCCCCAAGTGGCTACAGCCATGTGCCTGCTTCTTCCTCAGCTCTAATCCTTACTGATCTCCCTAACAAATATATTCTGTTTTACATGTTTCTTAAACTCAGGCAGGTGCCTGGGGCCACTCCATAGGTTGTGCAGGGGTATGTAACACAACTTCCTTATGATATGTAGTCCTAGCCTTACTGCCCGATGCCTCCATGGTCTACAAGTCACCACACACACAACAAATGGTTCTGAAACAAATGTGTGAATACAGAAGGTGGTGTGTGTTACCAAGAATGATGTGAACTCCTCCAGTGCTTCTGGGATGTCTGCAGGCTTTGTAAAGGGCCATGAAATAAATCATGAGAGTGCAGTTCCATCTGTGTTGCAGTGGGGGCAGAGGATGAGTGTTGGCATATGGTTATTGTATAATTAAAATGCTGGTTTCTGCATCCCCCATGTCTGCTGGCAAGCCTTGTTCTGAGAATCTCCTCTCTTGATGTTGTATAAACTCTGCTTCCCAGTTGTACCCTCGTATGCCAATAAAGCCGCTTACAGCCAATCACTAAACAGGGGGAGAGTAGGGCTGGACTTCCTGCCAGGTAGAGGAGGGGGAGTTAAAGGGGAAGTAGGGGATTCAGCCACAGGCAGAGGTGCAGGAGAGATGAACAAGATTCAGCTGGAGCAAAGAAAAGACTAAAAAGCAGGTAACTTGGGGATTTTGGCGAAGATGGAGTCAGGATAGCATAGAGGGTTAACTGCTGGAGATTGTGCTGTAAAGCTTTATAAACAAATATAAAACAATTATTTTTGTGGTAGCCAGGTTAAGGAATAAACTAAGAGAAACAAAGTTTTTTTGTTTTTTTTTAAACTAACTTCAACAGATGAATTTGCTGAAAAGTAAACTTCTGCTTCCCACACTTTAGGGAAAATGAACCTGCATTTAAAACAAACCTTATATGTTGAAAATTCAAGTATGGAGTACAGTACACGTGGGCAGAAAATGCCAAGATGGAGACAGGCAAGTCTTCTCAGAAGCTGGGAAGGGATTTGCTACAACGATCCTGAGATCAGGATATCACATTTTAGCTAAGAAGATGCCTGCTAACACCCAGCAGCTCTCCACATTCTCCACAGTGAGAAAAGCTGCATGCTTCTCAAAGCAGTGGCTTACACACTTGGATATACAGTTGGCTTCACCAAGCTGAGACAGCCTACCATGGACCTTTTGGCCCAACTGGATAAGGGAGTGGACTACCCCAGGGGGCAGCCTATCTGAGGGATAAGAAGAACCGGCCTTTTATTAACTGCTGGCTGGACAAGAGGCCATTCATGACCGCCTCCATATTTTGCTTGCTGTAGTGACTGGAGGGAAGGGTCAGATGAGAGAGAGAGAGAGAGAGAGAGAGAGAGAGAGAGAGAGAGAGAGGAAGAAGAAGAAGGAGGAGGAGGAGGAGGAGGAGGAGGAGGAGGAGGGACTTTGAACACAGATTTCTTTTCCTACAGATGGGATTTTATTTTTATTAGCACCTGTTGTCCCATTAAATGGAAATACAGAACTCGATTAAAAGCACAGACACCATCAGAGGTAAAGGAAGCTGCTGGTGGTGAAGAAAACGGGGTGAAGAGACCTTCAACTCCAGGGTCTCAGAAAAGACCTTTCTTCTGTGAATTGGACCATCCTTTTCTGACCAGGAAATGGATAGCATTTTTAATTGCTAAGTACGTCTTTAAGGCTTTGCTTATGTGTTGGCATCAGAAAGAAAAACAAGTGAATCGGCTGTGCCCAGGAACAGCCCTTGGCATGTGCAGACCCCCAACAGGATCCCAGTGCCCACGGCTTCCAAATGTTGCTAACATTCTAATTTATTTGGAATTAACTTGATGCAGAAGTGCGTGTTTTGAATGTTGTTTGCACAGCTCCAACTTAATCCCTTTGCTGTATCCAGAAGGACCTCGTCCTCAGAAAGCAGTGGGATTTAACTCTTAGAGTCCTTTTCTCACATAAAGGTGTGATTCTCATCGCGCAGGAGATTGCCATGGTGGCCCCATTGCTCTGTCGAACCCACACATGGTCTTGGTGGTAACTTGGTCAGTTTATTGAGAACGCTGAGTTTAGTACATTTCAGAACCATGTTTTACTACTTCTCCTCAGAGAGGGGAGCTTAAATACAGCCCCTTCTTGGCATATATTCATGCCTACCTTTGGTGGTTAACTCTTTCCTTGCTGCCTTCTCTCCCTTTTCCCATCTCCCTATCCCCTTCTCCATTTAACCCTTTCCACCACAGGATTCCAACTTTCAAATCACCCGTTTTCTTTATCTTCTGCACCCCTCGATCCCCCTCTCGTGGACCACCTTCTAGTTTTCCACCTACACACACTCACCCCCACATAAACACACAATATAAGAACACCAGGGTTCCCCATACGAGAGAGACTATAGGATGCTTGTCCCGGGTTGTTTTGGTCAGTGTTACATTTCCCAAAATTTCTGTAATCCTTCTATTCTGTCTGAGCCTCCTCCTGAGATGGTAAGAAATGCATTTGGTCCAGGGAAACCTCACTTTCTGGTTTGTTGTAATCCCGGGGCCAAACCTCCCTGGTGCTAAGAATTGCAAGATGGGTGCAGAGGCCCAGCCCTGTCCTGATTATTCCTCACTAACCACGTTGTACTCAGTAAGTCACTCCCCAGAGTCACCTTAGACTGATGACGTAAATCCTAGACACTAAGCAAATGCATGATGGGTCCTCCCTTTGCATATGCAATTAAATAATGGTGGAACGCCACTGTCCACTTGCATGCTGAACAGTTGCTGACGTAAGGAAGAGAAGGAAGCGCAGCGTGCTTCCTTCACTCACCTATGCCTTGGACTTTCCAGTCTACAACCCAAGCTCAAGACTGGAGGCCCAGAAGGTGATTTCTTTTGCGTTTGTTTTCCCACTCATCACGGAACAGCACACAGCCAAATCGTGTTCAGTGCAAAAAGGACTCTGGGTATAAAGATGTACTGGGGGGTGGGGCGGTAAAACAGAGGCCATGTGTCTGAAGGTACCTGACCAGGAATGCAGAAGAGGCAGGCAGCAGGCTAGGAGGATGCATCACCCGGTGCTATCCATCAGGAGGAACAGCATTTCGCAAGGCTGTACTGAGCAGGGAAAACCCAGAGTACACATCCAGGTCAGTTTTGCGGGCCTCTGAGATTATTTCAGTTCTCATATTTCCACCTCTGGCTCAACATTATGCCCAATTAATCTCCCCTTGTCCACATGTTGTCCACGTAGAGAGAGATTGTAAAGGGCCATACTTGTCCCTGCTGTGGGACACTTTCTCCTTGGAGAGCTGCAAGCGTATTGCAAGATTAAACCTTCTTTTGGCCCTGAAAGCTAATACAGTGAGACCTTGCAGAGGAAAACAGGCCTAAGTGAGATCAGGTAAGATAAATTAGAATTACTGGGAAGAGTGTTCTGGGCCTGCCCGCGGGGCTGGCCTCCACTCTTCTTGTGTCAGAGAACCTTCCTTGGAGGGTGATTTCTGCTGATTCAATGCTCATGTAGCTAGGAAAAGAATAACAGGCTTGAGGCTGTTACAAAAACAAACACTTCCTCCTGCAAACCACCACACCAAGAAGTCATTATCAGAACCCAGAAGCCCCTGGATGACTTAATTTTCTCTCACTTTCGGCTCTGTGGGTAAGCACCCCTGTTGCTACATGCCATGAGCCTCCACACTTTACCCATCAAAGCGGAAGGTGGAAAAGCAGGTTGTCAGCAGGATCTGAAGCCAGACTCCCCAATGTTAGTTTCCTGAGAATGCTTACTGTCAGCACACCCACCTCTGAGGCTGACAATGCTGTGAGAGGGCTGAGCGAAAGAGGGGAGAGAGTGGTCACGATAGATAGATCTTCAAGTTCCAGTGGTAGCAGGAAGTAGAGAATGCTGCAGGTGCCCCCTCCCCCACTGCTGCCCCCATGTGTCCTGCTGTCCCAGGAAGAAGACCTCATGGTGTGACTACCGTTGCTGTCCCCTCCTTCTCTTTTCATCTTTATATTTTGTATCTACAAACATACGTGGTGTGCACACAAATACGTGTGCATGGCTGCATATGTGAGTGTGCAAACGTGTGCAGGTGCAAGTTAATGGGAGTACATTGTTTTTATGTGGAGGCCTCAAGGGTACACCAGGCGTTTTCCTTGCTTCTGATCAACTGTGTGATCTAGGGTTTCTTGCTGTCCAGGGATCACCAAGTCCACCTAGTCTAGCTAGCTGACTTGACTCGGGCTTATCGGTCTCCACCACCGCCTAGTGCAGGAGTTATGGGAGACTGTCACGCTTGTCCAACTTTTTGTGGGTTCTTGGGAATCTGAACTCTGGCCCACACATTCACAGTAAATGCTTTCTCCACAGGGCTGTCTTCCCAGCCTCCTCTTTCTATTTCCATTCGTTTAAAATAGTGGTTATACTTTTATCAGTCCAGTGAAGTGACACTCACTGCCTTTCTCATTTTTCCACTTTTGTTCCATCCTGAAGCCCACCCAACCCATGGGATGGTGCTGTCCATATGCCATGCCGAATGGCTCTTCCTTTCTCAGTCTTTTCCAGAAATACTCTCACAAACACACCCAGAGCTATGCCAAGCCATCTTCTAGGTGATTCCCAATCCATTCAAGTTGGCAGTGAAGGTTCACCATCTCATGGCGTGGTGGCACACTCCTGTAATCCCAGCACTCGGGAAGGGCAGAGGCAGAGGCAGGCGGATCTCGGGGAATCCAACCAAGGCCAGCCTACAAAGTGAGTCTAGAATGGCTAAGGCTACACAGAGAAACCCTGCCTTGATATAAAAGATTCACCGAAAAACTCACCAACACGATGGTGGCAATCTCTGTGGCATTTCCACACATGCATAAAATCCGCACTAGCGAATCCAGCCCCTTTCCCCATCCACACACAACACATCTTTCCCAACTTCTAACAATCAATATCTAGGTCCATGTCCTATGAATGGAGGAAACTTTGTGAATGCCTCATTTGTGTGCATCTTTTGATGAGCACCCAGCCTGGGTCTGTACCTTAACTGTTGGGAAGGTGTGTTTGCAGGACAGCTGTGGTGCTTTAGCATCCTGACTTCAGTCCCTTTGGTTCTACACTGACAAGTGATGGCTACGTTTTTAGTTTTTTTTTTTAATCTCCATATTACTCTTCATTAAAGAAGTATCTTCACTAAAATATATCTATATATCTATCTCTATATTTGTGTCCCGTCTTAACCTTGAACTTGTGGTCTCAGATTGCTGGGATATAGATTAAAATGTACTTACAAAATAGTAACACTGCTGTAGGCCTTCTGTGATTACAAATGCTTTCAGCTAAAGCAGAGTGGTTTCCTACATACTAGCTACACTATTTCCAGTTAATGAAACTAATAACTAATATTGCAGAGTCTATAACACAGACCACCTCACTCATATCAAAGATAGATATCCCATGAAAGAACAGTGCATCATTCCCTTTTGGGGGCATCAATAGATCATATATTGGTTAACGGTTTAATATTATTAACAAAATAGGTTACAACAATGTCTCTCTGAGACTAGGCTGTAGGTTTTCAAATCTGTTTCATCAGTGAGGTTTTAATAGAACACACAACAATGTGTAAATTTATATGCAATTTGTCTAAACAAAGGAGGTTCTAGATAATGGCTTTTACAAACAATGATTAAATCCAGGCCATGAGGACCTTCATTATGGCAGCTCTTCCAGGAACACATCAAAGTGCTGATGTCATTAGCAGCATATCTCAGGGAGTGATGGACACAGCTGACTCCCAGTGAGAGAAAGGGAAGGAGGAAAAGACAGCTAACAGCACCCCTTGCTTCTTTTTAGGCATCTATTTTTCATTTCTGAGTTGCTCAGCCCTCAGGTGTAATATGATCTTAAATGCAACCCAGATTCTTTATGGGACTTTTAGAACGTATCATAGATCAATAATTTGTTGGTTTGTTTATGAAATATGCCAACTTACTAGGACAGAGCCATTTTTAAGGGGAAGCCAGGATCAATACATATGTGCATAGATTTATGGGTGGTTTTGTTACAATCAGAATAACTCTCTTTAAAGAGCTCTAAGCGGCAAGCTGGCTATTTTCATTGTTATCTATGGCTCCTGGGTGCCACTTTAACTCCAGGGACTAAGGATATCACATCTGAGGCTTCTATTCTGATGAACTCTCTTTGGAGGTAATTAACTTGAACAGGCCGACTTCAGCATTGCAGACAGTTGGCAAGGCAGCCTTCGCCTTACTGTCTTGTCCTTGGAATTCTCGAGCTTTCTATATCCTATCAAGGTGTCTGAACTGACTGGGCTGTGACTGTTTTCACTGCATCTCCCTTCTGAGAATTAAAGAAACCCAACTGACAATCATGAATTTAAACTTGAAGCCATAAAATTTTCCCCCTGTGTTCACACAGCAAGAACATTTCCTGAACCCCTGTATTGTTCATTGGCTCATTTTCCAGACACCTGGCTAAAGTCAATCCTAGCTTTCTCAGGCACCAGAAACCCAGGTTTTAGTGAAAACTATCAAGAGAGACCACATGACTCCCATGTCCCACTGGTCAGGTAACAGTTCGCATCTTGATACTTGCACCAGGTTGAAAGTCCTTTGAATGGGGCCGGAGAGATGGCTCAGCGGTTAAGAGTACTGACTGCTCTTCCAAAGGACCCAGGTCCCATTCCCAGCACCCACATGGCAGCTCACAACTGTCTGTAACTCCAAGATCTGATACCCTCACACAGACATATATGCAGGCAAAACACCAATGCACATACAATAAAAATAAATAAATTATTTTTTTTAAAGTCCTTTGAAAGAAAACCACTGGCCCAAGCCTTAAATTTGGGATTGAAGAATGTGAAAGAGAATGAACATTTTCCTTAAGTTGCTGGGGCTGTAGATGAAGCCTGCGTTAATGTGCCTCCCAGGAGGGCATCTGGGGTCATCACCTGAATTCACTACATTCTCAGGAGGTCTTTATGGCCCTAGTGTCTGTTGCGTAGGGTCACTTCAGATCCTGGCTTAATGGCATGTCTCACGACGGCCATGACGTCTGCTTGAAAGGCATCCCAAAGCAATGCCGTACACATCACTGTAGCATCTCTTGCTGGGAAGCTTACTAAGGGAGCCTCTGGGCCGTCTCTCAGAAGGACAGGGGCAAAGGCACCTTACTAGAGGATGGTGGCAGTAATCATGTTTAAAAGCAAACTGCAGCCTCTTCCCCTTGCTAGGTTATCATGAGTGGTCACTTTGTTTGGGGCACTTTTTTCCAGTTCCCAATGAGCTCAATTGCACAGCTCCCCCCATGAGCCAATCGGGCCACTTCTGCTGGGTTTCCGCGGCGTTTGAAGGTGTGTGAACTTGCACCACAGTCATAGACTTTTACATTTGAATTATTTGCAAAACCAGAGAATCTTGGTGTCTGAAGAAAAGAGAGAGAGAGAGAAAAAGCATGGCTGAGCCCCATGTGGTAGGCTTCTGCAATTATTTGCTGAGGTCTCGCAAATATTTGCTGAGGTCCTTGGGTTTAAAACAGAGTGTAAAGCACACAGCCTCCCCTAATAAGTGCACAGTCAGCAAGGACCTGTCTAAACCACTGGCTCTCATAGAGCAACAGGAGTAGGGACTGGGTCTCTGTGTGTGTGTAAACAACAATAAAAATGTGTCTTTAAAACAAGTGGAATCATGGCAGCTGAGAACCGGAGGTCACTGTGTTACCAGAAATAAGACAAACATCGTATCTTTGCTTACACATAGAATCTAGATTAACATGCATATATAATGTATCCGTAACCATGTTTATATATGTGTGTGTATCGTGAGGAACTAGAAGGGAGACAATGTAGGAAGAGGAAGGGAACCAGGGAGCTGAGAGGGGCCTGTAGAGAAAGCGATGGGAGATGAGTGAGTAAAATACATGGCATTTCCGTGTGAAGATGCCAGGATGAAATCTAGTGTTGTGTACAGCGAGGAAGCCCACTGAAGCTTCTCAGCTCTTAGCAGTGGGGGAAGGGCTGCAGGACAAAGGCAGTGGCAGAGCCCCATACTTAGAAAGGGGTCACATCCCAGCCTCACACAAGCTTTGTGGTGCCACAGGTGGGGATACGCAGGACAGACAGAGCTACAACAACCGGTGCTGCTGGGCCACCTGCCTTGGTGGGTCTGTAGGAGCCACACTACCACCATCTGTTACAGCGCAGTCACCAAACCAAACAAGAAGTAAATTGCTATATGATACAGAAACGTTTTTTCCAGCTTCTAGAATTCTCAGAGTCTTATGTATAAAGCAGGGGGATTTTTGAAAAATCTCCCATTTACTTTTTCCTCCCGTCTTTCTGCAGCATTGTCAAGGCAGGAAGTGGTAGACACTTTTGTAATTCAACTATACTTCTGGAGCATACATTGTTCTGTCCTATTTAGAATCTACCCTAGGGCTCTGTAACTCAATTTAGAAAACATGTGTTTATGCTAAAGCAAGAACAATAACAACAACAAAAATTTGCTCTGTGGTTCAGCTGAGACCAGGCTCCGAATGTGCCTCTGAGCTGGTGACTCCTCACACAGCAGAGAGGAGCTCTGAAGGTGGAGTAAAAGCCGCTTCCTCACGCCTAGTAAGCATTTAAGGAGAAGCGGTGTGCTCAGAAAGGGCCCACCAAGGCTGTGGCAAAATGCCTGCCGGGGTCAAATCGTGTGGAGGAGAGATTCCCGCTAGCCCATGATTGCAGAGATCCCAAGGCCCACTTATATAGCTTCTGTTGCATTGGTCCTATGGCGAGGTAGTACGAGGCAGCAGAGGTAGCCACTGTTCAAAACTGGCCCCTGTCAGCTGTGCATGGTGGCATATGCCTTTAATGCCAGCACTCGGAAGGCAGAGGAAGGGGGATTGCTGTGAATTCGAGGCCAGTTTAGTCTACAAACTGAATCCAGAACAGCCAGGATAACATAGAGAAACCCTGTCTTGAAAAACCAAAATCAAACAAACAAACAAAAAAAGTGGCCCCTATCAGCTGGGATAGGACTAAGGGTCTTCCGGCAAGATCTCCATGAATTTAGAGAGACCATAAATCCAAAGATTTGTAAAGTCTTACAAGAAAAGGGGAATGATATAAAACACAGGAGGAGGTCATAAGGGATGAAAGCAACACAGGAGGAGGTCACAAGGGATGAGAGCTTATTAAGGCTGGGAGCCACCAGAAGCTGAAAGAATAAAAAAGGACCTTCCACAGGGTCACCAGAGGGTACATATCCCAAGTGGCAGCTTGATTTGGAATGTTGAGCCTCCAATCTACAAAAGGCCACATGTCTTTGCTTTCAGTCAGCTCACTTTGCAGCAATTTACCAGGGTATGAACAATCAGCCAAGAGAGAGTTCAGAAGTCACCACCAGCTGGCGTAGCCTTTTTCATTCAGCTGCAGGACTTTCGAACTCCTCTCAGGTCATATGACTGTCTCCATTTCACTGTGCTACACAGTGACTGACGCTGCTGTTCAAGGTTGGGGCTGTTAGACTTTGATCGCCAAAGTCTATTCCTGGAAGCCCAATGGAGAGCCAGAGTCTGGAGTCGATGCAAAAGCAAAGGAATTTATTAAGCTGAGGCGTCAGGGTCCATCATACTCCCGGGAGATGGAAAGACCCCCTTCTGTAATGGCGGAGGGTTTAAATACCCTTACAGATGCAGAACTTAGTACAAACATGATTGGTTAGTTGACCTTTAAAATGATTGGTTACTAGTTATTTTATCCCTGAGAGGGCGAGAGCTCAGCTTGGGACATCATGTGCTGTCAGGTGCTTGCGACAGGTATGAAGGTGTGTTTTTTTTTCTCAGAAAGAATAGAACAGCGCTGAGGCCATCTCAGAAAGTACTGAGTGGCCAGAGTTGAAAAACAACTTTTCTATCTCTTCAGGGCCAGCACCTAGGAATGGGGAGAGGGGGTACTGGTGGCAGGGAGGAGGTGTCTCACCTTTCTTTTGGAATTCTGGATTTTTATCTGACCAAGTGTCTTGGCTCTTCCTTCCACTTTACATGTGTAATCATGTCTCCATGTTCACAAGTACTCCAGGGGATTTGATGTAGCTCGTGTTATAATTCTAAGCTGTGCTGTCCTTCTCTGTGTCATCTCTCCTAGTGTGGCCCCCCTGCAGCTCCGTCGGGTGGTCACCATGCCCCTGTGACTTAGCCCCATCCCCACCATTAGAGGTCTTAGGTTTTATTTTCCAACATTTTCTTGATTTACAACACTCTTTGGCATTCCATCCTTGTCTCAGAAGTTACTGATCCAATCCCAGGGCGGGCTGTTTCTCCAAGGAGTGCTTTCAATTTGCTAGTGTTTTCAGGAACAAAGATCAGGATGTGGGCTGGTTGCTACTGAGTTAGGCTGGCTTCCGGATTGGTTGTTTACTCTCAGCTGTCCCTCAAAGTTGTGGCTTAAGCTCTCTAAGCTTCGTTTTATTTAGTTTCCAAAAGGAAGTTTACACAGCAACAAAAAGGAATCCAACTAGTCTCAACTGAACAAGCTAGCAAAATTAGCCTTTAATCTCCATCTCTCCAGCCAGCCTCTGCCAAGTGACCATAAGTTGGGAAGATGGGATTCAGGGCAACCAACTTCTTTAAAGACATCCTATAAAATACAGACTTTAAGCAAATCGGATGAATAAAACATGCAGTTTCACTAATTGGTGCTCAAATTACTTCATAAACAATTTCTCAAAATTCACTTCTGGGGGTGGAAAAAGCAACATAGAGAACTCATAGGCCTAGTTGTAAATATCTCTGTTTTCTGGAGCTTTCAAATTCAAAGGCAATGAGACCACACTTAAATACACAACCCTGCCCTGTTCAAAAGCTTGATTGGCAGTGTAAGTGCTAGCCCATGTGTGCTATTTAAACTCTGTCTGCTGTACAGCTGGCAGTGTGGGTCTGTTCAGATGTAGTGTGTGCTGTGTCCAGAGAAGGGGGACATCCTGCACTTACTGATGCTAGAGGACTCCCCTGCACTGTTGACGTCTGAGAAGGTCCATGTGTTGGGCTGCAGGTTAGTGAGGTCAGGAGCCTGAGGCACAATCTCCATGGGCCCTGCAACATTTTCATATTTCAAGCCCAACTGTGCACTGAGCATCTGCGCCTCATCATGGCTGCCTCGGGTTGAACAGTCCAGGATTTCATAACACCGCAGTAACCCACGGGATGACAAGTGGGTAGGCTCCATCTCTAGCATTTTAACGGACTGATAATAAGGATTCTTCTGCACAAATGCTGAAACCTCACTGCATCCACATTGTCCATAGTCACTAGCCTTTTCTGTGGGGACAGAGCCTTTTTGAGGCAATGTTCTAAGTCTACCTCACAAACACAGTGAGAGAAGCAAGAAGCTTGATGGAGCAAAAACACCAGCTTGTGCCATTCTTGACCATGTGGCCAGTGTCTCTCAACACTGTCAATGAAAGCATGATGCTGGCATGTCTAAGCAAAGGTGACACTTAGCCATTAAACATGATAAAATGATTATAAGAAACATCTGTTGCAGCTGTAGAAATTTGGTTTTAAAGAGATCAACATATAAATACAAAGACTGGAGCACAGCATGGTGAGCATGCCAAACCAAGGGACAAAGGGAGGTAACATAAGGGCACCATGACTCCCTTCCTCTGAGGTAAATACCAACCCTCAGGCCATGACTCCCTCACCATCCCAAGAGGGAAAGGCTGACTGGCACACGCCATTGAGCATTCGCTTGGTTTGTTTTAAGCAATACTGAAAGGCTTCTAAGAATGAGGCCTGTGGATAGTCTGTGGAGAAGCGAAGGTGGATGTATGTGAGCCCATGGCAACAGGAAAAAATTGGCATGTGAGACCCCAGACAGCAAAACATCACACATAGATTGGCTCACACCAAACACAACCTTTGCCTCCAGTTCCAGAAGCCAGAAATCCTACACAGGAGCAGAACATGGCCTGCTCCTCTGAGACTGTAAAGAGAGTCCACCCAGACATCTTTCTTGGCTTTTCTGGTATGATGGCAGAATTCAGAATTCCTTGGCTGGACTCTGCATGGACCCCTGCCTGTCTGTTCAGGGATCTCACTCCTGTGTTTGGCTCTGCCTTCATACCCAATCACGTATCAATCATTTTGATCACAGATTACCTTAAGGTCCTCATTGATCTGATTGCCCTTTAAATGCCCCATGTCCAGACCAGGTTGCACTCTGAAAAGACCTGAATGCATGAATTTGGGAGTCACAGTTCAACTCAAGACACAAAGTGCAGTTTCAGTGCCATGATGGACATGGCCAGAACAGTAAGTACATCTTACTGTAAGTGAAACATGAGAGGGACAGAACCCTCCTGGGCCAGTGGCCCAGGCTTTAATTCTGTTGTTTTAGATGTGAATTTTCTCTCTGAGGTTTGTAGAAAAGCTTCTAAGAATAGCAGCATGCTTTCCAGTGCCACTCAAAACATGCAAAGCATCCTGGGACTGTCTGGCCTTTTCAATCACAAGGAGTGAATGTGTTTTTGATGTGTTGCTGTCAATGAGCACAACAATAAAGTCATCTCCAAGTATATTTTACACAGTCAGAAGTTGAAGGAATAAGGTTTCTTCTTATGTCAAAATAATTTTGCACAGCTCTTCACTGCATTATTCTGAGTTAAATCATGTTTATTTTGGGTACCTTAAAGTCATCATTTTTATTTAACATATTCATGATAGGAAAAGCTCTATTTTATAGGGCAGAGGAACAAAGGAAAATCGTGAAAATAAACTTTTTAAAATGGATGTTTTCCCCCCAAAGAAATAGTAGTCTCCTGCCACCAATGGGTGTCATTGCAGCAATTGTGCACAAATTATTCTGGGACATGTGATGGTCCCCTAGGCCCCTCTAGGTGACCCCCAGGCTAATCTCATGTAGTATTGATGCTTATAATATGAAAATGTCTGTATTTTAGTTTCCAGAATGGATGGTTTATGAATAATGTATAACATTTAATAAAACCAGACATTGTCTCATTAATGTCTCATCAGAGGTGAGGCGGATCCTCCTCTTACATCTGGCATTTTTGGGTCATGTACCAGGTAAGACTGGGCAAAGAGATACGCATTTATAATCTGGATAATTTGAGGTTTGATTCTTAGAGATTTTAATTACTAATCAGACTTAAAATAATGACCTCACATCGGCGTTAATTCCTCTGCTCTGCAGTGAGTAGGTTTCTTCTTGCAAATGCCTATGGAAGATGAAGTACAAAGGCTTGGCAGCTCTGACAAAGGGCAAACAGGAGGATGCTGTGCTGCTTAGCTATGTCAACTTGATACAAACTGGTGTCACCTGGGAAAGGGACCTTAAGTGAGAAATTGTCTTCATCAGATTGACCTGTAGGCAAGTCTGTGGTGGATTTCTTGATTAATGATTGATGTAAGGAGGCCCAGACAATTGTGGGTGGTGTCACCTCTAGGCTAGTAGTCCTGTGTGGTATAAGAACAGAGTGAACAAGCCATGAGACCAGCCAGGAAGCAGCATTGGGCCATGGCTTCTGCTTTGGTTCCAGTCTCCAGGTTATGTGTGATCTCTGGCCTTGGTGTCCTTTGGTGATGAAGTTTAACCTTAAACCCTGACCTCCCCAAATTGATTTTTATCAGTGTTTTATCAGACCAAAATAAAGCAAGCAAGGGCAGGAGTCGTTTCTAGGTGTGGGGCAGTATCGTAAAGGACATGACCCATGTAGCTTTTAGAGGATTTTGATGCAGTTTTCAGAGGACTTTGAAAGGATTTCTGAGTGTGCAGAGCTTGCATGAGCTGTTATGATGGGGATTGTTGAGATGATACGGGCCTGGCTTGTAAAGTTTCATAAAGGAACAAAGGCTCTGTAAGGCTCACTCGAGTTTTAAATTCGGAGTCTGTGGAAGTGAAACCTCTGCTGACTGGAACAATCACTTCTGGTCAGCTGGGGCTGAGGATCAGGCATGATTAATAAAACACCAGCATCACTGAGGTGGAATCTTCTGGGAAGTGGGGGAGAGCTGCACAGCATGTGTAGGAACCTTCCGTGTGGTTTTGGTCTTGGTAGCATAAAAGCTGCAGGACTTAAGAGGTCATGAAGAGAGGCTGAGGTCTGGCATCAGGTGACGTGGTGACCGTCTCTGCAAAGAGGTCAGGAGACCACCAGTGAAGGAGTAGCCTTGGCTGCAGTAAAGACCCCAGCATAGAGGAGATGTCAGGTCTCCACCAGGGGTGGTGGCAGCATCTGTAGAAGCAGCCTCTGAGAGGGTGTTGTGTGCTGATGGTGGCAGAAGTGGAGAAAGGTGGGACTTCCCAAGTCCCTTGGGAAGAGTCTCAGACACAGCACACTGAGCCATTTGCACTGTTGGATTTGGTTTTGCTTTGATCTGATTGTTTTTATGCCTTTGCTCTTCCCTTTTGAAATGAAGTACATAACCTATTAGGATTTTACAGGAGCCCACAGTTTAAAAACTTTGAAGTTTGTTCTGTTTTATTTTAGTTTTTATTATATTTTTATTTATTATAATTTATCCCCTCAATCTTATCTTCCTGTTCCCAACCTCCCTCCCTCTTCCACCTTCTTTCTCTCCCCTAGACCTCTGACAGAAGGGGACCTCTTCCCCCAGCTTATCCAGTCTCCTCAAGATAGCCTGCATCGCCTTCCTCTGTGTGCCCCTTTGAACTCTTAAAGTGTTGGATTATTTTTAAAAATACTTTATTAATTTATTCATATTACATTTCACTTGTTATCCTATCCCTTCTATCCTCCCATCCCTCCCTCCCTCCCGCTTTCCCCCTACTCCCCTCCCCTATGTCTGTGATTGAGGAGGACCTCCTCCCCCTGTATATGCTCATAGGGTATCAAATCTCTTCTTGGTAGCCTGCTATCCTTCCTCTGAGTGCCACCAGGCCTCCCCATCAAGGGGACATGGTCAAATATGGGGCACCAGAGTTTGTGTGAAAGTTAGTCCCCAGTCTCCACTCAACTGTGGAGAATGTTCTGTCCATTGGCTAGATCTGGGTTGGGTTCAAAGTTTACTGCACGTATTGTCCTTGGCTGGTGCCACAGTTTGAGCAGGACCCCTGGGCCCAGATCCACCCATCATAATGTTCTTCTTGTAGGTTCCTAGGACCCTCTGGATCCTTCTATTTCCCCATTCTCCTATGCTTCTCTAATCAAAATCACAATAGGAGGTCCTCCCTTCTGACTCACTTTCCTGGTAAGTGAAGACTTTCATGGGACATGCAACCATGTTCATAGCAGCCTTATTCATAATAGCCAGAACATGGAAACAGCCTTAGTGTCCCTCAGTAGAAGAATGGGAAAAGAAACTGTGGTACATTACACTATGGAATACTACTCAGCTATTAAAAACAAGGGATTCCCGAAATTTGTGGACAAATGGATTGAACTAGAAATGATCATAAATGAGTGAGTTCACCCAGAAGCAGAAAGAGTCAAATGGTATAGACTCACTTATATCTGCACACTAGCCCAAGGGGCATGTCCCATGAAAGTGTTGGAATATTTTAAAGACTAGGATTTTAAAAGTTGCGCTGTGTTTTATATCTTGTGATACTAATGTGAGATCTTGGAGATAAACAAGAAAAAAAAAGATCATGATTTACTAGTGAGGTATTTGAGCTGACCGTAGTCAATTTTTCTGGTTAGTTTTTTGTCAACTTGATGCAAACTGCAATCACCCAGGAAAGAAGAACCTTGACTGAGAAAGCATTTCCACCAGATTGTCTTATAGGCAAGCTGGCTGGGTTATTTTGTTAATTAATGTTTTATGTGGGAGGGTATGAGCCTCTGTTGGCAGGGCCACACCTCAGCAAGTGGCCCTGGCATGCATAGGAACATAGGGTAAGTAGTATAGAAGCAGCAGTAGGCAGTGTGCCTCCACAGCACTGTTTCAGTCCCTGACCTCCTCCAGGGCTGACTGTACCCAGCATGCTCCTCCCTGGTGTGGTTTTGGTCAGTGTTTCCTCATAACAACAGAAGCAAACCAGGGCAGATGTGGGTCCCAAAGCTGCTGCTAACCATGCAGGTGTTAAACTGAGCTTTGTGGAGGTGATCACAGTGTGTGCTTCTAGAGACAGCGGTTATGGAGCATGACACAAGGAGGCAATATGAGAAGGAAGCCCTGAAGAGAATCACCCTCAGCTTTGGAGTTGCCCAAGAGTCACACGGCTTCTAAGACTGTCCATCTTATCTGTTTAATTACTTCGAACCCCAACAGTGAGCGCAGATACAGTGAACTCGTGCCTTCTCCAAAGTATGATGTCAAAATATTAGTTTCATCTAATCTTGTCATTGTATTCCTACATAATTCATCTTCTTCTTAAAGATTTGCTACGGACTTTCATATGTAGCTATGTATCTGTGTCCTGGGTTTGCGTGTGTGTGTGTGTGTGTGTGTGTGTGTGTGTGTGTGTGTGTGCACCCATGCGTAAAGGCATGCATGTGGAGCTCAGAAGACAACCTGTGTTGCAGTCTTCACCTTCCACCCTGTAATTCTTCCTGTAATTCTCTTGTTTCTTCTTCCTGTCTCTCCATAGAAGTGGTAGGGTCATAGACAGTTGAGCTATGTCAGACACTGAGTCACCTCCCCAGCCCCAACACTGACTTTGAGATCAGGATCATATAACTGTTTCCATGCTGATGTCCACATCTCACAAACTAAAACTCCTTTCGCCTTTTTGGGCTCTTCTTTTCCTTTTCCCTGGACACGTGGCTTGGGAATGGGAAGGAAGTGAGCGTGGGACTGCACAGCTGAACCTGAGGGTTTAAGATGTATCTGTGGCTGGCTGGGCAGCAGTGGCTTATGTCTTTAATCCCTTTAATCCCGGCACTTGGGAAGCAGAGACAGACAGATCTCTGTGAGTTCAAGGCCAGCCTGGTCTACAGGTGGAGATGGGGAAAACACTCTGAGGTCAATGCTCCTCCTGAGAGGGGGAGCCCAGGCTAGCAGATGCCATACCTAGTGGCTGAGATCTGGCCAGTCTGAACAGCAGATTCTGAAGGCTTCTGGCTGCCTGAGGATCTTCACAGTCCCATTCCACTTTCAGCACCGCCTGAGACAGTTGGTTGGATTCAGTTGAGTTATCAGCAGAGTGTTCCTCCCTCTCCACATCAGTGTCCTCTTAAGGAACCCAGCATTCCAGATCTGCCCTGTGATATCTAGAGGACTGCCGCCAGCGCTGGTGGACGGGCTGCAGAGTCATGGCTTTCCTCCCCACCCCTGACTCAGCTTCCTGCAGAGATGGCCCCAGGTGTCCTCCTCACTCCTGACTCAGCTTCCTACAGAGATGGCCCCAGGTGTCCTGGTTCTTACTGTCGCCCTCCTGGACCGGTAGCCTGCTTTCTTTACAGACTTCCTGTGCATCTATGGAGAAGCTCACACTTCACTTGGGTTTCTCTCTATGGCAGCCTAGGTTGCACATCTCCACCACTGCTGCCCACCTGACCTCTTTAGCACCCTGCACTTTGCCCCATTAACTAGACTTTTGCTCATAGTCAGAGAATGGTCAATTTTATCTGTATTTCTATTAGGTGGAAAGGTGTGTGGTGCGTGGTGTGTGGTGGAAGCCTGCTAAGTCCTGACTGGATGATGGATTAATTAAGCCTTGGGAGAGGCATAAAATAGGTCCACTAAGTAGATTAGGCACAGAAAGGGAAGAGGTTAGATGTGCTGCAAGGAGCATCTTCATCCAGCAAATGCTCATTTTATTCATGTGATAAAACAGTATGCCAAAAAAAAAAAAAAAAGAGTCTGGAAAGATAGCTCAGTGAGGAACGCACTTGTTGTACAAACATGAGGACCTGAGTCTGGACCCCCCCAGAATCCACATAAAGTCTGGGTTTGGCAGTAAGCTCCTGTAACTCAAGCCAATAGGAGGGTAAACGCAGGTGGACCTCAGGGGTTATATGACCAATCATTTTATCCCAAACACCAAGAGCTCTAGGCTCTGAGAGAGACACCATCTCAAGCAATAGAATGGAAACACAATCGAGGAAGACACCCAGTGTTGACCTCTGACCCACACACACACAAGTACCAATAATGCAGGCACATGCAAAACTGTTGCCACATTTTCTACAGTAAAGAAAACATAGTGTCTCGCTCATGTTCCGTGTACGTTAGCAGGTCCATGGGGGAGAAGAAGATGAGCTTTAGTCACAGAATAATGCTGACACATTTAAACTTTTTAAAAACCAGAGTGATCGGTTGATCCCATGCTGTATTTATAAAATTACTCTGGTGGCAAGTTGGAAGAAGGCATGGGGATAGAGGAAAAAGGGAGAACTTGGTGCTGGGAAGTGACAGAAGACAGGAGGAAGGAGGGACAGAGATGACAGCAAAGAGAAGGGGTTGCCTCGTGTCTCCATGAGATAGCTAATAAGCTTTTCACCATGTGTAATATGCAGTCCTATTGTGCACGCACATGGAAGTAGTGCTGTGTGTGGAATGAGCCACTGTGTGTGGAAGGAGCCACAGTGTGTGGAAGGAGCCACTGTGTGTGGAAGGAGCCACTGTGTGTGGAAGGAGCCACTGTGTGTGGAAGGAGGCTCTGTGTGTGGAAGATGCCACTGTGTGTGGAAGGAGGCTCTGTGTGTGGAAGGTGCCACTGTGTGTGGAAGGAGCCACTGTGTGTGGAAGATGCCACTGTGTGTGGAAGGAGCCACTGTGTGTGGAAGGAGCCACTGTGTGTGGAAGGTGCCACTGTGTGTGGAAGGAGCCACTGTGTGTGGAAGGAGCCACTGTGTGTGGAAGGAGCCACTGTGTGTGGAAGGAGCCACTGTGTGTGGAAGGAGCCACTGTGTGTGGAAGGAGCCACTGTGTGTGGAAGGAGCCACTGTGTGTGGAAGGTGCCACTGTGTGTGGAAGGAGCCACTGTGTGTGGAAGGAGCCACTGTGTGTGGAAGGAGCCACTGTGTGTGGAAGGAGCCACTGTGTGTGGAAGGAGCCACTGTGTGTGGAAGGTGCCACTGTGTGTGGAAGGAGCCACTGTGTGTGGAAGGAGCCACTGTGTGTGGAAGGAGCCACTGTGTGTGGAAGGAGCCACTGTGTGTGGAAGGAGCCACTGTGTGTGGAAGGAGCCACTGTGTGTGGAAGGAACCACTGTGTGTGGAAGGAGCCACTGTGTGTGGAAGACAACACTAAGTACAGAAGGCAACACTGAGTGTGGAAGGCGACACTGTGTATGGAAGGTAACACTGAGTGTGGAAGGCGACACTGTGTATGGAAGGTAACGCTGAGTGTGGAAGGTAACACTTGAGTGTGCATGGTGCCCTGTTTTTCCAAATTCATTTTTGGTTTTACAATGAAAATCATGAGATGTCCTAGCACACTGAGCCTGGGGATATTGATTTCCCTAATTGTACTGTATATGCAGAGTTATTTTTAGCTCAAATTTGCTGATTCTCTCATGTCCTATTCCCATTTCTCTATGGCTCTTCATTTCCTTTTTTTTTTTCTTCTTCCCAGCAAATTCTATTTGTGAATCAATTTGTCCTGAGAATAGAGCCAGGCGGGCAGAAGGGTCCTATGCCCACAATACTGGAAAGTACAAGAAAGGAAATCAAAGGTGAGCCAATTAGGGATTTATTTTAGGAAAGAGATACAGACTGCATGTGTTGTGGAGGAAAATAGAAAGTACCAAAATAAAAAATTTTAAGTTCAGTATCTTTTCCAAGTGGACGAAAGTGCAGATGCAGATGAAAAGCGATGTTTTAGTCAGCCACAGAGACACTTGGGAGCAGGTGCTTCCTAAAGGAGATGTTTGTAGCCAAACACCGAATGCTGAGCTGCTCTGATCTATGACCAAATCCCCAGAGACAGGCAAAGTTAATGATCAACAGCTAAACTAGAGGGAACTCCCTTCACACCCTGGGCTTGAGGATGGCACAACTGGTTTGCCCCTTACACACCCATCTTCTCTGAGAACCCACTTCACTGGGCTGGCTGTGGTCGCTCATGGTGGTAGGCCAGGAGGACACCCACAAATTCAAGCCAGCCAGGTCTACAAAGAGCCCTGTCTCCAATAACATAAACAACCAACCAAATGAAGGCTCTCCATTTGTGGGAAGATCTTCTTCTCTACAGCATGGTGACCTCCCAGGACCTCTGTTTGTTTATAACAGGTTTGCCTGGCACAGAACATTGGAGAGTCTCCCCCACCCCCCTGGATAAAGATGGCACTGACCACTTCCTCTTACGTTGCCTGTCTGTGGGTGCTTTTGAGCACAGCCGGAGAACAGGACACCCCAGCTTGGCTTGAAGATGTTTATTTTCTTTTATAAATTGGCCACAGATCCTGGCAGCTTGACTATTTAGAGAAACAGGCCAGTAAATCTCAAAAGACAGAAATGGTACTTGCTGAACAGCTGAACCAAGTAACCAACCAGTACAACAGACAGAGCTTAACGTAGAAACAAGCTGTGTGTGCAATGAAAAGCTTGATGTAAGCCAAGACCACAGCACTGTGATGGGCACACAGACAAATGTGGATGCCTGTTGTTTTTAAATAACCATTATTATTTGTATCCCCTGTATTACTGGCTAGCAATCAATTAAGACACATACATTTGTTATATTTTAAAATAGCCTTAGTTAACCTGGGGCAGGGCAGACATTAATCCTCTAAACTACTTCCCATAGTGGGGCAGGTATGGGATCCCTGCCTCAATCCCGTGCCATCTGCTTCTACCAATTTCTATCATGCTATCTCCCATCCATAATCCCAAACACTTGCTAATGTTCTTCATCTGGGCCAGATTCTCCATCCACACCGGCCATGTGCTTCTCCTCCATCTAACCTGTGATGGCCTTCCTCTCATCTCCTCGGGTCTTTCTCCTTGTCTTTTTCTTCTTCTTCCCTCTTCCCAGGGTTCTTCTCTCTCTCCCAAGCCAGGGAATCTTAGCCGCACCTCTATCTCCATGCCCAGGTGGAATGGCTTTTCATCAATTAAAAGGTGGGTCACAGAGACAGCAAGCAGCAATTAGCATCAAAATACAATACCTCAGACCATTCCCCAACAGATGCTCTTTGGTCTTTCCAGTTTTGCAGGTGAGTGAGCATAATTTCAGTTCAACACAGCTTTGCATGACATATGTGAAAGTTCCTCAGTGCCCAGCACTGGGCGCATCAGGATTGATTCGTTGACCCTGCTGTGTCAATAGGTTGGCTGGGTGTGCAAAGGTTACTGATGTCAAGGAAAGGTCTGGCATTATAAACAGAGATCCTAAAGAAGAAATTCAGTAATAATGACACAGTCCCAGATAATGCTTTTACAACCCAGTGGGAGAGCATGCATGAGTCAGAGAACAGTGTGATCATATGACCACAGCACTCACTAAGCTGGCTTTCTATATAACTCCCCTTTCAACAACAAACAACCTTCTGTGTTTTTTATTTATAAACATAACACAAGACAAAGAAGACTCCTGCTAACCTGCATGACTTCATTACAATTTGCAGAAATTAAAGTTGTAAAATAATTAAAACTGAACAGCGGTGTGGGCCACGGTTTTGGTGTTGTTTCCATGGTCCTCTCATTTTCAAAGAGGAAACTGACTATGAGTTGAGGGATGGGGGTAGGAAGACATCCTATAGGTTTCCTTCCTTTTTAACATCATCCTGATTTAATTTATCCCACTCTGGACAGTGACAGCCCAACAGGTAGCTGTAAAAATGTCAGCTTGCTTTAGGCCAGAGGTCATTATCTAGAGATAAGCAAGAGAAAGGCTGTAACATGTCAAGCAAACACCTTGGGAATAGAGGGGCATGAGATCAAGATTTCATCTGTGGTTGGCATCTGGAAGAGCCGTAGGTGCCAACAGAATGGGAGCCCGGTGAGGGGTTGAGAGTCTCTTCGGCAGCTGTGGGCGACTGAACAGAGAAAGATGTTCCCCTCATTGACAAAGAGGCAGGAATCCCCAGAGGGGCCCAGAAAGCCCCGGGAGTTAGTCAGCATCTTCCTGTGAGAAGTCTTTATTGCTGGCGTGTTAGAGCCACAGACGCGTGCTGGAACACCTCACCCGAGGTCTCTGATCACACAGCATACCATAGCTCTGTAAAGGGAAGGATAAAGAAACTCAAAACAACGAGAAAGGGAACAGAAGTCTGTAACGTGCACCTTAAATTTCCCATTCATGGAGCAAGGGTGATTTTTGTGTGAAAGTGAAATGGTGGTTATCCTTAAGAAAGTCCGTGAAAATACCTCATGATGGAAACACAGAGGGTATTCTTACTGCCCATTACATAAGAAATTATGCCGGGAAGTAAGATTGTTTTTGGGTAACCCTGTGCTATTTCACGTGTTTTCACAAACATTGTGATTCTGAGTCAGGGCTCTAGGTGGGGGTAGGGAGATGCTGGTGAGACTGAAGTCCAGTTGTCAGTTTCCTTTTCCCTCACTGGTCCCTCACTACTTTGCAAAGTCATAGAGCTCTTCTTGTTTTGAGAGGCCCAGTTTCCCATAAGCCTCAGCTCTGTCCAAACGTGGCACTCAGCAAGATGAGAATTTATATCTGTCTCAGGTGAGATATGCTCTGCAGCTCATTCAAATTCAAAGTTTGCTTTGAGATCTGTCTCCTCATACACATTTTCACTGGCCAAGGTGTCTTCCTGAGATGTTCCAATGGACACAGTACCAGGAGCGACACTGAATGTTGGCTGTCTCCCCAGAATTCCAAGGGGCATGCTTCTAGAGCTTCATATGTTTTAGATTATTTTAGTTGCGTGTGTATGTGTGGGTGAGTATGAGCCCGTGCAAGGACAAGTACACATTCCTAAAGAGGCTCCCTGCTGTCGCAGGGCTGGAGTTACCGCCATGTCTGGAGTCATCAGATGTGAGCGCTGTGAACCAAATCCTGAGCATCTGTGAGAACAGAGAAGAGTGTGGCTCTGGACCACTCAGTCATCTCCCCAGGACAAGAACTTTACGTTTAGTGGAAGCTTGTGTTACCTCGCATAACTTAAGCTTCTGTGACAATTTTCTTCTTGCAGATTTATTCTAAGACTTTTCTAGCAACATTAATTATTAAAATACTGTTATTCAACCTTATGTTGTCTCTTGTTTCCCTGCTGACTTCTTGTGGCTTCCCCTTCACTTGGTTATGTTTTTCAGTTTTACATATTTAAGAGTATTTATAATAGTTGCTGTAAAACAGCATGCTAATCTTCTCACGGGGGTGGGGTGGGGGTGGGGCAGATTTTGGAAATGTTCTCACACAGACTGACTGCTGCCTGCATTGATTTCATTTCTTTCAGTAGCCATTCCTAGTAATGCTTTATTCTTTGGTTGTGAGTCTAGCCTTTAACAGACAAACCATATCTCCAGCCCAATTTATTTTTTCAATACAGCCACGTAACTAAATCCCTTTCCTTAACTTTGGAAGCCGAGCGCACCTTTTTACCTTTTCTGGTTCTTGAGAATTTAATACATGTTTGCAAAGTATTTTGGTCATATCAGTCCGTGTTCCCCTGCAACTCCACCTAGACTCTATCTACCACAGATCCCTCCCGGTTTTCTGTCCTCTCAACTTAGCCATCTGAGTCTCATCAGTGGTGTTTGTACATGGAGTTAGGACCATGCATGGGAGTGCGAGCCCTCTAGCAGGGCCAACTCCCCTGAAGAAAACTGACTCTACCAGGCCCCAGCAGCCTCCGACCACCAAAGCTTCTCAGTTAGGGATGAGACAAGCCTAATACTATATCGATTATTTTATTTTAGATACCATCTGAGATTTGCCATGGAGACTGGACTCTCTGTAGATCCCTTTGGGGTAGCATTCAATCTTAGCAGCAGATATTTAACCTTATGGAAGGAAGCTTTGCAGCTTGACGGGTCCCCGAGTAGTTGGTAACTTGTATGTCTGCCCTGCGCCTTGAACTTCGGCTGAGGTAGGTGGGTTGAGCCCCGAGCATGAACTGAGGAGAAGGTGGATAGCTCTGACTGGCACAAGCGCAACATGCCTTCCATGGCTCCTTCTTGCCAGGTGCATCTTTACTTCGCACCTGCTGGGGAGTCCCTGAGCACCTCCTGGGGAGGCCCTGAGCACTGCTTCTGAGGCCTTGAGTGCCTGCCACTCTCAGGCCCGACTTGTGAGTTCTCTGCTAGGTTGTACTAACCAGGAGTGGTCCTTGGGCATCAAAAGGCATTTTACACACAACCATTTTCTTTCTGGTGTCATCTTTTCTCTCGTCCCTCTCTCTTCCCACTTTTGAGCACTCTGCAGCTGTTTGTTCTGGGCCTGAGATTTCCTGCCCCTTCACCTCGGTTTGTCTACTTCTCAGAGTGAGACTTGCTGTATTCGTGTGTCCACTCAGAATGTGATGCACTTAATCACACAAAGGGCTAATCAGTTATGAATGCCGGGAATTGTCTGTGTAGGGAAACCGTGCCACTCGGAGGCTACTCATGTCTGGGTTTCACTACCGCCTCAAGTCCTCCTGTTTCCATCTCACTCTCTTGCTGACGACAGTCAGGCCTTTCTCTACCTGCTCTTCTCCTTATCGCTACAGTACAGGTTTACTGCAAGTGGGTTGTATACTGTTTCTCTGCTTCTTAATCCATTAGATTAGAAAGAAGCCTTTCCAAAAGGTACAGCTCCTCATCACTGGGACTCAGGTCCCAATGAAAACACAGAAAAGTATGTCAAACGTTCCAGTCCCAGGTGCTGCTGTGGCCTAGGTCTCCATTCCCACACTTGGATGAGGCAGGAGGGTTATGGTGAGTTCTAGGTCACTCTGGACTCCAAAGCAGTCTCTCTCTCCTTCCCTCCCTCCCTCCCTCTCTCTCTCTCCCTCCCTCTCTCTCTCTCTTCCTCTCTCTCTCCCTCTCTCTCTCTCCCTCCCTCCCTCTCTCTCTCTTTCACTCTCTCTCTCTCTGTCTGTGTGTGTGTGTGAGAGAGAGAGAAACAGAGAGAGGCAGAGACACAGAGACACACAGACACAGAGACAAAGAGACAGGGACAGAGAGAGAGAGACAGAGACAGGACTGGATGATGGCAAGCAGGCTTGTTTTCTAGCAATTGAGAGTCAGCCAGAGGAAAAGCACCCCATAAATTGAGCCCACTCTAGGGCTGGGAAAAGAACACCTGTGCTTTTTACTTCTTCAAATGACACAGCGGGAGATATTTAGGAGTTTCTCTATTCACCAGTTTTAATCAAGAACTGGGTGTTTTATTCAGAATATCTCTAACGCCAGACTTAATGCATCTGCTCCTTGTGCCGCAGTCCTATTAAGGTGGCCTCATCCCTATTCTACCCCCGATGCTTGAGATGGAGGGGATTTCTCACAGCTAGAAATCCATTTCAGCTTCTGGGTTAAGCCTTCTCCTCATTGATCGCTGCCCTTGGCCAAAGCTGAGCCTCGGGGGCCCCATACCCGCTAGGGGTCCTGCGAATCTCGTGGAAAGTCCTCTCTTAGGGGAAAACATTAAAGTCGTTCGCTCTGGTAATTTTGTTTTCATTGGCACATGATGAGTAAAGCATCAGGTGGCTTCAGAAAGCCAATTAAAAGGGGATAGTTAGCGTAATCACAGGGCTTTCTCTGTCTGTTTCACGCCGCAGTTTCTTTAAACTGCTAACTTGAAATCGCAGTCCTTCGCTGTCCTCAGAAGTTCACTCAATCAAAAGCCAAATGCTGAGTAATCACAGATCTTAAATAACTAGAAGTTCTGACCCGGGCCACAAGAGGATTAAACACCCAGTAGCCAGAACTCAGGTCTTCGATCCAGGGAGCGCCGGCGCATAATGAGAAATCCCCAAAGCCCAGCTCGAAGTCCTGGCAGTCCTGTCCTCCGCTAGCGCGGAGCTAAGTGGAAAACCTCTTTAATTCCTTAGGAGATCCTATCTGCCTGATGGAAATAGATATTGGCTTCTGTGTAGCATGATTAGAGGAACCAGGCGGATTAGCAAAGATGTAAGGCAATGCTCGTGCCGCCTCATTTACATGGAATCATCTGACAGGTGATGCTGGAAAGACAGACACCCAGAGACAGCACGGGGCCTGGGCCAGACCCACACTTATTTACTCAAATTATAGGGGATTAGGAGCCATTTATTTTGCCATTCTCAATTTTTAAAATCTATTAAGCACTTTGATGCCTACTTATTTTATTTTCTGTAGCAAGCAGCCAAGCCGTTTGGAGAGATGTTGATTTACAGTCAAAACAACCTGTCAACTGATTGTAACTGAAATGTTTTGAGGTGGAGCTACAGTGTTCTCTCCTAGTGTGATGGGATGAATAAAAAGTATTCCTATATATTTAAAGCATGAATATTTGAAAGCTACAAATTCTTTAACACTACCCCATTGCTCGCTCACAGATGCACACCGAAATATGCACACCTATACACACAAACACACGTATACAGTGTATGTTCCGAACATGTATACACACAGATACAGTGCAACATGGTGCGTCAGGTTTTATTTTATGGAAGCTATTGCTAAGTTTTAGATTACTACATCTTAAATAGGCCTTGAATTTTCTGTTATGTAAATAGAAAACGTCTGTGTTCTGCCTTTAGCGATGAAATTCAAACTCCCCAGAGATGACAAACATCCAGAAACACCAGTAAGACCATAATTTTTATGATATATTTTGTCACTTCTTATGTTCCTATAACTTGCTTCCTCTGATTAAGTTCAGAGAACAAATAGATTCACTCCTGAGACTTAACTACAGAATACAGAATCACTCTGAACAGGTGACATTTACCCTCTGAACCATGACTACAGTTTTCAGTCATTTCACAAGCAGAATGCTCTCACATGTGGACTGGTCTTAAAAGTAGCTTCAGCTTCCAAATGTAGATCATCTGAGTGTAGTATAAAGCATTGTATTTTATAAAGAACATCGGGGTCTGACCAATTCACGTTTCACATCCTCAAATGTTAAGGCCCGGGATCTGCTCACTCACGTTAGGAAGAACAAACAGACAAGAAAGCAACCAGGAGCCAGTCAGCAAAGCTGAGTAACTTGCATTAAACTGGGGCCTCAACATGATGAGAAAATTTTTAAAGAGGGAAATGTCAATTTTAAATTTCAAAATTACTTTATATTTAAAATTCAAATCGTAGTATAAAATGAATTCTTAAAATAAATTTTAAAAACAATTTATGGGGAGACTATTGCAAACAATGGCATGCGTAGAGACAAACACGTTTTATTTTGTATGTTTTTCTGACCCGTGATTCCTGAAATGGCTTGCTCCCTGGCTGCAGTAACTTTTTGTTGATTCTATGTTGATGACCACATCATTGGGGAATGGATGGTTTCATTCTTTCTGCCTGCACGCATCTCATTTCTTTTTCTTTTCTTACTACATTAGCCAAACCTTTAACACAAGTTCAGCTATAAGTGGTGAGGCAACTTGCACAAGCACAGGTGAGGAAGACCGCATTTGTTTTATTTCCGGTGATGCTTAGAGCTGTATCCAGGTCAGCAAGCCTCAGCCGTTGGCCATTGGCCTGCACCGCCAGCCCTTCATCCTTTTACATGAAACATGATGTCAGCAGTAAAAATCTCGTAGGCATAGTGTTAAGTTCAGAAATCAACTGTCTCTGTGTGGTGGGGAGTAGGTGCTAGTAGTATTAAATTTGGGGAAATTTTTGTTTGTTCCATTGGTTGATTTTAGAACTTGAAACAGATTCTAATCTCTAGCATGAACCCCATATAATCCCTCAATATTACTATTTGGGTCCATAGCTGGTCTTGTGTGTAATGTATTGAATTCTTTTTCAATACCCTTCATAGGTATTATTCTCTGGTTTTCCATTATTACACTGCTATTTTTCCACTTTTGTAATCAAAGAAATATGTATGTAAATACATAAATGTAATCTGCTGAGCCCATTTACTATTTTTTATATATGTGTAATTTTAAAGATGATTATTTGGTACTGCATAACTGTTTATGGCTGTTTGCCTTCATGAACGTTCATGTACCACACATGTGTAATGTTCAAAGAGGCCGTACATGGCCATTAGATCTCCTAGGACTTGGAGAGAGCACAAAGTCCCAGCCTTACTCGAAGAGTTACTGGCAATCATAGCTGCTGAGAGAGGAAGAGTCAGTTAACTGCATGAAATGGCCCCTGATAAATCGACCATGCTCCGGTAGAAAGGCACACATTCAAGAATATTGGGCAGCACAGATTAGACATGAAAGATTTCAAATATTTTAAGATATCACATACCTGAGTCCTAGAACATGGAAAAAAATCAAACCAGTGTTCACCTGGAAGGTTCATCCCTACTGGCTTATTTTCACAGGGATGGCACACGCCATCGTGGTACCAGAGGAAAGAATTAATCACCAATATCACCTGACTGTAAACTCAGGGAACTACATGCCTACTGTTGCAATAGTAGTGAATACCATGGGACAATTCCGAAAGATGAAACCCATACTGGGCACTATTACTGACCTCAGGAATCTATGACTAGACATGTCACATGCCCTGGAAAAGAGCCTGCTACTGCTACGGTGTGCAATGCTGTATCTCATCATCAGTGGCATTTTCTCAGTGATTTATCTCCTCAGTTATTCTGGAAGTTTCCTAATTTTATATTTTGCATATTTGAGCTACTATCCATTTTGAGTTAAGTTTTGTGAGTTACGTTTTCAGTTAAGTTTTGTAAGTTTTGTGAGTTTAAGTTTTTTATTGTATGTACCTTTCCATGGATTTATTAATGGAAACCTCAGATGCCCTTCATAGTTTGTGAAACTCTTCCTGACTGTGTCACAATCTTGTTCTTCCTTGAGGGCAAAGGCCAGGCAGTGTACTTGCCCATGCCTGTTTTTGGGCTCTTGCACTGTTCCATCCACCCATGTGTCACCCTCCACCCCTGCACTGCTACCTTCTTATCACTTCTTGCATTTTATCTTGGAATGGATTGTCATAAATTTTCCACATTTGTTGTTCTTCTTCTGCATCTTGGCGATGATGGTAGGTATTTTGCCTTCCAAACAAAGCCTTCAAATCAGTTTGTCAGCATGTAGAGTGCAGCTTGCTAGGATTTTGCTTGTGATTGCTTTTTAGTCAGTGTATCAGTTGGGGAGCATCAGCCTGGTGCCTTCCCAGTGAGTGTGAGACTTCTGATCACCTGAACGCTCACACTGCACTAGACATTTCAGCTGTCCAGACAGCACTGTTTAGAGAAAGGAGAACAGTGGTCTTGCCTAAAGTACCAAAACAGATTCTCCATGGGAAAAGAGACAAAGATACCAAGATGTGTAATGCTGTAAAATGATTTTAGCTTGAAATTGATAGTGAAACAATTCAAGAACTATGGAGGAAAGCAAACATAATAAGACAACATCGCCAATGTGCTAGCTTTCCTCAGGACTGGGAACTGTAGCCACAGCCTTGGGTCTTCTGGACATGGGCTGACCTAGATTCCCAATGTGTTGAGTTTTTTATATACCCAAACTGGTGGCATCCTGTAATTTGTCAATGGATGTCCAACACTGAAAACAGAAGTTTTGCTTTAGAAACTAAAAACATTTCTTTGTTGGAAAAATCAACTGTCAACAAACAGCAAATGCTCACAATTCAATTTCTCCAGATATCCCAAGAGAGGCATGGTCCCCGAATCCCACCAAGCTCAAAGCCATCCAGGCCTAGTGCCTTGAGAGATGTTCTTCTGTCTGTGCATAATGCGGACCTGTCCGTGTGGAGCCCTGAGTCCTTCATAGAGTAAAATCCAGCAACACCCAGAGCTTCGGGGACATATTCACCTGTCCCCAGGGGGAACTAGGAAGTGAGAGAGGGACACTGACCACATCTTCCAACAGACGCCATTTCACTGTCCTACCAACATTTAGCACAGACTCAGGTCTGCCTGGGCCTGGCCTTCCTTCTGTGAATACTCTCCACAAAGTACCGTAAGGGACATACTTCAGGACAGCATGAAGTCTGTAGCTAAGATTACCTCAAAAGTTATCCTCCAAACAGAACACTGTCGACTAATGGGGAAAACCATTACATTTTAACAGGTAGCGGCTGAAATCTAAAGTTCAGTACAACCCAAACTGTGGTGAAGGAGACAGTTCTGTGTATACAAGGACCTTATGTGTGTGCTTGTTCACACCCATGTTCAAGCGGCTTTGGCTGGAGGTTCATACTTAGAGGTGTGATCGTTACTGTTACAATGGCTTGTGCTCTACACACTACACACAACCAGATGATGTTGAAGGGCCATGTCCAAGCAGGACTCCCAACAAGCAGCTCTGGCAAGAACTGCATACTACCAAACAGGCAGCAGATCATACGCTCTCCCTTCTCTCTTGATTGCAGCTAATTTCTCCCATCAGCTGGTAAACGTTGTGAAAGGAATAAATCTCCCCCTTGACAGTGCAAGCTCCGCTGGCCTTGGCATTGATATTAATGCCAACGAAATTAGTACTTTGACAATTAGCTCGCCACTTACCTGAGAAGACATGAAAGGAAGAAAGAAAGCATTTTAACCAGATTAAAAAAGTGGCTCTGACAAGCCAGGATCCTGTCGTGTTACAGCTTTCCAACTTTAACATTTTCATGTCTGCCTGGCAGGTTATTAAAATAGATGAGGGTGCAATGGGCTGCTATTCCTCTCTTCCCTAATGGGACTTGAGGAATTTGCAAGCCACCGATGTAAATTGACCGGCCCAGAGACTGAAAGGATTTAGCTAAAGTGGACAATTAGGATCATTCTGCAGAGCTGAGTGAAATATTCCTTGCTATTTTAATAATTCAGGCCCAGGGTAATTTTCGGAGGCTGAGTTTGTCAAGATAATGTGCCTGGTGCTTGTCTGCTTGTCATTTTTAACTCAATCTCACATGTTACAGGTGCAGCCCAGCTTACCAAACAGTGAAATCATTCACCGGAGAATTTGCATATGGAATACAGATAAACTGCACAGAGGAGACGCAGAGCCGGAGATTGACAGGATGCTGCAGTGTGCATACTCCATGATGGGGACAGACTGGATGGTGGACAGGCGCTCCTGGGCCCTGCTGACGCAATTATGAGCACTCCTGGGCAATATGCACATACGGGTGTGGACTTGGAGCTGCACCTCCCCTTGCCTCATGAAACTCACACAGCTTCTGCCGTGGGATGGGTGAAGGCTGAGGGATTCCCTCGTGGAGCATGCAAATACTTGTAGCGCAGCTTTACATCCAGGCGTGATGGCATAATATCTTTCACTCTGGGTCACAGTGTGTGCTTGGAGAATCATGTCTGAGTTTCACATTAAGCAACCCCGAGACTAGCAAGTTCATCAGGGCAGCTCTGCGTATTTTCGGCAGAGTCTGTGGTCTCCGCAGATGAAAAACATCACTTATGATTACAGTGATTGCTATAAAACCAGAAACAGCCCCATTCGGTCCGCTGGTCCAGCCGGATGAGGGGAGGGTCACATTACACTGAAATGAGGAAGTGATTAAAATCGGACTCTCACTGAAGAGTACCCGACCCTCCCCCCCCCCCCCAAGACAGCTCTTTTTGCTCAAGGACTCTTCTCCCTGAAGACTGGGTGATGGGTGACCTTAAGTCAAGAGTGCTTTAACCCTTTCCTCCCTGTAACAGTGAAAACAAATGTTAGGGTTAAAATGAATGTAAGGGGAAATGACACCAGGCAGGCAAGGAGTTAGACAGGAGTAATTGAAGAACTGTGTCTGACCCCTGGTAGCGGTGTCTGCACACTGTCAGAATGCCCCTCTGTGGCTAAGCATCCTTGACGCTGCTGCTAAGTTATTCCCTCTGTGTCAGAGCCTATGGCTCCAGGCCATTCTCCTGCGTGTGTGCTGACACCAAGGGTCTACATCCTGAAAAGCATTGTGTTTTGCACACACTTGCCTTTTGTGGTGAGCATGAGAGGAAATGCCCTAAGAATAATCTGGTCTGCCATGATTTGGGACTGCAAAGGAATCAACTTACATCGTGACTGTGCCACCCAACTCATGCATATTCATGAACGCTCTAAATCTATCACACAGAGCCCACAAAACTGGTCCCTGCTTTGGGCAGCTCCATCCTTCCTTTGAGGAGTTGCTTTTTGCTTTGTTCAGTGAACTTCTGCTCGGTGTCTGTGCCTCTTGACTGAACGCTTCCCTTCAAGAAGATAAGAACAGAAAGAGCCTACAACATCCCCATGACCTCCATAGCACGTCATCACGACGTCTCTTCCTCTGATTTACTTAATTTGTTTATAATTATCTGTGTTTGTGACATTGGCAGTCACACATAGGGCTCTGTGCTCCCTAGGCAAGGATGCCACCCCAGAGGTGCCAGCCTTGTCTCATCTGTCTAACATTGCCAGGCAATGCTTCATCTGAAGGTAGGATTTATGGTGAATATAATAGCAACAAAAATATTAACAACATTGCTTTAGAAAAAGAGATGTTTCGCAGTGTAAGGTGACCCAACAGTGGAAACAGCATTTAAGCGTTATTAGCTCAGTGACCTTTACATGGGTTGTTTTATCACTGAGACGTGACCGCATCAACCCATGTAGATTCAGAAGTAAAGCAGAGTTGGCTCAGTCAATGAAGTGCTTTCCTTACAGACAAGAAGAACTGAGTTTGATGCACAGAACTCCCACAAAACAAACAAACAAACAAGCAAATCTCTACTCTAATGTGAGATATTGTACCCATACAACTCAATTATAATACGAGGTTTACTTCCAATACCTTGACAGTGGAAGGTATTGCAGGCTATTTAGGATAATTAAGTAATACAAGCTACATGTTGGTTGATCAAATCATAGTCATGTCAATTACTTATCTATTGTTATCACAAGAATATATATCCTAAGTTTAACAGATGGATATGATTCTGTAGATAATATAAGGCAAAATAGTTAGATAAGGTCTTCAAAAGCCTCAGAGACCTACAGAAAATGGCATTTAAAGATGTATTTTTTTAATATTTTAAAGATTCTTTGGAAACATTGCAATTTTAAGAATTCTTTCTGATCTATCTTCCATGTGTTCAGTCACCAGCCAAACTATCACATGCTTTCTGGGTGGAGGGTCTTCCTTACTTGTTACTGTATCCGGTCCAACTGCCTCTTATAGATTCAACTCCTAGCAATAGAGGGAGGATGAAAGTATAATTTATGTTCTATGTTCAAACGTGTTCAATTAATGTTAAGTGATTAATGAATAGTCAATAAATAAAGGCAAGTTATTGATTACAAAAATTTGTCCAAGCAACTCCTTATCCTTATAACTAAAACTCACGACCCAATTTTATCCTTGCCCCGCCTCCCCCTATGGCACAGAGAGTTATAGAAAAGGGTTATAGAACTAAGTGTGTGTGACTGAATGAGAAACTGTCTTTACAGAGGCATTTGTATGCTTGGCCCCTAGCAGGTGGTGCTCTGTGGGGAAACTCAGGGGGCGCAGGCTTGCTTGGAAGAAAAATGTCACCTAAGGTATGATTTGTAAGTAGAAAACTCTAAATCTCTCTCTCTCTCTCTCTCTCTCTCTCTCTCTCTCTCTCTCTCTCTCTCTCTCTTTCCCTCCCTCCCTCCCTCTCTCTCTCATTCTCTCTCTCACCTTCCTGTCACTGCACTGCCTCCGTGGCTGCTGCTTGCTGCCAGCTTCCTCACCGTGCTGGACTCTTATTCCTCCTCAACTTTCAGCCACGTAAACTCTCCCTGCTCCATATCGTCTTGCTTGTGGGTGTTCCATCAATAGCAACAAAAGAGCAACTACCACAGAATGCTTCCCAGGCATCCTAGGAATGAGTGAGCCAGCCACGCTTACAGATGAGTTGTAGGTCTCTTTGTACTGTGAAGCATCCGTCAGCAAAACCTTCCTTGGCACAACCCCTTCGTCCTCAATGACCATGGCTTAGATGATGACTCATAGCCACAGGTATGACACAAAGGGATCTTTTACGAGCTCAGATATATGTAGGCCATGGCACCCTTGGATCTTGGGTAAGTCCACCTCATTGTCCTGGTCTTCTTCAGGACATGCACCTGTCCCAGGCTCATGAGAAGCACAGTCCTCACGACACAGTCCTCTCTGCTGCTCCTCACACCCACTAGCAAACAAACACCATGCACCTGGACCACAATTGAAAAACCTAAATTTTAATTAGAGCATTAATCTAATCTGGGACAGACCTTTTGGGTGTCTTATCCCATTCATGCCTGGAGTGTTTTGTTAAGTGAATTTGACTTTTAAAAAAAATGCTGATCTAGCATTCAGGAAGCTAGGCTATCCTTTTTTGTCCCACATTTATAGAAAAATATCACAAACAACAAGAGCAGCTGGAGGTGGGGTTCCATGTTAAGCAGTGTCTTCCACTCCTTTGAGCTGCACTCGCTCCTCACTTTGTGTTGATTTAAGGCAGGGAACTTGGTATTCAAGGCGAATACTTATCAGAATGCAATTTATTCAGAATGGCTTTCAACTGCACGCTCAGAGTGCTTGCCTGAATAATCACTCACGCTAAAATATAGGGCAGGTGTGGGCGCTTCCCTCTGCCAACCTGATCCCTGACTCAGTTCTGGCATTTTAATATCAATTTTCACTAAAAACTGTGTCAGGTGTGTATTGCTTGTGTACCTAAATTCCCAAGTATTCTATATCTTATTTAAAACTTAACACTTTAGTTTGTAAAACATACTGCTCATCCATCTGGCACTGTCAAGCATCCACACAGCTTCTGCCAGCAGCCCTTCAGCCACTTTCCATATTGGGGGTGCTCAAGGGCACTCTGAACACAACTGTGCTCTGTTAACCCTCTGAAGCCAAAGCAGAACTGTGCAAGTGATCTGCTGATCTGACACTCTTAGCTAGATGTGTGATGCTGCAGTTTCTAGACCTGTAACACGGACATCGTTGCCTTTCAGTCTCCAATTTCTTAAAAATGTAAATAGTTCTGAGCTGGAGGAAGAGAAGGCAAGACTCCCAAACAAATAATGATTACCAGTATGTCCAAGACATTCATTCATTCTTCGTGTACAAAACAGTGACACCTGGGGATGCAAATGCACACGGAACCATCATGGATGCTGAGCTGTTGTCTGCTACACATCATCCACAGCTCCGTCAAGAGAATGAATATTTTGAGCTCAGACCAGATGAGAGATGCTTCATGAAGGAGAGGGGCTTGACTGCTTTCACAGGACGTGTATGATTTAGGCAAGCAGAGCATGGACTGGCTGGCATGGAAGAAGGAAGTCGTTGCCATGGCGAGGGATATGCAAATGACCTGAATATCTTTCACTGGAGTCTATTCATCATAAACAGTCTTTAGATTAATAAAGATAATTTCTTTCAACTACTTAATGTACTTGGTCAACATTTACCTACTTACCAATCACTTTGTTCATTGCTACTTCCCCTTTATGCCAGTTTATCTTTTGGCTCCCCATCATCTCCTTTCTACATACTTTAATGTGCTATGTGTGTGATATGTGTATGTGTACATATATACATATATGTATATGTATATATAAACTCGCATCCACAAAAGAGATTTTAAAAACATGGTATGTATATTTCAGATTTCAGGTTCTTTCATTTGATACAATGAGATATTGAGCGCCAGTTGTATCTATTTTCCATAAAATGAGTATGAAAATCCACCCCACACAAAATTAAACTAAAAAAAAAATGAGAAAGACCTCAAGGTAAATTCTGCCACTCGAAAGAGTGGGAAGAAACACAGGGATGCTCTTCAAGACAGGCAGAGGCAAGGACTCTCTGAAGAAGACTTCAGTCACCCAGGAAATGATACCCAGAATGGACAAGTAAGGCTGTGGGAAATCAAAAAGCTTATGCACAGCACAGGGATAACAGCAGAGTGAAGGGACAGCCTGTGGATGGAGGCAAGGCTTTGCTCATCACACACCCTATAGGAGATTGACATCCAGCACACACTGGAAACAGTTGCTGGAAAGGGTCTGAGGAGTGACCAAGAAAACCTTAGGGTACCTTTAGAAACATTTGGTGGTCAGCGGGAGGAGGGCATGGCTTCACACAAAAGAAATACACCTTGTGCATGCTGTAGAGATTACATTTTTGAATATTTGCTTAGTCCATGACAGGGCAAAGGGGAGTCTGGGCAACTTAGGGACTAGTGCTTTACCCACCCACATCATTCTTATTGATGTTCTTACTGAAGAAGTCAGAGAGGTTGTGGCTAGCGTTACCGTCTCGTCAGCAAGAACGACGCTGCACACACAAACAGGATCCTTCTGCAGTAAAGCTTTACTGCCTCTTGAGAGGAAGGGCATAAGCTTACAACACGAAAAACGGAGACAGAGAGCGCAAACAGCAGAAACCCCTCCCTTATATAGGAAACTGTCCTCCGCTTAGGACGTGTCAGTCCCTGATTGGCTGTTGCTCATCGGGCGAGATGATGCCACGGGAGAGGCAGAGCACAACGAGTGGAAAATCCCTTTGCACATGCGCAGATTAGTTGTTTGTCAGCATGGGACACAGGGTGTCAGCGCCATCTTGTAATGGCGAATGTGGGCGCGGCTTCCCACAAGAGGTCAGGCAGGGAAGAGGACTGAGCTGGGAGCCGAGGAGGAGCCAGGGTCAGAGACATGAGTCCTGTGTAGGACTGGTGTTCTTCCACTCACTGAAGATGCCTCCATTCTTTTTGGTGCAAAGTCTCATTGTGCAATTCACCCGCTTCATCAGATGCTTTGTGTCTGAAATATGAAGAAGAAAAAGACACAAGAAAATCAAAAGCTATAGAGAAACCACAAGCGTGCGCACACGTGAGTGCACACACACATGCACACGCACACTGAAACATACATAAGCTGTATATAAAATGGATCCCTCCTAGTGCTGAAAGAGTACACCACAAGGTGCCAGAGCTGAGAACACTTGGGTCAGACTTTCCCCATGGTTCTCCCATGCACTCATGTTGGCTGTGCCTTGCTGTGTGTGAATGTTCTTCAAGCTTTCAGGGAAAAGATAGTTAGGAAACCAAAGTTTTCTTTCTTTCTTTTTTTTTTTTTTTTTTTTTTGGTTTTTTGAGACAGGGTTTCTCTGTGTAGCCTTGCCTGTCCTGGACCTGCTTTGTAGACCAGGTTGGCTTCGAACTCACAGCGATCCGCCTGCCTCTGCCTCCCGAGTGCTGGGATTATAGGCGTGTGCCACCACGCCCGGCTCCAAAGTTTTCTAAATGCGTAAGACTGAGTTAGGATCAAGGTGAGGGTTAGGGTCCTGCTTCGTCTGCCTACCACCTATGTGCCAAAGGATATTTCAAACCCGCACAGCCTCATGGTCTCTTCTAATGTTTACAGTGTCTCTAAAGATTCAGGCACTGTTTTACAACATAGAGAGCTGGGTTGTGAAATTGATGTCAAGTTCACTGTACATCGCTGCTCTTCAGCATGCAGTACACTGTCACAATGGTCTCTCCTTTCCTGCCCCAACTTCTGAATGTTAATTTGACACTGAATGGTTGGTTTTAAATCGAAAAGAAAAGAGCAAACGCCTTTGTTCCTTTGCTGTTTTAAAAATACTGAAGGAGTCTTTATCACTTGCTGTCAGGGGAAAGATCAACTAATGCATCAAAGTCTCAGGGACAGGATGCTTCTTAAATGCCACCTTCTGTCTGGAAACCCTACCCTGTCAGCTGGTCGGAAGGGCCCAGTGTTTAGACAACCTCGGCTAACGTGACATTGATTGAAAATTTCCCATTTAGATGAAAACGCCAACCCTTATCCAGAACAGGAGGGACCTCAGCTATGAGGAGCAGTCTGTGCTATCTCACAGATAAGAAAGGACGGACAGTGCTGCCTCTATGAAAAATACGCATAAGCTATAGAGAGGGTTATTGGAGTGGGTTAAGATTGAGATAAGATGTAGCTAATAGGCAAAGTGCTGGTAGCAAAGGCCATCTGAAGATGAGCAACAGGCACCAAATTTAAGCTGTGGAGAAAAAAGCGGGCACCCCTCCAAGAACACACACACACACACACACACACACACACACACACACACACACACACACACACACACTTTGTATAGAGAGCGGGGAGATGAACTCTACTGAACTAGTGCCCAAGCCCAGAGATTAATGCTGGCTCTAGAACATGGAGTATTCTATCCCATTTTCTTTATGGACAGGTATAGCATTTACTATATTAATCTTCCACCTTCACTTGTAATTCTTCACTCTTGCAGCATTCTTCTGGACTCTCCAGAAGAGGCATATTGCTAGGGGAGAAGTGCAGATGTTAAGCTGGCTAGCTCTTTGCTTTCTTTCCCTTTGAACATTGTGAAAATATATGCTTCAAGCTTCAGGGAGAAGGCAACCTGTCCCATCTGCCACAGAGGCAGAGGACAAGGAAGATCAGACACAGATCAGGTCATGGGAGAAGCCAAAGAACCAACGGGTAACGGCAAGCAAGGCTGTGGGGAAAGTAGGGGAATGTGAGGTATGGCCTTTGGTCTGAACTCAGTGGGTCTCTCGAACTGAAACCTCACCCCAAAGTGATGGTTTGAGGAGAGAGAACATTTGGAATGCAGTTGGATCAGGAGGATGGGGTGTACAGGAACGAGGTGAGAGCCATTATAAAAGAAGCCTCGGAGCCTAGTCCTCCCACCATCCACCATGTGCGGGCATATGATGAACCAAGCATCAGCCACTAGCTTTTCTGGCTCCAGGATCTCAGCCATCCAAGTCTCCAGCACATGAGGAGTCTGTTGTCCATCAGCCACAGCATCATGTACTCTGCTGTGTCATCCCAAACACAGAAAGAACAACACCTTCCATAAGCCCTGACACTGGACTCCGTAGCAGGAGAAATAACCTGGCAGCACTGTGATGAAGACAATCCTCCTGCACAAGTGCTCCAGCAGGTGCCCTGAGGCCACTGGGAGATAAAGCAGATTTGCACCCCTAGATGCTCTTCAACAATGGAACTTCTCAGATAACTGTGTGCTCACTGCTTCCACAAAAAGGACTCATATGCCTGGGAACTTACACAGTCTTTCACACGCTGCTTCCTGAAGAGATTCCAATAGCCTTACATTCCTCCCACACCACTCTCCAAGATCAGCTTAAGCCTGAATGCTAAGGCACAGTCTCTATTGTCAGGGTAAACTGTAACATCAGTGTGCATGCCTGGTGTTCATCCAGTGATGTCTCCGGTATTTACTGTCGTCCTTTGTTGATGATATAAAATCTTTTTACATAGAGAGGCGGGGGAGAGGAAATGTCAAATCCAAGTGGCCTCTCACAGGACAGAAACAGAAACACAAACTGTTCAATATTCTAATCCCACAAGGAGACAACAAACCTCTTTAATTTCTTAAAGCCATTACTCTTACTCCCAGGAGTGTAGATTTGGTGATGTGGATAAATGTGAGGTGCTATAGAAACGTGACATCTTTCAGATGTGCTCAAGTCGATAACAATGTGTTTAAGAGGCTTGTTATGGTTCCCCTACCTAGCACAGCAGTTCAGAACCTTAACTTGATTGACACTGAGTGTTGAAGAAGAAGGCATCAACAGCAGGATGAGGTGCATGAAGGAGTTTAGGGTAAGCCCAGAAAGGATGCTTACACGCATGACCCCGAGGCTTGGAACAGAGAGAGCCACAGCACCCATGACTTATAATGGTAAGTCTCTGGGGAAGTGCCATGTCTCAGCTGAGAGTGAGCTAAGTTGTAGTGTGGGTTCAAGTTGATAACGTGTGGCAGACCTGACACCCAGGCAATCTGACATAGTAATAAAAGAGAGTAGAGAGAAACTATCTTCCCTGTGATGTGCCTGTGGGAGGTACACCTGTTCCTCGCTTTGTATGTAAGAGGAGAATATGCACAGATTTCTGAACAGTGGCCAACAGCCTGAAGGGGCAGGGACTTGCAAGGACCACAGGGTTGAACCAAAGGCACAGAGCATCGTTTAAACAAAGTGTGAAGAGATGCGTAGCTTATGCTAATACAGGAATCCAAGGGATTTCTCACTTGTCTGCTGTACAGGAATGGAATCGCACACCACAGAGAAGCCGGCCATGAAACACAGCTCACATCAGTGAAAGTGAGATCCCAGACCAAGGAGAGCAGTGAGTTCTCACACTACACCAACCAGGAGCAGCCAGCTTCACATAAACCTGAGTGAGTAACTGACTGGCTTTCTGTCTCTTGCACATGCCCTGGCTGTAGTAGAGTGCACTTGGGTTCACTAAATGAATGATGAGTGATTGCCACTGCAAACATGGAATTGAACTGCTCGTCCTTCATGAGTGGGAAAATTTCCTTTTGTCTCTTGAGTCCATAATAGAGGCAGCATGTAAATATTTTCTAGTATATGGTTTCAGGCTTGACCATGCATCAAGATTATTATGGTATGGTGGGAGCTATTTCAGGCTTCAACCTGAAGTTAAGATCTGGTGCAGGTCTCAATAATTACACTGGTAATACTTTCTTCAGGTGGTACCTGTCCTATTATGGTCTGGCAGCCACACTTGAGAGTTATCAGTCCAGGAATATTGTAGCTGCCTCATTTACATCACCTTCCTTTCTCATTTCTTCCCAGTGTCCACTCTTGTCTTTGTCCATAAGTCGGCAGGGCTCCATTTGAGACAGACAGCTGACATGGGGTATCTGCTCAATTACTTTCCTCCAGAAACATAGAGTTCAACTCAGAGAGGGGAGAGAGAAAGAGAGACAGAGGGAGGAGGGAGGGAGGAAGGGAGGGCGGGGGGAGAAGAAACTAAGAACTATTTGAAAGGCTTAGTGAGAGCTGGTACTGTAGTAAAAGAGCAATGGCCTCATCTCCTTCTAGGTCCAGGTGATTCTGTCTGGCAGCCCTGTCAAAAGTGAAATCCAAATCTATTTGCTTGTAGGATTGAACTATTTCAAATTTCATCAGTTGAAATGGAAGTGAGAAAACGTAGAGCAGTCATTGGGGGAGACAGTGAGAAGTATGGAGGCCACGCAGAAGCAGGCCAGAGTGAGGCCAGCTGCGCAGACAGCCGAAGTTCAGCTAGGCGTGGGGAAGACAGGCTGGCACTGCTAGAGCCACAGTGATTCCACCCGCCCAAACTGGGGGACTTTGTTTTCTGTTAAGACGGTCACCTGTCTGCGTTCCCACAAGTGGGAGGTTGTTGCAGCACGGGGTTTTCAATGTTAAGAGAAAGACAGGTGAGAGCTGGGGAACCTGAGGCCATTACCCATCCTACTTATGGCAAGTTTATTAAGGTAATTGATGACAATAGTCCTACTCACCTGTAAAGCCTGTGAACCACACCGCTGACCAGCACAGCAAGGTAGCCCTAAAGGTGTGATAATGGTGCCTATATCTTGGCAATAACCAACAGCTGCTTAGTTGGACTTGGGGCACACTAAATCATTCTTCATGCCATAATCATACTATAAGCCTAGCCAACTTGCTGTGGCTAGTGAGGCTGTGGATTTTAAAAGAATACCTATTACGGCTACTTTACTAACCCTGTGTAACTTCTAAGTGCACTCCTAGTACTCTTCGGTATACCCACAAGTATGTGTAGTTCTGGATCCTCTTCTTGTGGCAGATGAAGTCCCTTGCTAAAACCCACAACTGTCAAAAAGTAGAGGACAACTGACTGTGGAGTGCACCTACAATGAAATCCCTATGCCTAAGGCTCAGGGAACGTTATAAAAGAAATGATGCAATGATTGTAAGATTTGCAGGACCACGGAGTTTTCTGCCAGATAATGTCTACTAGATTCTACAGGAATAGGCTTCCCCATTACATCTCAACAAAATGGTAGCCTAAACAAGAATTGAACAATGACAACATAGATGGGAAATTTTTCACGGAACCCCTCCATCCACAGAAGAACTAGAGGCAAGTAACATACAAGTAACACTGGATGGACTCACTAGGATGTTTTTTGTTGTTGTTGTTGTTGTTGTTGTTGTTGTTGTTTTTGTAAGCATGCATGTAACAGTAATAATTAAATAAGAAGAAGCAAATTGTTTGAGAGGGAATCATGGGGATGTAACAGGAGTTGGGAGGAGTAAGAGGTGGAGAGAAGATGTAATTGTATTTTAATTAAAATATATTTAAAAAGTGATTAACATCAGGTATAAAAGAAAAGCCACATGCAGACTTCTATTCTAATGTTAGTGAGTCGAGTAAATCAGACACATCTTCCCAGAAGCCAAATAGATAAGAGAATAAGAAGACAAGCCTCTTAGAATTGAACGTTTGATAAAATAGGATGCTATCAAAGTGGTATCTTTCCTTGGAGTTCCTTCCCCCAGAAGCCGACTCTGAAATAAGGATTTGTGGGAGGCACCTCATTAAGGGACTGCACTGAAGGAACCTGAGCGAAGGCAGGGAAGGGAGCTGCACCATGTCCTAGGGTCTCAGAAGGTGCCCTCTCCCAGCACCAGAGCTCTGATTTGGGCCAGGACAGAATTTCTCAGACTTCCATGTGAGGCAAAGACCACAGTAACTGTCAAACCTTTTGGTTCCAGCATCTGAACACCCAGGCTTGTTCCAGGAGCAAGACAGCCTCTGGGGAGCGTTAAAGTGTTTCTCCTTAGAAGTAAAACTCTGCATGACCAAGACCGGCCCAGAGAACAGTCAAGGGCAAGATGTCAAGCAACAGGGTTCACCTTCAGAGACTTACCAAGTGAAACAAAGCAACAAAATAGCCAACACTGGAGAGCAAGTATGACAACTGTTACAGTTTGCGGAAGACCAAAGGTTAATAGAAAGTAGCTGGGGAGAGACGCATGTCAGGTCAAGAAAGAGGCGATACAGAACTTCTCACCAGGGATCATGAAAACAGGCGAGAAAGGATAATAATCTGATAACGTAGCACCATGCATCCTTTAAAACGATCCTCCAAAAAGGAAGGAAAAATGAAAACTTTCTTTTAAGCAAAAACAGGCAGTGTGAAGCCAACAAACTGGATTTTAGGGGACTTTAAAAAGCCGAGTGTGGTGGCTCATGCCTTTAATCCCAACATTCTGGAGGCAGAGGCAGGCAGATCTCTGTGAGCTCGTGGCCAGCAAAGTGAGTCCAGGACAGCCAAGGCTACACAGAGAAACCCTGTCTCGAAAAACAAAACAAAACAAAAAAGAAAAAATAAATAAAAAGAATCTGAGAAAAAAGTAATATCATTGACATATGTAAATTAGAACTAAATAAAAAGATATTCCAGAGACAATGCTTCTTTTGGCTACAGAACCCCTATGAATTATTATTAGATGCCATTCTTAGTATGGTATGAATGAAGATTTACAGATGTCTTTTTTTTTTTCTGCTCATACAAAGAACAGAAAAACAGCCTTAATTGTTCTGTGCATCACACACACCTTATACATTTGTAATTTTAGGACTGCATAATGCTTGTGAAAAATTATATGTTTTCAGAACAAAAGAACTGGACACTGACACTGGACCAGACCTGACAGGATTCATTTTCTCAGCATGCTGGACACAGACATCCTGCATCCTTCATATTCTAGGACCAACTACTTAGTTGTTGTTCCTCACCAGAATAAGACAGCTGCCAGGATACCTTCAAAAAAAGCTTCTAATACCAATTGGTCCAGCATTTTGGACTGTTCCACATAGGACTCTTATTCAGCCTGTAATTTCTTACCTTTTAGAAACTGGACCACAAACGCTATTCCCAGCTTGTCTAACCATTTCCCCAATTTTATTTGGGCCCCCACAAAAGTATGATTCATCTCAAATGAGCCAGAAGAAACCTTAAGAGAACAACACCCCATTTCCTTTAAAGGAGGTCAGGTAGGTTTTTGGTTGCTTTCTTCGGCTATAGAGGATTATTTTCAATGGGAAGTGGTTATAAGTTATTATTGGTCTTATTTAGAGAGAAAACAAAGTTAGCCTCAGGGATGTCTCTCTTTTCCTTTATCTCCCATTCTTAGGTTTGGAAATAGGGGTTGAAAAGAAAGAAGGAGGAATATAGAAATATATAGGGATGATAGGACAAAAACTAGATTAGTGAATCTACTCCTCAACTTAATGCCTCAATTGTCACTCACAAGGTTATTTTTAATTCACTGCTATAGAATTTTGTATATAGATACAAACTTAGTTTAATTTTAGATACAGTGGTATAGAATTCAAATGTAAAATTGTTCTTCACACACATTAGATATATTTCTACTCTAATAGGAGGTATTGTACCCATGAAACTCAATTATAATTCAAGGTTTACTTCCAATACTTTGAAAGTGCTATTGCAGGCTGTTTAGGATAAATAAATTATACAAGTTAATTGTTAGTTGATCAAATCATGGTCATGTCAATTACTAGTCTATTTTTATTACAATAATATACATCTTAGGTGCAACAGATAGATTCTATAGAAAGATAAGGTAAAATAGACAAAGTCTTCAAAAACCTGAGAGATATACAGAATATGGCATTTAAAATGTTTTTATTATTTTCAAGATTCACTGACAATGAGACAGGTTAACTACTGGCAACATTCAGCCTACCTCAAAAGGATGATGAGCATCAAAGAACCTCCATTTGGAAATGGCTTCAGAAGTTGCAAACAAGCCACTGGGCAAAAAAAATGTCTTCATTTCTACCACAGTCAGAATTCTGCTTAAAAGAGGGCAAGCTTGGATGCAGGCAGAGTCAATGGCCAGACTCTGCCAAGATAGGGTAAGCAAGTCCTCAATAGTTCCTGCCTCACAAATATGTCTGTCATATATATTAGACCAGAAGGCTGAAGATGATGTTTAGAGAGTTTTGAGTGACTGTCTCTGTCATCTTCTCATTTGGAAAGCTACTAATCTACACTCCCAGTATACTCAGGTAACCAATTTTATTCCTTCTCAAGTCTCTGATGGGGTTGAAGACCGGATAGTTTAGTTTTACAATTAAGCTTTGTTGGTTAGGGCTTAAGATGGTTTTAGGTCTAGATTCATGCTTTCAGTTGTTAATGATGAGATATGATAGATACTGATTCACATTCAGAGTTTTAGACGCACTAAGATAGGAAAGATGTTTTCTTCAAGGCTGTCAAATCAAATAGCCAAAATAATAAGAATGTATCATTTATATAATTCCAGATTATGTCATGGTTCTTCTTGCTATAGGTAGTTTATTGTAGATATGTGTAGTAATATAAATGTATATATAAAAAATAAAAAATGTTTAATAAAAAAAGAAAAAAATAAAGGCAACAAACATTTTCCAAAAAAAAAGAAAGATATATCAGAAAAGAAAAAAAATTGGAAATAAACTCAATGTTTCAGCTTTATTTATTATATTTCTTTCTATAATTAAGCTTTTTCTTAATTAATATAAATTCTAAAATGTTTACATATAATGAGATACTTTGTATTTCCATTACACATATCTATTATATAACAGTTGAATCAAAATAAATATATGTTGTCATTTATTATTTCTCATGGCTAATTGATATATATATATATATATATATATATATATATATATAACACTTTTCAAATAATAAAATAATAATAGCAAATAGCTGTGTGTCTTGCATGTGAATGAGGGTTATGCAGGGCAGCAGTCTTGTTCTGAGGGAGGTAAGAGGAGGGCTCCTAATATTCAGTTAAAGTGAGGTGTCAGATACACAGAGAAGCCCAGAACCTGGCATAAAGTAGAACACTATCAGTTGTTTGTAAGCTGGCTTAGTAAATATCTTCTTTCTGTAAATTCATATCACATCATCCCTTTACATAGCATCATTCATTTCACTTGAACCTGTGCTTCATAATTGGCTCATGTCAGCCCTTGAGCCAATACAAAAGGGCACTGGTTTAAGACAGACTTCAACTATCCGATGCGCATGCTGAATAAACAGGTGTGCAGCAACTGGTAATAAATGCATTGTTGTGGAACACATGGCAATTAGTGTCATTGCACAGAACTTAACACTCAGTTGAACTGTCTCTTACAGCAACTATTTTGTGAGAGCTAGAGAAGGAAAGTGAAGGAGGGGAGGGAGGGAGAAACTACTCCTGCTATTGTTGTTAATCTTCACTTCGGCTTTCTGAGTGATTATGACTTCTCCTTGGGCCTCCATAAGGTGGAGTGGGCATCTGTCATGAGAAGCATGGCATGCTGGGTACCGTTTCCTCAGAGAAGGCAGGTTAGGAGATGCACCCTTTTCAAGGCATTTCACAGGACAGACATAATAATAAACACTCCGAGTTCTGTCTCAGTGCTCCGTCTTAAATTTATTGGCATATTCTAAAGGGTCTTGGAGTCGGAACTCACTTTCCTTTCTCTTTGCCTTTATTGAATAATGACTTGGAAACACCCGTGTGAATTATAGACAGGCAATGAGATGGTAGATACTTTGAAAAATAGATTTCAAATGGCTTTTGTGTCCCTGTGAGGTCAGGGTGATAAAGGAAGCCCTTGATTGGAAGATTGTAGGACTAGGGAGAAGAAAGACATTTTCTCAAGAATATAGAGATTTCTTTATTTGTTTTCCCTTATTTTCAAGCCCACTGTGTATATGACAGTTTGCCTTGGAGACCCCTAACCTGTCAGGATTATAAATGATTATTGTGTTTGCCTATCAAGTACTAGCCTTGATTGGTTCTTCTGAGAAACTGCATTGACTGAGAGTCATGATAGGAGCTGGTTAACCAAGGACACCCTCAGCTGCTGTCCCGAGGGCCCCAGCCTCTCACTTCTCACCTGGTCTTCTCCAATCTGGTCATACTGGTAGAGAGAGAGAGAGAGAGAGGTGGCCCCTGCATGTCGGACAAGAAGCCTAGGCGTATCTCTAGGTTTCTCAGGCATTCCTAACAGCTTCTGTAATTTCATAAATCAGGTTAATTCCAAGGCAAGGCAATCCTGGACCAAGTGCCGCTCTCGTGTGGTTCAGGGTGGCTCTCAAAGTATGGCCCCATTATTTCAGGGCACTATGCTGCGGAAGACTTGGGGAGGTTGCGTGGTGCCCCCACCAGTTTTAAAATCTCTTCTCATGCACAGCTGAACTCAAACTCATTCCATTTTTCTGGGCATCAACACATTAGCATAAATTTTCTGTGACAAATGATGCTTAACATGAACGAAGCTGGTAGGCATAGCCATGCGGGTGTTTACATAATCTACATGTTTGGGAAATGTTGCCATTTTATCAAAAATAATGTCTTGTAAGAATACTGAGGAAAGGTGAAGCGTGTGTGTGTGTGTGTGTGTGTGTGTGTGTGTGTGTGTGTGTGTGTGTGTGTGTGTGTGTTCACATGCTGTATTTCCTATGTCACATAGATGTACACAGGAATAGCACCTGTTCATATTACCATGGAAACCTGCAACTTAAAACATTATCCAGCTGACTTTTTACCTGTCTGTTTTTCTCTCAAAGACAGAACAGTTTATAGTCAGCTCGGGTGAAGACTTTCCTCCTCCGATCTTTCATTTTGCTGCGTTTGTGTAAGCCCTGTGTGTACAGCCACTTAAATAAAACCTAGGCAGTCTTACTTGTACCTGCATCGCATACAATTACAAGCAGGTTGGAGCGAAACAATTAATGGTCCTTTTTTTTTTTTTTTCTCAGCGGTGGCACAAATGGTGCCAATTTAATGCTGCTTAAGCTTATTATCTAATTGCAGGCTCGCAGTGGCTTCAGAGCCCGCCTGACATAAAAGCAGGGCAGTGCTGTGTTCCTGTACAGTGGAATATTCAATTATTTGTTCTGACTCATGTAATTCCCTGTATTCCAGGCTTGTTAATGTCATTACAGAGCTGAAATAAAGTGATTATTCTTAATGACTATTTATCCGTTAGGTATGCAACCCCGGCACCCTCCCGCTGACAGCGGGCGTTTCCAGGGATTTCGCTTAACCATCCCTGCAGCCTCCACCCGACCAAGCTCTTTCCTCCGCCCCTTGGCTTCCCTGTCAGGGAGGCAACACCCGCACTGCGGACTTCTGTGAAATACTGTCAGATGATGGGGGTAAAAAATAAAATCTTGAAAAAAGAAGGAAAAGGAAGAACTTCAGGCTCGCTGGCAGAGCTTGGCTAATGACCACTGCTCCCGCTGCCTGGCGCTGATGACAGCACACGCTAACTGATAATGGCAGGCCTGCTGTTGAGTTTGCCCACCTTATGTTATTTCCCTTGACATGGTTCTGGGGAAGGCCTAATTTTTTTGACATTTGACCATGCAAATTTGAGTCCTGATACATTATTCTGCATTTACATCCTCCCAGTGTTGCTGTTTAAAATGTGCTACAAGCTCCGGGAGCTGAGCTAATAAAGGCCAGGAATGAAAGAAAGTTAAATATGAATGCAAGAGGACCTCTAAATGAAGGGCGGGCTTGTACGGCTCAGTGGTGACCTTCTGGAGACGAGCGAGCAGGGAAACCCTTAAAGCAAACGCTGAAGAATGTAATATCCATTTTTGGTAGAATATTTAGAAATGATTTTTCAAATAAATTCTTAATAAATATCGAGAGAGAGAGAGAGAGAGAGAGAGAGAGAAAGAGAGAGAGAGAGAGAGGAAAAAAAGAGCCCATTAGATTTTCTGTTGGGACTTTTCTCCTCATTGCCTTAGCTCGTGGTACTAACCATTTACACTTTGGATCTTACTCCAACTCAGAACTCATCAGCCAACAGGGGAGGCCCCAGTTGCTGGTCCCCTGGTGTGTTCTTGGTCACTAAACTCCAGGAAAGCTCTCCTGGGCCTGATGCTAACTAAGCCTGTTTCAGCCAAGAAAATCCCCTCCCTCTATGTGGAGATTGAATCAACTGAAACTTGTCCCTATCTGTGTTTAGATCCTGATCAAATCTATGTGGGACCAGAAAAACGAGGAAAAGCGAAGCATCGATAGCCTTAACCATATAATATTAATTTAAAATCTTCTAAAAATACCCCACCTTTAAAAACAGCAGTATCCACAGATTTCACTGCAGGTGTTTATGTAAAGGTTCCGGTTTGTTTTAGCATGCTAGCAAAACCAATGAAGTACTTACTAATTATTGTCCACATGTATATTTTATTCATTTACCACATTTTATAATTTTGTATTTTTTCAGGCATTTAGACATGGTTTGTTGTGTAAGGACCCTTTAGTGGTCAAATGTATCAAAATGAAGTACTTAATAAAGCTAAACAATTTGGACTTTAGTTTTGATAAATATCAAGATAAATATATATCAAGATGATGTATATCAAGATTATATATACATATATATCCTTAAATGTCAGAGAAGCCACTGTTTCTTTTGGTTTCTCTCTACCTCCTTTCTTACTCTTACCTATTTTCCCCCTTTTCCATTTCTTGTTTTCACTTGGAATACTTAAAAAAAATTCAAAAAACAAAACTCTCATCTGTCTACAGATCAATCCACACATGTACATTTGTATGTGCTATATATTTAGGTATACGCCCACTTCTGTGTGTATGTACATACCTATATGCATAGATGTATTTGAATAGATGTACTTGTGCACATCTTTACATACTGCCTAACCTGTCACAGATCGGTTGCTATAGAGCTGATGGAAATGCCGGGTTCCAGCCCACAAACGAGTAGTCACAGCAGAGATTAAAAATGGGCATGCCTTCCTATCTGACTAACCCCGCGCCTGTGGCCGTTTACTGACTGCAAAAGTCTGTGTTGTTCTGTGCTCTGAAATTCTAGAACCCACTCCACGCCAGGGCCCTCTTAGGGTGGTGACAGTGAAGCAACAGTCATGGTTTTATACCACCAACACCCCACAATTTCAGAATGGCACATGAATATGAGATATGGAATGTGACCTATGCCTCATGCAGAATTCTGACTGCAAAAGGCATGTGACAAGTGAGCTGAAGGAAGCCTGTTCTATGGTTTTCAGGTTTGGCGGGGGAGGTATGGAGTCTATTTTGTTTCATTCGCACGTAATATAATTATGAGACTACGTAGAAAGAAAGATATGCATGCTCTGTGTGTTTGGTTAACGTGTGGTGAAAATAATAATTTAATTACAAACTTTTGTTTTCCAGAAAAATGGATAAAAGGGATAAAAGCCACATTGTTACAATGTGGCTGGACATGGTTCCTCTTGGGGGAGCTTGGGGACATATCAGCTTTGCCTTCAGTCACCTGTAGACTTATATGACAAATGCCCAGTGTCTGCTGCATGGAGCCAAACTTTTCTACTTGGGAGCCTAAGGGAGGTCTGATGCTGGTCGCAGTACAAGAGCCCAGGCTCAACAGCCAAATCCACAGGTCTCTGAGGCCTGAACTCTCTGCTCAGATGATTCCCCTCTGCTCTGCAAACCCAGGGTCTTGTGCATTCTGCCTCAAAGCCTTGACTAGCATTTCCAACAGTACAGGCATGTGCCTGCGGCCTTCCATCCCACCTGTATTTCTGAAGGACTCGCTCAGAAATATACAAACACAGCTTGCCGGGTTTTGTATTTCTTCTATTGGAGTGTTAAGAATGCTGTTCTCTTGCTGTTTTCTTCTGGACTCCATCTCTACTCTTCAGGAGCCAGCTCTCCTTGTTCTCATTGGAAAAGGGTATGGCCGCAGTTTTTAGTCCTGTTCTTAGATTCTTGTTTGACAATTTTACAATTGAGCTTTTGTGTCCTGTGCAGGTGAGAACTTACTTCTCTGAGCTCAGCTCCAGGTACACTCAGCCTTACGCCTCAGACAGCATTTTCGGGGTGCTTTGGGCTAGGATGAGGAACGCTCTTTCCTTGGAATCAAACTGCCCACGAGCGGCATGTCGTACCTCCTGCCTGCCACGCACTTGTCATTTGACGTCCATTTTTGTACTCCCAGTGCCGCGCTGTCTACTCAGCTCCTCTCGAGCTCACTAATCTGTTTTGTGCTGAGTCCCGTGAGGCTTTTATTCTGCAATGAGCAGTTACCGCCACTCACCTACTTTGCAATCCAGCAATGCTCCTGTATTTTTGTATGTTCTGACTCCTTTTAGAACGCTCCATATTTGCATACTTATCCAATGTCTCCTTTATTTGAGATGTCAGCCATTTTGTTGTTGTTGTTGTTGTAGTTAACACATTGTCTTCCCACGTGGACTGCTGTAACTTCCTTTCCTATCACTGGCTTCCCTTGCTTCAGCTGCCTGTGTTAAAACTTGTTTGAAGGCACCGAGTGGGAAACCCCAGAGACAAATACTTCTTACAGTTTAAATAAGTTTTATTGCAATAGGTCACTAGAGTCTTTCTGCTTTATGGTGCTTTTCTCTGTCTCTCTCTCTCTCTGTACCTCATCCCTAAGTTAAGCCTACCATCATGTGAAAACCTTGGCACATGTGAGGGTCAGTGCTGTCTGGTTTCACCCATCCACAGAGGGCCTTGGAACATTTCCCCATGTAAAAGAGAGGGTGCTGTGCCTGCCTCTTCTCAACTTTTGTGAAAAATCTAGACGTTCTGCTTGCATGCTTCACCTTATAATAACATTGGAATGTATGGGAATTGCATTGTTTTTTTCACACCTAGGCTTTTCCTGAAATAAACTAGTAAAATTATTAATGAAATAACCATATTGGTTCTGTTGGGGTCTCATTTTAATTTTTAAAAAGATGTTTCCCTCATTCCCAGGAAAGACCCATGGCCTTGGAGAATAGTCCTTCCTGGCTTCTAAGCAGCACGCCCACTGTATCATAGAATGTCCTCTCACACCCACAGTCTGCCTTTGCAGATCTGGAGTATCACTCCTGCCTTCCCTGCCCTAACAGGAAAACCCAGAGTGTGTCTGGCACAGCTGTGCCTTCAGAGCACCTTTAAGGATGCTAATTTACCTTCCCTCCTACTGCAGTTGTTCATGATGGGGTAGGGCAGAACCATGGTCAGCTTATTTACTGCTCTGCAGCATGCACTTGGGCAACTTTTATCCCTTCCTTTTTAAGCAGTTTGCCTCTGAAATGTCACCTAGGCATTAACATGGAGACTGTATTCTATTTCCTTCTGACGTTGTCTTTGTTTCCTTCTGCCAGCTCCCTTTATCTCCTTTCTTCCCCATTTCTTGTGGGCATGAATACGCTTCTTTCTTCTAAAGCAGCCAGAGAGTTTTTAAACTTGAAATTGCATTTCCTATTATTTTATAAGGAAATCAAACATTTGTATATTTACTCTGCTTACTCAAGCGTCTGGTGCTAATTTTATGTTGATTGTTACTCAGTTTTTACTTTTTTTTTTTCCTTCTAATAATTTCTTAGATCTGTTAATCCCCCTACCATTTCCTTTGCCAATTCTCCTCTCAATGACTGAGTGTTCAGTGACATTTATCTCCCTATAGTGGATCTTCACCTTTGCTAAAAAGGCATCATGAGGTGGATGTGGGTTCTCCTGTGTGGTGTAAGTACTGTGCTCTTGGCTGGTCACTCTTTTCTCCTGAGGTCAAACCTGCAGCATATGTGAGCAGTTCCCCAGGGTCTCAGGCTTGCCCTTTTGACTCCTGTGACACCTTAGAAGAAAGAACTAGCAAATTGCTCCTTACTGTTAGAGCCACTTGTTCCCTTAAGACCCTCCTGTGTGTAAGGAGTTATGCTGCACAAGGCCCCACAGCTGGTCCTATCACAACCAGTCTCCATTTTAAACCTTCCTCTTGATGTATTGTCTTTTCCTAGAATACTTGATAAAAGCATGTATTAAGGATGGCAATATAGAGGGAAACTTTCCAGTCTTTATAAAGAAGTAACTCCCAACAGATGAATGGCCTGGAAATGACTGATAAACACCCATTTACTCATGGAAATGCCTCAGGTCAGATGTCCTTAGGTTTAACTGTAGAAGTGTCTGACTATAATTTGTCCCTGTGTATAACAAATGTAAATTGTTTTGTGTGGTGGCATGCATGTCTTGTTGAGTACAGAAATCTTTTAGGGTATGGTTGATTATTGTGTTTCTTCATGAATATTTCATTTTAATTGAAAAAACACTTTCTTGACTGGAAAACACTGTGCTTCTCTTATCAGTTTTTTTACATTATTATTATCATTATTATATAATTGCTGCAGTTTTACAATTAGGTTCTCTTTTGTTTGTTGGTTTTGATTTTGTTTTCTTCTCTTTCTCTCTAAACTCCTGGTATATATCTATATTTTCACCTGTCTTTCCAATGTTTCCACTTTATACTAACGACCCTACTTTACTTTATTTGAACTTTCCTTCACTGGAATTTTTTTTTTAATTTACTATCACTCTAACATTATTGAGTTTTTTTTTTTTCAAAAAACCCATTTTCACTTCATAGATTACATTATTACATTATTTGTTTTAAATGCTATTTTATTTTGAGTTGGAAATGTGTGCAAGCTATATGTAGAGTTTTAACAGTTTCTATTGGCTACATGTTAGTTTTAAAATTTATATTTCATTAGTTTCTGCCTCATGCTCCTTGCACTGATGTTGATTCCTATGATCCCAGATGTGTCTTTTCAGCAGTCTCCTAGAATACCCTGGTTAGCATTTCTCAAGTGTACTTTTCTATGATAACTTAGGCTAGTTTGGGTTCTGGACCAGTGTTTGATGGACTGCCTCACTCGGCATTTGTCCTGTGTTGCTTGCTTCAAGTTGTTTGTTCTCTGAAAATACATCAGAAAGAAAAAGGATCATTTTCATTCATAAGAAGTACTGGCCAGCAGTGGCCTTGGTAGCCTAGACGTGATGAGCTCAGAAGATTGACAGCACGTGATTTTGTTACTCTGGTGTTTGCTGAGAAAAGTCAGTATTACAGTTCAGTTATCTGGACCTCATTGAAGGAGAGTATGCTTAAATTATTTAGAATTTTGAATTCCTATGCACAGGGCATTTATCCATCTCCCTGTTTATTTGCATATTCAATTATCTAATTACATAATTATTTTACTGTCGAGTCTATTCTGAATGAATCTCTATTCCTTGTGTTCTAACTTAACAGCTCTCTCCCTCCCTCTCTCTCTCTCTCTCTCTCTCTCTCTCTCTCTCTCTCTCTCTCTCTCTCCCTCCCTCCCTCTCTCCTCCACCCCACCCCTACCCCATGGCACAGGAACCTTCTGTAGCTGACTCTACTTGACATTACAATTGTGGTTGGTTTGCTTGAATTTTCCTACTTTCTGCTATGGAAACTCTATTCTATGCTCAATTTGCATATATCTTACCCTAGTCTGCAATCAGACATTTTGGCAGGGAGATATGAATCTTTATTTTAAAAAAGGACACTAAAAACCAAGGTTTAACTGTGTTTGTAGCTAATGGACAGCCATTGTTTCTAGATAAAATAGGCACCCATCGAGGATATTAGTATATACTAATACCAGTCTGTAGATGTATATAAGAATTCATTTTTAAATAATAAAGGGGTTTGTACAATATAAGTGCAAAAGTGTGTGTGTGTGTGTGTGTGTGTGTGTGTGTGTGTGTGTGTGTGTGTGTGCTCATCCTGTTCTTTCCAATAGCACACTTGAATTCATCCTTTCCAGGTATTTTGCTTTTGGTGAGATTGGGATGTGGCTGGCAGGTTTGAGGCTGGTTGTAGAGTAAAATTGGCAAGTGAACAGGGCACATGGTAGGGAAAAATCCTACTGAATGTATTCCTGTGACATCTTATTGCCTCAGAGTTTTCAAGGGAGCCAAAAACAAGCAGAAAAAAACATGAATTCTCCCTGTTCTTCCCTGATCCCGGGCAGCTGCTTCTCATAGTCTTTAAACATCAAATCTCTACAACCTTTGACTTTCAGCTTATACCACCGCCCCTTCCTCCAGCCCTTGTGCCTTTAGCATTTGTCGTAGAACTCTACTCTGAGATTTCTTCGTCTTAAAGCCCTCAGGCTTGGAGTGAGCTGTCTACTCACTGAGTGTCTTCCTCCCTGATTGCAGGTGGACAATTGCAAACCGGGACGTGAGCAGGAGCAGAAGATGCTGGTCTTTTAACTGTTTTCCTGAGAGAGCAGTCAAAGCCCAAGTGGGATTACATCAAGCTAAATCAGGCCTGCACGACACTAGAAACAACAAGATAAGAAGTTGATCATAGGATGAGATACACAGACTTTTGTCTTGTTTTATTTATTTAATTTGACACCCCAAAAGGAAATGAGGCCAATCACACTTTTTTGTATTTCTTCACCGCCGCCAGCTTCCCTCTGTTAGTTGCAAGTCTATTGTGATCATGTTCCCCTTTTTAAACGGGATTATTTTCTTATACATACTATTTAAGTGTTCTTTGTATATTTTGAACACAGTTTTTTATGGGTAGATTTTTCAAATAATATTCTTCACTCTTTTCAAAATTTTTAACAGCATGTTTCAAAAATGAGTTTCTAATCTCCTAATTATCACAACTTTCTATTTCATGAGTTTGCTTGTAAAATAATTCACAGAACCAAATGTCTCCCTTCTGTTGACTCTACAGGTTCTTTGGTACATCACTGTCAGGTGACAAGCTCACTTACTTTATGTCAACTGTTCACTCATGCTTTCTGCCTCTCCACATACTCAGCATCTGAGTACCATGGTGACCCATAGTTACTATGACATAGCTTGCTGGAATTTCCGTAGAGATTATATAGAACCTGTCACTAATGTGGGAAGAACTGGTGTCTTAGCAATTGCTTTTAATAATTATGAACAGAATCCGTTTATCCATTATTTCTGGTGTATCAATGGGTATTTGGGGGGTAGGGAGTCACCCCAAGACTTTGCACTTGGTAACTAAATAAGTAAATATCCCTCCACCATCTGCACACTCAGCCAGATCTGACATTTATATTATGTACTTTACATTTTGGGACAGCATAAATAGAATTGTGTCTGTAATTGCAAATTCCAGCATGAAATATGTCATAAATGATATCCCAGCTTCTGTTTACAATCTAAAGTGTAAGATTCTACAACTTTATGGCTAGTCACCTATGTGCATGGCATCTTTGACTTCTTCTTTCCCCTCTTTACCTTCCTGGCAGTCCCTACTAAGCTGATCCTGAAGAGCCTCGTTCTTCTGGTGTCAGAGATGCCTCAGTGCAGTAGAGAGACACACAGATGCCAGCACAGAGTGCTGAGGCGACTCCTACCCAAGCCCTGGTCTCAATTTGAACAGTTGGTGTACTTACAAAGCTATGAATATTTATTGACATTATGTGGCACTCTTACTTAAAACATTGATTGTTGTTGGTTTGTTTGTTTGTCTGCAGGTTTTCTCACTGCGTGGGATCCATTTCCTAATTGGTAAGTAAATTTAACCCACAAATAAGTTCAACGCTATCATTTTAGAAGTAAATATTTTTCTTAAAAATGCAATACTTCTATATAAAAAAGACACATGTAGGTGGGGCAAGAGATATGGCTCAGAGGTTAAAAAAGCATTTTCTACTCTTGCGCAGAACTGGGGTTCAAGTTCCATCACTAGCACCATCTGTAAACTATAGTTCCAGAAAACCTGATGTCTTCTTCTGACCTCTGTGAAGACCATGCATGCCTATAGTATACATGCATGCTTGCAGACAAACCAGTCTTATGCTTGAAATAAAAACAAATTAGATCCAAAATGAAAAAAGCATCCCAATGTGATTACTAACTTGGACCTCTGCTGCATCTTTGTCCTTTGCATGCAGCCAGCCCTGGGACAGGACACCAGAAAAAAGGATGACACTTAGTGACAAGTCAATCACAGTGAATCTGGCTGTCTCCCAGATTTCACAAAAGTTACAGCTACAGTTGACACTGGGATCCTGCCATGTGGTGTGACTGAACTGGATGGGGGGCAGGAGGGGGCACTCAAGTTTCAAAGCATGTGAAACACATTGAAAAAATCAAGAGGTAGCAGGCCATGGTGAGTTATAACTGAAAGTCTTCTGGCTCAGCCTAGCTTTGACTACCCTCCATGGCCTTTATCCTAGGCAGACTATCCTGAGTCTCGGTGTCCCATCAGCACACCACGGAGCAATTTATGACACAACACATGTGGGTGGAAGCTTCCCAGAATCAAGGTTAGGGGGCTGCCCGGCAGTCTCCAGGAGCACCAGGCATACTGCTGGGTTCGCATGGGAGTCACGTGACTGTGCATGACTATGTATTCAGGGAGTGAGAGCATGCTTCTGGAGTATGCCCAGGAGTGGCTCCTAAGAGGCTCCACTACAGTTAGCCCTGTTCCCTCTGAGGTCAATTGCTTTTGACTCATTTCTTCAAAAAAAGCATATCTCTCTTTGTTGGGGAGAAGTTTCTTAGAAATTTTTCAGAAGTCAAGGCCTCAGCCTGAGAAGACACCTCAGAAAACAGAGTTCTGAGCTTCTGTAGTTGCTCCTTAGGGGAAAATATACCAACAGCATGCACTAGAAGAGGAGGGTCACTAAATGGCTCATCTGTGATTTGTCTTTGTTCATTTCAGCCCTACAATCTATAGGACAAAATACCACCCAAATACAGAGCAGCTTCTCTACTGGTTCTCAGTGGTATGTTCAGCTACATTTTGCAGGTTGCTGTGTGCTCTAGCGTGCATCTCTAGTGCTGTTATTAACACGGGACCAGAAGCAGCTTGGTCAGGAAAGAGCTTACTTCAGTTTACAGGCAGTCTGTGGAAACCACAAATGGAGAATGGTGCAGCCTTGCCCTTCCCTGGCTTGCTTGGCTAGCTTTCTGATGCAGCCCAGGAACTCCTGCCTAGGGATGGTACCACCCACAGTGGGCTGGAGCCTCTTACAATAATTATCAAGAAGATGGTTGACAGACACAACCAATCTGATCCAGGCCATACCCTGACTAAGCTGCTTTCATTTGAGTCTCAGCTGTGTTGTGTTGGCAGCTGAAGCTGGCTGACAAAGTCAGGAAGGACCAACACGGCCACCCAGCTCAGAGACGATCCAGGAAGGCACCCACCTGGTCTTGCTGAGAAAGGACACCATTACTCCACCAAGCACATGCCAGTCAGAGCGGCGAGTTCTCGATTTCCATTGTTTGTCTTATGAGGGTGGAGACTCTGATACCATAATTTTGGCAGAGGTGTGAATGAAAGAAAAATCAACACACAAAAGACAGTGAAGGCAACACCAGGGCGGGGCCGTGATTGGTACCTTAAGCGAACAAGGAGGCCACAGCGCTGGGAATCAAACCTGAGTGTTAACCCCATGCACAGTTTTCTAGCATTGTGTCTCCTCGCAGTGCCTTGACCAGCATGGAGACTTGGGAAGTATAGCGAGCTCCTTACAGAGGACCAGTCAGCCCAGCTTGGCAGCTGGGATGGTGCCTCGAGTTTGTATTGAAACTTGAAGACAAGGCGGCAGGAGTAGAAAATAGTGACTGAATGACAAAGGGGGAACAAAATTTATGGTGACCCTAAAACTAACTCAAACGCACTTAGAAGTTAACAAATACGAGTCTCAGTGGCCAGTGGGCCCAGTGAGCTAGGTCAAAGGCAGTGGGGAGCACATCTTGATTTTAGTAGCTGTCATTTCAGATGTGTGCTCTGCCTATGCAGTCGCTTAGACCCTGAAATCCCTGTTTGCATAAGGCAGAACCCCACGCAGGTTCACAGCTTCCTGAGAGGTGGGGGTTTCTAATAACACCATAAAGGGATGTTTATAAGGGCACACATCCATCATCTTGTCATCAATTTTACTGTTAACACAAGCTGGAAAAAGATCTTCAATAAAATTTGAAGCCTAAAATGTGGTTCTGAAAACATATTTCAATACATCAACATTCGCCAGGATTTCATCAGAGGTTATTATCGTGGTGTGTCAACAGGGGGATCTGCTTGTGAGGCAATATGTCATCATGCCAGGTTCCTAGGTGTCCGGAAAACCCATCAGAAAGCAAAGCCGAGTGAGGCATTTAGGTGTGGACTTACGAAGGGGGGGCTATTCACAGAGCAAAAACATAATCACACAGATCACTGCCATAGTGTATGATTAGGTAAGGCTGTGAGAAAGGGGTACTTTAAGCAGTGAGCAAAAACAAGAGGAAAATGCATCACGGATAACAAAACAAACAAACAAACAAACAAACAAACAAACAAAAACCAAGCACACTATGAAAATATAATTGAGCTGTCCTGAGAAGTTTTGTGGTTGAAATAAGTCTGGGATGTTCATTCAATAATTTAAGGCTGATGAATGGCTTCTGTGTCACACCCCTCACCATAATCTCAACACATGCCTTTTAGGGGCTGGTCGTATCCATTACCCCATGAACCAATTCTTATTATTGAATGAAGAAGTCCAACAAGAAATCACCAAAGATAAGACCTACGATTCTCCTGTCTCGGTCTCCCAAAAGTCTAGAATTCGGGTGTGTGGAACTGCACACATTAACTTCTTATATTTATTGAAAAGCAAATTATAAGGGTTAGTATTCCACATCTTCACTTACTTGTATAATCTAAATATTGAAACTAATGAAAACCAAGAGTAGAAAGATGGTGCCAAAGGCTAAGGTAGGGCACTTCAGTCAAAGGCTACAAGCTTTCAGGTTAGGACAAGGAAGATCATGGTTGCAATTCATTTCACTTAATTAGAGTAATTAGGTAATTATGCTGTGTCCATAGGGTGTATTTTCATTATCAGAAAAAAAAATAGCTAAAGCAATGGCTACATGGTAATGGCTTTATATTATACATACACACACATATATATATATCCACCTGTAATATATATATTACAATATCCACCTGAAGAATTCTACATAGTCTCATGGTGTCTGCATCACTGTCCTGAAGGCACTGTAAAGGGCATCACTCTGCCAGTGAAGTGCGATTTTTAATGCTATTTTAACTCTATTCCCCAAGCCAATGTTGTTGATTACTTTTCCTTCTGTTGACTATTTGTATATCTTCTTTTAATGACTGTCCACTAATCTACTTTACCATTTTAAGGAGATTATTTTTGTCATCCTTAGGTTATAAGCAATCATATATTCTTAATAAAATTCCATTTTCAGATGTAAAATATAAGATGCATTTTACTCCCAAAGTGTAAGCCATGGTGATGGTTTAAAAGAGAATAGACCCCATAGGCTCACGGAATGGATGTTCATCAGGAAGTAGAACTGTTTGGAAAGGATTGGGAGGTGTGGCTTTGTTGGAGGAAGTGTCTATTTTTTTTTTCTGCTGCCTGTGGATCTGGATGTAGAACTCTCAGTTACCTCTCCAGGACCATGTCTGCCTGCATGCTGCCATGCCTTCCACCATAATGGTAATAGACTAAACCTCTGAAGCTATAAGTAAGCTCCAGTAACATGCCTTCTTTTATATGAGTTGCCATGGTCATGGTGTCTCTTCACAGCAATAGAAAGAACACTGACTAAGACAGCCATCTTTTCAGTTTGACTGTGCTGGGTTCTGCTGCACTGTAGACTTTGCTGTCAGGAGTCACAGGCTTGGGTGTTGTTCTATCAATTATGTTTGATACATTGCTTGTCCCAAAGTCATGAACATTTACCTTATTTTTCTTCCAGCTGTTCTGTATTTAAGCATCACTCTCATCTTCCTGTTAGTACTTATCTGTTTAATTGGAGTATTAGGACATGAGGCAAGCCAGGACTGTTGAGGGTGATAGAGTAAATTCCTTCATTGTTTTAACCCAAGGCTTTGGGCTTATTTCCTCCCATCTGTTTCATAGGAAGTTAGTCCACCTGAGGAGAATGCTGATGCTTGCTGTCCTATGCCTGCCAACCTTCTGTATCCCCCCTCTATCCTGCCTTGATGCTGGACATAGGATGGTGGCCTGTCCTTCCTGAGGTTGGCTCTCTGCTCCCTTACTTGTGAGTTATGCATGGATGGCGATGACTAATTTCCTCATTCCTCCTCTTTTGGCTTTAAAGACAGTAGAGAAATGCACAAAGAACTGGCCTTGCTGTTCCATGTACAAGGTTAACATATAGTGAGAGGCAGGATGACACTGACCTCCAAATGAAGCCAGAGCTCAGAACTGAGATGTCACGTATTACAGCCCCATTTTTTGCTACTCTGATGCACCACCTACTTGCCTAACAGTTTGACTCATACGGTTTCCTTTTGTTGTACACAGGCTAGCGATGTTTTGTCTGTGTCTCTTTAAAATGTTTTTGAAATGTTTCTTAAAAGGTTTGAATGTTCTAGAAAGCTGAGGACACACACGACTGTCTTACCGTGTTTAATGCATCTTGGTATAGACCCAGGCTTGGCTCCACACCACATGTTTTTTTCCCCTCACTCCACACCTTCCTCCTACAAACAATCTCCTCTGTTCACACATCAAAGCAGGAGCTGGATCTTCTGGACCAATCTATTATAACTGCATAGTGTGGCCACCTTTGTGCTGCTGTTAGGGCCCAGTGTTAGCTTCCTGTTCCTCTTGACGACAGTGCTCCTCCAGTCTCCGTGTTCATCCTACATGCACATGACAGACAAGCACATGACCTCTGTGATAGTCCTTCACACTTCCCTCTTTTCCTTGAAACATAACTCTTGGCCCAGGTATCTATATGGTTTTAACTTCACCACTCCATCCAGCTCTGTTCTGACTCATGGCTGTATTGGTGAGACTTGTGTCAGTGTGCCCTTGTTCTTCACGGGTCACCACCAGCCTTCAGCCTTCAGGTTTGGGTGTTTATCTGTGACCATCCGTCATGACGCACTGCGTTTTCTTGTTATCAGTCGCCACAAATAATTAAAGTGTCAAGCCTGTCCTCATATTGATATAATCACTGGACATTATGCTAATAGATACTCAGAATATTTATTTAATAAGAGTGTTATGGGACTGGAAAGATTGCCTAAACCTTTAGGAGCACTTGCTGCTCTTGCAGAGCACCAGAATTCAGTTCCCACCAACCACTTGGGGTGGCTCACAACAATCTGTAACTTCAACTCTAGGAGAATCCGATGCCCTCTTCTGGCTTCCACAGGCACCTGCAGTTGCATGCACATGCATACACAGACACGGGTGCATATATAAAATTGAAAATAAAATAAATCTTTAAAGAAAGTATTGTAAAGTATTAGAATTATTATGTGTTTGTATAAATAGGGGCACATATATGTGTGTATATGTATATGATAAAATACTTTAACGGAGAGCTGCCATCTAATGAGTCTTCCAAAACTTTATGCCCCTTCACAATGTCCTAGGTTCAAAATTAAAAATCCAAAATGACTAATCTTACAGGCCTGCAAGAATCATTGGACGGAAGCTGAGTGCAAAGTTCAGTGGCAGCACATTTAAGACTGGTTCTCACCATGTATTTCAGATTGGATTAACAAAGGAAAAAAATAACTTAAAAGAAAATACCAGAATTTGGGGCCTTTCAAGGTGGAGATGAATTTATAGAAAGAAAAATTCAGATGCTTATATGTCAGGTGTTGGGCTGACATAACAGTTCTTGATTATTTTGTGAGAAAGATGTTTCATACATAAAATGCAGACAGATTCTGTATACTGCTTCCCGGCTTAATGTGGAAACTTGGGGTGGAGTTCATTCCTAATGCCATTGCTAGCTGGTCAAGACATCAAAGACACTATGCATTGTTCAGATTTGTCCAGTCTTCCCCATAGCTTTAGAATAATGCATTGGCAAGAAAGAATGTCTAGACGCTGTCCACTGTCAACTAGGCATGTGCTGAAGTAGGAAAGAAAGGGCCATAAGCAAAGCTGCAAGGATATCCAGGACTTAGAGCATCCATTTGTGCCTCCCTTGCCAGGACATTACATGCCACCTGTGGTACCCCAGGTGTGCTTTGGAATATGATCAGATGAGAACTCAAGAGCATCTGGTTGTCTAATTGCCATTGGACCAAATGTATAGGCCACTGATCACTGTGACATCACACAGCACAGTCACAGGCTGATTGTTGTAACTCAAGACAAACTCAAGGTCGTCTCTGCCAAGACGTATTGGTCCAGTTCCCCCTCTTCTGTAAGAAAGAAAGATGTGGTTCTGGCAACACGTGTAGCTTCACCTCTTTCCTAGAGGCTGGAGAAGTTTTAGGGAGCCATGGAATGTGCTAGGGTTCCCCAGTAACCCTGCTCTGCTAGCAGGATCTTGGGGAGCTGACTTGTGTGAGGCGAGGGTGGTAGATTGAGAGAACATTACGTAAAGGTTTTCCACTCTCACTGACTCTAGATGCTCTTTGCAACGGACCTCTCATTGCAAGGACACAGGCTTTCGCTTGTTTGGTTGGTTTGGTTTTTTTAGTTTGTTTCGTTTTGTTTTTGATCCCTTTAAATGACATTTTAATGGCTCTGACTTACAGTGTTCATTTTCAAACAGGTACAGTTTCTCCTGTAGGCAAATAGTCTCTGGGGGGGGGGGTGGGGGGTGGAATCAGTCTTTTCCTTAGAGAATAAGTATGATGAATGAATGAGTCTTTAATTATACCAAAGCATACTGTGTTTTTAAAAGAGCTGTGGATTTTTTTTCCTGGTACACTCATGTTAGCGAGATGCCCTTACTACTTAGAGAAGTTTGTCTTCCGTAGACAAAACGGTGGGAACAGTAGGTATCACATCCTTGAACACACTGGCATTTCTTGACCTCTGGTAAATCCTTACTCTTTAGCATGCCCACAAGTGCCCTAATTAACTTCTCTGGTGGTCATAGACTACATGCATATTTAATGTTATTTAAATAAGTTTGGTCAGGCAGGGATGAGCAATACTCAGCACACAATTAAGGTTATTCATGGTGGCCTCACTGGGGAGTGTGGCCATGGCTGCTCTGACCCAGCAGAGGGATACCTGCTGTCCCAGACTTCTCCTTCCCTCTCTTCTTCCCCCCTCTCCCCTTCCCTTTCTCCTCCTTTCTGTTCTGTCTCCTCCCTTCTTCCTCTTCTCCCTCATTTGCTTATTTCACATTGAATTTACCTAATAGCTTTGACAGCTGCAAGTTCAAACATTAAAATATCTTCTGAATCTACCAAGTGTTTTGTTTGTTTGTTTGTTTGTTTGTTTTTCTAAGAAATACCTGACAGCCATTTTGTTTGAAGGGATGCAGCTTACCTAGAGGTAGGAAGACTCTTCTGGAAGACTGCTACATAGTTACTAATTTGCTGTAGCCACAAGCTCACAAAGGGGCAGGGTTGCTGCATTGAAGTTCACCGCAGGTGTTAGGAGATGAGGCAGTCAGCAGTGCCACGGTTTGGTTCCATAAAGTCACTTGACGTTCTAGGTCGTCCTCTATTTTCTCCTTTGTTTATATGCGAACAGCATTCTGATCTTACAGGAAGGTACATTTGCTTTCCGAGATAGTAGTGCGCATGGCAACATGGTTAGAGTTTTAATTCAGTCCTCCCCTTCCTCCTCACATGGCTGCCTCACTGCTGACTGCTGCTGCTGCTGCTGCTGCTGCTGCTGCTGCTTCTTCACAGACCGCCTGGTGACTATAACCCAGGCAGGATCTAGGCAGCCCCAGATCACCCTTATTCATGGGAATGCTACTCCCTCCCTCACACCAAGTTGCTCTTCTAACTAAATCCTCTGTGGTCCAGGCCAAAGGGCAGGGACTGAGGACCCCCTAGAGGGACACTGTCACCTCTTCCCTCCCTCCTCGCTTCCCTGTCTCCTTTCCTCCTTTCCTCCCTCTTTTCCCTCTTTCCTTTACCTTCTTCTTCCTGCCATTTCCCCTCCTCTCCCTTCTCTGTTTTGACAGTAATTTAATTTTTCTGTAAAGCCATCACAAGACTAAAACAGACAAGAAGACATAGTTAATTTTTTGCACATGGGGTGTGTGTGTGTGTGTGTGTGTGTGTGTGTGTGTGTGTGTGTGTGCGTGTGCGCGCGCATGCCTGTGTGTAATCGATGTCAGAGGTCTTTGTTGATTACACTCCTGCTCCTACCCAGGCAGGTCTCTTGAACTGAACCAGCTATTCTATCCTGTCCTGGGATTCCTTCTCTGCCAGCCTCCTGGTTGTTATGACTGTCAGGTCAGCCTAGCTTTTATATTGGTCCTTGGGACCAAATTCTGGCCTCAACACTTACATGTCAAGCATTTTTCATTGAACCATCTTCCCAGCCCACAAAATGTTTTAAATAATGGATTACCCAAATTTTCATGTTGTTGACAGTACTGCCCCTGTCACCCCAAATACAGTGATGTCATCATCCCCTTGCATGAATAGAATAGAAATACCAGCTAGGACAGGCTGTTGCTGGGCAAGTGTGAACTCTGTCACTCTTAAAAACATCTTTCTGACAATTCCCAGAAACAGAGGTGAAGCCCGTGTGGGAGACACATGTACGAGAGCTTATTGTATGGGTATGGGTATGCATATATGCAGCAAGTGTGTGCCTAGGCATGTACATGTCTGCCTCTCTATATGGCATGTATTATGAATGTGTGTGCATGTGTATGCACATGCATGTTTGTATGTATATACATGTATGCACATACACGTTTGCATATACATATATGTATATACATGTCTATGTGTGCGCATCGCTGCATATGAGGGACATCCTTCATACAATTTTTCCAGTTGTAACTCCAAATAGGGAAGGGGAACCTTTGTATGTTTCTAGAGACAAGAGAAGAATGAATGGCCAGGGAGGGGGTGCTGCTTAGCAGCGGACTCCTAGGCCCAACTCCACAGTGAATTCCTCCAAAGGAGCCTCGGAAGATGCTTCGTGGCCCCTGTGGCAGGCATGGCTCAACAGAGCTCTCTCCTAGGGCCATGGTCCTCGGCTCGGAAAGAGGCCTTTCCCATCAGGGCACCTGCCCTACATTTTGAAACCATTTGTAAAGAGAGACCATAAACACACACTCTCTTCTTTTACTAAGGGTGTGTGTGTGTGTGTGTGTGTGTGTGTGTGTGTGTGTGTGTAAAATTTTCAGCTTTTTAAAAAAATATAATTCCCTGGTAACTTTCTGTAAATCTTTAAAAGGATATAATTTCATTTGCTTGTGAATGTTTTACATTGGAAATATTTTGAAAATGTTAACAAATGTTTTGTTTTGTTTTGTTATGCTGCTTTCTTTCTTTTAACTCAGAACTCCTTAGGGACCCAATGATTTTTAATGTTAAGGCTATTTAGTTTTAGGATTTACTTTATTTTCTATTCAAGCTTTGACCAGCGTGATGTAGGACTTGTTTTGCTTTGACTGATTCATTCAGTCTCCTTCAACAGTTCCATACACATTCCAGGGAGTTTTGTTTAAGATGAAGCCTTCAATGTGTTCATCTGGTCAGGGATGCATTTCCTCAAAAAGAAGACACAAGCCCAGGGCTTGGGTGCTGGCTGTGCCTGAAGGTGAGGCCAGCTTGGAGAAGGATGGAGCAGCGCTGGACCTGAGCTGCTGCCTGTAGCTCTGCTTCCCCGAGGGAGATGCTAGGAGGAATCAGGGGACAGGGGCAGGGAGTCACAGGACACAGATGCAGATTTAGGGCTGCAAGGGCCTCCTTTATACCGTGAAGCTCCTCCCTCCGCCCCACCCCCACCCCCATCCCCCCCCCCCCCACCCCTGCTGTGCTTCCTTCTTCTCCAGGCCCTGTGCAACATCACCTACCACTTTTGGTCCAACCATTGGGTCCAGTGTGGTGTCTCACGTATGAGAGGGAGATCAGGACCAAGAGACTCCCTCTCGCCAATTTCTTGACATTCTATTCTCAGAACCCACGGAATATCAACCTGTTTTTCTATTTCTCTGGAAGCTTCTATCCTCTGTATGACTGCTGCAAACTCTTTGACTTTGTGCTTAGGTGGCACGAGGCTGCAGAGAATAAAAGGGCACAGAGACGGCTTTTACGGAGAATTTGTGTGCATATATGCACTCACATAAAAGCCATAGACAAAAGGGAGGCAGGCAGGGAGGGAATGGCTGAACGCGGGAGGGAGAAAAGAAGGAGGGGGCAAGGCCCAGGGGTACCTGCAAACTGTGATCTCTAACTCCAGTTTACCAGGCATTACTCACCCACCCTTTGTCAGAGTAGCCTTCTGGTCACAGTTAGCACCTGGTGTGCACACGCCTGCCCGCCTGCCCGCCTGCAAACGCATTCAGGAAGCACAAAGAGTTAAAGGAAATGTGGGGGAAATACTAAGCCAGCGCATGAATGGAGAGCGGGAAAGTAAGATTTCACTTTGAAAGGGAATTTTAAATCACACTACATTATCATCTGCTTTAGGGCTCTTTAAAACACACATTGGCAGAGGCGCTGAGAAGGATATCCCCATTACGGTAAATTCCATTCAGATGGGACCGGGGATTACCGAAGCGGAGCCCTAGCCCTGGTTCCGTGTGGAGCGCGGAACCTTCGCTGCAGCCTCATTTCCACTAATCTGAGGCTGCTGTGTGATCTTTGATCACACCAAGTATTACAGATGGAAAAGTACTCTTTTCAAATCCCCAACGTGTTTCCAACTGTCAATAAAATCCTTTTTAAGTGTCAAAAGCAATTGCACTGGTTTACACTCCCCCTGCTAACTGTATCTGTGTGTCGAGCGCTTCCAGAGAGGACCTTCAACAAACACTACGACCACGGAGGGTCCGAATTCTGCTAAGCGTCTTCACCTTCAGTTTGAGGCATTAGGAATCCATTTCTAAAAATGGCCATTTATGTTACCTGCACTCTAAAGATTAGATGTTTCGCTCAGAAGGTATCTGGGAGGCAAACAACCCCCACTCCACCCTTATTTACACCAACAAATTATGCATGTTACCCTTCTATAAAGGTGCTTAAATGTGCACAGTGATGAAACGTCCCTTTAAAAATGTGATAAACACTCTAATATTTAGAAGCATATGAACAAAGGAAGCCTTCAGTTAAAAGGTGATCACAGTGAAATTGGATTCTTCCCTATAAATTATACAGGAGGGTGGTTCTAGTAATTGATGTAATAGAGTATGGGGCCAAAAGAGGCACAATTCCCTAAACTAGATAAAATAAGCAATTACTCGTGCTATCTGGAAGGTGGCATTGGTGCCGGCTATCGGAGCCATGGAGCCCTGTTGCTTTCAAGCCTTGGAAGTCGTCGGCCTATTATCTTTGAGGGGTGAGCATGTGTAATAAGCTTCTCTAACAACTGAAGGTGGAGGGTGTTTCTGGCAAAATGGAAAATGGCGATAAACTATGTCCAGACGATTAATTCAGTGAAACCCTCCATCACAAGGCGACGACATATGCCCATCTCCTCTGTTGTCCCCTTGGAGATTTCCCTACTAAACGTATGTGCATATTTTTCATGGCCACTGATATTTGAATTGCAGCCTGCTCCCATGCAGAACATGAAACACTTCAAACTGCATAATGCTGACTAAATTATAAAGTCTCCAGTGGCCCGAGGTAGCAATAGCCATAATAATGAGTGTGCTTAAGTGGTTTGCACAGCTCTCCCCACGCCTCGGCTCTAACACCCTGACTTATCGGAATGGTGCATTTTCTCCACCACATAACATTACTGACCACTTTGTATTGGGGGAAAGTACTAAGGTTTGTTTTTGGAAATGCCTGTGGGAAGGGAAATCGAGAAGAGCTGGCCAGTGTGGGACTGCACTGGACTCACTGGAGAAAGCCTGTGGCATGTGTGGATAATACAGTGCTTTGTGTGCACGGAAGTTAGTCACTTTAGAGGATACCGTTTGCCTTCCGCAATTGAGCACATGGGCCCTAAGTGTTTTTTCACTTGGAGATATTTTGAATTATTCATATTTAAATAAGTTTTTAAACACTAATAAAAGGTGGACATATTTTTAAAAGCAGCAAAAGTGTTTAATACTTGGTGATAGTAATATTTATGTGCAAATAATGATAATATATTTATTCTTGTGCCATCTTCTTTTCAACTGGAAGATAGAATTGTATGCCTTGGTGGGTGTGTTTATCATTTATCTGGGATAAGAGCACTTAGATCCCGTATTTCAGCTCTTCTGCACTATACAAGGTGACATCACTCTGGCATCTAATCCAGTATGGCCTGCTCTTAACTTTTCTACCAACTACAGCACTGTTTTCAGCAAGCCATGTGAAAGAAACATGCAAGAGTCATCAATGATGTGCCAAGCATTGGTGAAATGACTGTCTCACGGGCACTGTGATACTTTTTTCTAGGCTAGCACCAAGAAGCAAGTGCATCGAGGGTCTGGCAGAGAGGACCTAGTGTCGGAGAGGAAAGGCACCTCCTCAGGAAGACCAGATGGAGGACTAAGCTGAGAGGTGTGGCAGCAGCCTGACATTCCAGAGGTGTGTGTGCAGAAGGGTGCTTGCCTTCTTGTGCTGTGTAGGTTTGTGCATGCCTGGTTATGTGTGAATCATGTGTGTGTGTATATATGTTTACACTGTGCCATGTGTGCTATGCATGTATGTGCATATATGCTCACACTATATCTGTGCTTGCGTGTATGTATAATCTATGTGGATGAGTACTCATGATGTTTGTATGTTTGTGCACTCTGTGCATATAATGTATTTGTATGCTTGTGCTATATGTGTACATGAGTATGCTTGCATTCTCAGGCTTCATTTTGTATGTGTGTCATGTGCACATATTCTCAAGATATATGAGAGAATTGTGTATGCATATGTATACTATGTACGTTAATGTATGTTCAATTGTGCTATATGTGTGTATATGTGTAGCATGTCTGTGGATGTATTCTCCCACTATATATGTGCGTACCCTACATTAATCATGTGTGGATGAATGTTAGTGCTCTATGTGTACATGTGTATATTGTGAATCATGTGTATGCATGTATGCTCATACATGTGCATGCCTATGTGCATTGCATGTACATGTATGTTCATGTTTCATGTGTGCATATGTGTATCATGTGCACATATGCTCAAGTTTGTATGATCATGCGTGTATGCATGCTTGTATTATGTGGATGCTATGCATATGTGTATCATGCACGTATATTTGTTCTGTATGCTTATTATTATATATACTTAAGCTATGTATATATAAATGTGCATGTGTTTATATGCTCATGCTGTCTGTGCATGAGTGTATATGCATGCTTACACTATATGTGCATGTGTGTGCTATACATGTATGCACCATGTGTATGCATGTATGCTTATGCTGTATGTGTATGTGCACTGTGTTACTGAGTGAACTCTAGAAGCCACCCTTTCATACTACATGCCTGTGATTTGGGAATGATTAGCCCAGGCAATGTTTCTCCTAGTGACATCTCGCCATCCGTGCAGCCACTGCAACCTTGACAGCTAGGAAAATGTGTGGGAACCCTTGAACCCAGGAAAGGGGTGCACCCTCCTAGTGACACTGCCAAGATGATTGGTGATGGGGATGAGGTGTGGGAAAGAGCAAAGCCCTTGACTGATGCTCATGCTGGGCACTGAGGGGACCAACGGAACCCACAGGTCCTTAGCTTCTTACCCTGTACATGTCCCCACTGGAGTTGGTTTTCTGCTTTGTGACCAAAACCTGCCCTGCTGCTGAGTCCTTCTCTCATTTGCATCCCGTGAGAACTCAGGCTTTCAATGCATCTCAGTCATTGTTGGCAGGAGATAGGTCCCAGAACACAGAGCAAAATGAGAAAAATAATCTTTCCCAGCCCAATGGAAGAAGTCAGTTCTGGCCAAGACCTAGAAGGTCAAATGAGAGACTTCTGTGTGAGAAATGGTGTGGGCAACAGTATGAGACATAGAAAAAAAATCCAGATTTTTTTTAAACCTTCATCAGTCCTCCACACAGACTGTGCAAGGATTTCAGTGCGTGGTTTCTGCATGTCTTGCAGCTATCAAAGCAAGCTTTCTGCAGATGCTATCGGGAGGTGGGGCCATTCTGTGACTGGAGGGAGAAGCATCATCAGTGCTTTGATGTAGGGACCAAGCTCGGCGCTGTAAGGCACAGGCAGATCACGTTGGCAGGCTCTCCATGGTGACCATTCACTGCTGAGGCAGGCAGCTGCTGTGTTTGAGTCTCCGACCCTCAGGATCTGACCAGACAGATGAGGAAGAGAGGACGAGATGACGCGTGATAATGCAAGGAGCACAGATACGTAAGTTACTTGAGTAAGTCTCAGAATTAAGGTATGCCCTGGTCAGGTGTAGAGGAAGAAGGAGCACAGAGCAGGCGGACTTTAAGGTGGGTTTTGAGAGGGAGGGCACTGAACACTGAAGAGCCCATTCAGCCTTTGTAGCCTCTGCGCCCTCCCACTCCCTCAGGTCGCCCCTGGAAAGAGGAGTAGGGAACTTTAGGCTAGCAACACACTTTCTTAGCTCCCAACCTTCTAGCCCAGGCTGGTGGTAAAATCTGTGCCCATGCCTCCCGTTGATGTTAACAGACTGTTAAGAGGTACCCCCACCTCCCAACTCCTATTTAGTTAACTTGTAGATGAATGACTTACACGCAAAGGCAGCTGTGACTCAGGAGACTGATTCCTTTCATACAGAGACTTCCGCCCCCACCCCACCCCCCAGGCTCCTATGATAAAGGGCAAGGGCGCACTTCTCAGTCTGGGAGAGGTTTTCCTTTACTGGGAGCACAAGTGCTTGATGGGAGCACCAGGAGCCTAGATGTTTCCTTTCTCTCCCATCATGGCCCTGAGGTGAGCAGGCTTCTCCTTCCTGGAGGAGCTTCCTTGACCTGCTTCCTGGGAACAGGTGTTAAGGAGATAGCAGTTTACTGATCGTGAACGGAAACCTTTGAAACCTCTAAGCAAAACAAAATGGGAACCATTACAGGAGATGATATAAGAAAAGCTAGTGCACACGCACTTCTCACCCTGATTCTTCCATATATGGCATTATTACTCGAATAAGTGAAACCCCATACCCCTCCCATTACCACCAGCTCCCTTAACCATCAGATATTGTCATCGGACCCTGGAAAGATGCTTTCCTTTTATTTTATTTGCATTTATTTATTTGTAAAAGCCTTGTTTTTATTACTTTTAATATGTAGGGGTGTGTGTGTATGTGTCCATGTGAGCATACACATGTGAGTGGAGTTGCCTGTGGAGGACAGAGGTGTCAGATCCCCTGGGAGCTTCAGTTATAGACTCTTGTGAGCTACTTGATGTGGACACTGGGAACTGAACTCTTGCCCTCTGTAAGAGCAATAAATGCTTGCTCTTAACCATGGAGCCATCTCTCCAGACCCTGCATTTGTTTTTGAAGAACCCTTTAGTTACCATCTTGGCAATTTCCTCTTATCTCTGTTGCTATTCACATTGTTTGCTACTTTGTGCATGGTGCTGGTTTTTCTCCTACTGATTTATAGAAACACCGTGTGTGTTAATAAGCGATGAGTCAGGTCTCTGTCAGGACTCTGAACAATTCTTTGCTTAATAGACTCATCAGTTTTGGTGTTTCAGACTGCTGAGCTTTGCTTGAACTTCTAAAATCCCTTTCTTGTGGTGCACTGATATGGAATATGATCCCTGGGTGAAGTGTAGTCACAGAAAACTTTAATATAGATATAGATATATACTACATGCATATATATGTGTGTAATATATATATCATTTGTTTAGGCTTGCTTTTCATAAAGTCCATAAGAATGGGGTCTCATTTTATTTTAAAATGCTTTCAGATTATGCATATAATGCTTATTAAATATCTACATTTTCATCATCTTACCATATTGCTATGTAGATTTTAAAAGCTGATGTCACCATATGCTTTCTTTTCTATGATATTTTTCTACACGCAGTAACTGTCTTTGCATATAAATTGTAGAAACACACACACATTTTGATTTGGTGGAAAATATTGATGCATGTTAATTTTCTAATCTCAAGTCCAACAATAAAAATTGTGTTTTCTTTTAGTCACATTTTTTGTTCCTCTCCCTAATTTTTATGTAGTTCTTGAGCATGTATTTTTCTCTTTACATGTAAATATGTCTTCCTCCTTCATACCTTTTACCTTTAGTTGAGTTCTATTCTAGCAAATTGCTTTGCTATGTGCACACAGAATGCACGCGGGTGCTAGTTAGCCCTCTCTCTTGCCCTTCACATGTGCTGGCATCCCCACTAGGCTAATGCTAGAGATGCAGCGTTTTAAGCTTTGCTTCTAGGTAAATTAACTTTGCTCAGATGTTCTCTGTGATCCTTCCCTGTGCGTGCATGCCGGGTGTTGGCCCCATCAGCTGACGTGTTAACTTGCCCATCTTTGCAATTATTTCATTTATTCACATACAGCTGCAGTTGGCCACAGCTGTCTTCTGTGATAGCTACTCTGCCTTGATGATTATTTAGGAGAACTTATAATTTCCTGGAGAATCATTGCAGGTTTTAAAGTTTAAGCAAACAGAATACTTGTCATTTGCATGTCCTGTTTGCACGTCATCGCTGTTTAAGTGTGTAAAATCATGCCTTGATCACATCTACCACCTCTAAAGCCTTAGCTGACTTATAACCATCCTTCTCGGTCACTGGCCAGCCTCTGCACTTTGTGAATTTTACTCAGCCATGATCTTGAGTTTTGTGTTTTTGCTGGACTCACCATAACATAGGCACTGCAGCAGGAACTTGTAGCACTGCAGGGCTTGATGCTGAGAAAACCAGGAGTGAGGGCATCGAGGCTCCGTGCTTCTAGGTGTTTTCCAAACTCACACAGGGGTCAGAGGAGGGCATTGTCTCAGTTTCCTCCACGAGTCCTAAATTCTTTTCATTTCTAATAATCGTGTGTGTGTGTGTGTGTGTGTGTGTGTGTGTGTGTGTGTAAGAGAGAGAGGGAGAGAGAGAGAGAGAGAGAGAGAGAGAGAGAGAGAGAGAGAGAGAGAGAGAGATTTTACACCATCATATATGTTGTCTATCAAAAATTGACAGAGTTACATCAATATCTCTTACCTCCTCCATTTCTGTAGCTACCTTTGTGTATAATAATGTGCTTTACAATTTTACCTGCAACTTACACATCACAAAGGCTTCCTACTCTCTGACTATTGGTGTAAGCATATCTATTAATGATCAGGTTATCAAAAACCACACTTCCTCTAGTTCCAACCTGAAAATTTCCTTAATACACCAGCATGTGTTTAACTGTAACATTTCTTCCACAGAATTTTAGTCATTTTCCTGGGAGACACCTTTTAGTTCAGCTCTGTTCCTACTTCCCAGCCTTACTCTTTGCCCATCTATGACTCTGAAACATTTAATTTGACTAGATGCTACATCATTTTATGAAAGAATTTTTCATATAGTATTTAATTTTCAGCTCCACTCTTGCTAGCCTCTAAGAAAAGGGGCTTCTGTACAGAGTTTATTATGTCATAAAACTTGATGCAACTTGTTTTTTTTTTTTTTTTAAGAATTATGTCATGTTCATTCTGTCATCAAGGATGGCTTGAAAATATAAAGTCTATTTATTTTTGTGTGTTCTTTTTTCCTCTTTAAGCTAGAAATGATCAAAAAGTTCATCCCATGTGCAAGTAAGTGTCATTTGTTGTTCTGCCTTCTGTGCACCTAGCCTACGCCCAGGACAGAGAGCATGACATGTGTTAGAGAAAATTAAATTTTTACAGGTGAAGGACATATAAATTGGAGGACTGTAAGCTTGCTAAAAAATGAGCTTTTATATTTTTAAAAACACTTAATGGGCCCACCTGTCTTCACACTAGCCAGAAAGGCATTACAGCTCTTCATATGTCTAACACTTCCAGCTCAGTGAGGAGAGACAGTGTGTCATCCTAACTCTCAGATGAACAAAAAGTGCGATATGGCTGACAATGGTGTGTGGCACGATATTTTGATTTATTTAAATTGAAGACTAATTTTTAAAACCCTATACTATAATTTCCAGAAGTGTGTGAATTCAACGCAGATGCCAGTCAATTGATGCATAGATTTAAAACATGACTTAAATAGATATACACTAGGAATTGTTCAGCTGCTAAAAATAAAAACACCATTTACATAACATAGTTGGAACTGGATGACATCGTTTTGAGAGGAATGAGTCAGACACAGAGATACAACTTCCATGCACTCTGCCATATGGATGTCAAAATAGCTGCCCTGATTGGACATATATGTAATATACATATATTGAGATATCCCACTGTATTCCAAGAATAGATAAAATCATTAAAGGTTAATAAAAAATTTAATGTTTAAGGTTGTAAAATGGAAACTAAGCAGATTTTATTATTATATATAATGTACATGAGTTAACATATTATACCTCACAATTTTGTTCAATTAAAATAATGATCAATGAAAACAACCTTTTACAGCTGGGTGTGGTGGTGCATGCCTGTAGGGAGGCAGAGGCAGGTGGATCACTGGGAGTTCATGGCCATCCTAAGTCTACAAAGAGAGTCCAGGACATCCAAGGCCACACAGAGAAAACCATGTCTTGAACAAAAAGGAAAAAAATTTAAAGAACCATTCACATCTGGGTGCATAATCTTTCATGTTTTCTTAGACTTGTACACAGATACCATGTGGCTCTTATGCCATTAAGGCAAATATTAGAGCTAAATAAATCTTGTTGGGGCCTCTATTTTCAATCCCATATAGATTATTCCAGCATGTAACCCACTATTGGCCAAAGAATCTGTAAGGTAGCTAAGTCTTCTAGCTTCCCCTTTGGCCTGTCTAGACCCTGACAGCCTGTGCCCAGCTCAAGGTGGGTGACTCAGAGCAGCATAGGTGACTGATGATAAAGCAAGTACCCTGTGAGCCGGTGTTCTGTTTGAAGTTGTCATACTAGCAGGCATGCCTCTTTAAGTTGTTAGATAACTCTTCAAGGTACAATATTCACAGGGGATAAAATAGTGGCTGTATGACATGCAATCGTCTGGATAATTTCAAGTTATTTAGCGTCACCTTCTTGATAAACGTGACAGGCCTAAGGAGTAGCTTTAAGGTCAAGCTTTTGCATGGCTCTTAGAGATGCATTTGGTCTGTGTGTGGTCACAGCTGGACTGGAGTGTACGTGGCCATGCACACACTGTGTCGTAACACCATAAATCTACAACCAATGATGGCTACAGTGGCATCTTCATGCTATATTCCTATGATCACTAGGGTAGCAGAGTATCCTCAGAGATTGTCGTCTGGCCTTGAACAGCGTAGTCCCACATGTCAGTACACACAGTCAACATCAATAAAGCTTACCCGGAAGGTTCATTTCTGAGATTCAAAATTTTGCCTCCTCCTCACGTATCTCACTGCATCTCAACAGTCAGATGATGGCCACACACCCTTATGAAGATGCTAGTATACACACATCATACGAAACAAGATGGCTTATATTTTCAAGCATGAGTATTAATGCATCATGATGTCCGTGGCTCCTGGTCTAAAGTCTACATCAATAGGAGGAAACAACAACATACTCCGTGAGCAGTAAGCCATCAATACCACCTTCAGGTGAAGCAAGTTGGGACATATTTTCTGAGATGCCCCAATTGTGGTAACTCACGAACACTATCTGCATGTGACACTCGTTAGGGCATTTTCTGTTGTTTTTAAAGTTTTGTTGGACCCATCATAGGGAGGACTTTTGAGAACCCTACTCTGCCAATCATTTTCCCATAATCTCATTTATAGAAACAGAGTTTATACTTAATACTTTTCCACGGGAAAAAGTTCTTTCCTGTGAGCCTCTAATAACGACTTTTAGATTTTGTAAGAAAAAATAAAAGACTTTGCTAAGTGGTTGTTAAATAGATGATAAAGGGATCAAGAGGAAAACCAAGAGATCGACTAGACTGTCTGATTCCGCTTAAGGATTCTAATTAAAAAAAATAAAAACCAGAATGTCTGGGTAAAGAAATCATCTCAGCAGGGTCAAACCCATATTAGCTTCTAATTTCCACTAGATCACACTGTCCTCCAGAGAGCTGGCTTGCATCGCCTCACACTTTATAAACTGAGCAAGATAAACAGTGTGCCGAGGCTTTACGGGATTGTTATGACAGCTAATTTCGTATGGCCTGACATAGCAGCTCAGCACGTGTATGGCTGTTCATTCATTTCCACCCCACTACAGACACTGTAAATTGAGGAGCTCCGGAACTTCTGGTTGTAATAGCTGACAAACACCCCTGCCACCCACAAGAATGAAAGTTGTAAGTCACTGAGCTTCGACGAAGAAAGTTAGAGAGAACTTGGGGTCATGTATCTTCCTAATGACACCGTGGCAGGAATCTTGCATGAGTTTGCTATGACAGTCTACCAGAGGACTCAAAGGACATCCAATGAATCAGCCTCAGCATTGACTGAATTGACAAGAAAACTGACAGATGAGAAACTGCCAACATGCAACCCTCTATACAGCCACCCGCTGTGACTAAAGCCTCATCTTTGATTTCTCCTTTTCTGTGATTCCTTCCATATATTATTCGCAAGTGGCATGCAGTCCTTCCTACAAGTGTCACAGGACACCTAATCTGAACAAATATCCTTTTATGGAAGCTGGCTATTCAAAATAAAAAGTCTTTTAAGCAATGTTTCCTCTGCAAGGGGTGGCAATAAATAAGTTGACACATACTTACTGAATTGCGTTTGTAAAATTTTAACTGGAGCTGTAGGTGGATTAAAATGTAAACCTGAGGACAAAAATACCAGTTTTAGATATCATTTGTTAAAGGGAATGTAAAATTATCTCATAGCCTGTTCATCAGAATGTAAGTAACTATTTAAAAATAATTAAACTTCTCACTCATCACGGTATGACCTTTGGTTTTCTTGGGCTATATTCTGAATGTCCTTAAAAATGAAGGATTTTAGGTGAATTAATTACAGAAGCAATCATACTATGCGCCAGTAGTAAGATATGCTTCCATTTAGTTTGACTGTAAAACTTGAAATATTTATATCACCTTGAAGAGTGTAATAACATGTAAGTCTTTTATATTTTTCATACAAACTCCTTCATGGTCTCTTACAAAGTTTTGTATCTCATTGGAATGAATACAGACTCCAGAGAGATTAATCTACACAGTTTTACTTTGAAACCGACTTCTGTGTAAGGTCACATACACTGAGGTAATTCGTAGTTTGCTCATTTGGGGATCCAAGCTTCTAAACACATGGGTAGCATATATGATAGACATATTGATGATGCCGGGAAGAATATTTTGAAGGTTTTAATCTTAGATGAAACTCCTCTTCAACCATCCATTTTTAACCATTATTGTGACAATCGTAATTTTAATGTCTATTGGTTAATCTAGGCAATTTTATAACTAATAAGTAAAAATAAAGTAGAAGGAAAAGCTGCAGACATGACCCAGAGGGCCACTGCTTTACTTTGGGAGAGTTTCTGCCCATTTACTGCCCAGTTAGGCTCCTTTCATTTCATCTCTGATGATGTCTCATAAATGCACAACCTAGATGACAAGGTCATCAAAGAACCTCCAGAAGCATCACTGCTCTGGTTTGGTGAGTTGGTTTGGACATCCACAGAGACTAATGATTGCTGAGTGCTTGGTGGTGAGGGTGGCGCCTGCTTCCTCTTAGACTTGTCTTTTTCCAGGGAGGACGATGGGTGCGGACAGCCATTATGAAGGGGAGAATGAAGCTTCTTATGTTCAGTCATTCATTTTTTTGATAAAGAAAAGCAGCAACATGCACTTAAAAGCTGAGTTTATAAATGGGACCTGGTATGAACATGGCTGAATGGTCAATGTAAACAAACCAAACAAACATAATTCCTGTCAAAATCAACATCTATTGAAATCCTAGGGAGTTTTGATTGCCTAAAGCTAAAGAAAGTTTACAAAATATAAGATGATGAAGACAACTTTTATAGGGATGAGGACAAGTTAAAGAGGAGAAAGGGAGGGGTAGAAGGAAGGAAGAAAGGAAGGGAGGAAGGAGGAGCTGATGTGGTGATGGTACTAATGGTGATTACAGTGATAGTGGCGGTAAGTATTACGGTGATGATGGTGAGGATACAGACAATGGTGATGGTGGTGGTGCAGAGCTTGGGAGCAGAGCTCAGAAGCAGAGCTGAGGACCAGATCTTGGGAGCAGAGCCCAGGAGCAGAGCTCAGGAGCAGAGCTGAGGACCAGAGCTTAGGAGCAAAACTCAAGAGCAGAGACCAGGAGCAGGGCTCAGGAGCAAAACTTAGGAGTAGGGCTCAAGAACAGAGACCAGGAGCAGGGCATAGGAACAGAGCTCAGGAGAAGGGCTCTGGAGCAGAGTGCTCTTTGGTGATGTTCATCCTCTGGCTCTGGACTGTGATGGTTCAAAAGAAGGAAAAACAGAAGGAAGAAAGAAAGGGAGGGAAGGAAGGACAGGAGGGGTCAGACAGAGAGGGGATAGGGGGGCAGAGAGGGAGAAGGGAAACTCTTTTATTTCATATTTCACATAGGTTAATTTATCCTATCTTTCCATTTCCTACTTAATTCCCTCAAGCCCCTTTCGGATGGCCTGACTTTCGAGATGACATTTTGTCCACATCTCCTCCAAAGCATCTGTCATTCCTGGAGTGCACTGTTCAATTGAGCTTTTAGGGATACTCAATCCCTTCACTCTTTGTGTCTCTGAGAATTTTGTCAGGCAGGTGCGAATAGTTTACAAAGCTGTTTCCTTTTTTCATAAAATTTATATGCATAGCTTTTCTTTTCAGTGACTTATCTGTTATTCCTTCCATGCTAATTCCTTCCTTCTATACTCATAGTTCCTAAAAGAGATGTGTTTAGCAAGGAGCATGGGAGAACCTTCTTGAAACCCCAGCACACAGCCCTTTGGAGGCTGACCCTTGAACCTTGTCTACATGGGCTGGAGTTTGAACAGTTCTCATAGAAGACTAAAAAGGAAAGGAAAGACGTGAGAAGGCAGGCAAGGGAGGGGGTGGGGAGGGAGGGAAGGAAATAAGGGAGGGAGAGAGTGAGAGAGATGGAGAGGGGGAGAGGGGGAGGTTTCTTTTCCTTTTTCCATTACTATTTATCTCAGTGTGAACTGATTCCACCAAGATGTCTAAGGCTTCACCCCTGAGCTCTGAAGCCAGAGTCATTTTCTGCTGTTGTCTACAGGTGTTTTTGTTTTATGTTTTGCATGTGCTGCTCTTGTTTAACCCATTCTGTTAAAGACATAAAGCTTAGATGGAATATTATTGATTAATTTGTTTAGTCACACAACATGTAAGTGAATCTATGTAAACCACCAATTGCTCTATCTCTCTTTGCTGAAAGACAGTCCTTCATGTCCTTGCCTGTCTCTGTCTAAGCCAGCTGGGCTTGGCTCTGTGATCCTGTTAATAGGCTTTTGGCTCAGATTCTCTCCTGTGTTCCACAGTTCTGATGGTTGCTCTTATGGAAAAAAAAAATTAACATCAAACCTACTCATTCTTCTTGCCTTTTTCTCTTTATCAAACAATGTTATTTGTCCTAGGTCCTTTGTCTTTTGTCACACAGAGAAAGCTTATCTTGCTGCCTAAAATTAAAAGTCCTTAAGAGATTTTTGATAGACATTGTGTTAAACCTAAGCACAAAACCGGGCGTAGTGTGTGACATTTCGGTAACGTTTAGCTGTCATGTTTCGTGTACAGAATTTCAATTTACTTTTCATCACCGTTTTTCCATTTTTTAATATATAGAGTTTTAAAGTTCTCTTTTGATTTATACTTCACATTCTGCTGTGTTTACTTTCTACATTATTTTGCAAAGCAAGAGGCATCACTAATGATTAACTACTTGGCCCAAGTCACAGAGCTAAAAAGAAATGAAGACCACACCCACGCAGGAAGAGCCTGCCCCCTTTTCTAGTTTACCCTGCTGGGCCTGTGACTTCCACATAGAAGGCCCCGCCTACCAGCCCTGCTCTATGAGGAGGAGGAGGAAACCAGACATGCCAAGCACAAACCATACCCCACTCTGGCCAGCACATGGAGACAGATCTTGGAACCCTGAGTAGGGCCCCCCTCGGAGCAGCCTAGGCTTCATGCCCACATTTTTAAAAACAACATCCCCACTTCATTATCTCTTGTAGACTCTAAAACTGGGTGAGGAGGCCTTCTGTTCTCACACTGATCTTCACTGATGGTTTGTGTGTCTGTGGTGTTAACAAGAGAGGAACGGCCGCTGCAAGTACTTGGGGAAGGAGGGTCTCACCTCCTTAAATATCCTGTCTGGATTTGGAGACACTGGAACCAGAGTCTCAGAACTATCATGCTCTAGGCCCACACTCTTTCTATGTCAAAAGACACACAGGGGATTTCCACTTTTGTCCAAGAGGCATCTTGGTCAGCAATGCCTCCTGAAAGAGTTTTTGGCAGGCCATATCCCACCATCAAGAGAGATGAAAATTCTGCATTGTTAGGGGTCGTCCTTGTGGCCTGCAGTAGGAATGGTGACCCATTAGCCCGAGGTCAGTCCTCCCTGCCTGGGAGCTGCAGGAGACAGAACTGTGTGATGTGTGTGTGTGCACACAGGTTATATTGTTGCTTGATTCATGGGGCATTCATTTTTATTCAAATTCTTTTATCATTATCACACTGCCTCTAGTCTTTCCTTGTGGACTTGAAACCTGACTCTCGGAGTCCTAATTAGTAATATCCAATGGGGAAACCATACATTCTATCAGTGTCTGCCACAATAAATCTTTCTAGAAGTTGATGTACTCCACCGAGTCACTTCTCATTACACCACGTGTCTTCATAAACTGATGTGACAGGTTGTGTGACCACACAATTCATCAACTTCAGAAACAGGTTTGGATGGTAGCTCATAGATCCGCAGTGTGCACCATATTAAAGTGGATAAGTAGAGTGAGATCATGTGACTTCGTAACTAGCTAGCCACTTTGATATCCCCACCATAAACAACTGTCGGCAGATCACCTTCTATCTGAATAAGGAAAGTAAAAAAGAAAAGCCACGTATGCCACACAGGAGGCAGGGTCAAGGAAAGATTGTGAGTAAAGATTAAATATCCTGTGGACTTTAAGGAGAAGGGAAGGTCTCTCCCTAACTGTCAGTTTAGAGCAGTAGGGAGATTCTCATTATACATAAGTATGAGAAGCTAAGGCACCCCCACATCTTCCTAATGAGTCCCCAGAAGTCCCTCTGGTCAAGGGAAATGATATCCAAATGAAGAAGACAGGTAACATTCACACTAATGCTTATATCCTGAAACCTGGTTGTTAGTATGTTGGCTTGGCAAGTTGGAGCTTGGTATTTTTCTTTTTGCCACTTGAATCGATATATTAACAGATGGATAATTATAACACTGAGAGATATTATCTAGATTGGATGTGTGTAGAGTGAGTTATCTAATGAAGCAATATTAAAAATTATGTACGGCTTACAGGTAAGCTGCAACTACAAATGAAGATGATTTTCATGGGTTCCTCATTATCACAAGAGACAGCTATACTTCAGTCTCACACGAAGACTTTCATTACTTACTAAGTTGATTTTCAGGTGGCACCAAGGTCATTATTCTCTTGCTAAGACAGATTCCTGAAGGGTCAGAGATCTCAGGATCAATGGGGAGTTGAAAATTTTGGAAGAAAGTCAGAATCTTCTAGAGAAGGGCTTCCAAGTCAACATACGTGAACTAAGGCATCACTGGTCTCCTTAGGAAGTGAACACAGTGGGCTTGGGGAGATGTCTTGGTCAGTAAATGTCACTGGGACAAACACTAGGACCTGAGGCCATATCCCCAGAAACCACATGAGAAGCCAGGATGGCTAGTGCATGCATGTAAGGGCTAGTGATGGAGACAGCTGGGTCTTTGAAGCTCATTGGCCAGTTAGTCTACCTGAATTGAAGAGGGTTTGGTTAACGGAGAGACCCTCTATCAAAAAGGAGATACAGGATGAAGGAGAAAAGAACTCTGTCAACCTTTGGCCTCCAAACATACATGCGCACAGCCTCATGGTAACAAATCCATAGACAGCACACACACACACACACACACACACACACACAGTGTTTTAAAGAACTATCTAGATATGCCCCTTCAGTCAAAGCCAGGAAAGAGTGGAGACCAAAATCGAGCAAGAACATGAAAGAGTTATAAGAACAAAACAAATTCACGACAGAAGCGCACAATACCATGGGCGAGTATTTGCGGCCAGACAGGAGCACAGGGAAACCCATTGAGACATAGGAGAATAAGTATCAAAGGATAAAATAGAAACTGCGAGTACAGTGATAATTTGTAGTGAAATCAAGGCAGACTTAACCTCTTTTATTTGCTGATGATAAATCAAGTTATAAGCAGTTCTGCACTGTGACCCCCGCTCACAAAAAGGGTAGCATCAGAGACCTCAAGTTAAGTATCTCAACAATAACATGAAGGCGACAGGAGAGGACGGTGGATCTTACAGGCTGAGGGGAGGGAAACATTTGTGGGTCTCACAGGACCTGTAATTGTGATGCAGTTTAAAGTAGACCCTGCCAAAGAGAGGAAAAACAGTATCACATCGCATTTCCCTTTCCAAATCCAACATAATAATGATTTAAAAAAACCCACCTTATCAAAAATGAGTGAACACACAGACATACACAAAAACTGTCGTGGGAACCTTCTCTACTATTTCAAGTAAAACCTCTAATGAATTAAGATATGTTTCAAATAATATTAAATGAAATCAGTAAGGTCCATGGGTATGGAAACTCAATAACACATCTATTAAAAGGTAGGCTAGATTGGTGCTGGCAAATATAAATCACAGTTGATGCTAATGTGGTGCTCAGTAAAATTTAGCGTCGATTTCTTTCTAAAATAAAACGATATTAAAATGAACATAGAAATGTTTTCTAAAACACAATTAGGCAGTCAGACGAGCAGGCTGCTCTTGAGTGTTTGAGATAATGTGTTTTCTGTTTCTCCAATCCCACTACCTGCCCTGGCATCCCAGAACCCAAAAGATAAGGAACAAGGAAGTCACACATGCAGACCGAGGATAGCAGGAATGCTGAACACTGGAGACTCACGAGTCACTTATTCCAAGTGACCAGAGTTCACACTAGGCCACCTCCAGGAAGCAGATGCACAGGAGCATAGACACAGAAAAGTAATTGCAACATAACCCAAAATGCTTCTGCCCTTGACTTACCCAAAATCAGATGCTGAGTGACAGGAAGTCCAGACTCTGAAGTGGCTCTTAGGGCACAAAAGAATGCTGCCTCACCTCTTGCCAGGATCCTGAGCAGAAGCAACCATAGGAGGTGTTGGTATGCATGGGAGCCAACGGTAGTAAGAGGGATTGGTGTCAGATAAACATGGAAGTGGCGCGCGCACCTCAGGTCCCTTCCGTCCCATACATCAGTGAGCCCAGCCAAATGCTCCTATGGCTTTAAGGTAGATTCTGGAGCGAAGATGAAGAAAAGAACACTGCTGACAACGGGGTGGCAGCACGCATGCCTAGAACTCGATGTGCATCGACACCATCAAAAGCTGTTTACCCAGACTGATTTATCCTCAACAGCAGAACGGAGTAGATACATGCCACATCCGCTTTACAGGCTCCTGCCTTCTACCTTGGCATGTTTGTCATAATTTTTGCTAGCCCAGTTCTCCCCTGGGGGCTGTTCTGGGCATATATTTTCCCCTCTGCTTCTGTTTCTAAAACCAGATACTAGCTGCCACATCTCAAGTGGGTAGGCCTGTGGTGCCTGTGGAAGGCATGCGGGCTCTGGAGTTGCCCTGTGCACACACATACTCAGTAAGGAAGTGAGGTCTGCCATCTCAGAGGGGGAAAGAAAGTCAATATGTGAAGGTCTCTGTCTTCTTGAGGACCATAGACTGGTTGTCTGGACTAAGTGTCTAGGCCAGGGGCTGTTTTCCATCCCGACATTTTGCACCGCCCAATCACTTTGAGATTACACCTTCTTCCAGGAACATTCAGTCTATTATTCACATCACACAAATATGTATGTTTTAACAAGTCTAAACAAGGAATGGCCACTTTCTGTCTTGTGTGCTCAAGGACTTCATGATGAGGTATGTCATACACAATGTGTCATTATTCCTCAAAAATGGCTTCCACTGCTCCCCCATCACATGCAGGTATACCACAGGGTACCAATTTGATCCAATAGTTTGAAGAAAAAAATTAACTTTAGTAACATGAAGATATTAACCACTCCAAACAAAATTCAGGATATGCGTGATTTGAAAAGTACAAAAGAATCTGTTTCTTGGGCCATTTCAGCTTCTTCCAGAAATTTTAGGTAAGGTTTAGGCAAGGCTGTGCTTCCTCATAGCTCTCAACTGGTCAGCTTTTGCTTACTGTTTGCCCTGATGCATGTGTGTATGTGTCTGTGTGTTGTGTGTGTGTATGTATGTATGTATGTATGTATGTATGTATGTATGCATGTATATATAATATTTATATAACATATATAATATATATAACATATATTTATATAATATATAATATATATCTTATATATATAATCTACATCTTGTTATTTTTTTAACAAATGTTCAATTTTACCAATAATGACTCAGGAACCAGATGCTGGGGTAAAAGCCTGCCAGCTCAGAGAGGCAGAGAAAGTACCCAGCTGACCTTCTTCCTCAGCCAATGTTCCCAAAGAAATGTTCTTTTCCCATGCCATCTCAAAAAGAGAGAGTACTTCCTTTCCCCTTCATGTGCATCTCTCTATCCATCCTCCTGACTTCCTTTCACTCTCTATGGTTTTTTCCTCCTGTGGTCACTCCCTGTCAACTCGCTTGCTCCACCTCTTGACCTATGGTTAATTTTATTTAATCCTGTTTACAATATTCAAGAAGAAAGCTCTTGGACTAAAGATGTATGCTCAGTGGACTGAGCCACACCACAACTGGAAACAAGTTTTTCCAGTAAACAATACTATCTTGGGGTTCACAGTGTGATCAAACATCCTGCAACATCCTAAGTTAAATCCTTGATTAGCCAAGTCTTTAGAAATCATGATGTCACGGACCCTGAGACCATAAAACAAAAGCTGAAACTGACCTCTGAGATAATGGCTTCCTGTTTGGGCCAATTCAGAAAACTGGGCCTTATATACATAAATAAACCAACTGGAGCATTCACAGGGCATGCTCACCTTCCCCCTGCTCTTAAGTCTTCTAGCCAAGCACAATGGCCTGCAGTAGGAAAGACAACATTAAGAAGAAAACATCCTAGCTGGGCAGTGGTGGTGCACTCCTTTAATCCCAGCACTCAGGCAGAGGCAGGCAAATCACTGTCAGTTCGAGGCCAGCCTGGTCTACAAAGCGAGTCTAGGACAGCCAAGGCTATCTCGAAAAAACAAAACAAAGAAGTAAACATTTGACCTCTCTCAAAGGGAACCACAAAGAATTAAATCTTTTGAAATTCATTCTAAGCATACCCCCCCCCCCCCCGCTCATCCTCCGCCGCCGTTGCCAATATTCCTTGTGTGGATGGGTAGCAGCTTATCTCAAAAGCTTCAGTCAACATCCACGAAAAACATTACACCTCGTTCTTCCTAAACTATCCAGGTGGCTTCTGCCTGGAAGGTTTTTGAGTGTCTGGAAAGAGGGCACTGAGCAGGTAGGTGGGGGGTGATCAGCTCATATTGTGCCTTTAAGGTGTGTGTGTGTGTGTGTGTGTGTGTGTGTGTTAGCAGAAGCACCTCATATCCATTCATTTGCTTGTTTGTAAAACACCACAGATGTTTTCACTAATAGGGTGTTAGAAAGGAACACTTGCTCTTGCCCTAACTTGGAGCTGATCACAGCCTTCCAAAGTTTAGCTCAGAGTGCCCTCTCCTGGTCATAAAAAATCCCTAACTCAATACTATGTTACACCTCCCTGTGCATCAGGGACTTGCACTTTTTTTCTTATTTATTGTAGTTTATTAACTATTACCTTTAGTTTCTATACTTACATGGACAAGTGTGCTAATTTGGTGAATGTACTAATATGTAATTATTACAGAAGAGTAATTAGATTTTCATTTTCAAACATATGTCTTAACATTCTTTTCATGAGCTCATAATTGTAATTGCAATGAACATATTATAGAATTTCTAATAATTTTCCCCACTTAATAATGTATAGCTCTATAAACAAGCTTCTCTGGAAAGTGTTGCTAATTAAGAATTTTTCCCACAAAGTTGGTGAGTTAGATAAGAGAGAGACAGAGTAAAGAAGGCAGGGAGATTGGCTTTGTGATCACAAGCATGTTTTTCCGATCTTGGATTGACACCATTCTGTCTGTTCTAGCACTCTGATGGATAGTGTCCTGGCTATAAGGATGTGGTTGGCGTTCCACCCCACCTTCACACCACAAGTCTTAGTACTACAGGAGGTGACTTCCTTTGAAATTGGACTGGTACAGACATTAGCTGAGATGAAGTCGGGCTGTTGTGGGTGGCCCCTCATCCAACAAGTCTGGGGCCCTTATAGAAAAGGAGGATTTGTGCAGAGACACACAGGAGAATCGATGGCTAAGGAAGGGAGGGGTGATGTGTCTGGTCTGTTGAACAAGAGTGATGGTGACCACACACTGTAGCCAAAGAACAGCTGGCACCAAGTGTTCTTCTCAGCCTCAGGAGAAGGAGGTCGGCCTGGCAGCCTCACTACATGTAGGACTTCCACCTACAGCACTGCACGGCCATGCTTCTGTGACTCTCAAGGCTATACATGGTACATTGCTAAGGCGACCCTGAGGGACGGCACAAATCAAGGGTCCGAAGCATAGAGTTTATGGAATGTTGAGGGTGCAAAGCCCAGGGACATAGCTCCATTATGCTGTAGCCCATGGTAGACTATCAACCCTATAGGGCCATATAGATGCCTCACATTCCTGAAGTTTGCAGCACCGTGGCTACTTACCATGCAGGAAAAGCAGTTGCTCAAAGGCACAGCAGCCAGGTCTGCTGGAGTTCAAAACTGGGACTCTTGCACTTGTTGTCTCACAGCTCATGGCAAGTGTGTGTGTGTGTGTGTGTGTGTGTGACTATGTGTGTGCAAGTGAACTCACAGGAATTCAAATGGTCAGTTACACAGCCAATAGTCAGACAAGTTGAAGTCAAAGCTAAGGAGTGTGAAGTCAGTGGTGCTTCTGTCATGCGTGTTGGCTCTGGCTATTTGATAAGGATTCTCTCCCCACTCCCAGCCCTAACTGTACATGCGACCAACGTGCTTGTGTCTAAGCAGTAGCTCCAGTCTTATTTGGTGTCTGACCCTCTGTGTCCTCATGAGGTTTTGCTATGTGGTTATTTCTTTGTTGTGATCTGCTAGGTGATTCTATGTAGCCAAGCAGCCAGTGTGTAGTATTCCCGTGGAAATCCACTCAGACTGCTACAGTGAAACACCACAGGCTGAGGTGTCCATGGAAAATAGAATGTGTCTCTCCCAGCTCTGAGGTGGCAAAGTATGAAATCCGGGTGTCAGGAAATTCGGGGTTCTGTTTACACTGGATTCAGGTTCACACCTGGTGACCCTCTTGCTGTGTTCTCATGCCTCTGGGTGTCTTTTATAAAGGTGCCTACTTCATTCATGATACCTCAACCGTTCAACCTCTTCATCTCTCCAAACTCCACAGCCTTGTATTTCCAATTAGGAGTTCAAATGTTACCTAATAAAACTTTGCAGACATACACAGAGAGAGAGAGAGACCATAGGCCTCGTGGAGAATGTGCTGGCATCATGGTGTGGCCAAAGAAGTTGCCAGACATTAGTGTGCCCAGGGCAATGATTTCTCTCTCAGGATGGATGGTGTGTTGTTTAGTCTTAAGCAAATTTGACAGAGGCCAGGATGATCTGGGTAGAGTGAGCTTCAGATGAAAACTGTCTCTAACGGACTATCCTGTAGTCAAGTCTGGAGGCATTTTCTTGATTAACCATTAATATGGAAGAGTCAAGCCAATGGTGGGTGATGTCATCTCCCCGCCCTCCCCCCCCCACCACCGCGTTGTAGAAGAAAACAAGCTGTGCAAGCAACATGGAACAAGCCAGTGAGCAGCATTCTTCTATGGTCTCTAGTTCAGTTCCTGCCTCCTGGTTTCCCCATTAAGCTCCAGGGATAGAGCGCAGGAGGAATAAAGCCTTTCCTTCCCCGAAAGATGATCTGTCGTGTAGTGGGGTCAGGGGTCCTACCTGAGAGAGGAAGAGGATTCCGAGACCAGGCAGGCCTATAGCTTAAGGACTCCATGGGTTAGTCACAGCATCTGGATTGATACGTAGCCAGCAAGAAGGCCATTATGGGTGTTCCTGGGAGGGTGAAAAATTAAAAGGTGAAGTAGCCGAGTTCTTAGGGGCCATAACTGAGCCTGCCCTAGGCCTGGAGGTGCATCAGCCCCTCATCCTGAGCCCTGGAACAAGTGCTGTGGAACCAAAACAACAGGAACCAAGAGTTCCAGCGAGAGTAACAAGCATTGATTGGGTGCCTCGTGTAGCCTGGATACTTAGAAACCTGCCCTTTGCTTAGGGTCTCATGTGATGCTTAAACCAATTTCATGAAGGCTAAAAGCTATCCAATGAAGGGACGTGCGCCCCCTTTATTCATCTCATTTAATTCAATACAAACTAAAATTAGATGTAAGGCCAGCGAGTTTCAGCTTTCTGCACAAGCCCAACCTCTTGAGATTGGTCACCCAGAATGGACCGAAAGAACTGGCTGTGTAAAATGGCCCTCTTAACTCCACACGGAAGCCTATATGTACAACAATAGGAAATAAGTAAAGTAGTTTTGAACTTAGCCGTAGGGCTAGGAGGATGGTTCTGTCAGCCTAGCGACAAGCCTGAGGACTCGGGTTCAGATCCTCTGTACATGAACCAAACGGTTGAGTGAAGGGCGTCTGTCAGTAACCAGGGTGGTGTGTGTTTGTAAGGGTGTGGGGTGTGTGCCTGTAACTACGTGGCATGTGCCTGGGAGGGGGTGGTGTGTGTCTGTAAGAGGTGGTGGTATGTGCCTATAACCAGGGTGGTGTGTGCCTGTAACCAGCGTGGTGTGTGCCTATAGCTGGGTTGGTGTGTGTCTGTAACCAGGGTGGTTTGTGTGTGTGATCCGGGTAGTGTGTGTATATAGCCCCAGCACAGGAGGTGATACAATCAAGGAAAAACACCTATAGAGCTCTGGCTTCCATTCACAGAGGCACCCACATGCACACACATACACTACATCATACACACACATGCACAAACAAATAATAAATATATTTTAAATGTGTGCTATAATAAAAAAGAAGAAAAACAAATTAGCAAAATCTCTGTCTAATATATAGTCAGTGGCTGCCAGCGTTCCATCTAATATTTGGCTCTGTCCTAACAGAGTGACATGACTTTGCTTTTTAAGCTCCAGCTCTTTAGATATGTGTTAATCATAAATGTTATAAGCAAGGAGATAAGTTTTTAATTTTTATTTTGTTAATTTGTTCAGATTACATCTCAATTGTTATCCCATCATTTGTATCTTCCCATTCCTCTCCCTCCCGCTTTCACCTTATTCCCCACCCCTATGTCTACGACCTAGATAGATATTTAAGGCATACTTAAACCTCCCCTGTCCCCCAGGTGTGAATAGTGTGGTTCAGGGCCAGCCCTCTACTGACCACCAGAGGGCGCTGCCGAGCTAGGAAGGACTCACTGACCAGGCAGTATACCAACCACTTGGAAAGATTTTTGCCGGTTTTGCAGAAGAGACTTGATACCCTATGAGCATATACAGGGGGAGGTAATCCCCCTCAGTCACAGTCATAGGGGAGGGGAATAAGGGGAAAATGGGAGGGAGGGAAGAATGGGAGGAAATAAGGGATGGAATAACCATTGAGATGTAACAAGAATAAATTAATAATAAAAAATTAAAAAAAAAAAGATTTTTGTCCGTTCTCTGAGTGAAAACATTTTTTATCCAAACCATATTAACATCTCTAAAATAGATAAAGGACAATTGTTGAACAAATTTTGTTTCTAATAATTTTTCTCTTGCTCTCTCAAAGTCCCTAAGCGAGTCACTCTTTTTATTCTTCAGTTGATTATGTACCCTGAAAATACTTGACGGTCTTAACTGGCCCGCAGCAAGGATCACGTCCACAATCCTAAAGAGGATTCCTGGTCCTCGGGCAGAGTCAAGAACCCAGCCTGGGGAGCACAGCTGTTCCTGCTTCCAAATAGGTGCTTCCGGGAGCCCGAGCACCAGGACGAGAGCCGTGAGTAACACCAAGGGCAGCTGTGCGAGGCCCGGGACAAGTGTGCTGTGGGCAGGGCAGACCTGCTGAAATGCAGTTTGGTCGTCTTTTTAAAGAGTGACACAGGCCTACACCGGATGCAGTGTGCAGGGGAGTCTCTGGGTCAGACGTCATTCATTCTCTATGCTGACAGTTAAGAAGCAGACCGGAGGGGAAAGGCATCCTAGGATGCAGCAGTGGGGGGTGACTTCTTTTCTTTGAGAAGAATTGCTTTCCATACACTACATCTTGATCATGGTTTCCTGTCTGAACATGGTCCAAGAATGCGTTGTGAGTGTTTGTGAAAAAATTCCTGGGAAACAGGAGTCCTGTGACCTCAGTTTCTTTAAAAAACAAAACAAAACAAAACAAAACATGGAATTGTTCTTGGCATGAGCTTTTGTGACCTCGCAGCTGTAGCAGGTAGGCATGAGCTTACTTTAGACTGTTCATTGCAGCTGCTATTTTTTTACGTGCACCTGCGGAAAAGCATTGTCTTTGTCCTGTGTGGCTTGCCTGCCTTCCATGTGTGGCTCTTCCTTGTGACTGGACACCTTACTCAGGTGACTCTTCTTAACCCTCAGAGTACAAACTGCCTGGTGCTCTGATGAAAGCTGGCTACCGCATGAGACTTTAGTCTGCTGCGGTTTTAGGCTCCACTCTCCCAGGCTCACACAACCAATTAGAGCAGAGAACAGTTTTGCATCCTTCATTTCCTCCCAGAGCCTCCCTGCCTCCCCACCTATCTGGCCCTGTGTCCTCTTTGTCTCTCTTTAGAAAACAATAAGACAAATTATTTTTAAAAATGAACAGAGCATACTTTAAAAATAAATACAAAACAGAAGAGGCACAAACACACAAATCATAAAAAACACAGAATCAGAAACTATAATGGACTATTAAGATTTAGGGGGGGGGAGGGAAGCCCAAACAAAGCACTATGAGAGCCATTGACACCACCATTGAGTTCATTTGTGCTGACATCTGCTGCTGGACACGGTGTCCGTCCCTGGTGAGGTTTGTGCACCTAGTGAGACTCCATTGGAGAAAATGGTCTTTCCTTTGCAAACAGTTGTCAATTAGAGACAGTTCCTTGGTTCGTGGTGGGTGCGTGTGTCTAATTCGCCCCTGTCAGCACTGGGGCCCCATCTGGCTTGAACCTGTTGAGTCCTGTGCATGCTGCCGGATCTCTGTGAGTCGTGTGCGCATCAGTCCTTAGCGTCATCCGTCCCCTCTGGCTCTGTCTTCTGCTCGGTTTTCTGAGCCTTGCAGGGAGAGCCCTGATGAAGACATCCCCTGAAGACTGAGTTACAAAGCCTCCCATTCTCTGAGCAGTGGCCAGATGTGGGGCTTCCTATAAGTTCCCGTACACTACAGGAGGAAGCTTCTCTGATGATGCATGAGTGAGACCCAGATCCGTGGGTACCATACAATGCTGATAGGAGTAACTTCATCGCTGTGTTCCCTTAGCAGAAGAGCCGTATTTGGTCTCCCACTAGCCTCATGGTTTATCCAGTCTCATATTCTTGGCTACCAGAAAAGTGTCAGGTTATACTCCATGGATCATGCCTTAAAAGCAACAGTGGCTGCTTACTCCCACAGCCCTCTGTGCTGCTGTTGCACCAGTGTGTCAAGCAAGCAGGCCACTGTTGTAGATCATGGGGCTTGGAAGTTGGCGGTTACCCTTCTGCTCTGGTAGCAAGCAGAATAAAATTTCCAGAACCATGAAAGCTAGACAGCAGGAGTGAAGCCTCTGGTTAGGCACCAACTTGACTTTTCTGTGTTCAATGAGATATGTACGTTTTGTCTCCAACAGTAGGACCTTATCATCCATTTGTGCAGAGCAACTGATAGCCCAGGCTTACTTCTAACTAAAAGCAAAGCTCTAGTTTGGCTTAGTGCTCACAGGTGAGTTAATCCGGCAAGGTTCTAGCTAACCATAAGTTTCTGATGTAAAAGATGAATTTCACTGGGGCCCACCGTGAAAGTGGCCTGTAAGTAGATGCCTCTTTGTAGAAATACTGTGATAACACATTCATGGACATTGAAGACCCCATTGCAAATTCCTGTAAGATCAAAGGAAAGAGGCATGCAACTGGGACTTTTTTTTTCCTCATCTTGTCACTTTGAGGACAGTACAGACTTCCAGATTCATGTGTGGGCACAGCTTGAATCTTAACTTCTGTTGCTCTTTCATTTGAATTTGGGCTTCTCTGGTGTTCTGGATGTGTCCTCTGAGCCGTTCAGGAGCCCTATTTTACTAGTAAATCTCTTCTATGACACCTAGAACATCATATCTGACACACTGCATTGTAACAAAAGACCACGCCCCAAGGGTGTGGAGGGGGTGAGACCTATCATGGGAGAGCGGGAGCACACCTTGGTCAAAGCCATCCACAGCATGCCAGCAGCCAATCAGAGCGCTCACTCTCTAACACAGTGCTCGTGGGTCTCTCTTTGCTTAGCCTGATGTGATCAGAGTGAAAGTCTATTTTAAATCGGTGGTGGGGAAACTGTCTCCCCCAGTTACCTCACCCCCTGTTTGAACAGGAGACGTTTTCTGAGCACTCACAAAGTCTGTGAAAGCTTGTGAGAGACACTAACCTACCGCATTGGTTCTTTCCTTCTTTTCATAACGAAACAGAAAGCTAATTGGCCCAAGCCCCTGATTCTTCTACCATTCTCACCCCTCAACTCAGAGGAAGACGGGTGGTGGTGAATCCAAGATGGTGGTGGATGGTTCTTTTCTCTGAGTTCTGGCCTCGATACTTTGCATCTAAGTCAGTGTTTGAGACTGGGGGAGCAGCCTGCTACTGGTCAGTCTGCCATGGCAGGATGTCTATCCACTCAGCTCAGTAGCTCTCTCATCATGCCTAAGGCCTGCCAGGTGCAAGATGATGAGCAGTGGCTTCCCCATGTGAGGGAAGGCGGACAGCAGGAAGAACTTCTATCATTAAGGGAACTGTGGTTCTGTGGGAGCCGTTACTGTGGGATAGCCTGTAAGCTGCCGTATGTTTACGTAGCCCCCTGCCATCCATCTTCTTGTGTCCCTTCCACTCCAGCTCAGGTGTACAGCATCCTCCAACCCTCCTCTTCTTTGATGGCCAGGGTCTTCTCCAGGTCACTCAGAGCCTGGCACCAAACCAAGGAAGAGTACTCACAATAAAGAAGCTTCCATAAGTGTCGAGGAATCTGGGACTGTGAGTCTCTGAAAAGCTTATGAAAAGGGGGAGAGGCCATTCAGCCTCCTAGGAAGTACGAGCCATCTGCAGCAGGGGGGTAAGCCACCATTATAGGGAGCTCAGGGTTCAATCCTGATGTGTTGCTATGCATAAACTAATTCTATCCTCTTCGCCCAAAGTGGGGGATATGATACTGAGGAAGTAACCACAGTTGTCCAAATCACAGACAGTTCTCACAGTATCAACAGCAAAGGTGTGGGGAGCCTGGGTGGAGGTCCTCAGCCATTGTGAAAAGTGGCTGGGCATATGCACTTTACCAACGCGGATGGTGCAGTTAATGAGAGCAGGCCAGCATTTCCGTTCTCCCTGAAAAGGCGTTAATGGTGTGTCTTCTGTACTCAAGCCCAGCTCTGCCACTAACTCCCACTCAGCAGGAAGATCATGACAGCCATGGGTTGTGAGACCTGTGGAGCTCCCAACAGGCTAACCAGGCCCAGCCTCCTGCTCACAGGCAACAGTTCTCATGTTCACACAGGCGGGAGAACTCACACTGCCACTCCACCCCCCCCCCACCACCACCACCACATCCTTCACAACATTTAAGGAACTGAAGGGACATGGGGATACATACAAATGTGTACCAAAAGGCTTAAAGTTTCAACAGCTTTGCCAGGAAGAAGGAACTTTGCCCTCCCGTCACTTGCCATGGCAGCAGCTGTCTCAGCTGATATTATGTCCCAGATATAGCACAGCGTCAGCAGTGTCCACATCTGTTTATGTCAGCATGCGCACACAGAACCACAGACACGTGGTGTGTGTGTGTGTGTGTGTGTGTGTGTGTGTGTGTGAGAGAGAGAGAGAGAGAGAGAGAGAGAGAGAGAGAGAGAGAGAGAGAGAGAGAGAGAGTTGTGCTTTTGAAAAATTACTTCTCTTGCTTTGATTAAAAACCACTTCAGTACTTTTGTCCAGGAATTAGACAATAAGGCAGAAGGTTTTGAAATGTCAGGTGCCATGAAATTGAGCAAAATTTTTACAGAGTTGACATTGTTCAATGTTTGTTTAACTGACCCAGTGTTTTGCTCTCTTTCTTGTCTTGTTTCGGGAGGTATACATTTCAGAACGAAGCTAGTGATGGCTGTTGCTGCTAAAAGGCAGCTCTTGATTCTTGGGGCCTGTCTCCTTGGCAACTGCCCACTGCCTCGACCCGGTCACCTACAGGCAGCAATTCATGGTCAGGACGGGTACGTTTTCTTATGGATCTTTGACTTCACATTTGTAAATATTTGCTTAGGTTTTACTTTTTTATGTTCTCAGCTTAAAAAGTTTCCATTTGGGAAAGAAGATTTGAAAATGTCCCTTTCATTTTAAAAGAATGGCCAGAACTCTCTCCCACAAGCTGCCTGGTGTAATTACCAATGCCATTAATCTGCCCAAGGGAACCTTTTGTGGGTTGTGACAGCATTGGGTAAAGAATCCTTGGCTGAAGAGCTTTCTGGGCTCCGTGGAGAGGTCAGGACCAGTGGCTGACAAAGCTATTGGCTCTGGGCCCCTTACCTTGCTGGGAATAAAGAAACCCAGCCAGCCCTTTCTTTGCCCAAGCCTTTCCCCAAGCTGCCTCACAAAGGTCCAGAGTGCGACTGCAAAGCATTTGTGTTCTTTTCCTGACAAGTGCCCACACCAGCCTTGGTCAGTTGGTGTGGAATGAAATGGCTGCGGTCAGCAATTCCAAAGCAGGAATGGTATCTACTGTTCTCCTTCCTGTCCAACCCTTATCTCTCCCTGGCTGGTGCCATGCTCCCCTCTCCTGAAACTTAGCCACGCGGACATCATCCATCAACGCCCCAGATGGTTCCAGAGAGAGAGATTGGTAAGAGAGATGCCTGACCATGGAGGTGCCATGTATGTGCCAACCAAGAGAACATAAAAATCTATAAAAGGAATTCTGTCTCATGTTTTACATTACAATATTCTCAACAGATAAAGTTTTGCTCATAAAGGTTGAAAGAGGCATTGTGGTCCAACCTGGTTCTTTTTCTTATGTTTCTTTTCTAAACATATACACTTGTATTATTACATATGAATAAAATAAACCTACATACAGCAGGGAGAACCATGAGACAATCAGGAATTATATAAATGTTACATTCATAGTGATTTGGCTCTTTGTCTTTGTCAAACTTGAAGTAAACATCTTTCCTATCTTGTTGGGTCTAGATTTCTGAATGAAAATCAATATCTATCACATCTCATCTCTATTGATTCTTATTGTTTGTGTTGTTTTGTTTCCTTATTTCAACAGCGGCATTTTGTGGTATGCTAGATCACTGACAATTGAAAAGCTCTTCTGAGCTCACAATGGTCATAAAATCACTGTCCATCCAAACAATTCAAAAAGCTGCACGTGAAGTGCAGATGCAGAGTGTATCATCATGAGGTAAGGGTGCTACCTTCTGGGCTGGTCCCTGTGACCCCAACAGGTACTGACTCACCAGTTTCCCCCAAATCTTCCTGATTTTAGTCCCAAAGGCCCTGTGCATCTCAGATTCCCCCACTCACACTACACACGAACACACACACAGACACACACTGACACACACACACAGACACACACAGACACACACAGACACACACACACACACAGACACACACACACAGAGTCCCAGGCAAGTGACCTTGTTTGAGCCTTTTTGCCAATAGAGGTCATCTCACTCAAGCACTACAAGGCTCAGCCACCAGAGGGGAGCACAGGACTGTGGCTGGAAAATAGATGCACAGATGCTTCAGTTGTGGGAACTCTCAGGCCAGGAAGATTCCTCCTCATACACCCTTTGAACGGGGTGGGGCCACATCTGTCCTATAAACCTGCCGTTTGGATGTATGTATCCCATGCCTAATCTGGTACTCATACTCAGATGGTTCCAAATCTCCGTAACCTGCTTTTTATTGCATTTGAAAGACTTACTATATATTAGCAGAAACAAATGAACATTAAAGTACTTTTTCTGAAAGTCACAGATTAATGTGTGACTTTAATGTCTCCTCAGAGTCATAGCGATATGAAGAGATGGAAAGGAGCATGAGGTCCCCTGGCCCCTGGGGATGGAGAGAGGCCATTATCAGGAGATGACAGCACAGAGGCAGGCTCTCCATCCTGTGCTTGCTGACAAGGCTTCCAGGTGAAAGGGATGGAGCTTTCTGGCTCTGCCAGGATCTGGGGATGCTACCCAGAGCAGCACACACTTGCCATGGTCAATCTCAGCGACACGCTCCATTCCAGGAGTCAGGATGCTCAGTGCTGAGTGTGTTCTGGCATCAAGGGGAAATGGGGGTGGGGGGGAGCAAGTTTTCTTCATGCTTAGCACAGCTACATGTGGCTCAAGGTGGGCACTTTATGCTTGTCTGTTAGTTGAGCCATATTCGTAGCTGAGAGACTTCCTGGACAGAGATCTCAAGGGTGCCTGTCTTTGTTTTGCTTTGATCCATGAGTCTCATGCTGGGCTATATTCTGCTGCTCCGTAGCACAACCATGACAAATTACCATGAAATTGATAGCTTCCAACAGTATAAACTAATTCTTCAGGGCTCTGGAGAAAAAAAAAAAAGACTGGAATCAAAGTGCTGGCAGGTCCCTGCTCACACCAAAGATCTCTGGGCTGGTTCCTTCCTGCCTCTGCCCATCACTCTCGGCTTATGGCAACTCCTCCCCTGATCTTGTCCCTATTTGCATGGGGCCTTGTCTTACCTTGTCTCGTGTCTCTCTGGAATCTGTTTCTCACTTGGGACACATGCTCAGATCTGCCTCCCCTCCAGCCCATGTGCACTCTGCAGGCATTGCTGTTCAGCTCACTAGGTGTTCAAGCCATGAAGTCATGACAGTGCAGGATTCAGTAACAGGTTCCGCTGAGTAAACACCGTAGAGCACCTGTGATTAACAGTCTGATATGTCACTGTTCAAGACCTCAAATCAAAAAGGTGACAGATCTGGGGCTAAGTTGCAAATGGAGCTGATCCAGTGAACCACCTTGGGAGCCAGGATGCCTTGCCAGTGAATTCCTACCCAGAAGGCCCCTCTCACACATCTCAGCTTCACCAACGAGTGCTCAGACACCTGGGCACCTTTAGTGAAGGAAGATTGATTGGAAAAACGTGTGTTTTCTAATTGTTGGACGATTGTATGATACAAGAGAAAACCCAGCTGTGTGTATGCAAACATTCATCTACTCTTGTTCTTGGTCCAGCACATCCCACAGGGAGTCTTCATTGGTCCTCTTTCCTGGAAGTCAAAAAGATAAGCCCATCACTTGATGCAGTTGAGGACGAGCAGGACCACCTGGGGAAGTGGGGCAGTGTGTTTGGGCATCACAGGATTCCTGATATGGATGGCATCCCACCAGGCAAATGCATGACAAGTGGGACCACACCTGCCAACTGCTGGTCACAACCCTTCATAGCACCCACCACAGTGCCCAGACCTTTACACTGTGTGTCCTTAAGAGCAACAGCCAGAACATTCTAGAAAGGCTTGACCACGGATTCTCCTCCATGGTCTGTTTTGTGAATCCTACAGTACATCTGCTCATTCTTGGATAGAGATCCACATCTCTTTGTAAGCCCATGAACCCCTCAAGCAAGCTCACACTTTTCTTCAGGAACCAGGTGCAGCTACTCTTCTTGGCTGTTACCTTGACAACATTTGGAATTACTTAAAACCCAGACATGGAGGGCACACCTGTGACAGTTTTCTGCTATATTTTAAGGGGGGAAGATCCACTTTAAAAAATTATTTTTGTTCACTTTACATCCAGATTGTAGCCCCCTCCCAACCCTCCCTCCCTCATTTCCCTCCCTCCCCTAGTCCTCGTAAAGGGAGCCTTTCTCCCCTAACATATGACCTCAGCCTATCAAACCTCATCTGGACTGCCTGTATCCTCTCTCTCCCTGTGGCCTGGCAAGGTGCTCCATCAGGGGCATGTGATAAAGTGGGGACCAGAGTCCATGTCAGAAGTAGTCCCTACTCCCCATATTATAGGACCCACAAGGAGACTGTGCTGTCTATCGACTACATCTGAGTAGAGGGTCTAGGTGCTCACTATGCATGGTCCTTGGTTGGTGCATCAGTCTCTGCAGCCACCCCCCTCCTCTGGCCAGATTTGTTGGCTATATATACTCACTTATAAGCAGATATTAGCCAAATAATACAGGATAACCACATTACAATCGACAGACCAAAAGAAACTAAATAACAAGGAGGACCCTAGGGAGGATGCTTCATTCTCATTCAGAAGGGCAAATAAAATAGACCCTGGAAGAAGTTGAAGAGGAGGGACAGGGCGGGGACCTATCATAGAGGTCCTCTGAAAGACTCCACTGCGGAGAAGATCCAAGCAGATGCTAAGATACAGCCAAACTCCAAACCCCAGGGTGGAGCACAGGGAGTCTTATGGAAGAGTCCGGGAACAGAGGGACCTGGAAGGGGGCCGGGGTTCCACAAGGAAGATCCACCTCTAACCCAGATTATTGAGGTTGGACGACACCTTTAGTCCGAGCCACACTTTCTGCATGAAGCTTATATAAGGACATAGAAAAAGGAAGCCTCTCTTTGCCTACTTGCTCTCACCTCACTAGCAAGTGCATTTCTTCATTGGCATTAGAGCCTACTTCTTGGGGATTACACCGTATACTAAAGATCAGTTGAGACACCCAGCCTTGGAGACCTCTGGACCTTCCATTCACAGGCAGCCATTATTAGATTAGGTGGATTAGCTGGGATATAGCCTGTAAGTCATTCTAATGAATGTGTGTGGGGGGGGGGAGAGGGAGAAGGAGGGGTTCCCTCTGTAAGTTCTGTGACTCTAAGGAACCCTGACAATACACCATGAAGCCACGCCCCAGTCTCTTTGCGCATTCTCTCCTGCAATAGTGACCCCCGCATCACCCTGCACGTTGGTATCTTCCAGTCACAGGATGTGAGAATTTGTGCTTCATAGATAATGCTGCCAACCACATCTGACCAAGTGGGGTGCAATATCCTGATCAAGACCACAGTTCTGGGGCAAGAATCCCCCTAGCCTCAGGAGTGGTGATAGAATCCTCTCTCAGAAAGTCTAGTGGAGACCTTGAGATGGAAATCTATGCGCCTGGACAAATGAGCCAGAGGCAGGACATGAATAAAGTGCCAAGAGGGACCAAGATAGATTTTCCTGAGAAAATCTAGTGGAGAGATCCTTGCTGACTGAGATGGGATTGGTCCAGCACAGGGATGTCACTGGATAGTCATGAGGCTGAGAGCCTGGCCACTGGAGATTCAGTCAGGGAAAAGATATGCCGAACGTGGCAACACACAGCTCAGGATGGCCCCTGAGCTAGCCTTAGCTATGCATGCATGAATCTGAATCCTAACCCAGCTGGGTCTGTGTAGAGTGCACCTCTGTACCCTGTGCAGAAATCCTCAAGGTTCAGCCTTGCAGAGAGGGTTAACAGGGACCAGAGGAGACTTGGGTTCCTAGGTCCTGGCTGAGAAGCACCCTGCCCGACCCGCAGAGTTGCTGTGAAGCCAGGTCTGGCCTCTCCTAGAAGTTTGAGTCCAGGCATGTTCAGTTGAGGTTTTCTTAAGCTTTGTGATATCTTCCCAGGCCTTTGGTCATGTGCACCATGGCTCCTGCAGGATACCCAGGCCTCACTGTGAACAGAGCTGAAGACTCACCATCTAAAGTTCCACGTCGAGTATTGGCTCCACAGGAGGGAGGGAGTGTACAGTCTGCCAAGTGGTGTGAAACAAATGGAGAGCAAGGCCTTGAGGCCTTCAGCCTTCAGAGAAACAAACAAGATAGATAGATCTTCAGTGAGCAAGCGCAAGGGCATGCTGTTAGTACCACAAAAGGGACTGAGGTCAGGGGATCATATAACTGTCACCTCCAGAAAGACAGAGCCTGATGCATGAATGAGTCAGGATGTGAATCCTTGATTCATATTCAACTCATGACATTCACCAGCATTTCTGTGCCAATACGTTTAATTTAATAAGCCCATGTGTCAGGGGCCACTTCAGATGGATCGCAGCTGCTGCCTTCCACACCCTTGGCCCTTGGGAAGTTCTGTTCTCTGGCTCTCCTTCTTTCTACTGTGTCCCAGGATACTGTGTGTTTGCGATCACTGACTTGTGTCCTTCTCCACTCTGGACACCCTGGAAAGGAGAGTCCACTCTGAAGATGATCCACAGTGTTTGAGGGAGCATTTTCTCTGCAGGGAAGAAAAATTCCAGGGAATATTATGTACATACATGATGATATGTACACATAAATGTACATATAAGTACATACACTCAATTGAATTTGAGGACAAATATAAATATTTCTCAAATTTCACGTTTGAAGGCATTTTCATCATTAACCATCTCACCCAAGAATAAACAACAGAAAGAAAACATGTAGGTTGTGTTTATTCTGAAAGGAAAAGGCAAGTGGAGCTGGAGAGTGGTTAAGACCACTTGGGGCTCTGCTGGAGGACTAAGATTTGCTTCCCAGAATCCATGGCACAACCACCTGTAACTCCATCTCCATGGCATCGAAGGTCCTCTTCTGGCTTTACAGATACCTACATACATGTAGTGCACACACAGAGTGACACACACACATATCTGTGTTTCAGTTATTTAACTAATAAAACTTAATAGTGTTTATTATTAGGCCTAAATTATTATCACAATAGTATTTTCTAAAATGCTAGCAGTCAATCAAGACACAGACACCTGTTATATTTTAAAATAGCCTTAGTTAACCTGGGGCAGGGCAGATATTAATCCTCTAAACTACCTCCCATAGTGGGGCAGGTATCCCATACCCTACCTCAATCCCATGCCATCTGCTTCTAAAAATTTCTATCAAGATACCTCCCATCCACAATCCCAAGTACTTGCTAATTATCATCATCCGGGCTAAGTCTCCAACCATGCCAGGAATGTGCATCTCCTCCACCTAACCCATGGCGCAGCCTTCTTCCTCTCCTCTCCTCCCAAGATTCTCTCTGTCTCCCCAAGCCCTGGAACCTTAGCCACACCAATCATGCCCAGGTGTGATGGCCTTTTATTGGTCAAAGAGGTTAGGCTCTTAGGCAAGGTACAGGTGGGGCAGAGATAGGAAGCAGGAATTAGCATCAAAATACATCCGACCAACTGCCAGCATATCTGTTAATAAAAATAAAGACACATTTATGAAAGAATAAGGAAAAACAGTTAAAATTTTCTTGTTGGATAGAGAGGTTATTGGGGCTTATCCTCATACACAACAAAGAAGAAGGGCTAATCCTAAAAATACAAGGGATGTACATTTGTGCATGTGTGCCTTCCTCTCTCTCTCTCTCTCTCTCTCTCTCTCTCTCTCTCTCTCTCTGTGTGTGTGTGTGTGTGTGTGTGTGTGTGTGTGCGTGTGCGCGCGCACGTGCACGTGCACACATGTATATGCATATACATGCATTTGGTACTACAAAGAATTCGTTCAGGGGGACCTCACTCATGCTAGGCTAACACCCCAACACTGAGCTATATCCACAGCCTCGAAATATTTATTTTCACAGCTCTAACAAGGCCATAAATGTATCCAAGATAAAGGATAATATTTCCCCACATTTCACCAAAATCCCACCCTTAAGCAAACATAGACAAAAATATCAGAAGAGAAGTAGAATTGAGATGGCTTGCAAAGCATGGTGCACAGAGGAAGGACGTTAGGGACAGTGCTCCTTTGGGCTGGGAGCGCTTCTTCAGCCCGGGTCATTGATCTGTCAGCGGCTTGATCAGTGGCTTGATCAGTGGCCCTCTACGTTACTGTTTGTTTCTGAACTAATCTTTTGTTCAATGATCAATTTTTTGTTTTCTACCCCCAGGAACATACGAGAAAACAAACAGACATTAAAGCCCCACAGCTTACGTGACAGAGCCTCACTGCAGTGGGAGCTGTGTGTAGTGTAGTGAGAATGGAAAAGCTGTCTGAGCTAGTATGTCCCAACTCCACCGCCGGCTGACTCCAACCGCAGGGCTCTCACCCATCAACCCTCATCCTCTCCTGAGGTGTTATTTGCATGGTGTTTGCCGCTGCTTCTCTTTCTCTCTGCGTTATTGACACTGCCTTTTCTTCCTCTGAAGTTTTCCACCTGCGAGAGCGCAGGTCCTCAGTGCACTCCGTGAAATCTTCGGGATTCACTGCGGTGAGCTTTCATGCTGTCTGGTTTACCTGCCAGTGTCTGCTGCATGACTGCTTACACTTTTTTCCCTCTCTCTAACTTGGACAGCCTAAGTATTGCTGGTTTGATTCATGGCAGGAGACAGCATCGATGTCACTTCCTAGGCACCCGGTCTTAGTTAGGGGTTTCATTGCTGTGATGAAACACCAGGACCAAAGTGTAAGTTGTAGAGAAAAGGGTTCATTTGGCTTACACTTCCACATCACTGTTCATCGTGGAAGGAAGTCAGGACAGGAACTCAAGCAGGGCAGGAACCTGGAGGCAGGAGCTGATGCAGAAGCCATGGAGGGGTGCTGCTTGCTGGATTGTTCCTCATGACTTGCTCAGCCTGATTTCTTACAGAACCCAGGACCACCAGGCCAGGGATGACACCACCCACAATGCGCTGGGCCCTCGCCATCAATCACTGATGGAGAAAATGCCTTTCAACTGGATCTTATGCAGGCATTTCCTCCACTCTCTCAGAGAGCTCTTGGTTTGTATGTCAATGTGATGTTTAAGATTAGCTTGCATATACCCAAACACACAGATTCTAACCTGATAGCTGCCGGGACCCCAAGCTTTTCACAGCCACTTGCACCCTGACTGTCCACTGTCTGCTGCTTCTCTTAGATGAGGTCTTTCAGCGCAGTGGGTCAAACTGGCACACAAGGAAGTAGGTATACAGAAGCAGGTGGTGAGGGAGCGAGGTGCCCAGTTCCCTACCGAGGAGGGCTGACTGCAGAAGAGCAGTTGAAATCTGAATCAAAAACACAATCTTGTCTAGACAGGTAGGGCGAGGGGAAGAGTCATATTTTAGACAAAGTGGTGAGGAGGGTGAACAAGGCTAAAAGAGAGAATAAGAGTAGCACCCGTGTGTTAAAAGTATTGTTCCATGGGGAGAGAAAGAGCAGTGTGAGGAGGCACAGAGGTGACAGATGGAAGCTCAGAGTGGTCCATGAGAGGATGCCCTAGTCACTGAAGCACACAGCCCCCGTGACCAGCAGGAAAGAGTCCATGTAAGTAAGATTACCTGTGCATAAGCAACTGTGAAGGAAACTGTTGTGATTGGTATCTACTGTAGCCAGGAGGCAAATCCCTGAGCATGTCTGCAAGGAGCTTTTTAGACTGAGTTCATTTTGGTAGAAAGACCCACCCTAAGGGTCTCCTGCAGCATCACATGGGCTGGGGTCCCCCAGACTGAATACAGAAGAGTAAGTGAGGAGAGTGTTCATCTCTCTGCATCCTGACTGTGGGGTGGTATGACCGGTGCCTCCTGCTCCTGCTACTGTGATTTCCCCAGGATAGACTGTCCCTTGCAACTGTGAGACAGGATAAACCCATGGCTTCCTTAAGTTGTTTTTGTCACAGTAGTGAAAAGGGTGACTATAACAAGAGAGTGGCTCCGGGACATCGCAGGCTGACCAGCCAGAGGGTTCTTTGTTGGCTTCGGCTATTTGAGTTGTCTTCTGTGTGTCACACTGACCCAAAGGGGAAGCCATGAACATCTATCTGAAGGAGTGCCACACTTGCAGCAGGGTACCGTGGATACAGAACACAGGATACAGGATAGGATGCAGTGAGAAACTAACACAGGGAAAGAAGGTGAACACTTGGCAGTCAGAATTGCTCCTAACCAGTCACCAATAACAGAAGATACAAGAGAGAAGGTGAGATGACGTCCTGGGGGGAAAGACTGCAAGTAGAGAGTGAGCAGAGGTGGAGAGTGCAGGAGGGATTTTACACTCAGTGAAAGTGATGGGCAGCAGACAGACCCAGGAGAAGGAGGACCTGATTTGTTTTTGCTGTTTGGAGTTGAAATTAATCCTGGACATTCAAATTCCTAGTAAATAAATCCCTGTTTATACTTGGGTTTGAAATCAGTTGAAAAATAAGTGGAGGTGTTGAGATTTACCACTGAAAGGAACTCTGTGGGATATAAAGCTTAGGTGTGTAATTGACACACCTCCCTGGATCCTGTGGTTCAGGGAGTAGCTGAGAACATAGAGACTCTGCTAACACATCCACAAAGTACCCAAGAGAGGTGAAGATCAATGAGGATTGCGAGAAGAGATGTAGAGACCAGGAGATGTGGCCAGGAGTACACAGTGCAGAAGCTGAGCTGGTCACCTCCAGGTGCTAGAAGCATAACAACCAGGGGACATTTCTCAGCGTGGCCCCGATCGACAGTCCATGCACAAAGACACACTGCAGATATACTATAGGCTTACAGAGAAAGAAATCTCAGAGGCTGAGGGGCCCCAGAAGGAGTGTGGCTTAAAGAAAAGGTGTTTGAGGCTGGAGCCCTCAATTTCATTATGATCTAAAGAGGGACAATCAAGGAGATAGAACCTATAGAAGTATAAGGGCAGCTGGGAAATAGAATCCTAGAGGTAAGCCAGAAAGAGGGGGTGACAAAAAGCCCCCAACAAACTTTATACACTCAAAGGCAAAACCTTACATGCTTGTGATCCATGGTAGTATAAGCTCAATGCGTGACACCCAGAGAAAGAGCACCCTTTAGCATGCTGTCGAGACTCAGCCCAGGTTTGCCATGTACCTGCTAATGTGGTACTATAAGGAGGTGTGGCCTTCCTTCCTGGAGGAAATATCTCTGTGGATGGGCTTCGGGATTTCAGAAGCTCAAGCCAGGGCCAACGTCACTCTCTCCTCCTGCTGCCTGCCGACCTGGTTGTACAGCTCTCAGCTCCTCTCCAGCACCGTGCCTGTCCATAGGCCACCACGCTTCCCACCATGCCAATAATGGACTAAATCTCTGAACTGCCTGCCAGCCCCGATTCAGTGTTTTTCTCTATAAGAGTTCTTCTTCTTCTTCTTCTTCTTCTTCTTCTTCTTCTTCTTCTTCTTCTTCTTCTTCTTCTTCTTCTTCTTCTTCACCACCACCACCACCACCACCATCATCATCTCCTCTCTCTGTCTCTATCTCTGTCTCTCTGTCTCTGTCTCTGTCTCTGTCTCTGTCTCTGTCTCTGTCTCTGTCTCTCTCTCTCTCTCTCTCTCTCTCTCTCTCTCTCTCTCTCTCTCTCTCTCTCTCTCTCTCTATCAAGACGGGGTTTCTCTGTGTAGTCCTGGCTATCCTAGACTCATCTTGTAGACCAGGCTGGCCTCAAGTCACAGCGATCTGCCTGCCTCTGCCTCCCCAGTGCTGAGATTAAAGCCATGTGCCACCACACCCAGCCTCATCATGTCTCTTTGCAGCAATAGAAACCCTAAGTAAACAAAGAGAGGGTGCATGGGACACAGAAGCTGCCTATACCCTGTGAGAAAGCACAAGCCAATGACCTAGAGCAGGGCTATCTAGTGTTGAGGTCCAAAATAAAAACTCTTCCCGCTAGCTGTGCTCATGGGCAGGGCGTCACACCCTGAGTCTCATTATCACGCCGTGTACTGTGTTGGCTAATAGTTTTTTCATTTTTGCTCTCAGGGATCTGAATAATGTAGGTTTCTCTCAGGATCCGCAGATTTGAAAGTTCACCTCACTTCAGCCTGAATATGTGTGAACAGAGAGACCAAGCTTCTCACTCTAACTGATGCTCCCACTAGACAAAGATCCTAAGCTGTTGCAGGAAGTTTGGAGAATATATATAGAGATTGGAGGGCAGATCTGTACAGAAGTCACTGAATAAATTAAGATTATGTATGCAATGATAATCATTAAGAAATAATAGTTAATGAATTAAAGATAGAGGGGAGGAGACGGGTAAGAGTGGGGGGCGCATAAGTGATATCATTATATTTTAGTTAAATAAAAAGATTGAAATGTTTTCCACATAGGTGGAAAGCATAAATGTAAAGAATTAAATGTTTGTCTCATCTGGGCTCTAAATTTTAAATTTAACCAAGTTAAACTTAATACAGTCGAAATATCTTTGAAAGAATAACACTACAGTCTGAAGAAAGTTAAATCAAAAGTAATTCTCTTGAATATCATCAAGTTAAACGGGCATGACATTTTTGCCTGTAAAAAGGAATAGATTAGGATAGCCAGCTTCAAGAGTGGCTCCCAACAGGTGACACATCTTCACTGTAGGTCATGCAGCAGAACACATAAATAAAAAGGGTATGCTTCCATCAACCGTGATTTATGTGCATGTATAATTTTATATTTAGTTATATAATGGTTGACAGATAACATGCTCTGTTACACAAGGTATGAGGTCCTAAGAGAGTTATCTTTCTAGAATTTTCCCTAGGTTATGTAAGACAGCCATTCATCTCTGTCTTAGCCGACAGCTTGACACAGAGGTAGGGGCCAGTGGGATGGAGTGCTGAGAGTGGTAGGGACTCAGCATCTGAAAAGCAAAGGGACTCAGAGAGGTCAGGCTAAGGCTTGCATCCCCAAGAAAGGAAGTCACATTGCTTAACACCATTGATGACAAAGTATGAGTGAGCCCCAACCTTACGCATAGTCCATCTGTTTATGGCATTTGGGAGAGTTTTCCTCATTGCCCTCATGCTCAGTTTTGTTTTTGTTTTTGTTTTTTTGCTGTATTTGTTTTAGTTTTTGAAATTATTTCTTCATCTGTTATATCTTCCCCATTTTTCATTTGTGTTTACTGATTAGTATAAGAATTGTACACATTTGTTTTGTGGTTCCTTTCCCCCACTTCTCGCACCCCCTTTCCCCTGCTCCCCCAGTTCCCTTCCCACTCTAGTCTTTTTTCTACCTTCATTCTAACTCAAGTATCCTTACTTTCCACCTTTCTCTTTCCCTAACATTCGCTAGCACCAAATGTTAAGAGTACTCAAGCAAGGTGATGTCACACCTGTGAGCCCCCTGTGAGCCCCTCAGATAGGAAGGCTGGTGGGTGTGTTATATTTCATATAATTCTCTGAAGTTTAGTGTCTGAATAAACTAAGGAATATCGAAGGGTTGTGGGATAGATGGAGTGTCTTCTAGGAGATTTCTTCATGAGGGTCTGATCCTGCTTCCTTCTACTCAACAGCATCGCCAGTTTGCAAAGTGGAAGCAATATTATCCTCCTTGTCTTTTTCTCCAGCTCCTAAGAGTACAATGTACTATATAAGCGTTTCTTGTCCCATTGTTGTTGACATGGGCAGACAGGATGACTTCCAAGTGATTTTCATGGCTTCCCACTGTTTTAAACCCCAGAGGTGCAGGAAGAACATCTTTAAAATGTTAGCAACGGAAACCAATATGTCTTAAGACAGGAATGATGATTTTTCTACTCAGCCTCAAAACTCAGCATGAGTCCTGGGAAGTTCCAAGGCACGCTTGACTGCTCCAGCAACCGCAGAAGTCTCAGGACCATGAAGACATTTAGGTTAAAGGCCCTGATTCCAAGGTAAGACAAATAGAAGTATTTTACACAGCTAGAAAATGTGCCGTGGAACGAAAGCCCTTCTTGCTAGTTTGTGAAGTGTAGAATCTGAAGAGAACAGTGACACCGTACATCCCGATCCATAGGGAAGTACAGCGCATACAGCCTCTTAAACAGAGACAGCCTGCATCCTGATCCATAAGGAAATATAGAGCACCCAGCCTCCTTGACTACCCTAAAGCTTGTAGTTCTTTGAGAAAGGATGACAGATCCTCTGACTTATGTCAGGACCAGACAGTGCCAATGGCTCCCAGGCCCTCTTTTACATGAAGAAAGGAAATGCTTTGAGATGTCTGGGAATAGTATCCACAGAAAACAATTCCCTCATTTCCAATAAAGTCAGGGCCCTGTGTCTTCTTACTTTTAGCTACTTTCACTGTATTTGTAGAGCAAGGAGACACGAGGGTCCATGGCTGTCCACCTCAGTGACTGAGGAACTCAGTAAGGATTAAAACAGACAACTACTCCTGGGCTCCAGCCTAAGGGATGCTGACCAGCCAAGCAGGCTCCCAGACATGTAACTCTTGATATTTTCTCTCATTCTAGACTCTCTCTCATAACTCTCAAGCACGCCCTCTTTCTACCCCAAGATGAAATTCAGCAGCCCAGCTCAACACATCTGATTCCCTGGACTGCAAAGATGTTTACCTCCAACCTCTTTCATCCAGATCCTATTGGCTTCTGCTCATTAGACTTAATTTTACATCTCTTGATTATTTTATCACTTTGATAGGATATTCTCAAATGTCTATCCTATTAGAAGGTGTAATAATGAGTGGTAACATTTTCAGAGGCAAATGCCATTATAATTTGGTAGTACACACACACACACACACACACACACACACACACACACACACACACGTTTTCTAAATTATCTAAGTTAAATAAAGTCACCCCAGGGAAATAAAGGCAAGCTGTTTTCCCACTGACTCAATGGTACTTTCACTGCACCATCATCTTTCCAGGAGTTTCTCTCTTCTTCGTGAAGGCCCTGTGGGAAAGGTTGTGCTACAATATTGCCTGTCTGTGGTGTGGTTCCTATATTGGAAGAAATATAATTCAGAGCACTTGGAAATATACTGTACATCCCCGTGAGACATATAAATTTTCTGTAAATAGTTTCTTTTAGTTTCCCTTTCAGAACTGAATTAGTTCATCCCAAATGAGAATGACTGCCCTGGGTCTATTGTTTCAGAGCAGCCCTGTGGCGTACAGCACTGTGAAAATGGTTATTAATGTATTTGGGAAATACAATCACTGGACACAGATTATTTCAATTAAGCTTTACCTAGCCCACTTATTGTTTTCCATTTTGTTAGGGATCTGGGTAACATAGCGTTGTTCCTACTGTTATATTTATTGGTGAGAGTTTAAGTGTCCATCTCTAAGGAAATATTCTGGGTTGTATGCATGCACCTGGTAGCAGCTGGGGAAAGGCTCATCCTCCAAAGGTAAAATGCATGTAATGTCAACACTAGGCATTAACAGAACAGAACAGAGAGGGACCACCACCACTCAGGTCCCAGGGACAGACCAATGTCCTATCATAGAACCAGGGCCCATGCTTTGAAAACCAGGCAAGTTGATGTAATACAGGGTGTGTGTGTGTGTGTCTGTGTGTGTGTGTGTGTGTGTGTGTGTGTGTGTGTGTGTGCAGTGTGTGGGGTGTGTGTGTCTATGTGTGTGTATGGTGGTGTGTGTGTGTGTGTCCAGTGTGTGGGGTGTGTGTGTCTATGTATGTGTATGGTGGTGTGTGTGTGTGTGTGTGTGTGTGTGTGTGTGTGTGTGTGTGTGTGTTCAGGGCCATCTAACTCAGCTGTCCACTGCTTCTCCATTCTGTCTCTGGAGATGTGACTGATCATTCACTGTTAGTTAAAAGCGGTTTCTTTAAGTTTATTTGTTTTTTTTTTTTTTTAATTCTCTTAACACAGCACACTTCTCAGAGTGATTTTAAAAAAAAGAGCTGGCTATGTTTTATCCATGCCCACCTAGGCTACTGCCTGTTCCCTTGTCTATTGATTGGCTGGGGGAGGAGGGGCCGTACCCTCAGGCCCAGCACATGGGTGTCTTGGGAGTGTGGTGGCCTTTCTATATATAACCTGCTCTTCTGTGAGATGACCACATGCTGTGATCTTCCTGCTATGGCTTAGGAAGCTTTTCTAGCAGAGGATACATTGATGCTGGCCCACTGGCCATTGTCGTCCCTTGAATTTTTATGTTTTAACCTGTGTTATTTTGTTCATGTTAATTTGATAAAGAATGATTGAATCTGACTTCTTGCAAGCTTCCCATCAGTCCCCCCATCATCAATGTGTCCCAGAATAAAGTCAGGTGAATGTCAGTCCCAGCCATGTGGCCTGAAGAGCACCAGGAGGGGCTTTTGGTGTGTTTACAGTCAAGTGTCTTTCTAAAAGTTTGCAAAGGATAGCTTAACTGCTGTTCAGTCCTGGCCTGCTACATACATGTTACCAGCCCTTGCCAGGAGTCTCCCCTCAGCTAGTGAACCTGAGTAGCCACTGTCATTTTAGGGACAAATCAGTAGGATGGCTTTAGCGACACAACTGCCTTGTCTTTATCTGATGCATGCAAAGGGGTTGTAGCTACTTCCTTGTGTAATATCCATTGGCTGTGATTACTACTGACTTAAAGGGTACCTGCAAAGGACATTACTGTAGAACCATCTCTCAGCATTGGCACCAAAGTTTGTGGGAAATGAATGACAAAGCAACTTTAAAACATGTGGCTCTATTGATTTAAAAAAAAAAAAAAGGAGGCCAGGAATTTGAAAGAGTAAGGAGGGGTATATGGTAGGGTTCAGAGGAAAGAAAGGGAAAGGGGAAACGACATGGTATAATCTCAATTAGTAAAGCACATGCCTTTAGAAACTTGTCTATAGAAGTGACATTTATATCTTCAGGTTCATAAAATTATAAACAAATTTCTTCATCCTATGGGGACATTCTTAGTAAGAAACCACTGATAACATATCAAGGATATTCATTAACACTTTAGAAGTAAAGCTCATAAAATAAGACTCCACCAAAATTGTGTTGGTAGGGCACAAGCTATTAGTTCACAAGCCTATCTGCTGGCCTGCTAGCCCATCTGATCTGCTTCTAGGTTGCTTAACAACCTCTGACGTCATCATCTGCCACCTGAGGCACCTCTCTCTTGTACTCTCTCTAAGGAGCGCCCCCCTCTCTCCTGTTGGCATAACGTTCTTGTGGACTGTGTACAGTTTACCCTTATTCATTCAAATGTTGATTTTTCCACCCCACTCTCTGGATCAATCTGCACATTGCATTGTGGTGTTTATTTTAAGTATCTCCAGTTTCAAGTTTGTTTAAACGTGTCACCATTTGTTCTCTGTCTTGCCAATAAAAGCAATTAACCAATGCTGAGCAATAACAGAGAGTAGGGTGGGACATCCTGATGCAGTGAGGGGAGGAGAGAGAGGAGGAAGGAGAGGCTGGACCCAGGAGGAGAAGACCTGGGGAACATGAGGAGAAATGAACCGGGCCTAGGAGTTAATTTAAAAGCAAGTATAAAGTGGGAAATTAGCATGGGAGCAAACTAGACTAGCATGGAGGGTTAGGATGGAGTAAGTGTTGTGCAGCCTTGTGCTACAGGCTAATTAAATAGATTCCGCTCTCTCTGTGTGGTTATTTGGGTATAAAGCTGGTTAAGGAGTAACCACTGATTTTACTAAAACAATAATTCAATATTAAATATTCAATATTTATTCAATACCCTCCCACTGTCTTTCTGTCTCTGTCTCTCTATACCCTCATGGCCCATGGCCCATGGCCCACTCAGACCCTAACTCCTGTTCCCTTCTCTTCCAAAATAAATCTCTCCATAACATATTTGTTGCATGTCATCTCACTCTTAATCATAATACCACCTCATACCACAACTACAAAAAGCAAAATTCTCCAAATTTTGCTTGGTTTTATATTCAATGGTTTTTTTAAATATGTATTTAACAAAGGGCAAATTGTTTTGCTCCTTTAAAAAATTCTGCCCTTTAAAAGAGTGGCAGAAGAATATGAGCCTATAATGTGCTGAAAAAGACAAAATCTCTAGTGGTCCCCTATCAAAGTACTCAGGTATGTTTCTGATAAATTGAGATTTTTTTATGGTTAGTTTTATCCCTCAGAAGCAATGTTTTCATTGGTGCTCTGCCTCGCTTGTTAGAAACAAGCTTCAAGTTTCACAACAGGAACCAGAGAGAGATCTGCAGGTCCTGCTAAACCCCCACTCCTAGCCTTTCCCACACTACCTATCCCCCCCCACCCCCACCTCCTGCCCTGGAGTGTTGCAGAAGCAGGCTGAGGTATCTTTTCTTCTTCCTGTATTGCAAATCCTAGTTCCGTGTAGCCTCCACTCTTCTGGCTTTCTGTCCCAGCATCGCTCAGGAGTGTCACGAGGCACCTGCTTGTTCTCCAAGCCTCTGGCAGGGCCCCTGAGTCTCCCCCATGGCCATCCATTCTCCTCCTCGTAGACTTGTTTACAATGCTTTGTCCCTGATCCCTGGCAGGAGATGCTTACCTCTTCATCCTTGCTCACACACTTGCAAGATGACGTCTTCCATATGTAACTTGGCTGGCCCATTGCCCTCTCTCACCAAGGCTCCCACAGCTCTGAGACAAACTGGTCAGGAATCCCTTTGCCTTCTTGGCTGTTCCTGCCACCGTAGCATCCTTGGGTCCACTTCTGAGTGTTATGCTACTTTAAGGTCCTGAAGACAGGAACGGGGACTTTAATTTGGCTATTGGGGCAGATGGACTGAACGTGGGATTGTGAAATTGTGCCAAAGAGGAGTCTGATTTGCAAATCTGATACCAAACCTTAGTTTTTGTAATCATGATTTGGGCTCAATGTCGTGGGATGCATTTCCTTCACTGAATCTAACAGCAGGAGGTTTCCTTCATCTAAAGAATGACATGTTCTCAGTGAATGTGTTTTCTTAGGTCAGCTTTCTATACTGTTTCTAACAGTGAGCCTCTATGTTCACTGTGTACCTCTGGGATCAACCCTCCAAGCCTTGGTTATTATTTTACTACACAGCGAACCCCGCCTCACTTTTGTATCTCCTTACAGGCCGTGCAGATGTGCCACTTGGGATTGTTCTTCCAGACCTCTCAATTTCCTGCTCTGTCAGCATAGCCCCTTGTGACTCTACAACACAGACCTCAATCATTTCACCTGGCACAGCTCACATCTATCCCACATCCCAACAAAATAGAACATTGTCCCCCACTCTTAGGAGTTCCAGGTTCACATCAGTGTGATAAAACCAAACCCTATCCAGTCCCAGAAAGACTCAACTTCTACTGGGAAACTTATGTCACCCCAAATATATTTACTCATATAGACTGCTAAGTCAAGTCTGGATTTTTCTTCTTTCACATCCTCCATTGCAAATCTCTCTGAATTTATGAAGTGCCTTTCTTTACTGAAAAATATCGCAATGTAAGAGGATAATTCTAAATAATCAAGATGCCAGTGAAAGGATGTAAAAATACTCAGGATGGGGAGATGTGTGTGCCTCTTTGCAATTATTTGACTTTGTGTGCACCATAATACACAAAGAGAAGTTTGCTGAGAACTTAGCCTGATGCTTAAAAGACACATGCTTGGAACTTTTGTTCATAGAGTTGTATTAGATTAAAATGCATTTAGAAGAGGCATTTTCTCTGGTGGGGGAAAGGTTTCAAGCATTTCCAGTACTTTCTGGTTGGACTTTGTGCTTCCTGTAGAACACATAGGATGTCAGCTTGAAATGTTTTGCAGAACTGTCAATACAAAGAGACCAGAGTCTGCAGGCATCCATGTTAAGTCCCTTCACAATGAATGTTCTGACCAGATACTAAGTCTTATCACTCACAAATGAAGTTAGAAAAAGCATGGTGAAATTTGCAGATAGCTATGGCTCTCACTCATCATCAAAAAAGCTTATTTTTGCAACAGTTGAAGACTATTACAGAGAAACAAAACTGATCAAATTGAAGGAAGAAAATGAGTGTGGATACTCAACCACAACTGACATGTCTTAGTGCAATCTCTACATCTAAGGCACAGGAGGAAACATGGAAGAGAGGATAGAAAGAGGACCAGGGCATCTATCTGTTGATGAACATGTTCCCTAGAAATGACAGTGAAAATATACCCATGAGCTCTCAACAATATGGTTACCTGAACAAGTCCAGTATAATCACAGCACCACTTGGGAAGACAGCAAGGACAGGAAGAGTCTGACTCCTGGCACGCTCTAGGAGAAGAGCTACAGTTGCTCATTAGCTGCTAAAATGGAGACTCAGCTTCACCTAGAGACAAGCTCCACCCTAGTTATCCAAGCTCATGTGGTCATCCCTAGATAAATGCACATATTAGCAAAGCTAAATTGAATCAGCAGGTTATATATGCATATATATATATATATATATATATATATATATATATATATATATATATACATGTAACAATAATACTTAAAGATATCATGAATTTTGAAGGGAAAAGAAGGAGTTAGGGGAGGGAAGGGTAGAGTGATATAGACACAGGGCTTACAACTGAAATTATTAAAAAAAAACCTATTGAATTTAATTAAAAATGAAAAGAATACACAAAAATTAAAGCATAAAGAGACATATAAGTAATATTGTCAAAATGTATTGCTTCTTTGAGAGTAGTGGTCACATTTACTTCTCCCAAGTATAACAGGGCCTAACACAGAACCCTTACACATACAACTTTGTGTCTGTTTTATTTTTAAAAGTTTTCAAGACCCAGTGATATTTTTAAATTCAGAAAATTTAACAGAGAAATGACCACAATGTGCATGCACAAAATTTCTGACATAATAGCCTGATATGAAGAACACCTGCTGACTCAGTGAGGATCTTCTGAGCCTGCATTTCAAGTGTCCCAAGTAGAATCTGCAGGCGTGGTGGCACACGCCTTTAATCCCAGCACTTGGGAGGCAGAGGCAGGTGGATTGCTGTGAGTTTGAGGCCAGCCTGGTCTACAAAGTGAGCCAAAGATGCCAAGGCTACACAGAGAAAGCCTGTCTCGAAAAACAAAACAAAACAAAAAAGTGTCCCAAGTAGATGACCAACAGAGAGACAGAGGAATCCACCACTGTCCTATGGTGATGAGCAATCCTCCACAGACCTTCCATGGTAGGGAAAAAGTCCTCCACAGTCCTACAATGGTGATGAAGAAATCCTCCACATTCTTACCATAAAGATGAAGGAGTCCTCCACAGTCCTTTCATAATGACAAGTTCTCCACAGTATTTCCACAGTGATGATGGAGTCTTCCACAGTCCTTTATAGTGATGATGGAGTCTTCTGGAGTCCTTCTATAGTGATGATGGAGTCCTCCATAACCCTTCTATAGTGGTGATGGAGTCCTCCACAGACCTTCCATAGTGATGATGGAGTCCTCCACAGTCCTTCTATAGTGATGATGGAGGCCTCCACAGTCCTTTATAGTGATGATGGAGTCCTCTGGAGTCCTTCTATAGTGATGATGGAGTCCTCCACAGCCCTTTATAGTGATGATGGAGTCCTCTGGAGTCCTTCTATAGTGATGATGGAGTCCTCCACAGTCCTTTATAGTGATGATGGAGTCCTCTGGAGTCCTTCTATAGTGATGATGGAGTCCTCCACAGCCCTTTATAGTGATGATGGAGTCCTCTGGAGTCCTTCTATAGTGATGATGGAGTCCTCCACAGTTCTTCTATAGTGGTGATGGAGTCCTCCACAGTCCTTCTATAGTGATGATGGAGTCCTCCACAGTCCTTCTATAGTGATGATGGAGTCCTCCACAGTCCTTCTATAGTGATGATGGAGTCCTCCACAGTCCTTCCATAGTGATTAGGAAGTCCTCCTTAGTCCTTCCATAGTGATGATGGAGTCCTCCACAGTCCTTCTATAGTGATGATGGAGTCCTCCACAGTCCTTCCATAGTGATTAGGAAGTCATCCTTAGTCCTTCCATAGTGGTGAGGGAGTCCTCCACAGTCCTTCCATAGTGGTGAAGGAGTCCTCCTCAGACCTTCTATAGTGATGATGGAGTCCTCCACAGCCCTTCCATAGTGATTAGGAAGTCCTCCTTAGTCCTTCCATAGTGGTGAGGGAGTCCTCCACAGTCCTTCCATAGTGGTGAGGGAGTCCTCCATAGTTCTTCCAGAGTAATGACGGAGTCCTCCTTTACCCTGCAAGGATCATCCATGGGGATAAAGGAGTCCTTCCCAATCCTTCCCTAATTATGCAAAGAGCAGAGTTGATGCAGGACATAGATCTGTGGTCTTCAAATCCATAGTGTTGGAAAACAGGAAATGGGATAAAGGCACATAAATTAGACTCTTGACTTTTAAGTAAAAATTCTGTTCATGCACATAGCTCCATGTATAAATATTCATATATAGTATTAATGAACTTTTCTCATCTGGGCTGACAGTGCTTCCTCCCTGAACCAAGGACTACTTAGCAAAACCCCTAATGCCAGACATGAGGTGCTCTCTTCTGAGTTGTGATCCAGTGATGTCCAAGAAACCTCCAAAACACACAGTCTTTGCTGTTGCTCTGGGTTACCTCCCATAGACAGAAGTAATTTGCTGAAGACATCATGCACTTCAAAAACACGGCCCAGCAACTCCTCAACTGGAGCTGATCCAAATGCCTCTTCCCTAATGACTAGTTTTCATGGTACCAAAAGACAACATTTACTCTTCCAAAGGAGGGAGAAACCCAGAAGTCCTACACAGCTGTGATGCCTAGAATTGCATCAATGACTAGCATAATATGATAACCCCAAGCTGAAATAGCAGCATGCATACCTTTGTGGTACCCAATAGCTCTCTAATTGGATGTCAGACTCATGCAACAAGAGCAGAATCATACTCAACACTGGCACCTAGCTGACTGATAAGTGCTAGTGAAGTCATAGTTATTGGAAGATAATCTGCAACAACTGATTTACTAAATAATCCCTAACATTAATCCATAAAAATTTGTCCTTATACCCACAGGTAAGTGTAGTCCTCACTCTTACAAAGGAAACATCTCTTGGCAACATACAGAAATACTGCAGAAAACCACAAGAAATCAAAATGCAAAGTATAGCCCAGTCCCAATAAATACCTATACAAACCAGCCCCACACCTAAGGCTCATTGCATAAGTGGAGTGCAAAGACTGTAAGCCAGAGGACCAGGGAGTTTGCTGTATGATATTGTATTTCCTGGTTATATCAGATGTTGTACCTATCCAGTTTCACCAATATGACTACCCAAATGTGAGGAGAACAATAATGATAACAATGGATCTGATAAAGTCAACAGGGAAAATCCCATGAGGCCTCAGCCCAACATAACCCACTACAGGCAACAGAGGAAAGGGGAGAGTGGGCGTAGTCTTCCCCAAAGAAGATGGCACCAACTAGTTGTTCAGTGTCAAATGGCCGGCCTTGAAAACATACAAACAAGTACATTTTACATTTTATATTTACATTTACATATCATACATGACAGGTTGCATTTAGAAATCTGTGTATGTATGTATGTATGTATGTATGTATGTATGTATGTATGAATGAATGAAATAACAATTAGCTAAGAAAATGGCCATGAATTTGAAGAAGAGTAGGGAGGTTTAAATGGGAGAGTTTGAGGGAAGAAATGGAAGAGAGAAATACTGTTATTATATTATAATCTCAAATATAAAAGACACCTTTCAGATGAATTAAAATCAGTGTGCTCTGCCACATGCCTGTGTGCTGACTACCTAATGGGCATCAGGCACTGAGTCACTGAGTCTGTTTTGTGATGACTTCCTCTATCCCAGGCTCGATCACTCTCTGTATATAACAATGTGTCTGCTCTGTGACCTGACAACTTTCACTGTAATTAGCTCTAATTTCTCCCTAACTGTAAGTGTGCACATACACTACACTCATGTGCACCTCACCAGGGACAAGCACATGCACAGTCACATGCATGTCACTTCCTCTCCCTATGGACAAAGGCTTTATACTTCTAGATGTAGGCTTGAAATTGGAGAACCCTACAACCAACCTGGAGCTCAGGACAAGGGTCTCACCTGGCTTTAAGCGTGGTGGAGGAGGAGGCCAACTTGCTATATTTCACCTCCTAGCTCCCCGGCTGAACCTTCACTGTCCACAGAGCAGGTTCCCCTTGAAGCTTCTATTTCCACATGTTCCTTTACTCATCACCATCTGCAGTGGCTTGTTCTGTGAGTGCTGGGGTTTGCTTGTGAGAAGGAGGAGCACTGCGTGCATATCACTCCAGCGGAACGTATGGAGAGGACAAATGAGTGTGAGGTCAGGCCTCTCTGTGGTGCCATTGTTGGTATTAGAGAGAATGGGGATGGAGAGGGAGAAGAACAGAGATGGAGATGGATGGGGATATGTGGGGATGGGGCTGAGGATAAGGATGGATAGGGATGAGGGAAGGGATGACTGTATAGATGGAGATGAGGATAGGGGATGGGGATGACGGTGGGGAAAAGGAACGAGATGAGGATAAGGAAGCAAACGAGGAAGAAGCTGGCAGCTATCCTATGCACCTTGCCTTTCATTTTCATTTGTATTTCCCAAGAGAGAACATCTTAAGACATGGGTAAACGGAGCCTGCCAGAAGCTCTGTATAAGTAGAGGGAAGCAATGAAAGGGACCCAAGTCGGCATCACGAAGCTAGAAGTCAGGAAGCCAGCTGCAGGCTGAGATGTGCTGGACAGAGGACACCAGAGGGCAGGTAGCATTGTGACTAGTGGGCTGTGACCCAGGAGCCTGGATGTGAGGGGAGTCCAGGGGAGCTCTCAGAGTCTCCATGGCAACAAGAGTGTGTGTTAGCTGCCAGACAACCCAACAACCACACACACCAGAGAAGAGGGTGCTGTTCTTGAGATCCAAGTGGGCAGTTGTGCTTAGGAAGGCAGCTTTCCCATGGGGACTTGGAATTTAAGTTTTTTGTATTGAAGAGTTGGCTCTTTTCCGGCAACTCCTGTCCTTAAACAGAGTCTGTGCTCCAGGAAGCTGATAAGGGAAACCAAGGAGAATGTCACCAGCGGAACATGTGCAAGCCAACCAGTGCTATCACTCTACACATACCTGGCCACCTGGCCACCTTGGCATCCCCAGCAACTTAGAAATTCAACTCATGTCAAGACCTGGGGACACAACATCCTGTCACAGACTGAACATTCCTGTCCCATTTCCTCATTTGGAACAGATGTGCCCCTGATGGGTTGAAGATGGGAATAGAAATGTTTAAACACATTTCTGGCAAAACTATGACCAAAAAAGAAGACATTCAAGAAAAACAGTGACCAAGAAGAAAGAGGAAAAGAGCTTAGCATCTTAAGTTAGATTCAAATATACTTCATTCTATTAAGGAGAATTATATTGTCAGAAGCCACCAGACTGATTTAAGCTATGCTTCCCAAGTTCCTTGAGATTGTGTTTACTATAGTCCAGAGTGTCTTCAAACTTGCTCAGGTTGGCCTTGGCCCTTTCTTTCAGTCAAAGACCTTGAACTTATGACCTTTCTGCCTTCACCCACAAAGCACTGGCATTAAAGGCGTGTGCCATAACCATTAGCTTGGACCCAATGCTGGGTACTGAACTCAGAAATTCCCACATAGAAGTCAAATACCACCGATAAAAGTACAACTCCAGTCCATGGTTCATTTTAAAGAAACAATTGTCTGCCCTACTCCTGCCCAAAACAATAATTACCAGAAAATACGTATTCACAGTGGCACAAGTGTTCACATTGCAGGTCTAAATGATTCTTGATTAAGGCTTTAACTTCTTCAGAATACCAATAGCTTCAACATTCACTATTTAAAATGCTAAATGAATTTTGTCCATTTCTTAATGGCATTTAAAATGATGCATGAAATGGTGCATAATCAGCAGACAGGAGGAGTAAACTCATCGTCAAATTCATGGAACAGACTCTGGAAGCCTGTGGCCTGTTAAAGCAATTAATGACTTCCTCCACACTGAGCTCTTGGGTGGCTTGGGACACTGTGCCATGTGCTTTGAGTTGCTTCTTCTGGTGTTATGGAATTGGTCTGGCACAACTGCTGCCTCCAACCCAATGTCCTTGTGTCCAGAGACATGTGTTTACAGAAAGATGTGTATCGCCAGAATGAGACCAGTGACTCTCAGGCCTGCCAGTTAATTGCTTCCCTGTAGCCTAAGAAGGTTGTCATAGTGACAGCTGTACACAAATGCTTTGTGTGGCTGCCCAGACTCCATGAAATGCAGTCTCCAGTCACCTGGAAGTAGATATTGCAGCAATTAAGAGGAAGCAGAGTCACACCTTTGGTCTGGGTTTTCTTTCCCTTTGCTATGAAAAAAAAATGCCCTAACAAAGTCAATTAAGAGGACCAAGTTTACTCAGCTTGCAGTTCCAAGTTCTAGTTCATCGTGACAGTGGGGTCACAATGGAGGCTTGAGGAATTGGTCAGATCGCTTCCACAATAAAGAGCAGACAGCAATACATGAAGGCATTTATTCTGATCCTCAGCTCACTTTCCCTATTATATAAGTCCAGCATCCCTTGTCCCAGAAATGATCCTGTCCACATTGAAGATGGATCCTCCCATTTTGAATAATTTAGTCAAGAAAATTTGCCACAGACGTTTCCAGAGGTTTTCCTTAATCTAGAAACTCCCTCACAGGCATGTGCAAAGGCCTATGTAGCAGGTGTCAAGTTGTAGTTTGTGTCACCACACCTCTAGAGTGGCTTTCTGGGACGAAGGCAAGCATAGGTGGTCAACATTCCTGTGTAAAGTTTGCGCTCCTCTCATGGTTCTCCCAGAGGGTTTTAAGAAGATGGAAATAATAAAGACATTGTCACATGTCTTATGCCAGGGCTGTGGAGACAGCACAGTTGGTAAAGTGCTAATTCTGTACCCTTAAGAGCCTAAATTCATTTCCCAGAACTCAGAAAAAAAAGCCACATGTGGTGGCTCCCTGCAACCCATCACTGGGGAGGGGGAGACTGGATCCCAGCCAGTTTTCCTTATTTGGGTTGCCTCGTGTCACAGTAAGAAGATGGGCAGCGTCGGGGAAGCTCACCAAGCTTGTCCTCTGGCCTCCTTGTGCACATGGGCAGTCACCTCAACATTCAAATACACGTACATACACAGGGAACACAGCTTTTTATAACGTTTTTAATTGAAGTAGTACTGCATCGCTTCCTGGCTCTGCTTTCTCTGTCCAAAACCTCCACGCTATCGTCCCTAAAGCCCTCCCGTGCCTCCCACTATCGCGTTAACAGCATTTTTCTTTGATTGTATATTTATGCTTACACAAATACATGCTATACCAAACATTTACACAGAGTGAAAATTGTAACCTATTCAAAAAAAATTAATAGAGTAAACTAAAATCCCAAACATGTCCAAACAAATTGAATTCCAAGTCTTTCATGAAACTATTTCAAGTAAAATCAGAACTATAGCCCAATATTTCCAGAGCATTAAAAAAAAAAAAAAGAAGAAGAAGGATTTCAGGCCTGTTTGGAGCCAATAGAATTAAAGGACTTAGACCAAAGGACTTTTAATGTTGAATCTGATAGAAAATAAAAGGAAGAAGTCATCCCTTCCCTCTTCATTCTGGAATATTTTCAAGATAGTGAATTATTTGAAAATACACATTCCTCACAAAGAGCTGTGGGGAAAGGCCAGGGCGGGACCTGGCAACTCATGAAGTTAGCGTATGACCTGTGCGATTTGTGTCAGGGGAATGTGGGAAGAAAGGCAAATCAGTGCTAAGGAGACGGTGGTATCCTCTAACTCGGGGATTTGAAATCTGCAGCTTTTCTGTTAGTGTGCCTGAACATGGCGTGACCTGACTTCAGTGAGGTTCCTTGGAAGCAGACACTATGCTGTAAAACCTCTGCAGAGCTCCTCCCAGTCAACTGTCAACAGGATGTTTTAGACTATCCTGGTGACAAACACACACTTTCAGCCCTACTCTAACTACTTTTTGAAAACATAGTTGTCACCTGCTGGGGTCTTGGGACCTTCTGCACAGCGACTGGAAGCTGCCCACAGAGCTCTCTGGTAACCTGACCTCTGACCTCAGGCGTATGGGCACTGTTAAGAAGTACCCAGGACCAGAGCCATCTTCTTGGATTTGTCTCTGGTACAGATAGGTAGAAAGACTTGTGTGTGTCACACTCAGCAATTTTGTAACAATTTTAATAATTATTTACAATTTTTGATGGCTTGCAATTTTAATAATTCTTTTTCAAACATTAAAAGATGAAATATTTTGTGTGCCATGAATATCACTCAAATATTCCAAGTTTACTATCTACATATGTACATAAAACACACAGGCAAAACACCAATGCACATAAAAATAAAATTAAACAATTGAAAGGTAAAAAGTTTTCATTCTACACATAAAAAAAAAAAAAGCTGTAGTACTTGTGATTCCAAGACTAGCTTATTTTGCTTGACGTGATGGTCTGCAGTCCATCATCATCCTGCTAGAAAAACGGTTTCATTCTTGCCTCTGGCTCATTAAAACTCTGTTGTGTGGATGCACCACACTTTCTTTGTTCAACCCACCATTAGTGAGTGAGATTAGGCTGATTTCATGACATAGCTATTGTGAACCATGAATGTACAGGTGTCTCCATCCTGCCCTGACTTAGTGTCTTTCTGGAATGTACGCAGAAGTGGGATAGCTGGAACACATGGCACCTCTGCTTTCTGGGTTGAGCGAACTTCACCCTGGTTTCCATGGACACTGCGTTCCTTTACATTCCCTGACTAACACAGCAGCAATTACAAGTCCAGTGTCATAGCTAGGGTTTCTAATGCTGTGAATTAATGCCCCGACCACAGTAACTTTTATAAAAGACTCTTAATTGGCACTAGCTTACAGTCCAGAAGTGTAGCACATTGTTGTCATCGTGAGAAGCATGGCAGCATGCAGGCAGACATGGTGCTGGGGAGGCAGCTGAGAGTTCTACCTCTGGATCAGTGGGCAGCAAGAAAAGAGAAGGAGCCCCTGAGCCTGGCTTGAACCTCTGGGCTCACCCCAGTGACACACTTCCTCCAACAAGGCCACGCCTACTCCCACAAGGCCACACCTACTCCAACGAGCCCACACCTACCCCCAACAAGGTCAGGCCTACTCCAACAAGGCCACCCATCTCAATTGTTTCTATGAGCCTATGGGGAGGGGTCATTTTCATTCAAATCAGAATATCCGGTTAGAAGCAGATCTCTAGGGGCAGTGCACTCTGACAGTGTTCTCCTGAAAAGACTGTCCTTTGTCAAACATGAGTGTGACCAAATCAGGGGGTGAAAGTGCAAATTATTAACAACAACGGCTAAACGCTAAGTACTCACATTCTTGTGGAATGGTGAGGGAATGCTGAACACATTTCCTGTGAGCCAAATGGCTGTGAGCCCCGCTTTCCCCAGGGGAACCTCTCTGTTCCAGTAACTAAGGCTTCTGAGAACGGAGGAGCTACACTGTGGCTCTTCAAGATTCACACCAGAGTTTGCCATAGCACTTGGAGGCCTGGCCTGAGTATAGCAGCCCATTGGTTGCAGTTGCAACAGGCTCCTCCACCAGGCACGATTGGGATTGGCTACTGGCTGCAACACCCTCCTACAAGGCAAGCTTGGGATTGGTTGCTGGCTCTAACACTTGCTTCCTACAAGGCAGGTTTGGGATTGTTGCTAGCTGTAAACCCTCTCCACCAGGCAGGCCTGTGCAGAGCCCTATCTCCAGGCCACACGTGAAGTATCAGACCACATTCCATGCCCGCTGAGACTTATAAGTCTATCTAAATTGACAGCTAATAATACTGGGTCAGAATGAGAACAGAAACTGAGATGGCATTGCTCTTTAACAATTAGCCTAGTGACGACTGTTTGCCTGGAACTCTTGCTCACTGCTGCACAAACTAGGAAACCCATTCACTCTCCTTCGTGCAACCCAGCCGGCACTGAAAATCTCCGGCCATTCTGATGCGGCCAGCTTACCCAAGTGCCTGCCCAGGTACCCATTTTTTGACCATACTTGAGCACGGTCCCAGATCTAACTGACATATAATCACCCCTTGCCTAAGATCTATATAATCAGCTTCGGCATGAGACTTCCAGAGCCCTGTCCTTTGGTACCGATAGACTCGCCCGGGAGTAGCATCTTATAAACCTGTCTTTTATTCTGGTCTCATCTGTTTTATATTGCATCAGCAGAGAATACACACACACACACACACACACACACACACACACACACACACACACACACAATTCATGGGAGGCAGGTGCACAATAGTCGGTCCATGAAGAAGCTTAGCATGTGCTTAGCCACACTTCAAGCTTTCCACCTACCACTTTTGGCAAGATAGCCTTGGAGCCACTGCAGCTTCTTTAAAGCGAGAAGAGAGCTGGGAATCCATTGCATTTCAATGACACCGTGGGCTGCATGGAAGAGGGATCTGGGCATGAGTTCATAACATCTTTACTTGTTGCTTGATTCGAAACATGTGCAGGCAAAGAACGCAGTGGGACTGTGTACAGCCAAAACACTGGCCAAAAGATGACAGCTTTTATGACCCTGACACTTGTTCCTATGACAGTAATTAGCATTTGGTGTGGACCAGGCACTCTGTGTCACTTTCAATCTTGTTCTGTTACTCAAGAGCTTAAAGTGCAAACTTAGCATGACATCACCATCCCATGTTGAAGACCCAGGAGATCCTGTAGTGCTGGGTATGTGTTATTGCTGCCACCTTTTTTTTTTCCTCTTGGAAACTATGTTTGTGTGACATCCTGGGGCAGGAGCACTTGGGTGCATTTGGTTCCCTGTCATCCCTCTGGTACTTCAGCCAGGCTGACAGCTGGTTGGCGTGGCCTCAGGCTATCCTCCACACAGACAAGCCAACAGTCACCACAGCGCACAATGGGGGCTCTATCCCTTGACTTCTTTGCTGTGTGGCAGTCTCCTTGAAAGTGCCACACACAGAATGCCAGTCTTTTCTCTCTGGCATCAGGCTTGTGCCTCCAGTTTACTGCAGAGAAAGCTCCTGGTGACTTTGTATTCAGATCCTGAGAGAGGCTCAGAGACGTATCTTCTGTCCTAGCCTGGAGGTCTTCAACCGGGGAATTAGTCATTTTGCCCAGCATCACTCATCCACCCCCCACCCCGAACCAGCTCACCAGTGCTAGCATGGAGAGCTGTCAGCACCCTCTTTTCTTCTTACATTTGGGCTTGTTTTTAAGGAGGCACAGTGCATTGCTTAGTGAAGGAAGCCTCAGGAACAAATGGGCTTCTCAGCACTTGAATGCCTGTAAGGTGAGACGTGACATGACGCCAGCTTCTTTCCAATCGGTACTGCCTCCTTAGTTTAGTCAAGTACGCAAGTGATCACAACCACAGACTGGCCAAATCCCTGAATCCCCACATGTATCTATCTCACCTGGGTCTCTGCAGCAAATCAATGCAGGAGAGTTCAATAGGCAGAATCAACCAGCATCTGTGGCCCTGTTAAAGTCCTCAGTTTCCTTGGCCAGAAAATGCTAAGTGCAGGCAATGCCGAGTTCCTTCACCGCACCATCCAGCCCCACAGGCATAGGGCAGCACAGAGTGGGCTGCCATCCAACTGGGCTTAACTCCACCTGGTGGCACTACACAGTGAAGGCCGCTATGCGTCATTAAGTACAGCGGATGTGGTGTGCTCCTTACAGGTTTAGCGGATGTGGTGTGCTCCTTACAAGTTTTCAGCTGTTACGTTATTAGTTTGTTGTTGCTATTGCATGTGTGTCCTTTGACAGAAATCTTGCTGTTTAGCCCAGGATGGCCTCAACTTTATCATTCTCCTGCCTGGAGGCTATGACATGTCTCATCGCCCTCAATCCAATTTAAGAATTATTAACATTAAGACATTTTATTAATTCTTTATTTTAACACTTCAGTCTAAAAAAAAAAAAAAGTAATGTTTATTTCTGAGGTCTGTATCGAAATGCTATTACCAGGTTGAATGCCTTAAAAAAAATAGCATAGACCTGTCTCTGTTATAAAAAACATAGCTACTTGGTGTATGGATAGGTAACACAGGTAGGATTGTGTCCTTGATGGAGCCTCTTTAAAATGGGAGAAAAGATGTGCCACTCATAACAAGGATCTTAGCACTGGCTGGACTTTTCTGTGTGAGTTGTGTGTTGAGTCAAGAGGGGGTCTTGTAGAAAGGATATATCAACTGACACTTTTAGGAAGGATGGCTCAGCTATGGACACTGGGGATGACGTAGGCCACCATATCACATTTCATCTCCAGGCTTCTCTGCATTCCTGGGCATTTTCAGCAGCTGGGCATTTTTTGTAGTCTTCCCCATGGATTTTGCAGTGAGGCCAATATCCGCTAACATGTGTGTGTACACACGAACACACGTGAAACAGAGTTCAAAGGGGAAAGAGACTGGTTGTCAAATGTGGCATATTCACAGGAAACAATGAGGTGGGCATGAGGTATAGGAGACTTGAAAAGGGTTAAGTCCTCTGAGTTTTTATATGTCATGAGCATCATTACAAAATGGGCCCCGCTTGAATCATTGTCTAAGAAATTGAAAACCAAGTTCTAAGACTACATGCCAATCGATGCACTGGAGAGTTGTCAGAAAACCCAGGAAATTTTCTGTTTTTATCACTGACTGGGAGGTAGTGCACTAACTTCTTTATTGCGCCATATATTTAGGTTTTCTTAATAATTTTGCCCTGAAAATTTGGAGATCAAATATCGTTATTATTTTCATAGAATCTTACATTATAAAAGCCTGGCTTTTCCCAGGTGAACATTCAAACGATAAAGTTGAGGACACATTTACTAACCCAGAGAGAACACAGGATGTCTGAGTTTGAAGCCATTAGGCACTAGTAACATGACACTTTGATTAAAACTTTTGTGGAGTTGAATATAGATCACACGTGAAGCTATAATGTTCTTCCAAGTCATATTATGAGAATGTTGTACTGTGGGAAAGAACACACAGAAGACAATCATATGTACCTATAAATATATATGTATATGTGTGTGTGTGTGTGTGTGTATATATATATATGTATATATATATGAATATATATATATATATATATTCATATGGACACTTTATGCTTGCAGCCAAGAAGGAGTTGTTTAATTTCAAGTTTTATTTTTATGAATAGGAGATCACCATAAAGAAGGTACCATTTCATAATTACAAGGAGTCACTTTATTAAGTGGACACATAATCATGTGTGCACACAATAAGACTCTAGAATATACAAAGTCAAACCAAATAGAACAGAGGAAAGAAATTGTCTGTAGTTACAGTTGGAGATTAAAATTCCTTTATCAACAATTGAGAAAATTTACACAGAGGAAATCCATATAGACCTGGATTAGATACAATGATCAAATGTCCATGAATATACTAAACAGCAAGGTACAGGACACAGGCATTTTAAGGAACTACAAAAATAAATCAGCAGCAACAACAAATCTTCTCTGAGAGTGATTTTACTCTGGGACACTACACAAGTTCCAGTGGGATAAAAATATGCAGATGGGGATGGTTTCTGACCACACTGCAATTAAAATAAAATAAATACCTCTATGCTTAAAAACTATATAAAACCAATAAAGAAATAAAAGAAAAATGTAAAAATTCTCTTACTGGAATGAACTACAAGAAAAATTGATTGTGTTTCGGGTGCTTGTGATATTCATACCGCAAATGAAGAATTAATCAGTTACATCGACATTTACCCTAAGAATTACAGGAAACAGATACACAAGTAGATAGAAACCAATGTTGACATGCCCATAGCCAGATTAGTCAGGCAAAGAGGGAGAATTACCAATGGGTGCCATCAGGCTGATATGGTGGAATTTCTTCACTAATTATCAGGGAAATGCAAATCACAACCATGAAGAAGTGTTACTCCTGCTCACTAAGAATGTTTAGAGTAAAAAATAGAACAGCAAGTCTGCTCATACTCTGAGGAAATCACTCAGGCACACTGTTCACAATAAACTAAAGGGTCATTGGGTATGAAGAGCAGTGAGGTGGAACCCCCCACAGGTACCCAGAGACTCCTGTGAGCACACATACAAAGAGATAAAGCTAGGTTATCAAACAGGCTTGCATACTGATGCTCACCGCAATGTTATGTGACATAGACAAGGTATGGAAAACACCCCTCTCTGCAGATGGATGACTGCTTAAACAAATGAGGTCTATTCACAACATGGAATGTGGAATTTACGACTCACGTAAGAGCCTGTTGAGCCCTGGGGCCTTATGCTTAGTGGGCTAAGCTAGTCAGGAAAGGTTAGCTGCCTTTCCCCCCTTTTCTTTATTGAATATAGTATTTTCTGTTAATTCTTGGAAATTTTCATACATACGTGTTTATATTTTGATCACCTCCTCCTCCTCCTCCTCGTTCCAACCCTTTTTAATCCACTTCCACCAGCTCTTCCTTCCAATTTGTTTGGTTCTTTGTTGGGTTTGGTTCGGTTTGGTTTTTTGAGACAGGGTTTTTCTGTGTAGCCTTGGGTGTCCTGGACACATTTTGTAGACCAGGCTGGCCTCAAACTCACAGGAATCTCCCTGCCTCTGCCTCCCCAGCTGCTGGGTTTATAGACATGAGCCACTGCACCCAGCTTCCTTCCAGTTTTGTAACAGGCCCCCAGACGGTAGCACAATTGATGCCATAATGGAAGTACCACTCAGGCCTCAGAACCCAGCATGTAGGCAGTACCACCCTTCCAGGATGAGAACAAAATCCTAATCCATCAAAGTCCATAGTTCTGAGAAAGTCCCTAAATGTTCTAACCTTGCTTTTTTGGCTTCTGTAGTTCTGCCATCTGGCCAACTGTTCTTACCAACTGAGTTGTGTCAATACAGAATACAGTTTTTCTGCTTAAAACCTCACCATGAGAAATGCTCCAGACTGCCCTCGGGCCCTGTACTCCCACTGTAGTTGCCAGCTGTCTAATAAAGACGTTCTATTGGCCTGAACATGTGTCTGAGTAGTCTTCCCTGATGGATACCTCACAATGACTTACCTTCATATCTTCTTTTAAAAAATTAACCCACTGAGCCCCCATTAGTGCTGCCATCGTATCCATGGCATCCACGAGAACATGCCAGGCTACCAAGTGCCACAACACCCAAGAACTGACAGCGCCGTTCAATAAGTCGCAGGAGTCATTTAGAGAACCCACATGCCCAGAGATAGGACCTATAACAGCCATCTCCAGAGTCAGAGGGAAGGACACAGGTAGATGCTTCAGTGCACATGAAGCAAGATGAAAAGGTGCCAGGGATGACTGCACAGTCATGCAAACTCACGTAACGTGATAAGATATGCTCAGAGTGTTAAAGCAAATGAAGTTTTACAAAGGCAGTAAGGAAATATTATGAACACTTTCATGGGAGCAAATTTTATAAGTTAAAGTGAGATGACCAATCCTTCTGAACAGAAATTTCTAAAGCCAATTTAGGGAGACAGCTAAGAAAGAGATGCCTTTTGTGTGTGAGGAGTGAAATTTGTAGTGAAATAGTCTCCCCTCAAGGAGACACAAGTCACCAATGAAGACAGAGATTAATCATCCTCATCACAGGGGGCGGGGGGGGGGTGGGGCGGGAATAATTTAACTCCACAGAAACTCATCATAAGAGGCCAACTCTATGCTAATTTTATAAAGAAGACGGTGGTGGTGATGGTGGTGATTGAGGAAGAGGGAGAGTGAGAACAGGAGGGGAGCAGGAAGAAAAGGAGGAAGAAGAAGAGGAGGAGAAAGATACGGAGAGGGGGGGGTGGTTGAGGAGAGCTAGGGGCAGAAGAGCAGCTGGCGAGGAGAGCTCGGTCCTGTGCTGCAGTGGCAGCTGCTGTGAGTTCCTGAGGACAGGGGTCTTACCATGTCCAGAAGACCCTGTTGGTCTCCAGTCCTCTGAGACCTCTGGCTCATAGAATATCCACTCCTTCTTCTGCAAGGGTCCCTAAGATCTGTGTCATGTGCTTCATTTGTGACTCAGCACTGCACAGGCACTTAGCTCTGTGCTTTGACCAGTTTCTTCAATAACCTCTGCACTCTGAACAAAGAACCCTCGTGGTGATGTCTGAGCTCCACTAACCTGTGGGTACAGACATATGGATTTAGAAGGCATTTTGATGCTGTGTCCGTTTAGCAGAGTCCGAGGATTGGGTTCACCTTGGGGCATGAGAGCTACACAGTCATGAATTCATGGCGAGACTTACAGTCATAGCCATGAGTTTACACTTGTGGAATGGACCGAAAATCTAACCAGAAAGTATTTGGTTACCCCTGTAACATTCATGCTATTCTTGTGCCCCTGGAAATATCTTGACGGATTTGTTATTTATTTATTTATTTATTTATTTATTTATTTATTTACTTTACTTCACAAAGTTCACAGCTACATAGGATTAGAGGTGACAGGCAGGCTCCAGCCATAGCTGAACCGAAAACAGCATGGCACAATCTCTTTGGAAAACAGTATCCTTTTCCAAAGGAAAGCAGAATGTGTACCTCTCTAAGGATCTAGCCATTTTATAAACAGCCATCTGCTTACCTGACAGAAATGAAAAAGGACTTTCTTCCATGCAGACCCTGTTCACATGAATACATAGTTGCTTTATTTGTCAGAGCTGAAAAGTGAGGACGAAACAAATCACTGTCGATGGGCTAATATCTATCCAAGGCCAGCTTCTGTGAAGCCCTACGCAGCACTGTGGAAGGACACTCAGGATGCAAACAACAACCAACCTCGATGGGTCTCAGGATGATGAAGCAAGCAGCTCAGCAGCTAGATGTATAGAGAGGGGTTCGTATCCTTTCATTTCAAAAAGTCTAGAGGAAAAAATGAGTGTTTGGTGGCAGAGATCTTACTAGCTCCCTGGTGTGTTGGAGAGCTTGGAAGAAAGAACATTTAGTAGAGGCCTCTAGGGGTAGAAACGCACACAGGAAAGCAATTTGTATTAGTGTCTGTTATCTGCACAGGTATAACATCCCACCTCATTCCTAAAAGTGTCCTGGATGCCTTTGTGGCACTTATATTCATCGCCCTTTACGTAAAAAAAACAAAGAAACAAACAAAAAAAAAAAAACACTGAGTCCAGTTGGTGCTCCTCATATGTGAGTGGGTGTAGGGTCAGGTCATCCACTGGGATGTGGACAACCTAGCAATGGCCACACACACCCCAAAGAAAAATGGCTCTTCCTCCTCCCCCCCTCCAGCTATGAATGTCCCTGCATCTACAGGTAAAGCCTCCGAAGCCCTTCCTCCTTCCACCGATCTCATGCCCACGCATGTAGGAAACCACAGCTGCTGTAGGTTGTGTGCAATCACTACATCTACAGAACAGCATTTCACTGCTCCTCTTATGCCCACCCCCCAGGATGTCATCTGCTTTTCACCCTCTCTTCCATGACGTTTTGTGAACACTGGCAGAAGATGACATGCATGCCACATGTGTGGCTGAGCACTCACACTTGATTATTCCCAGCACCCTGACCAGTTCCGAGCCTCTGCGTTGACCTCTGCCCACTGCAATGAGAAGCTTTGCTGGTTAGGAGACACACAAATCTACTGGCGTAAATGTATATATTTAGAAAGCAATTAGAAAAACAGTATGAAAATGTTCTCTTTTTGGCCGTGTGACGCCCCTCCCCAACCATGGGTTTTTAACCATGTGTACCAGGTATGGAACTTGGTGATATTCTTAATCCTCCAGATTTAGACAGGACATTGATAATCTTGATAAGGAAATATATGGTAAGTACAGAATGGGAGGGGTCATGCCCCACCCTGGATAGAAGCTCTGTGTCCAAGAATAACACACTACCAGCAAGCATTGTTTTGAGGCATCTCCAAGGACGGTGGCCTGAGAAAGAACATTTGTACCCCAGAACTGAATGTGAGATTCCCCCAAAACCCACAAATGCCTCTGAGGGGCAGCCCTTTCCCCTTCTGCCGTGGAAAAGCACGAACATTTCTAAAGCTGTTGAAGTCAATAAGAAGATGAGCCCATCTCTTAGAGACAAATGACTCTTCAACTGTGAAAACTGGCTTGTGAGGTCAGCGAATCCGAGAACTGCCTCTGAGGATACACAGGGTGTGGGTAGCATCCTTGTAACCATTTGCCTCATGATAAAAGATGAATGTAATTCCTCAGAAACGGTGAATAATGGATCACATATGCAGCTCCGGAGCTGGGTGAGCCTCTGTTAGCTGCTCTCAATGCGGTCCAGTGTCAAGGTCCATCAGCCTCACGGGAAGATCTCAGTTGCTGGCCAGCTGGGATGGCCAGAGCATTCCCTAGGGAACAATATCTCTGCAATATCTTTCTTCTTCTAGCTGCCCGACGTATTGAAAACGGCTGGAGGAGGAGATCAAGACAAATTGACCGTGTTATCCGTGATTCTTTCTGATAAAGCATCGCCAAGATCTGGGAGAACCTTCCAAGTTATTAGATGAACTGATACAAATGTCACCACGAAGATTAGCTAGTCTGGCGATGGTTGCTGTGCTTGTATGTGCACTTTCTCCTTAAAAACTAAAATGAGCAATTGAATCCAGAGTGACTCTGAGACTTTGATCTCAGCAAGATGCTGCTGGTGCGTGGTAGGACAGGGAAGGGAAGCCATCCCTCACCGCACCTTTGCTCTGCTCTGACATAAATGAACACTGCTCCCTTGGTTACAGCCCAAGACTCTGGACAACCAACCCCCTCAATACCAAGGATAAGATCAGCTTTGTGATCAAGCATGTCTTTATGTGACCAAACAGACAAGGGTAACAGAGGCAGAAAAGTCTAGAATTTTTTTTTATCCACATCCACACTCACACATGGACACACCACACACCTGTAGGCAAAAGAACTTATCTCTGCCATGAGGTTTTAATGATTGTTCTCTAGACTGCAATATATATATATATATATATATATATATATATATATATATATATATATGTGTGTGTGTGTGTGTGTGTGTGTGTGTGTGTGTGTGTGTGTGTGTGTGTGTGTGTGTGTATCACTACAACACCCAACACATAAGTAGTTCTGGAATTGCCTTTGTTGATGGCTAATAGTGGGTGGCTGGAAGCCCTATACTGTCCTTGAGAATACTCTGGCTCTTTAACAACCCAACCACTCATGGCAGATGCTCCACAAAACACAAGAACGTCATCTTATGTGTCCAACCTGACGGTGACCATTCCATCTGCCCTTCCCAATGTGAAGCATGGGTGCATTTTGAACAATACTGAGGAGGCAGGTCTCTCCTCTCAGAGAATTCACACTGCCATAGAAGGAAAAAAAGCTACACAAATGCATTATTATGATAGAAATACATATATGGCATGGCATGGCAGGGTGTGCTTGGCAAAGGACTTGAAAATGATGAGGGTGTGTTGATAAAGACGTACAGTGGCCAGCCCAGTGCATCACCAGGAATAAATGGGTGGAGCCCTCCTCACTGTAGCACCTGATGCTCCCCTGAGTCTGCTGCAGGACCCCAGGGGCTTAACCAACCAGAATACAAGTAATAAAATCTATCAGAGGATATGGTCTGCACACCACACTGAAGATAGCATCCTGCACTTACTAACTTTGTTAGTAGAGAAGGAATTACCCTGGAGAGTCAAACAGTCTGCCATCCAGTGGGTGTCTATCAGAGGCAGGGATGGCATGTCCCATCACTTGTTGGGACCTCCAATTCTCTCTGGTTCTGCAATGATATAATCCAACGCATGTTAGTTGAAAGCCCTACTAAGTTCCTGCCTGCCTAATGACATGTGGAACTCTGCCGAGCATTGGCAAACATCCCTATGAGGGCAGATCCCTTATAGGCAGGCATGGTAGGATCTGCTCTTGGGGAAAATGGCACAGTGCTGTGTGCCATGTCTTCCTGTGTGGGGGAGGAGCAGGCTATGTCTCTAAAGAGGGAAGGGGACCAATGCAAGCAGGAACATCTGGGAAACATCAAATGCAATCAAGGGCCAGCCTGGCAGTAAAAGAAGTGAGAAGAGGGTGAGCCTGTCTCTGACCATCCAGAGCAAGTTTCCACTTCATGGCCAGCAATAGAGATGTGTTCTGATCGCACTTGGCTTCCATGCCAGGAACAGACAGAACATGCCCTCTCACGCTGCCTCTGCCGCATGCTACTGCTGTACCCAGGAAACAGCATTCACACAGACCTGTGACAAATGCAGCCACCTCAGAGTCGTAACTCTAAGAGGAGGAAATTCGCACTGCAGCAACTGCCCCAGGGCCATAACCGGAGAGGTGTGAGCATGTCTCAAAGCCTTTGTCTGTCATTATGTGCTGCCCAGGCCCCACAGAGGAATCTGTGCACATTTTAGTTCATCTTACTACTGGCCTTAGTGAGTCCTCTCCAAAGAGGCTGAGACAACAGACTCTCCTTGGGTGTGTGAGGGAAGAGACAGAAAGCAGAGACTGAGCTTGATCCTAGAGCTTTGTCCACACAGTTGTGGGGATTTGCATGCTAGGCTCAGACAAGATCTGACATTGCCCATCTGATCTTCTCTGGGCACCAGCCTGGAAGAACGAAGCAGGGAGAACACACTGGAAGCAGTGGGAGGCCTTCTTATGAGAAGCCGGCCGCAGTGGCACACTTCTTCTGTCAAGGTTGTGCCAACTAAGCTATCCCAAATAGGACTCATACTGGGAACCAACCACTCAAATGCCTTAGAGTACAGGCTGCCTTTCTCTTTAGAAATCACTGCACTTACTTAAAGCACTGAGGTATCTTCCTTAATTGTTTTTGACCAGATTGCATAGCCCCCCTATGAATGAACTTGGTAGACAGAGATATTATGTTGCAATGCCTGGTATGAGTTTCCTAATTGCTGCCCCAGAATGGCTGTGGCCAAGGCTGGGGACTAGGGACTGAAAGCTCACGCAACTGACTTTCCAGAGTTGGTTCAGGAAGATTTGCTTCTGGGGCGAAGAACTGCAGCGTGGACTGGGAGCACCTTGCCACACACCAGGAAGAAAGCAAGCTCACAAAGTCTCGTTGACATACCATGTTGCCGCTGTTAGAACCACTGCCATGGAGAAACATGACAACTGGTGGTGGAGAGGACACAGGGAAATAAGAGCTTTACCCACTTCTGTTGGGAGTGGGAACATGTGCAGCCATCATGGGCATCAGTATGGGGGATCCTTGGAAGAGTAAAAGATAGAATCACCACACAACCAACTGGTCAGGCTGGCTGGCACCATGGAGGGACATTGCCACCAGCCCTCTTGGTATCTAGTGCACACTCTGCTGGGAAAGATGATGTGACATCTTAAGGGCCACTTACCACTGCATTCATCCAGCTTTGAGGAACAAGAGGGAACAATCCCTTACACAATGTGATTTTTTCTTTTCTTTCTTTCTTTCTTTCTTTCTTTCTTTTTCTTTTCTTTTTCTTTTTTTTTTTTTTTTTACATTCTGCCCAAGTAACAGACATATGGGCTCCTTATTTTCCACCATAACTGCCTGAATTGTTCTAGAAACTCATGTCTCAGGCTGGCGAGAGTGGTGTTTAAAATAGAATCTAAGCTAAAAATAATTAATTAGCCTGTAGCCCTTCTCTGCTGCGTACAGACTTTAGAGTGCCGATCTTTGCATTTGTAAGAGTCGTGGAATGGCCTTACTTCATTTCATCACATTTTTAGTGGCTATTTCCTAGAAGTCTCAATGCTTCTGCCCTGTAAATAACTCTCAACATGCCTGCTTCATTCCCAGCTGCCTGCAGTGGGGTGTGTGAGCTGCTCCACTCCTTCCCTGGCCCTTTGGGCACTAGTCCTTCCTGTGATGACCTTGGGAAGCCCTTGACATCTGCCAATGGTGGGTCCCCAAGAGATTTGCTGGGAAGGCTTTGCCTGCAAACGAGCCTTGTTCAGCTAAGAGATGGGCTAGGGTTTTCTTAATCTGCCTTTGCTAGACTGAGGGACTGAAGTGCATCTATTTGTAAAATGAGGCCATAGTACTTCTGTTACACCAGCCCAACTATGGGAATTCCCTTGACTTTGACATCATGCAGGTACGGGCCGGAAGTCACACTGCCAACTACTGTTGGGCAGATGTAAGCCCAGGGACAGTGATTGGTCACAGACCCTGTAGCACCTTGTGATGGTAGAGACAGTTACGCTGTTGCTGCTGAAAACCAGTCTCTAGGGTCCAGGAGGCGAGGATCTACCATGCTGGCCACTGTCCTCTTCTGCAGCAGGTGCAAGGGAAACCTTTATTCTCACAGCTGAGGGACTTCACTTCCTACGATGGTGTGTGACATCTTCAGTGCAGCTTCTGCATTTAATGCCAGATGGGGATTCGGAGCACCCAGGGAACTAGAGAACAGCAGCATGTCTCCTCCTCATGGCAGCTCTCTTTGCACTTCTCTTCAATGAACACATCCCATTCCTCAGATCTCAGGTTGCACATAGTGTCATTCTTGTCCTTGTCCTGTGGCAGCCGAGATCGAAGGCTCCGTCTGCTCTGACAACTATCTCATCTTTCTGGGCACTGCGAATCTCCTGCATGTAGCTGCCCTCAGCTTCACAAATCCTACAGTGAGTTAGTCTAAAAGACTTGTATGTTAGCGTTGGGACACTGCCCCATTATCTGAAGTGGGGAAGGGCCGAAGAGCCAAGTTACTGACACAGCAGGACCACGGAGGCCTCCACTGTTATTTCACGTGTGAGTCATGTATAATGTACATGGCATGTGATCTTGCAGAGTCATCTAAATCCTGGCTCTAAGGTAGTTCATTCAAGGACAAAAGATGTGTCTTTGGGGACTCAAAAATAGCACAAAGCTTTGCTGGCTTCCGTTGTAAGCTGTTTCTGCTTTAACTCAGCCTGTCAGCTGTCGTGGTGTGGCATTAAGATTCTTGAGTATGAACAGACCCATCAGATGAGGGTTCTTGCTCCTATGTTGCTCAAACTCTTTCCGTTTCGCCCTGATGGGAGGAGGGAATGGGGCGCTTGCTTCTGAGCATCCGTGAGTACAACTGCAGTCGGGCTTTGTGGCTGAGCCTGAGCGTCCTGTCAAGTACCTCAGGATGCTATTTCATGAGGTGGAACATAATCTCTCCAAACCTTACCTGGAGAGAGTCTTCAAGATGTAAAATCTAAGAATGTCTAAATCACATCCCAGGGAAAGGGTTCTAGTGGATAGAAAGTGCAAAAGCATTGAGAAGGCGCCTCTGACATGAAGGCATGTTATAGCTGGCCCTGCGTTTGCCGACTTTGGTTCAGGCTACCCTATCCCACTCTGACACACTGAACTCTGTAAGGCAGAGTCACTCATGATGTCGTGACTGAGGCTAAGGAAACAGTAGCACCAATCCCCAGGTCAAGAGCTTCCCGATGACAGTATCTCTTTAAGATGTGTAACATTGCCTGTCACCCCTTTTCTCTGGCACCCAGGAGTGTCAAGACACCACCAAGGCTGACATCTCCCCGTCCAAAGCGCACCTCAACTCCATTCTTAAAGTTACATGCTAACATTTCTTACTGTCAAAGAAAAACAAATTCAGTCAGATGATTGGAGCCCCGGCGTTTGAGGCCGTCAGTATTGCAAAGCTTTCTCCCAGCTGGTGCTGGGGGTGATGGGGAGGGGGAAGAGAAGTCAGAGATGAGGTGATGCCTCCAGCTGGGACTAAAAATACTGCAGCCATTCGTGTCGTGCCTCATGCTCTGTGAGTGCTGCACCCAGCCTTGTAAATGGACTTGCAAGAAGTAGCCAGATGTCAGACTGTGGACATCTCGTTCACAGATGGACCTCTGGAGTGCATTCCCGTGAGTAACTTCCTGTTAGAAGAGGCACTTCACTTGGTCATGGGCAGCTCTGTTCCCCTGTTACATGGCTCTCAGGTATATTTAGTGAATGTTTCAGGCAGGCCAGGGACTCTCACAGGCTTTGTGGACTCAGAGAGGATGGGACCTGAGGCCTTGTCCCTTGGTTGATGGTTTTCCTGCACACCTATCTGGGAGCAGAATTGCTATTTGTTTCACAGGTTTTCTCCAAGATATACAGATAACACCCTCAGACCGTGCCGCTGTGGCTGGGCATCCTAGTCTCAGTCCAGATGAGACTTCATAGGATGTGAGGTGGGCGAGGAGGTCCCCTTCTGTCACCGACCTAGGATGGGAGGAGACAAGCAAGGGACTAAAAGTTTAGATATAACCTGAGTAAATTAATAATAAATAAAGATAACACCTTGAAGAGGGAGAGAAAGTGCCCCCTCCTGAGCAGAGGAAAGGCTCACTGGCATGACAGTATGCACAGAGCCTTCCTTCCGTCCAAGGACACTTGTGAGGTTTTACACAGTCGGAATAGTATCCCCTGCTTATGAATTTCTTAAGGGTGCAAATGCTCTTCTTCTACATTTTCCAGTCGCATAGGAGAGGAAGGTGTCTAGATGAGCCCGCATTGCCTACAGGGGAGTATCCATACTCAAAGCCAACACACCTTTTTCCAGTATAAATTACCAAGGTTTCCGTGTGAGGGAAACCACACCTGTTAGGATTCATGTTATGAACAATCGGCTGCCACTCACTCTGTTTGGAGTCTATATCACTGTTGTTTCTAGTATATTTTCTGATTCACACATAAAGTACTTACGGAGAAAATGCGATTAAAATTTTCATAAAAAGAAAGAAGCAATGTGCTTTCTATGAAAGTAGTCTTTGAATTGATAAAAGGCTAAACTCTTGGCCCAAAGAAATTATTTAAATACTTAAGAAACAGATAGAGTAGATTCAATTTTTACTGTTCTGTCATTAGGTCCAATTAAAATTCAATCAATAAAAAAGAAATCACCTGAGAGGAAGAGAAAGCACCCTCAGCAGCTCGTGGGGTAGGCCTTCTCCCTGCCCAGGAGCTCAGACAGGCTTCCCAAGGACAAGAGCAGACCTGGAAGCTGCATCTGGGGAGCCAGCATCATCCCCACTGCTTCACCAGGGGGGTGGCTGCTCTTCCACACCCACCCTCGAACATACTGCTGTCCCCAGTTTATTTCCTTCTAACCATGGCTGCACACAGGGCTGGGGCAGTGGGTGGGGCTCCATTATTGCAGCTTAGATCAATGGCTGCTGCGGGCATTTGAAACAGTAATTGATTTCCATACTCAGTTTGAAGTTAATTTAGTAATTATTTATAGACTCTGTTTTAATGGGACGGTGGCCCTGCCAAGTGCCACGAGCTGGAGGACACCGCAGCCGAACTGACACAGGCCTGGCTCAGTGGGAACTTTGCCAGAGCTATAATAGTACTGTGTACTCTTTGGGCTGTGTCACTAAAGAAGTAACTGCCCTGATGGCTTATTGAGTTGGCGCACCATGGCAATATCACGTTTTTCTTACACTTCTCTTAAAAATTCAATGTGTAACTTGTAATGTCTTTAAAAGCTATGACATCATACACTTATGTTTCAACATTGGGTTGATATTCTTAACAGTTCCAACACCAGTATGGGTACATATTTGTGAGACTTGACATCAACACACACACACACACACACACACACACACACACACACACACACACACACCAATTATGAAAACAAGCATATCTGGGCCTCCCTCTTGGTGGGGCTAGAAGCCAATGAGAGGGTAATTGCATCATGATGGTACATGAATGACTGGAAATGAAAGGTGATGGGTGAGACGCAGCCTAGCTAGAAGAAGGTCTCTGCCCAGTAGCTTTCGTCTACTAATTTTTATGTTCAGTAGTTGTGCTGATCAGCAAACAAGGTTCAGAGAAAGATCCTGTTAAAAGTAAAAACAGAATACAAGGTGTAGAGTAACTGAGGAAGCCAGCCAGTGCCAACCTCTGGCCTCCGTATGCTTGGTCACACATATGCGCATGCACACGCGCGCGCACACACACACACACACACACACACACACATACACACACACACACACACACACACACACACACACACACACACACACAACTAATGAAGCTTCCCTTCATAGCCCCCTTTGAGGTTGGGGACTTGCCTTGTGTAGATACAGAACATAGTCACACCCAGGTCCCGGGGCTGTGTCATCTTCTTTTTAGGCAAGTATGAGTTACACCCTTCTGAAGCAGCTCAGCCCCCACTGTCAAAGCCTCTGATGACACTGCTCTCCCCTCCTCTTTCCTCCTCTCCCCTCCTCTTCCCTTCCCTCCCCTGTCCTCCCCTCCCCTGCCCTCTCCTCTCCTGTCCTCTCTTCTCCTTTCTGAACCACAGTGTCATTCTATCTGAACTCTGACCTCAGCCTTCTGCATTTCCAATAGCTCACACTATCATGGAAAATCCAGACCCTGAGTAAACTGCTGTTCCTCCTCTTGCTCCTCCACCACCAGCACCACCAGCACCACCTTGACCTTCTGACCTTCTTGAATGCCTTCCTTGAGCCTTCTGTCTCTGTTCAGCTTGCTCCCCTAGTTCCTATGACAGTCTCCCTCCTCGGTGGGAATCGTTCCAAGAAGGAGGCTTGCCTTTTGATGTGGTTGTGATGTCTGTCCATGGAGACTAGGCTTGTCCCTCTGGAGATACCCCCTACTGGCCACACATTCTGCAAGGTCTAAAGACCCCCTAGCATCTTGACCACCTGGCCCATTGGTGTGATGCTGCCACCTAGGGGTCACTCCATGTGCTGCAGGAAACAAGCCACAGTGCTGTCAGTTACTGGAAGGAAGGTCCAGCTGGCTCTACAGAGAAAACCGGGCAGGCATTGGTCATGCATTGGCTCTCTGCAGAGCCACTTGTGAACACTGGCCTAGATACTCTGTACTCAAGAAATGCTGACAATACGGTCACCTAAACAAGGCCTGCACAATGCCAACACCAATTGACATGCTGACTTGGGTGGGGGAATATCACAAGGCCTAACCCTAGATGAAGAGCTACAACCAGTTGATGACTGCTACGAAAGGCAGAGTTTTCCCAAGGATGAGGACATTGATCATCCCCAGTCCTCGGTTCTAAACAGATGTACATAAAAGCAACACTAGATGTACTCACTAAGTTGTATTTATATATACACATATATGTGTTTATGTGTGTATATTGCAATAATGATTAAAGAAAAAGGGGTCATGACTTTGAGAGGGAGTTGGGAGAGGACTGGAGGGAGGAAGGGGTTCACATATATGGAATTTTAAAATAACTAAAAAATGGTACTCTGTGGGTATCTATATATGTACAGTGGGCCCGGTAGCAGAAGCCTGCATGTTGGCTTACCCTTCCAGGGTTTTCATCACGCCCTGACCTGTAGCCCCCACAAGATTCCTGAAGCCTCTCTAGCTGGCCTACCTGCTGTTACCAAGACTATCCTATGGAGTGAGCTATGAGCTAGGGAACAGGTTTAAGGTCCGTGGCAATGATGGTGGAGGCAGGGAGGACAGAGCTCTGTGACCCCAAGGCAAGATCAGGAGTGCGGATTCTCCACAGATAGCAAAAGGCAACAGAGGCCCAAGAACAGAGGTGGAAGATGCCTGAGGGAGGGGACTGACCTATCAGACATTGTACCGGTGGGTTCCGAGCATCTTGATTCTACACAGAGCTTGTGTCAGAGTTAGTGAGATGATTATCATGGGGAAGGACGCTTACACTGACAGTCTAAATGCTAGAGGCACACTGTACCATCTGGAGGCACTCAGTAGATGCAGCATCTGCCTTGGGGAGAAGAGGACTATGGGGCGCTTGAGTGATGGCCCTGAGTTTGGCTGCTTTATCCAGCAAAAAGCACAATAGTGAGCTTTTTGGCAAGTCATTTGCCATCTCTAGAAATGAGCCACCTATAGGAGGGGCAGCTCCTCCAGATCAGCAAGGTCCCACACGTTTCAGCACCAGAACACAGAAAATAAAAGATCAGTGCCGAGCTGTTTCCACAACAGAGACTATTTCTAAGACTCATTCCCTCGTCACATGAATGCAACTCCAGATCCTGCGGGTGATATGGGGCCCCGGCACTTCCTCTCACTGGGTGACCGCAGTAAAGCGGCTTATCCTCTGCCTATGGATCATCTTCAGCACAGCGGAGATGATGGTAAAGCCTACTCCAGGAGCTTTCTGTGCAGGTGAAGTGAGCACCTACGTCATGAATGTTTAACAAAATGCACAACACCTGTCGGATTTTCTGGTCACAAGGCTAATGAGGTTCAGATTGTGATTGATGCCCATTGGGGATGGGGACTTAGATTCATGGCCCATTCTTTGGAACCCGAGGGAGCTCCCCTCCATGAGAAGTTCTGCACAGGAGATTGCTCTTGGTGTCTCATTTTCCACTGTAGCTCTCTTTCTATGCTCTGTTGAGAATTCCTGCCTCCTAGTCTTCAACCAACAGGGATGGCTTTGCACTGTCTTCTGCCATGTGAATGCCACCGTGTTATAGAACTGAGAAGCCTTGCGTGGATTTTCTATGGTGTATGGAGGTGGGATGTTTATCATTTCATCACAGTCTACTGAGACCATGTGACTGAGCAATGCCGGTCCTGGAGTGTGCGTTCTCTCCTGAGTGCATTGCCTTGTCAGGCAGTGTCTAGAATAGGGCGAAATTCTTCTGCATGTACTATCACAGTTGTTATTGTTATTCTTATTATTACCTTTGTTGAAGACATGTGAGGTTGACCTTGCTTTTTGTCAATGGAGCCCCATATGTTAAGCACACCCTGGCTCTGTGCACTGAGAGGCCACCTCGCCTTCATTACACCATGACGTGAGTTGTTCTATAAGATGTTTCATTAGTAGAGGGAGAGAACACCAGGTTCACATTGATCTTTCTTATCTGCCACACTGGGGGAAGTTCTTTTCCTAAAAAATAACTGGATCCTCAAACTTCCAGAACAATGCTCCTATCTGCAAGGATGCCTCATTACTCACCATTGACATGATGTATTTCTTTTGGCTCCGTATAGTCTGATTTAAAATGTGCTTTCCCCCTTGTTCTTAGGAACAATTTGATCCTCTTCATTTTCCTATTTGAGCTCTGACTTCTGAGAGGCCAAGAGCCAAAAGAGTACTTTGGCCTCCCAAAGTCCCAAGCTGCAGCCTCCTCTCAATAAGTCTCTAGAAGAAGAATAACACTTCCCAGGTCCAAGACCCAATTTTACAATTCTTTTTCATCTGCTGATGAAATGACAACTGTATTTTTGCATCACATGGGCTGAAGTTAAGAGAATACCAACAGTCCTCCAAAGTAGTTGGCACCTTAGAGTATCTCACAGTAACTCCAGATTTCTTTGCACTTGAAAGCACAAAGCATTTGGTCACTGCCAAAAAGTAATATATTTGGCACAAGGAGGTGATGCTTTGCAAAATGTTTTAATTTGTGAGGAGTGAGCTAAAGACTTCATTTGTTCTCCTGTCATAAATTTGGTACAGACTATGATAAAATGCCAGGCCACTTTCTAGCTCATAACTTAGGGTGCTTCGGTGTTGGCTTCTGTAACCCATTAGCCCATGTCTCTTTATCACAGCACCTGTGTGGTTCACATTCTTCCTCTCATCTCTTAATAGCAGAAGCTCTGGTGAAGCCAGGATGGGTGGCCCTAATTGGGCGAATGAATGGAAAATATCCTTTGGAGAAATGAAGCCCTTCACGGATAAAATTAACTTTCCGTTGACTCACATCCTGTGCTCAGTAGTCTCCGCTGGAGTGTCTACATTGTCAAAGTTCCTACCCACACTTGGGATTATCACCTCCACTGGCTCCGAACTTGCAATATCCTCAACCTGACAGGAAGTGTCTAGCCATCCATAAATGATGGTGATGTCACATTTAAATTTTCACTAATTTCAAAGTAACAGCAACGGTGCCACAGAATATAAAAATGCTTCTTTTGCAGCAGTAAGAATCGTCACAGCTGGGGCAACGGTCTCTGTACCCTGCAAGGTGTAAAGAGAGGTTCGTATCGATTATGGTTCTAATGTTATAGTTGGGGGTCACCAGTGTTCCAAACGCAATCTGTAGGGACATTTTTAAGAATTCTGGAATTTTGGTGTCTTTAAAGGATACAGAAATGTTTTAAGAATGTGCTTTCATATTAATCCCAGGTGTAGGGATGTGGCACCTCTTAGGCCTGTCTGCATCAGCTGACTATGATTTGTCTCGTGCTCTAGCAGAAGCAGGGTTCTGCCAGCTGCAGATAATGTCTGCAATTGTGTGACATCTGGGATTCTGGGAATTTTTTTCAGAGGGCACAGAAATTTAAGGGCCCTGGGAGGCTGGGTGGGGGGTTGCTGTCAGTTTAGGGGAGGCTGATTGTACTCTGTTAGTAGCCAGGGTCAAAGGAGCAACAAAATGGAAGAAATTGGATCAGGGAGTAGCAGAGGCTGCTACAACGATTCACATAGTTTATAAGAAAAGAAGGCAGCATCAGTAGAGACCTAGACCATAAGAGCCCTGTAGGTAAGACTATGCTTCTGGGACAATCTAGGATGAAGCTGATAGGTTGTCTTCGTTATTTCAGCTTCGAGGCTTCACTTCACCTAATGTTCCCTGAAGGCTCAGCAGCCTTCAGCTTCCAGCCAACCCGCAGCAAAATGACCTTATGCTCTTCTCAAACATCTCAGTGAAGCTTATCCCTGGCTGTGTCTATCTGGAAGCCCAAGCTGACAGGGTGAACTGGGTTATGGAGGTAAGAAGGAGTTCAGGGGGGTGGGCCCCGTGAGACACATGGTACCTGGACTCACTCTTGAAGCGAGCCCAAGTGGCCGGCTAGAACTGGAGCAGGTAATGCCAAAAAAGTTCATGGTAATTCCTTGGCTGAGAAATCAGGCCAGGAGATTGCACACACACATGGGAGAGAGAAAAGTCTTGCTTTAGTACTGTGATTCTCTATTGCGTGGCGCTGTCTCACGCTTGATCACCCCTTTGCTCTGTCAAGCGCACCTCCTTGAAGAACTAATGAGAACAGATCCATCTTCTTGGATGGTACATTTCAGACCATTTTAGTTCACTAAACAGGACATGGAGTGGAGCTAAGCTTTGAAGTATGAAACTGAAGAGGGGGAAAAGAGAAAGAAAAAGTTGAAGGAAAGGCAGGATAAGGAGGAAAAGTGAGAGGTGTGGGGGAATGAAGAGGGGAGGAGGTGAAAGATAAGGAAGAAAAGAGAAAGGGAAAGGAGAGAAAGAGTGAGAAGGAACAGTTAAAGAAGGAGGAAGCGAAAGTAAAGAAGAAGAGGGACAGGCACAGGAAAAGGAGAACAAAGAGGAGGAAGAGAAGACAGAGGAGAAAGTAAAAAGGAGGAGCAGGAAGGGGAAGAGGCACCTTTCTGAAGCATCTGAAGTTGGGTACCAGGCTGGGGAGTTTTGCAGGGCCTGCTGCCCTCAGCACACAATCTTTTGTTGAGCGATTGTCTCCTTGTAACTTGGCACAATCCCAGGGAGACCTGAGCAGTGCCAAGGGAACCATATCATAGCACGGTTTATGTACAAAGGAAACTGAGCCCCTTACCTATCCGGTAACCATTCACACTGCACTGAGGCTGTAAGGGAGAAGCAAGCACCTCTGGAAGTAGCCTCTGTGATGACTAACGCTAAAGGTGACGAGTGAACAGCAGAGCCAGTCAGCTTCAGCAAGAATAGAAACGCAGTGGCCCTCAGCCAGGCGACCCCAAAGAGATACTTCAATGCAATAAGGAGAGGAGTTCACAGGTTAAGATTCTCTACTGCATGCTCATGCAAAGAAGTGGGAGGTAAATTAACACCCAAACCAGCAGCTTATAAATAAAAATCAGAAATTAGGAAGACAAGCCTACCCACAGAATCACAAACTGACTGGGGATTAGTATAGCCACGGAGGTAAAAGACTAGATTCAACACTGAAGAAAACAGAGAGTGTGTTAGGAGATGGAAGGCATCTTGTGTTCATGGATTGGCAAAGTTCATGCAGTGGAAAAGGACCAATTTCCTGAGAATAGGCTTCAGGTTTAATGTAATCTCAGTAAAAATTCCAATTACGCTTTTCATAGAAATAGAAAAAAAATCCCAACATTCATGTGAAAGTACACAATAATCCAAATGACTGAAGTAATTCTAAAGGGGGAAAGTAATTATGTTATAGACCGATCACAACACTGCCGTTCTGCTACCTGAAAAAAATTCAGACAAAGAAACCATGAACTTGACGACCCAGAAATAAACAGACAACAAGATACCCATCCCGTTTTCAAAATAGATACTGAACACAAGACTTGAGGGGAAAAACCCCTTCTTTCAAAATTTAATGGAAAAGGTGGATACCCCTCTTTAGAAGACTGAAATGCACTCTTTCACCCACTATGCAAAAGTCAGCGTGAAGCAGATCAAAGCCCTCAGTGTACGACATGAAGCCTTGAAATTGCCAGAGAAAAATGTATAAAATAGTTCAAGATGTAGACATTAGAGTGGCTTTCTAGATCTGTAGTTCAGAAGATAAACAGTGAGAGCTGACACATGAGATTTTGTTAGATTAAAACATTTCTGCCACAGCAAAGGAAAAAATTGCCATGAATAGATAACCTAGTGGGCAAAACCAAAGCTTTCCCCAGCATTTCATCTAACACGATGTCCTCATCTACAGTGTAGAGAGCCCACAAGAACTCAAATGTGGAAAAAGAACAAACCAATTAAAAATGGGCAAACAGACAGAAGTGACTTCTCTCCACAGAAGTGGTATGGATGGCCAACACATACATGAAGAGATGCTGAGCATTCTCCGCCAACATGGGCATGCAATCACCAGGCAGGACCACGCATGTCTATAGTTCCACCATCCCAAAGGCTCCGGTGCAATCACGGCAAGTTTGAGGCCAGCCTGGGCTACGCTGCTGTCTGCTAAGTTCCTAGCCAGTCTGGCTTCCATAGTAAGACAAGGTCAGACACCAACGGTGAATAAATGGACAAACCAAGCTGGGATTCAATCTCACTACAGCTTGGATTGTTATCATTAAGAAAATAATGAACATCATTAAAATGCTGGCAAGGACGCATGGGAACATTACCCCTTACACACTGGTGCTGTAAAGATAAATTAGTCCCACTGGTATAACCATAGAGGGTCTTCTAAGTTACAAACAAAATGACAAGACATCACAGCCTTGTATCCTGGAGGATTCAAAATTAGAAAGCAACAGCACAAAACACGTACTCACTGGAACCCTGTTCCAACAGCCAAGTTATCCAACCGGTCTTGGAGATGGATCTGACGTATCCTGGTGCTAGTTGCTGGCTCGCAGGATCCTGTTACTGCTCTAAACCTTGCGTCTCTGATTGGCTGAATAAACGTACCTGGGCAAGGCAGAAGGAAGGGGTGGAGTGAAGATGTCTTAGGCTTGGGCAGAAAGGATCTTGGGAAGGAGAAAGGAGATTGGGTGGAGGTAGAGGCAAGAGGCGAATCACTTCGGGATACAAAAAGACCCACCTGGGCCCAGAAAAGGAACTCTGAAGCTCCTCACGGAAAGAGATAGCCAAAATGAACAACAATAGCAAGTATTTGGGGATTATGGATAGGAAGTAGCTCGACAGAAATTACTAGAAGCAGATGGAATGAGATGGAGACTGGGAATTTATGGTGGATAGCTTAGGAGATAATATCTGCCTTGCCCCACGTAAAGGCTGCTTATAATATACATCAGGTGTCTGTGTTTTCATTGATTGCTAGGGAGTTAGAAAATTCTGTCTTAATAAAGCTTACTAATAAATATTTACTAGGCCATACCTTTAATTAACAGCAGCAAACTAGTCTATCTGCCCAACAACAGATCAATGGGAAGAGAAAATATGCACATACACACATGTGTTTATGTATATATGTATAAAATATGTAAATATGTATGCAATCGAAGCTGTCACTCAGCTCCCTCCTATCCTGCTGTGTGTCTCATGTGATAATCCTGCCATATGTGTGTATAGTAGTGTGACCAAGAGGGTGACCCTGGGAAGAAACAGACCCCCACACACTCAATTCGGAATGCCACTTGTCTTAGTTAGGGTCTCTAACTGTGGTGAAACACCATGACAAAAGCAACCAGAGGAGGAAAGGTTATTTGGCTTAGGCTTCCACATCACTGTTTATCTTTGGAGAAAGTCAGAGCAGGAACTCAAACAGGGCAGAAACCTAGAGGCAGGAGCTGATGCAGAGGCCATGGAGGGGCCTGCTTGCTGGCTTGCTCAGCCTGCTTTCTTATAGAACCCAGGGCCATCAGCTCAGAAATAGCCACCACACACACAATGGACTGTACCCTCCAACCACATTGAGAGAGAAAGAGAGAGAGACAGAGAGAGAGAGAGACAGAGACAGAGACAGAGACAGAGAGACAGAGAGACAGAGAGACAGAGACAGAGAGAGACAGAGAGAGAGACAGAGAGAGACAGAGAGAGAGAGAAAGAGAGAGAGACAGAGACAGAGAGAGACAGAGACACAGAGACACAGAGAGACGGAGACGGAGACGGAGACGGAGACAGAGACAGAGACAGACAGACAGACAGACAGACAGACAGACAGACAGACAGACAGAGAAGATTTTACTAGATTTTGTAATAACATGACTGCCTTTTATCATGGGTGGGGAGACAGTTTCTACAGCAATCCACTGTCCTCAGACACAGCTCTCCTGTTTTAGTTTTTAAAACCCATCTCAAGTCATCTAGAATATTTTGCTACTTTAAGCATAAATCACTGATAACATTAATAGCTCTGATGGACCATTTTATTCAATTAATCAAATTGCTTGATACAATTCCAACCACTCACACACACCAGGGAGACTGGGTCACATGCTGCACAATTTTTTTTAATGCTGATTCCTCTAATTACCACGCTTTAATGCAGTTGTTAGTCAAAAAAACACAAGTGTGTTTGATTTAGCAAAGACTTCTTTCACCAGAAACAAAGCCCTTGGGTATCAATGAGGTGGAGATGCGCTCTCCTCCAGCATTACCTAATCTGATAAAATGCAGGCAGATGCTCAGAATGAAAACCCAGATACAGGAGAATGTTTTTCAAAACTGCACTGGCCACCCTCTCATGCTGTGTCATGGCAGGTTTACAGGGTATGATTTAAAGTGAGCCAGTAATGGACATGTTGGGCCTGATAGATCTAGCTCCAACTTCCAGGGGTGCAAGCCGTGTTTGCTAAAAATGTAGGAAACCTGAGGTCAGAATGCACGGGATATCTTCCAACGCAGAGCTGAACAAGCTGTATAGAAAATGCTTAATAGTCCAAGATGCTTCCTAACCCGTGGAACACAAAGCAGAGAGAAAGGTGAAGGACTGTGCCAGGTAGTGTGTGCAGAGAGGACAGGAGCAGAAAGGGAAGAAGGCTAAGTGCCGTCCTTCAAATACAAGCCCCAACCCCTCTGTGGAGTCATGCTGCTGGGCATGAGTTCCTAAAGTGACCATGCCATAAGTGGGTTCCCAAGGGGGACAAAGAGAGGACTCTTCTTTGATGGAAAATAAGAAATGGCTATTTTAGCCACATGGAAACATACTATTTCATGTTTCCAAAAATACACATACATAAAAAGAATTTAGATAAATTTACACTACGAGAGGAGGGATAAGACTCTTCCAAGAAGCCACAGTTTTTGACAAACGAAAAGTCCAGGCCAAGTACAGAGTAGTCCCTTCTAGCCATTGGTCAAAATGTGTCCCAGAGAGACCAAAACAACGAGACGATTCCCGTTGCTCCTGGTTGCCCACCAGAACTTGATAATAAGACTCTATTGTTGAAGGCACACCACACTTTGATCACAGGGCGTGGAGAAAACAAATTGGTACTGACCGGGAAGTCTCCTTATTGCTGGCCACATTTCACAGTTCCAGAAGGTTCTATGTAGGCTGCTGGGGGAGAAAGTCATCAACAGTTTTCTCATACAGCCATGAACACTGTGAACTATAATAATAATTAGTGTGGAAAACATATTCCCATGAAGGCATGAATGTTTTGTTTTCTGCTAGGATGTAAGGCCTGTTCTATAGGAGGAAACCTGTTCTTGGTAGTATAAATCTTGCCAAGAACTCACGGCTGGGACCCCCTAGTCCCTAGAAGAGAACAAATCCTTACTGCTTTGCAAAAACAATAACATCATGAAAGAGATACATTTAAAAAAAAAAAAACCCTTCATTCACAGAACAGAAGAGCATCTTGTCCAGAGAGGAAAACTCTGCTGTAAAGATGCAGCTTTCTAGGCATGAGAGTCCTTGTCAGGCAATGGACCAAGTGGAGAGCTCCTTGTGGCTGTCATGGTACTTTGAGGCCTGCTGTGTATGATCTGTGTTTTATGGAGTCAGCATCTTTAACAGTTTGTTCTGAGGGCCCTTCTTTATGTCCGCCTGTAGCTCTGCGACGATACCGCTGACCCCATCTAGCTAGGAAAGGAGAAGATGCACCCTGGTGAGAAAAGTCTGCACTGAGCACAGGTCAGCACACAGGCAGCTGTGCTAAAGGAACAAAGGTTGATCTCGATGTTCTCTCCTGATTTACCACAAGGAAGGATGTTATGTGCTGGGGTGAGCTAGCGAAGACTATTGGTGTAGTGCGCTGGGAGGGGAGCAGCGTGGTGAGTTCTTGACATTGAGAGGCTCCTTCCTCTACAGTTTATTTTCTTTGTAATAAAGCCTCCTGTGTTAGCTACTTGGCATCTGCTAAAGTTAAAAGTCTATTTTCTCTCAGAGACTGACTTTCTGATGATTACATTTCAAAATGTGACTTCTAGGTCCTGGAAAATAAAAAGACATGTTTGCAAAATTATAAAGATCCTTTTCTGTTAAGGATATGGAGGAGTAAGTTTGTACGAGTTTTTATTAAGAAATTTCTCAAAATTAGGGAGATCAAAACTAAATTAGGAAGAATCCTGCCTGAAGTATTAGTCAAGTTAGGGGAACGTATGATTCCCCTACACTGATAAGTCCCTAAAGTAAATATCTGAGGGGTTATTCAAAATTGCACAAGAAAAGAGTTGTGTTAAAAAGAAAATAAAAAGTGAAATAAAAGTACAACCATATTTAGACAAAGACCAGGATTCAGAAAGCTGGGAACCAAGAAATCACAGGAGAAGCTGACACAGCAGCGAGTATCTGCCTGCGGACTGTGTGCTCCGGGGCTTATTAAAGGGAGCCTGAGGTGAGCTGGGGGAGTGATGGAATAGAGCATTGACATCAGTAAGGCACAGCTGTCTCTAAGCAGCAGATTATCAAGTGCAGTGCCTTCCTCGTTCTCTTCAATCCCATGAGAACTGTTCTAGTTCCCCCTTACCTCCACTAATGTGTTCACTCATTCATTCCCTCTCTCACTCCCTATTCCCCCACCCTCCCTCACCCACTCACCCACTCCCTCCCTCACCCACTCATTAACTCCCTCACCCAATCACTCAATGTTTTCAAAAGGAGGCAACAAAGTTAGCAGACCCTTCCGTTTGTGTCATAAGTCATGCTAATGAAGATGTACTGAATGTGCAGTGCGGTGCGTTGTAAGTGCAGTGAGGTGCTGTGTGTGCAGTGTGGTGCATTGTAAGTGTGTTGTGAGTGTGCTGTGTGATTCATCTCAAGTGCAGTGAGGTCCTGAGTGTGTAGTGCGCTGCATTTTTAAGTACAGTGAGGTACTGAGTGTGCAGTGTGCTGCATTACAAGTGGAATGAGATACCGAGGGAAGATGTCCTTCAGAAATGGAAAGCCTACGGAAGATGAGCCTTACAAACAGGGAAGCTGATCCCTAGGTAATTACTCAGATGATTATAAAACTTACACCCCTGAAGAGCATATACTAAAGTGTTGGTAGCTTTTACCTGTGAGTATTGGCACCTGAAAGTAACCCACACAAAGCTGCATTCTTCATCAACAGAGGGCATGAGTTGGTCTTATTTCCACATCAGTAGAAGATGAAGTTACTTTGAACAGGATTTTTTTCCCTTGATAAACATGCTATAACCCATAGACCCAAGGAACCCAAGGAGAGCCCCAAGGGAGGAAGCTGGAATCTCACTCAGAAGGGAAAATAAAACAGACATCTGAAGTATATAGATCGAGAGATCTGAGTGGGAAAGGGGTTGGGGAGGGTAGCAGGGGGGTGGGCGTGGCAGGTGTAGGGAGGAGGGGCAATCTCTAGGACAGAGGAGGTCTCCTGGAGTCTATGAGGGTGACCCTAGCTGAGACTGTTATCAGAGTAGCCTGAAGTGGCCACCTCCTGTTGCCAGGTGGGAGGGAATGGTATACCAACCCACCCTTAAAGCCTTTGACCCAAAATGTGCTTGCCTATGAAAAGTGTAGAGATAAAGATGGAGCAGAGATTGAGGGAATGGAAAAACCAGTGACTGGCCCAACATGAGACCCACCCCACGGGAGAGAGCCAACCCCTGTCACTATTAATGATACTCTGCTATGATTGCAGACAGGAGCCTGGCATAACTGTCTTCTGAGAGACTTCATCCAGCAGCTGATGGTAACACATGCAGATGCCCACAGATAAATACTAGGCTGAGCTCAGGGGATTTTGTGGAAGAGTGAGAGGAAGGACAGAGGAAGCTGGAGGGGTCAAGAACACCACAAGAAGACCTACAGGGTAAACTAACCTCGGCCAATGGGAGCTCACAGAAACTGAGCCACCAACCAAAGAACCAAAGAACATGCATGGGCTGTACCTAGACCCCCTACACATATGTAGTAGGTGTGCAGTTTGTTCTTCATGTGGATCCTTTCAAAATGGGGCTGTCTCCTATTCTGCTCCTCGCCTTTGTATCCATTTCCCCTAGCTGGGCTGCCTTGTCAGTGGGAGAGGATGCGCTTAGTCCTGCTATGTCTTAAGATGCCAGGGTGTGCTGATATGTCTTGGGGCACTCTCTCAGCAGAAGGAGAGGAAGTTCGCTCTCCTTCTTCTCCTTCTGCTCAGGGAATGGGGTAAAGGGAGCATAAGGGTGGGACTGGGGTAATGGAGGAAGAAGGGGGCTGAGATCAGGCTATAAAGTGATTAAATAGATAGATAAATGAAAAAATGCAGTGTCAAGGGTCCTTTGCTTGTTGGGGAGGAATGCCATTCTATTCAGTGGCATAGCCACGAGGAACCTGCCCTTGCGCCATTCAGCAGCCTGTCAAAAATACACAGGCAAGAAACTATTTAAACTCTACCAGCTGCTGAAAGTAGGAGGGGAGCTCTTTGAGGAGGAGGGTACTGATGGGAAAGGAAGAAAGGAAAGAGAGGTGAATAATTGCTGATAGGAATGTTTAGGGTGGTCAACTGTTGATATTCATGATGCCATAACCACGGGCTCATGGCCCAAATGCTCATGAATATTTGAAACACCAAAAGTGAAGTGCAACGCCTGTAAAATATTTGAAAGTATTGTTCAAGAGGTCGAGGGTTCCTAAATTAAAGGGCTCATGTGGCAAGGCCATTTATCTGCATTACACACGTATGAAACAATCTCACTGAAGGAGATAAGGAAAAAATTCCATCCCAGGCACAAGTGGAGCTTGTAAGAAAACGGGAAAAGAATTTGGACAAAGTAGTGCAGTGCAACGGATGAAGCTCTCACTCGGGGTTACAGATGAACACACATGATACTGCCATACATATGTACTAGAATGCATGTGCACCAGAACTGAGTAACTAGGTGCATGGCTGAGAGAAGGCGGGAAAGAGCAGAGAAGCAAGAAAAGAAACCTGGGTTTGCATGTGTGGTGAGACATCAGTCTCCAAACCATCAGTAAAGGTTCAGATTTGCCATGATGTAAAAGACGTGGTTGTACGTAGCAATATTCTCGCACATATTTCCTATGTGGGGACTAGAATATACTGCATGTAGATGTCTAATGCAATGTGTATCCCTTGCTATGAGAGAACTAAATATAAGTAGCATAAGAGATCTTTATTTCAGGCTGAGGAAATGATTGTTTCTATGCCTGTGGCCAGAGACAGCCTGAGCTTACCACAGCGTGTGGTGCACAAGTGAAAGGCATGCTCAAGATTAGTAAAAATGTAAACAAACATCAGAGTGACAGTGATGTGTCAAAAAGACGTAGGAGCCAACGTTAGGTAATCTAAGCAACAAAGTCAAGTGGACTTAGATCATAGGGTAGAGAGTGAGATAAATATTCACGAGTCCCTCCAGATAGAAATGGATGATTGAAGAAGTGTGCCAACGTAGAGCACGCTGTAAGATGACCTGTCCTTTCACACACAATCATCTCCAGCAATCAGAGTTCATGCTCCACCTCTAAGGCACAAAACGCCCCTGCTTACATATCTACTACATGTAACTTCCTTCCGGAGAATTCAGTACTTGGAATGGGGGAGGAGCGGGTTCCAGTAGAGAAGTTTAAGTAGCGTTTCCTCCACTAGGAGAGAAAGTCAGTACCATGATGGGAATTCGTGCTGCTGGTACATGTAACAGAAATGGAAGCTTACCGTCCACGGTCCTTTGTCCCAAGTCGTGAAAACTGAACCTAGTCAGGGGGAAGCGCTGACAAGTCATACTGTTGGTCAGTACTCCGCAGAACACCTGGGCAGGACGCCTCAACAGTGGGATGCATCAAAGCCAAGGTAACTGAGACCTGGGATCACCGGGCAGAGACTGAGGAGGCCTGACTATGAACCGTAGCCATCCTCCACTTATTTACAAATACTCATTTCACCAGGCAAGGGTGCACATGTGATGCAACAGCAGTCCAGCAGGATCAGCCCAGCACTTCAGCGTGTGTTCATCTGCGGATGGCAGAGGCCAGCAATAGGAGAACTTACCTGCATAGGAACTTTCTGTTCGACATGAGTTTTCTGTAAATCCAAATCCTAAATACATTACATTTGACCTTTAATCCCCTGAAAAGGAGAAAGATGAGTAATTTAATTTTGATTAAAAATCTATAGACTAGACTGAATAGGTTTTATGACTCTATCACAGTATGGACTTTTGAACCAGAACCAAAATAGGTCTAATTGGTATAATGTGTTGCCTTTAAAACAAAGTGTCAGAAAGATGATATTTAATATTCTCTGCTTGGTTTATCCAAACCATTAAGACCTAAAGAGACTATTTACTTGTTAAAGTAAAACCAAATAAAAGTAATTTATCTTTGTTCATTTCTAGCCACAAAATAATTATACTTCTAACTGCTCTTTATGCTAAGATAATTATGTATCTCTAACCATCACTGCCCTCAGTACCACTGTCACCTTGTGGTCACTTTCATCATCACCATTGTGGCAAAGACTTCTGTCGTCAGCACCGCTCTTGGGAAGTCTCATCTTCAGCTTTCCACTGCTGGGACCAGGTTTCTGAAAAACTCCACTTGAGAAGAACATGTATTTATTTGAGGCTGATGGGTTTTGAGTATCCAGTCCATGGTCGCTGGCTCCATTGCTTTGACGCTGGGCCAGAGTCTGTGGTATGAGAAACTGCTCATCTTGTGGGGAAGCAAAGACAGAGACAGGGAGCTGGATTTTTCCTCAAGGCCAATGGCCTCACTTACTTCTACTTAGTCCCACCTCCTAAAAGTGTCACCACACTCAAACTGTACCTGAGGCTGGTGAGCAGACTGTTAGCATATCTGGCGGCCTGGGGAGCACTGGGCATCCAAACCACAATGGGAGAGTTACATGATTAATTCAATCACCCAGACATCATGTTGGGTACATCTCAGGAAGAAATAAGAGGAAACGGGCAGCTGCTAGGTGTTCTGGGCAGTAAAGTAAGTGCTGATCCGGAAGCGCCCCCCAGGCCAGGACAAGCATATGAGATGATCCACCCTCTGGGAAGTTCTGCTTTCTTTTCGCAGCATGACTTCAGTAGGACTACATCATAACCTTTGGAGAATGAAAGGGTCTGGTCCTACTTTTCTCTTTGGTGGCCAGTCTGGAAAGGGCCCATTCCATCTTTGTGCTGTGGCAGCCAGCAAGTCCAGAAGACAACCGAGTGCCAGAAAGCCAGTCAACCTCTGTGGCATCTTAACAGACTCGCATATACTCAGTGCTACAATGCTTGCTGGGCGGGAGATAGGAGAGAGTCATGCTGTGGCTGCTGCTCCCAAGAAGCCAAGCCCATCGCTCAGAAAACATATGTCTAGCAGCTGGGAGAATGTGTTAGTTCAAAGGAAGTAATAAAAGGCAGTTGTGGGGGGGGGGCGGGGAGAGAGTGTGCTCCATCAGTTATTTACTTATAACATATGTTAAATAATCGTAATATGTTTGTTTTCATGTTTTGTAACTAGGAAATTTTACCTTATCTCCAAAAACTAGAAGACAGCCAAGTCACAACATGTCTTGCTTCTTTCTAAATAAGTCATTTATGAGTGTGGGTGTAATGCTGACTCTGACTGTATTAGCAGCAAATCCTGGCTACTTAAAACCAGGGAAATAGCTTCCAGACGTGTAATAGTTAGCAGGCTGCTTCTGCTTGAAATGACTCTGAGCCGTACCTGTTAGTTACCCTGTGTGTAGGGCTGGGCAGGATGAGCAGGCTCTTTTCGGATTGACAGACATCTTGAGGAAGTTGGTCTCACCACCCATATTCCAAAAGGGCTGTCGATCTCCAACGAGCCAATCTTCTACCCTGATCCTAGAAGCGTAGTCAATGTTTTCCCAGGATGAGATCCCATAAGAAAGAAAGATTTCAAGTTCGGAGTCAGCACACAACTGGCACGCTCAGACTCATCATTGACTCTGAATGAGTCTCATATCCCAAGGCTGTGTGTTAGCTGATAGTCTTGGGATATTAGGATCTGTATGACCTGTGGCATCCAGCCATGGTGTCAGTGCGGCTCAATACAGCAGAATCCAGTTCCACTGCTGTGTGTATTGTTCCCTACAAGATACCTCCAGAAATTGGGGTGCAGTTCAACCTAGTCAGAAACAACATACGACGGAAGGAGAGTGGCTACATGACGATGTCATTTGATGGCCTCCGGGTAACCTTTTCTCTTACCTTAAGCCAGGAGCTCACCCTTCTGGCCAGGCTGTAATTGGGAAGGGAGGAAGTGGACAGGAAGAGATGCTTCCCAGGGCACGAGTGTGAGTTTGAAGTAGACACAAAACAGCTTGAACAATGAACAAAAGTCCTAAATGAAAAGGCATGCTCTCTGGGGTACAGAACCATGACCGTCGTTGATGTCTGCTGAATTCTGGGTAACGTGAGACAGCCAGCCACCATGTCCAACTAGTAGATAAGAAAACTCTATTTGGTGGAGCCTCCTCCCCGATACACACAACAACCCACTGCTCATGATCGCACAGTCAAAGGAGGAAGCAGAAAGTCACTTTTACCCAGTACAGGACATGAGTGCCTAACTTAGTGCTGTTCTGCCCAGCACCCGGGCCACATTCTGAGCGCCGCGCAGGCAGTGCAAAAAACGACTTATTCACAACGGCGTTGCTGTAGCCCTGCACCCCGGTCTGCCAAATGATAAATATTTGTTAGATGAATGCTGTCTAGGTTGTAACTGTTTGACCCAGGCAATGTCATGATCAAATGGGTGTTTGGGGAGCATTAGTCTGATAGAGAGCAGGTTAGTTGGACCAGAAGTGTGGGAGTGGAGATGAGAGATGTCTTTAGGGACTATTATAGTGGTCTGGTGTGATGACATCTCAGGCAGACTTAGCGCTTAACTCTCCTGTTTCCACTGCATAGAGCACAGCTTGGGAAAACTACTCAAGCCTACCATGCTTTCCAGCCTGTGCCTTGTCACCTGCTTCCATGTCCAATTTACAATTTTTCTGTACAGTGTCGGAGACTTTGGTTACTCGGTACTAAGGTCTCCCAGTGGTGAGATTCATTCCAGAAACAAGTGGTGATTAAAGTCACGTTCATTTTAAATACCCCCACCACTTAATTCTAGAACATGCAGAACACTTAGAATTCCTTTATTTCCTGCTTAATTTCAAAGGAGTCTCGTGTCTAATCTACACTCTGACTGCCTGTACTGTAGCCAGACCCACAGAAGACTTGAGGAGCATAGTTATTTCTACTCAGGGCCTGAGGGTTTGGAGGGAGCCAAGGGAAGAAGAAATACTGTAATTGTATTATAATCTCAACAAAATACACTAAAAAGCAACACATGTGCATTCGTGTAATGAAAATATTTTTCATGTGCCTGCTATATGATGTGCGTTCTCATTCGTTCTAGAAACACAATGTGATGATTGCTCTTTAGTGACCCACAGTCCACCATTTATCATGCTGCTGAGGAACAAACTGTCCTGCGTGCCACGAGAATTACAGGAAACACTTTCTTCGACCCCTCAGTCTTCTCTCCTGCCTTTCTCTTGAGCCCAGCCCTCAAGTCATCCTGAAAGACGCATGTAAGCACACATGCTCCCTATGCCCCTCTGACATGCTGTCCTCTGCTACCACCAGGTCCGGGAGCAGAGGCCAGCTCCTTCATTGTCTCTTGGGTGTCCATCTCTCTACTTTCAGCTTAGACAAAAAACTGTCCTCCAGCAACACCTTTGCATGGTCTTAGGAGCCAGTGTGTGGCTCCTTTCTCTACCATAACATTTTCAAGAACACTGTGCAGTTGGCCTTTGTTGGTTATCCCTGTGGATGTGTTGACTTGAGGAGGGGGTTGTCTGCTCAACATATATGTGCAGAGGGGAGAACAGGAAGGAGGGAAGAAAGAAGAAGAAGACAAGTTCCATCTCATAACTGTCCTGTGACACCGTGGTTGATGGCCCCATTTCCTTCCAGGTCACTTCTGTCTGTGTTTCAGTGACAACTATACATGAGACACTGAGTGCATGACCTCACTTGGTGGCAGTAGCAACACAGAAAGACCAACCTTCAAGTGATTGAAATAAAGAGTCAAAAGCAGCTGGTAACAGGGTCAACATCAAAATAAAAGACCGACTCCTTCCTCTGAATCACTGATGAGGCAAAGAGTACAAGCCGCTTCTTTCCAAAGACAATTTACATTCACTCAGTGAAAGCTGGAGACTTGGATTTTCATTTACAAATCACAGTGTTCAAAACATCATAGAATACACATGTATTTTTTTTTATGTTTTTAAATTTTTTTTCTTAGAATACTTTTTTATTAATTTATTCAGGTTACAACTCAATTGTTCTCCCATCACTTGTATCTTTCCGTTCCTCCTACCCTCCCACACCCCCACCCTATTACCCTCCCTTAGGCCCATGTCCGAGGGGATCTCCCTCCCACTTTATGGTCACAGAATAGCAAGACTATTGCACTACCTAAGGACAATACAAATAGTAAACACCGAACCTCTACTCTGATCTAGCCAATGGACAGGTCATCCTCCACAGTTATATGGAGAGCAGGGACTCACTCTGACATGAGCTCTGGTACACATGTATTTAAAGCCACATATTAAAGCAACTTCTACAGATAATGGCTCGCACTACACAGAACCCTTTGGATGTTCACGTTCGTATTCAAGGCTAAATTCATAATCAAAATTTGAGTTTTCTTCTTAACTATTTTAAGGTCTTAAGAAAGCTATACAATTATGCCTCTAAAGATGAGGCAAACATGCAATAAAAGCATTACGTATTGAAGTAGCTGAATTACATGTTCCGTGAGAGTTGATATGGGTAAGGAAGACTGTGAGCTCTCACCCTGACGATGTAAGCTAAGAGCTTCAGGAAATCTAAGCACCATGGAAGATGACAGAGGCGGGTGAGGGGAGGTGAGGGGGTGGGAAGGACATCTGACTAAGGGCATCATCTATGGGCCTGAAGCTTTCACCCAGGGAGACCTTCAGCCGAGTACTCGCCTTTGTTTGTGTCAGCGAGTATCCAGAACAGATCCAATCATCTCAGGAGCTCTTGGGGATTTATATGTTGCTTGAAAGTTCCTATTCAAATCCCAGTCTTTAGGACACTACTGGGAGCTTCCTCTGTAGTCTCTGCAAAGCTTCTTCTTCTTTATGGGGTAATGATACTTGCTTTCTCTGTCTGTAATGCACTTATCCCATCATTAAATTGGCTTGCATTTCCCAGGCTCACACTGACTTACAACGGAGGCTATAACTATACAAACTCTTGGGGGACCACTTTTATATTGTTTTGTCTGGACTAGTTGCATTTGCTTTTACTACAACTTATAATAATCTTATTATTAAAGTGTCTTTGAGTTTATAATGCTTTCAAATACATCATCTCCTCTGGCCTAAGGATTTGGCACAGTTGTTAGGCATAGGGAACCATCTGGGGAGTGCAGATTTATAAGTCTATCATTAAGCTATCAACAAACAGACACTGGGTAGCTACTGCAAGCCAGTCACTACACTGGATATGTGTGGAAATCTGGAGAAGGAAAAATATATATAATATCACAGTGACAGGTGGTTAGAATAACTTCAAAGTGGAGGATAAAACAAGCACACGTGAATACCTACTTACCAAGAAAAATGTTTGTGCCTTCAGAAATATTACCCTTGATTTCTGTCATTCTTCTAACACACTTTCTCTAGGTGGGGATGGACATTCTCACCCTTGATTCCACCCACATCACTAGAATAGTGCCACTAGCAATTTATAGTCCCAGTCTCCCTGGAGGAACATTCAAACACGTTATGTCAATTTTGGATGGATCACTTCCCCCAAAATCTATCCTTTGTCTTACATTTCCGTTGCTAGTTACTAGCTGAATTTCAAATATTTTCTATTCATCACCTGATCCTCTCTGTTTCCATCTCGGTGGTTCACTAAGGAATATTTTCACTGCTACCAGGTATACTTCAGAGCATAGAGTTAGCTATGTAGAACATTACTGTAGCTACTAGAATACCACTCAGCAAAAAGTTGAGTGTCCCTTGTCAGTGAGACAGATACGGTGATCTCTTAATAGGGGCTCTGCCTTATGGTCAGTATTGGGTCTGAATATGAAAGGGGTTCAGCAAATATGTGCTAAATCAAAGAACGGCAGAGTGTGGAAATCACAGGGTCATTTTTCCCCCCTGGTAACCACTTCTAAAATGGCTAACCAGATTATAGCTCCCCATCTACGCTGGTTTGTTTTTTTAGCAACTTGGCACAGACTAGCCATCTGGGAAGAGGGAATCTTAGTGAGAAAATGCCTGTGAAACATTGTCTTAATTAACGCTTGATATGGGAGGGTCCAACTCACTGTGGGCATTGCCACTACTAGGCAGGTGGCCCTGCAGGATATAAGAAAGCAGGCTGAGCAGGTCATGGAAGGCCAGCTGCCTAGTGGTGAGGGCACTCCTCTGTCGTCTACTTCAGTTCCTGCCTCCAGATTCCTGTTCTTCAGGGTGGACTGGAAGCTGGAAAGTGAATGAACTCTTTCTTCTCTGGTCTGCTTTTAGCCATGGTGTTTTTATTGACAGCAGTAGAAAGCACTAGAACACCAGAACATCTCCCAAGTTATTCAATGAAATGCCAACGAAGGCACTGAGGTGAACGGATTTATATATATATATATATATATATATATATATATATATATATATATATATATATATATGTAATTAAAGTCTCAAGTTAGTAGGCTTCAGGAAAGGGAGATTGGGCAATTCAGGTGAACTTCTAGCCGTCATTCAGCATTTCCTAGCACAGGAGACTTTAGAGATGTGGGCATCTTTAGAACAGCCACGAGGCTTTTGGCTTTGAAAAATGGGAAACATGCTTCAGGGATTGGGAGAAACCTCTAGTGGCTGAAAATGTCACCTCCCCTTCCCCCTTTCCCTAGCCAGACAGTAACTGGCGCCTTGTTCACCTGGTGCTGCCCTGGATAAGAGTTCAGCCCAGCATTCCAGGCTTCAGACCTGAAGATGGATGAGCTGATGGACAGAAAACATTTCAAGGTTTCCACTTTTTGTTGGTTGTTCAGGAAGGCATGGATAATTAGCACACTTTTCTTCTCCTTTAGCTTCTCAGGGAGAAACAGAGAAGTACCACTTACATGGCATAGGAACAACGTGAGTCTGGACAATCTAGACTTTGTTCAATGAGCATGGTCCAGGACGAGCATTCTCAGGGGCTCACCAATTGTTGTAGCAATGCTCCTTAGCAAGCCTTCACCCGCATCAGAGCAGAATAGCGCATTCCATGCTGTGTGAGCCATATATCTACAGGTTCTTCAGTGCTGGCTGATCTTGGGAGGATGGGTCTGCAGGTACTTACTGACCTCCTCAGAGGTACAAATGATCTGTGATCTTTTTTTTGCATCTACAATAACCTTGGCTGGGTATAGCTCTACCTCATCCATCACTAATCTCCATCCTGAAATAGGCTAAACCTGATATGTGTGTGTGTGTGTATATATATATATATTGCCCATGCTAGACACACACAAGAAAATACCGCAAAAAACATGAAAATACCTCTGAGGGGAAGAACAGGATGCACCTGAACCACACTCATCTTCAGGTGTTCAAAAGGAGTCACATGGAAAAATATAGGAGACCCAGAGGCCATCCCTTTACAGGCAGAAGGAAGTAGAGGTACACAGGGCAGTTGACATGAGAACAAGTCCGGGGTTGAAGACTAAAGATGATCATAATGTGGGGAATCCAAGAAAAGATGAGATGCTATGGGTGCATTGCTACTAGTTTCCTCATAATCTCTCTTCATTTTCTCATAATAGGCTATGAAAATAATGAGATTTAAATTCACTTTCCTCAAAATAGCTTAAATAGATCAGCTTGATGAATTACACTAACAAAAGTATTGCATTTGTCATTTGATCGCAACACTCAATTTAATAAGAACTACTCAGGAAAAAAAAAAGAAAAAAATAAGAAAAACATGGAAGAATTGCATTGAATAGAATTTGGGTTATCTGAGTCCAAAACCATGAAAATGTCAGCATGTGCTTTGAATTAAGTACAAGCTGCATATCCAAGATCCATTAATTTCTCAGGAGAGATTCTTCTGTAGCTGTGAAGAGCACGTTGAATTATTAAGATTTCTTATTATTATGAATTATTGAATGCCAGTAAAATACAAATGGTAAAAAATTACAACAGGCCACCAAGCCATATTAAAAGAAAAACAACATTTAGTGTTCCATTAGAAGTTTTAAAGTTTATATTTTTGGATCTTAGGTCTTGGCCACCCATGTAATCCACTAAAGCAGTGATATATTATCCTGAACCCAAAGTCACTCACAACTTCTCAGACAGTGTTGGCTTCAGACCCATATCACACCTTTCAGCCAATTTGTTTTCACTTCTATATAAATTAGAAGGAATTTGTCAAACAATAGTATTAATGTCATGAGCTTACACTGAAGAAGAAATATTTCCCATCACTCTTCATGCCAGAAGCCATCTGAGTCCAGGATCTTCTGTGACAGTTATAACAGCATCCACTAACCTGATCTCTCTGTTTGCTCCTCTGTAGCTGAGAGGAACATTATGGCCAGAAAATGCAAGTAGGGAAGAAAGGGATTATTTGTCTTACGTGTCCCAGTCAAATCAAGGCTGGAAGTCAAGGCAGGAGCCTGAAGGCAGGAAACTTTAAGCATCTTCCTTTTTCTTACAATACTGCCTGTGCAGGGGTGGTGCTGCCCACAGTGGGCTGGGCACTCCCACATCAATCCCCAGTCACATTAACCCCACAAGCCAATCTGACGGAAGAAATTCATCAGTTAAGGGTCCTTCTTCCAAGGTATTTGTAGTTTGTCTCAAGCTGACAAAAAAACTAACCAGCACAGAGCCCAAGGAAACATAGTATAGCTTCCACAAACTGCTAGCAAATACAACAACACCGAGAGTAGACACAACAGAACCATCAAACGATGTCCAATAAAATATTCAAGTGAGTACCAACTTCATAGCTCTGGATATTTTCCCTTTTTCTTTAAAAAATATTTATTGTACTTTCTGAGATTATAATTACATCATTTCTCCCTTCCCTTTCTCCTCCCTCCGAAAATCCTCCCAGATAACCCCCCCTTTTTTTTCTGCTTTTGAATTCATGGCCTCTTTTATATATATATATATATATATATATATATATATATATATATATACATATATATATGTATATATATGTATATATATGTATATATATATATAAAAATTGTTTTTACATATACATATGTTTATACATATATATTCCTAAGCACAACCTGATCAGTATGTAAAAATATTTCTTGTACATTTTCCAGAATGACCATTGAGTATTGCATAATCAATTGGTGTAGTCTTCCCCAAGTAGAACTATTTCTCCTGCTTTCAGCATTCGTTAATTGCCTATAGTTCTTTGTGTGGGTTTGAGGCTTTCCCCATCTATCTTGTTGACTGATATTAGCCTTGGTGAGCTCATGTTTACATAGCCATGTTGGTAAGACTTAGTGTGAGTAACTTCTGGCACTCCTAGGAGACACAATCTCACAGCAAACTCCCTGATCTTCTTCCATAATGACCCCGAAGCCTGGGGTGCAAGAGTTGTGTTATAGATGGATCCATCAGGACTGAGCTCCCCAACTCTGCATTTTGGTGGGCTGTGGTTTTCTATAATAGTCTTCATCTGTTGCAACCAGAAGCTTCTTTGGTAATGGGTAAAGCCTACACTTCCTTGTGAATGTAAGAAGAACTATTTAGAATGTAGTTACAGATTATACTAGTTTAGGAAAGTAAGTTGTAAGTTTTCATGCAAAATCCATGACTTGATTAGGTCTAGGTAGTTGGCTAATTTTCCAGCTCTAAGCACAATCTCTTTCTTGTTGGGCATGTCTGAAGTCAATATGGAGAGCTTTGGGTTACTCCCAGGTTGTGTGTGCGCCACTACTGCATCCTTAGGGTTATTGTGCCATAATGCTCATTGTTATGGTTCAGAGGTCTTGTAGCTGGGTGGGATTGCTGGGTACTTTACTTCCTGGGAAATTCATACAATTTTCTGAATTAGACTAATTTGCCCATGAATTAAGGCCAAGAATTGACTAGTGTGACCTCATAAAACTAAAATGCTTCTGCACTGCTAAACATTCAGTTGGGAGGGGAAAAGCCCACAGAATGAGAGGGAACCCTTGCCACTCTATACCTGACAGGAGATTAATATCCAGATTATTAAAGAACAGTAACAAAGTAAACATACAGTAAAAATGCACTGAGGCCTGAATAGTGAGTTTTTAAAATTAAAAAAAAATGGCCAAGAAATATTTCAAAATAATGTTTAGTGTCTGAGCAATCAAGGAAATGAAAACTAAAACAACTTTGATATTTTATCTTAGCCCAGTCAGAATGGCAAAGATCAACAAAACAACCAACAACAAGTGCTGGGGAGGGTGCGGGGAAGGGGGACCTCGTGAACACCTGCTGATGAGACTGCAAAGCGGTACCACGACTATGGAAATCATTGTTGAGAATTTTCAGGAAGCTAAAGATAAGTCGTCCATTTGACCCAGTTTCCCATTCCTTGGCTTATTCCCAAAGGACTTCACATCCGACTCCACAGATATTTTCTCAGCCATATCAGTTGCTGCTCTGTTCTCAATTGCTTTTCTCAAATGGAAACAGCCCAAATACCCTTCAACCAAGAAATGGATAACAAAAATGTGGTACATACACTATGGAATGCTATTCAGCTCTAAAGAAAAATGAAATCATAAACTTTTCAGGTAAATGGATGAACAGAAAGAAAGATTATATTGAGTGAGGTAACCCAGACCCAGAAAGACAAATGTCACACGCTCTCTCTTACTGGAGGCTCCTAGCTCCAAATCTTCAGATATGAGCACATGTCCTGGAGTAACTGCGAAAGCAAGGAAGTTAAAAGACAACTGTTTCTGGTGTGGAGGGGAGCAGAGGGAGCAATCGAGAGGGGAGTAATAGGGTGCATGTCATCTGAAGGGGAAATGGAGAGAGCAGGCTCTAAGGAGGGAGCAGGGTGCTAAATCCAGAAGAAGGAAATAGGAGTGTAAAATAATAATAGATATCCTTAAAAGTTATATGGAATCATATGATTAACTATCTAAAATACCTATAATACATATGTCTATGGATAAATATACATAAAGTTTAAGTGAAAGTTTCCCATCTGAGCTAAAAATGCTCCCCCAAGAGATGAAACCCCTCTAAAAGAAACCCAATACCAGATATGAGAAGCCTTCTTTGAAGCTGTTGTTCAAGGTTTTTCAAGATAACCCCCAAATATACAGGTTATTGCTTACTGTCCTAGATTGCCTCCGAGAGGTGAGAGGGAAGTCCCTATTGCTGAAGACACCATGAACTTCAGAATTAGATCCCAATGGCCCCTCAGCTGGAACTGACCTGGAATTCTTCTCCCTGGACGATTTTCAGCCACCCAGAGTAAGTTAGTCTCTTGTAGATAGAAATGTTCAATCAATTTCCATTCAGGGTGACAGAAAGACACGTGTAAGTATTCATTGTGTACACATTTGTGCAGAAATATGTGCATGTGTGCGCATGCATGCCAAGGATAGACATTGATGCCAATATCACTCTACACCTCACTTTGAGACACAGTCCCTTAAAAAACTGACCAATCTAGACTAGCTGGCTGGACCACTTCAGGAATCTCCCTCCTCACCCTTTCCAGCACGAGGAACATAAGCACTCATCTCCAGGGAAAGAGACGTCGCTATGCCATGGGAATCATATAGGGCAAGCCATGCACGGAGCTCAGATCCCCACCAGGACTCTGAACCATGCTGTATGCTGGACTCAGGATTAGCTTTGAAGATAAAGCTCAAACATTGTAGTCCCCCACAGAGGAAAACAAGACATCTATCATATATACCATAGATGAAGGCCAGGGAAAGCTGATGCCACAGAGCTATGATGCCCGAGGAAGGCAACTCAGAGGCTAAGGTGAGAGGAGGATGGTTTGCAGGGGTATGGCTTTAATGGATGCTCAAGAGAAGAGGAACATGTGCTTGAGAGAGCTCAGGCTGCCTGGGAGACACAGGGCTCACGGGCGTTTTTCCACCCAGCACTGGCTTACATTTTTAGATGGAGCTCCACGGTGACACCAGTAACGTTCCACTGTATCTTATGGGTGCAGAGGTGTCTTACTGCTGAATTCTAATGATCGCTGGCTATTTAGTTTCAATTACCCATTAGAAATTAAGCAAAGATAGTAAAAAAAAATTACACGCTTACACGCACATACAACTATGCACATACATGTGCACACACACACACACACACACACACACACACCTTGCACATCAAGCGTAAGGTGAATGAAACGCAGGAGAACATTTAGTGCTTTTCCCTCCATTCTGCTACGAACATGTTTTCCTTCTTAAAAAATCTCTAAAGCCACATGGAGAGAGCAGACATACGTATAAAATCTCTTATTTCTGTCTCTGGCTCTCCAGTCACTTCCCACTATAATCCCATCATGGATCCTGCTCATAAATGGACCCATTAAAGTGTCCTCAACCCGACTCCTTACTGGTTTACACGTCAACTCAAATGAGGCTTGAATAAGGAGCATGTTTCTAATATTAGGAATAAAGTGTTTCCATCTCTAGTTTCCTTGGCTTTGACCCAAGCTGTACAGTTGTGGTTGGTTCGGTATTGTGCTATGCTCCCCCTGTACCATTAAATCTGGGGAAAACTGCCCATCAATGTTGGACTTCCTTTAGGAAGTTTACTTCTTTTGAGAGTGGATGACTTTCATACCAAGTAGTGAAATGCTATCAAATACAGCCCAGCTGACTCTTTTCTAAACAACACAAGTCAGGTTCTCGTCTATCTTTAGGTCTTTCAGTAGAATGTACAATATCTAATGCAGAGGCATGGCAAAGTACAATGGGGCAACCTCCACATGGCGGCAAGTATAACTCATCTCAGCCATAGTCAGAGACAAGCGGTCCTGAGCCACGTGTAAGTAGCCGTGGACTGAGAACAAGAACTCAAGTGGCTTCAAATAACATGGTCTGACACGGAAATGGTTCTGTGAAATCTTTCCATATTCAGAATAAAGACAGCCATAAATCAAGGCACTGTGTAAATGGGTTGTTCAGAACACACCTGGGCATGTTGCAAGAAATTGGGAAGCCTGCACCCTCAGTCTTACCTTCTGTGTCAAGGGAGGCCTGTGGCATATTTGGGTTTTACCTGATAGTTGAAAGGAGGGTAGAGTTGCTTCAGTAGAGAAGCCAAGAGCATTTGGCTATAGGTCTGCAGCATTGCAAATGTCCACAATCATGGAGTTCTTATCCGCCAGTCATACTTGTGGGCCTCTAATGTTAGGGGACTTTTTTCTTGGACTCTCTACTCAATGTTCTAAAAGTCCACAACATCAACCCCCACAGCCTCGGGTAGCTCATTCATCCGTCCTCAGCACTGGTAAATGAAGACCCTCATTTTGTTTTGTCTATTTCATGAAAGAGGCCATCTCTGTGTACATTCCTATTCTGTGAGCTGACCGGTCCATCGCCTCGGGATGTATGGGCATCATTTGTACCACTGACACAGGACAAACTCATTAGAGCATTAAATGGTGACAGCTGGATAATGGGATGGATGGATAGAATACATGATCTGACAAAACACTGGAATTCAAAGTCAAGGAGGACATCGACAAGTCGCAGTGTCATGTGCTCCTAACACTCCCATCTGTTAAAGAGTAAACAGAGAGACCCCGAGGACAATGTAGAAGCTTGGTCCTTGTCAGTGAGCATGGATGGCCACTGCACTGTCTTCTCTCAATGTATGCCAAGCAATGTCTAGTAAAGCAGGGTTGTCACCCTACACTTTTCAAAACATTTCACAACTCTTATCTTCCTTTGTTTAAAGAAAGTGAATGAGAGAGAGAATGAATGAATAAATGTAGTGCCCTCATCAATTAAACATCAATTTTTTTCATGTACTGTTTTTCTTTATCATATTTTTTTGTTTTATCCAAAAGTAATTGATGTTCCTTTCTTGTGGAAGTAATTTTTAGAAATCAGCAATTACCATACACAGTTCCTTCGTTAATTGTCCATAGACATTTTCATCAGGCTTTCAGGACCCATGCTGTCCTAATTCAGAAGCTGGACCTGGGACAAGCATTACCTCAGCTTGCAGAGCACTGCTGTAGGAAACAAACAGGAGAGAAGGAGAAAGCCACATAGAGCAGTGTCCTCATTAAACTGTAGCCAGGAAGTCATGGTGCCCATGCAGCCTTCACGACACTAAAGTGAGCAGATGGCTGGGAGTGGAAACACAGAGGAGATGTTGGGGTCTCTACAACCTCCAGAGACACAGACCTGGGGCAGAAACCTAATTCTGACATGTCTTGTCTCCTCCAAGGCACTATGTTCTGAAGGTGTGTGTGTGTGTGTGAGTGTATGTGATTGTATGTGTGAATGTGTGTGAGTGTGTCTGTGTCTGTATGTGTGAAAGTGTGAGTTATGTGCATGTGTGTGGGTGCATGTGATTGTGTGTGAATGTGTCAGTGTGTGAATCTGTGTGAGTTTGCATGTGAGTGTGTGTGTGAGTGCATGTGATTGAGTATGTATGTGTGAACGTGTGTGAGTGTCTGTGTGTGATTGTGTGTATGGATGCGTGTCTGTGTGTGATTAAGTGTGGGGTGTGGGATGAGACCATATGTACTGAGCACTTGATGAGCTCAGGTCATGGGAAAAGGAGCCAGCTTGAGAGCCTGAGTGGTCACCGTGGATGCTCCTCTTCTCCTTTCCCTAAGGCGTATGCTTCACTTTGCAACATCTCAGGTCTGAACCTCTGTCCTATGCATGACTCTCATGACAATCAACCTGCTGCCTTATGAAGGAGTGTGCAGATCCACAGTAATGATGGAGACGTAGCTGTCTAATTTCACTTGACATGATCTGCCTGTGTCCATCAACTACTTGGTCAGCTTCTTCCTAGTCCTATGCCCAGAACTCTTCTTGTGAGGAGCCTGAAGCCTACCTTCTCGCATGCTCCCACCTGTAGAAAACAGGCATAAGCTGTGGATAGGAGTAGCCAAACCTGCCTGGCTATAACACATAGTCTCCACTGCCTCCTGAAACCAGCACACAAAGGCCTCGACAGATAGGCACTCACGCTTATTGAACTCCATTCTTGAAAGACAGACCTCTGCTTGCTGTCAGTCACATGCAGAGACGCAGTCTCCTGAGACTCCTGCTTCTGCGTTTCCCCACCAGAGCTGCATCTTGTTTATCTGGTTCTAGTCCCCTGCATGACTCATCTACGGTTCACTTCTGTCATCTGCTGTGTCAGCTATCTTTCGCAGTTCTGTATTGTGTGCAAAAGTTATCAGCATGCTTTCGGTGCCTTCATCCAAACCGACTGGGACTTAGCATGTGATGAAGAACAGGACACTGCTGCGTGCTCTTAGAGCTTTCCCCTCTGCTTGACCCCAATTAATTAGTGGAGGTCTTTGAGCAGGTTGGTGGAGACAGCTCTGACTGGCTGCGCTGTGGTCTCTCTGAGTACACAGGGCTATCAGATGGACACTTCAAGCCAGGTGACGCAGGAAGCCGGAGGCCCGCGGCGTCTGCTGCTCCAGCTGAGTGGTCGCCTTCCATGTGGAGATTGCTCATCATTACCGTGTCGTTATTGGTACCCAGCAGAAGCTGATTAGTGGAATTAAAAGGGAAAAAGCCACTGCCATCTGTGAAGCCAACTTAACCGGATCTTGTGATTAGCGCCTCCTTGGTGGAGCCTTCTTCAGCTTGTTCACAAGTCCTCAATTCTGTCAGAGTGGAACTCGCTGGCCCTTCATCTCCGGAATTCATCTCTGCCAGTTGTAAAATTGACAAATGCATTGGCCTCCTCTACTTCTCTGGCTTCTCTCCCGTACTTCAGATTCTTCTAGTGTAAAATAGCTCCTCTGTTTTGAGAGATGCTCTGGGGCTTCGCTCTATTGTGGGACAGCTGACCTCTTTCTTGCTTACCCACTTCTGTAGTATGGAGAATTACTAGTTTAACATCTCTACTGCTCTACCTGGTCTTTCCTCTCACCAAAATGGAGGAACAAAATAGTGGTCAAGGGGGCATGCCCTCTTTCTGTCCTGTCCCAAGAAGGGCCCATCCTTCTGTTTTCTTACTCATTCTATGTACACCAAGCGCTTGTGCATGATGGATGGTTGATAATAAATTAGAAGGTTCCTCAAAAATATGAAAAGTGGGGAGAAGTTTAGGGAGTTGCCCTCACCTCAGTTTTGTGGAGAACTAATATGAAGTAACACTCACTAAAGTGCTAAACAGAATGAGTTTTCCGTAACAAGTAAAACTAGAACCTGAGACACAGAGGTGATGAATATGCAAATGATAACCTTAAAACCTGAGTCCATAATAGCCTCAAAAACTAAATATAAAATAGGGAGGTGGGAATTTCCTGTCTGTTCTTGGGAATTTTTATTTAAGCATATGAAAATAACCAATTAAATATTAATCACACTGGTTATTCTTAGCAGACATAGTTAAGTAGATTATAATAATGTTAAAAAGAAAACTACTGTCAAAACACACACACACACACACACACACACACACACACACACACACACACACACACAAAATGGAATGTGCAGGTTCCTTCTGTGCTTGCACATGAGGCTCTCAGAGGACCTAGGCTGGGCAAGTTTGTCATGCTGGCTATTTTTCCAAGGCCCCGATTTGTTTGGAAAATCTTCTGGTAACTGATTCCTATTCTTCTGGCAAACCACCTGTAAGCTGAGGCGGAAGCTGAGGAGGAGCGGACTGGGTGGGGTGGACTATGTTTTCAACATGACTTCAGCCTGCTGAAATGCAAGCCCAGAGCTCCTGGGTCCACACATACTTGAATGGGGTGTGTGGTTGATTTATTAAATCTATTCAGGTCAAGCAATCTGGGCTCTCTGTTCATTTAAGATTTCCTTTAAGAAGAGACTCCTTCAGAGATGTCCTGAATGTGTGATATTCATTAGCAGCTGACACTAGTAACATGAGTCAATATGAAGTTTGAAATGCCAGAGCAAGATAAATCTGGCTAAGAGGACGATTATTGCCTAGAAGTTCATTGACATCTATTATCCATTGTAATCCAATCAAAAGTGGGTAGAGGTGAGGCATCTCTCCGTTTTCCTTGATATTTGAATTGTAATTACAGAAAGGGCAATTGACTTCGAATGACATTCCCTCTTTGTATTTGCAGTTGTGCTATGGAAAAAAAAAGACACGGGAGAGAGACACTTGCTGTGCTGGGAAGCAGAGGGACAAGCAGTGGACAGCACATGGTGTGCCTTCCTGGCCCTGCTGACCAACCATAGAGGAAAGTCCAGACCCATTTTTCTCATGTGTGAGACCCCAAGGCCACAGACCAAGACCAGGTAGAACCAGGAAGCTCAGTTTCCCAGACTCACATCAGCTCCGTGGTCCTGCTCTCAGATGGTCCTGCACCATGCCACAGTGTGCAGATCACCCAGGGCATACTCATACACGAAGAGGCCCCAGTGGCTATGTTGAAACAGCTTTACTGAAAGTCCAGGACTAGCTCATGCCCAATACACACTGAAGAACAAGGAGAAACAGGCCAAAGATAAGCTCGACAACTGGAGGATTCACACAAGGCAGATAATGAGATCTTATAAATGTAGTTCTGTGCAGACGGAGAATAGTGCAGTGGGGTGACGATGACGTTAGTGGGCTTTCATTAAGGGTGGCACCAGACATGAGTCTGTCTGCATCACTAAGGGTCTTCTAATCAAAGAAGGTGTTTTCTTTACTTTCATCACATTGCCAAGGTACCAGTTAGTGAGAATACATACTAGTCAGTGTTTGCACCTGATATACACCTGAGTTCACATATGTATACAGGATTTTTACCTTCTACTTAAATATCACCATTTTAACAACTGCACAAAATGTATATGGATAACCTATGGCACCTTCTGCATTGTTCTGCTGATCTGTGTGTTAGGCAGGACATCCATATGAGCTTCAGGGAACAAGCCCCTTCCCAGGCACAAGACTTTATCGGAGATTGTTTGTAGCATAGTGGTAATAAGTATTCAAACAGGCTCATGAATTTCATTCTAAATGCCTTGGTGAAAAGGGGATAGTGTGCAAAGGTAGATGGAAGGCCAGTGGTACACAAGGGACAGACAGACAGATAGACAGAAAGTCAAAGCCTTACCTTATGGTCGTGTCCAAAATAACTGCTGGCTAAGGGCAGATAGGCTGAACCAGGAAGCCATACCATGTTTCACTGCCACCACTCCACCTTGTCCTAAAGCCTCCTCCAGGGAGAAGAAAGTTGTGCTAGTGGTACTGTGCATCCATAGCCGGTCATGGAGAAGTTCTCCTGATGTTATTCTCCAGGTGCTTAGGGGCTTCTACAAACCCTCTCAGTGTCCTGTGGGCTCCTCCGCCAAGTGTTCCATTACTAAGAAATGTGTTTTAAAGACATAGGCTTCCTCGACTATCTGTTTCTGTGTGTGCACATGTGCATGCCATGCCCTTGCACATGGGGGGTCAGAGGACAACTTGCAGGAGTCAGATCCCTCCTTTCATCATGTGTGTCCCTGGAATTGAACTCAGGTCATCAGTGTTGGCAGCAAGCCCCTTTATCTATTGAAACAATTCACCAGCCCAAAGGCATGTATTGTAAGGGTGGGGTGGGTGGTGCATACTCCCTTTAATCTCAGCATTCCAGAGACTGTGGCAGTTTAGAGAATGCAGTCAACCAGGGGAGGAGATCATATGTTTCCTTGAGAGGCCACAGCTTCAGTTAGGACAGGACACAGATGAAGAAAACCAACAGGAAGCATTGTCCTTGCTGATTGACTAAGGGCCACAGTACATTTGTTTGCAAATGCTGTCACCACACTCTCTGATTTTGCCATCTGTTCTGTGAATGACCCAAATGTACAATGCGCACTAGCTCTGCTTCTGTTTCTTCTCACATTCCAATGCCTCCGACAGACTTGGAAGCCCAGAGAAAGTATTCTAACTCACTAACCATGCTTCATTTCCTGACGAAGTTATAACTGATCCATCTAGAAACCTGCAAAGATGGTGCTGGAGGCCCACCCAAAACATGTGGTGGTGGCTATGACCAGGACTTGACCAGGACATGGAGCTGGTGGGAACTCTTGTCTGAGTGGTGCTGACATTAGTGACATTAGGTCACACACAGACAGCCTACCCAGTGCTGGTGATCTCTTGTATTCAGAGGGGCCTGGTCTGAGCACAGGGCTAAGTAAGGAAGAATTCTCTACAAATTCTGACTGTCTTTAAACTGGGGCATCATTCTTCCCTTGCCTGTGATATGAGCTATGTACACTGATTCTCTCCTGAGCTCCAAGGGTAGATCTTCATAATTCTCAAGCTCTATGACCAGCCATTCCCTTATAGCAATCCCCTATTTTCTTTCTCTATCCTCCATTTGATAAGTATACATATTGTTACATATGCTAACACTTATGTGTGATACTATATATTGTAAATTTTCTAGCTAATATTTCTGCTTTTCTGGGGAATCCTGAGCACATGTCATTTTCACCAAAAGCTCCCATGACTTCTCACTCTGATGTCTATGCCTAGAAGTGGGGCTTTATCTATAGTGAATAAAGTGAATAATAAAATCCCACTACAACCCATACCCTGATTGCAGAACTCTACACCAATGAAAGAAAAGGCCCAGTCTGTCACCCTTCCTTCAACAGGGAATGCTTTCCCACTAGGATGAGAGTGGAGTCCTACTATAGAGGAGACTTGTTTGATAAATCAGAATATCACATGATGAGAGGAATGGCAGAGAAAGCTTAGTGTAAGGAACCAGATCCTCCCCTCCAAAGCCCATTCGTGCCTCTGACATCTCAAAAGTTCCCTCCAGCCTAAATCCTGTCCTGGGCCAGCATGGAAGAACAACAGAGCAGATCCAAAGCCAAGCCTAGAGCAGAGAGTCTACAAATCCAAAGAACTAAGACCCTGAACACAATATATCGAGACTCTAGAACAGAACAGGTTGACGTTGTAGACATAGCACCTTTTGGAAGCAACACCATTCCACTGGGGACACTCCACTGGGGACACTCCACCCTCTGACTCCTATAGTGCAATAGGATCTTAAGCATCTAGCCTAATGACCTCCGAGCACAGTGTTTATAGAGGGAGATGTGCAGAAGCATATAACCCAACTGCAGGCACCAGAACAGTGGCCTAAAATGTGTGGTAAGAGGAATGAACTCCTTCTCACTGCAGGGAATTGGTATCCATCTGTTTCCTTAACAGAAAGACATTAGAGAGGGGGCCATCAATCTATCAAGGTTCCTGTTCCCTGGGACGTCCTTTCTGCTACAGAGCCTATCGGGCACCTCACCCCACAAAGAACTCACAATTAAGTGCACCAATTAATAAATTAACAATAGCCCTTGTCAACCCAACTCAGATAAACATAACCTTAGTACAGGTGGTTTAACTTTCTAGCACTTGACCCTCACTGTGCTGTGCTCACCTGAAACCTAGAATCGTCCGCTTTGGCAGAACAGAAGCCCAACCGCTCCGTTATTCATTTGCTTGTGAGTTTGAAGTGAACTGAGTTTAATGGCCCAGGAATGGATTTTTCCCCAAGGCTGTGATTCCATAGTCACATAACATCTCAGCTTGAGGCAGGTGCATAGGTGCTGGAGTGAGCTGTGCTTGGCTCCTCTAAGCACCTCATTCCTCATCCAGGGATCTTGTGAATCCCTAGTCTCTTTCTGCTATGGAGGCTTACATGGAACACTATACACAGCTCGCTGAGCTGACGGCACATGAGAGGGTTTTTCCAATTAATTTATAGTGCACAGTTTAATGTGCTGTGATTTACAAGTCATTCCTTTGAAGTCACTCTGGAGTTTCCTTTTGATTTAGGTTTTTTAACTTGATGGCTATAAGCTGGAAATTACAGTATTTAACAAATCTATTTGTGTATGTGTTTGCTTCATCATCAAGCAAACTGTTTAGTCTGAGAACGCACTTACACAGATGGTTACAGTGCCAGGAAGGGTCTCGCAACCTGGCCTGGGGCTGAGAAATGCCTCCTTATGCTCAACTCATTGGTGCAGCCTATAAAGGACAGCTGGAGTTTTACAGAGGGTCCTGATGTCTCCAGCCTCCCTCCACCAGGCAGGTGGGCTCACTGAAGTGAGCATCTATCTTCCTGCCTGGTGAGTGCAACAGAGATCTAGTTGGTTCTGAGCGAGAAGACAGTGAGTGATTCCCTTTGGCCCCACTACAGCACAGAAGCAGATTCTCCACCACTGACTATATGTTCTTTAAAAAGCCCTGGATGGACTCAGGCATGCCTCACAGAAGCAGAGGCATTTGCTAACACATTCAAGAAGCAGCTGGGGGTAAAGAGGCTTTTATGTTTAATACTTTTCAGTGGGATACTTTGAAAACTCAAGTGTCTACTCACCTTTCTTAAACCAAGCTTACATGATGTCACACGGCCTTGCAGCAAACTCTAAATTCTCATCTTCCTTACTTAATCAAATGAGTGAATTAATTCAAGAGGCTGTGTAGAGGTGTTACAGTTTTTTTTTTGCTGTGTTCATGTCATCTCTCCCCATCTTATCGTATGATAGTCTGCAAATTTAGTTGATTTAGCACTACCCCCCCACTACAAAGTCTCATCCAAAAAACAGAGCAAAGGTCAACACGGAGTTTTACACACAAGCACACTAGGCCTTCAGATGAGATCCACACCACAATTATTTGACCCTGTTCACATTGTCTAGAACATGGTGACAATAGTTTTATTAGTCTCCGGCCGTAGGCTGTGGCTACATGGCTGACAAAGTTGAACCCACCCGGTGAATGTGAATTTGAATTCTCTATATTTCTTTACATAAAGCTGAGTGTGGGTTCCACATGGTTTTCCTCCACCCATGTCATGTTGATGCACGTATCACCTCTGGAGTCATGAAGCCTTACAAGATGGGAGGAGTGTGTCCACACATCACTATGTGGTGACAGCTGCCCCACTCATCAAGAGCACAGTGTGTACTTTACATAGGACAGTAAGAAATAAGCATCCAGGCCTCTCCATCCAGGGGACGTGGTCAAATATGGGGCACCAGAGTTCATGTGAAAGTTAGACCCTACTCTCCACTCAACTGTGGAGAACATCCTGTCCATTGGCTAGATATGGGTAGGGGTTTGATGTTTACTGCACATATTGTCCTTGGCTGGTGCCATAGTTTGAGCAGGACCCCTGGGCCCAGATCTGCCCATCATAATGTTCTTCTTGTAGGCTTCTAGGACCCTCTGGATCCTTCTGTTTTCCCATTCTACCATGCTTCTCTCACCTAGAGTCCCAATAGGATGTTCTCCCTTCTGTCCCACTTTCCTAGTAAGTGAAGACTTTCATGGGACATATCCCTTGGGCTAGTGTCCAGCATCCCGAGGAAGGGTAGTAGGCTACCAAAAAGAGACTTGATACCCTATGAGCATATACAGGGGGAGGAGGTCCCCCTCAGTCACAGTCATATGGGAGGGGAGTAAGGGGAAGAGAGGAGGGAGGGAGGAATGGGAGGATACAAGGGATGGGATAACCATTGAGATGTAATACGAATAAGTTAATAAAATATATTTTAAAAAAGAAGTAAGCACCCATGCAGTTAAATGCCACACCCTCAGCAACGCCTTCCTACTGTGCTTACTCTCCAGCCTGAGGTTTGTTCTGCTTCTAAAACCATCCCCTCAAATAGCAGGTACCACCAGACAGGGTCAAAGACAAGACCATGAGACATATGGAGAAGTGAAGCCAAGCATGCATGTGCGAGCTCAGGTGCTGAGTACGCCCCACCTGTTACTGTTATACATCTGTGGTCTCTGTGTTTTATGGTGATTGAGGTGAGGCTATGCTGGGGCATGTTTCGCTTTCATAATTAGCAATGACTTCGATTAGACAAATGGCTACAATACACAAATGCATGGTGTTTTTCCTGTAGCCGTCCATGCTGCCAACAGTTGAGAGAGTGAACTTGAACTCTTGGAGACAAGAAGCTTCACTAGGATTCCCTTACAGGAAATGCCTCATTAAATGCACATGGGCTAATCTTTTCCATAACAGAATGGGATGGTGGGAGCAAAATGGACATAACTCTGTTCTGGGTAGCAGCCCTGTCTTTAAGCCTCTGAACTTCCAACACTTTTGTATAAAAGTTTCCATTTTTAATGTGCTTAACACTGCACTTGGGTTTTTATTATTAAGCAAAACCTGTTACAAACTGGGATTGGGGAAATGTTGGCTCAGCAACTCAGAGAGCATCTACATTCAGTGGCTTGCCAAGGTCTGTAACTCTAGCTACGAGAGATCTGATGCCCTCTTCTGGCCTCCACAAGTATCCACACTCACAATCCCACACACAGACGCATTAATTAAAACACACACACACACACACAAATCTTAAAAAGAGCATAAGCAGAAAACCATCTCAAGAAAGGAAAGAACAGTAACTATTGGAATTCGTATCATTAAGAACAGGCTCTATGCCAGGCATGATGGCACATGCCTTTAATCCCAGCACTCAGGAGGCAGAGGCAGGTGGATGGCTGTGAGTTCGAGGCCAGCCTAGTCTACAAAGTAAGTCTAGGACAGCCAAGAGCATAGTTAAGCAAAGAGAGACTCCACCCAGTGGGGGATCGGGTCAGATGCTGGGACTCGCTGCTGGACTCTGGGCAGAGCACTGAAAGTGGTAAGGAAGAGTAGGGGGGATGGAAGGACTCAGAGGGTTCAGGAGCCCCACAAAGAGACCATCAAGGCTGACGGATCTGGACCCTGGAGGGAGGGGTGATAGAAACTTTTTCACCAACCAAGGACAATACTTGGAGTAAACCTAGACACCCTTTTCCAATATAGCCAATGGACAGCTCATTTTCCATAGTTGTGGGGAGAGCAGGGACTGCCTCTGACATGAACATTGGTGCCCCCTGATTTCATCACTTCCCCTGAGTTGGGAGGCCTGGCAGGCACACAGAAGAAGGAGAAGCAGGCTCTCCAGATGAGATCAGATGGGCTGTGGTCATATGGTGGGGGAGGAGGTCCCCTTCTGTCAGAGGCCTAGGGGAGGGGAATATGGCAGAAGAGGGAGGGGAGGGTGAAAACAGGAAGATATAAGTGAGGGAATGACACTCAAATGTAATCTGTATAAATTATAATAAATTAAAACAACAAAAAAAGAGAACAGGCCCTATTTCTAATAAAAACAAGCAAGCCTTGTAAGCTCTTTTAGAAGGCTCCTTGAACACCTGAGAAGGTTCCTTCCACACACACAATAAAATAGGAGAAGGATGTAACAACAGGAAAGAGAGTTAGAGATGTGGTCCTGGCTTTTTATTTGCTTTTCTTTCAAAAACAGCACTGCTGTTCTTCCTCGGTCAGCTGGAAGGGCTAGAGCTCCCGGGAGAGAATAAACCTGATCGGAAGAACAATCGAGTTAATGTAACAGAGAATCAAAGGGATCTTAACTGTATAACTCAGAAGAACCCTGAAATGAAAAGGGGAGAGATTACTACAAGCATTTAAATAATAATCCTAAATATAAATGGTCCTAACACCTCACTTTGGAGTAAATTGAAAATAGTCAAGGCACCCAGTAGGCTGATGAGAGAGGACCTCCACCAAACTGTGAGTTCAAGGCCAGCCTGAACTACATAATGAGACCAGTGAGTGTCAAGCAAATTAACAGTCAAAGCCAAGGCCAACAGTGTTCCGTGTACAAGGAATACATCTCACTGGCAAGGACATAAACAGATGGAAAGTAAAGGGATAAAATGTTTCCCAAGCAAAAGTAATGAGAAAGCAAGCAGCCAAAGATAAACTCAGAAGTAATACAGCAAATTGTGAGCCAAAATGAGTCAGGAAAAAAAAAGCCATCAAAAAACAAACAGCAACAACAACAAAAATAAAATCCAAGAAATTGTCACGCCAAACTAATAAAGGGAGCAATCCATCAAGAATGTGTGTATGCATGTGTGTGTGTGTGTGTGTGTGTGTGTGTGTGTGTGTGTGTGTGTGTGTACATGCATGCATTTTGTGTTTTATGCTATGGTGTGGATTTTGCTCACTTTAGAACGCTTTTACTTAGAAGGGTCCATGTTCTAAGCACAGTTTAATAAACACTGGGAGAGTAAAAGCCCCCAGCCAGGCCCATTCTAACAAGAAGGCAAAAGGGGATCCTCAAGTCCCTCCCCAAACTGTGGACAGTTTGTGGCTTCTAGGGGAGACAGACAGACAGACAGACAGAGTTTTAATTGAGAATATGCCTTCTGGTAGGTGACTAAGCTCCAGTGGGTGGCCACACACCTAAATATAAGCAAAGCACAATTCAAATCTAAGTGTTATTAAAAGAAGAGAAAAACAAAGAGCTGGGGGTGCAGGGAGTTGGACTGGATTGAGGAGGAGCTGGGGATGGAGGAGAATCTGATAAAAATACATCATATGGAATTCTCAAAGAATTAACAAAAAAAATAATTTTTTAAATAGAGGCTCAGTCAACAAAGTTTATTTTATAAAACAGTAATTAAGGCACGTTTGTGTATTTTATATGCTCATTGGATAAGACGATCACCTCTCCCATATATACTGCTCTTTTAAATTTATGACTTTCTGTTGTTATTACATACTCACATACATCTACTATGGGAGAAAATGCATGCATGACCTGGCAGCCAGTCCATGTGTAACACTGTGCTTCTCAATAAGAATCATGGCCCACCACGCTCCTGGATTCTGAAGTAGCGGTGAGTAGCCTGTAGCTGCCTGCAGATGAGTCTGCCCTCCTCATGTCTCCTTTAATGTGCTTCCTCCACATAGGAGGGTATGAGCTCTCGCTATCCAATGAGAGGTCGTGTGCTAACCAGTCCCAGCCAATAGCCTTCCACTAGATAAGTGGTTGTTCACGTGTATGTAATAAAGCAGACACACTGTTCCCTGGAAGTCTCTCTGGGGTGGTTTAGTTCTCTGCTCTTTACCCACCCACAGGCATGGCTGTCTTGTTGGAAGACTCCTCAGTAACAACAGCAATTACAACAGGACTTCTACACTGAAGTGTCAGATCACTGTGGAAGTGGGTGTGGAAAGACTGTATGAGCCAGAGGCATAGGGAGTGTGCCGTGAGATTGGGTCTCTTAGCAACTTCAGAGGCTACACCCATAAGGTCTCACCAACTGACATGATTTTGGAGCCACGTCTTCCCCAAACTGCACAGCTACAAAGTGAAACAGGAGAACTTCCCTTCCTCCCTTGGCTGCAGGACGCCCAGGCTCAGAAACAATTGATAGGGATGTGTGTGGATAACTCTTTCCTCACCTGAGGACATGTTGAAAGAGGGCTTTTAATTTGCATCTTGGAAACCACTGTGTGCGAGTCTGAACATGTGTGTATGTGTTTATGTTTGTGTGTGTGTGTATATGTGTGCGTGCATTTGTGTATGTGTGTGTGTGTGTGTTTGTTTCCTGGCCTGGAAACTTCCTTGGCCCCTTTTCTCTGAGCAGCAGATTTGGGGCTTCATGCTCATTCCAGCCTTCACCCCCATTGATACCTTCAGCCTTGAACAGGATCCTGCCTTTCAGACCTTCAAAGGTCTAGAGTGACTGTTCCACTTCCTTTATGGCAGGCTGCTGGCATCCTGCTCCCTATAAATGCCAAATCTAGTGTTTTACAAGATCCTAAGAAGGTTTAAGAAAGTATTTTGGACAGAGAAGAGCCTACTGACGGAGAGTTGGACAGGCCCTGAGTAAGGTGGTGGAAGCCAAGGGAAAACGCAGGAATGAACGGTGGGTGGGGTGTTTAAATGTGTGGGCTGGCAGATGGGGAGACAGCTCTCTGTCTGCAGATGGGAACTCAAATCGGAAGTGCTCTGGGGCTGCCTACTGATGTCTGTCAGCATCCTCAGCTGAATGAAGAGGTTGTATCAGACCCCATGAGGGCTCCTTACTTAGGTTTTCCTACTTTTCATTCCCAGACAGGGAATAGAAATGACATCTGAAAGTCCCGGGAGGGAAGGATCCCAGGCCAAGCCCAGTTCCCGAGGACTGTTGCGGGGGGATCATGGTTACAATTCTATTCTATGCGTTGGAGACTTTGACTCAAGAGAGGGATGCGGCCACTCCGGACACCCTGCACTCTAGCCTTAAACACCTGTCTGTGCTCAGGTGATGCAACTGCAGTCTCCCGGTTTCCTAGGAAAGGGTCCCTTGCCCCCGTGGTAACTTCATTAGTTCTGAGCAAGTACGTTCATTGTGTCCTCGTCCTTCACAGCTCTGAAACCTTTGTCTTCAGGCTAAATATCCACAGCTTTTTAGTATCTGTGGAACTTAATATCCCCAACCTCTTGTTTTGCCATCAAACATGCTGCAAGTACATGGATAAATGCTCCGTTCCGTGCTTCGGCTTTCTATCACGGAAGGTGCCCGTGGGCCCCACCCCTTCCTGAGTGGTTAGTGACCACCGATGTTTCTGTGGGAGACGAGGTTCTATTCTCCACTGATGTAGCCATGGAGGACTAGGCAAGAAGAAGAAGAAAATCGGAGGAAAAAGAACATGAAACCCTTGGGGTAAGAGCTAGGTGAATATAACCACGGTGTACCGTATATATGAAGAGAGCTGTCAGCGTGATCAAAGAAAGGGAAAACAAACGCACTTAAAATATACAAAGACTGAAGTTTAAATGTGTCAGTGAACAGCTCCACTGAAAGCCAGTGCTGGGCAGCCATTGTGAACTGGAGCATCAGAGTGAAACGTTCCAGGGTTTTAAAGCCTGTGAGTGACATAATGAGCCTAACAACGTCTATATAACATGCAGATTCAAACATTTAAGCAAAAAGAGAGAAAGATAAGTTCTGTCATATAAATGTTATTCAAACCCAGAGAGTCTGAATCTCTAGCCTCTGGTAACAACTGAAATTAATCAGATCGAATTACCAGCAATTCTTGAATCTTCTCTTCCTGCTATATTCTAAATTTTAATTTATGCATTTCCCTTTACTATTGTCTTGTGGTAGCAGAATAGCAACACTAGCTACCATTTTTACACTTTCTTCAGAATAATCTTTATTATAATTGACTTTCATTGGCTATTCATTAGCTGATAAAATGCAAGAATACCCCGAATCCATGATTTTGATAACTAAAGCAATTTTAAACACAGGCAATAAAAAGACACCAATTAAAAAATAAATGCATGACAATTTGGGTTAAATTTGATTTATACTCCAAGGAAAACCACTGCTGGCATTAGACAAAGAAGCATCACCAGGATAGGGTGCTGGATAAGCAGCTAGGAAAGACCACCCGCCACTCCTGAGAGGACCAGGGACCACCCGCCATTCCTGAGAAGACCGGAGACCACCCGCCACTCCTGAGAGGACCAGGGTTCTGTTCTTACAGCCCATATGGTGGCTCAGAACCTTCTGTAGTGCTAGCTCAGGGTATTTGACACCCTCTTCTAGTCACCGTGGGAACCAGGTACAGGTGACGGATGCACTTACATATATGTAGACAAGACACATGAAAGAAAATAAATAAATCACTAAAAAGAACTACTAAGAGAGCTTTCTAGTTTTTTTCCCTACTCTTGTGATAAAATCCCAACCCCTTCCCCAAAACAAACAAAATACAAAAAGCAAAAGTTTACTTGGCTTACAAATCTCAGCTACAGACATTCATTTTGGAGTAGCTAAGGCAAGAATTCAAGCAGCTTGTCAACTCCTGTCCACTGTCAGAGCAAAGAGAGAATAAATGCATTCTTGCTACTTCTCACCCAGAATTCTCTTCTCTCACACTGTTCTGGACCCTCTGCTTAGGGAATGGTGCCACCTTCAAGGGGCTGGGTCTTCCTGCGTCAATTAATAATGAAGGCAACTCCCCGTAGACATCTCCACATCTCTAATCTAGACAACACCCTCAATTTAGACTGTCTTCGCACGGGTTCTAGGCTGTGCCAAGTGACAATTAAATGTAACTAGCACAACAAGTCTGCTCCTTGTCAACATGATACACAGACTGCCACTTACCCCTGTGACCAAAGTCTCATGCTAATCTTGTAAAACTTCAGTCTGTCTTAATTAGGGTTTCTGTTGCTGTGAAGAGGATCACAGCGGCCACTCTTATAAAGGAGAGCATTGGATTGGGGCTGGCTTAGAGTTCAGAGGTTTAGTCTGTTGTGGGATGCGTGGTGGCATGCAGGCAGAGGTGGTGCTGGAGAGGTAGCTGAGAGCTCTACACCTTGACCTACAGGCAGCAGAAAGAGACAGTGCCATGCAAGATTCAGGCTTTCGCATCTGAGACCTCACAGCCTTCCCCCAGTGACACACTTCTTCCAATGCCACCACACATACTCCAACAAGGCCACACCTCCTAATAGTGCCACGTCCCATCGGTCTATGGGGCCATTTTTATTCAAACCACCACATTCCACTCCCTGGCCCACATAGGCCTGTATCTATATCATAATGTAAAATGAATTTAGTCCAACTTCAAAGGTCTCCCATGGTCTATACTAGTCTGAAACGTGTTTAAAAGTCCAAAGTTCAAATTTTCTTCTGAGACTCATGCAATCTCTTAATTGTAATCCTTGTAAAAATCAAAATTTTAAAAAGCAGATCACATACTTCCAACATACAAAGGCATAAGGTATCCCATGGCTCTGGCATCTCCAACATCTGGGGCTCTCCAAGGCAATCCAGGCTTCACCGTCACAGGTTCATGCAAAGGCCTCTCTGGGCCACCATGCAGGGACACCTGGACACATGCCTGCCCTCAGCAGCTTTCCTTAGTCACAGAGAGAGACTCCACAACCCTTCTCTTCTATCCTAAACTCTAAAGCCAGAACCACATGGCCAAAGCTGCCAAATATGTTGTTTGCTGGAGCCGGAACATGGCCCCTTGTTCGACACCTTTCTGGTTTTGACAATTTCCTTCATTGTCTAAGCTTAGCTGTCCTGGAATTCAATCTGTAGCCTGGGCTGGTCTTGAACTCAGAGATTCTCCTGCCTCTGCCTCCAGAGTGCTTGGATTAAAGGCCTGCACCACTAAGGTATACTTTAATGTCTTTTCACAAGTTGGACTCATATCTGGGTAGGGTCTTGCCTTGAGGTCACCATTCCTTTAATTCCACTTCATGTCAGGCTTTCTTTTAGTTTATGTCCTTGAATACAATATTTAGCTCCATCCCACTTCCTGGTGGCCCTTTTTTCCTTGATTTGCACATTTTGTAACTTTCCTTTCTCAGCCTGTTCCTTTTCAGTACCGATCTGCGTAAGAGTGACCACTAATAACCATAAGAAAGAATCAACACTAGGCTGTTTTGAGATTTCCTCTGCCAATGCAATTAATCCAAAAGTGTTCCATTTAGCCTCCGGCAGATTTTTGGATAAGGATAAAGAGCAGCCACATTCTTTGCTGAAATATCACAAGAACCATCTCTAGATAACACACTAAAGTCTTCTCCTCTGAGGCCTCCTGAGCCAGGCCCCTTCTGGGTTTACAGATGACTATAGTGCGGGAGTACTTGAGTGATCTGAGCCACATCCCATGCATGGCCAAGGGCATCTCACCTGCACTGAAGGCAATGCTATGCTTGGCAGGCTGGGGCACAGCAGATACTTTGTGCTCACGTCAGAGTGTGGGGATTGTGTGTGATGGAAAATGTGGGGTCCAGAGGAGCCTGGAGCCAGCACACTTGACACATAGTTCCAGAATATGAACTAATTGCCCTAGCATTTACACCATCGGAACTAGAAAAGTTAATAAAGGATTGGTTGAGCACTTAGGAAGGTTACCTGGTGGAAAGTTGAGGAAGAACTGAAGATAATCCAGTTCACTTTAGTGAATTTTTAGACAATCTTAGACAGCTTTTGAGATATTATGCATTTCGTGGCAGCGCTAACTGTGACTTGCTTCTGATAAACAGCCTGTCGTCGGTTGTCATACCACGTTTGTGTCTACAGGGGCAAAACGGTTTTAAGTCAAGACTTGTGTGAGAGTTAGATTCCTTTTGTTGCAATAAAATATCCAATAAAGAAAGTCTGAAGGAAGAGGTTCATTTCAGCCTCTGGCTTCTCCATCAGAGGTTCTGCTGCTTTCATACCTTGGTGAAGCGGAACGGAAAACTCTTAGCTGTATGATGACCAGGAGAGCTAAATGGGATGGGGGAAGAGGGAGATCACATACAAAATAAACCCTTTAAAAGGCATTTTTGCAAGAATCTTATCACTTCAACTAGGTTCCGCCCACTATGTTTCCATCCTTCCCCAATAAGCTGCCAGTTATGAATCCTTCAACAGTAATTCACTGATGGGGTCAGAGCCTCATATCCAATCAGTTCCCCAGAGCACTTCTTATAAACATTGTTCAACTGCAAGTGAGGCTTTGGGGGACGCATTTCAGATAAAAGCACAGCATGGTGGGTAGCCAGGCTTATACCAACATTCTTGCTTAACATGGGTGGCAGTACACACGCAAACACAGGCATAGCAGAGACAAATGATAAAATTGCCACGGCAGAGTTTCTTGTCATAGTATCTTTTCTGTTAAGTGATAAAAATTAAAACATTCACTTGGTTCTAAATGCCTCATGTTAGGCTTCTCTGATCAGCCTTTTCCTGTTTATTTGATGCTCCTCTCCTGAACGAAGGTTCAGTGATGAAGCCCCTAGGAGCCTCCTGGGTGGCAGGAAGCTGTTTCCATCCTGACGTCAAAGGCCATAGAGGACACACAGGAAATGAAAATTAGGAATGTGAGTCCAGTGCAGTGGCACACACCTGTGGTCTCAGCACTCAAGGAGGCAGAGGCAAGTGGATCTCTGTGAGTTCAAGGCCAACCTGGTCTAAAAAGTGAGTCCAGGACGGCCAGGGCTACACAGAGAAACCATATCTCAAAAAACCAAAAGAAAAGAAAAGAAAATTAGAAATGTGAGACAGTCCTGGACATCACCTTGCCAGACTTCCTATCATGGGTTCTAATTATTATTATTTTAGTTTCGGTGCTGTATTTCCTAAGTATATTTTATAAGTATAATACAATGTCTGAATATTCAATTATCTCCTTTATCTCCTTAAAGAAAATTATATATTCATTAAATCAGCATTTCTGTAAGGATCAATTTGTCCTCATTCAAAACTAAAGAACCCTCCTACCCCAGGCTCTGGAAAGCCCTGGTAGAAGAGGTAGAAAGAATGTAGGAGACGGAGGATGGGGGAAGGGCGTGAAACCTTGTCCTAAGAAGGGTGAGGAGGCCATTGTATTCATGACCATGACGCCAAGGCAGCCTCCTCACCCACGAAGGAGTAGGACTGACAACGCTTCTCCCTCCGTGAGTCAGAAGCTTAAGAGTCTGTGGGTGGTTAATAATTCAGAGGGACAGTGTCATCTCCTTTAGTGCTATATGCACTGAGAAGTTACCCATGCTCCAGCAAATAAAACTCACTGGGACATACCAAATGCTTGAAAAAGACTGTAGAGAGGGGAATAAGAGGCAAAAATGACCAAAATTCAGCATATATGACATTGTCAAAGAGTAAAGAAAAAGGAATCCTGGCAACAGGAAGGGGCGGAAAATGCACTTGGAGGAGAGTGCTGGGTTTGTGAGTTCATGGAGAAAATTCACTTCATGAACTCAGCATCCAGGCCCTTTGCACACACAGTGTGGAGCCAGGATGTCAGCCACTCCTTATCCGAACCACATGCCAGGCCCTTCCAAGAAGGGGGACACCTGCTCCCAGCTTTCAGTGATGGACACTATGCTGCCCAGCTCTATGGAGACAGCAACTGAGTTTTGATAAGATTCCCTGTGAAAATGTGATTTGGAGAACTTTAGTTTGTGTGAGTCTTCAGTACGTGAAAGTCCGTTTTAAAAGCTGTGACTAAGAACCGCTGTATGCCACCTGGAATTTGATCCTGTTCATATTTTTCTATGTTAGCTAAGACACCAATATGCTCCTAGTGACAAATCATTCTCAGAATCCATGTTTAACCTTTGTGGTTCACTTACTACTTGTTCCTTATTATGTGTTACTTAATTTAAACCTTTATAAATACTTCTTTATTATTCTAGGAGTAATATCAAGGTCAGGCTATCTATGGGGAAAGTCTGATATAAATGCTATGTTATCAAAGTGTATACCTTGTGCTGTTTTCAGCTCTTTAAAGTACTGATGATCATTAGTTTCATGGGCTTTGATGCTAGGGGCATGTATCTCATCAAGCTTGGATGCTACGCCCTTCCCATAAATTCAGGAAACTCTTTTCTACTACCCAAAGGATTACTTAGAATTTTCCACAATTATTGTCATACCAATGTCAAAAGTTCAACTTTTAAGTTTATAAGTTTCCTTAATATAAAGTTTATTATTATATTTCAGTTAATCCCTGCTCTCAGAACACCATTTTCATATTTTATTTAATAAGCTGCTTTAATAAAGTCACTGTTTTAGCTTTTAGCTGACTCATTCAGATGGCCTGGCTATTTAACTAGATAATCTGAAAATAATGATAGCTTGAATTTCCTCATTCCAGTGTTATTGGAAATGTACAATACCTCATTCCCACTGAACTCTGAAGCTGTGTTGCAGAGTGAGCGCGTGTAGCTAGATGAGCGCCGGTAATCAATTTAAACGACTGAGATGCCCCACATCAGGATTCTGCATTTCCTTCAATTACACAGTCCTCATGCAAGGCTTTGGTGGGGGAGCAGCTGATGCATCAGACCAGCTCTGACTGGTTAGTTGGTGAGTGATGGATTCAATGAAGGAGATGCTTCTGGGGCAGGAGAAGTCTGACCCAAGAATGCTGCTTTGTAGCCCAGGGCTTTATGGGAAATGTCAGTTTAAGTCTTCATTCTAATCAAATGTCAAGTCATTTCATAGGAATTAAAGGAAGTAAATGCAACCTTTATGTATCCGTACAATTATAATCAATCCTAGAGACTGATAAAACAGTAGTCTTTAATAATCATGTACTAAGAAAATCTTCATGTGGTCTATGATCTCGAAGGCAGACCCTGATCCTTCATTTTAGCTTCTGTTAAGTCCACTGGGTCTTTTGCAGTTGGCCTCCAGCCACAGTCCCTTCTCCACTGTCATATACCCAGGAAATAGTCATCCGTAGTTGTTGGCCAACCTTCCACTCAATCCTGCCCCTTAGAATTATCTCACAAACTCAAGGCAGTTTCCAGACCGCTTGGTTCTCCCTTCTGGAACCTCTTAGTAACAAAGTCTTGCCGTCTCATCGGTACCGATGTCAGCTCCCTGCTGGCCTTCTGGAGGGAGCATATGAGTGCACTGACTTCCTTGTGTGGAGTCTACAGGCAGAATGCACTGAGCTGGGCTGGAGTCCAGGTCATGGATGCCCAGCAGTCTGAGCTGGAGCACTTTGGCATGACACCTCTGACACTTGGAGACTGAGCCACCAGGGATCATGGCAGGCGAGACTCCTTCCCTAGCCAGCCAGCTCCCCACTCTAGTGTAGAGATGAAATTTGTAAGCAGCTTCCAAAATGAGAAAAGAAATGACAGAGACAGTTGCTGCCTGAACAGTCATCCAAAACTCTCTATGTTGGAGCATCATCTTCAGCCTTCTGGACCAATATATCTGACAGACAGATATATTTGTGAGGCAGGAACTATTGAGAACTGGCTTACCCTGTCTTGGCAAGGGATCCCTTCCCCCCTCCCTCATTTTAGAAGCTGCTAGCCTGCACTTCTGGTGCACTCAAGTAATTAAGTTTCATTCCTTCCAGGCCTCTGATGGAATTGAAGACCAGATAGTTTAATCTTACAATTAAACTTAGCTGTTTAGGGGGTAAGATGTTTTTAGGCCTAAATAGATGTTTCAAGTTGACAGAGATGAGATGAGATATGATAGATGTTGATTCTCAGTCAGAATTTTAGAATCACCAGGATAGGAAAGGTGTTTCCTACAAGGTTGCCAAATACAATTAGCCAAAACACCATCAATTTAACATTCATATAATCCCTGACTGTCTCATGGTTCTTCTTGTTGTATGTATTTTTGTGTGTAATAATATACATGCACATGCCAATAAAATAAAATAAAATAAAATCTTTAGCAGAAAAAAAAAGAAACTCATAAGCAGGCAGCTCTGTCTTATGAGTCCACCACGAACTTAGCTCAAAGCCTCTCTCTCTGGTACCCAGCATCCCACCTTCCGACTGGCCAGCTAACCACAGAAACAGGTTCTGGCCTGAGTCTCATAACTGTTGAGAAAAAACAATCCATCTGAAATGGAATGCAGATGAATTCCCATGCTTCTGTGGAAACAGACTTGGTGGGAAAGCTCTTAAAGACCAGCTTGTGTTCACAGTGACCTTCAGCTTCAAAGGGCATGCAGACGGGTCCAGCACTGAGCATTCATATAGCCCAAGATAGCTGAACAGCAGGATGCCCTCTGCTTTGCTGTGTGGGGGCTCTAGGGACAAGTGTGACCCCTTCCCCTAACTTGGGACCCTGCCAAGGCTGGTCCCAGAAATAGCGTTTGGGCTGAAGTAAATGGCTCCAACTTCCTCCTCCAGTTTGGATTTGTACTTCTGTAATAGACAAAGGCACACATTTATGTCTTATAGATAATAGATAGGTGTTATCTGCACAGAAATTGGAAAAGAAGCACTTCATTGTATGCAGATAATTTGATAAAATAATACATTTTAAATATTCTTACCACACAGAAAAAGAAGAACTCTGTGTTAATTTCCTTGGCTGCAGTAATTTTCAGTTTGTGCTATTAAGTATCCACTAACCTCATATTCATCCTGAGTTGCAATGAAACCAGTAAGAATGGGACCATTTTAAAACTTTAGGTTGTTCAAACAGTTGGCAAAAGATTAGACAGGAATTTGAAATATGGTTGCTATCTATTTTAGAACCTGCTAAAAATACAATGACTTTCCAATGGCAACCTTCAGAGGCACTGTATCAGCACTCCGTGCATGCTCTGTGTCTGCAACTGGCTGCCAGCCAATGGGAAGCCTGCGCAGCTGGAGCCTTCCCAAGGGTTCTGCTGTCTTCTCCTGCTCTCTTGTCTCTTTTCAGCTTACCGGCCTCTGGTCTGAGTTTCCCTCTGTGGCAGAGCTCACGGCAATGAGGAACAGGTGTTGACCATCATCTGGATGGTCTTCCTCAGCCAGGACACATACAAGCCACAGCTCTCACATCCACCACTAGGATGCTGACAGGGAGATGTGCACTAGGGTCTCTCATGGTACAGTCAGTGGTAGAAATGGGAGGCTGTGAAGGAATCGCCTCACCACCAATTCTTTATGCAGCCAGGGTGACTTTCAAGGACCAGTGTTGTGCATGTATGTGTGTCCACACAAATGCAAACATACACTTGTTTACCTGTATAAGTACATGTATACTGGAAGACATACCTGTTTCTATCTGCTGTTCTGTCTCTTTTTCTGCCCATGGTTTTATTTTGCATGATGATTATTATAAGATAGAATTATTCAAAAGCTGCTCAAAGACATTGAGGTGTTTAAAAACACACCAACAGATGTACAGCGTAAGGAACAGGAGGGAAATTTCACAGCAGGGAGAGCTGCTCATCTCTGTTCCGAGGCAGCCTGAGGAGCCTTGCCGTGTGCTGCACAGCTCACACATTCCTCCGGGGATGGCAGGAAAGTGCTGAATACCTTCTTCTCTTGCCACTTGACTCCATCCTCTCAAAATCCTTTGCTTCAGATCATCTGAGACAGCGCAACAGTCGGTGAGACTCTGTTTCCTCATAGAAGAACCCCAGCTACCAATCTCTTCCTTTCTAAGAAAAGACAGAGGATGCATTGAAGGATGGCTGTCCACTGTGCCCTGACACTACTAGCTATCAGTCCATGTCTGTCAGAAACCCTGCTCCCTCCCTGTAAAGCATTGTCATATGCACTAAGATTGAGGGCAGGAGTCTTGCCAAAAGGATTTGAACCAGAAAGAATCCACTGGGAGGCTAAAGTTCAAGCCTGGAAGGAGAGCATCACCACTCACCCCTGATCAAGCAACCAGGCAATTTGGACAAACGGTGAGTTGTAATTAGGGCAGGGTTGAGGCTTGTTAAGCTAATAGCTGGTGGTTGCCAGCCCTGCCCAGCAAAGAACAGCGATCCCAGAGTAGGAAGCCAGTGCTAGCCTTCCCGTGGGGCAGTGGACAGTGCACAGTAGTTTCCTCAGATACAAGCAGAGAGCAAGGCTGGAGAAATTGTTCCCAACTAGTGCTGATGGCTGATCCCTGATGGCAGCCTGGTGCCTTCTGTCTGCTACATACGATCAATTCTCAGCTAGCCAGGAGGGGAGGAATTCAAGGGTAGACTGTGCGGATACAGCTCTGATCATAGAAAAATCCAGCTGCCATCTGCGTCTCGGTCCATACTGACCCTGATCCAGCCCTTGGGTCACAGTATGGAACAGTGATACCAAACCTCCCACTAGCGCTTGCCTACATCCATGTTCTGTGTGTTGTTTTAATGAGAGGACTTGGCCATCTTCTCAGAGGCTGTTTTTGAGACTACAGCGCATGTTGGTAATGTTCTCCAAGGTTACAGATCGGACTTTCTATCCTCATCTTCGCTATTTCAGTCTTTGAACTTAGACATCAGAAAGTATCAGAGGAAGAGGGTTAGAGACCTGGCTCAGTTGCTTAGAACCAAATAAGCCAGACCCCCACAATGCATCACTGTAATTCAAGCACTTGACAGGTAGGAACAGGAGAGTCACAAGTTCAAAGTCATCATTGGCCATAGAGTGAATTCAAGGGCAACTGGACATGCATGACAAAGAAAGGAGGGGAAGAGGGACAAGAAGGGAGGAGCAGAGCTATGAGCTAGCTGATGATGTCCTAGATGGCCCTGCGTGGAAGTCCTTCATCACAGAGCTGCTCTGGTACTTAACCTGGACTCGGCGCTTACATCTCTCCTCTGTCCTTGTTCCCCGCATCCACAGCGAAGCTGCTTAAAGACGAATGCCATATGTTCATTTGGGCCTCATGATTTTTAGAGAATCCACTGTATTCCACAATCTTTCTAGCCCAGTGTTTGGTTCTAAAAGCTTCTATCCAAGCACGGTTAAAAACCCTCAGCTCTCAGCTTTCAGTTCGCCATGTCCCAGAGAATGGCAGCAGCTTGTTCTCAGACTCTTGTGTGCGACACTCAATGAATCAGGGAAGGTGAGAACACCAAGGGCTGTTTTGAAAGATTCTGCCAGTGAGGAGTCTCTCCCTGGGGTTAAGCCTCGAAGTAGCATTCTGAGAGTCAGTGGCTGAGTCTGCAGATTATCTTGCTGTGCATGAAACAACAATTTAATATCACAGAGAACTGAGTAAGGCCGGGGGGAGGGGGCGGGGGGGACTTTCTATGTTGTTCAGCCAGCTGCAGGTACTGCCAGCTCCAACGCCACACTCCACTTGCAAAAGAAAGCCACCTTGGATTAGCTAACAAACAAATAAACAAACTGCTGGAATTTTAATTGTTTTCTCTATCCAGGATAGAGCACACCCATGCTATCTGAGAATTGCTTTTGCACAAAAGCCCTAGCAATGAAAAACAATTTATTTGAGTTTCAGTTACTCGGAAAAGCTGAGTGCTGCAGATCTAGGCTTACATCTGTGGTGTGGATGAGTCTTGCTGTGATTCTCTGAATAGGTTTTTTCTTTCAGTCCTGAAAAGCTATTTCTTCAGAGCTCTTGGCTTGTGTGTGAAAACCCGAGTGGCCTGAGAACAAGAAGGGGGTTGACCAAAGCCGTTAGAAAGCTCGGGAAAGGGCTCTCGTTGCACCTGCTTCCTTTGTCAGGAACTGGAGTCTGACCCTGCTCCATGAATCAGCATGAATAGACACCAAGTGCCCCTGGCCAGGTCCTTCCAGGCCGGTCAGGAGGAGACTGTGGGAGGGCCGCGCTCCCACACTCACATCCTCCTATGGTTTTATCTGAAGATGAAACTTCTTCCTCTCACTCAAGTTCCATGAAGTTAACAGACTGATCCACACTATTACATATTAACCCAATGCCAAAACTCTACCCAATGTATTTATTACCAAGGTCTCTTCTATACTTAGCTCTAGGTATCCGTCTCGAGTGAGTGCTGGGTTTCTATTCATCCTGCTGACAGGAAACCTTTCAAATCCAGGAACGCCAGGAAACATTTCTCCTTTATGGCATTCAATATATAACTCGCACATACCAGATGGTTGAAAATGCTACCGAAGCAGGTCAATTTGTTTTAGGAATTCAAAGAGCCAAAAGAAAAAAATGTATACATAGCTGAGCTGTAGGTTTAGAAAATAGTTTATGTTACAAAATGTAACATTTTAAAGGTATCTATCTGTTTCCTCCATACTCCCAGATTCTAGAACCTGGAAGAAATAAGTGATACAATAAAATATGTGTCAAACAAAGAGACTTTTCGGGTGAGTAAGGTGACTAAGAGGTCATGGGCAAGGAACATCCCAACTTGCCAGTCTGGCAAGTTTACTCGCCTCAGCTTGGGTGCCAGGTGTCTGCTTCCGCATGAGGGCGGAATCGCAGAGGGGCAGGTGTGGAGGGCACTTTGGATACATGATTATCAACATCCGCCCCTGCTGAAGGCTCCTGCCCACATCTTACTCATGCCCACCAGAGTGGATTGTTGTTCTTGGAATCCATTTTCTAATCGTCGCTCTATTGGCATCAGAGAGCTGTAGATGTGCGCACGAGTGCCCCTTCAGACTGGCACCACAAACATTTCTTTCTGGAACAAGGGAAAGGAGGGAACACAAGGCTCATGAACTGCAGAGATACACCATGCTAACAGTTCTGGGGACAGGAAGCTTCATCTTAGTTTCCTTATCACTGCTGCTGTAATAAAATACCCGGAGAAGCAACTTAAACGAGAAAGGGCTCACTTCAGCTTAGCGTTCCAGGTTGCAGTGCCTCACAGCAGGAAAGTCAAGGTGGTAGGAATTTGAAACAGTTGCGTTACATGCACAGTCAGGAGCGGAGAGCAATGAATGCGTGCAGTATGCTTGTCTCCAGCTTAGGGTCCACATTCCTATACACTGCAGATCCTCCCGAGCAGGGACTGCGCCACTCACTGTGACTATGTCTTCCTACTTCCTCCTAGACAATCAAGATAACCCTCTCCACACAGATGTGCCCCACAGGACTCTCTCTTCAGCCATGCCCATAGCAGCTGCCAGCACATGGGATGGTGACAGCAGCTGTCAGGACCTGGATTGGGAATCAGCTGGGAGACACACCTGCTGGTATGTCTTTGAGGGAGCGTACAAGAGAGATCTGTGGATACTGTTCCATGAACAGGGAGCTGGATGGAATGACAAGAAGACAGCTGAGCCCTACATTCATCACTCTCTGCTCCTGGTTGTAGTCACGGCGTTGCACCTTCGCAGCAGAGTGTGTGTCTATTGGCTGGGCAGGGCTATGCTTATTGTGACCTCAGTTCAATGTCAGTGACCTCTGAGCTGTGTTCTGATTGACTCCCCTGACTGATGGTCTCCATCAAGGTGACCCACGTTTTACAAAATCACTTGTAAGTTTCCAAGGGATATTAAAGTTTCTCTGTGTGTTTGGCAAGAGACGATGGTAGTGCTTAGCAAGCAGGGGGCATGGGAACTTTTATAGAGAGGGTCCACCTGAGGTCACCTTATGTCTCCTAGTGGCCACTGCGCATAATGGCCATCTGTCTTGAGGCAGTGTCACGAGGCCTAACAGCATAGTTTCTAGTTTGTACCTCTACCCTCAGATCAGACCTTTACATAGTGTCGACTGGCTTGATTCTTCAGTATTGATGTTCATCATCCTTATGAGGGATGCAGAATGGTCATTTTGGACCACGTTTTAATGTCAGCAGAAAAAGATGAAGGGCTTTCTTGCGGGTGGCCAGGATTGAGTTTTTCTTTTAAATAATAAATGCTGTGCATTCATCTTTCTACCGTGTCTGATCTTTAATCGCAATCAAGAAAGAGAAAATAATGAAATATGACAAAAATATGCTTCTAACTTGGTTAGTTTTTGTTTTTGCTTTTGTTTTTACTTTTTCATAGACAATTTTATTTCTCGCCTGGAGTCAAATTGCTATTCCAGGTTTAAAGCCAAGTTTTCCAAATATTCCTTTTAGACATCACAGGAGAGTAGAGGCCTGGGCTGGAAGTTACAGGGTCAGTGGGAACCCAATATACAAACATTCAGTAATCATTAATAATTACTTTAAAATGGTGCATGTGCGCTATAGAAAATAAGGTCTGCAGATTGGTTCTTCTCAGGAGAAGAAGCCTGACAAGACTCTGCTAACACTTGCAGAGCTCGTATCTGGGAGCAGTAGCCTGGATGTGTGAAAGCGCTGCAGAAGCAGGCCCCTGAGATCGCCTCAGCTCGTATGCACAAACTTTGCCAAAGCATTTCACAGTAGTGAGTGTGTCACCATCTTATCCCAAGACATTATCAGGGCACTCGGTTCACACTTGTCTGAGTTGTTCATCTGTCTCCTCACGTTTGTTCCCTGTGCGGCGCAGTGCCAGCCAGCGCAAGCTTATATGGCTGACTGGCTGCCTCCATGGTCAGGTGCTTGGATGCTAATCATAGGGAACCTAAAGCCATTGCCTACCATCGGGACACCGACTGGGAGGTAGGGAAGTGGGCTGGGCACGTCAGAGCCATCTTATGCCTCTGAGCATCGCTCAGCATCTGCAGGTTTTGTTAAATGAGCTAAGTCCTTGGTGTAAGCAAAATAAATCCCCAGAGGATGGCTGACCTTGGCTCTCTGCTCTCCCCACAGGGAGGTTGACCTTGGATTCCTCATGACCAGAGAGCCCCTGAACAGTGAGCCTCCTCCCACAAGCAGTATCATCTGACTGGTTTTCCTCCTCAGTCCCTTGTTCCTCTGCTTGGTTCGCTGGGCCCAGTAGGGAGCTAAGCAGAAGCACCTGGTTTGCAGGAGTTGGATGAAGACCACTGCTGGCCAGTGCTCCGTAGCTCCCAGGGGAGGGGCAACCAGAGATCCTAACAGGGGCCTTATGCAGGAGACAACCCCTCATCCCCAGGAGCACCAAATCCACCATAGCAACACAGGCCAGTCATGTCAGAAGCTGGACAGTGAAGCCATGGCACCTGGCTCCTGCCCTCAGCTGAACATAGAGCACATGTTACTACCTGCCCCAGCTTGGGAGGGGTCATACCAGGCGCTATGCCAAGTTCTCGGTGAACATACTCTGGCTTATGCCTCACAAAACCTACTGAGGAACACACTACCATCACCCCTTTGCACACACAAGAAAACAAGATCTTCATTGGTGACTTATTAAGCTGGTCACCAATCAAGGGCATGGGGGGGGTGTGTGTGTGTGAAATTACATTTCTCTGACTGAGCGCCACTTAGAAGAGAACTCAGCCAATATTTGCTGTTTTTGTTGTTGTTGTTGTTGTTGTTTGTTGTTGTTTGTTTTTTTGGCAGACCCTCGTCTTTCTTTCTGAAAGTTTCAACCCTGCCACTCAGTTCTCTGCAGAGCTTCTTTGCTAATGATTTTATGAGAGCTGTGGTAGTTAACTGTCTCCTGTCTCACAGCTGTCCTGATGGAGCCCTGAGCCTCCCAGGGCTGTGATGTGCCCCCATCCCCCACCCCCACCCCCTCCCCTGGCACTGCTCTGCAGTCCTGGAAGACAAGGACTGGCTGTGTACTGTCCTGCAGAGATTATCATCCGGTTGAGGAATACTGTTAAAAATGTGTTTGCAGGGATGTTGGTCTGTATTTTTTTTTTATCTATTTTATTGGGTTTCTTATCCCTGTTTCTCCCTTCCAACCCTTATCTGCCCTAATCCCTTCCAATCCCCCAACACTAGGTAGGAGATAAAGGTTAGAGGGAAAGGGGGCAGCATATATCTCTTTAGACCACTTCCTTCTGGTTAGAGTTGTTGGGTTCCTCAGGGCAAGTCCAATCTTCGTCGTCAGGATTTCTCCAACTTCTCATCAAACTACAACAACAGCAACCAGGAGCAGTGGGGGGAGAGGGGGAGCAGCAGGGGGAACAACAGTAGCCTTCTTTTGAGCACCCCTCATCCCTCTCTGGGCTCTGGCATTTATACCTTCCCCGAGTTCCCTCCATCTCCCCCTCAGCAGAATTAAACTATCCACCGCTGGCAAAAAATCACGAGCCTCTCAGAGCCCACACAAGGCAAATATTCTGCTGCTGTGGACAGTCTGAAGCAACCTCATATCACACACCCGGGATTAAAACAAAGACATGTTTACATGACATAATTGCGTTTTAAAGACACCAAAACTCCCCCTTACACAAGGAAAAGAAGAAAGAGAGGGAGGGAAATATTTTATCATTTTTATTTGCATTAACTGTTATCCACCAAATAGTACTATTAATCACTTCTATCAGTCTATTGTATTTATTTGTGTATATGCGTGTGTACATTGAGGTGAGAGACTGATGGGGTGAGTCCTCTGGAGGATAAAACTCAGTTCATCATGCATGTATAACAAGTGCTTTTTAGGGCAAGGGAAACTAAGAGGCACCAAAGACAGTTGACAGAGGGGGAGGAGCGGGGAACGCACATCGGCACCTCTGGTGGGCTGAGAAAGGGAAGAAAAAGGGAGCCATTCACCTGAGCATCAGACATTGAGAGGTTTGAAAACCTCCCATGGGTCACTCAAGGAGAAGTGAGAAAGAGCTGAGCAGGGGATGGTGGTGGTGGTGGTAGGTGCGCATGTTAAGATACAAGGTATTGACATATATAACACCAAAGCAAAGGGGGAAATGTGCAGGCTATTACCAGCAGCAACAAAGGGAAAGCTAAAAAGTGCAGTTCCCTTAAGTATGGCAGAAGTTAATTAGACAGATTCACTGTCTTCCAAAGTTGCTGCATGTGAGGTTTCCCACCGCACTCTGGGGTGCATTATCACTTCAGTTTCCTCCAAAGTGTCTTCTTCTTCCCAGTTATTGGGTGACATGTCTTACCATCCAGGGCCAGGAAAACATCCACCTATAAGGCACCAGCACTACAGCTCTGTGTAGTTAACTTCTGCATGGGTTAACCACTGTCAGGATGGCAATTTACAGACTCCCTGAAAACACCTGCCTCTAAAGTATATGCATGATCAGCTGTGTACTGGGACATGGCCCGCTCTGACATGGTGAGTTAGCGCTGGTGTTGACTTTGAACTCACTACTCATCATTTGTATTTGACTGCATTAGTGAGGAACCAGTCGTTCAACAGGACTTCTGACTCAACGGATGGACATGTTTCAATGAGGCCAGCTTCTAGAGAGAAACACAGAATGGTGTGTCGGGGTCGGGTACACACAGAATCCCAAAAGCTGACTTAGAGACTTTGGACTCATTTGCCTCCAGAATATATAAGAAAATGTTAAAGATTTACAAGGAGAAAAAGACCAAGTGTTTACCCAGCAATGTTATTGCAGTGCCCTGCATTCCGTTCCCACCTCAAAACAAACAAGGTTCTTGCAAAGAAGTCATCAGACAGTGAAGATGACTCACTGGTGGGAGGTGGGGGTGAGGGTGGGAGGAGATGGGGTGGGAGAGTGGGGGTTGGGGAGTCATGCTGCACTCACTCTAAGGACTGAGGGCATTCTGAGCAGCATAAGACACCCCCCCCCCGGAAGCTATAGGGGTGCTTTCTTTGGGGTATGTGGGAGACCGACTTCAGTAGCAGGATTCTCCTCAGGACAAGTGAAAGATGGAGGCTAATGAACATGGCATCCCGGCTTCCCACTGAGGACATGCTCCTGGGTTCATCATCAAGTACATTCCCGGAGCCCATGCAGATGCTTCCAGAGTAACTGGCTTTAGGTCTTGGGAGAAGAGCTTAATAAAAAACACTGTTCTTCAGAAAAGATCCTGCAGAAAAGAGCCATGAACAGCCTAGAACGGAGGTTAAGGGCGCCACAGTTGGTCATGCAGGAGAGAAAGGATTGGCTCAGAGGGAGACAGTAAGCTTTGGGGCATCTTGAGGAGACTGCCAGCTCACGTGCCCCACAGAGCATGTGTAAATGTCAGCCTGCCTGCTGATTCTTAACTTCTGCTTTATCGCTGGCCTTCAAGCCAGAGAAGGACTTGGGGGAGCTCATCCCTGCCTGGCATGCATTCTCAGTCCTGAGCTAGCCTGTTCTACCAAGTACAGGTGATCAGAATGGCATAAGGATTTGGAGGAAGGGTGTAAAACACCTTTGACTTGCAAGGTTGATGAAAAGCTTCAGCTTATGGAGACTCAAGAAGACGGAAAAATCAGGTGTGCTAGCAAGCCCCTGAAGTCCGTCTGAACGTCCCTCCCTCAGCGCTTTAGGATGGAAACTGCCAAGGTTCGCACTCTGCTTTTTTATTAAGAACAGAGTCTTTAAAAGAATTCACGAAGTAACTTGCACACTTCCCAGTAAGATGTCACTGGCCTCCATAATACCAAGCCCCACCGTCCCCACAAGGCCCGCGCTGCACGTGTGGCACCCGAGCCCTCTCTCCTTCTGCAGCGCTCTTCTTCAGGATGGCTTCTCAGGAGAACATCTGGCTCCTGTGGTGCCAGATGAGGCTACACCTAGGCCTGCAGGCAAGTGCCAGGAGTTTGACTTGGAAGAGGGGTGGCATCTGAGAAAAAGCTAACAGACAGGCTTGGGAAAACACAATATAGGCAGCTGCACATCCTAAGTCAGCTGCGCTTGAGAAGACTGAAGCTGTATGCAAGCCGACCAATCTCAGAGGCGCCCCAGCCCGCCGCAGCAGGACCCTGCGCCTTTCCCGACAGGGCACGCAACACGCGGCTGGAGACTCCACTGTCTGACTGCATTTGGCACTACCAATGTATCCAGGATGACTGGAGTAAAGGCTTCCCCAGACAATGGACCAAGGAGACGCAATTTGTCCTTGAGAGCAGTGGCCTTTGAGAGGGAAAGGAATTCCACCAAGGGCAAGGAAACCATTTTCAAGGGTAGACACCAGACCTCACTATCTCCTGTGTCTCTCAGTGGAAGCTGCCCAGGAGCCAGACCAGGGGTGGGGGTGCCACACAAAGCTGACATTGTATTCTCCTGTTTACAGACACACTTCTCTAACTGTGCTAAGGGGACTTAGTACTGGCTGGCTAAGGTGTACAAACGCTATTAGGAGTTTTTCCTTTTTGTTGGATGGTATTAGTCCCCAGAATCACAAAACGTACCATTCTGCCTTTCAGTCTAGGAGTACAACCACCTAGTCTATACTCATGTGTAGAGGCTCACAGATTCCAGACTTTTCTTCTTAATTCTCCTCTCTATACCCATGATTGGTCAGCCTCACTGAATGTCCTGCTCCAAATCCTTCTCCAGATCTTCAGTAGCTCTTTTTGAAGCTGTTTTTTTTTTAATGTTAGCATCAAGTTAATATAGATGATATATGTCATATATGTGTCAATATATAATGTAAGGTAATATATCATATATAAGATAAAAGAACTGTAAGAGAGTGAAGTCACTGCTCTGTTTACCTTGCCTGGGGCTCCCTCTTTACTTAACTGTTGGGCTCTACTCTTCACTATTTGAACAAACCAGGGACCCTTCTCATCACAGCAAGGGTTCAGGGCAAACACTGTTGTTAAAAGAAAGGGGGTGGGGAGAGAGTAGGGGGAGAGGGAGGGAGGAATGGGAGGATACGAGGGATGGAATAACTATTGAGATGTAATATGAATGAATTAATAAAAAAATAAAAAATAAAATAAACCACACACAAAAAAGAAAGAAAGGAAGAAAGAAAGAAAGAAAGAAAGAGAGAGAGAGAGAGAGAGAAAGAAAAGAACTAAGGACCATGTCCCGCAGGAATGACACTTTTTAGGCCAGCTGCTCCACCCCAGGTACTCTGAGACCCTAGCCAGCCTTCAGAGGACATGCAGACGGTTGCAGGGCTAGAAGGACAGGTCCCACATCTCAATGGTCAAGGTCATAGCAAACAGCAACCCCCCTTATGAGTTTTCTTGCCTTTGCTCCTCCCACCATCCCTCTGCCCTTTCCACTTCCAAGTCTTTTACAAATGTGGAAGCAATTCCATTAACTCCCAGTGCCACTTAAAATGAAACAAGATCCTCCACTACCCACTATCTCTTTTTTCTCTCTTCATCCAGAACAACAGGGCCAGCCTGTGCTTTCCTTAGCAGAATTTGCCAGTGGAACCCCAGACCTGTCACACTTGCATGACCATTTCCTAAACCACCAAGCATGGCCTCAGTGATAAGACTCTCAGAGGCATGACTGCCTGGAGACACCAGCATCCTGTGACTCCATCCACACCCTCCCACTCCACACTTCTTTCCCTATTGGGCTCTGGACCCTTTCTGGGATGCTCAGGGCTCCTGTCCTGACTCAGATGCAATTCCATCTCCAACCGTGCCATGCCTTCCTGCTGCCTGAGGTAAGAAAGGCCACCTGCAGGGACAGGAGAGTTGTTCCCAGGGGACAGGAAGTGGGGGGGGGAGACTCTCCATCTCTCTCCAGCACTGTATGTGGCAGCAGCCTCCTGCCAGCCCTTCTGCAGACCCCAGGGATGCCTGCTGGGTATGCAGCTGGGGGCTTTCTGGTCCTGTTCACACCTGCTGCTGCCTCCTGTTGCCATTTCTGCTACCGATGAATCTGCATCTCAACTCTCTACCAAGGCACTTCCTGCTAATGCAGAGGTCAGAGGTCGCTTCTCCACTATGGGATGCTTCAGGGGCACACAGACTAAGCTGCCCGCCACTGTGGAAAGTGCCAGCCTTCCTGGGCTTCCTGTGCACCTGATTCTGTTACAGAAATTATTTTGAGGGGGGAGCGGAGACAAAACAAAGACCTTCAGGAGCGTCTCCATTCTCGCCCAGATCTCAGACTTTAGAGCTGTGATAAATGATTTAGAGATACTATAGGCACTGCATGTACACATGATCATGCGTGTGTGTGCTTGTATGTATATACATATATATAATGAATTTTATATATAACTAAAAGCAATATATATATATATATATAGAGAGAGAGAGAGAGAGTATATTTATATGAGATAATTTTAACAAAATGTTTAAAAATAAAATTACAAGAATAAATGTTATTCTCTGCAAAACACACTCTCTCTTGATTAAGAAAAACAACAAACAACAAGTGTCTGTGGATTCCATCAGTCTCTGGCAGTTTCCTTATGCTGAGATAAAAGGCAAGGAGGTACCCATTTCTAGTGACAGTTCAGTGCCACTTAGTGCATTGCCAGCAGTGTGTCACTCCCACCAGGACTTACTTCCAAAATTATCTTCTGCCTGTGCTTCTTCCCCCTGCACTCAGGCATGATCAGGGACTGGTGCTACCTCAGAAACCCCATTTATTTTGAGTGCAAGGGCTCAACAAATGATAGGGCTGCTCTGAAAAGAACCCATGTCCAAAGAGATAACTCAGGGAAGCCAATAGCACCAGATACAGCCATTTATTTTGTTTGCTTCTTTACTAGATTTCACTTTATGAGGTAAATAAGCAGAATCTGTAATCAAAGAATTAAGTCATGGAACAAGCTGAAGCTAAGCACAATATCCCATCAGCTCTTCTCCTTTCTTCTTCCTACCAGGTAGGTATATGTTATGTCTCAACACCATTTAAAAATAATTAGCAATCTCTACATTTCAATGTGCACATTGATGACCACCACTGTGAGCTCTGAGATGCACATTGTGCTTGCAAAGATTCTCCCAGTCTTCTTGGGCATGGACCTTCTAAGCTATAAAGAACAGTAACAACGAAATAATGTGTCAGTAACAAGCTGAGTGCAAAGCAGGCACTGGTCTCTTGATGATAGCCCCCTTGTGTCTGAACTTCAATGATGTAAATACATAATGTCATTTGTTTATTGAACTTCTAAATTTGCCAGCTGTCCCTCTCCAGGATACTTGGTGTTGCAAAAACCGAAGGCAGAGCCTTTTGCCTTGCAATCCCAATCTAGCATACCATTTCCTAAAGGAAAACTTAACAGGTATGAATCCCCTGTGTCCCAGGGCACATGGTGTCTGGGCTGATCTCTGTCCAGCTAACCAGGTGTCAACCTGTGTGGGGCTTTCCTTCCATCCATCAGCAGCAGGGCTCTGACCTCCTGCTCCAGGAGTGCACCTGGTTGGCATAACCATGAATATCTGAAATTGATTTGACCACAAATTGCTTTAATCAAGAAATGACTTTCGGGAGCCCACCTGGAGTGTTGCAGATCTAAAGACTCCATGTAGGAAGAATTTGGATACTGGTCATGAAGTTCAAAATCAGAAAAACCTTAGGAAAAAAAATCTAAGATAAGCCGAGCATGGTGGTGCACGCCTTTAATCCCAGTACTCGGGAGGCAGGCGTATCACTATGAGTTTGAGACCAGCCTGGTCTACAAAGCAAGTCTAGGACAGCCAAGGCTACATAGAGAAACCCTGTCTTGAAAAACCAAAAGCAAGCAAGCAAACAAACAAAAAGCCTAAGATAATCAAACTCAACAAGGGATATGAAATTCAAACAAAAGTGGGCACATGCCAAAGCATGCTGACATAGATGACCCAACACAAGGGCGCCCTAGGAACAGAACAGCATATTGATCACACGTCTTCTATGACTCTTGTCCCTTAACCAAGTGACCATCATTTACCTTGAAGTCACTCCTACGCACCCCCCAGAACACGCCCCAGAAATAAGAATATTATTCCCCAACAGAAACCAACATTTTCCTCAAAATAAATGTGCAAACCTGAAAGAGCAGCTGGTGAGTGCTGATGTTTTGGTTGGCAACCTAATTTGCACTATTTGTTTCACTGACAGGAAGCCAGACTGTTGGTGTAGTGATTCCCTCACACTTCCTCATTTATTAGTGAAAGAATAAAAACTAAGGCACCTAGTTGGAGCCACGTGTTTGACACAACAACGCATTGGCAAAGGCTTACGCAGCATCAAGAAGATCTGATTCTCCCAGCGACCATGCCTGGAAGGGCAGGCCACCACTCATAGAGAGCCATTCTGCAGCTCACTATATACTTCACAGAGCTGCTATCTTGACCATAACAAGCTTTGGGAAAAACTGAGGAATGTAGCATTGTTTAAGGTGGCTGTATGCACAATGAATTAGAAACAAGGTTCCTATTACTTGGGAAGAAAGATCTCACAGATATATATTTTTAATTTATTTGATTTATTTGTTTTAGTTTACTTGAAAATGTTGGTTTTGGACAAACACTTAAGCATTTTCAAGATTGCCATGCCTTGACGATTTATAAACTTATGTTCCACAGCTGAGTGCCAGAGACACCCCAACACTAACCCCTAAAGTGCAGCAACAGCGCTGAGAGGATGGGGGAAGCACACCCTACCTCTGTGTACCCCTTCTTGTTGCCACACAAAGGGTTTGTAGCTGGGGGGTTCAGATGTACCTCCTCAGATAAGGTCATTACAGCCCTGCCCTCCCATCCAATCAGCAGCTCCCTGCCATGTGGGCTGCAGAGGAACTGGCTTGTTCGGGAGCCTCCACTACAATCCTCAGGCATGAGCCAGCCATCTTCCTGGCAGTCCCCGTGTCAGCCCTGCAGGTGTAAAGTGGGCATCTATCCAGTGAAGAGAAAATCAGTTTCCAGCCTGACCCATGTGGGAGGCCCTAGAAGCCTTAAAGGGACAGTGCGTACCTCGTGCAAATCTACGGTTACTGTCTCAATGACAAGGTAGTCGATGGAACAGTGGGAAACACCACTTGGGCCTAGATATCACTCACACAATGAACACATGATTAACCCAGCTTTGAGTAGTGCCTGTCTCTTGGGTGTCCTAATGGTCTTGGGCCAAATGAGATGCCTGTGGCTAAGGTAGGAGGCTCTCTTTCACAAGGTCCGTGCCTGTGGGCCACGAGGTGCCGGCACCAGTGTGTCGTGCCACTTCTCCTCTCACATCCTGGTGACTTCACTCTGTAGGCAGCATCAAAACCCCACACATTCACTTGGGAGATGACCCCACTGCAAAAGTGCTTGCTGGCAAGCGGGAGGGCTGCGGTTCAGATCCTCCCAAACCCATATAAAAGCCAGATGGACGTAGTATTCATGAATTACCAAGGATGCTCTTTCCATATTGATCCATGAGCATCTGGCGTTTCTCACTGATGGCTGGGCCACAAAGAGTAGTTCTGAATCTAGAACGTAGCACAGAGGCAGTTTGATCTAGGCAATAGATGGTCAGGACTCCACTCCCGTTTGCAGCAAAGAGTCTCCAGGCCCTGCTACACAGAGAACCCTTGATGACACTGGCATGAAGAGAACAGGAGTGACAGACTAGGGCCCCTTTGCCGACACAGCTCAAAAAGATCATTAGCTGAGTTCACGGAATCAAGAAACCCAGGTGTTTCGTGTGTTGGGCAGGGGGGAGGGGGGATGTTACTGCATGTACAGCAAGGCCCTTCCATCAACCCGCTTTTACTAGAATCAACTCCTTCAGTAGACGCAGCCTCCAAAAGGACCCTGGAAAGAGCGCAGGCGTGACCTTCCGGGAGCCCCTCAGCCTTGGCTTAACTCTGTGGATATATGAATGGAGGCGTGGTCACTCAGCTTCTGGGTGTGTTGATAGTTTGTAGTTTTGGCTTTGGGGGATTTTGAACACTCACCCCTCTTTTCTAAGAAGTTCCCCCATAAAATCTATTTGTATATTTCAATAATTCTTAATGGATATATTTTGAGCCAGATTTAATGATTTTTTAGTCTCATTATTTTGCACTACGCAGCTTTCATATGCTTTTCCATGCTAGAAAACCATCCAATGACGCTGAAAATCAAACATCAAAGAGAAGAAAACTTGGGCCAACCTTGTGAAGTGGCCATGTGCCAACATGAACTCAGAGTTGCATTTTCCAGGGGCAAGCTGGGCACAGCAGGGTGTGGGCAGATCAATTGTCCAGAAAATGGTTAGCGACACGTGCAAAACCTTGCCCACATATCTGTTCCTTGGATTTTTTTTCTAGCAATTTATTCTACACACACACACACACACACACACACACACACACACACACACTTTTTAAAAATTATTTTCTCTATTTTCTTGTTGATAAATTCTAATTTAAAAGGTCATGCTTAAATATGGATCCTATTTAAACTTTCTTTTGCAAACTGTGCTTTGTCCCTCTACTTCGGACAACAAGCAAGTGACTTTCCTAGATCTCCCTCAGTGACTAGTTTGGAGGTGAGGAAAAAGTACTCAGGTATCCAACCCCAGAGTTTGTTCATCTTTTACAGCAACTGTGAGCTGATGGCTCCATCTAGCCCATCCTCACACTGATGACATTAGGGTAGAAGGGGACCCCCTCTTATATCGCAGTAGTGTGATGGTTGCTTTCAAATGTCTAGATGTTATAACCTAGAATCACCTGGGAAGTTAACCTCAACTGAGGAGGTATCTAAACCAGGTTGGCCTGTAGGCGTGTTTGTGAGAGATGGTGTAAGAAAACCCAGCCCACTATGGGCAGCTCCATTCCCCAGGCTGGGCTCTGAACAGGGTAAGAATGAAGAAAACCAACATGCAAGTAGGTAGGCAGTACGGCTGTTTATTTTATCTCTGCTCTGTATTAAGAATGTGATGTTTTAAATTTGGGATTTAAGTTCCAAGCAATAATGGACTCTAACCTAGAATTTGAAGCCAAATAAACCCCTTCGTTCCTTTTTCACACCCCCCCCAACCCCAGGATATTTTATCATAGTGACAGAATTGAAACTAGGGCACGCATTCCTATGTCAGTGATTTTCATTGGTTTTCCCAGAGAAGAGATATTAAGACAAGAGTTCAAGTGCAGAGAGCTTGTGGACCAATTGAAAGAAACACTGGCACAGAAGCCTGGAACACAGACACAAAGCTAAGAAAGGATGCTTGAGCCAAGAGGTTCCCAGCTGGATGACTAAACAAACTCCAAGGGAGTGTTGAACATATCTGTGGAGCCCACATCACAGGGAGCCTCCTCAGAAAGAGGAAAATCTGAGTAGCTGCCCTCCCCACATTACCCCACCCACCCTTCTCCTGAGCACTGTACGTCAGTGGTTTACTGATAAGTTGGGCTACTGGCTCTACAATTCCACTGCTGCTCCACACATGTGTGTGTCCTGAGTGCTCTTCAGCTTTGCACAGAACCAATTTTCACCTTGCCACTGGGGCCCTTGACCTAAAGAGGCCTAGAGAGAACCATTGTCTGGTACCAGCCATGTCCTACTCTCTAGCTGGCTCTGGCTAAAGAAGTGAATGGATCAAAAGCTTTGGGCATTACCCAAGTGTGTACCATTCAGGGATGCCCTGACAACAGGCTGGTTTTCATCTCTTGCTTGCTCCTTGGCAGGAACTAGAGATGAAAGAGGCCAGGAATGAGAAAAGCTACAGACACTGCTGTGTCTTTAGGAGTGGTGGATGGGGTGACCCACAGTCCTGTTCCTGCAGGGATTTGGTGACAGAATAGTACCATAGCACTATACCTAGGCAATTCCATGGTTTCTGCTGTGATCTCTTCCTGTGAAACACTCAGGATTGTACCACCATCCAATCTGAGGGAAAAATCCTTCAGGTGTCTCACCACCCCTACCACCACCAATACCACAGACCCTTTCATTAATAAAGCCAGTATTAACAGGGCTTGAGGATACACCCATCACTATTAGAGACCACCACCCTCATAGCAGAAGTCAGCAAACTGTCTAAATCCCCACAGAGCATGTCTATACCTCAGTTGCCTGAATACATGATTGGCAGATAGTGGATCTCTACAACCGTAACACATTATGCCCTGCACTTAAATTCACTAAATGTAGCCAAAGAATCTATAGGGAGGCTACACTCTGGTTCCCAGATAATAAGCAGGTCCATATAGCATAAAAATTTTGGTACCCTGGGAAACACCTTTGGGACATAATCACTTAGTAAGAAATCAATCCGATAAAGTAGTATCCAGTTTACTAAATGTGCACATCTAAAGACACATGAGAACTGGGGGAAAAAACAAGAAAAAAAATGTCACCTAGAAAATTAAAATTCACTAGTAACAGTTCAAAAAAATTCAGATTGAGAAGATTAAAAAAAAGAACCTCAAAGGATTGGTGTTATACTGTATACCTGTAGTCCAGTACATGGGACATTGAGGCCAGAAGACTATGAGCTCTAAATCTAAATAGTTCCACTCTACACAGCAAGATCTGGTCTAGAGAACACACACACACACACACACACACACACACACACACACAGACCCCACAGAGGAAACAAAAAGAGTGATGTTTACAAGATAAATAGAATCAACATGATTTGGTTGAATGAAATTAAGAAAACTGTAGAGTGCGAATGAGAAAGTCAACAGTATGCTTTGAAAAAGAAACAGGTGGAAACTTTTGAAATGAAGAGCTCAAAATGTCAAATGAAATTTCCAGTTGAAGGTCTCAATAATGGGTGTTTGGAAATACTACAAAGTTTTTAAAAAATAAAAAAGATAAGGGGTATTCAAAAATGCTTGGAAGAAAATTAAAAGAGTAAATATCTCCATCACTGGAATATCTATCTGAAAGCAAGAAGATGGAAGATAATACCATAGAAAACAAGTCCATAAAATAAAAACAAAATTACTTCATCTTGTGAAAGTCATGTACATCATGTGTAGGAGGTCTGTGAATCTCCTGTAAGCAAGGCCACCAGAATCAGGAAAAAAATCTCTTCACCATCACATCTTACAGCCCAACTGACAAATGTGTGGGACAAAGAAGGAATCTTAAATCGTCAAGGGAAAAGCGCAGAGGAAAATTTTAGAAGAGCAGAAATCACGCAGACCATGAGGAAAAGGAATGAAATAGTTACAACTTCTCAAAGAAAAATAATGACATGAATTTTTATACTTAGCAATGGTATCCTTCAAAAATAAATGAAGACCTTACAAGATTAGCAGAAACCGAGGGAAACTATCCCTTCTGCACAACTTTGTAGAGGATGCTTAGAGGGAGGCCCACATGCAGAAGTGACAGAGAAAGAGCTACCATCATGGCAATGTTGTTTGAACCATCAGTATCCCACATCACCAAATCACACAGATAGTCAAGTGGGTAGAGAAGAAAAGGAAAACAAACAAGCAAACAAACAGCATCAACATCCTAAATGGGTTGAACATGGACAACAGTGGAGTAGATATATATGAGATACATATTTAGCTAAATAAATTTTGTAAATAACTCAATTGTGTATTGCCAGCAAGAAATCCACCCTTCCAGTGAAATCTCTCAGGCTGAATGTTAATGGCAAGAAAAAGATTTTCCCAGAAAAATCAGATCCTAAAGTGAACACATATAGCACAACTTAAGCCCTCACAAAGTAACTTCAAGGTGAAACTGTAAAAAGAGTGTGTGTGTCATCACAGAGTGGACTCACCAGGAAGATGGCACCATTGTGGATCTGTATGCATCTAACAGCACAAGGTTTATAAAATAAGCAGTCTTACCTAGAAGGAGAAATATACACCAGAAAACAAATAGTGGGAAACTTTAGCTCCCCACATTGACCAGTAGATTACATCATCCGTCCAAAGACAATCAACACAGAAGTATCACAGTTCAACTAATCTAGAGATTAAAACCAAGAAGTAGACATTTATGGAAATTTCCACTCAATAGCTGCAGAATACACATTCCTGCCCTTATCACACAGAGCTAGCTCTAGAATAAACCACAAATTAGGACACAAAACATGTCATAATAATACTGAAAATTATATCCTGTAAAGTGGAACCAGTAAACATATAACAAGGGAAACTTTAGAAATTATGTACATACAAGAAGGTAAAATAGTACATATTTTAATGAGAAACAAGTCATTGAGAGAGTCAGAGGGAGAATTTAATTTTTTCTTGAAGTGAATGAAAATTGAGAATCATATCAAATGCTGCTGAACACAGCAAAAGCAGCAGTAAGGAGAAGTGTACAGAACTGAGAATACATCAGAAGTAGATGTCAATCAAACATCAACATCTCAGCAACTCAGAAAAAAAATCTCATAGAGGAAACAAATAATAAAACTCAGAGAAAATATCTAGCATGCAAAAGATCCATAAGTCAGAGTTGGTTCTTTGAAGATATAAATAAAATTAAGAAACTTTCACTTAGGCTAACCAAGAAAAACATAGAGAATTTCCTAGATAATAACAATAAAAGTGAAAGCCAAAAAAGAGACATTACAACTGATTCTATAGAAGTTTCAAAAGATCATTGAAGATGATTCTGAATAAGTATATGATAACAAATTAAAAAGTATAGAATAGAATATGATTCTCTTCACATATAACCTACAAAAATTAAACCAAGAAAACACATGCACACACATATACACACACACATACACACACACACACACACACACACACATACACACAAAGTGAGAAACGGGGGGGGGGGGGGGGCTAGCGAGCAGGATAAAGATGGAGCAGAAATTGAAGGAATGCTCAACCAATGACTGGCCCAACTTGAGACCCACCTCATGGAAGAGAACCAACCCCTGATATTATTAACGATACTCTGCTATGCTCACAGACAGAAATCTAACATAACTGTCCTCTGAGATGCTCCACCCAGCAGCTGATCAAAACAGCCGAGCATCAGTCAAAGTTCAGGGAGTCTTGTGGAACAGTGGGGAGGGGAGGGGGGGGAAAGAATAGGAGGTCCTGGAGGGCACAATAACTCCACAAGAAGACCAACAGAGTCAACTGAGTTTGAATTTAGCACCACAAAAGGATGATCAATCAATATGATCACTTTGTTTTCATCAGAAGAATGCAAGGATATGTCAGAATCTGAGAATATATATGTCACAAATAAAATTAATAATAGAAATCATGTGATCATCTGAACAAATGAAAAAAATTAAATATTAAACATTTAGTTATGATTAAGACATTGAAAAGATTAAATAATAAAGGTATTATCTAAGACATCCACAGCCAACTTCATACTGAATGGGGGTGAAGCAAAGAATTTCTTCTAAGTCCAACAACAACAACAACAACAACAAAAAATGGTGTCTGTTTTTACTGGTCTTTGCCAATATCATACTAGTAATTTTCGGTGCAGCAACGGGGCAAGAAAAATATATTAATGGCATGAAAAGAGGCAAGGAAGAAATCAATTTAGCCCTTTCTGTGGATGGTATGATTTCCTAATGTTTGGATAGGGGGAACCTCCGCTGAGCAAACTCTGCCATCAGATGGTTTTGTGGTCAAGTCTGTGGTGCACTTTCTTTATTGATGATTGTGCGGGAGGACCCAGATCACTGTAAGCAGTGCCACCGCTGAGCAAGTGGTCCTGGGTGCTCCAAGAAAGCGGCTGGGCAAGCCATAGGGAACAGGAAGCACTCTTCCTGGTGCCTGCACAGCTCCTGCCTCTGGTTTCATGCCTAGAGTGCCATACCTGCCTTTATGCCATGATCATCTATGACCAGAACACATTAGGTGAACTAGACCCTTTCTTCCCTAAGTTGCTTTTGGCCATGGTGTGGCATCACAGTGATAGAAACTCTAAGGCATCTACATAAAAAAAAAGTAAATCTGGATAATCCACCAATAAGACTATTAAGGCATCAATAGATATGACCAAGTAGCAGGACACAAATCCAATATATTCTTTATGATACCAATGTTCAAAATGATGAGCAAGAACTAGTGAATGGGACCCACTCAAAAAAAATGGCTTAAAAATATAGAAGACCTAGAAGTAAATTTAACTAAGGAAAATTGTTATAGGATCTTTGATCCTATTGTGGTCCATGAGATTGAACTGTAAATCCCTATTTCTTGTGGTTGAGCCTTAACACACCTTTAATATAAGAATTTTCTGTTTATTGTTAACAGGTGATGAAGGTGTGGCATAGCCAGCCTTACACACAGCTTTAATCCAAGAGCGTTCTGTTCACAGGATTTAATAAAGTTAACCCTAGGTCAAGAGGTGGAGCAAGAAACCAGATGACAGGGGCTAAAGAGTAGGGGGGCTTGGAGTTGAGGGGTGTTTAAGACAGCCTGGAGAAGTAGAGGGGGCTCTTGGGAGTTTAGCTCTTCAGCTCTTCAGCTTTTCAGCTCCTGGGCTTTGGGAGGCTTTTTAAGCTTTGAGCTAGCCAGAGTTTGGCTCTGAGGTGTTTGGCCTTTTACTCCTGGGCTGTCAGCTGAGCTAGTGAGCCTTTTGGGCCTTTTCCATCCGGAAGTGAGCTGAGTAGGAAGGTCAGCTGGGTGTTTTCTCTGCCTCTCTGAGCTTGCAGGTTTTTCACCACAACTTCTGGCTCCTGGTAAAAAAGAATGGTCTGTGATTTTCAAATTAAGACAACAGAAAATTACAAAAGAAAAAAAAAAGAAATCAATAAAAGGAATCAAAGAAGATATTAAGAGATGGAATGATATTCATGCATAAAAAACAACCAATATTGTTAAGGTATCTTTATTATCCAAAGTGATTTGCCTATTCAATGCAGACACTATCCCAGACACCAGTTGTCTACAGAACTAGAGAAAAACAGTCCTAAAATTCACTTTTGAAACACAAATGCGTCAGGTAATCAAAGCAATAATGTGTGTGTGTGTGTGAGAGAGAGAGAGAGAGAGAGAGAGAGAGAGAGAGAGAGAGAGAGATCAAAGGCAGAGGCATCAAAACACTTTATTTCAAGTCACACTAGCACCACAGTTACAAGGCAGGCATGGTGCTACAGCATACAGATAAATGGAAAGGAACACCGAGCTCAGAAACCACTATGTGCATTTACAGGTATCTGACTGGGCAAAGTCAGCAAAACCATATTGGATAAAGGACAGCCACTCTGCAGGTGGTGCTAGGAAAGATGGAAATGGACATGTAGATTGACGGTTGACTCCTGTCATTCAGTTTGTACAAAAAAGTAATTACTCTGGGTAGTCCAGGCTGGCCTTGAACTCAGAGATCCATCCACTACTTCTGCCTCTCAGGTGCTAGGATTAAAGGTGTGTGCCACCACCACCTGGCTTTATAAAATAATTACTTTAATGCATAAGCAGTGAAATCAGTGATGTTCAGAGTAAAATTCTTAAGCCCTAGCTGTGCCCTCTGGCCAGGAAATCTGGATTTGCCTAGACACCTCATTCTGAGTGTGTCTTCTCCAGATGCCGTGACACAGTGCCACCCACTGCAGAGCTTAACCTACAGAATTTGGTTTCCTTTTCTTTTTACATGTGCATATAATGTGTTTTGATCAGATACCACACTATTCCTTCCCTCTAATTCCTCCCTTATCTTTCCTATGGTTCTCCCTCCCAATTTTATGTGCTGTAGGAAAAAAAGAGTGGAAGGAAAGGGAGGGAGGGAGGGAGGGAGGGAGGGAGGGAGGGAGGAAGAGATACTGACCACTGAATTAGTTAACACCACATGTATTTTCATGAATGGAGGACCGTCAGCTGCAATGTGGTAGCTTGGAAGGCTGGATACCTAGGAAAAACAAACTTACTCTACCTACCTCAGATGCCATAAATTGCCAATAGCTTCTCACCTGGGGTTGTAGATCACTAAGTCCCTCTCATCCACTCTGTGGTCCTGCGCAGGACTGTCAGAGACAGTCTTAGACGCCATGAGCTCATGTGGCGACAGTCCTGCCTTGTCCAAACAACTAGCAGATGTTTCACTGAGGCTATGCACAACCGTAGGCTCCTACAACCTTTCTGCTGCCTCTTGATCCATGAGCCTTGCAGAGGAGAGTGTGGTGAGGAGATCCCATTTAGAGCCCGGTGCTCCAGGGTTCCCCCCCTCTCCCCCCCCCTCCGTCCAGGACACAAGCTTGAGCAGCAGTGGGTCTCTGTAAGCTACAGAGCCACCACCGCCGAGTCTAGCACAAGCGAGTGAGACAAGCTTCCAGGTTTAGGTAGAGCCAATAAGAGGTGTGGGGCTTAACCACCTGAGATAACGTGACCCCTTCCCCCTTCCCTCCCTCCACTCTCTGGGGAGCTTGAGAAGTCAGGCACCTCGTCCTCAGATAATCAACTGTCCAAGTTCACTTTGCTGCAAGGCCTCATGTTATAAAATGACAGCAAGCAATGCTAAGTAAGCGAGGTCCTGTACCATGCTGTGACACTTCTAACTCTTCTCACAGAAACCTGAAAACTTATTGTCTGGGGCCAAATAACTAAACTAATGAACAAAAAAACAACATGGATGTTAGGGTTAATATGACAACCATAAATCACATAATGTGGTGGTGTGTGGGGTCCAGTTGGGGAATCTCACTTATCACATATAGTGCAAGTGCTCACTGTGCAGGGAAATGCACAGTTCGTTTTTTGTTGCAATAAAAATTTAAATATTTAAAAGAACCAATAAGCACAGGAGTGAGGTCACAACATGAAATCAGGTCTTACAATATGTATAGGTAATGAGGTAGACAACCCCGCCAGCCAGGGCTGTTCTACTAGGAGATACACAAGCACACTGAGAAGCATCGAGTTTAAGTGACCTCAGAGCCACTTTAAGAGGAGGAGAGCCCCCACCCCCCATTGTGTCCTGCTTCACAGCCTCTCCCCTGCCTAGGAATTCCAGAATGTCCACTGAGAAATTATGGAATGTCCCAGTGTGTCATCCTTGGGAATATTTACTCTTCAAGTGCATACTGTGGGAAATCAGCAGGGCTAGAAATAGGAGATAATATTCAAAAGACAAAAAAAAAAAAAAAAAAAGACTTCAGTAAGCAGAAAATTTATACACGCCCCAATGATATCTTCAGCAATCCAAAGACATGGGAGAACATTCTAGAAAAAAAAACCCACAAGAGACAAGACAAGATCGGAGGAGAGCAAATCACCACAAATTGATTCCTTGTTGAGGTTCACATCAGCAAAAGCCAACGGTCTTTCTTCTTTGCTGCCACAGGCCACCCATTCCTTCCCAGATGTGATCATCAAGGACTGTGTGCATGTTGCCCATGGCAACTCCGGCTGTCTGTCACTAATCTCTACACCACACCTATCAATCACTAACTTCTGCCCATCTCACCTGTCAGTTACCCACCTATGCCTACTCCACCTGTCACTCACCAACCTCTGCTCATCCCACCTGTCAATCACTAACCTCTACCACAAATACATGCTTACTACTCTCCTAGCCCTGCCCATCTCACCAGTTGGTCATTAGCCCACTCTACTTGATCACCAATCTCTGCTTGGCAGATTTAAAGCTGACAGCAATTAATTCCCCGTGTGCGTAGGTGAAACGGGACGTCATTCATCCTCCATATTTGAGGTCTCCACGTGCTTCATTTGCTTGGCTGATCATAACAAATAATCAGAGAAAATCAAAGTAAGCACAGTCCTGTATTCTAAGTGCCCATATCGCGTCATTTAAAACAGAACTCTCAGTCCCCACCAGGCAGCTCATCCTTTTGTCTATTTCTCATTTGTTCAAGCTGTGGGACTAGAGGCGCTGTTGGGGTAGCCTGGCCGGGAGTTCCTGGTGTACCCAGCAGCTGCCCTCTTCCCTGTGACTTCCCTGGGCTCCTTAGGTACTTCTGATAGCACGGACTTCAAGGTGTAGTAATTCACCCTGGCTTCTCCCTCCATCCCAGGGCAGGTCCCAGTCCCTGCCAGGCAACTGGAAATCTTTGTGCATGAGCCTAGATAGATGTTCCCTTCTCCAAGGCTTAGGCTGAGACGAGTGAATACTGCTCCTAGCCAGTGGCAGCTCAGTTTTCTGTACTTTTGAGGAAGATAATCTTTCTCAGAAATTGATCTTCAGCTGAATGTGGTGACCTCACATCTGTAATCCCAGTATTTGAGAGGTTGAAGAGGTAAGAGAGTTGCTGTGAATTTAGACAGCCTGAGTCTCTTCTCTTCTTTCTCTTCTCTTCCCTTCCTTTCTCCTTTCTTCTCATACTTCTCTCTCTCTCTCTCTCTCTCTCTCTCTCTCTCTCTCTCTCTCTCTCTCTCTCTCTCTCTCTCTCTCACACACACACACACACATTCTGTTGCAAAACATAGACACAAAGACATCTGTTCCAGCCCGTGGGTGCCAGGTGGCACCAGCAGGAGTGTCGTCTTCGGATAGTCATACATGACAAGTGGTTTCAAATGACTGCAGGGCCACTATGATCACCCCAGCCCACTGCAGGGCTGCCGAGAGGTTTCCTCAGGAGCAGTAGCCTAGGCTTAGGGTTCAGTGCCCTCATAAGCCACTTCCTTTCTATACTTCTTAATCTCTCCCTTGGTGCTCCTGACTGAGAGCGAGACACTTTCTCTGTAGCAGACATCTTCCCACCCACAAGGCACCCAGATCACTGTCCCTCATACTTCTTCCTGGGAGTGCAACCCCTTGACTCTTTATCGACCCATGGGAGCAGCTTGTGGACTCCAGTTCCCAAAGTTGACTTTCTGCAGCATAGCACACACTCTTTGTTTCTCAGTGGTGATGCTGCCCTCTGGCAGGTCCACTGCTATCTTCTAGTGCAATCTATGACCACAGAGATGTGTCTGTGTGAAGAAGAAATGTCAGTCTTTTTGACGTAGATGTGAGTAAGGACTCATGACTCCTTATTGGTTCCTACCAGGCTTTGTGAGGAACAAAGCTGACTCACAATTCTGTCTTTCTAACCCCGGCTGGAGGGTAGGGGTGGATCTTACACCCAATGCACCAGAGAGCTTGCAGGTTCATGGAGCTCAGCAGGTTGTGTGGCATGGCTACAGGTCAGGGCTGGCCTCTCAGGCATGCATCTAATCCAGTAGCCAGCACCAGCAAGGATTCATTCACATTCACACTTGGAGGCTTTGGAAGTATACAGTTTTTTTTTCTCAGCCAGAGCTCCTAAAAGACATCTCATAACATACACACAATTAACACACTCTACTTGTAATAAGTTGAATAATTGAATAATGGGGTTCAGGGAATTGATCCCTGCTCCCAAAACCCACAAACTGCAATTAATTTTCTTGGAAGACATACTGAAATAATGTCTTGGGAGAGAGACCACATATTTGGTTATCTGTATGGATACAGCATACAATCACAGATGTTCATCAGTGAGGCAGAAGGATCTGGCCCTAACCAAGGGATAGTGATGGCCTCTGGGCACTATGAAAGGCAACAAACAGGATTTTTCTGGAACCCCTGGGGACACTTTCATTTCAGTGCCATGACACTTTTACAGTGTCTGGCTCCTGGAACTGTGAGGGAAAAGAGTGTGTCCTGATTTGTTACTGTATTCCTGGAAAACACATATTTATAGGCAAGAGCTCATGAATAACTGCATGAGCTATCACCATGCCCAGCAGTTTTGATGTGTAGACACTATAATCCAGAGATACCCAAAGCCAGGACCCATGCTTGAGTCATTTACTACACAGTATCTGAGGCCTTGGTGGAGGCAGCTCGGGGATAGAGCTGGAGTTGCCTGCTGAGTCCACTCTGTCCCTGCATGCCAACATGGTTTTGAGGACTCAGGACTACATATGCAAGCTATACATAGTCTAGACTCCTAGGAAGCTTGGGTCACTCTTCAGCTGACCCAGCTACCACAGCCCTTCTGTTGAGAAGCATGGATTCGTTTGTCATTTCTGTACAGAGGAAGAGAAGGCACATTGGAGAAATGTTGTGAGTGCAGTTTTACAAATGACATATTGTGGCTTTGGCTTGCAGAATGTCAGAGTATAGGACACTCACAGAGTCTAGCAGGCCATTGGGAACACAAGCGTTACCCAACTGCTGTTGGAGATGTATGCAGTAAAGAGACATCTGCTTCCTTTGCATTACCTGATCTCAGCAAATCTTAGTGCACACACAGAAGAGCATTGCTTACTTCGTATCTTCCAGGCCCCTAAGGAGTATACTAGCCAGGCTGTCTGGACAGAGGCATAAGCTCATTAGATACTGACCCATAAGCTGCGTCCATGCACCCAGTGGAGATTATTGACCATGAACTCTATGACCTGTTGCAACATTGTAGGTCTTGGAACAAAAAACACACATACGTACACATGCATTATGACTATTTCAGTCACTGCCCCTGGTGATTTCACGGTTTCATTGGTGCCTGCGCTATCACTTTCTTGCTCACTGTCCCTCACTTAGTGTTATGTCTCACCACCAGCAAACGTGCATATGTGTAACAATGGCTCCCAAGTAGGAGGGGCAGGATCTGAGTGTAGAGTGTGAGCTCACGATGTTCTGGGCAAGACACTCAGCCAGACAGACCCGTCCTGCAAGGCACAAGCTTGAAGCTGCTAGAGAGCCCTCTGAGGGTCCCATGGGACCAGCAACATGGCTAGTAGACAAAGCAATGAAGCCATGCTGACATCCAGGTGTCCCTCCCCAGAGGAAGTGCCGGGGCAACAACCGCATCCCTGCAAGGAAAGAACCAAGCTCTGGAGTCTTTATTACGAGTCACATTGTTGGTGGTCATGGTGGGAATAAACCTTCCAATATGCAGTGTTTACTCTCACAATATGCACTTACCAGTGTATGGAGGATAACTGTGTGTGCCCTCCCATTCATTTATATGCTCACTGAGGAAGGGTTTTCCATCATGCACTCATCAGTACATCAGTATTTATAAATAGTACTCCTAGAAATTAGAAGGCTAAGGTAGAACCGCTGTGTGAGTTTGAGGCCAGCCCGGAACTACATGATAACACACAGGCCAGCCTGCGCTACAGAGTGAGACCCTGGCTCAAAACAATTGATAAAAAAATAAAGATGGTTAAGCTTCAAAAAAGAAATCTCCTTCTAGGAAATATCCATTTTAAAATGGCTTCAAGAAAAAGGAAGACTCTCAGCCTAGTGGTGCATGCCTGAAATCCCAGCACTGGGGAGACTGCAGAAGAGATGTAATGAAATTTGAGATAGCTTGGGCTACAAGCTATCAGGCCCCATCTCATCAGAGAATAAAATAAAGAGGAGGTAGAAGTGGAGAAAGAGAGAGAGGGTGTAGGGAGAGATGGAGGAAGGAAGGGATGGACGAGAGTGGAAGGAAGGAAGGAAAAAGAGAGAGGGGAAGGAGGAGAGCAGAGAGAGAGAGGGATGGATGGATAGAGGGAGGGAGGGAAGGACGGAAGATGTAGATGATTTTAACTCCTTATAGACTCTTACAGAGGAAATGGAGGTCCTCGCCAGCTATCCCTGGAGAAGATGCCTGGAGGTAAACAGGAAGGCTGACTCTAATGGAGTTACTGTAGCTCTAGTAGAGCATGGCTGCCTGTCTATCCTCAGCCTGATTGTCCCTGGTCAAATGCAGAAAACACTCACTGAAGGCCAGTCCACGTCTTAGGTCACTGAGTGGGTGGCACGGCCCTGCGGTTTGAATCTGACCTGTCCCTGCAAGCTTGTGCTTTGAGCACTAACTGGTGGCTCCTTTAGGGGATAGATCCTAAATGGCAGAAGCAGGGTCCTGGAGAAGGCCTTTGGAGGTCACAGTTGCCCCAGCCTTTCTTTTTTGCTCCCTGGTCCAGACCACACAAACAAGTTACTTCCTATGTTGCTGTCACCACATATGAAGGGGCTCTGCTTTACTTCTCACTCTGAGGGACTGTGATTCTCAGAACTGTGAACCCAAATCAGTCTCCCCCCCCCCTTTAAGTTGCTGGATCATAAAGGAACAAATATGAATACATACAGAGAAAGTAGCACCGATATAAACCTGTGTGTGGATGAGGCTTTTAACAACTCATGGCAGCTTGCAGGTGAACAGGGCCACTTTCCTCTATCCTTGTCTTCACATGGCCTTGAGGCTCCACTGGAAAGCCACTGGGTACATTCCCCTGCATCAGGACAGCTTGTGGGAAATACTTTTGTCAGAAACACATAGCCGAGTGGCAGTCTGGCCATCTCAGATGGAGACCTGTCCTGTTTCTCATGCAGCGGCTTCCAGGCATCACCCTGACAACACTCCCATGCCGGCCTCTGAGTAGGACCAGGGCCCCCGGCCCAAGTGAAATGCAAGAGAGCAAGCCAGTGGTCCTCCCACTGCTCCCACTATACCTCTTTCACCTTCTGATGGCTTCCTGTGTGGCAGCAGCTGATTGACAGCCAAGACCCCCCAGTTATGTCACCTCTGGGTCCAGTGGAATAAAGCCAGTCAGCTAAACGCCCTGCTTCCATGGACCACATGTCTTGGCTTGGGAGAACAAGGCTGGGATTTTACTCTCAGGGTGCCTGAGGGGCAGCTGTCATAGAGTCCACATTGCTGGAAGGGGAACAGGGCCATTGCTTCAGGGGCACATGGAACGCTGGCGTGGGGTTTCATGTGTGGAGGTGGGTTTTTCAATTCAGGATGAAAAACTAAGATCGGGTAGAAAGGGGAAATACGGAGGATACAAGGAAGAGAAAGAATGCGGCCTCTCACCAGCTAGGATTCCACAGTGGCTGTAGAGTTAGTGTTTGTGGCGAACGCAGTCAACACGCACAGTGCTCCTTTCATATAAAGATATTTCCAAACAAGAATGTTAAAATAGCGGTGAATCACACTTACTGCCTGAGGATATATGACCTTGAGGGTAACCTTACTCCTTTCCCAGATGTTTTTCAAGAATCTTACAAACAAAATGCTACATTGAATACACCCTTGGGACAGAGCATTTTATCTCGTCAGCTGTAATTCTATACTGCCCGATGCTCACAGGGACCAACCACCCTGTGAATTTATGTAACTCCTAGTAGGCCTTTAAAGGTAATAACTTCAGAAGCCAGCAAGCCCGTAAATGCCACAATTACAAAAACAATGGAGTGTGGCCCTCATCTGCAACATGATTCTGCGCATGTCTTGTTCTTCCACCACTTACATCTATGTGTTAAAAAAAAAACTTTTTAATAAACTCTAACTCTACTTCATGCTCTAACTAGAAATTGCCTTGTGCAGTGAAATCATGAATCCCACTGTGCCCTGAGTGGAGGCCTCTGTCAGCACTGCTGGGTTGTGCCGCCTACTGTACCATTGCTCATAAAACCAGAACTCATACACTTTTAATGTAAACATTTATAGATTGAACAGTATGTTTTACTATTCTTGATAGCATAATCACAGGAAGGCAGTATACCACCGTGCAAAGCTGTTATTGTCATCAGAGGTCAGCTTCTCCACATTTAGTTAGTGCAGCTGTGAACTCAAACCCCAGTGTTGTCTGCCCTTCTTGCGTTCAATTTTTCTTTCTTCTCTTATCTGTGAGCTGTGACATCTCAAAGTGAGGAGGAATGAAACTCTTGCCCAAACTCCTTACCTACAGTGCTGCTTTCTGGTGAAAAAAAAAAATGGCTCTGCTTCTCCAGGCATGGGAAAAAAGGCTCAGCACTCTGCAGCTTCTTTATCCCAGATGTTTGGCTAAGCAATTTCTATTTTCTCTTTGTCACTGCCTTGAATGACTTCCTTTTCCTGTACTGTTAAGAATGAAGCTTGTGGCCTCCCTCATGCTAGGCAAGTGTCTACCGTGGAGGCACACCACCTACCTGTCCATCACAAGCACTTCTTACCCAGCCCCTGCCCTCGGAAGGCAGACAATGAGAAGAAGTGATGCATCTGCATAGTCCTTTCACAAAGAACCAACAGCAGGCTGCCTGGGCTGCACAGACCACTGGAGTTAACTGCAGTCATAGATGATCTGTAAACTAACGGGCCAAGTTCCAAAACGCCTGTATTCACAAAACCAGGTGGCAAGGCCAACTCTGCCCAGGCTGTAGCAGGCTGACCTGCTGCTAAACAAAGGGAACACGGCGTGTAAAGTGCTGCTTCTCAGGAAGCTGCAAAGGGAAGACTGTCTGGGCCCTTGCAACATGTATCCCCAGTCCTTTAGGGTAGGGATGCTTTTATATTACAGCAATTCATATTCTGATTTGAATTCTGTCTTCTCTCTATACATTTGGAAGACCTAACATCCACACTGTAGGGTCAAACCCCATGAAATGTGGCCATTCAATTCCACCCACCCCTTTCAAGGCGGACCTGTATTCTGCTGTTTTATTTCTTCTCCAGCCTTCCATGTGGCTTCTCCTGAGACTGGTGTGTGTTGGGGGGAACCACACTGGACTTATGACCTTCTGCTCTTCTCGGTCTCAGTCAGGGTATGTGCTGTCCCAGGGCAGGGCTCTAGGATGAAGGCAGGATCCCTGCACAGGCGAGGGAAATGGAAAAAGTCTGTCCTTGTAAAAAGCATGGCCTCTCATTTCCCCATAGAAAGAGTCTCATTAAGACTGTGCTAGGTTGCATTCTAAGAGTGAATGTTAAATGTCAGCCATTTATTCTTTTTGTGAGGGATGGAACTTGTGAAAAAAAGCCCCTGGAATCTCAACAGGACACTCTGGCTCCATTCATGTCACCCTGACCAGGATTGGCGAAAGTTAGAAACCACCACTTACCAAACACATGAGGCTTTACTCAGAACTCCTTCTCTTTCTGGGAGGGGGGGCATTTTGGAGAATTTCAGGCACTGCCCACCTTGGTCTGTCCGTGTCCACGGGTGGGAGCATGTACTCTGAGCTTTGAACTCAGAAAGGAGGAGTCGGAGAGTAGTGACAGGCCAGTCTCAAATTCAGACCTTGGCATAAAAGTAAAAATGTCCTTTCTGTGACTAAGGCTGAGAGCAACACTGTTTTATGGTTGTGCTGGTTGAGTTTTTTTTTATCTCAACTTGATACAAACTGGAGTCACCTGGGAAGGGGAACTTCAACTGGGAAAATGCCCCTACCAGACTGGCCTCTGGGCAAGCCTGTGCTACATTTTCTTGATTGATAATTAGTGTGAGAAGGACCAGCTTTGTAGGCAGTGGCACACCTGGGCTGGCAGTCCTGCTTGCTGTAAGAAGGCAGGCTGGGCAAGCCATGGAGAGCAATTCAATCCTCTGTGCCTTCTCCGCCCATTCCTACCTCCAGATCCTTGCCCTGCCGTCCCTGGATGATGGAACACAAGCTGTAAGCTGAAATGAACCCTTTACTCTCCAAGTTGACTTGATGGTGGTATTTTATCACAGCAACAGAAAACTTAACTAAGACAGTGGGTATAAGCATAAAACTTTAGCAGTCAGTTTGACAGTGTGTCCACTCAGCAGCTTTAAATCCATCCCTAGGGCCTCTAACATCCCCAGCTATGAGCTTTGACCAGGTTTATGGTATCAGATATGATTTTTTTTCCCATGATATGGGCCTAAAACCCAACAAGAAAGCACTTGGTTATCCCATAGCAGCTGTGCCACTATTGTACCACAGGGTAACTCTTGCCTGGCAGATTGGCATTGTGAACTATAGCATCAGCGGCGGCTTGCATGAAACCTTGTAAGACTGATCCCATCCAAGTTCCACCACAGACAAGCCTTGTCAGCCCCTCTGCTCCCATAGCCACAACAGAGAGTAAAAGGTTGCAGGAGTGAGGGAGTCAGACTCTTCCATGACATAGCCACTGACACATTGCCCTTGCTTCAGTAATTAACCTCCATGGTCATTCAGGAAGTACACATACACACACACACACACACACACACACACACACACACACACGAGAAAGGGGGGAAAGAGACTGGAACAATGGGAACAAGAGAGATCTGGTGAAAAAGAGAGGGGATAAATAAGAGAAGATAATGGGGGGGCTTTGAAAGAAGAACATAATATGTGCATAGAAATAATAAAACCACAAAACTGTACTCTTTGAAGATATTTTGAGAGAGAGAGAGGGAGAGAGAGAGAGAGAGAGAGAGAGAGAGAGAGAGAGAGAGAGAGAGAGAGAGAAAGGGAGGGAGAGAGAGAGAAAGAGAGAAACTAAGGCAGGAAAGGAGAGGAGCAGGAGAGAGGGCTGGAGGCCTGGCTATGCATACACAGATATATCTGTCCACTCAACCCTGGCCTGCCCTTTCTGAGATGTATGATGCTTTGGGGCTATAAAGGCCACTCTAGGGCCTTTTGGCTCAGTGTAGGCTGGGATGAGCACCCTGCAAACCACAGCCAGTACTGCCTGTGTCATCCTCCTCTCAGCCTTGCAGACCAGGCAAGGTCAGCCCAGCTGCAAATGGAGGCCCCTAGAATCACAGCTGTGTGGAAGCCTGGGACTTAAGGCCAGCAGCAGCTTAAGTGGAGGGCAGTCACTGGCAGCCATATGTGTACAAGCATCTACGTGTGCACTCGGTGCTATGTGTACTTGTAACCCATATTGCAACAGGCTCTCTCAGTCATTGATGGCCATGAAAGAGGTTCGTACTCGAAAGCATACACAGCACTGGATGGACCAGAATACAGGCTGGAGGGACAACATTCACTTGCATGGTGTTGGTCTGGTCCAGGTTAGGTCCCCTAGACTTCCTAAGAGGATGCCTTTGGAACCCTGAGATCTGACACCAGCTCCCACAACAGGCCAGCCAAAGGCTCGGGAGAACCTGAAACCAGCCATTGCGGCCCAATAGGAAACTAGAGATGTGGGAAACCGAGCTTCCTCAGTCGCCTGCTGTGCCCCTCCCTACCCCACCAGGCCTCCATTCACCCCTTTATTTCACATGCCCCAGGACAGCTAAGTACTCACATTAATTTACAAGATCCACTCCTCCCTGTACATCCCCCACCAGAAGGGACAGCAGGCTCCAGAGGGGCTGCAGCCAGGGCAGAACATGAGGACGACAAATGCCCTGCTCCTATCTATCTATGCCCCTCAATCTTGCCTTTAGGTGAGAAGTCCCACCGTGCTGCAGCGGTAGCATAGCTCTTTGGAGTCCTACACCAAGACAGTTATTCACAAGGATGAACGAGTGATAATAGCTCTAATAGCTCGATACTACTCCATTCTGGCCTTGTCTCTACCCTAAGCTGGCACGCAGGTGCACAAAACACCCTCCTGCTGTGTCGTGGATGTGAAGGATGCCCAGTCCTTACCATGGCTCTCTTGTTGCTTGATCTCTCCTCCCTGCCACTCCTTCCGACCCCTCCTCCTCCTCCTCCTCCTCCTGGTACCCCTCCTCCCTGCTTTACTCCCTCCCCTCTCCCCTCCCCTCTCCTCTCCTTTGCCCTCCCTCGCCCTGGCCCTGCCCTCTCTTCCCCTGCCCTCCTTCCTGCTGTCCCACGGTTGGGGCGGGTGCTCTGCCACTGCCACTCTACCCCCGGGAGCAAAGCGAAGCTGCAGTGATAACTTTGGTGTGCATGGTGGAGTCGCTGCCTGGAACCCTTGGCTTCTGCCCGGTTGATCTTCTGTACTCCAGCACACCCCTTGCACCGGGACTATCCTGAGACCCAGCCTAGACCGCTGAGCCGAGTCCTGAGAGCCCTCGGGGCAGTAGGGGCGATGGAGCCCCGTGGTTGCACAGCGCTCTGGGTGCTGCTGCTGGCGCAGGTCAGTAGTCAGGTGAGTCCCGCTAGGGCCGGCAAGAGTCTCTGAAAGCGAGAAGTACATTCTGCAAGGAGAGCTCAGGAGTCCTGGCATTTTCACTAAATGGTTCTCACTTTTTCTAGCAGACACCTGCGTGCGCCCTGGGATCCGCAGCTGCAGCGTCCGAGAGCCCAGGAGCGCTGCATCCTTTGCCATCCTCAGGCTGGTTGGAAACCGGAGGTAAGTCCGAGAGGTGGGGGGCTCTTGGATCCTCACAGGTAAGCGGCCGGCTGTCAACATCCTGCCACTGCTGTGCCAGCCCCCTGGAGTTCGGAACGCCAAGAGCTTTGAATGAAGATGCGATCTTGCTTTTTCTTTACATTGTGAGGGAATTCATGCTTACGAATGACTTCCCACCAATGTCTGTATTGTTTTCCTAGTAAAACGGTAGTGGCTTGCCAGCGTTGCATTGGAGAAAGGGTCTGAACTTAGGAAGACTCTAGATCACTCTACACACTAACGCATCATTAATGTATACACCAAACCTATCATAGGCTGCATTGTCGCACTCCAGCATCTTCCCCCTTTCTTTCTTTCATAGCTTTGATCTTCATAAGAGGAAACAGGAGGCAACCTCCTTAGTATCACTAACACGTTAGTGTTGTGACCTGGGCCTTCTTGGATATGGGCTTGAGTCTGAATCTTTTGCTAGGTATAGCCACCGCCTCTGTGGTTCACTAGTGGCTTTTCCTTGTGAGGTGCCCTAGCAATGACGCCTGGTGACTGAGGAGGCAGGCTAACGCACTTGGTCTGTAAGAGGCTGTAGTCTGGGCTGGGTCCGCAGCAAAGGCAGGCAGGCTTTACTTACCGCGTCTCTTCCTGGGATGAGCCAGCTGGAGAGTGTTAGCAGGATTGGCGACCAGAGGCGAGCCAGGTTTAATATTCTCAGCGGGTGACGCTTCAGAATTCCTCATTATTGCTTTCTTCAACATGAAGTGAGTTCCTCCTTCTGAAGACAAGGATAGTTAGGGATAGACGAGTTTCGACCTAGAACTCTTGAGCGCCACTGGAGGGCGCCAGACACCAACTGTACAGTGTTAGACACTGCAAGGGACCTTTGACTCGCTGGAAGGCCACCTTTCTGTCACCCTGTCTGTCTCCACCTTGCTTCTGTTCCTCTTTGCATTCCGCAGCAGCATGGCCCACAGGGGGTGTTAATGCTCTAAATTTGGATTTTGCTATACTTTCAGTGTAAAAAAATCACGAAAATCCCATAGGGATTCTCGGCATTTCTTTTTTTTTTCTTTTTAAAATATATTTTATTAATTTATTCTTATTACATCTCAATGGTTATCTCATCCTTTGTATCCTCCCATTCCTCCCTCCCTCCCGTTTTCCCCTTATTCCCCTCCCCTATGACTGTGATTAAGGGGGACTTCCTCCCCCTGTATAAGCTCATAGGGTATCAAGTCTCTTCTTGGTACCCTGCTATCCTTCCTCTGAGTGCCACCAGGTCTCCCCATTCAGGGGACATGGTCAAATATGAGGCACCATCTAATGAGATTATCATGTGATTTTTTTCTTTCAGTTTTTCAAAATTTTTTATTAATTTATTCTTGTTACATCTCAATGGTTATCCCATCCCTTGTATCCTCCTATTCTTCCCTCCCTCCCATTTTCCCCTTATTCCCCTCCCCTATGACTGTTCCTGAAGGGGATTTCCTCCCCCTTTATATGCTTATAGGTTATCAAGTCTCTTCTTGGTAGCCTGCTATCCTTCCTCTGAATGCCACCAGGTCTCCAGGGGACATGGTCAAATATGAGGCACCAGAGTTCATGTGAAAGTCATACCCCACTCTCCACTCAGCTGTGGACAATGTTCTGTCCATTGGCTAGATCTGGGTAGGGGTTTAAGGTTTACTGCCTGTATTGTCCTTGGCTGGTGCCTTAGTTTAAGCGGGACCCCTGGGCCCAAATCTGCCTATCATACTGTTCTACTTGTAGGTTTCTAGGACCCTCTGGATCCTTCTACTTTGCCATTCTCCTCGACATTTCTTTATTGTGTGTAGGGTGCAGGGAGCTGCGGAGGTCACAGGACAGCTTGTCCAGGGATCACACTCTGGTTGTCAGGCTCAGCATTGAGCAGGCTGAGCAATGAAGCCATCCCACTCAAGACATGTTTATTGCACTAATGAAGTGTTACCCAAGATGATAACGTTATAGACAGAACATTGTTCATTATTCAGGAAGAGAAGACTAGCTTAATGCCTGAGGCCCCGGGCGGCTCAGCGCTTCGCATCTCAGTTCCTGATCCCAAGGGCAGAGTTTGCATGGCGGACACTTACCCGCCTGATCAGAGCTTGCACCCAAGGGTGTGAGTTATTGCCACAGTGGTGCTAACTTTGTGGAGACATGATGCTTTCCCACTCTGTCCTGGTGCTGTCATCACTTGCTTATCAAAACACAAAGTGAGAGAGTGGACAGCAGTCACACAGCTGAGGCAAGGGTAGAGCAACTAGGCCCAGAGCACTCTGTGACCTTCAGGTCTGCATACGGCAGATCACTCAGTCTACACAATACAAGCTGATTTTTTTTTTTAAATTAACTCTTTTGAGCTGTAAGTTTGGCCTAATGTGAGGCCTGTAATGTGAGGTCTTGCTATCTTGCTGCATGTGTGAAGTAATTATGCAGTGAGAAAGAGAGCCTGCCATACATCTTGAGGCAACGATAAAATACTAAATTGAGAGATAAATTTGGTTATCAAACACAAATGCATCAATTTACTTTTTCATAACTCTATTGCTTTTTATTTTTGATTCCTCAATAGTTTTCTTCCATTTTGTCCATGTTTCCCTCCAAAAGCGTAGCACAGAATTTTAGTTTAAAAAAAAAAAACCTTGGGCTTTCTGATCTCAAAGCAAAGTTCAGAAGCTCTTTAGACTTTTAGCTAGGGGGCTAGAGAGAAGACTCAGATGTTGAGAGTGCTACTGCCTTCTCAGAGGGCCTGAGCTTGGGTCCCAGCACCTGTGCGGCTAGTAGCTTCCTGTAACTTCAGCTCCAGGGAATCTATCAGTTCTTTTATGGCATCTGCACACACACACACACTCACACACACACTCACACATATATATACACGTTCACACATACACACACATACACATTCACACACATACTCACACATATATATTCATTCACACATGCTACACACACTCACACACACACACTCACACACACTCACACACACACTCACACATATATATTCATTCACACATACACACACATACACATTCACACATGCTACACACACTCACACACACACACTCACACACACACATTCACACACACACTCACACATATATATATATACGTTCACACATACACACATACACATTCACACATGCTACACACACTCACACACACACACACTCACACACACACTCACACATATATATTCATTCACACATACACACACATATACATTCACACATGCTACACACACTCACACACACACACACTCACACACACACTCACACATATATATTCATTCACACATACACACACATACACATTCACACATGCTACACACACTCACACATACACACACTCACACACATCATTTTTTAAAAAGCACTTTATATAACTATCCATAAAGGATACATACTTGTGTCTGTATATTCCAGGTTTACAATGATTTATATTCTTATATTCAGACATATTTATCCTGAGACAGAGGGACCCAGACTGTGCTCATAAGTGTTTGGGGCTTGTGGTGGGGCCAGAGCTTTGACCTGTGACCTGTACTGATTCCTTTGTTGTGAATGTTTCTACCACGGCCATTTCAAACAGCCAGTGTGAACAGAAGGGAGGGTTGTATATCCCAGATCAGCCCTCCTGAGCTGGTCTTTGCTAGCCTCTATACTACTAGGTGGTCCCTGATGACCTGGGGTGGTCCCTGATGACCAGGCATGGCCTCTGATGACCCGGGGCAGTCCCTGATGACCTGAGGTGGTCCCTGATGACCAGGCACACACACACACACTGGTGTCCCTGAACTTCTTGGCATCATTTCCAAACAGGAGCCTTCCCAGACTTGAGTTGTACATAAAAAAAAAAACAAAAACAAAAACAAAAACAAAAACCTTCTTGTAGTCAAGCCACTGGGGGTTCTGAGTCAGGGAACTCTATATGAACGTTTTCTCATTTGAAACATCTACATGGGAAAGGTCTTACTTAAAGGATTATCAAATTGCAGAAATCTTGTTTCTTTTTAAATAACAAGTCATTGGTTTTGGGAGTGATGACCTTAAACATTAAGCATTAAGATAGCCTATAGCTTTTGGTTTACTGCAGTTACACTTTGACTTCGCTGGTCCAGCAAGTGTGGTAGGATGCTTGCCTTCTGAGCTCACTCTCTGAAGTCTCCAGCTCTGACCCTTTCACATGCATTTGCAAGGAATTGACTTTCTTGATAAAATCAAGGCTTCTCAGCCTTGGCAGGAGTGACACTTGGCTCCTAAGGGGCTATGATGTCAATATTCAGGGTCTATCAGCCACTCTGGATGCAGAAACAGCATTTTCCTTTCCCCTTTCGTATCAACAAAGATCATCTCCACAGCGATCAGGACACTTTCTTTGAGGAGAGCAGTCTTGCTGTGACCACTAAGCTGCCTGGGAGGCAGGTCCTGGCCACAGCAAGGCACTCTGTCACAGTCTGGCACATAGCTTCTGCTGAGAGCTGGTACAGACCTTTCTAGAGAATTGAGTAGGTACATTGAAATGAATTGTATTAAAAACAATTATTAAATATCAAAATGCCCAAAGCTCACAACTTAAAGCCTCGAGCATTTAAAACCCCTTGATGCTGGAGTAACTGAACCCTGTTTATAGTAGGGTCCCCTGAATGTCTTCTCTCTGCTTCTTAGTGTCACACTGGTTGTTTAATGGTCTCTATAAGAGAAAAGATGGTATGTTTGTTTTTATGACTCTTATTTTACTTACTATAATGATCTATGTCACATGCACACATCATCCTGCAAGCAAACGACTTGGCTATTTACCCCTTCTTGTGTGTGTGTGTGTGCGCGCGCGTGCGTGTTGTCTACCATTTTCCATATCTGTGCACCCAATGACCAACACCTAGGCTGATTCCATAGCTTGTCCACTGTGGAAAGCATTCAGTGTTCTTATAGCATGCTGAGTCACTTGCCAGAGTCTGCAGCCCACCAAGCCACATGCTCCCACTTGCGTAGTAGGGCTAGAGCTGTGAGTTAGGCTGGGGACTGGAGAGAGACACGCCAAAGTGTTGGGCCTGAAGGAGAGAGAGTTGCAGGGGCAGAAACCCTGGCTCACCCTCTGATATGTGGCAGGTATCATAGACTTGCTGTCGTCCTGTCCTCACTTTGGCTTGCCAGCAGGAGAATGCCAGCAGGGCACCGTGCTTCTAATCTCCAAACTTCCTTACCTCTCCAAAACCCAACCAGAAGCCTTTAGTGGCGTGTCACTGGCTTCCGTCCATGCTTTTTCTGTTCTACCTGTCTATTGCTTGGCAGGACAGAATAGCATCACGCGGAGTAATCCCTATGCCCGCTCGAAATAAACTGGGGATAGTTACCTGGATATTTCTCACCTACAACCAAATAATGCTTTCACACGTGAGTCTTAGGAGTGGGTGAGAGAAGGAGCCCTGAGCACCGAGCATCTGGAGCTACCTCCTGAGAGTCTGTCGATGACACAGGGAGGAAACAGAAAGATGCGTTTAGAATATCAGAATCAGTAGGAATGCCAAAGGCGCTGCATCTCCAGTCTGGAGGATGCCTTGCTGCATCATCAGGTTAGATCCTGCTATATCCCATGCTTGGAGTGGTGTGCTTAACAAAGACACCTCTGACACCACACTGGCATGCTATGTGTGTTTAGTGATTAGAAAAAAAAATACAGGCACAAAAACCAGCCAACTCAAAAGCAATTGGACACATACACTCCATGCTTAATTAAATATTTCAAAGACACAAACCAAGCTAACTAATCTCAAACTAAAGCAATTAAAAAAAAAAACCTTGGCCTCAACAAAGCTACCTTGGCCACAGGTCTCAACTGATAACACAGCTGAGCAGCCAGCTGTGACCTTGATAGGGAAGCCCAGATATTTCCTCATAGAAACAGACGTCCCTGGATTCTTGACACAGAGAAGGTTTTGTAAATGGTGGTAATGAATGGGGAAAGACATGGTTATCATCTTAAAAAATAAAAAGGTGATTTCTCAGAGTGGCAGAAGCCATCTCAATATATATCAGCCCATGATGGAGCTCAGAAACCCTCTCACCACCTTCTGCAGGGGGTGGTGGCTGTGGATGTAGTACTAGAAGATTCTGCGGTTTTAGGTCTGACAGAGTCTTGGTGGGTTCTTCTACTTTTTATAAATTGGCTGAGTTGAATGCTCCTCAGACCACAGAGTAGAGTGGTAAGTGGACCCAGGAATGTGGTGCTACCAGTGATGCCCCGAGAGCCCAGCTGGATGCAAGGGAGACCAGAGCAACAGGAAGGCCCACTGTGCTTTAGGGGTGTAGCAATGTGGCTGTCTCTGTATAGTGACCTGTGAGTCCTGGGGTGTGTCTGTAGTCTGCCTTTCCTCCTGTATGTTCAAAGGCTTCAGAATTAAATGAAACAGCAAGAGGACCCACAATGATTGATTTTTTTTTTGTTTTTGTTATTTTAATTACGGCCTTTGAAGCCAAACTTTCTTGTCAGTCCAGTGAAGGATGTTATGCAAGTCATAAAGTGTATGAAGAAGGGGATGCTTCACTATTTTCATAAAGTGTAAGGCCACCTTTTCATTCCCACCCAGAGAGAGAGGGAAGGAGGGTTCCAACATCCACTCATCTCAAGTTCACGTGGAGGGATAAACAGCAGAGCTAATGGAGGAATTGTTGGGAGCACCCCCCCAAAAAATCTCTTTATTACTGACACAGCAAATTCTACTACTCATAAAAGGACGAACAAGTACCACATCAAAGAGAACTCCTCTTCCAGTGTTGTTCTCGGTTGACTGATGGAGCAGCTGCCATGTGTAGTCCCCCTGAGTGTCTTTCCAGAACTCTGACAATTCCTCAGCCGCCTCTCTTCTCTCAATTTCAGACTATGACCTGGTGTCTGCCTACGAGGTGGACCACAGGGGGGACTATGTATCCCACGACATCATGCACCACGAGCGACGACGTCGGAGGAGAGCTGCTGTGGCCCAGCCTGGAGGCGATGCCCTGCATCTGCGGCTGAAGGGCCCCAGGCATGACCTCCACCTGGACCTGCGAGCTGCCAACAACCTGGTGGCTCCTGGATTCATGGTGCAAACTCTGGGGAAGGGAGGCACCAAGTCTGTGCAACCATTTCCACCAGAGGAATTCTGCTTTTATCAAGGCTCCTTAAGGTCCCAGGGCAATTCCTCGGTGGCCCTTTCTACCTGCCAAGGCTTGGTGAGTTCAAACAGCTCAAGCTGTGACGGGGAGGGAAATGCCCATGTCAGGAGCGGGGAAGCCAAACCGTGTTCCTGGATAACACGTCCGCTTGTTCTGTTACAGTGGTAGACATTTCTGTGATCTGTGACAGCAGCTGGGGTTTCTTGGGTCGATACAATGGTGTCTACACCCACCCTTTTGTTGTTAATTTTTTGTGGAGTTCCCTAGCGGAAACTGAAAAAGAAATGTCATTGTTTTGAACCAGTCACAGTGTTAATTTCTACAACAATTAGACTCTTGTGTCTGCCATCTTGACAATGGCTGCCGTCTGCTTACAAACCAGGACATTCTGAGGCCTTGCCCGTCTTGTTAGACTAGGAAGCTATCTAGATGCTTTCTGATCTCTGAGTATCTAACCAGATAATCCTCCCAGCCTCAGGAAATCTGGAATAAAGAAAAGGTGGATTAATAAAAAGCTGGGATTTTGTATCTTAGTCATTTTTCTTGTTGCTGTGACAAGACACCTTCACTTTAGAAAAGAAAGTTTATTTTGTCTCGCCATTTTCAGGACAGTCCATCACAGAAGGGAAGTAATGGTGGGAGGTGGGAGGTAGCTGATGACGCTGCATCTACGATCAGGAAGTAGAGGGAGATGAATCCTGGTAGTCAGCTTGCTCTCTCCTTTTTGTATACTACAGGCCTCCTTCCCATTGGATGGTGCCATCTAAATTTAGAATGAGTTGTCCCACCTCAGTTAAGCTAATCTAAGTGGTCTGACACAGGAGCATGTGTTTCCATGGCAAGTCTTAACCCTGCTGAGTTGACTACCAATGCTAACCATAACTAAAGTAACTTCTGAGGCTTCCCAGAAAGAAAGCTTCATGGATTACCTTTCACTTTTCTTAAAATACTCATATTTTAGGGGGGGGGAAGGTCAAAAATGATTTTAGAGATGAATGAGTAAAGTGGAACTTAAGGGATTGGATGTCTGTGTATGTATATATGTGTGTGTGTTTATAGTAAAAACATTGATGTTAAAAACTTACCAGAAAATATTTGGCCACTGATTGCATCTCTAGAAAAGGCTGCTAGTTAGCCTTATTCTGAATTTCCCTTTGGAAAGGGAGATTTCAGCCCCTGCATCTTCTGTGTATGTGTGTGGGAGGGGTAAATGCTGAAAGGCTGTGTTCACATGCTCGTAACCAGCTCCTTACAGTACCTGTGCACATGCAAGTGTTTTAAAATATTAATATTCTATCTTTGGCAGAACTTGATAGGAGCTGATGTCATGCTCGCTTCTATTTGTAAGAGACTTTGGCTTAGAGAGTGGACACCAGCAGCTGTCTAAGCTAGGGTGGTGGCTACTTGGCATTCTTGTTGAGCATGAGGGCACATGGGTGATTAATTCCACATTGCCAAAAAATAAATAAATCCTCTGTGGTTAAAGACCCAAACATCTCAGGTAATATACACATCCACAAAAGTAGGACAGCCTCGGCTTTGTTTCCAAAAGAAGTAATCCAGAAAAGGAAAGTGTCTGTAAGTCACTGTGGGTTGGTCCACAGAGAATGGGGAAGGTGCTTATAGTGAGCTGTGGACATGAACTCCCACTGATGACCGGGGGCCAGCAGGGCTCTCCCTGGCAGCTGCCAGTAGTTGGAGAGTTTGGATTCACTTTGAACCCTTTAACAACAAGAGTTGTAAATGTGCTCTGATGGGAGATACAGAATGAGAAAGGGTTGACCAGAAGGCTGCCTTTGGGCAATAAATAATGGGTGCTGATATTGGGACCAAGAGAAGGGACCATGCATCACCCTTGACCTTCTAAATGCACAGAGTTCAGCTTTTCTTCCTCTCCTAGAGAAAGAATTAGATGTTTTGGGTCTAATTAAGACAATTTAAAAGCATTTTAAACAAAATCGTGCATGCCCTCCATCTTCAGACTGTACAAACATTGAGCTGGTCCCAAAGAAGCTGTGTTTTACGACAGCTTCTGGATGGAACTTCAATTTAGAAAATACCTCTATAAGATACGGCCATAGGGCATTTTCTTAATTAGTGATTGATGGGGGAGGATCCAGTCCATAGTGGGTGGTGCCATCCCTGGGCTGGTAGTCCTGGGTTCTGTAAGAAAACAGGCTGGGTAAGCCACACAGAGGAAGCCAGTAAGCAGCACTGTCCTTGGCTACCACTTCAGGTCCTGCCCCCAGGTCCCTGCCATGTTTGAGTTCCTGTCCTGACTTCCTTCCGTGGTGACTGTTACCTAGAAGCATAAGCCAAAGAAACCCTTTCCTTTACAACTTGTTTTTGGTCAGGCTTTTGTTGTTGTTGTTGTTTTGGTTTTTTTGTTCTTTGTTTTTGTTTTGTCACAGCAATAGAAACCCTAACTAAGACAAGCTGATAAGTCTGTTCTGCGCTTCTGATTGTGGCCATACTATCTTACAAGTCTATGCACAGTGAATGACAGCTCCTTTCATATCCATTGTCTGATTGACTCTCGTATTCGAATGAAGTCAATGGTACACGTCAGCTCTCAGATGAATTCCCTAGTTGTATTTGTTGTTTATACCGAGGATGGGACCTGGGGGCTCCCTGCTGCCAGGCAAATGTTTTTTCTTGGGAAGTGCTGAAGACTGGAGCTGAGATTCGCACAAGGTTTCTCCCACTGGCAGGAAGCAAGAAGTTTTTGCCTTGTCCTTGCTATGGAGCCAAGGCACGGTGATGTGCACCCACAGTGATACAGAGATGGGCTGCACTGCACTGTCAGTCAGCAGGGAGAGGGGGCTATAAGCTCCAGTTGGCCTCTCAGGCAGGCCTGTGACAGGGGATTTTGTGGGGTAAGAGAGAGGAGAAGCAGTTATTACTCAAATGATGAGGTCAGGTTTTTGACTCCTTTGTACAAACATGGATTGTCTCTGTGGTTTTATGCAGGCATGTCAGGTTCTACTGGGGAAATGCTGAGCTTGTGATAGCCAAAGGCCTTTGTATGGATGATCGGATTCCTGCACATATCCAATCTTGTAGAGAGAGCTCTAAATTGTCCTCGAATGGTGTCTGGGGGCCGTGTCTGGAAAGCAGCTTAAGCGCTTCATGATTTAAAGGATTTATATCTAGTGTGCATAGGCCATAGCCACTGATTTCACTATTACCCACACTTTGGCTGAGCCTGGTGGATATACTGGAGACAATATCTTGTCTTGTAGGAAATGCTGTATGCCCCCTGCTTAACCCATAGGATGAAAATATTACTTTTCATTCAAAAACATACTGCTTAAGTGTGTTTACCATCCAACTAGAGAAAATGGTATACGGCTGTAAGAAAACACAATCAATTTCAAATGTGTGTGTGCATGTCTGGTGTATCTGTGCGTGTGTGTGTGTGTGTGTGTTTGTGTGTGTGTGTGTTTGTCTTTTTTTGTGCATTGTGTATGTATGCATGTGTGTGTGTATCTGCGCAAGTCTCTCTGTGTATGTGCCCCTCTCTCTCTCTCTCTCTCTCTCTCTCTCTCTCTCTCTCTCTCTCTCTGTCTGTGTGTGTCTGTGTGTATAGATCCACTGCCCCCTTCTGCCTCCATTCTTAAATTTTGACTGTGGAAACATTCTCCTAACCGCCCTCTAGGGGAAGAGGATCACTGTGGAAGTTAATTGATGGTATTGTCCTTTTGGTAATAAACAAATATTCACCAGAAAAAGGTTAAAAAAAAAAACTAAGGCAAACAGTTCTTTATAAGTTACTACTGGAGCAATGGGACCTGGCCTGGTTAGTTTTTATTTTCAGCTTGACAGTTGCTGGAGTCACCTGGGACAAGAAAACATCAGTAGAATAAACTGCCTCCATTGGGTTGGCTCGTGGCAATGTCTGTGGGAGACTGTCTCGATTGGTGGTTAATGTGGTGGGGGCAGCCCACTATGGGTGGCACCACCCCTAGGCTGGGTAGGAGAGAACCGAACATGCACTACAGAGCAAGTCTATAAGCAACATTTTTGTCTTTTTCTCTGCTTGGAGATTGGCTACATCCTGAACATGGAAGCTGAGATGAAACTCTTTCCCACCAAGTTGACATTAGTCATGGTGTTTTACCACAGCAACCAAAAAGCAGTCTAGATATTTTCAATAATGAATGACCCCTACCATGGTAATTCTGCAGCTTGCACACTCACCAGGAGATGCTTGCTGTCTGATGGGAAGGACAAGGGGACAGGTAAGTCCCCCACAGGTGAGAAAACAAGGAGTGTGGGCATGAGGAGAACTGGAAAGAGGGTGCCTCAGCTCATCTTGGTATGGAGAGGGGAATGTCCAAAAGCCATGTCCAAGCTCCAGTCCGATGTGGAGTTGGGTTGTTATGAACAGAAATAGAAACACAGCAAGCAATATGTGTGTGGAGTGGCTGCTGACAATACTAAACATCGGAGCCTTATAATAGCACCACCTGGGAGCCTCAGGAGACTGATTTTTACATATTTAATGTAAAAATATTGGCCTGGATAAGATCCCAAGGTGCTAAAATTATTTCAAAATATCTTGGTACTGCCTCCAAGTATTTTGATTAGAAGTACATTTTGCTAAATAAACATACTTTCTAAAAAGATGTATCTGTTATGCTGCATCTTCTATCAAATTGAGATCACATGTCTGCTGTCATCACCTACCATAAATGCACTGAGGTGCAGCACTCGGTGGGCATCTTCTGGTACTTTTACAGCATAAGAAACATTTTGAAGTGTTCAGTAACTAGACTTCCTTGACAAGGGGTAATAATGGAAGTGTGGCAGTAAGAGTAATATTAGCATAGAGAATGTGTATGTCCATAGAACCTTCTACATCAGAGATAAATACTACCTGCTGGGTTCAAAAGCTCTCCCGAGAATGCATGTAGCTCAGAATCTTCCCACTTTAAAATGTGCAATGCAGTGTGCTTTGTGCAACCAGAATTCAGCCGTGAACACCATAACTCTAACCAAACGCAGACACATCAATCCCCCAGAACCTTAACACAGTTTGCCCCCCTTCCCTGGGCTCTGGTGCTTGGCTTCTGAGTATCCATGTGTGTAACTACCCTACCCTACCCTGTTGTGTCCAGAAAGCACAGATTCACCAGTCCTTCACTGCATGTGGGTCTTACAGTATTCAGCCCCCTCTTCTGTGACACTCCCTGGGATTGGGATGGATGACCTGGGTGCGGATCCCCTCAAGGCTGAGCACTCTGCAGCCTCTTACCATTTGCTCTCTGACCAGAAGTGAGCCTCTGCATTCATCAACATCTGCTGTAAAAACACCCTTCTCCAAGGAGGGCTGATAAATGCACTAATATGTGCGCATAACAGTAAGACACTGGGAGCTGGTTTATGAATACTTAGCACAAAAAATAGCTTTCGGTTCTCCTCTAAGGCCTGTGACCTTCATAGCCACAAGTTCATGACCATGTTAGAGGTCCTGGCTTGTTCAAAATTATTTGTGATCTCATCTTTGTAACCTCAAAATGTTATTTACTAACTAAAGTCATTTTTCTTATAATGAATTGTTTTTTTCAACTTCTAAACTGAAATATTAGGTCCGGGAAGTAGTACAGCTCCATAATATGTGCCAGGCATATAGCACATCTGGACTCAACCCTGAGAACCACCATCAGAGAGAGGAAAGGAGAGAGGGAGGGAGGAGAGAGAGAGAGAGAGAGAGAGAGAGAGAGAGAGAGAGAGAGAGAGAGAGAGAATACTTCCTACTTTTTAGGTGGTACATATAAAGACAAAATTAGTTTTATAATCCATTTCATCTGATTTCTCTCTTCAATTCATGCTGAATTCCCTTTGAAGTCTGTAGTTAAAGTGCTCTGATTGGCCAATGACTCTGTCATTAAGTAGTTAGAGTGGTCTGATTGGCCACTGGAAGTTTTAATACAATTCCTTTAGAAGCTCTAATAGTCAATACTTCCAAATGAGTTTGTTTAGAAATCTGCATTATTGAATATGACAAGAATAGGTTTCTCCTAAAGAATTTCAAGCTCGTCCTGTATTTGTTTTAGCCTTTTACCTAAAAGTTAATAGAATTTCTTAATTCCACATGGCATAATATTTGCATAAAATTTAGTTCCTTTAGTATAAAGCATTATTTTTGTTCTGACACTGTTGTGTAAAATAAGCATCGTTTCTCCTAAAAATTAAATTATTCTCTTGCTTTCACAAATATTTCAAAGAAAGAGAAATATCACAATGATCAGTCCCCTCACATGGCTGGAGAATTACTTGGGGAACTGGTTTGAATTGTGCTCGGTTGTATTTCCAGCCACAAACTCCAGGAATTCCCTGGAAACTCCAGCCATTGAGAGATTTTTTCTAAAGCAGCCAATAAATCCTAGAAAATGCTGACATTCTGCCAAACTTTCAACTGATGGAAAAATGTTCCTGGGCCAGGAAAATGAGAAAGCAGGAGTAGAAAGGAAGGAACTGGGATTGAAAACAGACAACAGAGATGCTACAAGCACTGAAGCATTGCCTGGCAACAGCATCTGCAGATGCTTCCTACACCTTGGGAGGTGTGGCCTCTACTCAAAGTTGGTTATGATGAGGAAATTTGTAAGAGAGTGGTAGGAACATACAGGGTGGTTTCAGAAACCTCTACTGGTTACATAGGAATAGAGACAATGTGAAAAATTGTTTATTTGTTTGACTTTTTGTTTGTTTTGAGATTATAATTAAATTACCTGTCTCCCTACCCCTCCCTTCTACCCTCTAAACCCTCCTGTATAACTTCCTTGCTCTCCTTCAAATTCATAGCCGCTTTTTTCACTAATTGTAAGCATATATAATCCTAACTATAACCTGTACAATTTATGAAATGTTACTTGTATGTTTTCGTGGACAACTGGACTGGACAACCAGTTGGTGTGGTCATCCCTGGGGAAGACCATCTCTCCCACTTCCAGCTTTCCTTAGTTGCCTGTTGTTCTTTTTGTAGAGTTAAGGTCTCATGGGCTTTTCCCATCCACTTTGGGGTAACCATTGACATCATCCTTGTTCACGTTTGGGCAGTCACATCAATCAAACTTTATGAGTATAGCTTCAGATATTACTAGAAAACATAATCTTAGAGCAAACTCCCCGACTCTTTGGCTTTTATACTCTTTCTGTTACTTCTACAGTGTTCCCTGAGATTTATTTGCCTGAGTATTTTGTAGATGTAGCCATTGGAATTAAGTTCCACAACTCTGGATTTTGATTGATTGTGGTTTTCTGTTTTGGTCTCCACTTGTTTCAAAGGTATATTTTCTTGGTTTATATTGACAAGTATTTATAGATTGTTCTTAAGGATTGTGTTGGTTTTGTAATTTAGTGGTTGTAGGTTATTCTCTATTAACCATGACTTCCCCAACTAGCAGGGTTTCCAGTACCAGGCATGGTTTCCTTCTTGTTGAGGGGACCTTAAGTTCAACAAAAGAGATGTTGGTTACCACCAGCATATGTATGCCACTATTGCACCCTTAAATTGAAATAAATGCATCATCACTAGAAGTAGATCAAAGCCATGCTTCATGAGGTAACCTTTTGTGTTTTAACAGAATATAGATTTTCCTAGAGGCTTAACATGGAATGCAAATAATAATTACATAATTAGATAGGCTTAACTATAAAATATATGTTTTATTATTCTTGCCTCACTTTTTGAGATCTTAAGTGGAGGTACACTTTGCCAGCACTCCAAGCCAGGGTAGAGTTGATACAGTCTAGAATGAAGTTGTTGAAAATTTTCGCACAAGGCTCCATTCATTGTAATCCTCTGTGTGATGTTACATTTTTGTGAAAAGACAAACAATGAAAAGACCTTAAATGATGAACTTCTTGCAGAGACCTAGACAGGAAAGCAACTGGAGCCTAGGCCTGGACCATACACCAGGTGGCAGGCGGGGAGGATAGAATGGCAGGTTTCCCTCATGGTTACCCTGTGGAGGTTTTAATGTCCTTCTGGGATGAGGCAGTCACTCCCCTGGTACCACCAAGGGTAGCAATCACATGCTTTCCTATTGTGGTCAGCCTTATAGTAATGATTTCTATAATGTCATGGGGCCACGGTGCTTACAATCCCAGTGGAGCCAGAAGAGTCTTCATGAACAAGATCTCTCTGAAACCAGCCCAGAGGACCACCTGAGATGAAATGAGCATGGTGGCTTTAATTGTTGACTCAGAGGGAGGGAGGGTTTGTTTGTGGGACTGTTTGGAATAAGGATGCATCAACCTACTATGAGGGAGTAGATGTGTGAGCAAATCCTAGCCCAAAGCAGTGTCAAAGGAAAAAGAACCTCTTTAGATGCCCCTGGCTGTAGGCTCTGAGCACAGGAGCCAACCATGTTTCGCTCATACAACCTTACTTTCTTAACCTTCACTGGTGTGGTGGGGGTGGGGATTCCCTTTCCTACCCATCCAAAGTTGCCTGAGACACACACAAAGCATCATCACAACCACCCTCACTCTACCCACAGCTCCACACACTTCCTATGCCTGGTTTTGTTTTCCATTTATCGTCATGCATTAAGTATACGGAGAACAGTCCATTGTGGAGACAGAAACTCCATAAAATATTAGGAAAAAAATTAATGTAGCGCCTTAAGAAGCCACGAGAGAACTGAGAGTTTAAGAGACTCTGAAGTGGGCACTGAAGGGCAAGAAGCAGTGAAGGCTGAGGGAAGCAACAGGGCTCCTGCAGTATTAAAATTCAGAAACTGGCCTCCAAGCTCTGAGTATAAGGAGCCGGCTAGCTGTTGTTAGAATTAAGAGGTAGCAAAGTACGTCAGCTACTTCAGGAAAACTGTGATCCCGAATGACAGGCTTCCCTCATGGTTGGTTACCCCGTGGAGGTTTTGGTGTCCTTCACTTGCCAGAGCCAACTGCCGCTCCCAGGCAGAGATGAGGAAGTCCCTGGAAGAAGGCAAGAAGTGAGGGGGAAGACTGGGAATGCACAGGAATAGAGAGGAAGAGTCTGGAAGTCAGCCTTCCTGGATCCAATCTTCTTGGCCTCTTTGTGTGGACCTGGCAGAGGTGACTAAGAAGCAGGAGCAAAAGTGAATACAAAATTAATTAATATAAAAAAAGAAGGGGGGGGGCAAAGTGCAGTGGGACATCAAGAGTACACTCTTGGCAACACACACACACAAACACTCACACACACACACACACACACACACACACACACACACACACGTGTAAAAGAAGAGAGTGGAGACAAGCTCCTCATTGTGAGGATGTAAAGGGTTGTCTGTCTGCATTTTCTTCCTTTATGTCTATTTTAATCTTGCCAAGTGCAAATGTGCAATAAGCGTTCATCAAGTGAACAAATTGGTTTAATGCCGAATCGAAAATTCTGTAGCTTAACAAGAATAATAGACCCAACCACAGGCTTGTGGGGGCTGAAGAAAACCCCACAAGCTGCTCACCCTCCTTGCACCCAGGGGAAGGCACGCCTGTCTCGGGGGGGGGGGGGGTTCGGTCTGTAGGTGGAAGAGAGCTGCAGAGTCCTGGTGTGCACAGGTGTTTCTCCCCAGGCTGTCTGTGCTTGCCCTCTCTTACCACCCTGGTTACGCTCTGTGTGTGAAATGAAAAGCAATCTAATTTTTCCCAAGAGGCTTTCAGGCTGTATCTAATGACATACGCGGGGATAAACTGGTGCTCGGGGACTTGTATGTACAAGTGCATGTGTGTGTTTCCCATCTGTGAGTTTGGCAGCTCTAAATCATTCCTGAAGGAGCAACTGGGGAGTCATTATCCTCGACCTGAGGCCGTGGTCTGAATCAAAGTGAGTTTATACATCAGCAGAGGACTGTGCTTCCTCACGGTAGACAGTTCTTAACCATCCACACCTCAGATATGAACACTGAACCACCAGCCACCATTGCTCTGAAGTCAGTCTGAGGTGCTTTTTAATATATATATATATATATATATATATATATATATATATATATATATATATATATTGCAGGCTAGTAGAATTGTCCCTTGGCACTTACTGCAGTCCTAAGTTTTGTTGCTGGATGTTATTTTGTTTTGTTCTTTTTTGGGGAAATTCATTTCTTTAAAATCTTCATGGAAGAATATCACATGTTTTAAAAGGCATCAAATCAAATAAATCAAAGCATTTAAGTCACTAGCAAATTGGTGATAATTCCAAAAAAAAATTAACGTGAAAGAATTATAGGAAACTAAATAAAAAGATAGCTGTTTTCCCTTAAATCATTCTAATTTGCTTGTGAGCCTAGCGCTTTAGTGGCTAAGCCCTTTCTCCACTTAAGGAGCCACAGGCAGGCAGAAATCTGTGGATTAGAGGACAACCTGGTCTACACAGAGAAACCCTGCCTCAAATCAACAACAACAATAACAACAATCCTAAACAAACAAAAAATAATTGTAAAGAAATTAATGTTGGGTTTCTATTATCAATCAACAATGAAGAGACGTAATAGAGAAATGATAACATCGAGTCCTAACGACAACAAATAAGCCAATTTGTCTCACAACTGAACATTCTCTGCACTGACTGGTTTTCAGCTTCATGTGTGTGATGAAAGGATTGCCAGAAAGCTTCGCTTAGATAGTTTGAAAATCACAACCCTTCCCTTGGTCTTTGGCTGGCATAGACATGGATTAAAAATGCCTTAGGACCCGGCAAGGTGGTGCACACATGTAATCCCAACACTCAGAGAGGCTGAGGCAAGTGGATCTCTGTGAGTTCGAGGCCAGCCTGGTCTACAAAGTGACTCCAGGACAGCTAAGGCTACAGAGGAAAACCCTGCCTCAAAAAACCACCATCACCACCAACACCAAAACCCTTTCGGGGACTCCACAGAACCTGCCCAGTTCTGTCTTTGTGCCCTCCATAGCAGTACAGAGACGCATCAATGGCTGTCACACGTGCATCATTAATCAACAGGCACATGGCAGGAATGCGTGAGTCTCACGTGTTAGTATTCTGAGAATGGGCCTTCCTACGGTGAAAGCTGTAGTCCTCTCTGAAAGCTGCAGGTGACGTAGCTTCTGTACTGGCTTCCTGGGACAGAGGGAGGCTCTTTGGTATAAGGTAAAGGGCATATTAATGTTTTATTTCCTTCAGTCAGGGAAGTGAGCCCTGTTGGAAATGCTTTTCAAACAATGTGCAGGATAAAAGACTCTGAGAGGATCACACAGTCTGTTTTAGGGCACAGCTCCAGGGTACAGTCTAGGAGAGTGTGAAATTAAGCTGAAAGAAGTGATCACAAGGGCAGAGAAATCCCGGCTGCTTCCCACAGTGTTTCTGACACCATAAGTCATGGTTAGTGGGGACCTCTGGGGGCACATCAGGGCTGAGTGAGGCCACAGCAAAGTTTCTATACAGTTTACAACGCAAACATAGGGAATGGTGCTACCCACTTTAGATTGGGCATTCCCATGTCAATCAACATAACTTAGACTGTACCCAAAAGGTGTGCCACAGCCCATGCTGATCTTGACAGCCCCTCATTGAGACTTCCAAGGTGACATGACTAAGAAGTTAACACAACAGTTGACTGAGTGTGGATATGCCTTATAGGGCACACCCCTCCAGGGCGTGTGGGGCTTACCTCGGGGAACAGCTAATCGATCAATGCACAGTCAGAGAAGAGACTGATGGGGATGCTGAGTGACAGAACAGTAGAGGAGAAAGGAAAAGAACATCATGTGTGTGTGTGTGTGTGTGTGTGTGTGTGTGTGTGTGTGTGACATGTTTTTATACAATCTGATGCCTGCTTTGCACTGAGCTCCAGACTCCCTTATTTGTGGTTAGTGGGGACCTCGGGGGGGGGGGGGGTACATGAGGGCTGAGTGAGGCTACATCAAAGTCCCTAGCATAGGACATGGTGCAGAGGAACTGTGTGATCCTATTCTCCTCAGCCTTTCTCTGCCCATAAGTAAAGGATACGGCACAGAGAAGGCTAAGAAAAGCCTCACACCTTGTCATGCTGACGTTCAGGTGAAGTCCCATGACGGAATGCAAACGTGACTCCAAAATATTTTATTTCCTCCATAACCATGATTGAATTAGAAGTATAAATACAGACCCTTTGTTCAATCCTTCTCTAATGTAAGACATTGTTCCCACACTTTTAGGACTGCTATTTATGCCCACACTTTTGAAAGAAAGATCTCCCACACCTGGGAGATCACTTTGTGCCTAACAAGGAGTCGTAAATGAATAAAGTGCCCAGAACAGCTAACATCTGACTCTTTATTCCCAGTACAACAGCCAAAAGAGCTATAACCTTGTTTTATTTGCAGAGATTATGTAACTGAAGCTTGGGGAGTTATGGCTATTCTCTCTGCAGGTCATCACTGGGCAATAAAATAAAGAGAGATGGATTGTGAAATAATAAGCCAAAAGAGAAGCTTGCATATTTTATAGCCTGGCTTGATTTCTAGTTGAAATGTATACTTATGGAAGACTCAAGAAAATAAATAGTAAATGCCTGATTATAAAGGGTGGTACGCATGCCATGTGCAGCGTCACAGTGATTATCTGTTTCTGAAGGGCAGTACTATAACTTAACCAATTCTGTGCCCACCCCCCACCCCACCCCCGCCTTGTCTGCATCTCTAATGTTTCTGAGAGACACAGCATGGCTTGCATGCTTACCAACTGAAAGTGGTTTGGATCTACTGTCAGCAATGGCTTTCCCACCTGTCCTTGCAGCAGTCAGGAATGGCCCGAGGACTCAGGCATCCTCTTCCTGGAAGGAGCACAAGTAGCTCGAGGTTTCTGACAGTTTTATTTTTTAACTTTTTTATATTTTTAAAAAATTAATTCATTCATTTTATATCTTAATAGTAATCCCATCCCTTGTATCCTCCCATTCCTCCCTCCTGCCTTAGGCTCCTGTATATGCTCATAGGGTATCAAGTCTCTTCTTGGTAGCCTGCTATCCTTCCTCTGAGTGCCACCAGGCCTCACCATCCAGGGGATGTAGTCAAATATGGGGCACCAGAGTTCGTGTGAAAGTCAGACCCCACTCTCCACTCAACTGTGGAGAATGTCCTGTCTATTGGCTAGATCTGGGTAGGGGTTCGATATTTACTGCACATGTATCCCTTCTCTGTGCCATAGTTTGAACAGAACCCCTGGGCCCAGATCCACCCATCCACATTCTGCCGAGGATGTGGAGAGAGAGGAACACTCCTTCATTGCTGGTGGGAATGCAAACTAGTACAACCACTTTGGAAAGCTATCTGGCGCTATCTCAGAAAACTGTGAATAAGGCTTTCTCAAGACCCAGCTATTCCACTCCTTGGAATATACCCAGAAGATGCTCCAGCACACAACAGGGGCATATGCTCTACCATGTTCATAGCAGCTTTATTCATAATAGCCAGAACCTGGAAACAGCCTATGTGTCCCTCAGTAGAAGAAAGGATAAAGAAACTGTGGTACATTTACACTATGGAATACCACTCAGCTATTAAAAAAAAAAAGAATTTCTGAAATTTGTGGACAAATGGATTAAACTAGAAATGATCATAATGAGTGAGTTAACCCAGAAGCAGAAAACGTCAAATAGTATATACTCACTTATATCTGGACACTAGCCCAAAGAGCATGTCCCATGAGTCTTCACTTACCAGGAAAGTGGGACAGAGGGGAGGACATCCTACTGGGACTTTAGGCAAGAGAAACATGGGAGAATGGGGAAATAGAAGGATCCAGAGGGTCCTAGAAACCTACAAGAAGAGCATTATTCTGACAGTTTTAGGATGGCAAGTGCATTTGTTTTCTAAACCATCCCAACTCTACTGTTCCAGAAATAACAGCAACGTTGACCCAGGACTCAACAGAGCTGCAGTTTCCAATGGGTATGACTGGAATTATGCAAAGGTTGGCATTTACTTAAGTTAGGGATCATACCCCTACTGTTGACTAAAAAGTGTAAAAAATGAAAGGTAAAGAGTTGAGAAACCTCCAGCAGTGCCTCTGACTGAGTCCTGTGTTCAGTGGAGGCTGGGAGCTGGAGAATTCGGCTTAGACCTCACGTGGGAACCTAAGAGCCATGCATGCCCTGTGCTGCAACATGCATTTGGGAATCACAGGTTCTGAGAGAATGCAAACACTTTAGTTTTTAAGCATGAGCAAATCACTAATCTCCCAGACTGCAATTTAAATGTCAAAAAGCCTTAGCAGCATGCACACCTTTCAAATGATATCCAGAAGCAGCTCTCACAAATGTGTATCTTACACTATGTGCAAAGCGATAACACTGTAAATGACAGCAACAGTAAGACATGCATCCTTTCCAAAATCCATGCCCAACCGTGATGGGAGTGGATAGCGTTACTTTAACAGTGTATTTTGCAACTTAAACCTCTCATTTGGCGATTATTCACACGTTACATTTCACTTTCATGGCAACCACTGCAAAATGGATTCGATTTCCTTTTCTGTTTGTTTGATCTTGGTTTTGTTGTCAGTCTGCAACCACTTCCACTCTCTCTGGTTTCACCCCTCCATCTGACATATTGAAGGTATGGCCATATCAGGCTCTGCCATGATGGGACAGCATGGCCATGACTTAGCTAACATGAATACGGCACATGTGCAGACACACACACACACACACACACACACACACACACACACACACACAAACACACTCGGTGAGGCTGTGGAGTTGTTAGTGTAATTGGTACTTTATTCTTGTGTTAAGAGATGTGGCTAAAGATCCAGCTGGTCACATTGTAGCCACAGTTGGTCGGGGAAGCAGGGACCAGGCACTGCTGCTCTTTAGCTGCCTTTCTCCCTAATACTTTTTATTCAGTCAGGAGCTGCAGGCCATAGAGGATGGGTGTTCCCTCCTCATGTGATTCTCTTCTGTGCTTAGTGTTACTTCTAGTAGTTGGTTAGGACCCGAGTCAGGCTGACAATGAGTAATAAGCATCACACCATCTTATATAAAGGAACCAAGCTCATTACCTGCCAAAAGCTGACTTCTAGCAGCAAGAGTCAAATTCCAACCCCATGGCCTTAGGGCTCTGGAATGTGAGGAATTTTCCACCCAGCGAATGTCCCTCCTCTCAGGGATGTTTCCCATCAATATCTTTTGAGTCTCAATGATTGTCTGGGTAACAAAAGGTGTTATCAACCAAAGAATTTACATATATACAGTCCATGCCTTAATTACATGGTGTGTATGTGCGGTCCAACCTCCCTCAGTAAATCTGTTCCTTGAAAGAATTTGGAAGGCATCTGTGGCAGTCACATCTCTAGTAGTCACACTCTTGACCCAACTTTATTTAGTGGTGGGGAGAAGAGGGAAGAGAAGAGAAAGGAGAGAAGCACAGATAAAGTAATGTAATGCATTACATCAACAAGCAATACAGAAGCCCAGGAGCTTAAATCACAGGCACAGTCAGCTCTTAACTTCTGGTGCTTCACAGCTGTCTGGACCTGTGCACAGCTGTGGCCCAGGCAGTAGTTCTTACAGTGTGGCCGGGCTAGCAATAGACATGAGAAAAGTGCTCCATTTGCAGCATACTCACATACTCCAACCTGGACACTCACACAATGTACGCCATCACACACTCACATACACATTCTCACTCTGTGCACAAACATGTGCACACTCGTACACACATGCATGTGCACACCCACTCACTCATACACACACACACACACACACACATTCATACCATGCCCACGCACACCCACTCTCACACACTCTCACACACTCATATGGAATGACTTCACAAGGCTGTCCTTTCAGAGACTTTGTTTTGGCGAATGACTCCAGAGCCACCTGGGAACAGGAAGCTTGATGTCCGGGCAGGAACAGCACTCTCCTCTATGGAGTGTTCACTGTTTTAAGGTCTTATGTACATGCTGACCACAATATTTAAATATAAGGCTTAAAAGGAGCTTGCTTTCCTGAAGGAATAACGACAGGTATCAGGCATTCATTTCAGGGCTGGGCTCAGAGCTCCTGCGTGATGGAAGTGGACTGCAGGAGAGGGGACCTATACTACTCAGAGCCCTCCTTCAGACCTCAAGAGATGTTGATGTCTATAAAGTGTGTTGGCATTCCACCCTCCATTTCCCCAAGGTGCTGTATCTGCCTCCTAATTAATAATTTGCAAAGTGTCTATTCAAAGGAGCCAAAATATCCTTTGAGCCAAAAACATATAAAGAATTGGCAAGTATGAGAAGGCTGCATGGAGCCTTCTTTTGACTTCTCTGCAGGTCCTGATTCTTAAAAGATGGTCACCAAAGCCATCAGAAGTTACTGTGTGAGAAGATTATAGGAGAGAGGGCATAGATTATGCTCAGCTACCTTTAGGGTATTGTGGTTGAAACAGCTGCAACCACTACAGCTAATAAAGACGTTCTATTATCAATATAAATGTATAATAAGTCAATTATAGTACTGGTTATCATAAACAGTGCGTTTAGCATTCTGGGCAACATACATGATTATATTCTCCGAGACTGTTTTTCTGGCCATGAGATGGGAGGAAGAAAACATTGTCGTGTCTTTGGGGCTCCTCTGAGTCCACAAGGGCAACAATACCCTCTGCTCACTGGAAGTAGAGGCTCCCAAAGACAGCATAACAGTAGCTTAGCGAGACAGAGACAGCCTAACAGTAGCTTAGTGAGACAGTGGTGAGTGACGGCAGCAGCCAACTTAGACTGGGTCTTCATTTACTAACCTCAGTTTTCACCTTTTCCTTTGCTTGTTTTTTGTTGTTGTTGTTTTGTTTTTTGTTTTTTTGTTTTTTGGTTTTTTTTGGTTTTTTGTTTGTTTGTTTTTTTGTATTTTACTTTTGTTCTTCTAGAAACAACAGGTCTGTCCAGGCACTTTAGCAATAAACAACACCCCCAGAGATGAGGAATAGTCCAGGTTTTTGTGGGATAATTGAGCTACTGTGACATCAGTGTTTCCAGGAGAAACACAAGATGTTAATTGCACCATAAATTCTTGACAACTGCTTTTTTTTTTAGGGAGTTGCTGTTTAAAAGCCCATTTTTGTATGCATTTCACATCTTCTTGAGTATCAGTGGCCACATCAACTTGTATGAAGATCATACAATTGGAGTTTAACAGTCTGAAAATACTGTCTGTCCTAACATTTATAATCCTCCTGGGATGTTGACGTGACCAAGAGCATATGCAGCCATATGCATAACTGAGTCTGGAATTTATGAATGGGGCAATTTGGTCTCCATAGTAACAGATGTTTAAAGCAACTGCCTAGGTTTTTACATGTGTAGCAGAAGTAGGGTAAAACGGTGCTAGAACAGATGACAGTCTTCATGCTCTTAGCAAATGGCCTCGGAAGACCACAGGTTCAGCTCATAAGTGGAAGGCCAGAGACAGTGGTCAGCTTGCATGTTGAAATTCCTCAACGAGCTTTGCGTCAGGGACTGTATGTGTCTAGGGATAACTTGCTTGAAAATAAATTAGGAAATGCCCACTATATTGCTCTATATAAAACCAGATAGTATTTCATAGATGACTTAGAAAACCACACTTACCTACAGTGGTAACATCTGCCCAACTCTCCATCCACAGATGTGGAAAAACACAGAGGACACAGAGCACAGGCACATACAATGTGCAAGGCTCATGGCTGACTTGGTGCCAGACCTATGCATCTCAGGGAGGGTTCATGCCTTTATAGCATGGCCCAAACCAGCTGATTCAGATCATCCGGAGAAGGGGAAGTGTGTCAGATTCCATCAATAAAATGGTTTGGGCCAAGGGTGTATGTGGAGAGAGTAACAGGCTTTTTTTTTTTTAACCTCACCTTTTTTTTTCTTTTTCTTTTTCTTTTTCTTTCTTTTTTTTTTTTTTTTTTTTTTTGATGAAGGCACATCTAACTCCTGTCCTGTACCTAGAGCAGGGAACTCAGGGGCTGTCTCACCACCTTCCACTAGGGGCAATGTCAGGAAAACCATATGCTTTCAAATCCCAGCTGCCTTCTAGAGTGCTGGTGCTCAAAAGCATGACAGACAGATTTCTCTGCCTATTTGGCATCAAGGGAAGCTACTTGAGGCCATGCCTTCCTAACTCCTGGGGCTGGCTGAGTCCTCACCCCCTCCTTGCTTTTGCCGCTGTCTTTTTGCAGACGCTGGTACCCTCCGTCAGCATTTAGAGCTGTGTGTTTTGCTGGCTAACTTATGTGTCTTCCTAGGATGCTTCTCAAGATGACTTCATTTTAGCTCCCCTGCACTCCCAAGAGGCAACTGACATAGACAAAGTAGTCAGCATAGGATCCCAGAGCTGTGGAGCCCCAATTTCCCAGTCATACTCCTAGAGGCTCAGGTTTCCTTATTTTCTAAATGCTTGTTTGAGTTATAGTTGATGTACTAAGACCACTTCAAGTGCGTGACTAGCTAACATTTGAGTAGTTTACATTGCCATGCAAAACATCCTCTATAATCTGATTTTAAAGGTTTATGCCTGTGAGGCTGTCTCTCTGTGTGATTGTATACCATATGTGTGTGGGTAGCTCCTGGGGCCAGAGGGAGTGCCAACTCCCTTGGAGCTGGAGTTACAGGTAGCTGTACAATTGACACAAACGCTACGACCTGCACTCAGGTCCCCTGAAAGAGCAGCAAGTACTTTTCAACTGCTGATCCACTTCTCTGGTCCTCATAATATGATTTTAGCCATTGTTGTTGCCCTTGGTATTTAAGCCCTGTTTCAACTCAAGCCTGGCAACCAAACAGCCTGTTTCCCAGGTCCACAGGCCACTTTGGATATCCCACTCTTCCCACATCCACTTTAGACACTTTAGACATTTCACTACTCTCCCGGCCACTGTCCACTTTAGATATCTGCCTGGCTGTGGACTGTTGCTCTGACACCTCTCTCAGCACAGTGTATCTGGACTCATCCTCAGGGCAGCGTTTCTCAGCTCTTCAGTTCATTCTGTTGTTGAAGGGCATCTACTATTATATGAGTGTGTCAGGCCTTGTCTGTTCATTCTCCAGTAGATAGACATTCAGTTTCCATTTCTTCATAGCAGGAGCTGCTAAGCACCACTGTGCATCTGCTCCACAGGCTCCAGATGACAACATGGGACAGAAGGAATTGCGTTATCAGTAATCAATGAAAGAAGATGGTTCTCTGATATCCGTAGATGCACAGTACACCCACCCTGGAGCTCAGGGAGCTCTGCTGTAAAAGCTGTACATAGCATGCTGGGGAGGAAGGAAATGCTGCCCTGGGGACTGAGTTGACATGGAAATTTAAAAAAAAAAAAACCAGCTGACTCATGAGCTAAGTGTCAGTGGCATGATCTCATCACAGACGTCCCCAGCCTCTCCTTAAGTAGAGGGACAGGAGCCCAGCTGTCACACAGGGGTGGTGCAGTGTCCGGGGGAAACACGCATGAATTCAGAACCATCCTGCAAGGCCAAGTGTCAATAACCTCAGGGCATGAGGCTTCTACCCGAAAACACATGTACTCTTCTGGCTTTTTCAAGAGTCCCCTTGCCTCTGTGGCCAACTCCTTCCAGAATGTACCTATAAATAGATGTCCCTGGCAATCACTGTCCTCTTCTGTGACTTGCCACACTGCCCTTTGGCTTTTGATCATTTGCCTACTGCACTGAGTCCTGTGCAAGCTGTGTCCATCTCTTTCGCAGTTTCCAGGCAGTACCTCTTTCTTCAAAATCTGTCCTGTGATCGTGACAGCTAACTCTAATTTTTCTACCCACCTTTGAAGTAGGCATATTGAAAGCACACAGTGACACAATAAAGCAGCTACAGATTTATCCTCTTTCCAAAAATAGAAATCGAGTCTCTCAACACAAGCATATGTTCTGATTACACACGGGTGGCACACAAACACACACGCGAAGCTCAAACCCTGGGTAAAAGTACAGGAAGTACAGGAGTCACGCCCACTGCAAGCTACAGTGTTGGGAACAAGGCCTTGGCCCAATGGCTGTTCTATCACTAAGAGCCACCTAGCAGCAGGCCAGCTTCTACTCCGGGCCGTGCAGACTGAAGGAAGAGAAAGATCCAGACAAGTGGATACCCGAGGAGCTGTGTGCCAGGAAGAGTGGGAAGTGAGATAGAAGCCTTGAGAGCAAAGAACCTGTGTGGTCCTGCAACGGAATGACGGCTGACATGACATGATGGGTGGGTGGGGGCAAATGGGAGCCTGCAAGGAATTGAGCCAGACTCAGGATGCAGCCTTGCCTGCGTGTTGTGCCCTCCATGGTGTCGAGGCTATCGTTGTGGAGGGACCTGTCCGTGCTTCTTCTTGTAGAAAATCTAGAGGGAAAAAATGTAAGTGGCTGGGAAAGGTGGTAGCCAGGGCATGCGGACGTCCTTGAGGTGAGAGCTGGCTTGGACTCTAGACTCCACCTCTAATCACTGACCTGCTCCTTCTGTGATGAGCTGGAGGGACTCTTCCCTGTTGTACAGAGAGATCTTCGACTGTCTTGAGGACTGGGTGGAGAATGTGCCCCATGCGTTGTAGTACAAGGCACACAAAGAGCATGCGCTGCGGACATGCAGCCATGGAGCGTTAACAGTGGCTGATCCCTTCTTCTGGTCCCAAGCCCCTCTGTTGTCACCACATCCCAGGCTTTGTGGAAACACCACCTCCTCCAGGAAGCCTGACTGGCGACTCTACTTAGGCCTTTCCCCGCATGCAGATACCCTGGCTTCGCCTGAGCTGTTTATTCTGTAAAAATAAAGCTGCTTAGACGGCAACTCTGCCTGCAACTCGGCAAACACTAAACAAGATGTTGCTGTGCCTCTTCCTGTGTCATCAGGCCTGTAACCCAGGTTGTAACTTAAGCTCTGGGGCAACGGGGACGTCAGTCTGTTTGGGAAAGTGTCTGGATCACTCCGTGGGATACCTGGGATGCCTCTGCTGTTAACTGACCCACTGCAGAATGGGGTGAACAGATATACACATGAAGTCTGGATTAAAAGGACTGGATCTCTTCCACTGTTTGGAACTGAGCTGATGCCTAAGTGCCAGACAACTTTAGAAAGAAATCTGTCACAAATTGTCATTATGTTGGATAGCAGCAATGCGTTCCAGTGCCTCGAGTAGTTGCTCATTTAAACATGTCTGTCTATTGCTGTAAGTTCTAAGCTTTGTATCAATCCAGAGCAGTCTTACTGTGTAATCAGTCTAGGGCAGCATCCTCCAAAGGTTTTAACTGGGACAGTATGTGGCTGCAAAGATTGTCCCAGTGCTGACTATAGCTCAGTGGTGAAGCACTTGCCTCAAGACAATTGAAGCAAAAACTGTTCATTGCTGTACATCATATACTCTCCACCACAGGGAGAGGTTGTAAGAAAATCTCAGGCAGTGTCTTGAAAGCTGCCCATCAACAGCAGCATGCTGACATTGCCCAGGGGAGCCTGACATCACAATGGGAACACATGCTGACTGATATGGTGCCTACATATGAGGACGGAGGCGTGACGTGAAGCTTCACTTTCATTAAAGTTGACCCTGGATGCCCATTGTGTCTACTGAGCAGCCACAGAACTGAATTTATTTATTTTCATTTTCCATTAGATTTGTTTGCATAGCTACGCGTGATGATTAATTGCCAAATCTATGTGACAGTGCAGGTAGAATGTTTTGTGTAGTGGACTAAATGCTAGCAGTAGGTAGGTCAGAGAGAGAGAGCATAAAATTGCCAAGTACAGCAGATTAATTCAGAATGTAGGCAATGGTGCATTTAATGTCTGAGAGTGTGGGACCTGCCACTGAAATACTCGGCCATATCTTAATATGGTATCAGTTCTCTAGGCTTTTTTTTTCATGTTTTTGCTCATTAAATACCCTGAGTGGTTCCCATTTCAGCATAAAACCCAGATCTTAGGTGTTGAACATCTTCTGTTCTGTAGTCATATTGATTTTTTTTTTACTATTTCCTGATTCATTTATTCTAAATTTCTTTTACATCACCCCTTTCTGGTTTTTGGTGGTCATTCACTGTGTTTTTAAAAACTCTTGAGTTATAGTTTATAACTCTAAGTGGTCAGCCCTGCACATATGCATCTGACCAATGATAAATAGACTCATGCATGCATATGTGTCTGTTTATGTGTACATGTAACAATAATAATTATATAAGAAAAGGTCATAATTGTGGAGGGAGAGTAGGGACCAGGGAGGTGGAATTGATTGGAGGGAGATCGGACTGATGTAGATGCATCACATATGAATTCCTCAAAACAAAAAAATTAAATTAAAAAAATACTTGATTTTTATTAATGATAGCATTCAGACACTGCAAATAACACCATGTTGCTCGCTGAGCCCCTTTCCTCATTGGCTAATGCAACATCAGGGCTGGCATGGACTCTTGCAGTGAATAGCGGCCATCAACTCCGCAGAATGCAGCCATACTCTCATTTGCTCTGGCTGAGCTGGTGTAAGGCATTGTCCCTCATCTGCTCAGGGACTGGCATCAGTGTGGGGAGCTGCCTTAACATCCCACTCTTTTTGCTCCACTCCAAAGCCTCCACCATGCTCACATTGCTGTTGTTTGCAGGAGCTTACATATGACCCTGACCCTTCTGTAGGCTGACTTTACCATATTAGAAGGAGGATGGTCAGTGAGGGCCTGCTGGCCGTGGTTTATGGTCAGTGGTTTCATTCTCATCAGGGGAGCTGCCTTTCTCCTAGTGCAGAGTCACTCTCAAACGTGATGCCTAAACATGTACCGTTCTTATTCCATTTGCATGACTCCTATTTGAACACTTTTACTGGGAAACTAATGATTTTTTAATTAAATTTATTGATTTATTCATTGTACATCCCTATTGAAGCTCCCCTCTTCTCCTCTTGTTCACACCCTCCCACCTTCTTCTCCTTGCCTCCCCTCTCCTTCTCCTCAGAAAAGGAGAGCCCCCTGCCACATCATACCAACTCACCTAGCACATCAAGTCATATCAGGACTAAGTGTACCCTCTTTCACTGAGGCCACACAAGGCAGCACAGCTAGGGGAAAGTGATCCAAAAAGCAGGCAACAGATTCCATCTCAGAGAGCCCTCTCTCCACTTGCCAGGGGACCCACATGAAGACCAAGCTGCCCATCAGTTACATATGTATGTGTAGGGGACCTAGGTCCAGTCCATGCACGTCTTCAGTTGGTGGGTCAGTCTCTGTGAGCCCTCATGGTCCTCGGTTAGTTGACTCTGTTGGTCTTCTTGTGGACTTCTCGTCTCCTCCAGGTCCTGCGATCTTTCCTCCCACACTCTTCCACAAGACTCTCTGAGCACCGCACAGTGTTTGGCTATGAGTCTCAGCATTTGTTTTGATCCACTGTTGGTGGGTCCTCTCAGATGACAGTTGTGCTAGGCTCCTGTGTGCATGCACAGTAGAGTATTATTAATAGTGTCAGGGGTTAGCTCTCTCCAGTGGAGTGGGTCTCAGGTTGGGCCAGTCATTGGTTGCTCGTTGCAGCTTTATTTGTAATAGCCAGAAACTAGGAACAACCTAGATGGCCCTCAACTGAGGAATGGATAAAGAAAATGTGATACATTTACACAATGAAATAGTACTCTGCTATAAAAAACAAGGAAATTATGAAATTTGCAGTCAAATGGATGGAACTAAGACAAATAGAACAATGCTTCAGAGTATCCAAGGACTGTGTAGATTCTAGAAGGTTCTGGAATAAACTCACATAGATGGTGATCTAGCACAGCAAGACAATCATAGTGTGTTCTTCAGTTGTGCAAAGAAATGACAGTTCTGCTCACTCCAGGGTTCCAGATGCCATAAAACAACCCCAATTCCTGAGTATCTCAGATCTGAGATCAGCACATCTGTGCAGCATGGGAGAAATCACCCAGAGTTCAACAAGTCAAACACAGTTGTTAGAGCCATGCTTTTGGAGGAAGGCTCTTTGGAGGTCTCCTTGGAAGGAGCCTCTGTGAGTGCTGCCATCTGCCAGCAGATGACTCCCTGCAATCAAGGCTTCTCTTCCTATGGTTTTTCTTTCCCTTTCTTCTTTCCATGCCCCAGAAGTCAATGCTCCAGCATCGGAGGTGTGATCTGGTGTGTGAGAAACACACACTCAAGTGTGTGAGAGACCTGGGGTTGAGTCCTCTTCTTTGCATTCTGGCGACATGAATAATGCCATCACTAATGAGATTAAACTTAAACAAAAAACCTTGTCAAGGTGTCAAGTGTCAAAATATTAGTGTTTCAGGTTGACAGGCAAGCAATTGGAAAGTGTCCAGGAACCAAGTAGAGACCTGACTAAATCAAAGAAACTGAGGCTAGGTTTGGGTTTAGGATGGCAGTGGCCCTGTGAGCAGGTCCCATTGTGAGGCAGCAGCACTGAGAAGTCCAGCCTTAGCCAGGTGTGACGGTAAGAGTAAAAGAATCCAACCCAACATGCCTTGGGGAGAGGGCAAGCGTTTTGGCTTAGTTAGCTTTTGCAATGACTTTGGCTGAATTTTTGTTTTCAAACCGTCATATGTCATCTTGGAACAAAACTGACTGTGGTTTGGAGCAGATGTGGCAAGTGATGTGCTGGTCTTGGGCCAGGTTCATTTTGATCCTGAAGTTATGAGGAAACAGTGAGCAACTGAACTTTGATAAACGCTTGTTGGATGTGGAGGATTTTGTGCCATTTCTGAAGTACCGCTAAGGACTCTTGGAGTGAGAAGCGAGTTGTGCCTCAGATCACGCTCTCAAAAGAGAACAGAGGGCATGTTCAAGTGGGGTCATTTGGGAGTTACACCCCTATTGTCTGCTGAACACAACCCTTTCCTCACTGTCCATATGGATGGACAGCTCTTTGGAAAGAGCATGTGGTGTCACCTGAGATGAATGTAGTGGCTGATCAGTGGAACTCTATCACACTGCAGGAGAGGTGGCTCAGGGGTGAGACACACAACCACTTCCATACCATCTCCGTATATGTTTGGTTGGTGTTGCTTACATGGATTCCTTACGTATCAATAGCTATGAATGTAGTCGGCACATGCACAGGTCATAAAAACCAACTTTCAGTTGTGACTAGCATATATGGGAAAGCAGGCGTTCTGCTTTGACACACTGGTAGTCTGCTCACATTGCTGAGAAGCAGCAGGCTTCAAGATTAACATGCCTGTGTCCTTCCCTTCCTCATGGGGACAGCAGGAGACCCACTAAGTTTCCAGCGACAATGACTGACAGGACTGGCCAGCTGCGAGGTGTGGACCCTGGGAGGTATGCAAACCTGGGAGGTACCAAGGTCTGCTGAAGCCTGATGAACAATCCACCCTCTGGCATCACTTGGAGGAGGTGTAGGCAGGCGTGCGCTACACGCTTTATGAGTCCCCAAATTAATCTTTTGGCCCAGTAAAGAAACATTTTGATAGGGAGAAAGCATTCAGTTTTCATGATTTACCCATCTTCTTGAATACGCTGGCAGGCAAACAAGGCAGTAGAGTGAATTTTTAAAATATTTCATCGGGGCTGGAGGGATGGCTCAGAGGTTAAGCACACTGGGTGCTCTTCCAGACATCCTGAGTTCAAGTCCCAGCAACCACATGGTGGCTCACAACCATCTATAATGTGATCTGGCCTGATGTACATGCAGACAGAGCACTGTATACATAATAATAAATAAACAAATCTTTTAAAAAATATTTCATCATCCACTGATTTTTCAGTAGTTACCAAAATATCATTTTCATCAGTTACTGTGTTCTAGATGTTTAGTGAAATTGAAACTTATTTAGATATAAAATATAATAACCAATTAAGTTATTAATTAAACAAATGTGATGCTTGAGTACTTGGTAAGTAAAAATCCACAAATTCCCCCCTGCTGTCTCAGGACCTCATTACCTGAGCGTGAAACCCGTGAGCCTAAGCCCCTGAGACCAGCTTGAACCTGGGAAGCGAAGGGTGACATCAATCTAAACAGCCATCGCAGAACACAAAGGCCCACACGGGCACCTAGAAGAAGCCCAGAACAAAGGCATGTGGAGGATGATTGTGGTGTTAGGTGCCACAAGAACCAGAGCTTCTGGGGGCCTGGAAAAGTCTTTAGGAAGCCCGAGTCACCAGAAGAGAATCTGAGGTCATCGGGGGTGAAGAGCAACACGTTTTGTTCTTTGCCTTGCTGATCCAGCCATCTTTTCCTGATTCTTTGCTACAGCTGTGCTTTGAATACACTACTACTATTTTCAAACTAATAGATGATAATAATAATAATAAAAAAAAAACTAAAGAAAGGCTAAACAAACTATCCAGGGTCACACAGCAAATGAGAGTCTGCCTTAGATCCTCCTTGGGCTCTGTGGAGACACAGAGGAACATCTGTGCTGGATCATAAGGATCTGAGGCTTTCTTTCTCTAAGGGGTGGTTTAGAAAGCAAGGGATTGCTCACAAACAAGAAAGCTTATGAAAACAGACTATAATTTCTTTTTTAATTCTAATATTTATGCAAACCGATTACCTTCAATAATGTGAGAAAACAACCTGAGTAGCACATGAAGCTAAGCACCTTCCTGGTTGCTTATGCTGCTTCAGGGTCCACTGAAACGCCAAAAGAACAAAACCTGCCTGGCGAGGGCTGCAGTGGAATTCCAAACGCAGCTGTTCCCACACTGTAGAGGTCTCCTTCAGCTGGAAGTTCCAGAAGACGCAGTCATTGCTCATGGGGAGTGGTGTGCCCTTGCTCTGCCGCATTCAGATTAGACATGGCAAGCGTTCCCACTTCTCACACCTGGATGGAATCCGGGCCCCGGGAGGCCGACCCCACATGGTCCTGATGGCTTCGCTGATAATTTAATCAAGTTTTCCTTTGTCCTTGCTGCTTCTCCAGCAGGTGAGCTCTATGGCTAATGCTTAACTTCCCTTGTGTGGGAAGCCTGGGCTTTCCATTCCACCTCCCACCCCAAATCACTATTTCCCTACAGCTCAAATTGGCCTTTCCCCCTAAATATCTAGAAAAGATTTCTCTATGCTTATCAACCCAGCCTGCTTAAATCCTCAAGCTCACGTGGACAGCCTGGAGGCAACGGGTCTTCATTTGGTGGGCATCAGCGTGAGAGAGTCTACCCCAAACCTTGCCGTGAGAATGAGGCACAGGCTCCTGAAATCACAGACAATCTTAGCCATGTACCCACTTCATCCAGCTGCACCGGATACTCAAAATGCGCTTGAGTGACAGCCACATAATAACAACACAGAGTCCCTGTGTAAAAGGGCAAGAGAGAAGGAGTTTTGAATATTCTCCGGCAGTCACAAGCCGTAATGATACTTTTCAATGTGTCCTCTTCCGCTCTCCCACCAGCATGTGGCAATTCTCCGTGTGAGGAGCTTTTAAGATTCTGGCTGAACCTACTTCTGCCTTCCTTTCCACACCTGCCATAACCAACTGCTTGCCAGGTTTCTCCGACCATTTCCCCAGTGCTACAGATTTTTTTTTCCTGTGTTGATTTTACACCTTGCAACTTTCCTGAATTGGTTCATCCTAATATTGTTTTAACGGACTCTGAGGATTTTCTCTGTGTAGCTTTTTGATAATGAGGACAATTAGGCAGAGGGGAAAAACCAAAGCCACTCTGATCTATACGTGCAGCACGGTAACTTTCTCCTTTCCTACTTAAATAACCTTTATTTCCTTCTCTTGCTTGATGACCCTGGCTAAGATGGTCAATGATTTATTGAATAAAAGTGGAGAAATGGTGTTTGTGCCCCTCTGCAGGTCATAATGCACACACTTTAAAAAAAATCATTTCTCCACTTAGAATCAGGATGCTAGGTCTGTGTTTGAATATGGCCTTTACGCTGTCAAGGTTCATTTTTTTCATGCCCTACTTGTTTGGTGATTTTATCATGAAAAGAAATTGACTCTTACCCAGTTCCTTTCCCATATCTGCACAGTCATCATATGGTCCTGGCCTTTGTTATCCTGGCACAACGTTGTTAACTGGTGTATATTGAACCGCCCTTCCATCTCTGGGGTACCTTGCTTGATTGCGGTGAATTATCTTTCTAGCATGCTATGATTGCCAAAGGAAAACACACTTACAAGAAATATTTGGCAGGGACTGTCAAGGCTTAAATCCTAGGGTGTACTGGAGTGTATAAAATCCTGACATGTTAGATAGCACGGAGCATGCCTCCTGAGTGTGGTCCGGGTCTCTTCTTTCAACTGTTTGTCCTCATTCTCACCAATAGCCGTGCTACCAAGCTTGAAGTGTTTGCCACTTTAAGAGGTTAAGAATACAGCCTCTCAATGTAGGAGATGGGGAAATAGAAGGATCCAGAGGATCTTAGAAACCTACAAAAAGAGCATCGTAATGGGTGGATCAGGGCCAAGGAGGGTCTGCTTAAACTATTGCACTAACCAAGGACAATACAAGTAGAAAACATCGAACCCCTACTCTGACCTAGCCAATGAACAGGACATTCTCCAGAGTTATGTGGAGAGCAGGGACTAACTCTGACATGAACTCTGGTGCCCCATATTTGACGATCTTTCCTTGGTGGGGAGCCCTAATGGCACACAAAGAAAGAATAGGCAGGCTACCAAGATGAGACTTGATAGCCTGTGACCATAAAGTGGGGGAGGAGATCCCCCTTGGTCATGGACCTAGGGGAGGGGAATAGGGTGGAGTGGTGGGAAGGAAGGAACAGGAGGATACAAGTGATGGGATAACAATTGAGTTCTAATCTGAATAAATTAATTAAACTTAAAAAAAAAGAATACAGTCTCTCAACATTGTCTCCTCAACATATTTAAAGGCTATTTTTCTTATTCAATTATGCTATACAGGCATTTTCCTGTTTTCATAAAATCACTTCTCTCCTCTTTCCTGTGACACCTTCCTATTCTCTAAATGAAGTCTTTAGGGTTTTGTTCAGTATTAATTCTCTTTACATATTCTTGAGAATGTATTACATGTTATTAAATTTTTGAAGTTCATTTGAATAGACTTCTGGAAATTAGTAGGATTTTAATTTCCTCTCTCTGCTGAGACTACCTGCCAGTATCAATATCTAACCCCATGCCCATGTTTTCTCTGGACTCAAGTAACTGTGGCTTGCATCTTATACTCCCTGCCTTTGCTGTGTTGGAAGGCCCCTCTCCCGTGTCATCTCTACGTCAGGCTACAGAAATATCCCATGCCCCCAGCAAGATGCAGATGAGGAGAGTTCAGGTCCTACGGCAGGGACCTTCCTGCTCTTCCTCATAGGACTAGGCGATTGAGCCCTTCTTACTACACAAGGTTTCACTGGCAGGGCAGCCATATTGGAGGAAGAAGGACAACAAATCCAGTGTGGAGAGCTAGTCTCGTTTCTATTTTTAACTTATCATTGTGTTTTCTCTTTCCCCTCCTTCTCTCCAGTTAGGCATGATAAGGACAAAGGATGCTGACTACTTCTTAAAGCCCCTGCCGCCACACCTAACAAACAAAGTGAACATGTCTGCACAGGGCGGCTCTCCCTCCCACGTACTGTACAAGAGATCCACAGAACCCCAGGCTGTCAGAGAAAACGAAGTCCTGATGGTCGCCAGGAAGCGAGATCTGGCAGGATCTCACCTGCACCGTGACAACTTCCATCTTGGCCTCCCACAGAAGCAGCATTTCTGTGGAAGACGCAAGAAATGTATGTAAGCGCGCTTTTGTGTATTTAATGATTTGGACAATTTGTGTTAGATAGTGGGGGCACTTTCACCTTATCAAAAGCATGACTTCTCACAAGGCGAAATGTACTGTGACTGTCACTGTTGCCATCGGGGTGACTCTAGTGGTATCATATCTGTCATGGGTGGTGGATGGATGTGGCAGATGAGTCTAAGAAGCTCTTCTTTGAGCAGATTGTATGACACACTGCTCAGAAGTACAGAACCCGCCAGACATCTGAAAAACTGAAATAAAAGCCCTGGTACCCCTCCCCCAGTAACTCTATCCTCGAGGTTTAGGCATATTAAAGCTCACATACTTTTCCTGCTGAGGTAACTTATTTATATGCATAGTTGGAGCTTTACACCACCACATCAAAGAGGTAAGAGCAGGACAACACTCACCTGCAATTTGTCAGCAAGCATTTATGAGCCTCTTGCCCTCCTGATCCCTTAGTGAGGGCTGTTTGCACTGCATGTCATGTTGCTCTCAGGACCCAGGAAACCACAGCTCTCTGGAGCCCTCTCTTTGCCTGAATGCTCAGACATCACTTGACTGGCCCTTCCCAGGGAGCACATAGGAAGCTAGGCCTCCAGTCGCAGCCTTCCCAGGCTCTGATAGCGACTTTTTCTGCCCCTCTGAAGCAGAAGTGAGAACCTGGCAGGCACTCTGTGGATCTTGGTGAATAAAGAGGATGATGAAATTGCTGGTGCTCGGTGAAGGCACAAGTGCGGCTGAGGAGCGAGCCTGTGCAGTGCCTGCACTCATTTTATCTTGTGAAGAGCTGTATTCAGGTGGACCTGCAAATCTCAGAACCAATCAAACACAGTACGATGTGTCTTTTGGCTTGCCTGGCTTCTTGTGGGGTGGGTTCTGGTCTTCTCAGGGGAATCTCACTCCTAAAAAGACTGCCTTCATAAGAACACCTGCTTTCAAACAACTGTGAGCGTGTTCTTTGCACCCCCTGAGGCTCAGTCTGGAAACAAGTGACAAGAAAGATAATTCGCTAAGTGGATGCTGAAACTGGAGCTATGGTTGATGAAGGGAACTTAGTTATCTCAGCTTTGAGCATCAGCTCATGTGTGGTTAGCTGAACTCACAGGCTCCTAGGCCACTGGGAAAGCACTAACCTGAGGCTCTCATAGTGTTTGTTCTGAGGGCTTCTGAGAGCTCTGGCCACTGACACACAGCCTTGTGGACCTTCTGCCCTCATGGCCAGCACTGGGTGTGTGGTTGCCCTGCCCTCTGTGTATCCTGCCTTTGTCTTGTACATATTTCCCCACTAGTTGGGGTTAAGACCAAAGGATCTAGGACCACATCACACATACCTGAAGTTCTTCAATAAAACACTGTCCTGGGAAGAAGCAGGAGCTGTCTGTGTTTACTCCCTCTGTCTCTGTGGTCCCACAGCATACTGTACAGCAGCTCATACCAAGGCTGAGTGAGTGACCCAGGACAAGCTCCTACAAGGGCGGCCATTCACCTGCAACTTAACAATGGTAATCAGGCTCAGTCAGCCTTAGCTTGTTCAGGTTTGAGATTGACTAGGCTTGATTAGATTGAGTTTCCCTCAAATGAGGTATTTGGAACGAGAAACTTTACATATTTCATCATATTTTGCATTGTTGTAGCATATTTGTGTGAACACATAATGAACTAACTTGGGGGTGGAGTTCCAAACTGAACACAGAATTCATTATTGCCTGCACACCTTAACAAGTACCCGGGGGCTAATTCCAGAGAATATTCTTAGTGCTTGTGGGTTTCAGCTTGCCTTCTGACAAGGACATGGGGTGAGAGCTCTACTAGTGCTTCATGTTTAAACTCAGATGGTTTTGGAGATTAGATTACTTCTGGATTCAGAGTTTTTAATCTGGGATATTCAATCTGTACCCCCCACTAACCAATAGATGAAAAGAGTTAAAGCGCATTGGCTGTGAGGAGCAATCGATCGAGCAGAGTGTGTAGGCTCACAGCAGGTTCCATAGGTAAGCTTGCAGAGTTAGAAAGTTCATGTCACCAGGATGGGGATTGAAGTATGCTTCTCCAGGAAACGATTCTTTGGTTTCTTGGCCAGCTTCTAGAGTTAATTGTTTCTGATAGAGTGTTAACTTTTATAGTTACCAAAAGCATTTTAGAAGAACCCACTCTGCAAGGGCAGAGTGTGGCTTGCTCTGTAATTAAGTCTGCTAAGTATACGTGACATTTGTTTGAATATTCAACACCCAGTGGGTGTGCCTCCCACCAATGATGTATGATTGACAGGGAAAGTATTGGAAAACTAGCTATGTCTAGACACAAGTATCACTGAGAAAGGCATGCAAGCCAGTGCTGATGGCTGTACTGTTTGGTGCTCTTTGCTTCTCTGTCAGTAACACTGTGGAGGAGGCCTGCTCTGCTAGTCCCTGTGTCCTTGATCCTAGGGCACATTCAGTTTAGATGCTAGGCTTCACCTCTCATTTTAAATCAGAACAAAACAACAAGAAGTCAGCTCTGGAAATGGTTTCCAAGACACCTGGACTGTATGAACATAATTTCAATTTTGAAGATGACTTTAACATGTCTTCTATGGCAAAGAATTGGCACTTCTGGGTTCCAGTATGAGAATTCTATTGTTGTGTTTTGGTTTCGTTACGTAGCCCAGGCTGTTCTTGCTCGGCATAAACATTCTTTTTTTTTTTTTTTTCAGACATTTCTGTAAGATCAGCTGTGCCTGTGGTTTCATGTATTTGCTTTAGCTTGCTCTCTACTCGTTCCCTCATAGACGTGCCCCAGCCTCCCAAGGATGACCTTTACACCTTGCCTGATGAGTACAAGCCTAGCTCCAGACACAAGCGCTCCCTCCTGAAGTCCCACAGAAATGAAGAACTGAATGTGGAGACACTGGTGGTGGTTGACAGGAAGATGATGCAAAGCCACGGTCACGAAAACATTACCACCTACGTCCTCACTGTACTCAACATGGTAGGGCTGGTGTGTGTGTGTCCTTGTGTACATTATATATATGTGTGTGTGTGTCCTTGTGTACATTATATATATGTGTGTGTGTGTGTGTATGTGTGTGTCCTTGTGTACATTGTATATGTGTGTGTGTTCATGTGTGTGTGCGCGCTTGTCTGATTGTGTGTGTATATTTGTATGTGTGTCTCCTTGTCTATGGCAATGTATGTTTCATTTCTTACTTGTATAGCTGTGTCTTAGTAAAAGGAGCTCTCATTTTACTAATCAAAAAATAAATTTTCAGAACTTTGGAGAATGAAACATGGGGAAAGTAGTTTGATCACCATTGGGACTTGGCTTGTTTCTGAGGCATTTAGGATTCACTGATGTCTTCACGCACTAGAACTCGCACCAGGACCCTGACAATTTTTAGGCAGCAAATCTTTATCAGATTAACATGCAATTTTAGGTGGGGATAAGGTGCCCACCTTTTTAGGAGTGTTAATGTCCAGGTGTTGACTATAAATTAATTTATCTGCAGAAGCTGAAAAGCTCTTATTTTGGAGTATCTTCGCCGATGAAATGTGTCTTTGTCTTAAAGAACACCTGTGGCAATTATTGAGGAGCCAACCATGAGAGGGGCTCTGCACCTGTCACCTGTGACATAAAGCCCCATCACAGAGAGGAGAACTGAGGTGCCCATGTGTCAGTAAAGGAGTTAACGGCAGTGTCTTAAATGTACATTTTGACTTCTGTGAACAAAGTACCCTACATGGATCTGTGTCTCCCCTAGCGCACCCTACATATGCCTCATTCCCCACAGTAACCCCAAATTTTCTCTCTCCCTACACAGAAACTCATAGTGTATCTCTCTCCTCACAGAGTAGCCACATGGCTCTCTCCTCTCAGAGCACCTGGCTCTGCTGCTGCACTCTGTAGATAGTCTCAGGCTCCTGCATCCCTGATCTGTGGCAGCTGCCACTTGCCTGCACTCCATAGAGGTGTTCCAATATTTCTTTACCTTGGCAGCAAAGGGCTTTCTGCAGCCTCCATGATCGCCACACTGACTCTGCTCCCAACCCCAAATGCTACTCTAGGGCGTTGTTGTGTGCCATCACTCCTAATGTTCACACTCTCCTCTCCTCTTGCCTCTGGTTCCTTTCTCTCTGTTGTGTCCTCTTGGTTTTGTCCTAAGTGTCTCCCGTGTGGTTCTGGAAGTCCTTGTGGGGCATTTGGCATATGTTCTCACCACTATAACTGAAACAATCCTTATAGTAAGACACAGTGGCCGTGTCTGTAATCCTGGTACACAGGAGGAAACCTGAGACCAGCGAGTGTGGCAGAAAGGCCAGCTAGTCTGCATATCGAGACTGTTGCAGTGATGACGACGACAAGGACAATGATGATTACGATTATGAGGAGGAGGGGACATTTTAACAAGCTGTCTCTTCTTCATGATAGGCAACAGGTGCACCACTTCCTCTTCCTCCTCAAACTTTAGCTTCTGACTACTAGGTTCCCACAGTAAGGATTCCACATACCTATGGTATCTGAGAAGGGTACAGGCATTATACCCAGCTCAGGCACTGAACAGCTAGGGTTTGCTCTTACAGGCAGGAAGTTGGGCTGTGGCTAGGCTACGATACACCTAGAGCTAACGCAGACTTTCTGTTTCAGGTGTCTGCTTTATTCAAGGATGGAACAATTGGAGGAAACATCAATATCGCCATCGTAGGGCTCATCCTGCTAGAAGATGAACAGGTATTGCAACTTCGGAAGCAGCAGTTTTGCCCCTCCCCCCCCCCCATCAATACAATTGCTCTGTATATTCTTTATTTCTCTTTTGCCTGGGAAAAGAAGGGATTCGTATTTTGTGTTTAAAATGACTCATTTCTTTTCAGTTCTTCCTAATAGGGCACATGTGTGGATATGGCGTGTGTGAGTGTGTGTGTGTGTTTGTGTGTGTGTGCTCATTGTGTGTATATAGAGTGTGCTTGTATATGAGTGTGGTGTCTGTAGGTGTGAGTGTGGTCAGAGGTTGTGTGTGCGGTGTATGTATTGCGTGCGTGAGTATGTGTGTGTGCACGAATGTGTGAATGCATTGTGTATATGTAATGGTGTGCACATGAGTGTGTGCATGTGTAGGTGTGAGTGTGGTGAGAGGTTGTGAGTGCAGAATATGTATCGTGTGTGCACATGTGTATGTGTCTGTGTGTGTGAACTCATTTGAAAACAGAACAGAGGATGTATTTGTCATGAGACTGTGGGAAGGAAACACACTGATAGTATGTGTCTTCAGCCACCAGAGCTGGCATGGATGGTGAACTGTATCATATTGTGCAGTGCTGTGTTGTTTTACTCTGCCATCTCCTGCTTCCCCAAATCCCCACAGTGCTCAGGTGTAGGTGCTTAGTTTTTCTTGGAGATCCTGGAAGACAGGACACATTTTCCTTACTGGATGGCAATCTCAGTTAATGCTGTCTGGGTGGCTACGGGTGAGAGGAGGCCCTTTCCTCACATGGTGACCTTCTGTCACCCCACACGGCCACACACTGTGCACCCCAAGGAGCGCCTCACAGCTTCAGCAATATAGAAGTCATCATTAAAAATGACTCTCATGGCCATTTCTCCTAAGCTGGTTACTGATTCAGCAAAGGCATGTGGCTCAGGGCCTGCGCTAGACAGCCAGCATCTGCTCCTAACCTTGGTGATGTCTTCAGCGTCTCCTAGTAGCCACAGTGTTCTTCTTTATAAACTAAAAAAAATGTTTTCAATGGAATTGAAGATGATTCATAGCAGCTGTGGGACATCCCTTGTCCATGCAGGTGGGAGGCAGCGGGGGGTGGGGGGGTAGGGGGGTGAGGGGGTGGGGGGGGTGGGAGGGTAGGGGGGTGCTGTCTGGCCTGTCTAGCCCCATTGTCTGTCCCGTGAGTGTGCAGCTGGGAGGTTTCACTGAACTAGCCAGGCTTCTCAGGTGACAGGTTAATTATTCCCTGTATTAAAACGTTTTCACGTTGGAAGTCATCCAAGCTGCAAAGACTAAGCAAGGTTATCGTTTGATCGTACACCTGTGTTAACTTTAATTAACAACAGTTTCCTGGAAGTCTCCAGCCAAGGAACGCAGGCGTGCTTCTGCGCTTAGGTGTAGCAGGTAGCTTAGATGCGTGTGACTCTGAGAAAACAAAAGGAACACTTAAGGGGAAAATGTCTTTGGTGGCTAAGGGGTAGCTTCTTCCCTAGCTAAAGCTTGAAGGTTTTAACACATTAGCATTCTGAGATAGGGACAAGTAAATTGATACTCTCTGAGGACCTCTAGGACACTGTAGCAAACCTACAAGTGGTTCAATACCTTGATGTACCTGCTGTCAATGGTGCTTCTGGCCCTACATCCTTCATCCCTTACAGCTGTAGACTTCATGGCCACAGCTCACTGGTGCACTGTGAGCACTCAATATATATGGATAAGGTTAGTGTTATTCCATATTGTTTCCTTAAAGTTTATTTTTATAAAACAACGCCTTAGAAATTGACCTCTTTCTGTAAACAGGTCACTTCAGTGTGGAAAGGTTACTTGCTTAACACTGTTTCAGCAGAGGTGGAAATACTGTTGTTCACTTTGCTTGTGAGGTGGATTCCCCTGTGTGCACTGTAGAAGCCACACACAGAAGGTTATATTCAAACTACAATTTTGCATAGTATTGCTTAAAGATGTTTCTATGAAAAAGAGTCATGCTCAGATGCTATCTTTCCTAGTCATTGAATCCAGGAGTCAATCAGATTCGTTCCCATCAATTGTGACAGAGAAGCACATTTAGGGAGTTCTCGGAATCCATTGAGATTTGTATAATAGAGTCTTCGGGATGATGATGCATCATATGCAACTCTTACCATGTGCCTTCTGGGTGCATCTGTGTGTTTTGAATCTCCATTGAGAAGAGCCTGCTGTGTTGAGCATGGTTTGAGCATGCGTTCTCTACATTTCTGTGGGTGTCTTGGCCTCTCTTGCCTAGCCAGGGCTGGCGATTAGTCACCATGCGGACCACACTTTGAGCAGCTTCTGCCAGTGGCAGTCTGGATTGATTGGGAAAGATGGAACTCGTCATGACCACGCCATCTTACTGACTGGTCTGGACATATGTTCCTGGAAGAATGAACCCTGTGACACACTAGGTAAGATTTTCCGGTATGATATGGAAAGATGTAGGGATGTGGGGGGGGGTCACTTTGGAGGGTGGCGTAGTTACCATCACCATAACAAGTAGTCTCCTTGTATCTATCAACGAGAAAAAGCACATCTCTCACAATCCAGAGTTCCCACCCCTCCCCAGAGAAGAACTGCCTTTTCCCATATCTTCTTCCACTGCATATGGGACCAGGAGGTCCAAGCTATCTCATGCTGTGCCATGAGTAGTGGATTTGTTGACCTTGGTGGTGATACCATGGTAATACTCTACTGTCAGTTTCCATATTTCTCTGTCATGATCTGACCATCAGCAGTCCAGCCATGTTTTAAATGTCCACAGAGGGAGACACTTTGACTTTTTTTTTTTTAATGGCTGAAAAGTGTGTTACTAACTGGGGTTCCATTGAGCAATCGTTTTCTTACTCTAGTTCTTCCCTAAGTTCAGAAGGGTCAAGTTTTTATTATAGAAGCTTATGAGTAGGACCCCGTGTAGCAGAGGTTATCTCTGTTTCCTGGCAAGGCGTTATAAGGCTGGCCCTCAGTGGGCCTTGAAGGACATGTATTTACCCACCCGAGTCAGCGTGGCTCACTGTGTCTGGGCAGCTTGAACACTCTGCTTCTTTCCTACTAGAGGTCTGGAAGTTTTCTGTGTGTCAGGCACCACGTACCTCCATTACCAGGTCCCAGGGATAACTGAACTGCAGGCACTGAGAACCCAGTAAGGATTCTGGGTAGATAAGTGTTTGTGGTGGATGCTGTCACAGTTCCTCACTTGGGGACACCAGCATGCCCTGTGTGATGGCCCAGGGGAAGCCTCAGAAGCCCAGTGTGCTTTCTCTTCATGTCTCCCATGAGCTTTTTCCTTCTTTGCTTTTTTGTCTTTCTGCAGTATTAAATCATGAATGACAAATGGCAAGGGATTCTCATGGCAAATCTGAGTCACTGAGCTTGGCGTGTGACCATGAGGGCGTCGCAACATATGCATCCTCCACTGCCTTTCCCCTCGAGGTTTTAGTGGACAGATATTCCCTAGGAAAAGATAAAAAAAAAATCCTTGTCTGAATTTAATCCTCTCTTCTATTTTGTGCCAGTTTCAGTCTTTTCCGTGAGCACCGCATAGAAACTAAGCCTGTTTATCACAAGGCAGAGTCCATGGGCCACTGAGAATAAGTAGGATACCCTCCCCCTTCTCCCACACCAATGCAGCCTGTTTACATGGATGTCCAAGAGGAGCCCATCTCACATTTCCCCAAACGAAGATGAGAACCAAACTTTACCAAACACAATCACTGATTAGAAATCAACACTACTGTCTGTTTTCTTTACCTCTGTGTCCCACAGGGTTTGCACCCATAAGCGGGATGTGCAGCAAGTACCGCAGCTGCACAGTCAACGAAGACTCAGGGCTGGGATTGGCCTTCACCATTGCCCACGAGTCTGGACACAAGTGAGTCTGTTTCCTTGGGAAGGGAGTCATCTCCTGACTGGGTCATCTCTGCATTTCTGTTTTGATTCTGTGGGTTCATCTTATTTTCCAATGGGAGCGTGGCCACTGAGAAGTTCGCCCTGTGAGGATTTGGTTGACTTCCCGTGTCCTGGTGGTGACTCTTGAGCTATTGCTTATGAAATGAAATGAGGAACAACAGGGTGTGCTGTGAGCTGGGTGACTCAGGGTGGGTTAACAGGGCCCTAAGAAAGCAGCAATCCATGAGGACGGTGTTGGGCCAGTGAGATGGTTCAGTGCATAAGATGCTTGTACCAAGCCTGACTACCTGAGTTTGATCCCAGACACACATGTTAGAATGAGAGAACTAGCTCCTGCATATTGTTCTGACTTCCATACTCACATCATGTGTGCACGCACGCGCGCGCACACACACACACACACACACACACACACACACGATGGGGCAAGGAAAGCAAACATGATAAGTGAGTCACTGGTGGTGGTCTTTATTCATGTAGAAGAATCTTTTATTTATACTTAGGCTAGCTTATAGAAACTGTTGTTCCTACAAAAAAATCTATGCTCCTAATCTTGCCAGCTGATTTACCTTGGGGCATGGTTTACTGAAACATTTTTAAATGCCCCATTTCCTCCCAAACCAACCGTTCTGGACATCCTCTGAGGACCTTGAGACCTACAAGTCAACTGACACCATAGAAGTTATTTCTTCCCTTGTTGAGACAGTACTTGAAATTTTTCTTAGAAAATGCGCAACTCAGAATCCTTCCTTTTCTGCTAATTATCTTTCATGCAGTTTGATTTTTCTGGCAGGAGAAAACCAAAGGCAGCATCTGTGATTTGTGTTTTGACAAAGCTAGCTTTTCCCTCTTCTTTTGGAAAATGAATTCAATAGACCTGCTCTCAGAATCATGTGCGCACAGGTGTGCTCACATGAGCTCATGTACACACACACACACACACACACACACACACACACACACACACACACACACACATCTCACAGGTGCAAGTGTGTGTACCTTTTTCAATCCCATCCCACAGAAGTCCTGCAGGCTTTGGCTCTATATGAACTGTTGACCTGAGGACAAAGCTTACATCCCATTACAAATCCTTTCATTATCATAGGTACTGATTGATTATTTTATTGCCTAGAAAATTACACCTACACTCCATAAGGCTTTCCAGTTAAGACATGATTGTATTTTTAATAGTCGGCCAGAGTTAAAAACTTTCATTATTATAATGACACTAGGCTTTTGCTGTCCTCTCAACCATACCTGAATTTAATTAAACAATCAGGCCAAGAAACCCTTAAGTCACTGAGAATTCAGCCTACTAGAGCTTGATCAGCAGAGAGATACAGGCATTGGCAGTACTGGCCACTGCTGCAGGTGGCAAGTTTAACTGAAACTCAGCTTGATTCTTCCTAAATTAAATTCTAAGTCTTCAATCCCACCTGACTCAGTCACTCATTTAGAGAACACTGGAGAAAGCCAGCTCTTCAACCATCAGCTCACCTAGCGATTGGCCTAGTGATTGTCACTGCCCTCTGAGAAGAAGATCCAGTAGTCATGTTGGCTATTCTGTGTCACCTCTTAAGACCTTCTTGTGTTTGAAGTCTACCCACCATCCCAACACAACACACACACACACACACCACATACACACACCACACACACATACCACACACACATACACATACTACACACACATACACACACACCACACATACACATACACACACACCATACACACATACACATACACTACACACACACATACACACACACTACAATCACCCATACACACACACCACACACACATACACACATATACACACACTCCATACATGCACACACACACACATACACATACCACACACACACACACACACACACACACACACACACACACACACACTATACACCTCCACTGTTAGTATGGGAACGGGTGATGTGTCAGGAGCACAACGTATGTTCTGTGTTATAGAAGGTTTTCTTTTTTAATATTTTATTAATTTATTCATATTACATCTCAATTGTTATCCAATCCCTTGGATCCTCCCATTTCTCCCTCCCTGCTTTTTTCCTACTCCTCTCCCCTATGACTGTGACTGAGGGGAACCTCCTCCCCCTGTATATGCTCATAGGGTATCAAGTATCTCAGATTACACAGGAATAAACTGAACCTTGGTGAGTTCAACAGTTTGCCCAGTACCAGACAGCTCATGTGTGATTGAGCCAAGATGTTAAGTAAGCACCTTCCCCGCCTCTATCACTCTTGTTCACTCCAGCAACCTGTTTGAAGTCTCCTAACTGTGGTCTCCATGTCTGCCCCTGTCTCCTGGTGAGGAAGTCTATGTGAGCATCTTGGTCCTACCTACAATCACCTTCATCTCCCCAAGGAGACTCAGCATCTGGATGGCATTGCTCCATTGCCACATCCAAGGGCATCTCACCTCCTTAGCCATACTATGCCAACATCCTGCACCATTCATTAAGGCTTGCTCCTGTCCTTCACCCTGGCGATCGGTTAGCGATGAATAGGTACTTCCTGATAGGATAGTGACAGGGTGACTCAGAACACCGGAAGCTATGAAAGGCACTGAGGTCTGAGTGTACTTTTTAAAAACCAGTTCATCAGAAGTTAGGTTTGTAATTTTTGTTTTCTTTATGTTGTAATTATTTAGTTGTTGTATAAAATGATAGGATTTGTTATGATATTTTCTTACAGGTATATCATAGTACCCTGTTTTTATTTGTACTTTACACTGACTTTCTCTACACCCCATCTTGATGGGTGTCCTCTTCCTCCCTGTAGCTCCTTTCTGATTCCTTGTCATATATTTTTGTGTGTATGTATACATGTATATACATTCATATTCCCCATATGAGAAAGAGCACACACCATTTTCTCTTTCTTCTCCCACTGTCCTGTCTTTTTCTTCATCTCTTCATAACTCTTTCTCCACCCTTATAGTCCACTTTACACTTCTACTTCATATGAATGTGTGTATGTGTGTATTTATGTACATAAGTATGTATATGTGTGTGTACACATATTTAAATCTAGACTCCAAGCACAAGATAAAACGCATACTCTTTTCCTTCTCTTGCCTTACTTCACTTAGCGAAGTGACCTCCAGGTTAGTACCTTTTGTCTGAGTCACAGTCCCTGGAAGATTGCCCTTTAGTCAACAAACAAAAATGAAGATGCTGCTATGGACTGTTGTGTTCACAGGCAGCTTTGTGAGAGCATGGGTAGATCCTTTAGAAATACACTATTAAGGACGAAGGGACAAATACTACTTATGACAGCCTATGGGGTGATAACCATTTTAAATAGAGTACCATGATGTATGGGAAAGGAAGTTTTATCCAGCTTGCATATTTGGATTATACTTCTCTGTGACAAATACCAAAGTTATCTTTGAGGTTTGCCTACATTTTTTTTCTTTTTTTAATTATTATTAATTTATTCTTGTTACATCTCAATGGTTATTCCATCCCTTGTATCCTCCCATTCTTCCCTCCCTCCCATTTTCCCCTTATTCCCCTCCCCTATGACTGTTCCTGAGGGGGATTACCTCCCCCTGTATATGCTCATGGGGTATTGATAGGCAGATTAGGGCCCAGGGGTCCCGCTCAAACTAAGGCACCAGCCAAGGACAATACAGGCCGTAAACTTTAACCCCCTACCCAGATCTAGCCAATGGGCAGAACATTCTCCACAGTTGAGTGGAGAGTGGGGTCTGACTTTCTCACGTACTCTGGTGCCTCACATTTGACCATGTCCACTGGAGGGGGAGACTTGGTGGCACTCAGAGGAAGGACAGCAGGTTACCAAGATATGTCTACATTTTCACCCGTGACTTAGACATTAATATCATATGTGGCCCCTGTAGCATTTTTATGTGGCAGACACATTCATCACATTTGTGCATGATGTGCTGATTGGGAAGGTAACTCATGCTATATAGTAGGGCACAGATTTTGTAGCCCCCCAGATGACATGGAGTGGGTGAGCACTCCATTGCATGCTTGCTCCTACCTCACAGCCTACTTGAATGCCAAAAGTATCCCAGGGAATGCTTTGGGTAGCTAAAATGTGTGGTGTATTTCTATGATGTTTTCAATACTAGCAGAAGTTGAAATTTGATAGTTGAAAATACCTTTGATAAAAAATGAAAACCAAGAAATCTCCAGACACCAGGCATTCATTGTTATTTGAATTCCGTAGGACGTAGGCTGGAATGGTAGTAAAATTATCTAGGTCATGTGCGGGGCTGTAGCATTCACCACTGAGAGCTGCAGGTCAAGGGCCAGCCAAGACAGCGTGCTTTGGCATTCGGTTGTCAATGCTCTCTCCCCAGAGCTGCCTCCCTTCTGGGACTTCATCCCAAATCCTTCTCACAGCCATGACACATTTCCTCTGCCATGTGGCTGCCTTGGCCTTGATTAATTGCCTTTAATAGAACTTCAGAGAATGGGTGGAGGTTAAAATGACCACATCCACATCACCCTTGGTACTGACCAGGAATTTTGCAGAAATCTGACAATATTTGCCTGCAAGATCTCCTTGGATACACCCTCCAATCACACTCTAGCTAGAGCCTTGTGTAGATCCTATGGGCCTTGGCATCTGACTGTCTGAACTCTTGGTTTCACTCTGCATAAAGGGTTCCCCCCTCCAGGCCTTTGTTTTGTCTTCATTTGGGATAGAGTACAGGAAGGTAGCAATTATAAGTCACATGTTTAATACCATACCTGTAATGGTGTTTACAAATACCTTTTTAAAAAAACTTATATTATCATGTGCCTCTAAGCAAATACCTAAGTACATGTTTGTGATCTCTGTACACAGGTGCATTGTTTTATTCCCTGTAGGGCCCACCCCACCCCACTGAGAGTCTTCCTGTCCTTGGTGTCTTCCATCTACTTATCATGGGAGTCTGGATAGTGATCCCCCCAATCAAGTAACCATCTTGCCCATTTCTCATTCCTCTCATGAGCCTTTCCTCTTTCCCCTGGGTCTCACCTATTCAATACCTGTTCTTGGGAAATCAATATAAGGACAGAGTATCCAATAGCAGTGACCAGTAGTAAGTGGTTCTCCAATAATGAATATGCTTACACTTATAGAAGTTTTCAGGGCCATGTGGCTCTTCAAAGTGACCAGGCTTTCTACTGATGTAAGTTTGTAGGCTGAAAATGGTGGTGAGTCCTTCTGCAGGCAAAACTCTGGGACTGTGAAAGATGCAGAGCTTTGGTAGAAGGTGGCTATTTTGAGTCACTGGTCCTCCTAGGTTTGTCACAACTCTCCTAAAGAACTGATGTTGGCCAGAGACAGGTACATTGGGCATCTTTAGTACCCTCTTTCATAGCAACTGTAGCTTGAAATGTGTCCATATAGGAGGTCAGGGTAGAAACCTCAAACTGTTCTGGTTTCCACTCAGTCTGAATGAGTACAGACTTAAACACTTTCCACCAGTGCTTGTGAACTTGTTCACTCTTTTCAGAGAGATAGGTATTTGGGTCAGGGAGTCAGGGTATCTTCCACACCCTCCAGCTGTGAGGAGCTGGTGCCAAGGAGAAGCTCAGCATGGTTGTGGAGATGGATATCACCTCCTTAGTGAGAACCTGTGTCTTCTCAGTAGTTCTAAGGTTGACTTAATCATCCACATCACTAGGGGAGCTTATTTGAAACCTCAAATATCTGAATCTTTTCATCTGAGTCAAGAACTTCTGGATGGAAACCTTACTTCTATGTTTCCTTTTCTCATTCAAATTTTTATTTTATTAGAATTTCATAACTGAGTAACTGTATTTACATAATTTCCCCTCCAACTTCTCTTGTATATAACCCACTTCCTCTCAAATTCATTACTTCGTCAATAATTGTTGTTACAAATATACACAAATGTATATATACAGCTGTACGTATAAATACAAAATATTGAGTCCCTTTAATGTTAATTGCGAGTTACAAATATGAAATGTCAACAATATGGTCACCTAAGCAAGACTAGGACAATGACACCAGTTGACATTGCAACAGGGATGGAGGACCACCCCCAGATGAGGAGTTTCTGGCAATTCATGGCTGCTGTAAGCAGGAGGTTTGGTATACTCCAGGGAAAGATCCCCGATATCAATCAGATCCCACGTGGTAAGCCCTACACATATACACATGTGCCTCTTTTTTCTCACAAACACCTCTGAAACTCCTGGCAGTCCTGGTCACATATGTGAGCTCTCTGGGATTTGATATGTTCCCTGTTGAAGCTTTGTGATGGGTCCCTCCTTCTCCCAAAATTTTCCATGAGGGCACAGATACCCTCCACAATTTGGCTGATATGATTTTGTTTTTGAAGAGGGGTAGTCTTCACACAGGTGACTCCCCTCACAGTATATATTAGATACTATGACCCAATCGGTAATTTGATATAGCCATTCTCTCTCTTCCTTAGCTTTGGCATGGTCCATGATGGAGAAGGGAATATGTGCAAAAAGTCTGAGGGCAACATAATGTCCCCAACACTAGCAGGACGCAATGGTGTCTTCTCCTGGTCCTCCTGCAGCCGTCAGTACCTGCACAAGTTTTTAAGGTATGGATCCTTTCAGCTGGCTTTGTGACCACTCTGAGCTTTCAATGACCTTCCCTTTTTTCCATCAACAGTCTTGATTGTTTAAATTTTTATTTTGTGTTTTTATTTCAAAATTTTATTCATTCTTTGACAATTTCATGCATGTATATGAAATGTATTTGTGTATTTTGGTCATTTATACTCCCATTATCCCCTCTTATTCCCTCCCAAACCATCCCTTCTTCCCAATAAGTCTCTATTTTTCTTTCTGTTCCTGTCTCCATCCTCCATCTGTCTCTCTCTGTCTCTGTCTGTCTCTGTCTCTCTGTCTCTGTCTGTCTCTGTCTGTCTGTCTCTGTCTATCTGTCTCTCTCTATCTCCATCTGTCTCTGTCTCTCTGTCTCTCTCTGTCTCTCTGTCTCTGTCTCTGTGTCTCTGTCTCTGTCTCTCTCTGTCTCTCTCTCTGTCTCTCTCTCTGTCTCTCTCTCTGTCTCTCTCTGTCTCTCTCTCTCTCTCTCTCTCTCTCTCTCTCTCTCTCTCTCTCTCTGTATGTGTGTGTGTCTGTATAGGTGTGGGGTTTGTGGGGATACACATGGGTCTCAAAACCCAAGGTTGACATCAACCTTTTTTCTTCAGTTGCCTCCCACCTTTATTTTTTTGAGACACTATTTCACCCTGAACCTGAAGCTCAGGTTTGACTATGTTGGGTTGCCAATGAGTTTGTGGAGTCTGTCAGCCTCTGTGGTCCCAGGCTCCCCACAGCCTATGAAGCTGAGGTTGCAGGCACCTGTTGCTTACCTGGCTTTATATGAGGGATTCTGGGATCTGAATTCAGATCCCTGTGCTTTGGCATCTGGCACTTTTCCAACTAAGCAATTCCCCTCAGCCCTCCATATCCCTTTCTGTTGTCGTTTTCTGGTTTATTTTCTTGTGGGTTTAATTTTGTGACCCACTAGTTTAATTGGAGTGGCTTCTATTTGCAAGGGTGAGGTTTTTTTTTTTTCTTTTTCTTTTGGAGAATGGGTAATTAATAGTGGCTACAGGACTGAAGAAAATTACTCTGCCATCCTGCGGTGACCTTTAAGTGGCTACAGGTCTCCATGCTGGGAAGTCAGCTGGTCCCAGGCTTGCCTTGCACAGAGAAGCAGAGTTTCTGTGAATTCATGGATGCAGTAGCCATGTCATTTCTAAAGGACATCAGCCTTTCATAGTAACTCACTTCCCTCCCACACGCTGGACCCCCTGGCTCTTACATTCTTCCTGCACCCTGGTCTTCAGTGTTCCTTAGGACTTGGAGGGGTGATGCTGATATCCCACTTAGAGATGAGTACCCACAGCCATTTACTCTCAGACTTTGACCAATTATAACACTCATGCTAGCTGCTGCCACTTTACTCAGAGGCTGGTTTGAGCAAGGCTAAGTGCAAAAGTAACTGACTCATGGCTGGCTCTCATCTGGACTCTCCTGTCCTTATTTCCTCTACCGGGAGTTCTCTATGAATCCCCCAATACATTGGCAGTGGGTTGAGGTGTCTTTAGCTCTTTCTTGAAGCTTTTCATTTTTTTCCAGTGTGGGTGAAACTTTTAGTAATAAAAAAAAGAGTTTGCCCTTTAAAGTGTCTCTGCTCTGATTTGTACTAACAGGGGAGATTTGGAGTTTCTTTATTCAAAAGTGTTTCCATAATTTTCTTGATTCTTATTCTAAATTTTACAAAGCTCTCTTTCATCTCAATCTCTATGAGACAAACATATCAACATTTTTACAATTTAAATTATGACCTGACAACTTGTAAACTTAGGGGATGAAATTTTGGATAATGTAGTAGGAATTTACATCATCAAAGAGCCTCAAAGAAGGTATTAAGATTCATGGAAAGAAAACCATTGCCCAGGCACAGAAAAATAATTTGAGGACATCAGAAGTGGGCTGCAATCTTCAAATAAGAATGGGGTTCTCAAAATTATTATTAGGATTCTGGAATTAAAATCCAGTTTTGTTCACCAATACTTAATGAGGAAAAATAGATGCAAAAGTGTGCTGGCTTGGTTTTATGGTAAACAATAAAACCATTTTTTTAAATGAAGCTATCTTTAGGAACTTTACTAATTTCTATAGGTTTTGTACTTATACATTTATACATAATATTTTACACCATCACTTTTTAAAATACACAAAGGAGCATTTAAATTGAAAACAATTTTAAATTGGACAGTCTCTCTTGTGTGAAACCTCGAATTTCACACATAAGGAACCCGAGGTTGCCTGCCTGCCTGGCATGGTTGCCAGCTTACTAAATTTGAATAGTGAAAACAATGTTGTATCATCCACCAATTAGGTAACCCCTGGGACCCAGTCTCTGCCGCGAGTAAGATGCTGCCACTGTCCTCCACCAGGAGTGGAAAAGCACGTGATAGAGACGGAGTCTGGTGGGCCTGGGGTGGTCAGTGCAGCTCTTCTCCATACCCAGTGGAGTCGAGGAAGGCAGGTATTTGTTTGGAGTCATGCGCCATTTCCCACTAACACACACAAGGCTATTCAGTTAACTTGTGTCTAATTCAGTGAGGTCCATGATGCAGGGAGATCCCAGCCAGCCAGTCAGTTACTCACATCAGCAACCAGGAGTCAGCGGCACAGGGAAACTGTAGGCTGTCATGTTGCTTGTCACAACAACAAGGACTCGTCTTCAGTTTATTACATTTCTCCATTTGGAATCGTGTCCTGTGGAGCAGCGCCTGTGTCTGCCCTCTCACCAGTGTGAATCTGTGAGTCCAGTGTACCACACATGGCAGAGGGACCACCTCCATGAGCTGCAGGTGAGAGAAGGCATGGATTCCCCTGCCATGCTTGGTGCCATTCTGTGGGTGTGAAAACGGGATTCTCACTGAGACCGCCACTGGGATGCTTGAGGGATGCCAGCATGGCCTCTGCTCATGACGAGGGTATGAGACTAGAGAGCAGGGCCCCCATGTAGGGAAAGGAAAATATAGGGAAAAGAATTTGTAGGCAGAGCAACATTTTTCTAAACTCAGCTCTTGGAGGCATCTGTGTTAGTAGACTGAGTTTTCTGAGAGCCTCCACTTTCTCATGTGGAATAAGGTGCTATGGCTAAGGTGAATAATACCAAGCTCTTCATATTATATGGTTCAGTCATTAGCACAGTGAAGGATTACTGAAACATCCCTACACTATCTCTGGCCTTAGCCATTGTCTTTATAACATTATTTCTGTCACATATAGCACACAGGCAGGCAGATAGGCAGACAGGCAGTAAAGATATAACTCTGGCTTCCTATGGTGGTCTTGGCCTATAAATGCTCTCTGGTCAGGCTATAGAGGCTTGATATAGACCCTCACTCTTCTCCAGACAGTATCTCCCCAGCAATGGCCAGTCTCCAAACACAGAGGTTCTAGGGTTAGTTTTTCATGTATTTTAATTTGCTGTGAAAACAATCATGAGATACATATATGAGAGAATCATCCTAGTTGAGTAGATATTGAATTAGTTCATTTATTTTTGTTATGTAAACATACAAAATACACCAGTAATAAAAAAAAATTGAACTATTTTATCTAAAACCTGAACTTTTGTGAAAATGAGAGGAATTTAACTATCATAAATTTATAGCAAGCCTTGAAATCAGATGTGTTAAGAAATAAATATATAATTTTATAAGAATATATATAATTTGTATGTGGATATCTGGTTACTCAAGTTTCGTTTGTTGAGTACATCTATATGGGACTCTCTCTGTCTCAACGACTTTGCCCCATTGATTGAATAAATAATCTTCTTTTGTCACTTTTTAGGATTATAGTGAGTTTCCACATGGAGTTTAGATTGGGAGGTATCCCCTTCAACTTTGTTGTTATCCTTAAAATTTGCTAAATTATTGCTGATCCCTTTCTTTTTCATATAAATTTGAGAGTCAATTTTCATATCCATGAGCTAACTTGTTTGGATTTTTGTCATAATTACACTAAAGCTACAGAATGAGTCAAGAAGAACTGGCACCATCTTGCCGTCATTGGCTCTCCTGGCTCTCTAAGGACATTGACTGTTTCCGCATTCACTCACTTCTCTGATTTTGTTCATCAAAGCTTAGTACATATCAAGTTAAAGCTAGTATACATAGCTGTCTAGATTTACACTCCTGTTCCATTTTGAACTGTCAGTGTAAATGACACTATCCTTGGAACTTCTGGTGAATCTACTCTCCTTGCTGGCTCATATAAAAGAATCAACTTTGTGTATTAGCCTTTCACGTTGAGCATTCCTAAACTCACTTACTATTTCCAGGAAGTTTTCTTGGTGCTTGCAAATGTTCTTCATAGACATCCATGCCGTGTGCACATACAGGCAGTCTCGTTCATTTCCTGTCCCCATATCTGCAGAGTCTCTTCTTACGTTCTTGCTGTTGACTTACTAGGACATCTAGAACAGCACTGTAAATGGTCAATGAGGAAGTAATTTACTCCATTCTGGTCTCAGTGGGAAAGTTTCATCTTTTACCAGATTGGTTGTGACTTTAGCTTTTGAAGATAATCTTTATCAAATTGAAGGGATTTTCTTTTTCTCCTAGTTGTTAAGGAATGGGTTTTAGATTTTACTACATTTTCCTTGCAGTAATTGATAAGGTCAGGTGATATTGACAAAGTAGATTATGCCAATTGACTTAAAAAATTTTTAATTGCTATTTTATTTTATGTGTATGGGTGATTTGCCCACATGAGAATATGTGTACCATATGAGTACCCAATACACACAGAGGCCAAAAGAGGATGTTAGATCCCTTGGAACTGGAATTATAGACAGTTGGGAGCCACAATGTGGATGCCAGAAATTTAACCCAGGACCTGTAGAAAAGCAGACAATGCTCTTAAAGACGGAACCTTCTCTCCAGCATGACCTTCTCACCCCTGGTGACTGACTTTTGAATGCTAAACCAGGACTGAGCCAACAAGGCTGTGATAGATACTGGAGTTTTGAACCTAGGACTAAGATCACTTGGTCGTATTCTATAATTTATCTTATGTGTTCGGTTATAGACTTTTGTAACTATCTTCATGACAGAGCTTGGACTGTAATTTTTTTCTAATAGCTTTCTCTGGGTTTGTTTCTGGGTAGTGGTGATCCCAGATTGGTTTTATGCCCACCTTCTGAAGAGATTGATGAGAGCCACTGTACTTTACCTTACAACAGTGAACCTGTGGGTCTATGATCTGCTTTCGATCCAAACCAGTCAGCTACAAGATGTGGGGTTTGAAAGAAACACTATGCAGATGACAGCCAAAGATCTCCTACTCAGTTTAGGTAACACTGAAAGTTTGCAGGATTCACTCTGCCATAATTATAACATTTGGGGTTAGCAAGATGTTTAGAGAGATATAGGCTCTAACTTATAGCAATGATGTGTCTGCTACTTACAAGCATAAAACATTCACTGCAAATAAACAAATTACACCAAAAACATATCAGGTATATGCCTTTATAGCATGGAATGCTATTAATTGAAATGTGTTGCTGTGCTATCACCTGAGAGAGATACTTTGAAGGAAGGAAAGGTGTTCTGAGCTCAGGGTTACAGATATTTCAGTTATGAGTTGCTGGTTTTGAGCATGAAGCAAATTATCATGGTGTGGTGTATGTTGAAAGAGACTGTTCCCTTGTCAATGGCCAGAAAGCAAACAGAGAAAGATGAAGGGTTGGAGTGATGAGCTATGACCTCCTTCAGCTACAACCTGACCTTGTGATATCCTGTTCAGGAGGAAGCTCAGCAGCGCTTTAATCCATTGATGAAGTCAATGGCCTCAGAAGCCAATCACTTCGTGATAGGCCCACTAGTTGGGGATCAGACTTCAACTCTCGAGTCGTTTGTGGGGATACATCACATCCACAGCCCCTTAGAGATGCTGTGTTTGTGGACAGAGGAGTTGTTGACTGGACCCTGGGGGTGTACCAGTGAGACTTAGCAGGATTTAATCCCTTCTGGACTTGGAAGTCTACCCAGAAATCACTAGTGCACGTAATTTCTACTGGATATTCAGTCCTTGAAGAGAAAGCTGTAGATGCTGTGCAGGTACCCCTCAGCCTGAGCAGAAGTGGAGGGAGGGAAGAGGAGATGTGAAGGTAAAAAGGAGAGGAGGGAGGGAGGGAAGGAAGAAAAGAGGGGGAAAAGAAAAGAAAGGAAGGGAAGGAAGAGAGTTGTCATATTTGGGATAGTTTAATTATGGTTTGATTTTCACAGCCATTTCCATAGTCCAACTGATTCTGGCAAGAACGTTTATGAACACTTCTGTGGGAGAAGCCCATCACATTAAACATCTGGTTGCAATTACTCGTTTTCATTTTCCTTGACGATAAGCTTGAGATTTCTAATGAAGAGCAATTTGTCTTAGATAGGTAAAGGATCTCATAAATAATTTCAGAAAATGAGGCTTCTGTATTTAAATATAACCGAGAAAGATATTGCGCTGAACCTCAAGGGAAAATGAGTTTCTCCCTAAACAAAATCTGTCATCGGATTGCATGAGAAAGGATGCCTAATTGATTGTGTATCCCTTGGTAACTCATCCTGTTTTCTTCAGCACTGCCCAAGCGATATGTCTTGCTGATCAGCCGAAGCCTGTGAAAGAGTACAAATACCCTGAGAAGCTGCCAGGACAGTTATACGATGCAAACACACAGTGCAAGTGGCAATTTGGAGAGAAAGCCAAGCTCTGTATGCTGGACTTTAGAAAGGCAAGTGGTTGCTGTCACACGCTCACTGCACCATGATTCATAAAACTGTTTTATTTAGTGTAACTGACAGTGATATATTCCACATTTATTGGGTACCTACCAAATGTCAAATTCTATATGCTGGGACTGGCCCAGTGTAACAGGAAACACATGCTGTTCCTGGCGGAGCGGACGATGGTAGATACTGCTGTGGGTATCAGCTTTCATTTGAGAGTTGACTTGACTTGTTAGGTCAGATCTTTCTTTCTGATTTATCATGTGGGAGCACAGTAATAACTTTTAGTTGGTTTAAGTTGGCAAATTAATACTCTGCATTTTTCAGATAGTATTAAGAAAATGATGTTCCCTGCCTCCATCCAACATGAGCATCGTCTCCTGGAAGGCAGCAGTGCATTATGGGGTTCCTGACTATTAAATTTCCCAAATAAAGAATTTATAGAGCAGTTCCTCACAAAAGGTGATCCCTCTGCAGCCCTAGGGGTGTTTCTTTGGTGATTTCCCACGTAAATCCTTCACAGAACACCATACACACTCCAGCTAGACAGGGAACGTCCGGATTTAGGAATTTGCTCTACTCAAAACCACAAGGAAAACTATTCATAAATCAATGAAAGTCACTAGTTTTGAGGTTTCTTTTATTCTAGTTTATAATGAAATCAAGAATAAAATAGAAAATATATATGTAGTCTTCTAGAAAGCCCTCAACGCTTCAGAAGTACTATCATGCCCTGCCTCTCTCCTTTCCAGCACAAACATGTAAGCTCAGTCAGCATTCTCTTCCGTGGGAAATACCTAAAAAATTTTTTTCCTATGTTACTCTTGTATTTGTTAAGGGGAAAAATCCATATAAAGCTATAGTTTTTGTTGAAAGATTAGACTTTCCAGACTGCGCTTCTGGTCTCTACTTTGTGACTTTGGACCACGTCGTCAATGATATCCTAATGCTTATGAAATATAAGCATTATCAATCTAATTGTAGGATGTTTGTTTATTGTTGATGAAATGCTTACATGGAGTGAAATTAAATCACTTTAACGCCAAGTTTTTACAGCATATGCATTGCCGTATCAGCATCCCAAACAAGGTATTGATAGATTATACAAGCCACAGACATCAGTTCTGAGCATATTTACTGCTCAAGGAGTAACTCATCTTTGTCTGATGACGTTGCTATGCCTTCAGTCCTCCATGTTGCCATCTGTTGCACCAGTTTAATAAAGACCTCCTGCAATACTGATACTCCTTCCCCTTACCATTTCTCCTCTTGTTCTGTTTCCACTACCAGCTGCTGTTTTGTGTAGCCAGAAACTCTGCAAGCAGCTACAAGTATAGTTAGAATTCTGTCCCTCCTTGACTCCTAAATGGATGGATCAATGGGTGGGATAGATGCAGACACAGGTGATTAGATGGATTGATAAGCCACAATGTCTTGATCATTGTTAATTCAATTATTGAAGAATAGGTATTGGAGGTAATAAGGACCTATCGCCTCAGAGGCTTGGGACACTGAGTTAGAAGGATCATTTGATACTGGGAGTTCAAGGACAGCCTGACTAATAGAAAATGAGTCTGACTCTAATTGTAAAGGAATTAATAAGGAAAAATTAAAAATTTTATATGTGAGGAAGTTAATCAAAATAGAGTTGGCAAAGAATACATGATAAAATTATATTTAGATTTTTTAAAATTACATTTTTATGAGTTTTCATGCCAAGATTAAGCCTATTTTTACCTTTTGGTTTTGAACATATTATTTGCATACTTAATGATTGAATAAGTACAAACAGTAAAGTTTTCTAGATGGAATCCAGAGGAGCTGAGGCCAGGGTTCAGGCTTTTGGTGTCTTCTTGACTTTTCCTCCCTGTGGCTGAGGGCACGTTGCCTTCCACTTGCTGATAGGTTTGGGACCTTATCAGAGATGTGCAGAACATTTATAACAGTGATGGCGTCTCCTCCTTTAGGACATCTGTAAGGCCTTGTGGTGCCATCGGATTGGAAGGAAATGTGAGACTAAATTCATGCCAGCCGCAGAGGGCACCCTGTGTGGGCAGGACATGGTAAGATGCTGCGTCCAGCAGAATCCCCATCTTTGACCTCAGTCTTGCAGCCCACACACCCCTCCTCCTCTTATGCTGGCATTTGAAAACCAGTATTTCTCATGCACATGTGATGTGCACATCTGCATCCTTGCTAAGGCACTGTGACTCCTCTATGGTGCTATTAATAAGCTACGGAGACTTGGTAGACTGAGCAGCCAGGCAGTAGGTGATGTCTGGACGTATGCCATGAAGGGAAAGACTAAACACTCAACCCTCACTGGCCTGAAGTAATATACACACAACAGTAAGAATGGACTCAGCAGGTTGTATTCATATGCTTGTGCATATATATTAGACAACCAATTAGGGAGGCTCCTGCCTGGGAGGGTCTAGCTCTCCCTCCCCCGGCCATTGACAGCAGTCTGTAGTTCCTTGTCTAGTGGTCGGACCCTGTGAGATTGTTTCCCTCCCAAGTTCTCCTATATATTGATATAGTCATTGTTCAGATACTGCTTGGGCAGCCATTTCTAAAAGAGACTGTTTAACAGCGGACTTTCGGGCTCTTACACTCTTTCTGCTCCCTCTTCTGAGATGACCCCTGAGCCATAGATGCCAAGAGCTGTGATGTAGATGTATGTGTTCATTAGGGCTGGGCCCCAGACTCAATTGATTTCTGTGTTGTGTATTGTTGTGGTTTTCTGTGTTGGCCTCCATTTACTGTAACAAGAGACTTCTTTGATGACTGTAGCTATCTACAGATGTGAAGATAGGGCGTAGAATGAAGTTAGGAGTTACGCTGATCTAGCAAAGCAGGGGTGGTCATTGATTCTCTTCCAAGACCCATGACCTCAAAGCCCCAGGCAGGTCTAGGTTTCTAGTGCTGGTTTCAGGTCAGATCCAGCCCAAATCATCCCGTACCCTAGGTGTATAGTGTCTCTAGCAACAGGGGCTCACTTCCAACATCTGAGAGTCAGTCGATGGCAGCTGCCACATTTCGTGTTGTTTTGAGCTTCACTTGGAACGCTCTGGCCAAGCATTTTAAAGGAGGTTCCTAGTGCCTAATCCCGAGGTGTTTGTTAGTCCCTGCTTTTTATGGGGCGCACTTTCAGCCTTAGTGGCATAATTTCCTTTACACTACACACACACACACACACACACACACACACACACACACATACACACACGTGTAAATGCACATACTCATTTGTATTCTGTATAATTTTAGATAAATGTAAACTAACACAAATCCTTGAGGCTTTATCAAACAGTCTGGGTACTATCTGTGCCTCTTTCCTCCCTGTCCTTCTGTACTGACCTCCCTCCTCCCTGTCTATTTTGAGTCCTCGTCCCCATCTCTCAATTTCTTGCTTCATCTTACATGGACCCTGCTAGTTCCTCACTATTTACTGAAACAATTCCCATGGGTCAACAGTGCTCGAATGTCAGTAGTTGATCAGACGTGTCTTACCCCATGCACCAGTAATAGGCCATTGAAATGGTGTCATTTCCCTTTTTCACAAGTAGCATTTCTTTCTCTCAGGACAAAGCTGTTGACTCAAATCCTAGAGACAGTCGCATTGCCTGGACATACTGTCGATAAACCAGGCTCCGTTTATTTAATGCAGACAGCAACCAGGGAAGGCATTTATTTTCCCTCCTCTCAATAGATATCCTAGATCACTGTATTTCTTGAACTCAATTTCATAATACAATACTACAGAGAGTCGCAGAATACAGGATTAAAAAGTGCATTGTCTATGTCAGAGAGTTCAGTGGGAACTGAGCTCAGCGAATGATTCTTTTACAGAAGAAAAGCAGGTAGTGCCTCTGAACCTCATGTGAGGAGGCAGAATTCCTGAGCAATTGCCTCATCTCTGCAGAAAGCTGGGTGACATCTAACCTGCCCTAAATGGACAAGCTGGCCTCCCTGAGCCCAGGTGTTTTGAAGTAAAATCCAGGTGCTTACCATAAATGACAAGGCGCTGAGTCCCAGGCCTCCCCCAGCTGGGCGCATCCACTAGATACTGTCTTCAAAATGCAATCTGAGAAAAGAACTTTGTTTTTAGAAGTCAGAGGTCGTGGCTTTCGAGATGAGCAATCAGACCAGATGTTCATGTACGTGTTTCAGTTATGTCAGCCTGCTCTGGGAGCTCAGGGTTCTGCAGTGATCAATGCATGCATTTCATGTCTCATGGACTCCTCAGGTGATGCTGGGTTGGAAAGATAAATTTAAAAAAAGAAACACTAAACACTAATTGTGTCTTTAGTAGATGCCATTGAGTATAGAGAATCTAACGTTTGCATATTTTACAAGATCCACACCCCTGCCCCCGTGTTACAAATGTAATGAAATGAACTCACTATGCGGGACTCATGAAACTCACTTTTAATTTATGTTTAAAATGTTTAGTGGTGTCGGGGAGGACAGTGTGTGAAGTACGGTGATGAAGGCCCCAAACCCACCCATGGCCATTGGTCAGATTGGTCCCCCTGGTCCCCCTGCTCCAGGACCTGTGGGGGAGGAGTATCTCACAGAGACCGTCTCTGTACCAATCCCAGGTATGTACACGACCTGCTCCCTTCGGAATGAGCCTTCCCACAGCAACTGAGCTTGCTAATACCAACACCATGCCTGACACAACACTGGAGAGAACACTAGGAAGGGAATTTGCCCTGTTCCCTAAGCAATCCTCTCTCTTTCATGTGGTTTATGATGCTTACCACTTCCTGACTCCCAGCAAAATATAACTGAGCCAGCAGGACTGGCTTTTATCTCTATGGCTTGAAATGGTAAGATGAGATTCATTGGACTAATTTATTCTTTTTAAGGAAATGAAGTCTGAATGACTCTGATAAAAACAATTCTTTTATGCAAAAAAGGTATTGCTTTTTCCACCAAATATATTCACTTTTACAACAGGCAGTGTAATTGTGGGGATTAGACTTAGAAAGACCATTACCCACCTGAGGAAGTAAGGGGCTCTTTTCTTGCTTTTGTTTCATAAATAAATCATGTTACTCTGTTGGCCCAAATCAACATTTGCCCCACTGTCCTCTTAGTGCGCCCTTTTAGGTTCATGGGGTGTCAGTGATGCTCAGACTTGACCCACAGACCTAATGTCCTGGCCTTGTTGCAGTGAATCTGGCAGTAGAACAAATGCAATGAAGGTTTCCTGCCTCAGTGTCTTTCTCTAACTGGGGCATCTTGGAAGGCCACCCTCTTTCTCAGCAGCAATGCCCCAGCCCCCTGTGTAGGATGGGAAGAGAAGCTTGCTTTCCTGCCTACTCCAGAGGATGCTGGAGGACAAGTGCACCCATGCCTGAATCTTGAACTCCACCTTGTCCTCCAGCATCAGGACCATAGCACTCAGGATGGACTCAGGAAGATGCCTCCCTTCACTACCCACTCTAAGGGGGCCACCCCAGTGAAAATAATGTCCAGGAAGAGCTGATTTCTGACTGCAATGTGCATTCCAGACCATCTCACGGAGGGAAGTTCTGCCAGGGCTCCACACGCACTCTGAAGCTTTGCAACAGTCAGAAATGCCCTCTGGACAGTATGGACTTCCGTGCCACCCAGTGTGCCGAGTACAACAGCAAGCGTTTCCGAGGGTGGCTCTACAAGTGGAAGCCTTACACCCAGGTGGAAGGTAAGTATTCACTCTCACTTTATAGGGTGCCCACACCTTGTTACACGTTTTTAATACATCAAATATCTAGTACTGTCATGTTCATATTGGCAGATATGGTAGACCTAGGAATCCTTTATAACATGCTTCTTTTGGGGGACTAGTTTGCTCTGACCTGCCCCACTGTCATGGCCTCTTACCTACACTTGACATATAATCAGAAGTCCACAGGATAGATGTTTTGAATGTAATTATTAAAAATTAATAATGATAGTAGTTGTTGCTAGTAGTACCATAAATATATCACCTACCACATACTCAAATATTAAAAGCTAAAAGAAAATTGTAGTATGCTTTGCAGAAAATGAATACTTTTTCAGGTATGCTATAGCGATAAAGTCTTAATCTATTACTACACAATAAAAAATTTATTCATGGAGTGAGTTAGATTTATACTTACCAGTGGGAGAGAAGTAAGCCTGATGTTATGATGTAGTAACTAAAATTATAAAACTGTTGGTAGTTCAAGAGACACGATTCAGAGTATTTAATGGACATATGATTATCTCGTTATTTGAAACTGAGAATTCTGTCTGGACAATTTCCCACCGTTTCAGCACATATGCTCATAGAGGTGGGTTTCTGAAATTACTAAACCCTCTGTAGGGCATTGCAAGCACTCTCATAGAAAACAGATTTTGTGTAGTTCTTATGCATATATTGTAAAACTAAAGCCCACAATAAACATAGCACTGGGCCAGAAGAAAACCAGTCTATGGGATATGAGATACGGGACTGACCTGTGGTGTCATAGTGAGATGTGTGTGCTACCCAGACTTTGCTAGTCTGTGGCAAATCATCATATTTGCACATGCAAATTTTATTTTTTTTAACCCTCAGCTAATTCTCCCATCTTGAATTAGAGCTTAAGAACCTGTGAGCAAGTTCCCTGAGGAAACTCCCAAGTCAGTGAGGCTTTCCACAGTCAACTGTCCCAGTTTTACCCAGAGAGAAGACAGAAGGTCCCTACAGAAGCTTCAGTTGGCGATATGAACTGTGAGGCCTGAAAGCGTGAAGGAGTTCTACTCCCTGGGGTCCTTGTGCCCCAGTATTCCTATAGAACACATTGTACCTTGGAATTTTCATTTAACATTTATTATACCAAATTAAAGACAAAGTTTAATATTTATTATGCCTTATTCATGAGAATTTGCATAGTGTTAGGAAACACTGCTGATGATTTTACATGCCTGTGACACAGTCTTTATATAGTAGGTTATAAATGTTTTTGTCCACTCAACAAATGCTTACTGAATGCCTACTGAGCACCAACAACTATATATAAGGAATGTTAGGCGAGGGACACCAGAAAAACAGTAACAGTTGAGCATTAACAACAACAACAACAACAACAACAACAACAACAACAGCAATGATGATAATTTGAAGGGTTTTACCAAAGACGAACATTAAACATTTTTTGCAAGGTCCAGAATGGTGGCACATACATTTAATCCTGCACTTGGGAGGCAGGGGCAGGTAGATCTCTAGGAGTTCAAGGTCAGCCTAATCTTACTACGACATTCCAGTTCAGCCAAGGTTACATGGTGAGGCTCTGTCTTACAGATGAAACCAAAATGTCTTTGAGATGTTATTATGCGGGACTTAGAAAAGTCTATCTGAACCTCAGAACAAAAATAACCGAGCTTAAGTGTCTTTCTTATTTGTGTTTGTGTGTGTATTTCTTTTTAAGATCAGGACTTATGCAAACTCTACTGTATCGCAGAAGGATTTGATTTCTTCTTTTCTTTGTCAAATAAAGTGAAAGATGGGACTCCATGCTCGGAGGATAGCCGTAATGTTTGTATAGATGGGATATGTGAGGTAATAACGATTGCTTATTCATTCAACAAATGTCTCCAGACAGTCTGCCTTGTGCCAGGTATCCTGTAAGGGCTAGGAAAAACCAGACATATGAGAGAAGCCCTTTCCCTCCAAGTCCCAGCCCAGGGGGAGGAAGCCAGAAGAGCTCATGGTGATGTCACTGCTTTGTGATGGAGGTGTGTACAGAGCATGAGCAAGGGGTCTGGAGCATCTGTGGGTACCTAGGAGGCGGGAGCATCCATACCTGAGCTCCATCTGATAGGGTGCGTTGGCACAAGGATGCTGAGAGCAGATCATGACAGCTTCAGGAAGATAGTGGGGTACTCAAGGTGGCTGAGCTCTCTTGGGGGTGCCAAGTGGATGAAGACATGAAAAAGAACTCATCTGGGGTGACCACTGCCATGTAGATTAGAAATTGTGATTGGGAACAACAGGGCAGTGCTATGGACAGCCTGTGGGGTCACTTTTCAGCTATTATAATGATCTCCACATGAGGGGTAGTGCAGACCTCAGATGCAGCAGGGCAGGAGGAGCCAAACAACTCACCCAAGTCTGGAAAACTGATCCAAAAACCTATGTGAAATTTGGGAAACAAATTTGTTTGGTGGCAAATTTTCCCTGCACTCATGTATAACTTTTCTCGGGCTTTCTTCCTCCCTTCCTCTCTTCCTCATGTAGAGATTTACAGTATAAATATTAATGAGTCATCTACAGAGGATGGCCTCAAGCCCAGCGGAGGGCCCATACATGACAGCAGACTTCATGCACTTGACCTTCCTATATTTCCACACAAAAGCATTATAAAATACATCTGGCCCTGAGGATTTCCAACAAGAGACCACAATTGCTTTGTTTCTGATTGGATCTTATTCTTTCACATACCTTGATCAGAAATATAAAATCAGCAAGCATCATGGAAGCAGTTTTAAGCTCCTTACATTCTACGGCTTTGCGTAGCTCCATCCTCTATAAGCCACTGATGGGGAGACATTCTTTGCAGTGTCGGTAGCTTCTGGTTATAAGCCCAGCTTAGCAGAGCCTTGTGTGAACACACTGACAGCCATCTTCCCAAGTCAGTATTGATCTAAAGTTCGCCCAAACATAGTCAAGATCTCTAACTTGGGGCTCAAGCTAGAACTCAGGAGGAATACTACAGCAGGCAGGAAGCACATCACAGGAAAAGAAAAGGAAATCACGACCACCCATGCTGTGCACATCCTGCGTATCCAACACTTATTTGTTAACTATCCCATGTTGAAAATTTGTTCATCTGGAGTGGGAGGAAGTATTTGTCATGAGGTTGGTGATGTTGTTGCTTGTATTGTCTTTTCTTTCATGAATGATACATGACCTTGTGGCGCCTCCAGAAGGTTGGCTGTGACAATGTCCTTGGATCAGACGCAGTTGAGGACTCCTGTGGGGTGTGCAAGGGGAATAACACAGACTGCACGATGCAAAGGGGGCTTTACAGTAAGCACCACCATACCAACCGTGAGTACCTCTGAGCTGTGTACATCTGAGCAAGGAAGAAGTCAGAGCTTTTGTTGGGAGGTGATAAGAGAACCAACAGCGGGTGCTTAGAGGGCTGAAGTATTTCACAGTGGCTTTTCCTTTGCTTCTGGAACATCGATTGTTAGTCTGGGGGTCTAATGACCCTTTCACAGGGGTTACCTATGAGCATTGGAAAACACAGGCATTTACATGATGATTCATAACAATAGGAAAATCATAGTTATGAAGTAATAATAAAAATAGATTTATGGTTGGAGGTTGTCAGAACTTGAGGAACTGTATAAAAAGGTTGCAGGAGCTGTTGGTCCGGAGCTTCTGGTTCTGTCTGGAAATGGATAAAAGGCTCTTTGAATGAAAGCAGTCCACAGGAAGAGTGCAGATCGCAAGGCCCCTCCCCCAACTGAAGGGAAAGGACACCTACAACTGTCTATAGCAGAGCTCGCAGCAGATCTGCCCGTTGTAAGCATGGACGTGCACGTCCAGCTATGGAGAGGCTAACTGAAAGTAAACAGCGCACTCCTCTTCCAGAGTACTACCATGTGGTAACCATTCCTTCTGGAGCTCGGAGCATCCGCATCTACGAAACAAATACATCCACCTCCTACATCTCTGTGCGCAATTCTCTCAAGAGATATTACTTGAACGGACACTGGAGTGTGGACTGGCCTGGACGATACAAGTTTTCAGGTACCACCTTCAACTACAGACGGTCCTACAAGGAGCCTGAGAGCTTAACCTCCACTGGACCAACCAACGAGACGCTGATTGTGGAGGTAGAAACCAGCTGTTGGTTCTGGGACTATATCTGGTGAACGAGAGCTTTTGTAGGCTTACTGTTGCGGTCTTGGTGGATGCAGAATTGTAGATATCAGAAACAGGAGCAATCCATCCAACAGGCTCAAGGGGGCAGTAGACTTGTTGCTATTGCCTTCCCTTGCTTGGCTTATGAGCATTGCATATGTGTTTACCCGAATCTTTATCAGTAGATTTTATGGGTGATAGCTGTTTCGTTTTAATTAATATTTTAGCTAGCACACAAATTTATAGGTTTTGTTATGACATTTCTGGGCACGTGTGTCCTTGTGCTTTGTATTCACTCCTTCATCGCCCTCTCTCGTCTCTCCTCCCCTCATGCTATACTCAAGCCACACAGTCCCCCTTCTGATTTAAGGTCACGGATGGAGAGAAAGAGAAAGATGATAGACAAATAGGAAGATATAGATGGGTAGATAGATAATTAATATAAAGATAATAGATCACAGCTATAAAGATGATAGTTACATAGATGAAATACAGATTTTTATATATAGGTAAGATTGTAATGATAGATAGATAGATAGATAGATAGATAGATAGATAGATAGATAGATAGATAGATATAGGTAGATGATAGATGATAGACAGATAGATAATAGGTAGAAATCACATATAAAAGTGGGATTTTGTCTTTCTACTAATTCCTGTGTCTTGATTTGCCTCTTCCATCTTATTATATTTATTTGGTCACTATATCATCCCTTGCCTATTTTCATGTGATATATGTGTGTGCATGTATATATACATCCCAGATAGGAGATAAAGCATGAATATTTACCTTCCTGAGATGGGCCTATTTGCTTTTATTGTGACCTCCAGTCCCATCCATTTTTCCCTGAATAGCATGAGTTCATTTTTCTTTATGGCTAAATAAAGCCTAGTTGAGTATATGCACCCCATAATACTTAGCCACTCGCCTGTGGATGGACACCTAGGCTGATTTATATCTTGGTCACTATGGGCATCCTACAATAGTCATGGGTGTGCACGCATCTCAGCGGTCTACTGACTTAGAATCCTTTTGTATACACTGAGGAGTGCTGGGGCGTGTGTTGTCCTAGTGTTCATTCTTTGAAGGAACTTCACACTGCTGTCTACAGTATCTGCATTGCTCCCCTTCCCAACAGGAGTCTATCAGGGCTCCTCTTTCTCCACAGCCTCGACAGTTACTAATAGTCAACTGCCATGTGTCTTCTTGATCGTAGCCATTCTGAAACTTCTCCAAGTTTCAACTTGCATTTCCTTGAAGGCTACAGATGCTGGACACTTCTAACATTTTGTTGGTCACCTGTATATTTTGGTTTTGGTCATTGTTCAGTTCATTTGCTTATCTATTGATTGGATTGTCTGAGTTTGTGTAATTAGTTTTTTTTTTTAAGTTCTTCTTTATACATATTAGGAATTAATCTGGTGCTTGTTTCTGGCTTCACTCCCATAGCTTCCCTTTGTCTCCTCACTTTGATAGTTTTCTTTTGCTGTACTATTCTTTTTTATTGATTTTTTCCTACAATATATTCTGATTATGGTTTTTCCCTCCCTCAACTCCTCCAAGATCTTCCCACCTCCCCACCCACCCAATTCAGTACCCAATCTTTCTCTCTCATTACAGAACAAACATCTAAAATAATAATAATAACAATAATAATTATTGTTTGTTTTGTCCTATTTTGTTTTGTTTTTATTTTAGCTGATATGTTTTTTTAAAAAAATATTGTGTAATTCTATCCACCAGCCTTTGCTATTTCTTGACCTGTGGAGACTTTTTTTTGAAGTGTTTCCCTACAACTATATCATAAATATAGTTTATGCTTTCCTCTAGCAATTTCTGAGAACCTGATCTTAGAGTTAAAGCCATTGATCCACTCTGTATTGATACATATTTTTATAAGATGAGAGCTGCTAGTCTAGTTTAATGGTTCTGCACATGGAGATGCAGTTGCCCTACCAACATGGAAGGCACTGTCTTCTTGCCAGTGTATGTTTTTGAAACTTGGTTGAAAGTCAGGACACTCTATCTGAAAGAGTTTATTTCATTCTTTATCTTATTTTATTGGTCACTATGTCAGTTTTGACCAGTACTAGGCTGTTCTTGTTAGTGTGGCTCTGTAGTATAAGCTGAAACTAGGCATTGTAAGGCCCTCAGTATTGCGCTTTCTGTGTGGATTGCATTGGCCATACAGGATGCTTTAGCCTTTCTCACAGTATCAATTCTGCTGAACTATCAGGTAGGTCTTCATACATTCTAACTTTCTTTTACTTTTTTTTTTTATAAGACAGTCTAAAGTTGTCAGCATTTAGGTCTGTCAGCCACCTATTTAACTTTATTCCCAGGAATTCTTTTAAAGGTATTATAAATGAAACTATTTTCTTGACTTCTTTCTTGACATGCTCACTATTTGGAGAAAAACTATTGATTTCTCAATAGTCTTATGATAATTTCCATTGGCTGCTGATTTATTCTGTCTCTTGGATGATATGTTCTGTAGGTATCTGTTAAGTCCCTATGATCTATGCATGTATACACCTGAATTTTCATCATTGCTCCTTTTGGTCTGAATGTTCTATTTGTCAATGTTTCCACACTTGTGGAAAATGTGGTGTTGAGGTCACCCACTGTGACTGTGGCTGGACCAGTCAGTGCTCTATGTCTGTTTATGCTTGTTGTATGAAGTTGGGCTTGGGAGTGTTTGATGCCCGTGTATATATGGTCCCTATACCATCATGATTTACTGTTTTCTTCATTAATATGTAGTGACATTTTGTATCTCTTCTAACCTTGGCTTGGTGCTAGTTTATCAGAGAAAATGGCTGTCCCTGCTTATTTCTGGCTTCACTCCCACAGCTTCACTTGAGTGCATCTTTGCCAGCATCTTTGCCAGCAGCACATGTTTCTTAGAAGCAGCAGCTGGTTCTCACTGATTGCTTCAACCAGCTGCTCTGCATCTTTCAACTGGACAGCTAAAGATTTACTGTTGAGAGGGATTTATTGAGTCCTATAATTTTTCGGGGGTTCATTTTTTCCTTTTCTTTCTTCTTTATTCATATTAGGCTTTTGATGACCTACTGTGTGGGACATTGTAGTGTTTTCCTTCTCTGTTATCCCCTGTTATAGTGCTATTCTTCCCTGTATGTTTGTGATGGGTTCTATCTTTCTTCCTTGTCTATGTCTAAAGCTCCTTTAACTATCCTCTGTGATGGCTGCCTGTGGCCATTTCTTGCTTCAGTTGGCACTTGTATTGCAAAGCCTTTAGCTCTCCATACATTTTATTGTGTTTCTTTACTCACTAATTTGTGTATGTGTTATTTCTGGTTTTTAGAAGAAAAATTGTGTTGCATGTATCTGATGGACATTTTAGAAAATAGAGAGTGTCTTATCATCATAATTAGTTTTGTAAGGTGTTACATTTTATAGTTTAAAGCAAACTGGTTATCAGGTAGTCATAATTTTACTGTAATTCACTGTGTGTTTTCTCTTTCTTCTTTCGCAGCTTTTATTTCAGGGCAGGAATCCTGGTGTGGCCTGGGAATTCTCCTTGCCAAGGTCAGGTGCTGAGAAGACGCTAGCTGCCCAGCCCAGCTACTCATGGGCCATCGTGCACTCTGAGTGCTCTGTGTCCTGTGGAGGGGGTAGGTCACTTCCCATGCTGCCCCTGAGGGTAGATACTGAATAACATCAAGCCACAGGTGATGAGAAACAGAACAATACAGGGACAGTGTAGTGGTAGAGAGCAAGATTTTTAATCTCGTTCATGAAATCAACTATAAAATAATTTGTCATCAACCCATATACTCAAATCCACCAAGAATGTCATGAAATGTTATAAAAAATTGCAATGATCATGATAAAATGCATCATGGCAGAAAAAATATGATAGATAATAGATTCACTATCTTAATATCACAGAAGTTTAAGAGAGTGAGATCCAAGAAATTACTTCCTTTTTAAAAAACTTGTTTGGATTTTCTTTGTAGTTCAAGTAAAGTTCCGTGGGCTTCTGAAAGTAGGTTTGTGTTTGACTCTTAGATTGAGTGTTCTGAAGGCACATTTAGCCTCTGGCCATGTGCACATGATGAGGAATGGACACCATTTAAAAATCTCAGCCCACAGCACAGATTATACTAGAGACACCTCTGGTTGGGTTGATGCAAAATCACAGCCTGTTCCTGTTTTGCTTCTATCACTGTGACAAAAGACGACAGCAAACGGTGCCTCAGGGGAAAGGAGGCTTGCTTTAGAGCACAGCTCCAGGTTCTGGTCCATCACTGCTGGAGCTGGGAGTGTCTGGTCACATTATATCCACAGTCATGATCTGAGAGTTTGCTTCTGCTCTCCTTTCTTACATAGTCCGAGACCATGCATGCCTAGGGAATGGCGTCACCCACAATGACATTCAAGGTATTAGTTAACTTAATTCAGACAGCCTCCCCTGACATTCCCACAGGCCAACCCAACATAGAAAAGCCTTTAATGAGACTCTACCCGGGCCAGCCAACTAGACAATTAAAACTAACCATCAAACAGTCTCTGTCTTTCTCTCCATCTGTTTCAACTCTTTCCCTTTCAGCATCTCCCAGAAGCACCCTATGCACATGACAGTCAAGATTAAAGTCCCATATCATTGCCATTTATGTATACTTACCATGGTCTCAGATACAGTATCTTGAAGCAAACACCAACTGGGGTTCAGAGAAAGAATCTGGAATCAGATGGAAACACTGAACTGCCTTCATATCTGTAACATTGAGGATTCTGTGGCGATAAATGCCAGTCATCCTCAGCATCTCAGAGATCTTGTTATTGCTGCATCTTTCTATAGCAACCAGTAGTTTGGGAAATGACACAAGATCACCTACCAAGTAACTTAGCTTGAACTCATCCACTGAGTACCATCTGCACGTGTTTCCCACTCCAACAGAGTGGAATGGGAATATAACTTTTTAAAAGTTATATTTACTTATGTGTGATTATGTGCAGTGATGGTATTCATGTATACATGTCATCGTGGTATACATGTGGAGATCAGAAGACAATTTATTGAAGTCAGTTCTCTCTTTCCACCATGTAGGTCTCGGAGAGAAAATGTGAGTCTTTAGGCCTGACAGCAAGTGTCTTTACTCTATGACCTATCTCACTGGCCCAGGATACACTTTAGAGAGTTGATGTACATTCCTGGTCCACAAGAGGCTTGTATCCAGCAAACACAATGCATTCTTCCACCATCTTCCTTTTCTAATATTTTGTCAACACGTTAATAAATGTATGCTTCACCAGCAGGTGATGGAGCTGGTGCCCATTAAGTATTAATTCTCATATTCGCACTTCCTTTATTAAATCTATGTTGGAAGCAGAAATGGACAATCCCCATACTTATTTACTAATTGTTAATTAAAGTAATTTATTTTAAAGCTAGGATGTTTACTCTCCCACACTTAATCATCCATTAATTCTGAGTGGGTCATCCTGATGAAATAGTTTAGTAAAATGTATTGCCTCTCCATTCTGAACCTTCAGAATTTCAAAAGTCAATGAAATCCAGTTGCATACATCTTTTTGCATGCATCTAATGTATTTCTATCATAGTCTCACACATTGTCCCCTATTTTGGGCCTTTCACGCTAGCCAATCCCTTTCGTCTCCCCTAAGAAGCCTCCTCTTATAAATTCATGTCATTTTATGTAACTCAGTGAATGTCATTGGGGTTATTTACAGGACACAAGCCCCTTACCAATAAATACAGTACTAAGGAAAAGGGCCTCCCTCTCTCGTCAAACATTAACTATAGGCCTATGAGTCATCCCATCTTCCATCATGAGTGTTTGAGAGGCACAGTCTCACACCAGTAACCGTGGCTCTTCTAAGTCAGAGAAATCTAATTAAAAAGTGATTGGTTACTTCCAACACTGAACTGCCACTATTATACTAGTTCTTCTTTCCTGGTTGCTCAGCATTTCTGTACATGGGGTCCATTCTGAGTAAGACTGTTGATGACAGTCCCACTCCAAGTATCCTACAGAGAAGCTTCTAGAACTCTGAGAACCATCCAACCAGGAGACAACTTCCAGCCCAGTTCTGGGTTGGTTTCTCTAAGTCCTATGACCAAGGATGTAGTGTGATACCATATAGCCTTCAGAATGGAATCTTTACTTACCCTAAGTCTGTAAAATTGTTTAATACATCCATGCTGTTGGAACTTTCTAAATCGTGAAAGCCAGATAAGATTGCTGATAGATGTTGCTTGAACATAGTCTATTTGCCTGATATGCAATCAGGATTAGAGCACGAGAAACCAACATCATTGTCGTTTTCGTATCCCCAGCTCTTCAAGAACGATAAACTCCTGAGTCTGAGAGTAGCTGTTGAATGGTGTCCTCCTTCCTCAATGGCTCTGCACAGTTCATTGCCTGGAGGAAATTTTTATATTCATGAACTTTATCCTTTCAAGATCATGGCTTGTATAGACTTTTCAATATGCTGGGTTTTTAACATCCAAGCATCATCTTCGTAGCTATCTACATATAGGTAGTGGTGAACTGTGAGCGAACACTTGGAAATAGCTTCATCTCTTGGTTCAGTAAGTGCCACCTGGCATCAGGAGGAGGGATTCTCCTTCTGGGTTTACCAACAGCCATTTTATCTTCTGTAATGGTCCTGACAAATGATGTCCTGGTGGCCATGAGCAGCCACTGCCTTCACCTTTCTTTCTGGCTACTTTGTTTACTCCTTCATGGATGTTCTTTATTTATGACATAGTCATACTTTAGTTCACTTTTCCTGCTCTATGAGGCCCTGAACCAACACTCGTCCAGCCCCTGAGATGTGACGGTAGGAGCCAGGAGTCTTGTGGCCAGCTGATCTCATGGTGTCTGTTCCTGTCATGGAGACTTAAATCTGTTGCTGAGCTCACTTGTCTGATGCTAACCTCACAAAGTCATCAGCTTTTCTGCAAATTTTTATAAAATGTAATTTTCAAATGTCTCTTCTATGATTCAGTTGGGCTCATGCGTCTCCATCAACTACCTGTAAGTGCCGGTCCATGTTGAAATGCTTACAAAACCAGGCTCACGGCAGCGGTCCAAGCTCTCTGATATGCAGTGGGCATTTCTGAGGGAGAGGCTTTTCTTTAAGATGAAAACATTCACCTAATTCCTGACTCAAGTTTCCCCAGCAGCTTTAACTCTGACGTTATAAACCTTGTGTGTGTTTCCTTAACACTCTCTTCCTCTATAATATTTCTGGGGCTTATGCTTTAATTACTTTAGGAATTAGCTTTGTACAATTGAAGAGAAGTCATTAGCAACCTTGCCCTTATTGCTTCAAATCATTCATTCACTTATTCAAAAATTTCGTCCCTCAGCAAATGCTGAAATTAAGATCTGAGAACAAAACTTCTTAAAGCTACCCAAGTACATGCAAAAGACCCAAGAGACTATGGATTAGTTCCCCTTCTGCCTGGGCTGAAATCTCAACATGCTCCTTGATTTTCGTAAAAACAGATTAGTGACTTTTTAGTGAGTAGCTAATAGCAGTGCAATATACTAGGACATCTCCATGAAGAAAGTGGGTGTTTCTATGAACCCACTGTTTCTTAAATATATGAGGCCCAGTGTTGGGCTCTGAGTCTATGAAAACGATGCCTTTAATCATAACTATTAAAAAGATTTTTAAGAGAATGTGTGTGTGTGTGTGTGTGTGTGTGTGTGTGTGTGTGTGTGTGCGCGTGTGTGTGCGTGTGCATGGTACCTGAGGAAGCCAAAAGAGAGAGTTGTATCCTGAAGATATGCAGTTACATTGATGCCTTTTTGGGGTGAATAGCAATGATTGTGAGCTATTTAACATGGGTGCTGAATACGAACTCAGATCCTCAGCAAGAGCAGTATACACTGTTAACCAATGATCCATCCCTGTAGCCCTGATTTTATACATGTTTGAACCACAAAAATATACCCAGCATGGAGGGTGATTTTCCCAGTGTCCACGTGCGATGACAGAATATTGTAACCCTGTTCTATGCAATGACTCATGAGAGCTCACAGAGACCTCAAGGCTGCAGCTCAGAGAGCCCAGTGTGACATCACAAGCATGTGTCCTACAGAACAGTATTACAGAGACAGTGCCTGGAGATCGGCTGTGTTCTGGAGTTTTACTGCTGTAATTGCCTCCACAGCTTCTGGATGTGACCTGATTCTAATTACACCCTCTCACCTTTGCTTTGTGTGCTGTAGTGTTTAGAAGCTCAGGGTAACTTCCCTCTTTTGAACTTCAGGAGGTGACAGAGATTACCTGGAAGTTATTCTGGATTTCAGTCACTTCTGAGCTCATCCACTACAAATATCTGTTTCCTTGGCCAAGACACTGACAAACTCAAAATGAGTTCCTGTCCTCAATTCTATCTTCCTACCTCCTACAGGAAAATAAGTGAAAAATAAAGAAAAGTGGTGTGAGTTCTGCGGAGGGAAGACAGTTTCTTCAGCAGACCCGAACTTAGATCCATCCCACACAGGTTTTTTTCAAGTATCCTTAGAGGTGGAGGTGAAACATAGTGTCCCCCCTACCAAGGAGCAGCCATCCTTCCTCCCACAGCTTCTCCATCACGGTACTGGGGTCAAGTTCTGCTCTGGGTCCTGGGCCCAGGACACTGGCTTTATCCTGGTGGGACACTGGCCAACTCTTCTCTAACTCCTAGCAGGATGTGTGCTCATACATGTAAGACTTCATGTTTGTACATTTGGAACCCAAGAAGGTGGACCGTCAGTGTCTATGTCAATGCTGTCTACACATCTCCTCATTATGGATTTATTCCCCCAAACTCATGCAAGAATTTAATTTAAGTTCCCAAGGCCTCATGTTAATGCAATGAACAGAGTAGGAAATTAATTCCACTATAGTGGTTGGGGAGGGACCATTGTGAAGAGATTATACTAAGCTGCTGTAAGGGTCCTTCTGTGGGGGTTACACGCATGAGGAGCTCCTGAGGATGGACAGCATGGAATAGGATACACTGGAAGCACAGAAACTCACAGGGAGGAGGGATGCTAGTGATGTTTTCAGCACCAGTGCAAAGGTGAGCAGATATCCCTGGAGGATCCTCATCCTGGACTCTGATGGCCTGAGATGCAGGAGTATAGCTGCAAAGGTGAGAACCTAATCATTTACTAGGTCTAGGAAGACACTGTCCTTAAGATCTTACTATGTGGCTCTCCTCGCAGTCCCTAGCCAGTACTTCATGATGTGGACTGTCTGATGCTGAACTCTTATAGCAGAAGAGAGCCTAGAGCAGATACATGGGGAGCTAGAAAGGCTTCATAGCCCATAGGCCAGCAGACTGTATGACGTGTTGAGCTTCTGCCCTCTTCTGCCTGTCCACAGTCCTCAAGCTGTCCCTGCTTAGTGGCAGCAGGAAGAGAGTGCACTTCCAGGAGGGGCAAGATGTACGTGTTGAAATTATTTAGCAAAGAAGACAGCAGCCCCTGGCGAAGCTGGGACACTCTCCATTGTGATCCTGTAGTGAGACTTCACTCCATGCATGCTGTCTCCCCAGGACACTTCATATACATTCAGATGTCTCTGTCATCTCTAGTGTTTAGGAGCCATCACAAAGAAACTATTACCCTGAAAGAAACTGATTTTTTTAAAAAGGGAAAGAAAGAAAGAAAGAAAGAAAGAAAGAAAGAAAGAAAGAAAGAAAGAAGAAAAGCAATGAGTTCCCTGAGTGCAGAAACTAAGAATGACCATCAGAACAGCTCTTCCCAGGGGCACTGAGAAGGAAGCCATAGCAGCACTTTGGAAGATGCTCTGTAGACTTGCAACTGGGGACCAGCAGCCGTGATCAGCCCCACTCACACATATGACCTTAATCATAGGAATCTTGTATAGGAAAATAATTTCTCCTAACAAAATTCCCAGTCCTGCTGATATTTATAGGCTGAAGTCAACATTTTTTTATTTTTTCTCCTTTATTAATTTATTCTTGTTACATCTCAATGGTTATCCCATCCCTTGTATCCTCCCATTCTTCCCTCCCTCCCATTTTCCCTTTATTCCCCTCCCCTATGACTGTTCCTGAGGGGGATTACCTCCCCCTGTATATGTTCATAGGGTATCAAGTCTCTTCTTGGTAACCTGCTGTCCTTCCTCTGAGTGCCACCAGGTCTCCCCCTCCAGGAGTTCATAGCAGCCTTATTCATAATAGCCAGAACATGGAAACAGCCTAAGTGTCCCTCAAATGAAGTCAACATTTTAACAGCACAACAATGCAAACAGGGGGAGACCCTCATGGAAAACAGCTAGCTGCAGCTTGCTCCCTATTGCACTCGCCTGCCACCTGCAGCATCTTTACATATGATGGACAGCTTTTGCCCTGCACAGGGAAGGATGTGCGACCAGTTCCCACCAGCCTCAAGTCTTTCTTGCTCCTTGTCCTAGGAGCGTGACTCTCCCCCTGCAAGTGTAACTCCACAGGCGGAAGGCCTTTGTCCAGGTCCCTCCCACCATAATAATCCTTCTCTAGCAATGTTATCTTCTGTTATTCTTGGCCCTAAGCTTGATCTTAAGATGAACTCCTTTCTTCTTCCCATTCCTTCTGTTTTGCCTTTTATGACTCTTTCCATGCAAATCCTACTCCTGTGCTCAACCAGGGCCCTCTGTTCATCTTGCAGACCTCCTCACGGTTTCTTGCTGCCAGCTTCATCTCTGAGAATTTTCAGTCATAACCTCACCGAGGTGAAGACCTTCTCAGCATCTTTCTTGATCCCATGGCACTCAATTGCTCACCACGCATTCTTCTCAGGCCTTGTGAGATGTCCCTAGCCCCACAATATAAAGCTGCTAATGAACTGGACCTCTTTCTCTACACCCTCCCTAAGGACCATAGCTTGTCCTCACATACTCATCATCCCTACCCAGGAGGGATCTTAGAGCTTCTTCCTGTGTCTCTGCATCCAACACACCCCTTTGATGGTCCCTACTGGACCCTCCGCTTGGACTGCACATCACAAAAATTCCATAGCATCTTATTATGGAGCATCAATGTCCTAGATAGCAAATTAAGGCTTGGCTGTTTCTGATTACCCACAAATTTCTGATGGTTCACTTTTCTCTATCTGAATCCTCACTGACTCAAGTCACATACGCACACCCGAGAGCATCCAGTTACCAGATACATCTTTATAGCCATTCTCCAGAATGTCTTAGGCATGCAATCATACCACATGTGCTTCCCATGTTTCTGTTCACATGTTGTGTGTAGCCTTTTGCTTAACTGTCTAAACCAACATCCCCAAGATACTTTTAGTGGTAATCATTAAAGGGTTTCTTATTCATAACCTCAAAATTATTTCTAGTGTTTCCCATAGTACTGTTTGGGGCTTAAGTAAAGTATAAACATCTGCTTTCATTTAAAAAAAATGAATTTATGACATTTGTGGTTAAGTTCAGGTTTATTTATTTGATTCATTCTGTGGTGAAGTATGCTTGCAGTGTTTACAGATAGTCAACCATTCTTACATTCTTGCTACGGATTGTTATCTGGGGACAGACCTTCTCAATGTGCTGTTGGACACTCCCAGCCCCAAACTCAGAAGTATTTTCTACATCAGGGCTTTTCATTATTACCCAGCTATAGTTTTCTTTCATGTGGGAAAATGTACAAAATTTATTATTTCCATGCTGAAAACTTTTTTTATATTCTAAAGCAATTTAAATAACTTTTGTATTGCATACATCTCAATTTTCAGTAGAATTTATAATTGAATCATGCTTTTTATAATTATATCTTAACATACTTTTAATTTTGATAGTAATTATATCATTTTACTTACCCCCTTTGAAGTTAGTTTTTTTTTTTTTTTACTAACCACATTTTTTTCTATAGGATTTCAATTTTATCTTTACCTGTTTAAACTGAATAATTTAGAAGATTATATTTGATTATCACATATTTGAAACATTTCTCATTTTGGTTTTACATATTTTGGCTCATTTCTTACAATATTAAATAAGTATATTGGCAACAGGTTAGCCAGGAAGTGAGAAATCATTCTAGATAGTTAAACAAAAAAGGTGTTTTATACAGGTGATCTAACACTTATAAAACAAAAAGAGTGGCCACAGATAGTCTCCCGTATATCTCTGAGTCACCCTCATTCTCCAAGATCCTCGAAACAGAAAATTCTAGAAGCCTTTGGTGATATGAAATCAAGCAACTCATATAAGCAGGCGACGACCAAGCAAGTGTTCACTGTGGCACAGGGATGTGAGCCGCGTCCCTCTCCTTCGCTCAAGGGCTTCTGCTCAGGCTCCCACTGATGAAATCCAACAATACTATCTCAGCCAAAGCCAATATGCACACTGCTTTGGACAATGTGGGGTGGGCCTAGCCTGTCCAGGGAACACAGGGCTCACTTAGGCTACAGGGCTCTGAGAAGGGATGCCCTGCTCTGATTTGGAGGAGTGGAAAGCCATCTAACAGGTAAGGGCAGAGTCAGAGCAGTGGAGGATAGCATTCTGATTGAGGACATCAGGAGGACAGGCTGGATTGCGAGAGGACGCCACAGATCAGGGGCGTGGTACATCCAGCTGTTTTTGGAAAGGACATTCACGTGTAGAATAATGATTGCCACCAATGCCCAACAGAGCCGTGTAAGGACACAACCCGGCCAGGCCTTGATCATGAGCGCTTTGCCTTTTAGTATGCAAACTGTGACATGGCTGTTCACACAACCCTTTCACTCACCCCACACCCAGTCTAAGTGGACTTTCCCTTCACAGTGCGTCTCAGTGTGAGGCCCATAGGTGTTGTCCACACCTGTTACAGCACTCTCACTATGTGGCAACTGAGTGGGTCTCTGTGACCACTGGAGGGTCTCAGGTTCTTCTTTTACTCCCCTCTGTCTCTAACAGCAGACTTGGTTCATCTGTGGATCTGATGTTTGGTCATCTGGACTGTATTGTTGTACACACTCTGTTTACAGGTAGCTTATATCACCCCAGAGTCATGCCATGTGGCTTTTCTCCATCTGGATCACATGGGGTGGCAGACCCTTGGAAGCTAATCAGTCACATTCTGTGACTCCTAGAAAAGAGCATGGAGCTACAAACTTGCCAGAATGCGTGTGTGTGTGTGTGTGTGTGTGTGTGTGTGTGTGTGTGTGTGTGTGTGTTGTTAAGTGGATAACAATTAGATCCAATGTTCAATCCCCCCCAAAGCAGTGTGAATGATGACATCTTACTTTTTCATGATTAGTGTTCAAGATTCAATATTTTCACATAAGTATTATTTTCCTTTACAGAGCTTTTTATGGTATTTATCAAAGTTGAATTTTAAAATAAACCACCCTCCTCAGAAGTCAATAAAATAAAGTAGTTTCAAATTCTTGGGGAACTCCAAAGAGGATAGACTTAAGTTAAATTTTATATGTAATGAACTCAGCCCAATACTGAATAATTTCACAAATGGCAATGGCCACAGGTGAAGGACACCCCTCCAGAAGTGTCACAGGGTAAGGGCTGGGCCTCAGACCACAGGCTTGCAGTGGACCTAGTCTCTAGCTTCCTGAGGAAACTGACCCTAAGACAAGTGACATTTCTGCTGATAGCCTCACTGCTCCAGACAGAGCAGCATTGACAACTTGGTTCTCACGTGTACTTAGAAACTTTCATTTCTTTGAAAACGCTCAGCTCCAGTGAAAGGGAGGGTTAGGAGTTGCTGGAATGCTTTGCTTCCTGGACACTATCTGGTCCATTTTCTTGTGAAAAGTTATGACAACCTATGACCAGAAAGCAGGGTTGGGGTTGAGAGGGACATGATAAGATGTCAAGCTGAGTCCTACCAGGGTTGACAGATAAGCGTGAGAAGGGTATATGCTGACAAGTAGGACTCAGTCCCGTGGTGGGGGCTCCTGATGGTCCTCATGTTGGACTCAGTCCTGTGGAGGGGGCTCCTGATGGTCCTCATATCGGACTCAGTCCTGTGGAGGGGGCTCCTGATGGTCCTCATGTCGGACTCAGTCCTGTGGAGGGGGCTCCTGATGGTCCTCATGTTGGACTCAGTCCCATGGTGGGGGCTCCCGATGGTCCTCATGTCGGACTTAGTCCCATAGAGGGGGCTGCCAATGGTCCTCATGGACTCCTTCATCAGCCTTTCAGACAAAGTGTTCATCTGTTCAACATGTTTGTGTTCATCTTACACTGACTCTAATGTATTCTTTCTCTTTTTTTGTTGAAAAATTTAATTATCATCTTTCAAAGTATATATCTTCTAAGAGCATATATATATATATATGCTTGTATGTGTTATGTGTTATATATTGCATGTATTATATGATATATCATATATATAAAACACATGAAATTCACTGTTTTAACCACTTTTGAGGGTACTGCTTGATTAAGTTCATTTACGTTGCTGTACAACATCACCCTTGCATCACCAGGACATTTTGGTCCCCTCCCCCCACATCTCTGTGTTCATTAAACATAAAGCCCCTGTCTTCCGTGCTTTCTGCCCTGGCAACTACCATTCTGATTCTGTCTCCTGTTTGGCTATTTCTGAGAGCTGGTATACGTTCTGTGGGGAAATGTAGTTAGCTGAAACATTAACATGTTACAGGGCACTCACAAAGCCTCAGACAGGCTGCATAATGAAGGCTGAGTACCACACTGACCTCAGTAGCGACCCCTTGCTCTAGTCCCTGAGCCATACTGTGAGAGGATGGCCTCGCAACATTCAGCTATGGGTTCTCAGGTGATACACTGCTCATCATTTTGCTTTTGTTTCTTGCCGATTTATTTATTATTGGTTCCTCTTGTCAGTTTATGAACAGAAACATGAGACCAACATAATTGATATTAGTATTTATTTAAATCAACTACATAGGTTGATATATATATATACATATATACATACATATATATATAATTAAAGAAACTGAGGTCATGAATTTGAAAGGGAGTGAGAGGGGGCATTAGAGTAGAAAGAAAAGGGGTGAATTGATATAAACATAGTATTCATATACATAATTTTTAAAAATTAATTAAAAATATGTTGGGAGAAATTAGATTTTTTGCAAAATGACTTCATTTCATCAAATAAATAACAGCATTGGTTGTTTAAAAAACAACCTGTTAGATTGTTTATTACAGTAAACTGGGATTGAACCCAGTTCTCATGCTGTGAGGAAAGCATCCTACCATTCAGCTATATCTTCAGCCCCAAACATGTTGAATTTAAAGATGTTGAATAGAGAGAGAAATATTTAAATTCTGAAACATTGGACATTAACACAAACACATGCAAGCATGGTTCGGGCTCTCCAAATGATGTTTAAGTGTTTTGATAGCTACTCTGCGTTTCTATCTCTTGGCATGGCTGCAAGTCTTCATCACACCCTCCCTTTCCACAGGCAAGATGAACTCAAAGGAGAGATGCTACAGAGACCTCAGGGTTCAAGTGAATGCATCCTTCTGCAATCCCAAGACTCGGCCTGTCACAGGGCTGGTGCCCTGCAAGGTCTCCGCATGTCCTCCCAGGTAGGAAGGCTCAGGGGTCACAGATCGTTCAAGTCTGGAAAATGAGACTTGCCAGTTCCTGGTTCACTGCAGCAAAGAGGCAAATGGAAGGAGGGCTGCCTGAATGGGAAACCAGGAAAAAAGTCTTTTGGGTAAGAAATAACCCGGACGTTCTTTCCCCTATTAGAGGGGGTTCTTCCAATAATGTCCTGTTGTTTTATGAGCGTGTACATGTATGAACAAGCATATGCTATGGTGACGGTGATGGATTCTCCCAAAGCCTGTGGCTTCGGTCACTACCATTTGCTCTGTACTTAGTGAAGGGAGGTAGTGGAAGAGCCACCCCTGAGGCCTGTCCGGCTTGTAAGACATTTGGAACTTACTGTCGCAATCATGTGCACAATTGAGCTGGGTTGTCTGTCATCTCTTTCCTGCCCTCAGTGCTGCGCCTCTTTGTTCTATGAGATGTGGGAGTAGGTGTAGTTTTCAGAGAGACAAGAGCTGCTGGTCGTGTAAGACCTGATACAGAGGCTTCGGTGTCTTTTGTCTTTATGGGAGACAGGTCACAATAGATGGTGAAAATCACTTAAGATGAAGATCTTCAATGAACCCCTTCAAAGAGCAAAGGGAGCTCAGACACTTAACAAAGGCAATCCAAAAATATCTTTATATAAAGATCCACAGAGCATGCCAAATGGATCCCTGGTGGAAAGAAACACTCTGCTAACACACATGACTATCTCTGTGTCTCCAAGATAACTGAGGACAGGAAAGTGGAGATGCTGGCTCTCTGCTCTCTTTGGAGCCCCAAGTGTGACCAGGTTCTCTCAACATAGCAATAGAGACACATATAACATTTAAAAAGCTTGGAGTCGCCTCTGTCAAAGTTAGGCCCTTCTCTGGAAAATGATATCCTTTCCAAAGAAACATCCCCAGAGACGATGAGGACCTACCATCTTTCTAGGCCACCAACCCCACCTCAGCCATGCTTCCTCGATGTCACCAAGGGCCCTTTGATGTCCCCCTAGGGTGTGTCCTAGAGTGAAAAGATGGCCTTGGAGACCATGGAAACTGGGCACAATGCTCTTGACTGGGTCCGGTTTTACAACTTGCCGATGGAGCCCAGCAGACTGGTAAAAGACAGCTATGCGCCACCTCTGATCTTCATGTCTTATGGGCTGAACTCAGTCAGACAGAAAGATCTCTGGGCCGGCCTGTGCTGGTCTCTAAGTGCAGTCATGTCAAGAGCAGGATGTTCAAGAAGTTAACCTGATGGCCAGCACAGGAAGTAGAAAAAGGCCGCTGCAGATTCCAAAAGTGAAGGAGGCTGCTACCTGAGGGACAGAGGGATAAGAGGTACGGCATGTGATGTGGGATGCTAACTGAAGTCAGAAGAGGTGTTTTAATTAGTGGTCACTAATGCAGGAAGGAGTAGAACCCAACACGAGCTGAGCTCAGCTGCCACCTGGCCAGAGCAGGTGGGTGTGTGGAGGACAGGTGGGGCCAGTACACAGGAAAGCACTCGGTGCGGGACGAAGTGCAGCCTTCTGAAGCCCCTGTAATGACTGATCTCACAGACCTCAGGCTCCTACTCTCCTGGAGACCTGTCCTCAGCAGCCTTGCTTTGCTCAGGGCAATCATTGGAGATCCTTGTCCTCAACCTGGAGTCAAGGCTTGTCAGAAAAAGAGTTCAGAGGAGCCTGGCCAGAGTTCAGGAGGGACGAAAGTCTTGAATGTGATGTGCCCTCCTGGCACTCCACCCATAGGAGGGATTCATAGTCAAAGACATGACTGCATTTTCCTGTGGCCAGTATAATATATGTCACTCATTCTGATATCACTCGGTCAATGAAAAATTCTGCCAAGGACCAGTGTCTAATGAACAAAAACTCATAGTTCATTGACCAAAGGGTCAGTCTAGGGTCTGGGTGGGCTAAGGTACCCATAAGCACTCAGAAGACACTAGACTGTGCGGTCCCCAGCTTCCTGATGATGGCGATGCCTTCTCATCAAGCTCCTTACTAAGCAGCTTGGGTTTTAGAATGCTTGGCATACCCCCATGAGAGAATGCATTCTGAGACCATGCAAAACTCTCACTTCTAACCTTAAACCATGCATTCCTGGCTAGGCAGCTCTTCAGGAGACGGAAGACACTCATGAAGTCATTTCCGTGTTTGCTCTTCATCCCAACAAGCTGCAGGAGGCCTGGCCGCAAGTGGGAATCCATAGGTCTTTAGTCAGCTGAGAAACAAGGGAGTCCAGCTACAGGCAGCTGCTACAGGGGCAGGGATGTCTGAAGACTACAGGGCAGCAGGTGGCAGGACACTGGCAAAGGCACAGCCTGGAGCCAGGACTGCTCCACCTGCCTTCACTGATTGGCTATCACCCAGGTCAAAGAGGAGCCTGCCTCAGAGTGTAAGGTGGGGCTTTAGACAACCCAAGTTAAACCTAGATGAGACAGTCACTAAGCCATGGAGTTTTGTCATTTTCTTTGTAGATAGGGAAACATTTTCATCAGTTAAATAGTGATTCTATCAGCAGAATAATCAAGGACAAAGCAGAAAACTGAACAAGTACAACACACTAATCATTACAATCTGTTTGTCTAGTCACTGCCTTTCTGCAACTATATTGGGAAGAACAGATTTTCCTTAAAATATTGTTTTTTCTCTGAAATGTAAAAAAAAAATGCCATATTCCTCTTATCCAGGTACGTTGAGTTTGAATGTGCCACGTCCCTCACAAGACCGTGTATTTGAACACTTGGCTCACCATTGAGAAGGTCCTAGAACCTTTAAGAGGTACAACTTAGCTGGAGGATATATGTCACTGTGGGTGATTTTGAGAACTTATAGCCTCATCCAACTTCCTATTCTTTATTTACTTCCTGTGTTGGGGTAAAGATGGGATTGGCCAGCTTCCTCTTCCTGTTGCCATGCCATGATTCTAGCAGGGAACCGCATGCTAACAGAAACTCTTCCCCACTTAAATTACTCCCAGACATGAGGTTTTTACCACAGGAATAGAAACATCACTAGTACACCAGGATGCTGGTAACTTTTATTGCTGGGTATCAGGCAGTGAGCCCATGAGTACTTTTCTGCCAGTGGAAGGTGTGTTTGTGACCTCTTTACCTCCCTGTGTAGTGCTGTGTCGCTTTGCCAGGCCTCTTGATGACTCTAAGTGCAGGACATGAGACCTGAGGCTTCATGATAAGCATGAAGGAGAGTCACTAAGGACATAGACTGTGACTTTGAACATGCCTTAAGCACTAACATTGTAACTTAGGTGACAAAGGAGACAGGTTCTGGTGCTAAAGAGCTCTGGCCTCTGGGTCAGCATCTAGAGCCTAGGACCAGGGCTCATGGTGAACTCAGTCAGACGGGATGCCCCAGAGTCTCTGCCAAGAGTAGGGAGTAGGATTCCAGAGTGAGATTCTATCATTCTCCTGACTGTCTCGCTAGATGTGTGCACGCTGCAGCCAGTTTAAGCACTGTGGCTTAGTAAAGGACACCAGCCAAGTTTCACGGCCTGGAAAGAAAGAGGCAGCTAATGTTGCCTCCTTTCATTCATGGTTCTACCCTTGTTCCTGGCCTTGCGGAGTCAGGCAGCGCACATCCCTGATGCACATCCCCTACTCATGCTCCATCTTAGCAGAAGCCAGGCACATGTATCGCATGCTTCCCAAGGCTAGAGTGCTGACCATCACAGCACGGGACCACGTTATCACTTGCTTTCAAACAGCAAGCATAAGTCATATGATTTGTTTCTGTTCTGCTCACCAGATTATCTAAATGAAGAAGCTCAAGTGTCATTTATCTGAACTGTAGTTTTCTTAGCACAAGTACAGATAGCACACCTTCCTGGAAGGTGAACTGTAGATAGGTAAAAATGCCTTCCAGATGGTGTGAAGTCTCTCTGAGTTTTCTCTCTCTTTCTTTCTCTCTCTCTCTCTCTCTCTCTCTCTCTCTCTCTCTCTCTCTCTCTCTCTCTGTGATGTGTTATATATATATATATATATATATATATATATATATATATATATATATATATATATATATATATATTCTGATACTTAAAACAGACAAGCTTCAACTCTTTCATGGTATCTACAAATGAGGTCACATCTGTTCTTGATATTCAATGGCCTGTATTGTATTTGCTGCACCCTAACAACCTCTTACAAACTCCATAAAACTGCTCTGTTTCCAACTGAGGTACATAGGTCAGGTGAGTAAACTTGGACTGCGCACAGCAAAAACAAAATGCAAGAGTGAGCAGGCTCCTCCTATTAGTTGCCTTCTCTAAAGAGCAAGAGAGGAAGGCATTTCCTTGTTTTCTTCCTCTCATCTCCTATACACATGAGCCTTACAAAGACTAGCCACCCAGTAGTGTATAAGTTACCAAGGCAAGGAGATGACCGTGAAGATGGCGCCTGCAAGACAGTCTGGCTTATATGATGCCAACCAGCTGCAGGTCATTTACTCATTCAAGTATCTGACCTCTCAGTTCACCATGGATGTCTGCCTGAGCCTGAGACACACAGAGCAGCCTGCCTGAGACAGGGCTCCATAAATCTTCTCCTCTGCTATTGTTGATATGAGCTGGGTGACTTCCAACAGGGGGTCCACTACTTTTACTTATCTCTAGTTCCTACGAATGACATGACATAGCTGGTCCTTCCCAGAACCCCCAGGTATTCTATCGTTGATTTCAGGAATACTTACAAATGATGGTAGGATGTCTCCATGTTGTTGTTTTGCATTGGTTTGGTTTTGCATGTCTGGTGTCCTTAAGTCCAGAAGCCGTCCCACAGGGTGTTCATGTTCAGGGTTTCTCATGTAAGACCACATTGGTAAACATGGGTGAAGGAGGATGTTTGTCTGCGGCCCTCTTCAAAAGCTGTTTTTCTCTTGTGAGAAATAAGTATGCCCAAGCACAGTGTGCTGGACCATAGATATGCTCAGGTTTGCTATGGTGGCCTTTACATATTACAGAGGGCTGGGAGGAGGCCTTCTGTATGTACATAGGTACTGTTCTGCCTCAGGGGAAACACAGCCACCTGGGTAACCACTATCCTGAGGCAGCCGCAGATGACAGGCGATTCGTTCCCCATCAGTGTGCCATGGAGAAAGCATCTAACTCATCCTGTTTAGTCAGAGAAATCAAGTGCCCACACATCCCTGCCGTCACTAGTCTTCATTCAGCTGTGTAGCTAAGGCCTAGAGCTGCTGGTTCAGGTCATAGTACCCCCTACATAAGATGTACAGTCGGGCAGGGGTATGGCACCACAGCAAGAGGCACAATGCCCTCCTGCCCCCCTCCCCCGCCCCCAGGCGAGCAATGCTGCTCCACATCAGCACTGTAAAGTTGACAGGACTGAGTAGAGAGGCAGGTTTGAATACAGCACTGATGGAAGGCAGGCTGAAACATGGGCCAGCAGAAATAGCTGGAGCCAGGCTTGCATGCTAAACTGCTGGAATACTGACCTGAGAGACCAGGGTGGAGCAGAGAGGGTGGAGTAAAGTTTTGGGGTGTGAATGTAACATTTCACACCTAGAAATCCTCCCTGGGGGGGGGGTGTTCCTTCCCTATTTGGTACTCTGAGGGTTTTGTTTGCTTCTGTTTATCTTACTATGTTATGTTTGTAATTTTATATGTTTATTTAATGAACTTTCCTGGCAGTTTTAGACTCATAAAAGTTGAGAAGAAACAGAGGTTTGCCCCATACACCCTAGCAGCCAACAATATCCTTACTTTGAACCTATCAACACTGCTATTATATGATGTAAGTCAGGTGTATAACCATTTGTGTGTGTTTGCATGCATGTGTGTGTGTGTGTGTGTGCATGTGTGTGCACGTGTGTGTGGGTGTGTGTGTGGGTGTGTGTGTGTGTGAACAAAGACAGAACAATGTCTTGGAGACTTAAAACTATTTCTGTTTTTCAGGAAATGTCAGAAATTCTTCAGGTTAAACCATATATAAACCTTTCATAATATTTGTATTATTATTCTCTCTAAGTCTCAGTGTGATTGACTCCAAAGTTTTCACTGACCCTTGTACCCAGCCATTACCTGTCAGTCTAACCTATGGCTCATGCTTCAAATATTTTATAAGAATGTAAAAAACTGATAGAAGTGAGTAAATATATAAAAAGATCTACTTACATATGGTGATCAATAAATGAATCGAGATATGCCTAGATAGATGATAGATGAAAGATGTATGGTAGACCTTAGACGCTTGGATTTTTAGATAAGTAATCAATGAATAGACAAAATATTTCTAGATATACAGATGGGTACAAGTAGATAGGTAATAAATAATAGGTGGGCACATAGAGGACAGACACCTACATGCAACATACATAGATGACACCCAGAAAAGCCGGTTGTGCCACCACCTGCGTCCATTTTCACATGATCATTGCATGTGCAGCTAGAAGCTCTAATCAGAGTTGGGACTTCGGGGAGGACAGCACACACTGTCGGGTGTCAGGCACTATTGGTGCCGTCCCTTGATTCAACAATCTTGATATTATTTAAAGTTGTCTCTGCACTCCCAAGTTTATTGCGGTTCCCAGATGGGGGTTGCTCTCTTCCAAGCATTCTTATACTGGAATCAAAAAAAGACTTAAAATTATAACATTGGGGTAGGGGCTCTTTAGTAGCTGGGTAACGGAAGGCTTTAGGACCCTGTGCTTGATTCTGCAGGAAAGCTGTTTATATAACCATTGGGTGGAACTCCTAGGGTGTTTATTTAAATCCATTTTGGCCCTCATTTCTGTCTGTCCTGTACATCAAAACCTCACACAATGATCAACCATTTCCCAATGCGTCCTCATAAATGTACTTCGTAGTCAACTTTAAATTGTCCCATGCTTGTCGGGTTGTGGTTCACTGCGGGTTGTCCTCTCGTTCAGTAGGGACCATGGCTGCTTTCTGCTTGCAGTTTTAAATGGAATAAATACTATGACGTCACCTTCACGTCCTCTGCCTCTGTTCAGGATTCTGCACCCCAACTCTCTTCATTTTTAAGTACCTGTGCATATTCACCCAGTGGATTTTGATATGAGACCCTGAGGGACATCTTCTTATACGAAACTTAATCTACTTGTGTGAGCTGTGGCTACTAGTAAGGTCATTTTGTATCTATCTGTTTATTGTGTCTTCCACCTGTTGAGTGTTTTCTTGTACCTCACATTTCCTGCTACATCTTAAAGCCCAAGTCATATTCAGAATATTTTTATTTTTATAAACTTTTTTGAGAATTTTATACATGTATATAATGAAATATGATAGCACTCATCCCCCATTTCACCCGCCCAGCTCCTCCCGTATCCTCCCTGATGAATTGCTTTGTAATTTATATTAACGTTTAATAAGAATCCAAGATACATTTTGATTTGTTGAAACATTTAATTATTGAAACATCTATAAATAAACAGTGCTTTTCAAGCATCTTCCCTTATGATGTGGGAGTCTAGAAGAAAAGGATTGCTCGTGACCTTTATTACATGGCCAGAACATTTTTAAAAGATGACTGAATCTTAGCATTTTCTCATCCTTTGTCTTCCCATCAGTATCTATTTATGCAACCCATATTTAACTTGTGACATTTCCAGGAAATCATACATAATCTTCGTTGCTTCCAGGAAGCATCTATATATTTTAAAACAACATTGCTCAGGTTGTCTTTTATGTCAAAAGCTCACTTTTCAAACAAAACCTCCTATCACTGAGTAAAGCAGTATCTCAGAGTGAGAACAAGGCCACATGACTGCATGAAGCATCGGGAAGTCAATTTGCGCTGTTTGTACTGGTCCCATCTAAACTCAGCGCTCTCCTTCTCTGCCCCTAACACATAACATGCCTGGTGTCTTTATCCATCCACTATGCTCTATATTGTTGTCACCCTTACACTGCATCTATCTTGTTCTTCTTCTTGTCTGGTTTTCTTCTGTTGGTGAGCTGAGTTTATCAGCTGTTGGCTTGACTGGAAAGAAAAAAAAAAGAATCTGTACTGTTTGTTTCATTCAAGTCATTTCCACAATCCTTGCCATCATTTTTCATTTTAAGAAAGGGTGAGAGCTGTGCTTTCTTTATGAAGTTATCAATGTGACTTCCACTTGTCAGCCATCTGCTCCGAATTCATTACGTCCATCAGCAACAGCCTTACTCATATCTGAAGCCATGCCCCAAGCCCTACCTGGGTGAAGGATGCTAGTGAGGGGCTGCACTGGAGGGTGCCACTTCCTCTTGGTGCCCATTGTGGCCACATAAATGGTGTGTCTCTGCAGAGAACTCTCTTGGCCATCCGGCGAGCAGGGGACGTTCCCAGACTATGCCTGGCCCTGACTCTGTCACCTGCTCCTGCATATCGTGGGTACATTTGAGCCTCGGTTTCACTGCCTCGTAATTGGGCACAATACTTTTACCTACACCATAGATATGTTGTACAGGTTAAAATTCTACAGATTATTATATCCCTGCATTATACACTTCATTAGCCACTAGCTATCATTGCTATGATAATGAAGATCAATAAAATAGATAGATTTTTAACACTTGAGTTACCAGCACAGATTATTTGCAGGTGTTTGAGAACATTTGAGTGTGTGTGTATGTGTGTGTGCATGCACAAATAACCTATACATTGTTTTTAAATCCTGCATACAATCCTTTGGAATGAATTCTCACTAAGTGTTCCTCTGACTGGCTACTGTCACTGTCCGAGTCACTGAAACCTAGACTAGTGCTGAGCCAGAAACTGTGGTCCTTAAACATGGATTTTCTTTGCCCCAACTTAGTAGAAGGATATCAGGCATACACAGTAATTTCAGATGCTTGTGCATATAAAGTTAACACGATTGACTACATTTTCAATACTGACTGGTGATTACACAAATTACAACACAATCCATTTTTTTAAGGAGACCCACAGCCTGCAGCCCTCCTCATTCCCTAGACTTCTACAAGAGTGACTGAAGGACAGTAGATGGTGTGACATTTGCAGCGTGGATTACTTAAAAACTTGTTAATGTCAAGATTAAAACACTTCATGAGGGGGATACTTCCAAAGAATGATATAGAAACTATAAATTAAGTATTTAGTCAGTGTCTTGGTCACTCTCCTATAGCTGCGAAGAGACAGCAGGACCACAGCAAACTCTTATAAAAGAAGTCATTTATGTGCAGCTGGCTTACAGTTTCAAAGATGTAGTCCATTGTCACCATGGCAGGTAGCATGGCGGCGTGCAGGCCAACATGGTGCTGGAGAAGTAGCTGAGAGTTCGACAGCTGCATCAGCAGGTGCAAGTAGAGAGAGCAGCTGGACCTAGCTTGGGCTTTTGAACCCTCAAAGCCTGCCTCCCATCACCCCACCCCAGTAGCACACTTCCTCCAACAAGGCCATACCTCCTTCTCAAATAGCACTCCTGTCTATTAGATGCTTAGTGTCTGGTGACAAAGCATTCAGATAGATGAGCCTGTAGGGGCAAGTCTCACTCAAAGCACCACGGTTAGCTAGAGATAATACCTAAAACGTTATCTAATTACATCTTCTAATGATATTGGCAAGGGATTCTGCCCTCTGATACCTACTAGTGTTCAGGACCTGACTGATGGTGAAGAATCCAGCCAGAGGGTACCTAAGAGTAAGAGAAAAGGAAGTTATTAATCTGTAGCTGTCCTGAGACAAGAGAAGATGTCTGAAGAGGTGATTTCCAGGGACGGGAGCCCAGAAATTATGTCATTATTGTCCTACCTGTCCTATGGGTTTCTTTCCTTGACTATCAGTCTTTTCACAGTGCCACAGGGAGACCTGCTTCCTGAGGGAAAATGGAATTATCTAAGCTTTCTTTAAAAAATGACACTTCTGACTTTTAAGAACAGATATTCTTAAGGATCTCTGACCACACACTGTCTAGCTGACCAGAATGAACTTCCCCAGAATCTGCCAGCATGCCACGCTCAGCTCCCCACTTGGCAGTTGCTTGAAGGCTTTAAAGATAAGACAAAGGGATCCTGAGAAATGGTAAAAGTCAATACTACTGTCGCTGTGTAGCAGCCACAGTGACTATTGCTGGGTCTACTGCCCCCGCCTCTGCCTTTGCTTCCCCGTGCTCATCTCCACACCCCACCGTCCGGCCCTGACAGACAGCTCTCAGTTTTATAGAAAGCAAGGAAATGCTCAGTTTTTCTTAGCAAGCGAATCTCCCTGAAGGTACCATGGACTATTGCTGTGATGGGGATGTACGTATGACCTTCTGCATCCTTCATCTAGAGGGCTGGTACTGAAGAGACTCAGGGAGAACATGGGCTGACTTCACACAGTACGTCAGAAGGCTGGGCGCTGAGTCTGAGAAAAAGCATGGTCGATCTGTTTCTTTGTTTTCTCTCTGAAAACTTATTGTATTTAAGGCAATTTGTGGTTCCTTGTCACCAGAACACTCACATGGAACTTGAGAAGGACCTTAACTGGAGCCTGCTGGCTTAAGTCCTTGAAGTCTCCCCACTGGGCATGATCCCAAGCCTCAGGGACTGAGCAGCTGTGCTCCAGGCTCCCGCAGCACAGAGTCAATAGATACAGAACACTTGAAACATACTCAGAGGCCTGGAGAAATCCTGTGTGCATATTTACCTAGGTATAAACATCCAAGAAGCAACAGGGTAGAATGTCAAAAAACCCTGTGATGGAGGGGGTGACGCCGTTGTGCTCTCATGTTTGTGGTAAAAGGAAGATGCGCAGCAGGGAAGTACTGCCTCGTCAGAGGAACCCCTGACTCGAATGCTACCAAATCTGCATGTATGGGGAGGGTTATGGCTATAGGTGATGTGGTACAAACCCCTCTGCTTCTCAAGGGAACAGCACACACTCAGCTAAACAAAGTGAAGCCATTAAATGGTGTGAATCCCCACAGCTGGGAAGAGGAGCTTTTCTGGGGAGTGGGATGGTGGCTGTGGTTTAGAAGAAGGTGGCCAGGAGCCAGCTCCAGTGCAGAGTCTTGCAAGAGTGGTGGGGTGGGGGGGCTTGCAAGGTGAGCTGCGGGTCATCAACATAAGGCCTATGTACCCACTGATTTTAAAAACTGCCAAATTTACAAGATACCCAGATGGCCCCAAAATTATTTTCTCTCGCGATCCATAACTGTCTGTCATTTGCTGATTCTCCAACCCCTTTTGACCAATAGGGATCCACCCACCCACAAGCTCAGAGCACCTGGGTTTCAGTTTGAGCTTCTGAGAGGAGGATGAACTCCTCCTACTTATCTCAATGCAAAATCACTTCAGATTATTTGTATTTTCTCTGTATTTTACTTTTTCCTCAGCCACACTTAATTTGCAGCGGTCCCACATAACAACAGGTCTTTACTGAGTCATCCCCAAGATACATTTTCTTAGTAACAAGCCTCTTTTTTTTCATGCCCATGTTTCACGAAGCTACGCCAGACCTAATTACATTACACAGTTCCAGTGACAAGATCAGCTGGCCTAAGCAGGTTTTAAAGGCTGACGCAGTGGTGTGGGTGGAACCCAAAAGACACCAGTGGCAGCAAACGGCTGCGGACATCCAAAGGCAAACTTGGCATCTCCAAGGTGTTACTTCAGTGGTGGGCAAGGACAGAGAGTTCCCTCAGGAGGTCAAGAAGAGTCCCAAGGGGTGGCTGTCTCTGCTCGGTGTGAGCGTACATCAGCCTCCAGTGAATCCAAAGTGAGCTCATGGGCAGGGTGGAGACCACCCAGGCCATACGGCTGATGGCTCAGGAAGAATGCAGCAGGCACATGGGACTTCCAGGACGGAAGAGAGGGACGAGAGAGGGTACAGTGGGAGCCTGCCAGGGCCTGGGTGCTTTGGTGGCAGGGGAGGGTAAATACAGTCTGGGTAACCGGGGCCAGGCCGCAGCTGGGAGTATCCTGAGTGCCTCAGCCTGCCTTGTCCAAGAACAGAGTGAAAAGAAAATCCATACCTTTGCCCTCTGTGAGCATAAGAATTCCCTACTTCCTAAGGTGAATGAATCATCTGGGAAGCTTGGAGGGATAAACTGTTGGAGATGGTTTCCCCTAATTTCCCAGGTAGCTTGCAGCCTGCCACCAAGGCACATGGGTGGCAATGTTCCTGGAAGAGACCCTAAGCAAAGGACCTTGCAGACCCAAGTACCCAAGGGGTAGCTTTCTCCTCTGTGGGAAGCCAAAAGGAGCTTTTGAAATTTGGCCATGGAGAGCTCTAGTTATTTCCAACAGAAAAAAAAAAAAAAAAGGGCAAGTGTGGGCCTCAGTGCCGAGTGGGGACAGAACCTGCCCCGGTCTCATCTCACTCAGTCACTAGCCACCTCACGTCTTAGACTGTACTTTCTCAGAGACAACACTGGTAAACAGGAGTCACTTTTGTTGCCCTACCAGGCTCAAATCCACACCTTTCTCTTGCTGTGCCTGGTGGACCCTGCATGAAGGGTACATTCCCCAGGGGTCACGAGTCCACCTTCATTCAGGAACTATTCAGTCCTTCTAAGCGGCGTCCTGAGAAGTCTACTGCCACAGCCCAGTGTCCAGCAGGGAGAAAGCTTTCAGCTGGACAGCTTCTGTGGAAACTGGGACAAGCTGAGACCCTTCAGAACACAGAGGTCACCTTGCTGTCTGTGTGCCTCCCAGAATTCTCTAGTCCTCGTCTTTACTTGTGTAAATGAAGCTCTGTGGTCCTGACTGATTGCTTGTATGATAATGGCAATGATAGGACAGTAAGAGAAGAAAATCTGGTCAGAATAACATTTTGGCTTCTGATAAGTAAACCTTTACACGCCTTTGGTTCCTTGCAGTTTATAAAATTAATGCCACTTTGACTCCTTTGGGGTAAGCTTTGGTTGTCTGGCTCTGCCCGTTTCAGCAGAGAAATCCCGTATCTAGACATGAAAACAACTCTGGTCTGCCTCACTATTAATCTGTCCTTCTGCTCTACAAAGGAAAAAGAAGTGGGCCAAGTTTTTGAGGCTAAGTGGAAATCCTCAAGGTGCTGGAGAGGGCCTGGCTTCCAGGACTTGCCCCTTTCCAGCAGTTGTCAGAGAAAGACTTTCTGATCTGACATAGAATACAGAGCTAGATACTGCACAAACTCCTAGACAGATGCATCACAGGAGGCAAAAGAAGGTCCTGACCTCCTTCTGGTCAGTGTGTGTTTGTCTTCTCTGTAAACCACCATTAATGAGTAGGGAGGAGACAGTGCACTGCCTGGGCTGTACCCCAATTTCTGTACCTCCCATGCTGGCTGCATGTTAGAAGGACGTGGAGAGTCTAGGTGCATTGTTCGAGAGATCAGTCCTTGAAGACTGTGACAGTCTACCAAGCCTATGACTGCCAGGCTCCACATCTCACCTCTGACTACAACACAGGCTCCTGCAGAGCTGGGACTTGCTTTGAAGCTGGCATCCAGAGACTGTGGGAGAATGCTCTTTGGCAGAGACTGATCCTAAGTTTCCATCTCCTGATAAGAAAGATCTGCAGGGCCTCAGCCACATGTCGCCTCCTCTTCCTCCTCCTCTCTTCTGTCCCCTGACCCAAGGCTGTGTATAGCTTACTTATGCTCTGAATTATTTTCTTATTTTCCCCCTATGGAAAGGGCAGCTTCTTCAAAGTCCCTATGTGAACTGTTATATTTAAAACATCTCCTTTCGAAAGGGGAAGGATCTCACGTGACTTCCATATGTGACGATGGGACTCCTGTGGCTCGGAGCTTTACTAGCACTCATTCTCTCCAGAAGCATCTGGCAGCACGTGGCTGCTACATGCTGAGTGTGCACGTGCCCTGGTTGGGAGGGAGGCATCACAGAGCTCTTCAGGGCTCACTTACAGATGTGTAGAAGACGGTTTAGTCATAAGGAACCTGAGTGTGCTGACAATGCTACTGTCTGTGAAAGGCAGGCTAAAGACACATCTGCAGGTATGGAAAAGACTCTCCTGGTGGTAGATGCTAAGGCCAGAGCCTCCAGGCTGTTATGGCTCTCTGTGTTCCCATCTGTCAGATGAGGCTTAGGTATGTGCACCTGACTCTCCTCACAGCTTCCTACAGGGGTATTGTGACTGGATTCCCCACGCTTATTGCACCCAAAAGCACCCACTGAGGGTTAATCTGGAAAACATAGGACAGACAGCGTGCCAGACCTTGAAGCTCTAACAAAGCTGATAGAGACCAGGCAGAAGCCGCATGGGAGAGATGAACACAGGAGGTATTTACCTGGGAAACATCTAGTAGCTGGTGTGTCAGTTGCTGCTGTTACTGTAACAATGACAATGAATGAACTAAAAAGGAGGAATGGTTAGTTTTAGCTCACGGTTCTGGAAGTTTCCATAGCTGGTTATTGTGTTGCACGGGTTTGTAGGGAAACATGGCATCATAATAGGAAGGCAAAGGTGAGAAAGCAGTTACCTCACAGTAGCCTAGAAGCAGAAGAGAGACCAGACCAGATGGAGTCCCAGCATCTCTTTAAAGGACATTCCTCAGTGACCTAATTTCCTGTCACTGTCCCCCCAACACCTCTTAGTATTTCCTGCATATCATAATAGCACCAAGGGCTGGTACCAAATCTCCAACACCCCAAACTTTAAGGAACATTCCAGATCCAAACCTTAGTAGCTGTTGGCCAGTACAGACAATGTGAAATGAATGATCCTAGGAAACATAACTTACAGTCTGAAATAAAACAGCATCTCTCTCCACTGCTCACAGTGGAGGTGAGGTCCACAGGTGTAGCCCTTTGAGAGAGCCCTCCTGGTGGAAGCCACATACACCAATACACTGTATCCTACCTGGGGGCCCTGACTGGCTATTTCCACTGGTAAACACAGGTGGGTTAGACAAAGCAGGGGCTGCTGTGGTCCCTGGTCAGCTTCTGTTCAGGAACCCTCGCTCAGGCAGCAGAGAATCAGAGAGTACTGCAACTCTTCCCTACGCTGCAGTGAAGGCGCTTCTCCTGAGATCTCCCCATGAAGCAAAACAGACTCTTGGCACTTGCAGACACAGTCTGCACGATCTCTGTTCAATAGGCTTTGCTCAGTGACCTGCAGTTCAGGGAGAAGGGCAGAGAAGGGATCAACGCAGTGGGAACGGCTTAAGACGGAGAAGACGGGAGGAGGTGTGGGAAGCCTGTGAGGAGCCAAGATGTCTCTCACAGTCCCAGCGTGGACACCGATTACCATTTATAAGGCTGCACGGCTGAGAGCAAACGTAAGAAACGGGAAAACAGAAGAGCAGCATGAAAGCGCACATAGGTGGCCAAAGTGCAGCCAAGAGGACTGAAACGCAGAGCTGTCACAGTCACACAACGGCAGCAGACAACAGTCCCTCGCCAGAGGGATGTGCCATTTACTTGTTTAGCATGTAATAAAAAGCACTCCTCTTGCTGATACCCTGAGGTAAAGTGTTCCCACAGTTGACGTGGGACCAGTTCCTGGAGCCCTTCTGTATTTGCTCTTTATGTGTCTCAAAATTTACATTACAGGCCTTTTACAATTTGCTTTAAAGTGTAATGGGATCTTCTCGGGAATAAAACAGCATAAGGTTTTTCCAGATGAAACTGAGTCTGCACAGCCTGATGCAGCTGAGTTTGAAGGCACCGTGGACCTCCGTGTAGCCATCAGCAGCTCAGGGGAGATGCTGTCCTTTCTTTTCCAGCTTCCTCTCCTTTCAGACTTACTGCCTTAGCCTTAGGACTGGCAAAGGAGTTCAAAACTAGACCAAGGAGATGGCTTAATGGGCAAAAGAACCCACTGCAATGTGTGTCCTCATGGTCCCCATGTCCTGACTGAGCATCATGGCCGCAAAGCCCTCTACACACCTTGCAGGGCACCACTGGGCTGCCCTAGGACTCACCTCCCATTTCCAGCCAGCACACCTATCAACAACTATGCTTCTAAAACTAGAGAGAGAATCCACAGTGTAGCTTTGGAAGAAAACACTGAAGAAACTGAAATGACGCTGAAGTGTGTCACTCCTCACATTATCACAAGGATATGACACGGCCGGAGTGACTGCAGGAGAAATTGAATCAAGTCTGAATTATCCAGCTGCTGAGGAATAAGAAAGAGAGAGATACAGACACATGTGAAATACCACGGTGCATTAGATATCACAGTGGTATTGTGGTCGTGTTTTTTTTTTTTAACACAAAGAATTTGAATCTTTCAGGACTGAATGTAGAAATAACTGTCTGAAATTTACACACAAAGGTCATCTTGAAATAGCTGTATCTGAAGTTCGAATCCGAATGTTACACAAGTTAAGGGCAGGTGTTAACTGAGGGCTGTTGAAGCTGAGTGTGTGTAAGCACAAAGGTCTTGTATTTGGTATAGGATTGACATTTTCTATTTTTACGTAAAAAAAAAAAAAATTAAAGGCTGATCAGAGGTCTGTTCTAAGGTGGGTTATTTGCAAGTACAGAGAAACCAGATCTGCCTTAAAGGTTGAGAGACATACCCAGTACCAGTAATATGGGCAGAAATGGCCTCTCTATGAAAACTGTGGCTGGAAAACACTACATTTATGTAAGGTGTCACTGGAAAACCATGGGCCTCTGTCACCACACATATGCATCTATTGTCTTTGAACCAGGACACTATCCTTCCCCTCACTATGGGCTTCTGTGTCCCCTACCAGCTGGTCTGTGGGAAACTGGAGTACGTGTAGCCGGACATGCGGTGGGGGCACTCAGAGCAGGCCTGTGCAGTGCACGCGGAGGGCACACTACCGTGATGAGCGCATCTCAGCCAGACTGTGTCCACAGCCTTCGCCCCCCGGCCACCAAGCCTGCAACTCTCAAAGCTGCCCACCAGCTTGGAGCACTGGGCCCTGGGCAGAGGTAACCAGGTGTCGGGCTGAGATGGGGTGGCGGCTGGACTCCACACTGTGGAGTGCCCACTCTGAGTCCTGGGGCATCCAGCCAAGTCTGACCATTTTCCTACCTTTGCTGAGAGTTTCTGCTCACTTGCAGTGCTCACGGACCTGTGGGAAGGGATGGAGGAAGAGAACGGTGGCCTGCAAGAGCACCGACCCCTCTGCCAGAGCCCGGCTGCTGCACGACACTGCCTGCACTTCAGAACCCAAGCCCAGGACCCATGAAGTCTGCCTGCTCAAGAGATGCTACAAGCACAAGAAGCTACAGTGGCTGGTATCTGCCTGGTCCCAGGTATGCTCACCAGATTCCCTCAGAACGGGGTCAACCTCTCTTCCCCCAAGCTGCCTTGCTTCTGCCTCCTCTACCATCATTACATCTTCTCATAGCATCCAAGTTCAGTTTCCCCCACCTTGAGCCAGTCTCTTCTCTGATTCCCAGATCGCCTGCCTCACTGGCATTCATGATGACCTCCCTCAATGTCCAATCCGTCTTCACAATGGCGCCAGTAACTGAGGACGATCAGTAGCCCTTACCAAGCCCTGTGCAGCTCAGGAAGATGTGCTAACTCAGAAAGCACCGAACCCATTTCTCCACATGGTCTCGATGGGCAGCCAGCTTATGTTTGTAGAAACGCCTTAGTTTGCTCGAGTGTAGCCAACCACAGCATGAGTGGGAATGAAGAACAAGTCCTCCTTCATGCTGACTGGAAATATTCAGACACCTCACAGGGAGACTATCCATAGAAGCCTGAGCTTCGAGTGTAAAAATTTCCTTACCAGCTTTGGCCTAAGTGAGCCCAAAGGGGCCTCAGAAATCTTCCACACCAGCCAAGGATGTACTGTCTATGTACAGTATTAAAAAAAAAAAAGTATTGTTCTGAGTCCAGGACAGTCAGGGCTATTACACAGAGAAACCCTCTCTTGAACCCAACCCCCCCCCCAAAAAAAGAAAGAAAAAATAAAACAAAACACTGTTCCCCAGGCCCAAAGGGAAAGAAAGCCACTAGCTGTTTGTTCCTGCTCACACTTCCCAGGGAAGGGCCTAAGGTGTGACATTTCCCCACACACCTCTGCCCATGTAGGAGCTGGGCAGAAGGACCACTCAGTCTTGCCATGTATCCCACAGGGAGCAAAGGCTATTCCCCCCTCCTAGCACAGCCTGCTTGCTTCCTTTCCGTGAACCACACAGGTTTCTAAAGAAGGTTCCTGAACCCTGGAATACTCTAGGGACCCAGACTACAGCTGCAGAGGAGGCATGGGGGTGATAGGGAGCTGTGATTCACTATGTATCCTTGTTCATAAGAGTTCTCTAATTTATCAGTGACAGGACAGCACTACCATTTCTTAGTGTAAGTGTCCTCAGGATCACCCCTCATGCTGTTTCTGTCAGCACTGTCCCTATTAATTGCCCATAATGCTATGCTTCTGGGCTCCGTTGTTTATAGTTTGTTTTGAGGTAGGGTCTTAACTTTGCCCTCCTCCTGCTTTCAGCCTCACAAGCGCCATGAGTCCCTGTGCCATAGCGCCCAACCTCAGATACTCTTAATGTTGGATATTACGATGCCTTTTCAAACGCCAAGGCCCAAGCTGTGAACTGTCCATATTCGTATAAGTGTTAAAACTCAAAGGGAGACACTTTGGGTACTGATTCCACTCAAACGTCCATCTTCTCCCCCTCCCTGCCTCACTTCTTCACAGTGCTCTGCAACGTGCGAGAGAGGGACTCAGCAGAGAGTTCTCAGATGTGCTGAGAAGTACATCTCTGGAAAATACCGAGAGCTGGCCTCCAAGAAGTGCTTGCATCTGCCGAAGCCTGCCCTAGAACTGGAACGTGCCTGTGGCCTGTTTCCCTGTCCCAAGCACCCTCCGTACGCTGTTGCAAGTCCCCCGAGAGGCAGCTGGTTTGCCTCACCCTGGTCTCAGGTGAGATGCTGATGCACATGGCTGGCTCATACGGGAGAGGCAGCTCCCTGTTGGGTGTGTCCTCTGAAGTCCATGGAGCCTCTCAGGCCTTGCTCTCCTGCGTGTGGGTGGCCCCTTGAGGGTGGGTGTGGCATGCTGTGGATGGGCTCCACATGTTGCTGAACCTTACTAGGCCCCCTGTATGTCATTGCAAATGTTTGTGCTGACAACCATAAGGAAATGTAATACTGTTGGTAAAACCTGGGCAGAGGTCCCCAGAGATGGGTGTGAATGGAAAAAGTATGAGTTCCATAAAAATCAGCAGTGCTTAGTTTACAGCCAGCCGAGTGGCTGTGAGAAGGACATGGGGATTTCGGGTGGTGCCTGAGCCCTTGGAATAGCAGGCTGGGCTAAGGGTCTGCAGGGTCCCTCCAGAGCAGTGGTGCACAATCTGTGGGTCACAATCCCTTTGGGAGTTGGATGACCGGTACACAGAAGACACCTAAAACCATTGGAAAACACAAATATTTACATTACAATTCATAGCAGTAGCAAAATGACAGTTATGAAAATAATTTTATAGTTGGGGGTCACCACAACATGAAGAACTGTATTAAAGCGTCACCAGCATTAGGAAGGTTGAGAACCACTACACTAGGGGTTTTGTGTACACACACATATCCGCCACCTCCTTACCCATTACGTCACCCCTGCTGTGATGTCTTTGGCTTGCCTTCCTTCCTTGTCTTGTTTCTGCTTGACTTCTGGGCAGTTTCATCCTGTGGGCTTCTGTTTCTCAGGCCCTGAGTTCTGAATGGCCATCATTCATCTATGTCCTGCCTCCTGAGCTCTCACTGCCTAGTCTTGGTGCTTCCAGGTTGGGTGAACTTAGAGCCAAGAGCTATTGAAGCTTGAGTGTGACTTTTGTCGCTCCAACCACCTCTCAGGTCCCCATCTGCTCAGGATGATTCTTTTATGCCACTCTGCTCAAACAGCCAGAGAGAGGCACACAGCTCAAGTCCCACCTCCATGATCCGCTCCCGCTAGCTAGGCCTCACCTCCTAAAACTTCCACAACATCCACAAACAGCCTCACCTGCTGAAGACCAAATGTTGAGACACCTGACCCTGTGCAGGGTATTTCACATTTAATCCTCCCCAGTGGCTACAGGGAACTCCTCATTCTGGCAACCACATTTCTTGTTCCAAGGCTAGAAACTATTTTCACGTAAGGATTTAAGAGCCAGGCAAAGTCACCACTCACTACAAGCATAGAAGTGTCAGTCTTCATAGTTTGTGCTGGATAGGAAATAACTGTTTGGAGGAATAGGTGCCAGGTCAAAGTACTAGACAGGGCTTATGGTCATGTGACCCACGTGACTAGTGGAGTTGGTCAACCGAGGTGCTCCAGCCCAGCAGTGAGGAACTCTCCAGGCCAGGTCTCTTTTCTTGGAGTGTGTAAAGGTTTATCAATGCTTTCTTAAGATCCAAACCTAAAACTCAGTGTAGCTCTTCAATAGCTTTGGTGGCCCTGAAATGCCCAATCTGTCTAATGAGTCATTTGTATCCACTGGCTACAGTTTATGTCCACTGTGATTCATTTGTTGATGCAATACCGTACCCTTTAAGGAGCAAGAAATAACTCATGGTGTATGTTTGCCATAAGCATTTGCAGCCTTGACCCTGCCCATAAACTGTGGAACTTTTTCAGGTTGTAGTAATAGATGGTCCATGACTGGCTGGCCTTCCACTACAGGTGGGTTATTCTTGTCCCAGTTAAAGGACATTGTGGCGATTTGCTATCTGGGGTCAGACTCGAATGGTTTTTGTTTATTCTCTTGTTTCATGGTGCACCATGGTATACGTTTAACCTAAATCATTTTAGTCATGTGTACTAACGACATGGTTCCCATGCTGTGGAGGCTGGGAATTGCTTAAGTGCGATCACCTGTTAAACTCTCCTCACCTCACATATCAGAGATGAGGGTGTCAAAGCTTTGTAGAGCAGGGCCGATTCATCAGGGTAGTACAGATTATTTGGGAAGGCCATTGACTACGAGGGGCCAGCATCTGTGTCACAGATGACACTGTTGGCTTCCAAGGTGACAACTATGACTGAAATGCTGTGACAACTACACAGAGAGAAAGGATGTGGAGCATAACAGAGTACCGACAGACCTGCAATGATTCGGGCTGGATGCTGCCCTGTACACACAACGCAATCACTCACCAGCTCTCATCTCCCAATGCCTTAAGTAGGGCATGGGGAAAAAAAACTAGCTTAGAGCCACTGATGGACAATCTGCAATTTACATCTCCTAAAGGCACGGTAGTTCATGTTTGAAATTTGCAAAACTTCACAGGCCTACCCATAATTACATTAGAAGTTATTGTGGGTAAGGGGTCTATGAAATCTAATTCTATACAGCAAGGGGCTGGAGTCTCCTTGACCCTTGGGAAAGCTCTACATTTGGAGTCCTCTAAATTCAGGGGAGGACTTAATGGTGCCTCTCAATAGAAGCTCTAGAGAAGGTGGATAACAGGATGGGAACCTTGGTTCCCAGGAGCTGGCATGTGCTTCTGTATCTATTGCTCTCTGTGTTTGAAGGCCGGGCTGGGCCCTGCACGAAGCCCATGGTCTCCATAGCCCTATGAGTTCAATGGAACCCAGAAGCAACTACCATACTCCAGAAAGACCAATGTTACAAAGAGGTGGCTTTGCTCCCATCACATTTGAAAGTGCCCATAGCAGGCACTGTTAGTTGAAATGTGCCTGTTCCGGTTCAGCACTGAAAAGGGAGAGTGATCTTTTTTGCCATTCATCCAGCATGGAGCACCTCTGTATGTGAGCTGCTGGTCTCTTCAATGTGCAGATAGCTTCTGACCCAGAAGCATTCTGAAGTCTGAGAGGCAGGAATGGAGAGGGTTAGCTGTTCTGGGTAGGAGTGGAGGCAACAACATCCACAGTCTCCCAGAGAGCATGGACTTGGTGTGGTGGTCTTCTTCTTGAGGAAGGAAATGTGCTCAGCCTGGAGAAGATCACTCCAGCCTAGAAGTGCAAGAGGGCCGACCCCACCTGATGGACCCTGGACAAGGTGGTGGCTCCTTGTCACATCTGACCTTCAGAACTGGGCAAAGTCTTTACAGGAGTTCTTGGGCAGTGGTCTGTTGTCTGAGTTCTTCATGCAATTCTAATCTGGGTGCTACAAATCCAGCCCGAGACTACAACCCAGGAGGTTTAGGCAGGTGTCTGTGGCAGGTGTCTACGGCAGGTGTCTACAGCAGGTGGCTGCACAGAGAGTCAACTGAGCAAGCAGAGGTCAAGATGACCAAGCAACAGGCTAAGTCCTGGGAAACTGCAGGAAGATAGCAAAGCTTTGAGGCTCCAGACTCTCAATTGAACATTCTTTCTCCCGAAGTTGCTGCCATTGACTTGCCCACAGAAAACATCACTCTGAGCCTCGTGGCTCCTGCTCCCTCCCTGACTTTTTCTGGCCCCTGATGTGATAAAAAAAAATTCTAAATGCACAACTAAGTTTGAAGCCACCATGTTTGAATAATTGATTTAAATTTTTCCATATTTTCCCCTTCTTAAAGGAAGAAAATACACATTTTAACTTCATTTTTCTTTTCATCTCTTTGTATATTACAATCTTTATCAATTCAGAACATTTCCAAAGTTTTGAGCAGAGTTATCTTTTTTCATTTTGCCTATTATTGGGAAGTTGAGAGGCTGTTTCTTACATGAACATATTTTCAGTTTTTCATGAATTCTTCTCTCTCAAACTCTCTAAACCAGGGCTTCTGAATCACCAGGGATGGTGCCAAGCCTGAAACAGGGAGGGGTGGAGAGACTGGGAGGTGAAGGTGCCAGAGTTGGCACTGCTGAGGGCCCAACCTCTCCCTGTTACTGTCACTGCCAGACTGAGGACCACACTCTGACCAGTGGCTTTGTCAAGTACTCAAGGCCAAGTGCTGAGTCACTTGTGTTCATCACTGAGCATTGAGTTTCTAGAACATTGCCTGGTACCGGCAATGATGAATGATTCACATGTTAATTAAAGGAATCAATCAATGGCCAAACACATCAAACCAAACATGGATGATTTTGAAACTGCAAAGTACATCCAATCTGTGGCCCCCAGCCAGCAGAGGACAGCTGGGAATGCAGCCCAACTCAGAATCATAAACTTGTGTAAAGCATTAGGAGATTTTTATAGGCTTTATTTTGGTAGCTCAGTTGCACAGTTTTCAAGGGTGAGCCTTGTAGAAGATGCTATGGAAATGTGTTATAAAGTTTGGCACATCTGACTGTCACCCTGAGTCCTCTGCTCTACTTGAAGGTTCAGCTTGAAGGAGGAGAGGCAGGTGAATAGAAATGGCTTGATTGCAGGCTTGGTCCTGTTTGGCCACGCCCCAAGAGCCCTCAGTGGCCGATGGGGGGGGGTGGTTGAAGGGGGTGCCTGACATGCACAGAGCAAAGAACAAAGAAAGGGCTGAATTGAGCTTTTGCAGCAAGTCAGAAATATGACACACAGTGGGAAACATCTGCTGACCCACCTGACCCTGGTGGCAATTCAGAAATAAGACATGCATCTGCCTACAGTGTTATTTGTTCTGGTTGCCACGGTTACGAGTTGAAACTGAACTGTGAGTGACTTTCACTAACACTGATCTTTAAGTAAAGGAGTACAACTCTAGGAAATGTTGCAGCTGTGGGCTTCAGGGCCATGCTTTACCCAAAGAGGGAAAAATGGAGAAAAAAAAAAAAAGCATTTCTTTCAGCTGAGATTCCCAGCCCTCTGTGTGCCCAACTTCCCTCCTTGCTGGAGAAGGGAAGGCAATTTGTTTGATGTGACACTAGTCCCTGGTCCCAGTGAATCTGAGATCATCCTGAATGCTCTGATAGTGGCAGGAAGTGGGGACAAGTCCAGCATCTGGTTGGCAGCCTGCTATGGGCAAGGGAGAGCTGGCTGCTGCTGCCTGATGCTCTGGTCCCTCCATGTGTTGCCTCGCAAGTGTGGATGAAGAACATGAGTCACGCACTTCCCGAGTTCTCACAGAAGGATTCCCGCAAGTTGTAGCAACTGTCCAGCTCGTCTGCCGCACACCAGAACATCCCAACTGAGGACTGACCTCATCTTCTTCCAGGGGTCCCTTTAATTGCTCACATTCCTAACATACTTGAGCTGCCAGCCTTGCTTAAAGACAGCTTATATAATTCAGTCTAGACTTGCACTGTTTTCTTTCTTGGGTGGATCGATCTCCATGGGTCCTCTAGAGCTCCTCCGTGGGTCTAGCTGTTTGCCCTGACATTTTTGCCCACAGCTGGTGTCAGGTGGTTCCTATGCAGTTGTTGTGGCATGTGCTCCTGGACAGCTAGTGAGCAGTGATCTGCTTAGCTCACCCTCCGTTCTCCCTGTGCTACCTCTCTCTACAGTGCTGAGGTCTGATGCCCTAACTGAAAAGCTTCCTGGCTAGCCTGCTGGCCCTGCCAATAGGAGTCTTGAGCCTTCTGCCCTGAAGGGTCTGGATTTAACACCCATGTGGCTCCCCAGGCTGCTTGGTGAAGGTGCCATGTTGTCGCTAAAGACCTGTGTTCCTTCAGACCACAAGAAAGCAGCCTGATATCCTCCTGCATGCACTAGTTTCCTACGACCATCAGACCCCCAGTGACTCATCCAAGAACATTCTAGAAACAGGCTCATATCTGCAGTTAATCATGAATATGGCTACCCTAAGAGTAGAAGTAGAAGGCAAGCAAAAGGACAATGTATAGGGCTTTGTCACATGGGCATGATAAGGCCTGATTCAAGACAAAGCCCCACACAGGTGAGAAAAGTCCCTGGCATTGGTCTCAGGATCAATTTACAATCTCATGCCCTCAAACACCTTAAACAGAAACCAACATAATGTGGGGAAAGCTTCCTTGATGTTTCTATGTAAGAGCCGCCTGTGATAACTTCCCTAGATATAGGATCTGACTCTATTTCCCCTTTAACACTGTCTATGATTCGAGGAACTCCTAGACCAAGACACAGATGCCTGTTTTTATTCAGTACAGCAATGCCTGTAGCACGTATGTTGTTGCCCTAACATGGCAATCTCAGAATCCCATAGTTTAGGCTGCAGCATCACATCCCCACCTGAGAGCACCCTGACTCAAGAAGGGTGGATGCCAGTAGGTGACCTGTGCCGAGATCCTGGCAGCCTGTGACTGTTGTGCTTTGCCATTGCAGTGCACAGCCAGCTGTGGGGGAGGTGTGCAGAGGAGGACTGTGCAGTGCCTGCTGAGGGGACAGCCAGCCCCGGATTGCTTCCTGCATGAGAAACCGGAGACCTCCTCGGCCTGCAACACTCATTTCTGCCCAATTGCAGAGAAGAGAGGTGGGTGCCAGAGCCCCTCAACTGGGCCTGCGCATCTCAGATGGTGATGTCAAACTTTGGGAGAGGTTCCTTAGAAGACCTTGGGAGACAGGGGTGCTGGCTGGAACACCCTAGAGTTGGGGCCTTGTGTCTATAATAGCCTTTCCTTCTTTATACCACATTGTCTGGGAGTGGTCTAAAGCCAGTGACTGGGCTCACCCTAAGAACTAGGCTGTTAGCATTCAGTCAGTGTCCATGTTTTATACCTCCAGAGTGGACAAGGAGTTAGATCAGTGTGTTTAGCACAAGAAGACCAGTTTTGTAGAAAGGGTTTTATGAAAACAACTGTCCTGCGGATCCCTTTTACACCTCAGTCTCTTTGCTGTGACCAAATACCCAATAGGAAACACCTTCAGAAGTTGGGGTGTTTTTTTTTCTTCCTTTGGCTTATAGTTACCAGGGAATATGGCCCTGGTGGCAGGGATAGGCATGGTAGTTGGTGGCAGGAGTGAGATGTAGCCGGTCACATTGTATTCATACCCAGAAAGCAGAGAAAGGAAAGAAAGTGAGGGTCAGGCTCTAAAACCTCAAGACCCTCCCTTATGGCACACTTTTTATAGTGAAACTCATCCTCCTAAAGGTTCCATAACCTTCCAGAACGCCACCACCAACTGGGAACCAACAATACAAACAAAACTGTCTATAGGAGATGCTTCACATCAAGCCATAACTGTTCTAGAAGGAAGCTCTTCTTTGGCAATAATGAATTCACATTGCTTTGTGCAACAGAGGTAGCTGGTCAGGTACAGTCCTGCTCAGAGGAGTCCCAGGCTAACGTGCAGTGTGCTTGTTTCCAGACACTTTCTGCAAAGATCTCTTCCACTGGTGCTACCTGGTCCCTCAGCACGGCATGTGTGGTCACAGGTTCTACAGCAAGCAGTGTTGCAACACCTGCTCCAAGACCAACCTGTGAGCTGGGACCAGTCCTGGCAGCAAGAAGATGATGCCCATGTGGCAGAGAGAGGCTAGCCCAGATGCAGTGCAGTGTGCACTGGGGTGCATCCAAGGAAGATGCCAAGGAAGAAGGACTGCTGGTCCTCTGACCTAGAGTGCGTCCATGTGTTTCTGAGTATGGAAACATATACATGAACCCACAAAGACATGTTCTGTTCCCCAGGTGGGTGGGGGAAGCAGGATCCTGCTGGCTGGCCCTCTGCATGTAAATGGGAGAGCCAGTGCTGTAGTGCACAGGGAGCAGCTTTCCCCCATGTTTTCATTCGGCCAGATCCAATTTTAAAGACAGGGAGAGCTAAGTTAGCAAATGCTGGTTATATTTCTAAATCAGGAAGAACGTTCAGCGCGATCCACCCCCTGCCCCGCCCAACACATCAGCCTCCCTGCTACCTCAGAGGCCCCTTTGCCTTCATGAAAGGTTGTGGACACTGAGGGGCAGGTGTGTTGTAACTCCCGCCTGCTCCAGTGGCTCCTGGAATAGGTCCCTGCAGAGGGCCTCTGACTTAGGACTTTTACATACTTGGGAATGGAAAATCCCTGCTAAGGTGCTTCCTGTACTTCCAGCCTTTGGACTGGAGGAGCAGCTAGGACACTCTGTTTTCTTCCTCAGTTATTTACAGTGAGTTCCTATCTCAACCCGTGCCTCAGTGTTGCTCTGTTTTAAATGAGGGATCAGAAGTACAGGCCACACAAAAATTCAAGTGCCCCTGGGAAGTCAAGGTCCCCAGGAATAGATGTCAGTCGAGTGGCTGAGGTGCTGTTAAGTGTTGAGCCTTAGGCTGTGGTTTTTGTGCTAAGTGGTTTTAAAAACACACTTCATGAGTTTGATTACTTCTGAGCTGAGATCAATGCCAGCGACCTTCAAATGAAAGGCCCATGGTAAGACTCCAACCTACTCCGATACCCTCTCTTTCATTATTGGTGCTTATGTCTGGTCTCCCCACCTAGGGCCTTCCCAGTGGGCACCTGGATATTTATAATTGCTGAAGTGTTATAATAAATTTTATATTGTATGATGTGCTTTGGAACCGCATCGTGGTTTTTCATCAAGTTCACTACTGAGGTGAAGGGCTGGCAGGAGATAGCAGGAAAGCAGATTCTAAGAGGGTTTTAGAGTGTCAAGGAAAAGCTGCGACTGAACTAATAGAAAGTTCTCCACCTGTGTTGTGGAGAAGGAGAGGGCAGACCTGCAGGAGAGATGGGCAGGGGCAGGTGATGGAGGTTGTGCGCTGTGTGGGAGCGTTTATGCAGCCTACTGGTTCTTTTGGGGGCTCTCCTGGGAGGTTTAGAGAGAAGAGAGGTCACTCAAGGGACTGGTCACTGATTACAGAGCTCGGGCACCTTGAGTTCTGAAGTGGAAACCTGCAGTTGCCATTTTGAGTGTGAATCCCATAAAACCCAGCTATGACTTCCATTCTGGCTGGCCTTTAATGCCCGGCAGAGCCAAGAATGGCCATGAGCTCCTGGTACCCCTGCCTCCACTCCTCAAGTGCTGAGATCATCAGGATGTGCCACCATGCCTGGCTTATGATGCGCTATAAATGGAACCCCGCATCGGCCAACTCTTCGGGGATAATCTCTATCTTTTCAGTCTGATCAGCTCAGGCCCACTCACATGCTGGAACATGATCTCCTTTAAAGGCTAATAATTCGAATGTTAAACACATCTAGGTAGGATGCAATTTCATTACAGAACATATTATCTGGCATTTATTTGACCATCACATACTCTGGCCAAATTAACCCATCACAATAGCCACCACAGCACTCCTGCTGTTTCACAGGTATCCAGCCTTAACTGGGGCCCATGGGAAGCCACTGCTCTTCCTGTGGCTGAGGCAGACCTCTTCCCACAGGGGGTCATCAACTTATCCACTGTGGGGAAAGCCAGCACCTCATAACTGGCCACTTACCAGGGTCATCTGCTTTGCTTGCACCACAGCCTCAAGTACAGGCCAGCTCATATCTACCCACATTGGAAGACTCCACAACCATTTTACAAACAGATTAAGAAAGAAAACTATGTGGTATTTCCTGAAAGCACAGACCTCCTCCCCCCCCCCCAAAAAAAAGGAGTCATGGGATTCTATAGGATTTGGGGGAACTTCCAAAGCCTAGTTTTCCAAACCTCACAGCCCTGTTTATTCACCAACCCTCTAAGGCAGCCCTCCAAGCCCCTGCCAAGAGAGCAGACTTCTACAAACCTGTTATTATCTCCATATATGACCAAGATGTGGTCCCAGTACCACAATGAGATAATATGCAGCCACTAATTGGCATAAGCAAATACAGTTGGGTTCTACTTGGGTAAGACCAGACACACAGGTGTTGGCTTCTCTCCAGAGAGCAACCATGTTAAGAGAAGGGCAGCCTCCCACCTGGTGCTGAAAATTAGGATAGACTCAAGAGCATGTTGGGGAGTGAATGGAACAGCCACCATCTGCCTGTGGCTCTGCTCTCAGGGTAAACATTGAGTAGGGGGAGCTGAGCCAGGTCCACCAAAGTGAGGACTGGTAAAACATCCTGGTCTTCTTTATAAGGGGACAGAAGGGGTCTCACCCAGGCTGGGCCAGGTGTGACTGGTGCCTTTATGTGCTCTCCAGTCAGCACTGGAGATGCAACTGTCCAGTTCAGCTGGGGATGTGTTTGCTGTTTGCCCAGTGTGGAGCACAGAGGTGATGCTGTGGCTAAGTAGCTGTGAGCCTACAGCTCTCCTTGCAAGGGGCCATTCCAGTTTTGGGGGTGGGAGGCAGGAGCTGAGTGCACAGGCAGCCAGGTGGCTCCTAGGCCATCGGGCTTTAAGCTCCAAAACTAGTTATTACTAGAAAGCAGGAGTCCAGCAGCCATGGCAGGCACAGCCGTGGCAGGCACAGCCTCTGCCCTCACGTCCACAGCACATATTCTCATTCCATCCTATCTGGTCCATCCCCTCGGTGGACGTTCCTGTCCCCACACTGCTCTGGTGTCAGGCATTCTCCATCAGGCCTTCTCAGTAAGGCTCTAATCACCTATCCTCAAGGGCCGCTGACACTCTAAAAAGAGGTAAACCTACTGTTACCCTACACTGGTCTCCTGAGATCCAGGGACCTCCTTAAAGGCAAGGGATGGACCTGCCCGCTGCGCCTGAACCTCACTATACTCGTCCTCCAGTGTCCAGAGATAGCTGCTCTTCCAAGTTACAAGGTATTTCTCAACCTTTCTTAGCTTGTGTGTTCTGAGGTGGTCTCCGGCTTCGGGCCAGAAAGTGGTTCTAAGTACAGAGCATAGAAGTACAACAACAAAGCCAATTCCAGGGAATGGCAGGGACCCGCCTCTCCACCCTTATCATCCCACAATCCCAAGTGAAATGTTGAACACTGGGTACGAGTGGGTCATGGAGGTGCTCGATCTGCCTATCCTCACTTGCCTATGCCTGCTCATACTGCCCTGGAATCATTGTATGGTTCTGAGCTCCATGAAGCTGTGGTCGTGCGATTATGATGAATCCTGATGTGTTGTGTCCCACCCTGTTCTCAGCGGGTGACAAAATGGCCAAAGCCAGAGAAATAGAGAACTGAGAGAGACATCTTTTCAGCCTCAGCAAGCTTGGGGATTGATGAGGGTGTATGTAGTGAGTGAGGGCTGTAGGCTCACTGAGGATCTAAGCAAAAACATGTTTATCTCTCCTTCAGAGGACTCTTCACTGCACCTTCTCACAGGGGCTTAGGGATTGTCTCTGCTCTTTTGTCAATGGCCGTCGGAAGCTATGACAGAACCACAAACAGCCATTGTCCGACCTCACTGGCCTCTTGGGAATCACGCCAGCCGCTACTCTTTGGAACCCAGTGGGGTGACCCCAGAATGTCCCAGCAACAGGAACCACAACCATCTGGGCTACACACAGACCCCAGGAATTCCAGGCTGTGAGGGAGTCAGACAAAACAAAGCTGCGGTGAGACAAAGCGAGGAGCCAACCTCAGCCAGACAAAGCAGGGCAGGCAGCACCCTCCTCCCTGTCAGCCTGTCTGTCCTTCCAGATCCAGCCAAAGCTCCCTGCTACAAACAGTTCCTCCCAGCCTAGCCCCACAACTCCAGTACCCAAAGGCTGTAGGAAACTTCAAGATAAAGAAAATCTCCTACCCACCCTTAAATTCCTGTGGCGAAACTCACCCATCCCTACCCCCGAATCCATATTGTTGCTTATCTCTGTAATTCTGAGCCTGTCTGGAAAGCAGCAAAGCCAAGTCTCAGATCCTGTGGGTACTCATGCCTCTGTGTCTCACAGGACTCACCAAGCCCCCTTGGGTCTGTTTCTAGCAAGCCCACTCTTGCCTTGGCCGTAGCAGAACAGGAAGCACACTTCATATCCTGGCTCCCCCCTAGTCTTTCTTGGCTCTGTTCTTTGTACCTCAACTCTGGCATGTTGCCCTTTTTCCAAGCTTCTTGCCATCTTCCTTTACTGTACGTGTGTCAGGCCCCCAGACCCATTTCTCATTTACTTCAGGAGACTGAGGCTGGCGAACCCTGTAGTCTGCTAGCGAGAAAACCAGCATCATCCCTCCAAGTGGGAGCATCTTTCAGGCAAGCTGAGTCAGAGGAGACAGCAAGCATTTGCCCTACACCCAAACTCAGGTTTCCTTGGTGACTTAGATGTGGGGGAGAAAACTGAAAAGAGAGATTGAAGACACAGCTTATTAATTCAGAACCCTACTTTGTCTCTACGTGTTTGTTCAACTATACAAAGACAATACTTCAGTAATATGGCTATATTTGAAGTCAATTATTTTCTTATCAAGTGATTTTACTTACCTTCAACCAAAAGCTTTAAGGTCTTTTTACTTAACTTTTTAGTTAGATCTACTTGCTAATATCCAGGCAAGAGAGTTTTGTATTTGTGCCTAGGTTAACCCGAGGGTGAGCACATATTTCATTATCAAATAGAATCCCCTTGCAATTAAGAGAGATCATTTCCACCATGATTAACAACCTTTAGATTGGCTATTTCATCTGTGGACTGCACAGGGCCTTATGGGCCTGTTCAGCTTCCAGCAAGGACATACTGCTCCATCAGCCCTCTTGCGGCTCTCACTCTCTTGAAAGACTGAGAAGTCACTGACCATGTCAGCTTCCCCTGTGCTTCTGCCCTTCATGGGCACACTGCCACTTGACCACATGGTCCACTGTCTAAAGCAGTGTGTGACGTCCATGAGGCAGGGAAGGAGTCCAGCAGTGTGGCCCGTGTGGCCATTGGCAGTGCAGGCTGTCTAATGCATGAGCACTGAAAGGGACTGAAAAGCAGTACAATGGCCACTGATGACACCTCCTCTGTACAAGGTCCCCCACAATGTCAGCCAAGGCCCAGCCTGGGACCTATGGTATAGCAAGGGTATTGCATTATATCTGTTTATTTTACTGTCTGTAAAAGAAAAAAAAAAAAAAAACAAATTCAACCCCTGTGGCATCTCAAAAATTCTAAGACGTTTCCTTTCTATTTTACTAACTATCGTTGAGTTAACTTTTTAAAAATATTTTATGGTAGGTATTTTGCTAGCATGTGTGTCTGTGTACCATGTGTACTCAAAACTTGTGTAGACCAGAAAAGGGCACAGATCCTTTGGAACTAGAGTTAAGAGATGATTATGGATAGCCATGTGGGTGCTGGGCATCAAACTTGGTTCCTCTGGAAGAGTGACAAGTGCTTTTTACCTCTGAGCAACTCTTAATGTCATGAAGCAGCCTTGAAATCAGGGCCTCACTCATCGGGTAGTTTGTTGGAAAGTGTTGCTTTAAATTAGAAGCAAACTATGAAGAAATTCAGGAGGTTTTTCAGGGATAATTTTCATCATGTCTGCTAAAATCCTTATGTCCAAACTCAGGCAGAGCAGCAAGAGGTCAGGTGTGAGCTACCCAGCTATGTGGGAAAGGGGAGACGCATAGGTCAAGATCCTCCTGTCTGTCCCCTCAAGCAACCTTGCCCATGTACACAGGCTTCTTGACTGGATCTGAAAGCCGTTCATCTCCCTCAGGGTCTGGGTGCATTGAGTGAAGCATCTCGGGGCAGCCACCTAGTGTTAGCCATGGCTCCCAGTGATGGCTCATAAGATTTTCTTCTGATCTTGTGCTTTTGACAGCTGGACCAAGCTGTCTCCTCGGCTGGGCACTAAGGCCCACAAAGGATCAGTGGCGGGTCTGCAGATATAAATACTTATCTGAAGTGAGGGATACACCAGCAGCAACACATGCTCTGTGACTAGGAGCATAGAGAGAGCGAGAGCCTGCTCTGCTCCATAGGCAGGCAGCCTGGTGCTTGTACATCTCGTCACAACCGCCTTCTTTTCAGGCCCAAGAAATGCATGCCACATATGTCACTACAAAACCCAGAAGGATTACTTCCTCAGGCTCATTTCCTTGTACAACTGTGCCAAAGGTGCCATTAGCTGCCAATTCTTACATGATAAACTCTATGCCTTCACAGAGCTATTCTCCCTGGAGCACGCATCTACCGATACAGATGAGGTCACGCTGTTCTGTTTCTTCAGTAGCTGGGACGCACCCAGGCCCCTCCCCCCTCTTTACCCTAAGTTGTGAGTGTTTGCTCAGTTTCACTCTCCTCCCTCACTTTTAAGTGACTGCGAGAGTTCTGGAACGCACTCTGCCTTGCCACACTTCTCTCCTTGTTACTCTTGCTCCCAAAACCCTGGGAAGCCTAAGATCTCTTCCCCCAATACACGCCATGCATGGAATTATGTGTGTACCCCAAGTCCACGCAATGGCACCCTGAGCTCCAGGCTGGCTCCCTTTGGAGATAGGATTTTAAATGAGTGTGGTGATGTCTGATGATGTCATGAAGGTGGAACCCCCATTCAATAGGACCACTGTTCTCATGAGAGAGTACCCCTCAGTCTCTCTCCTGCAAGCAGAGGAGAGGTCATGTGAGGACACGAACAGAGGTTGCATCTGCATCTACAAGCCAGAAAGAGAATCCTTGCCTGTGGCCAACTCTGGTGACACCTTGATCTTCAGTCTCTGGGTGTACAGAAAGTTCCACTTCTGCTCTTGGAGCCACCTATAGCTTGGTATATCTCCTTTTGCCTCTGACCTAATGGAAGAATTCTTTTATTATTTCTTTCATTTTTGCCTTTGAATGAATGTTCTATATCCAATACCCCAATCAGCTCTGGGTAAGCTTAAATGAAAAAACAAAAGAGGACATAGCTTATGAAGTTTAAAATATTGTTAGAGATTTGTGGTAACATAGAGGTTAAGATCCTTGGAACAGTCATTTGTTTCTGGAAGTTTCATCAAGGCCAGCCAGGTCTGCATAGCTAATTCCAGCACAACCAGGGCTACATAGAAAGATCTAGTTTAAAAAAATAAAATAAAACAAGGCAAAACAAACAGACTCAGTCTCCACAAATGGGTTGAAAGCAAGCACTCAAAACTTGGTGTGCTTTCAATGTCATCATTGTCACTGGTGAGGGGACATCATATAAAGACATCCTTGACAGAATGCATTGCCAACACTGAGCTCTGTGAAGCTCAGAGAAGGATGTAAATACCCCTCATCATAAGGCCCTTCTTCCAGGGTCCAAGGCAGTGGCACAGACTCCTGATTCATCTGCGTGCTTGTGACGGAGCTCCCTTGTTAAATAGTGAATGACAAGGTCATTTTCTCAGAAGTCACCAACTCAGACATTGTTTTTGAATCAGCATCTCTATAGAATCAGAGTCTCTGTGAAGTTGCATTCTTCCAGCTGCAGAAAGTCAGGACTTAGGCCTGAGGACATAGCTCAGTCAATGAAGAATGAGGAGGAGGAAGAGGAGAAAGAGGGAGTCAGGGAGGAAGGGAGGGACGGAGGGAGGGACGGAGGGAGGGAGGGAGGGTGGGAGAGAGGGAAGTGGACTCTGGACCCCACTTTCGTTGAATTTTCCCAGAAGCCCAATTACCAGCATGTGGCGCTTCTGGAAGATGGTGGAACCATTTGTAGGCCTCACTGCCTGGAAGGGATTCACGACAGTAGAGGAGTGCCCTTGAAGAGGAGCCAGGCAAGCCAGGAAGCAGCTTTTCTCCACCATGAGCTTCTCTTCTCTCTTCGGACCCATCACCAGCTAGGGACTGGCAGTGCCGAGGCTGAGTAAACACAAGCCTGGCAGCTTTGAGTCCATATTCACAAACTTCTCAGGCCCCCCAGAACAGTGAGCCAAACCCTGTGGTTTGTTTGTCCCTCAAGAATCTGCTTGACAGTGACCCAGCAAATGTTTTCAGCCTCACAGTGATGCAGATCTATCTCCACACACGAGCTCTGGTTTCCTTTCTAGCCAAGCACTACGTGAATCACACGATTCTTGCCGCACTTTATCATAACGTGCGTAATACAGGTTTCATGGTAAAGGACCAGGTCTATCCGTGGGCTGAAGTAAGTGTTCAGAATACATACGATCCAGCCTCACACGACCACGATGTGCGTGCGCCTAGATGCATGAAATATGCCCTTAGCTTAATGATGTTTCCAACTTCATGTACTTACTGTGGCCTACCAACATCCTAACTCAAAAAGCAGCTATATAATGTAATGTCCCCCAAAAAGGAAGACCAGATCTACTATCTAGAAATGTGTAAAAGCTTTTAAGATAAGAACAAACATGCAAATAGGTCAATTTTTTAAAAACACACACACACACACACACACACACACACACACACACACACACATACACAATCGAAAACATTTTCCCAGAGATCTGCAGTTGTCAATAAGAAGATAAAGAGATGGTAAATGTAGTAACCACTAGGGAACCACAGTGAGCCAGCACTTCACACCCGCCAGCAGAGCTAAAACAACAAGCTCATTACATAGTCTTTAAGTGCCAAGTATTAAGAATGCAAAATGCTGCAGCCCCTGTGGAGAACAGCTTGGCAGGCCCTCAAAAAGGGCAACAGATTTATCACATGACACCGCAGTGAAACTTTTACATATAAGCTCAAGGAAAATTGAAAACACATTCACTGAAAAACCTATGAATATTCATAATGGGGTTTTTTCATGAGAGCCTAGCTTGGACTTGAGGGTCAGCCACATACATGATTTTATGAGAATGAATCTTTGAGTCATGAATGACCCACTGTGATTTTTGCCCCTTTTTTATAAGTCAAGGAGAGCCTGCCCCATTAGCACGCAAACCCTCAGGACAGACAGCCTGCAGCATATCCCACCCCTAAGTCAGAGCTGCCCAGGTGCAGTGGTGGCTGGGAAGGCCTACACCACACTGGCCTTGTACCTCTGCTGTCTGTCACCAGGTCTCAGTAACCACAGGAATATTCACATCACTAAGGAACCTTCACATTCCTTCTTAGATGCAGACTCAAGGCCTGGAAGAAACAAGTTTAAATGCCTCTGGGGCTTCTCCAGGGGTGTTTCTGTAGTCACTTGCAGAGTCAAGTCTAGAACTCCCAAGCAAACCCACCATTACATTTCCTTTTCATCACAAAAACAAAACAGAAAACAAAACACACACAAAACAAACAAACAAACAAACAAAACACCATTAAGCCCTTCCTGAATCAGGGCCCTTTGGGTGTTGGTTGCTGTATTTCATGGTAAGACATAAACTGTTCACAAAGTCAAAATTTACAAAGCATTTATCAATTGGCCTCTTTAATTTGTATCAGTAGGGTTTGGCATTTTTCTCTCTCCTAGAAGGGTCTGAGGTCAGAAGAGAACTGAAGGAGGAAGATGAAGATAGGTCTGAATCTCAAAACTATGTAACTGAAACAGCAATTCCTGTACCAACCCACGCAAGCAGAATTCCCTGGGATGAGATAGCAAGAAGACTACAATTAGCAACAAGGGAGTTAGGGACAGATGAGGCTAAACATTAGCATATTTTTCCCAGCCTGCCCACCCACGCCCTGAGCTCTGTCCCACCAGGCCTTGCTCCAGCTACCTCCATTGCTGGGGTCCTCCTTGCATTTGTTTCCTGTTAACATGACTCATCTCAAAATTACTTGACTTTCACACGGCATGGGACCCCGCACATTCCCACAAGGCTACAGACCACCTTCCCTGACTTCTCCTCATAATTGGTTTATCTCTAAGTTTATGGAAAATCAATCACAGATGGATCCTTATAGCTTTGTCCTCTTTCTCTCTGCAGCCTGCATGGGTTCTTAAGAGACTAGAAATGGATGGCCCAGGACTAAGCTCAGAGAAACAAGAGACCTTTGATTCCTGAGCACTACCCATGTGTTCACCCCCTGAATGTGATGAGGTATTTATTTGGGAAAAAACTGGCTATACAAAAACTGAGCAACATTAAGAAGTGATGAGTTGGGGATAGAGAGACAGTTCCGTAGTTAAGAACACTGATTGTTCTTCTAAAGGATGGTAGTTTAATTCCCAGCATCCTTGAGAAGGCTAGGAATTATTTGTAACCCCAGTTCTAGGTATCCAACGCTCTCTTGTGACTTCCTCAGGCACTGTATGCCAGGTGGCACACAGACTTGTGGGAAAACACTCACAGAAAAATGAGAGAGAGAGAGAGAGAGAGAGAGAGAGAGAGAGAGAGAGAGAGAGGCAGAGGCAAAGAGACACAGATAGAGACAGAAAGAAGAAAGGGGAAAGGGATGAAGAGGGAAGGAGGAAATTAGGGAGGGAGGGAGGGAAGGAGGGTAGAAAAGGAAGGAAGGAAAGAAAGAAGATAGGCTAATAGCCTGTGCCTCCTAGTGTCTTCACAGAGGAAGGGGTCAGGCCACACCAACCCCACCCTTGATGCCCAGTTCATGTGATAGAACCAAGCACTAAAGGAATGTTCAACATCTCTAGGGGACATCTGTTAGGGAGAAATTGTGAGAGGTAAGGAAGAATAGGGAAATAGAAGGATCCAGAGGCTCCTAGAAACCTACGAGAAGACCATTAAGGCTGGCAGATCTGGACGCAGGCAGGTCAGCTTAAACTACTGTACCAACCAAGGGCAAAGAGTGCAGTAAACCTAGAACCCCTATCCAGATCTAGCCAATGGACAGCACATTCTCCACAGCTGTGTGGAGAGCAGGGACTGACTAGGACATGAACTCTGGTGCCCCCTACTTGACCATTTCCCCTTGGAGATCTGGTGACTCTCAGAGGAAGAGTGAGCAGGCTACCTGGAAGAGACCTGATAGGCTGTGATCTTATAGTGGGGGACAAGGTTCTCTTCTGTCACAGACATAGGGGAGGGGAATAGGATGAAAGAGGGAGGGAGGGGGAACAGGAAGATACAAGTGAGGGGATAGCAATTGAAATGTAATCTGAATAAATTACTTAAATTAAAAAAAAAAACATACTTGCTTTCTACATGTCAGAGTCTGCCTCTCCCAGCACTGTTTAATTCCTAGAGAGAGTAAGTGGCTCCCTGGGAGCGAGCCACCTGCTTTAGCCCCAACACTACGCCAGTATCTGTCCAGTCAGCAACTAGAAAGGCCTAGAGTCCCCAAACCAACCACATGCCCCTCTTCCACCTCCCCACCCCGACCCCACCTGCCTTTCCGACACAAACAAAGCAAGGGCTCCTCTATTCCTCTTCCTTTCTGCCTCCTGGCCACAGTGGTGCCTCTGTGTGTGGTCCTCTGTGGCCAGGTGTGCAACCCTGCTTCTTGCGGAGCCTCAACAGTACAACCGTTTCCTTGACAGTTTCTGTGCCACACCCTCCCATGTGAATACTCAGTTGCCTTCAGGGATCAAAGTTCTTGGTGTCTTCTCATTCTCCCGATGTGCACCACCGTTGATGTGGACCAAGCCACCAGGAATAGTAACCCCCACTTGGGGCTAAGGCTGGGGCTGGTTAGCTCTCTTGAGCCTGGGCCACCTCTTCCACTTCTACACCCCCATGTGAGCTCCTGCCTCACTGGACTGTTTCTTCATTAAACTACAGGTAAGTCCTGCAGTAACAGGCACCCAAGATACCAGCAGAAGTGTGACTAAAGTCATATCCAGTCACTGAAATGTTCCAGTTAGGGTTGGACGTTACACTGTCAGATCTTCTCTTCGTTTTGTGGTTTTTCTGCAGTGGCCTCCGTTTGCTGCAAAAAAGAAGCTTCTTTGATGAGGATAGAATGATATTTATTTCGGATGAAGTTAGAAATCATACTGTTTGGGACAGTAGCCATAGTAAGTTCTCCCCTGGGATCCTTGATCTCACCTGCCACAGGGAGTTTACAATAGCAGTTTTACAGTACCAAGCATGAATTAATTCTTTCCTGTTCAGCCAGCCGTAAGTCCAATTAGGTGGCAGTTGGCTACCCACAAGACACAATGTCACTATCGCTCCTTTGAGGACATCTTGCCATGTTGGTCATTGCTTGGGTTTTCAGGCTTCATAGCTAAATAGGATAGGAAGGGTAAAAATAGTGTAAATACAGACATCATACACAAAATTCTAAAAAGAAAATAATAATTAAAATAAAAACAAATTATCTGATGATGATCCACGGCTGTGTTTCTTTAATGCAGCTCCCACCAGCTTATTTACAAATGGCCCTGAGGCTTTCTCCTTCTCTGATTTCTTTAAAATTAAGACATAACACAGTAAAGTGCCTCCATAGCTGTTTTGGTATATCCATGGTTCTCCTCATCACCCAATTCCAGAACAATTTCGTCATCCCACGAAGAAACTCCATCCTATAGCACTCAGATTCTCAGCCTCTGGCAACCACTAATTGGCCTCAGGTCTTTCTGTTTTGCCGACATTAGCATTTCACATGAGTAGACTCTTACAGAATGTGGCCACTGTCTATGACCTCTTCCCCTTGTGGAGTGAGTAGGGTGAGCTTTTTCTTGTCCCAGCTGATGAGAGCAGACACTTTGTTTATCCACTCATTCATAGACGGGTTGTCCTGGTGCTTTAGCTGTTGGGAACACCGCTGCTATGAACAGTTGTGTGTGAGTGTTTGGGTGAGCATGTGTCTTTGTTTCTTTGGGGTTTGTAACTAGGAGCACAGTGGGTCCTGTGGTCACTCTGTTTAACTCTGGCAGGCACACTCAGCTCTCAAGGCAGTTACACTGTTTCTCATATGGGCCAGCAGTATATAAGGCTCTTTTTCTTTTTCTTTTCTTTTTTTTCTTTCTTTCTTTCTTTCTTTTTTTTTTTTTTTTCATCTTAGCACTCTGGTCCTCTTGGCTGCTGTTGTCTTCATATGTGCATATGTGCAAAGACATATCCTATATTGTTTTTTTCTTATTATTTATGAAAATAGATTCCTCTTTCATACCAACCACAGTTTCTACTCCTCTCTGTTCTCCCCCAGATCCACTCTGCCTCCATTTCCCTTCAGAGAAGAGCAGGCCTCCAAGAAACAACAACCAAACATGACAAAGCAGATGCAATAAAACAAGGCAAAAGCCCTCATACCCTGCTTTTGGCTTGCTTTTCTCTAATGAGTAGCAGACTGACCATCTCGTATATATGCTAAGGAGAGGTTTTATTTTCTTTATTGTCTATGAGGAACTGTTTGCATTCTTGAATGATAACTGTTCTTTATATTGTGGCTGTGATTCCCGTATTGAATGCATGAATATTTTCCTCTTTTCTGGGATTTTTTTCCTCCTGCTTTCTTGATAGCATCCTTTAGGCAGCAAAAGTGAAGTTTGATGGAGCCTGGGCTATCTGTGCTGTTTTTGGTTTTGGTTTTTGTTTTTTGGGTTTTTTTTTTTTTTTTCATTTTCGGTTCTTGTCTGAGAAATGGCTGTCTAAAAAGAGGTCGTGATAAGGAATGCTTGCTTTCTTGTAAGACTTTACTCCTTCTGTGCAGTAGATGACCCTCAGTGTTCAAGGAGAGTGAGAAAGAATTCAGAGAGTTCATCTCATTCTCTCCCAGTTCCCTAAGGGGCTGACCTCTGACCCAGGAGAGGAGCAGTGCTTAAGGCTGACAGGAATTGGATGGTTGTGTGTTTGTGGGACCTTGTCGGTTTTGCGGTGTTCTTTCTTTACACAGCGCAGATGTCCTGGGGTCCTGGGGTGGACATTGCATGGTGTGATTTAATTGAGCGGTCAGCACAAGGTTATCAGCCTAGCAGCTGTGGGTAGTACAGGCTCCACTCGAAGCTCCATTTGTCTCGCTGAGAGTCACCTCTCTTGCATTTTGCACTCCCAGTGCTGCTCCTCCTGTGGCCTGTCACGTGACTGTCACATCCCCATTGTGACATGCAGTAGCTGTGCTTCTCAGGATCACTAAACACAGTCTCCACTGCATTTCCCTGGGCTGCAGGGAGATGCAACCATTCACAAGGACTCATCTGTCTTTTTTGGGTTCCCCTGGAATCACCCCACAGCCACTGCTCAGCTTACCAGGCCTGTGCTCTCTAGGATGTGTTCCACAAGTCAGAAAATTAAGTTTTCCTCATCCGTTCAGGAAATGGGCCCTGCTACAGGGCCTGACCTCCTTACACACCTCTGCTACAGAGCCTGACCTCCTTACACACCTCTGCTACAGAGCCTGACCTCCTTACACACCTCTGCTACAGAGCCTGACCTCCTTACACACCTCTGCTACAGGGCCTGACCTCCTTACACACCTCTGCTACAGGGCCTGACCTCCTTACACACCTCTGCTACAGGGCCTGACCTCCTTACACACCTCTGCTACAGGGCCTGACCTCCTTACACACCTCTGCTACAGGGCCTGACCTCCTTACACACCTCTGCTGCTGCAGCCTCCCCTCCTTACACACCTCTGCTGCAGCAGCCTCCTCTCCTTACACACCTCTGCTGCTGCAGCCTCCCCTCCTTACACACCTCTGCTGCAGCAGCCTCCTCTCCTTACACACCTCTGCTGCTGCAGCCTCCCCTCCTTACACACCTCTGCTGCTGCAGCCTCCCCTCCTTACACGGTATCCGAGTCCTCTGTGTGAGTGGCCTATCCTGATCTCTTCTAGACTCATTCTCCCAGGGTGATCTCCCACCCTGTACATGCTCAGTGTTCTCTTCCCTCAGTCCTGCAACTGTCAGACTGTGTCAACCAGCACTGTAGTCCTGCCCCACGAATGTCACAGGCCTCTCTGAAACCCACCACCCCTGGCCTCTGGTTCTCACAACTGTCACTGACATCTTCAGGACATTAAGAAAATGTGAAATAAAAACTCATTCAACCCACACGTGCCCAGAGGCCAGAGCTTCTCATTAGCAACCATTGATTCCTGGAGAGGTTCAGCTGGGTTTTCTCTTGCCAAGCCTTAAGGGTCCAAGATGCAAAGCCAACTCCTAGCATGCAACAGTGGGAATGTCACCCATCCAACCTGTCTGTTCCTCCACCAACTTACTTTTGATGGGACAGAAAAAAGATAGACACACACACACACATACACACACACACACACACACACATGCATAGGCACACACACTGCATCAATAATATCTCAAATGCATTCAGGTAGCATCTCAGAAACTAGTCACAATGCATACAAGCACGGTATATTAAATCTGTGCATTTATCAGAGGATTACACCATCCTATTTGCAGCTGCCCCTCTCTGTTAAGTAGGTGCTCCTCTCCCAGTGCCCTCAGGAATCAGTGGACAGATCTCAAACAGTATGAACAATAGACCCTTTCTAGAAGCTACTGCGCAACTAGACTGTTCACACTCTGACCAAGTCTAGGACACTGATCAATCAGGTAATTTAAAAAGTAAAATAATGAAGGGTAGATGGTGGTCAAGGGGTTTCTTCTAAATATGCAAAAGGGAATATCAGAGATTCTCAAACCATATAAAAAAAAGGATCACAGGCCCCTGCGAATAAAGAGGACTTTCCATAGAAACTTCCCCTCTGGTTTGAACAGTAATCATTGCTTTGATTTGGCATCAGAGGCAGATAAATTTGTGTTTTGATCACAGATGGTTATGAAACAAGAAACATGTTAGGGTTTATATAGAGGGAAACGGAACTCAGAGAAAGTACAGAGCAGTTGAAATAGTCTATCTGACTTAACTTTCACTTTGTCTTAGGCTTGACACCCTCCATCCTCAAAACAGAACCTTCAGGAAGGTTTTCTTTCAAATTCGTGGCCTCTTTTTTTTTCTTTAATTGTTATTGCATACATAATATATATGCATTATTCCTAAATGTAACAAGTCATGTCTGTAAAAGATTACTTGTATTGTGTTTTCAGGGCTTCCTGCTTGGCACCGGCTGGCCGATTAGCTTGCTGTTCCCTGGAGAATGTTATCCTTCTCCTTGCCAGCTTTCCTCGGTTGCCTGCAGTTTCTTGTGTAAGGTTGAGGCCTAGTGGTCTTTTCCCTGCCCACTTTGGCATGCCCATTGGTGTTGTCTTTTTTTTTCCCCTCTCACGTTTGGGTAGTCATGGTGGTGGCAATTTATGGATGTAGCTTTCTGATGCTACTAGGAGACAGAGTCTTACAGCAAACTCCATGAAGGTCTGGCTCCCTCAATATTTCAGTACCCTATTTAATGGTTTTCCTTGAGCTTTAGTTATGGGAAATTTTGGTATATGTGTCCACTGGGACTGGACTCCACAATGCTGCATTTTGATTGGTTGTGGCTTTCTGTAATGGTCTTGTCTGTTGCAAAGAGAAGTTTTCTTGGTAATGGCTGAGGATTACACTTACCTGTGGGGACAAGGACAATATTTAGAGTATAGTTAAGGATCGTGCTGGTTTAGGAAACTGGTTTGTAGATTCTTCTCCAAGATTCCTGACTGCATTAGCACTGAGTAGCTAACTAGACTTCCAGTACCAAGGCACAGCTTCTCTCTCACTGAGTGGGTCTTAGAGCCGGGCATAGTGGTGCATGCCTTTAATACCAGCACTCGGGAGGCAGAGGCATGTTGATCGCTGTGAGTTTGAGGCCAGGCTGGTCTACAAAGTGAGTCCAGGCCAGCCAAGGCTACACATAAAAACCCTGTCTCAAAAAAAAAAAGCCAATTACAGAGTTGTAGGTTACTGCCAAGGTGTACGTGCCAATAGAGCACACTTAAAGTTAATATTAATGTACTGGTAATGTTGTGGTTCACAGGCATCATAGCTTCCTTTGGAAGTTGTATGGCAGCTTCTGGTACCATGAAAGCTCTGCCTCATGGAGGAGGCACTCAGGTCAGTTAGCCCAGGGCTGTTTCTTCAGCAATAGAGACTTAGCTTTCTTCTCTGGGGCACAGCCAAGGGTGGTAGCAATAGCCTGTGTGCTTGGGAATCTCTTGAAAAGCCCTGCCCAACAACTCAGAAGAGGGCTTCTCATGCCTAGTGTTGGGGTGTCCGTTAGTTGGCCTTTGGCTCTTGGAGGGAGCACAGTCAGCATAGATGAAGAAAGCTCATTAAAATTCTATATGTATACTTATATACAGAACTAGGTGTATTATAAGGTTTTAGATAAATAGTTAATAGTATGAGCCCTGGTGTCTTTTCAGAATTCTTATTTTTATTTTGCCCTCCACCCTCTTTCACTATTAACACTTATCCCTTTCATAAGGAGTTCCTCTTTCCCATTTCCCTGATCCAATTGATTACTTGTACCCTGCTGTTCAACTTTTTATTGTCTCCAAGGTCCCTATCCTGCTTTCGCTTCAGTTTTCTGGGTTTTATAGATATCACTAGCTATCTATTCACATCTAAGATTTGAGCCTAGGATCTTGTGAAGAGAGAGAACATGTGATGTTTATCTTTCTGGCCCTGTCTCATCTCAATCAATATGATCTTTATTCATTCCATGCAAATGCCATGATTGTCAATTTTATTTCTCTTCAAGAACTCATTTTAATATCACGTATTAGAAATGTTTACATATCATATAATATATATATACATATATATACATATATATATATATATATATTTGCTTTATATATGTGTGTTTCAACTTAACTGAAATTAACTTTTGTCCTTCAGTATTGGTGATTGAACCCCAGGCCCTGCAGATGGTCAACAAGTGCTCATCCCAGAGCTATGTTCCCAGTTCTTATAATGATTAAAAATGTGTGTGCTATTTATGTTAACTTGGTCCCACACTATATACAGACTCATGTTTAACTGAGCATGACCATGTGTGTATGTGTGTGTGTATTTGAATGTGTGCATCCTAGAACACATTGGAATTATTAATACACAACTTTATGTGAGAATATGTTTGTTCACAGGCCATCTTATTTTATTTTATTTGGTTTTTCAAGACAGGGTTTCTCTGTGTAGCCTTGGCTGTCCTGGACTCATTTTGTAAACCAGGCTGGCCTCGAACTTATAGCAATCTGCCTGCCTCTGCCTCCCTGAGTGCTGGGATTAAAGGTGTGCACCACCATGCTCCACTCATCTTTTATTTTAACATAAAGAATCATCTCTTTATATAAGCTTGCTTAGCTCAGCAAAGACTTTGAAGGCTTATGAGGATGGAAAAATAATGGAACCAGTGCTAAGCACACACCCCATGGCAGCCTTTGAGACCCAATCCCACAACTAAGTTTTTTCAAAAATTTAGCCAAGCACACAGCAGCATGACTGGTTAAATTCAGTGTCCAGAAAGAACCCGTGTTATATTAGGCATATGTCCCACTGTGACAGAATGTCTGACAGAGTTAAGTTAGGAAGGGCTTATTTCATTCAGCTCACAGTTTAGGGGTACAGTCTGTCGTGATGGTGAAGTGAAGGCAGCAAAGAGTTTGAGCACCTGGTCACATGGCATCCGTAGTCAAGAAGCAGAGAGAGACAGATGACCATGCTCGGTCCTGGGTCTTAGGCCAGTGAAAGATGGCCTCCATGTCTAGGTTGGGTCTTCCCATCTCACTGACATAATCAAGATAATCCTTCATAGAAATGCTCACAGGTTTGTCTTCAAAGTGAGTCCATAGCCTGCTGCTAAATTGGCAATCAGTCTAAATATCACAGGTGTGCCCCCAGTAATAGAGACATGGAAAGCCTTTTCTTTTTTTTTTTTTTTTTTTTTTGGTTTTTCGAGACACGGTCTCTCTGTGTTAGCCTTGGCTGTCCTGGACTCACTTTGTAGACCAGGCTGGCCTTGAACTCTCATCGATCCGCCCGCCTCTGCCTCCCGAGTGCTGGGATTAAAGGCGTGCACCACCACACCCGGCAGAAAGCCTTTTCTTAAATCCCCACAGAGAGGATATAAGATACCAATTCAGCGGTAGTCGAGGGACACCAAATTTCTCTCTCCCATTTCCTGTGCCTGGTCTAGATGGATGGAGTAAACCAAAGCCCTGGATGATCAGAGAACCCCTACACAAGGATGAAGAAGGCAGTTAGAAATCACAGACCATTAGTTAGTGCCTCTTTTCTGTACCCCTAAATCACAGTCAGCCATGGAAAGGTAGGGGTGTTTGGAAGGGTCATTTTGCTAAAGCAAAAGTCTCCATGGTGATGATTTCTGCTCCTGACAAGTTCATCGACACTCTTCAGCAACACCTGGAGCAAAGCTCCCTGGTGGCATGCAGCTCGGTACTAGGTAGAGTGGAGATCCACCTGGAAAAATCTAAGGAACTCAACGAGGCTGTGGATTTGACTCTGAAGGCTCCCAAGGGAAAGTAGATGTGGAAACACTGAAGGCTGAACCTGACATTGAGACCCTACCCGCAGCCAAAACACCTGAGCCCTGCCCTCTTCCCAATCCTCTCATCTTTGCTTTCCTATAATTGGCCCTAAAAAGTTCAGGCTGGAGCTGTTCATTGCTATACCTATCTCTATAAAAATATACAAGTGGCATGTGGGTAATTTTCTATTGGAAAAGACCTCAGCTGTTCAAATGTGTCTTCATTCCAATCTCCATAGGTCTCCCAGACAGCATGCCTCCTCTGAGTCCATGGGTCCTTGTGTTATGTATTTATTCACACGTGTGCAGAACACACAACACACACACACATACCTCCTAGGACACTCACAGTCCATCCCCCATCTGTCCTCATGCTCTCATTTTCAAGGATGCTACACACTTTACCCTTTAAAAAATACACATGAAGTTCATATCCATCATGACAGTTTCTCCAATATGATCCCATGATTTTTGTATTCAGCACTAAGCTAGCATCAGTTTCATTTTTCTGCAAGTGCCCTCATGGGAGTCCTTCTTATCTGTTTGAGCTCTTCACAGATGCCCACATCTTGTAGACTTTCTCAGGCTCTGCACTGTAAGAGCCTAGCAACAAGTTTCAGCAATTGTCCAATGAGTGATAAATGGGTGTGCTGGGTGGTGTGATATTTATAGATCAGCACTAAATATCCATCCGGGTTGTAAATGTCTCAGACCTTTCACCCTGTGGAACAGAGTAAACACTGCTGTGTGCTTGTCTGGTGCATGCTCTGCAACACAAGGCTAATGAGCCAGGTCTGAAGAACAGGGTCCACAGAGAATGCATGGGTGGTTACTTCACTTCTTTACTTCCTGTGGCATTGCCCAGTGGATATTCTCTTTCTGGAGCCCAAGGGATGTTCTACCTGGACGGCAAATGATCTTCTTTTCTGAGGAGTCAGCACTAGATAAACAAATGAATACACAGGTAATAGACAAAAGATAGGAAGATGGCAGTGATAGATGATAAAGTTGGTAGATAGACAGATAGATATGATAGATAAGTAATGATAGGTGATAAGTAGACAGATAACAGATAAGTAGATAACTACTAATAAATGCTTGAGAGAGATAATAGATAGGTAGATGAATAGTTAGATGATAAGAAGACAGATAGATAATGGATAGACTAATCAATAGATAGATGGCAGAGAGGAAATAGAGAGATAGTAGATAATAAAGAGAGAAGGAAGGAAGTGGGGGAAAGGAAAGGAATGAGGAGGAAGAGGGGGTAGAGAGAGGAAGAGAGGAGAGAAAGGATGAGAGAGCAGGGAAGGGAGAAATAGGAGAGTGGAGGGGAGGGAGGGGAAGAGAGGGGATGGGAGGAGAGGAAAAGGGGAGGGAGAGAATGAAGGAGAGCAGAGGAGAGGAGAGGACTCCATCTAGTGCACAGCCTGTGAAGCCACCCCTTTAGAGAGCAGAGTTGGGGAAAGATGAGGAACAACATGGACCTACTGTATAAAGTGAGCATGACCACTGTCCTATCCTCAAAAAGCTGCTGTGAGAAGGTGGGGAGCTAATCCCCATGGAGCACTCCTGGCCATACCTGGGAACAGGAAGTGCCCATTTGTTGAGAGGAATGTTAATATTTACTATTAAATCATTGAATTATTATAGCAGTTATTATTTAACCTGCCATTATATGAATAAAAGATACAGATACTTGTTGGGTTCTTAATATGCCTATACACTGTAACTGGGCAGAAACTAACTCCCTAAATTATCCTTTTTAATCCCAGTCAAAATCCCACAAATACTTACACATGTTCCAATTGAGACTACTTCTCTCCAGTGGATCCTCTCTCTAGGCGGATCCTCAGAGCACACTCCTCCTGGTCACGTGCTTCTAGTTCGTGTTACCCCAGAACAACTCTGCTTTCTTCTTCCTAATCTCCCATTCCTCTCTCTCCCATGATCCTCTGTCTTCCAAGCCATGACCCTTAGCGCCAGCTACCTCTCTTTTCAACCCAGGTGTAGGCATTTTTATTGGCCAATCAGGGATAATTTGGAGCAAGGTTATACAGCATCACTTTGTATAAGTTAGCATTTGCTAGTAGAGCAGTAAGGATGGGGGGGGGGGGACGGGCGCGGGGCAGCAAGCAACTAGCATAGTAGCTCCAGACCATGCTGCTGCACCCATTAGATTTTATTTTCCATCAGCCTAGTACTGCTTTTCTTTGGCAAAGCCCAGCTCAGAAGTTCATGTCATCTGGAAGTTGGTGAGAAAACCTGTCAATTGTTCTGACACAAAGCTTCTTCGTTGATTGCCTCTTGTTGGCTCTTGTCCTTAACAATTAAGTTTATTATGAATTTATTAATCAAAAGTATCTTCCTTACAATCTGACTACTTTAAGCAAGAGAGAAAGGAGGTTAAAGAGAGCAAGAATAAACCTGCCAGGAATCAGTTCAAATTCCTTAGTGTCTCCAGACCTGTACCCAGATTCTTTCCAGGTTCTAAGCAATGCACACCACCACATCCTTGTCTCTCAACTCTCCTTTGGTTCCCTCCTCCCCTAGATGGTCAATTAGCAACACAATAGCCCAGTTGGAGTCTCTGGTTCTTTTCCTTAATTACAGACCCATGATGGCTCCTCTCAATTCATCATAATGTCCATCTCAGTGGGGAGTCTGTGGTGTTTCCAAGGGGCAAAGCCCATTAAGGCAGCCTTCACCTGAGGCAAAGCCCACCCAGACCACTTTCATCTAGACAAAGCCTGGCAAGACTGCTTTCACCTGAGGCAAAGCCCATCATCCTTCCACACATCTCCCTTTCCTTTTAAAAAATAATTAAGTACTATATACACAAATATACATATATACAGAATCATCAGGTGTCAAATATATAACCCAGCCCTTTTGTATTTGTTTACCTTGGAGAAAGTATTCCACTATGCTCTCAAAGATAGTCCTTTCCTATTTTCTAAAGTGTTATAAAGTCTCTTCATTAGAAATTGCAATTATCAATCTATAAACGTGTTTCTAATTCTTAAGCTAAAGCTTATAGTAACACTGTGTCTATCTAGTCTTCAATCCCATCAGAGACCCAAGAAGGAAATTCTACCTAACGTAAAGGAAGTGCAAGTGAGCAACTTCCATACATAGATGGGATAGAGAGAGCTGACCTTTTGGACAGTCACCTCATTCTCTCCACTGCCGGGCATTTGGTTTTTCAGCCCTGCCGTCCCAAAGCATCCAATAAATTTACTTGTGAAGCAGAAATCCTGATGGACTGGTCCACCAATTCTCAGCAAAGCTGGGCAGTCAGTTTCTCTGCATCATTCTTTGCTGTTGTTGTTGTTGTTGTTGTTGTTGTTGTTGTTGTTTTGTTTTGTTTTTTCAAGACAGGGTCTCTCTCTGTGTTAGCCTTGGCTGTCTTGGACTCTTGATCATAGCTGACAGTCAGTCTGTCATCAGCAGTAGAGATAAGAGCCGTTCTTCAGAACAGTGGCTATTCTGCCACCCTTGTCTCTTGATGCCCTCATCTTCATTGATGTAGACTGGAAGTGTTGCCAGGAGTGGATGTCTCTCTCTGTCAGAAAAGGCCTTTATCATTAAAAACCATATTCTGTGGAGCTCTGAAGTGTTTGAAGACCATCTCTCTGTCTATTCTTACAGTTATCAATCTATTCCTTTAAAGACATATACAAGAAACTAAATAAACCTGTTCTGTGATTAAGTAATTTAGTACCTAGTCAGATTTATAGGTAACTAAAAACCAACTTTTATCTCCTATCATCCTGAACAAGTTATATCAGTTAGCTTTTATAAGACATCACCTTTTCAAATGAGTTGCAATGAATAATATATTAAGTAAACATTGAACAAATTGATTTTTTTTTTTTTTGAGACAAGGTCTTTCTGCGTAGCCTTGACTGTCCTGGACTCACTTTGTAGATTAGGCTGGCATTGAACTCACAGCAATCCGCCTGCCTCTGCCTCCCAAGTGCTAGGATTAAAGAACAAATTAATCTTAAGTTTCTACTAACGCACAATATACAGTTTAAAATTATATCAACATACAACATACAATACATAAAGCAAAAGTTGAATAAAATAGTCTTAAATTTCCATCAATCAGAATAATCTTAAAAATATCAATGTAAGATATTTGAGGCTAGTAGATTCGATAATCTACCTTTTATTCTATAAATCTATATCCCTCTCCTTCCTCCTTTTCCCCTAATGTTAGATGGGATAGAAAGATAAGAGAGAAAGAAGGATATAAGAAACAAATCCCTAACTGAAACTTTTAATAACTTATAGCTAACCCCCTTAGGCAAAAACAAACATTAGTAACCCACCAAACACTCACCCCACCTACAGGGAATGGAGGCATCGTGGTTTCAAAATTACTTTTTGTTGTATGAGGGTAAACAAAAAAACATCTTTTTGATAGCCTTGGAAAAAAAAACAAAAGAAAGCAAAACAAAACAAAACAAAATATTGGCCAAGCATTGGAAAAGTTAGCAATAATTGTTTTTGTCCAGTCTTTTGAGGATTGAACCTTGGGCTAGCCCTTTTTAATATTGATATGCATGCAATTTCTTCAGGAAACAGTAGCATCAGAGGCAGAGGTTCAGTCTTCGTTGTTGTCCTGGTTTTTTTTTTGCTCTGAAAATAAGCAAACTTTTGAAATCATTAGTATAGGTATATCTGTACATATTTGATTTTTCAAGGAAACCACAGTTGAAGCACCCTATTGCTGTGCCAGAGGCAGTCTTTGAGGTTGAATCACCTAGATTGCCTGCTTTGTCTTCATCACTATGCTGTTTCTTGCTCTGAAAATAAAGCAAACTTTTGAAATCATTAGTATAGATATATTTATACATATATAATTTTTCAAGGAACCAACAATTGAGGCATCCTGATTGTTGTGCCAGAGTCAGATTATTAGTATAGGTATATTTATGGAACAAGCAAGGTGGACAAAGTATACAGGGCTCTGCCTGCATGTTCACTGACAGGCCAGAAGAGGGCATTAGATCTCCAAGATGTATGAAAGAATGTCATGTTATAAGGACCAGAGAGCCCTTAAGATTCCCTTGCTATATGGTCAGATCTAATCTTTACAAGTTTTGTCGGTAACCATATTTTTTCACTCCCTGTGGAGACATATCCTTATGCACAACCCGTCTCAAAACTATTGCAGGTTTCCATTTCACAGTTGACAAATCTTTATAGAAAATTGGTTGTCCTAATTCCTCCATTTTTTTTTCTATCACTCTGTGTCTCTCAGCTGCTGTCCCTTCATCATTAACATCAAGAAAATTTAAAGTCAACGAAGCATTATTTAATCGGTGCCTGGGGGTCTTTATCCTTCTCTTTTGTTTAATAAGCATCTCCTTTAAGGTATAATTAGCTCTTTCCACAACTGCTTGCCCTGTGAGGTTATGAGGTATACCAGTAATGTATTTTATATTATAATATATAAAGAATTTTTTCATCTTAAGGGGCACATATGCAGGAGCATTGTCAGTCTTAATTTGTGTAGGTATTCCCATAATTGCCATTATTTCCCATAAATCAGTAATTTACACAGTCAGTGCTTTCAGAACTTAAGGCAGTTGCCAATTGAAAACCTGTATATGTATCGATGGTATGATGCATATATTTCATTTTTCCAAATTCTGCAAAATAAAATACATTCATCTACCAGATTTCATTCCTTTTGGTACCTCTAGGGTTAATCCCAGCGGTTAATAGGATTTGATTATACAAGAAACATGTAGGACACCTGCTAATTATTTTTCTGGCTTGTTGCCAAGTGAAAGGGAATATTTTCTTCAAACCCTCACCGTTAACATGATGTTTTTCATGAAAATTTGAGGCTTTGAATACATTTCCTATTAATAATTTGTCCATTTCTTCATTTCCTTGTGCCAACGGACCTGGTAAACTTGTATGGGATTGAATATGAGTAATATATGAGGGATAGTTTCTACCTCTAATGACCTGTTGTAATTCCATAAATAATGTGCTTAGTTCTGAATTACCAGGAGTAAATTCAGCAGTTTCTATATGCAAAACAACTCTTTCCACATATTGAGAGTCAGCAATTATATTAAGAGATTCAGGAAAATCTAACAATACTATAAGGATTACATACAATTCTGATTTTTGAACTGAGATAAATGGGATTTTAACCACTTTAGTCATCTTATCGGACTTATAAGCAGCCATACCCATTTTATTTGCATCAGTGTAGAAAGTGAGTGGCCCTGGAACCAGTGACCTCTTTACAATACTTGGAAGGATCCAATTAGTTCTTCTTATAAACTATATACTTTTGCTTTTCGGGTATCTATTGTTAATGTCTCCCAAATAGTTACTACAAGCTCTTTGGCAATCTTCATTAATTACACATAATGACATAATCTCAGATTCAGTAAGAGGCACTATGATTTCTGCTGGTTCCGTCCCTGACAGTTGGTGCACTCTTATACTTCTCTTTATCATCAGTTCAGAAATTTTCTCTATGTATGTTTTCAGTGTTTTGCTTTGTTTATTTGCTAGGGATATTCATTCTATGATTCTGTCTTCCCTATGCATAAGAAGCCCAGTAGGAGAATGTTTTGATGGCATAATAACCAGAATGCAACTAAGTTTAGGATCAATTCTATCCACATATGCTTTTTGCAGTTCTTGCTCCACCAGAATTAACTCCTTTTTTTGCTTCAGCTGTTAGACACCTTGGACTGTTTAAATCTGAATCCCCTTGTAATGTTTGAAACAAACTATTTAACTCATAGGTAGCTAGACCAATTGTAGGCCTTCACCAGTTAATTTCTCCCATTAATTTTTGAAAATCATAAAGAGTTTGTAATTGATCTCTATGGATCTGTACCTTCTGTAGTCGAATTTTTTTGTTCAATTATTTTATAGCCTAAAGAGGTAATTGAGTCTCCTATTTGTATTTTTTTCTACAGCAACCTGTAATCCTCACCATGGCAGAATTCTTTGTGTTTCCTTAAATTTTTTTTTTCTAAAACATTAGGATCAGAATTGGCCAGCAGAATATTTCTAGTGGTTGTTGCACAAAATATTGGCATAAGGTTGGGCTATTCAATATTGCCTGTGGAAATACCTTACAATGGTATCTCTTCATTGGAGCATTATTGATTAGAGTAGGTACTGAAAACGCAAACCTGACAATAAGTTGAGGAACACTCACCCACATGGATTCCTCAGACACCAAAACACTCAGGAGGCAAAAGAGGCAGGCCAACTTGTTCTCCAAACTACATCAAATGTCCTTTTAAATAAAGACACAGAAAACCACATGGGGAAAAAGGAGAAGTTTTGAGAGATGTCTAGTTACAACATAAGACTCTGAGCTGTCCCTGTGCATTGAAAGTCAACTCCTTGGGTACTCCAGCATAAGGAGCTGAGCATGGATGCTTGTAAGCTAAGTAAAGTCATGATCAGTTAGTACTAGGGTGAGTCTCTCTCTCTCTCTCTCTCTCTCTCTCTCTCTCTCTCTCTCCCCGTGTATGTGTGTGTGTGTGTGTGTGTGTGTGTGTGTGTGTGTGTGTGTGTGAATGTAGCAAATAATTCAAAAAGAACAAGGAATGGCATATGGGAGGACTTGGATGAAGGAAAGAGAAGGAAAAATGATAAATCACAAAAACACACATTTCTTGACTTGACTCTTTCAAGTCTCAGGCTCCTGCTCCATGAGAAATAATCCCAGAGTAGATATTGTAGGAGAGGCAAAGGGGCTGGTGGTGTCTAAAGGGTTTCACACCAGGAGATGGGAAGCTGCCAGAAGTAGGACAGAGGCTACAGTGCAGCATCAACTGGGGGGTTGGTCCAGGAGCATCTACCTGCTCCTCTTGCCAGGGCTCTGTGTGCATTGTGCCTTGAAGGCATGGTTCTGCTGTCTCTGGTGTTTGCTGAGCATTCCACCATGCTGCCCTTACAATTCTATATGAGACAGAGGTACACGTTCTGTGTCGTTTACATGGCTTTCCCATGTCCTGCCCCAAGTCCTCCAGACCAGTGTTTGACACTCTCAGGTTCCTAACTAAATTTTATGGAAAGGATATTCTTTACAAGTTTGAGATGTTCAGCAGGATGCTGATAAAGCAGGGGATGGTTTTTCTAGGAAGAAGCCCAAATGCAGCTCCAGCCTCAGAGAAGGGGATGAGGGAGGATGCTGCACGACTTCATGGCTGAACAATGGCCGCACAGACACTCACACTCCTGACCACAGAGAAAACACACTGGCTGGCCTCCCCTTTCTCTTCACATCCCAAAGATGCTATTGGCACCAGGGGCTCCTCTGGTGGAGCCCTTAGCCTGGAGCTGTTTGGACTGAGCCATCCGATTGTGAGTCCTCTGTTGTCATGGTAGCTGGCTTTTCCCAGGATTCTCATGGTGGGAGTTACTTCTCCCTGTGCTGACCTCCTATGCGAACATCCTCCAAGTCCCTCATCTATTTTGAGTGTGTTAGGTTTTATAATTGAGTTCTGATCACTGATATGAAAGTACACTGTTGGGCATGGATTTTGTGACTACTCTCTCCCCTTCCAAAGCCTGGTATTCATTCTCTTGACATCATATTTCACAGAGCAGAGCCTCGCCATGTAGAAGTCTTTAAATTTACAACTTGACTTTTTGCTGCTATGCCTGAGAATTCTGTACCTAACTAAAGGCCGCAGGTGTTATTTTTCTCTTGCTTTTCTTTCATGAGTTGGCATTTTTTCACATTTTATTTACTTGGTGAGCATGTGAAGACTCAGGGTGTACATGTGCATATCAGAGCACACATGTGGCAGTCAGAGGATAACCTGTTGGAATTGGCTCTCTCCTTTCACACGCAGTTTCTGGAAACTGAATGTAGGGTATCAGGCTCTGTAGCAGGCATCTTTGCCTGCTGAACCATCAGCTGCCCCCTTTTAGAAACTGTGTAATGCTGGTTCTATGCTTGTGTTTATAGTCCATTCTGAGCCACCTCAGTATGAGATGTGAGGTTCATTTGTCATATCTGATGTCTCCCCCAAACAAACAGTATTTGTTGAAATATTTTTCATGTTATAAATCCTGGGCATGGTGTCTCATATGATCTTCCTCATGAGGCACCAAGCCTCTGTGTCAAATGAGATAGAGCTGTCAACTGTCAACTCTCTGTGACAAGAAGGCACATCGAAGCAGAAAGGGTATGCATACTTACCCAACACCACACAAACACTGACCAGCAAGCTGAAACTCGCTTTGTCTCTCATCATCCTGAAATTTGGGGTTCCTGAAGGAGTGGCTCTCTTTATACTGTGACAGAATGCATGATAACAGCAACTCATGGCAGAGTTTGTTTTGCCTCACTGTTTGGAGACATAGTGCATGTGCCTCTGTGGCTGGTAGTGGTGGTGGCAGGAGTTTGGGACCACTGTTCACATCACATCCACCTTCAGGTAGCAAAGGCTGGTGCTCATCTTGCCTCCGCCTGCAGGGTGGTGCTGCCCACATTCAAGGCTGGCCTTCCCTTCCTAACTCAGCTAAACATATCAGGAAGCATCTCCACAGACATGCGCAGAAGTGTGTTTCCATGGCGATTCTACCACCAGCGAAGGTGGCAACGGATACTAGCAGTTACAGTTCCTGTGCAAGCCGTTCCTCTACTCTGGTCTCTGAGCAACAGACACGCCAAAGCTCAGCAGCACGGGGCAGTGCCTGTCTCTCTGCAGCTAAACATGAGACAGTGTTCCCTTATACAGTATGCTATAAACCCCTTGTGTCACAACCAGCCTGGAAAAGAAGAGGAAGGAGGCAGAAGCCATGGGCTCCCCCTAAAGGCCAAGTAAGATTGACAAGAAGAAAAGCGTGGTTTCAATCAAACAGTACCGGCCTCCTCTAAGGCCAGGTCTTCATTTTCAAAAGAAGGAAACACAGTCCCACCCAGGATAAACATCTCAATGTGGCCTCACTCCATATAAACATCTTAATGAAAACGGCGAGGGGCTATGTCTTCTTGCATTTTGCAGCTTCCTTTCTCCTATTCCAAACATTGGTTTTGGACAGCAGGCCAAAGCCCTGATCCTATTTGATCTAATCCTTTGTAAGGTCATGGCCAGTTCTGTGGTCTCACACTTCTTTCATGTTCTCAACAAATAAACACAACCTGAAAAAGTTGACCCCCAGTGGCACTGCAGTGCCCTTTATAGGTCAGTCTTCAGTCACAGAAGGGAAAACAGCTGCAACACTTAAAAATGTATCACGTGTTCCTAGTGTACAAGGAAAGCAGGGTTCTGCTACCGAAGAGTCCAAGTCACCATAGGCTCTTTTAGAAAAGTGGTTGTCTAGTCGATCCTAGAAACATGTAAGAACTGTGGTTTTAGATATCTGGGTTATAGAAATGATGTGTGACTGGCGCCAGCCATGGATGTTACTCCCTATATCAGAATATTGCTCATTTAACTTCGGCCTCAGCTCACGGTTGCCCTAGTTAGCTTCAGCTGTCAACCTCACACGGCTTAGAGTCAACTGAGGAGACAGTCTACACTGAAGAATTGCCTAGTGACCCATCGGCATGTCTGCCAAGGATCATCTTGATTGTTAGTTGCTATAGGGGGCCCACTGGGGTCATACCATTCCTTAGGCATGAGGTCCTGAGTTGAGTAAGAAAGCTCAAGGAGCATGAACCGGTGAGTGAACCAGAAAGCTGTGATTGTCAATGGTTCTTGCTTCAAGGTCCTGCTTGAGTTTCTGTCCTGATTTCCTCGGTGATGGACTGGGATCTGAAAGTGGAGACCAGAGAAAGCTTTTCCTTCTCTAAGGAGTTCTTGGTCAGAGTGTTGTGGACCAGCAACAGAGATGGGGGAGGGAGGAATGAGAGGATCAAATGAAGAGAGGGAGAGAAGAGCATAGTAAGGGAGGCAGTACAAGGAGAGACATCTAAACCTAAATGCCTTCTAGGGGCCATATGGAAACCTACTATACTATATACATATTTTATTTATATTATATATTTATACCTGTATATACATATATATTTATGTCTGTATATAAACATTTAGGTATCAATTATTATATTTATATATAATAGATAATATAAATGTGTGTGTTTATATATGAAAGAAATCTAAATAGAGTTATCAAGCAATAGGGAGAGAAAGCCCCATCTAGACATCTCTGACCATCACATGACACCTCTAGTGCCAGGAATGGGTTCTATCTAATTGAGTTGTTGACCAAAGGGCCTCAGGGGGGGACCCACAAACAACCCAGGCTACTGCCAAGGCTATTGGTCGCTCTCCACAAAGTGACAGTAAACTAAGTTCCTGTTGTTGAAGACAACACCTACACAAGGCATTGAACATGGAGAAGTCAAGATGGTCCTACCTAGAGCCTTCGTCCCTTCTGACTAGTGTCTGTGGTACTGGGAGGCACTCTGCACACTATCAGAGGAGAAAGGTAAACACCAGCTTATCTATTAACTTTTCAAACTGGTCACCTGCCTAAGTGATATGGGCACAACAGTGCCACAAAGCTCATGGCAGCAACCCAGCACCACCGCCACGAGACAGAACACTAACAACATTCTGCTCTACCATGGATCAGCGTGTCTCCTTACACAGACAGCATCAGAGAAGCAGCTTCCACTGGCAATAGGCGAGATTGGATAGAGACCCATTACTGGACAAGACACAGAGAGTGAGAGACCTTGGAACACCATGTGCTAAGTGGGATTTCCCCCATCAAGTACCTCTCCTCAGAACTCAAGGAAGTTTGCCAAAGAGGAAGCACTGAGACTGTAAGAGCCGATGGGGAGTGAAGACACCAAGGAAACAAGGTCTTCTAGATACAGCAGGATCAACTCATATAGGAACTCACAGAGATTGTGACAGCATGCACAGGACAGAGGTTCCACAGATCTAAGCTGGATGTAATTCCAGTGCTGAGAGGGGAAGTGGACACAAGCCTCCAACCCTAGCCCAGGAGCTGTCTCCAGGTGACAGCTGCTCACGAAGGAAAAAATAGTTTTCTCTAGTGGAGTTTTACTGGGCATACAGTTGACAGTTCTTGGCAGCACCTGTGCCCAGCAGTAAATAGCCAGCACAAAACAAACTCAGTGGTATTTTGAAAGATCTATCTTTGTCTCATCATTTTTTTATGTTGCTGATATTTTGCTTATATATTATGTTATCTGATGGTGTCTTTTTATAAGTTCTCTCTCATGTGTGCATGTGTGTTTGCTTTTTCTTTGCTTTTGTTTGTTCTGTTTTATTCTCTTTTTTTTTCTTTTTCATTTTCATTGTTCTTGTTTATTTTCCAAAGAGAGAAAAAAAGAAGATGCAGGCTTGGATAGGTGGGAAGGTAGAAAAAATCTAGGAGGAGATGAAGGAGGGGAACTTGTCGTCAGAATATTGCATAGTAATAATCACTTTTTCTATTTAAAAATAAAAAAGAAAGAAAAATAAAAAGAATCAGGCTTCTATAGATGCTGCTCACTTGGCTTGTGAGGAGCTGTGGGGTGGTCTTTAACTCCACAGGTGGAATGAATAACTACTAGTGTTCTGGCCAGGATCATAATTTATTGCCAGATTCTGATACCCAGAGTCCACATTCTCAGAGGTGGAGGTCCACCCACTCAGATGCCTATTTCCACACTGGTCACCAAGGCTCCTTCCCAGGCCATGGTGGTGTCTTCAGGAAAATCCCTAAATTGTTTCCTGTGCCTTTAACTCTACAGTCCTTTCAAAGTCTCCAAAATTCATTAGCTCAGACCCTACAGGTCTACAATCACAGAAAGCTGAAGATGCCCAGTCTCACCTGACCTTCGGCAAAGAAGATGTCGGGGCTCAGGAGTCTGTGTCAGGCTAGGAGCTGCTTCCTCACATTCCACATCTCAGAAAGATGCAGCTCGCTAATGTAGGAGCATAAAATCACGGATGGGTGGGTGCACAAGACTTGATATTGCTAGCAGAATTATTTATTTTAATATAGTCAAAGTATCTGGAAGATAAGTCACAGACACTTGAATTGCTCAATAAATAAAACGTAAAAGTAAAATTCACGAGCAGAAATTACAACTCACTGGTAAAGCCTCTGGCTAAGATGTGGATCTTTAATAAGAACCAAGTCTTCTACAGTGAAATTGGAATCACAGAGACAAAGCAACTGCATGTGTGTGCTTCTGTAATACTCTTAGAAATAACTGAGGATCATCTGGCCCTAGTTAGACTGTGCAGAACACACTGTCCAATCAGCCACAAGGTGTGCTAAGCCCACAAACTGAAACATTTACCTAAGAAAGATGTGCTCTTGTCTATCTAAATCACCACCTCAGAACATCTCTCAAAATAGCTTTCAGACAATTCCTAGGTTACAGACTTTGAGAACAAAGAGCATTGATTAATTTATTATTTTTAGGAACCCTGGTGAAATGTTTTCATTAATAGTCTTCAAAATATAAACAGCCTATGATCTTGAATCAGAGACTCAGGTTGGACCTGAGAGACCTCACACTCCAAAGCAAAATAAACCAGCCCCAATGATACAAACAACAAAATGTGGCCCAGGAGGACATATCCGCTGCAAATTATAAAAGAAGCATATGTGAACACAACATTATGTACACTGGGGACTTCACCTGCAGCCAAGGACTTCACGCCCAGTTAGAAAACTCACCTGTATAAGAGGTCTAAGGAGAAAAATGCCAGAGACCAAGTGTATTCTTAAGAGGAAAAGAAAACTTGGAGAATCAAATTGTCCTCACGGTATGACAGTTTTTGATCATTCTGATTAATAACAATATGTGCATGGGAGAATGGGGAAATATAAGGATCCAGAGGGTCCTAGAAACCTACAAGAAGAACATTATGATGGGCGGATCTGGGCCCAGGGATCCTGCTCAAACTATGGCACCAGCCAAGGACAATACATGCACTAAACTTCGAACCCCTACCCAGATCTAGCCAAGAGACAGGATATTCTCCACAGTTGAGTGGAGAGTGGGGTCTGACTTTCACACAAACTATGGTGCCCTATATTTGACCACGTCCCTGGTGGCACTCAGAGGAAGGATAGCAGGCTACCAAGAAGAGACTTGATACCCTATGAGCATATACAAGGGGAGGAAGTCCCCCTCAGTCACAGTCATAGGGGAGGGGAGTAGGGGGAAATGGGAGGGAGGGAGGAATGGGAGGATGCAAGAGATGGGATAACAATTTAGATATAATATGAATAAATTAATAAAATATATTTTTAAAAAGAAAGATTAAAAAAATAACATGTGCTTCAAGACATGTTTAATAGAAAGATAGGGTACATCTGGGCATCCAATAATTCAGTGTTAAATTCACATTCTCCAATACTCTCTGGAAATGGATGTAGCACATGCTATGTAATGACTAGTCTGGATATTTTCCTCTTTGAAACTGACACTTGAGTTACTTGCCTGACTTTAAGAGTTAATCGTGGGTGTGGTCTATCTCCGTGTGCCAAGGCACAGCCTGTACAAGTGTCTTCAGGGGTCTGGGCGACCACCATGCCTATCCGAGCGACAAGAGGCAAGAAGGCAGCTCAGTTGAACACAACTCAGTAGCTGGTGTTGTTTCCAACTTCGAGGCTCTGAGTCTGAGTAGTTTATTTTAGGCATCTTTAAGCACAGCCTAGTGTGGAAAAAAAGTTTCCTGGTGATAATTAACTCAATCCCGTTTCTACAACAAAGCTTAAGAAAGGACTACCTAGAAACTCTTCTAAAATACAAGTGACATTTTCTATAAACAAAGGTTCTATAGACAAACTGAGGAAACAGGCTTAAAAGAAACAAGCTCAAGGTGCGGGTCTGGGGAAGGATCCCAGTATGGCCTCAGCCACCCTGACAGCACAAGTCACCAGGCTATTAACCATGTCATCTCTGGTTGGAAAACAGAGTATACTTCTCCCTCCTTGAAGAGACAACCCTGTGTGATTAACATTCCCAGCTTCCCTAGTGCTTAGCTGTGAGCACAAGTACCTACATGCGTCCTACAAATGTCCTTGCATTTTCTTATTTCAAAGAAGGCACACAACATGCTTAGCTGGGCTCTCACCAACCGAGAGAGTAGGCAGGTGGTAACAGTGTATGCATCAAGCTCATCGGGATTTCAGAGACAATTACCAAATGATTCACCTTTTAAGCCTAAATTCTATGTAAATTTGGGTAAAGTACGTCCAGAACTTCCTGTGTGTGCTGGTAAGGAATGGACTTTGAAAGTGCAAATATTGCTTCAGAGTCTTGGTTAAGACTAAAGACTGCTAAATTCAAGCGACACCACATGCTGGCGACGATGTCGGGAGAGAGGAACACTCCTTCATTGCTGGTGGGAATGCAAACTAGTACAACCACTTTGGAAATCTATCTGGTGCTATCTCAGAAAAATGGGAATAGGGCTTCCTCAAGACCCCGCTATTCCACTCCTTGGAATATACCCAGAAGATGCTCCAGCACACAGCAAGAAAATTTGCTCAACCATGTTCATAGCAGCCTTATTCATAATAGCCAGAACATGGAAACAGCCTAAGTGTCCCTCAATAGAAGAATGGATAAAGAAACTGTGGTACATATACACTATGGAATACTATTCAGCTATTAAAAACAAGGAATTCCCAAAATGTGTGGATAAATGGATTGAGCTAGAAATGATCATAATGAGTGAGTTAACCCAGAAGCAGAAAGACTCAAATGGTATACTCACTTATATCTGCATATTAGCCCAAGGGGCATGTCCCACGAAAGCCTTCACTTACCAGGAAACTGAGACAGAGGGGAGGACATTCTAGTGGGACTCTAGATGAGAGAATCATGGGAGAATGGCAAAGTAGAAGGATCCAGAGGGTCCTAGAAGCCTACAAGTAGAACATTATGATAGGCAGATTTGGGCATAGGGGTCCCGCTCAAACTAAGGCACCAGCCAAGGACAATACAGGCTGTAAACCTTAAACCCCTACCCAGATCTAGAAAATGGACAGAACACTCTCCACAGTAGAGTGGAGAGTGGGATATTACTTTCTCACATACTATGGTGCCTCACCTTTTACCATGTCCCCTGGAGGGGGAGACCTGGTGGCACTCAGAGGAAGGACAGCAGGTTACCAAGAAGAGACTTGATACCCTATGAACATATACAGGGGGAGGTAATCCCCCTCAGGAACAGTCATAGGGGAGGGGAATAAGGGAAAAATGGGAGGGAGGGAAGAAAGGGAGGATACAAGGGATGGGATAACCATTGAGATGTAACAAGAATAAGTTAATAAAGGAGAAAAATAAATAATAAAAAAAAAGACTAAAGACTGCTGAGGCAAGTCTTCAGGGAAATGAAGAATGTCTCTGGACCGCTGGGGACTTTTAAGAACCCACTGAATTCAGTAGTTGTGAACATCCTAAGTCATTAATAGCAGGCAGCCTTCAACCTTCAAGACGAATTTTATGGCACCATGGAGAAATGTAATTTAGCATTGATGTAAATAAAGGAATTATAAAGACATCCACAGCACTACCTTTGGCTTCTGGTAGTTTTGTTTGTTTGTTTGATGAGAAATAGATCTTTCATATTGAGACTATATATATACACATACATACATACATACACACACACACACACACACACACATACACACACACACACACACACACACACACACACACACACATATATATATATATATATATATATATATATATATATATATATATATATATATATACCCAAGTGAATGGGTGGTGATATCTTTAAACCAAAAGATTTAGGGCCGAGTAGGAGTGATGAGCGAGCTCAGTGCCACATCACTTTGGCAAAAGTAATCTCTTCTCCTGATGTCTTGGCTTCATTCTATGCTGAGTTAAAGCAACTTGGGGCAAGGAGGAAGGGCTTGCTTGCCTTCCATATCCTCATCACAGTCAGGCATTGAGAGAAATGAGAAAAGGAGACCAATCAGGAGTTGGAATGCTGCTTACTGACTTGCTTCCATGGCTTGCTCAGCCTCCTTTCTTATACCTCCCAGGACCACCTACCCAGGGGTGGAATTGCCCAAAGTGGGCCAGACCCTCCCACATCAATCATTAATTTTAAAATGCTCCCACAGAGAAGAAAGCCATTTGGCAGTATGAGCATCCTCAAAGCCCTTTCCTGTTCCCCACAGAGGAAGAAGGTCACATGACATCATGCCTAGGAAGCACAACTAGGTGGTGCTCCTGCAAGGCTCTCGGTGAGAAGACGGAGCAGGGCTCAAAGACAAATGTGCCTTTTCCAACTCAAGCACCCTTGTTGAACACCAGAGAAGCTTCAGTTCAGCCAAGTGTGATGGATTTCTTGGTTGTCAACTTGACTATATCAGGAATGAACTACAATCCAGAAACAGAGGGCATACCTGATCAGAAGACTGCAGGCCTTGGATTTGGATCTTGAGGTGGGATGACACATACTTTCGATCCAGATCAATACACGCCTTTTATCCAGATCTTGAGGAATAGTGGTCATGCTTACAAAGACCTATAATGAAAAAAGAATTAAAGAAAACCTTAGGTCCAGGCATCATGATGCAGGCCTTTAATCCCAGCATTTAGAAGACAGGGGCATGTAGATCTCTGAGTTCAAGGGCAGCCTGGTCTGCAGAGGAAGTTCCAGAAGAGCCAAGTTTAGTGTGTAAAGGAGTGAAATGGAGGTTTGAATATGCTAGGACCCAGGGAGTGGCACTATTAGGAGGAGATCTGGCCTTGTTGTGGGAAGTGTGCCGCTGTGCGCTCAGGCCTTGAGGTCTCCTATGCTCAAGCTCCGCCCAGTGTGAGATACCTAGTCTCTTCCTGGCTGCCTTTGAGTCAAGATGTAGGGATCCTCCCACACCAAGTCTGCCTGCAGGCTGCCATGCTTCCTGCCATGATGATAATGAACTAAACCTGCAAAACTGTAAGCCAGCCCCAAGTGAATGTTAACCTAAGACACTGAGCAATCAGACATTTTCGTTATATACTCGGGTGCTGTGGGTGGAATGGAGCCAGGCTGCTGCCTGGAAGCCATTCTGGGAGCATCTTTGATAAACACCCCATCCAGGCATCTGCAGAGGCATTCTGGGACCAAGAAAGGGATATCTCAGGTGGGTAGCACAGATGCATGTGTATCTGGGAGGACATGGACTAAGAGGACAGAGCAAGAGGGGAGGAGAGTAAAGGAAGAAATGAGAAAGGCACTGCTCATGCCGCAGATGGCATCCTTCCTCCTTCCTACTCCACCTGCCTCCCTCCCTTCCTCAATCCCTGCCTCCCCTAAAAGCCTCTTTGGAGGTAGGGAAAGAAGGCTGGACCTTTTCATAGTAGCAGTCCCAGGTCTAAGTCAGTGTTAAGGGACACATGGAAGACTGGGAGAGTAAAGGCATGAAAAGGGGTTTGGAATCTCAGAGCAAAGTTAGATGTGGATGGTTTTACTCACTGGAACAAAGAGGGAGGCCTGTGCATGCTTCTTACAGGGCCACATGAACCACCAAGCCTGCTCTGCTCTATCTGGATGCTCTACCAAGCCTGCTCGACTGTATCTTGGTGCTCTGCCATGCCTGTTTGGCTCTGTCTGGGTGCTCTACACGGTGCTACTGTGTCTCCACACAAGTTTGCAAGTTATCACCTTCCAAATGTGCTTTCTTGGCCATGGCTTCTCAACAGTGCATCTTCACCAGGGGTTGCCTGGGATACAGAAGCACACAGGTGAAGCCAGAGGCACCAGAAGCACAGAGTATCTTTCCCCTGTGTGTCCAAGTTGACTGCTATCTATATTTGACAGAAAGAAGCTAGCTAATAGGCTAGCTAACTGACTACCACTAACCTATGCCCAAACCTTTGCATCACTTCCTGAGCAAACACTTCAGAGTTCAACAGTTTAAAACTCAGCTTCTGTGGCCCTGCAAGGCTGCCCCACCAGGGGGAAGTAATCAAATTATGGTCACCAAAGTCCATGTCAAAGATAGCCCTTGCTCGCCTTACTAGGGGACCCACATGAAGAATGAGCTCTCCATCAGCCTACAGAGGAAGAGGATGCAGGCAATCCTAATGAGACCTGATAGGATGCGGTCAGACCCTGCCCCCAACACTCCACTGTCAGAGGACTAGGGGAAGGGAAAGGGGAAAAGGTGGGAATGGGAAAATACAAAAGAAGAGGTAACAATCGTGATGCCATGTGAATAAATTACAAAAAAATTAAGATTAAAAAAAAAACTAGGCTTCAGTAATTGAGTAATTCTTGGAGTTTGACCAAGATTCAAGGTCTAGAGGTTAGCATTTGATCAGCCTGGGTAAGTAGAAAACAATAATCACGGAAATCGGTAAGGGCTGAAGGACCGACCAGGAGATGCTGATCCCAACACCTTAGCTCCATGAACTGAACATAAGAGACTCAGACGCTGAGACCTTGTGAGAGCTGTGGCCTGGCTGCCCTTCACTTGCCCACCTCTAGAGTCTCCAACTATGAAGAAGACAAAGCCATTTCTAGGCAGTTGAAAAGTGGGTAAAGACAGCAGCTGGGCATGCAGAGCAAGGCTCCAATGCTCTTCATCTGCCCATGGCAAGGATAGACATCTATTTTCAAGATGGCACCCTTGCTTACAGGGCTGAGACTCCAAGATGACCTCAGGAGGACATCAGCAAGAGAACAAGATTCTCCAAGCTTTTTCCTTCCTCTCCTATCACCATGGAGATGGGGCCATGTTCAGTGCTAGAAACAAAGAGCCACTGTGAGAGGATCCTCCACCAACAGTAGAAGACATCTCCCTTTGGGGAAACTCTTACAAAGGATGACGAACCTCCTCCTGTGCTCATGGACCAGAATCAGCATCCTCCTTGTGCCATCATACTAGTTATTTTCATTTTAAAAATTGTTCTTATCTGACTTTATGCCACATGGCTCAGATCAATAAACATTTTATTTTCCGTTTTAAAAAGGTAGTGGTTCGTCTTTTCTGTGTGTGTGTGTGTGTGTGTGTGTGTGTGTGTGTGTGTGTGTGATTCTTGGGTGGGTGGTGGATAATATGCATGCTTATGTGAATGTATGTACATGTGGAGGTCAGTCCCAGTTGGATGTTTTCCCAGTCACTTCCCATCTTATTGTTGAGACAGTCTTTCCCTGAACCTGGAGTTCACTGCTTCAGTGAGATGGGCTGGCCAGCAGCCCTTGGCATCCCTATGTCTCCACACACACCCCAGCATTGCAGTTATAGGTTTGCGCTGCCTAATGAGTGTTGGGGATTCAAGCTCGGGCTCTGGTGTTTGTGTGGCAAGCAGCTCACCAATGTGGCTGTCTCCCTAACTCTACTCTCCCTCTCTCCTATAAGAGTATAAGAGTATTATTTAGACAATTGCAGTAGGCTTTGCTTGAAAATCATATATTGTCCTGTATTCAATTTACTCACAAAGCCATGTTTTTATTAAAATCTTCACACACAAAACTGAGAAAAGAGGCAAGAACTTGCCTTCTTTGACACCTTGGTAATTGTGGCTTCTAGCTTTATGTTTTTCAAATTATAAGACCCCTGTCAGGCACACACTCAATAATAAATGAAAGTGCCCTTGGTCCTCAACACATTCTGTATGCAAATTGACTTCATATGGTTCATGGATGCTTTATTCTTGGAGAAAGTTAAATCAATTCAATTATTTGCCTCATTAAAGCATTTCCCATTTCTGGCAGGAGTTACTTTGAGTCAGGTTTTGGCCCATGGTAAACAAAATTATCCCACACATTGTGTTTGAAGAAAACGTTGTTGAGTCACACCTTCTGAATGAAATGTGTGAACCACACTACTTTTCTGCATTCTCATCACATTTTCCCCTCAGGAGTCTGCTGCTGGCTGAGAGCCTGTGGGTCAGTGTGTGCTGGAGGAGGGGGTGGGGGCGGATGGAGACAGGAGTTTGACCCACTGTGAGTTTTCATCTGTTTCTAATTCTTCTCCACCTAAATTAGGGATAGGCAGTCACTCCCACAGGAGAAGGATACAGACTTGGAAGGAACATTCTCCAGGAGATGTTTCCTCTCCGGCTGGCCTGGTGTCAGTTGTACAATCCCTCTCTTGTCCATGGAAACCACCATGGGCCTCAGAGCATCATGACATACACACCTGGAAAGTTACCTTTGATCGCATGCCCCAAACTTCTGATTGGGATCCAGATTTGCAAATGGAGATTTGGAGTCTTGCTTTCCCAATCATGACAAAAGTGGAGGATACCTAGAAAAACTGGGGCAAACCTGTGGGAAAGGTTCTAAATGTCCCACCCTAC